>NC_073692.1:155587581-157043555 GCF_029784155.1 Uranotaenia lowii | reverse complement strand
GCATCACTCCGTAGGTTCGCAGGAATATTGAAAATTTGGTGATCTACGGGCCACTCGAAGCAACCATAAATCATAAATGAATGAATTTCGAAAATATTGGAGAGCTATTCTGATTTCTCAGTCCACAAGGTCACACGATGAAGTTAATCCAATAATGTAGAACAATCGACTCTTGAGGACAAAATGTCAGCAACAACAGCAACAACCACAGTGACTTTTAAGCGGAATTTATTGAGTTCGTCTTTGGTTAGATAACCGTACAGATTTTGACTTAAAACTAAGGAAAACTGCTTAACTTAAATCTACGCTTACACATATCAAAATTAAAAAGATGATACAATGAATTAAAAAGTTCACAACATTTATCGATGGGATAGCTTCGGCCATATGCAGTACGGTGGAAAGGTATCCAAAGGAATTGACGTTGTCGAAGTGTCCTGGAGGATATGTAAATGTTGACACGTTCTAGCATGTAAGGGAAGTCGATACGATTTGTTAAGACATCAAAAATAAAAACTTGTTGTAGTTCAGTCCGACGTTTTTCTAGTGAAGCCATATTTATCAGGGCACACCTTTGCTCGTAAGGCGGGAGTCGAAGTGGTTCGTTCCAAGGAAGGCGCCGTAGGGCGTACCTTACGAAGCTTCGTTGGACACGTTCAAGGCGGTAGCAGAGTGTGCTCTGTGAGGGAGCCCACACCTGGGCGGCGTATTCCATCATGCTTCGAACAGAGGAGAAGTAAACTGCTTTGAGCGCATAAACGTCGTCGAAATCCTTGGTGATACGACGCAAAAATCCCAGAGCAGCAAATCCCTTCTTGGACGTAAGCGCGATATGCTCAGCGAATGTTAATCTACTATCGATTTTCACACCAAGGTCGAGAATAGATTTCACATCTCCAAAACAGATCCAGAGAGTTGATAGTCGAAATTCACTACGTTGCGTGCACGAGTAAAGTTGACTATCTAACACTTTTTAACGTTTGCCGTCATTCCATTGAAGAGGCCCCAGTTTTCTAATCGTCCGATATCAGTTTGTAGCGTAAGACAGTCAACAGCACTGATAATTTTTCTGAACAGCTCCAGGTCGTCGGCATAGAGCAGTGTATCGGACTGAAGCGTTTGACACAAATCATTCACAAAAATTACGAACAGAAGAGGTCCAAGGTGACTTCCTTGCGGAACACCAGATGGCGTAGCGAATGTTCTTGATCGAGCGTGTTTATTTTTTGTGAACGCATGACGATGAGTGAGGTACGATGCGATCCATTCGAGGGACCAAGCTGGGAAACCTAGTCGATCCATCTTTGCCATGAGATTTCTGTGCGGGACACGGTCGAAAGCTTTCGCAAAGTCGATATACAGTACCGTTCATAATTGTATAGAAATTGGAAGCAAGCGCACTGTCACTTCGACTTTGAACTTCCATCACTTTTTACTCTGATGATATTTTTTGATCAAATTTTCTGCGTTAGATAGATCAACTATCACACTATTATATCACAAAATTTGAGCTTTCTGGAGTTTGTGAGGCCTGAGAAACAGTAATTTTACGAAAATCGGACTTTTTGGACTTTTCTCATTCAAACTGCAATATCTCTGGAACCACGCTACATTTTTTATTGAAATTTTGCACAATGACTGTTGAAATATGAAGCTAGCATGTCTGAAGTTTTCGAAAAGTTCTATCGATGAGATCAAAAGTTACGCGAGGTGCAATATTTCAGGCATGAACCTTGAAATGCGATTTCTATAGAATTTTGGACGATTTATGAGAACAATATCATTTCCTCCACCAATCAGACAAAAAATGTCTGGCAAAAGCAATGAAGAAAAGAAAAAATGGAATAAATGGTCCATTTGTGTTTTGAAATCAGAATCACGCGATATTGTTGTGATTTTTCGGTTGAAATAGATTAACTGGTTGTTAAACAGAGAATATGATTTTCCTATGAAAACATTCGTCCAAAATTCTATAGAAATCGCAATTCAAGGTTCATGCCTGGAATATTGCACCTCGCGTAACTTTTGATCTCATCGATAGAACTTTTCGAAAATTTCAGACATGCTAGTTTTATATTTCAACAATCACTGTGCAAAATTTCAATAAAAAATGTTGCGTAGTTTCAGAGATATTGCAGTTTGAGTGAGAAAAGTCCAAAAAGTCCGATTTTCGTAAAATAACTGTTTCTCAGGCCTCACAAACTCGAGAGAGCTCAAATTTTGTGTGATAATAGTGTGATAGTTGATCTATCTAACGCAAACAATTTGATCAAAAACTATCATCAGAGTAAAAAGTTATGGAAGTTCAAAGTCGAAGTGACAGTGCGCTTGCTTCCATTTTCTATACAATTATGAACGGTACTGTATGTAGATTGAATCCACTTGGCATCCTTTCTTTAAGCTATTACTAAGTAAACTAACGTAGCGCATCAAATTGCTAACAGTCGACTGTTTCTTAACGAATCCCTGTTGGGATTACGAAATTAACGGTTTTACAGCAACATACAATCGTTCGTGCATCATGACTTCAAAGATTTTCGAAGTTGAGTTTAAAATTGAGATGGGGCGATAATTTTCTACACAGTGAGAATTGCCCGATTTATGTATCGGAGTTATGGCAGCAATTTTCCAAGAACTAGGAAAAGTTCTTTCAGCTAGATAGCGGTTTAGGTTGCAACAAATCGGGGCAGCTAAAGATGCAGCGAAATGTTTTAAAATCACGGGAGGTATGCTATCAGGACCAGAACTTTTCGTTGCATCTACTGTTGACAACTTCTCATACACATCTTGTTCACAGAAGCGTGGAATGGGCATGCAAGTTTATATCATGAGAATCCAAAGTTGCGAGGTAGTTTCTATCAGTGCCAATAATTACTGAACAGTAGAAGCTTTGGAAAAAGTCAGCAAACATGTTTGCTGAATCAGTCAGGTTAGATGCAGTGACACCGTTAAAACTCACATCGACCGGAACAGTGGCGTTACGTTTCCTGTTGTTGAAATGTGTTCAAAACGATGACGGATCATTTTTTCAGGTTTTCTCGGAGACGCAAGACATACTGTCGGTGGAGCAGTTCATTTAAATCTTTAAACTCGCGTTCCAGGAGCCGCAGATGACCACGATCAACTTCAGAGCGATTTTGATTGTAACATTTACGAACCTTTCTAAGCTGATTCCGGAGGCGTCTAAGTTCAAAATTCCATCATGGATGTCTCGTTTGTTCGAATCTCTGGGGACGTTTCAAGGGTATGTTGTTTTTCAAAACAGAGTAGAGTTTCACGTAGAAAATCTCGACGGCGGAATCCACATTGTCAGCAGCTCCTACAGAATCCCATTCAGTTGATCCGAATGAAGCGACAACCAGATCTAAGTCGCACCGTTTAAAATCAAAGTCGAGCTCTCCAACGGGCCTCAAGACATAAAATGTACGGCTTGTGATGTCGGTCGACAGGACTTTCCAACTAAGCTGAGTAGTCGGAGTTTAGGTGGCCTATTTATTTATTTATTTATTTTATTTACATGGTATTCCGTCTCGCGACATAACCTGATGAACAATATTCCTCCAATTCACTCGGCGAAGGGCGTAGTTCATAAAACGTCGCTGGATGGTCTCGTTACGCCACTTTGATAATATTGGCATAGGACAGCTAAAGCAAACGAGAAGATCGAAGTTTTTGTCAACGACACCTTCCAAGTGTCGGAAGCAAACAAAAGGAACGGTTGCCGATTGCCGAAGTGTTTGCTGAATTGATATGCATTTTCCATCGTCACTGGCTAGCAAGGTTGCCAATCACCAGCGCCAAAACTTCAGATCTCAACTGCATTGACGATAATTGGTGTGAATCTTAAAGTACAGCATTTGCTTAAAAATTACACCCAAATCTTTTTCGTCCGTACTCGGCTTAGCGCTTCATCACTGAGAAAACACTCGGCAGATGAGTTGAAAACAATTTCATTGCTCATTTACTGCAATTCAATGGCAGAAGGCTGTTAATATGGCTTTGTAGGAAAATAAGATCATCGAATCAGTTGATCGAGTAAAACAGTTTCAGGTCCATCTAGAAGCAACAGCACGTCATTGAAGTATATCAAGAAAATATTGGTCCTAAATAGAGATGTACCGAATAGTGGTATTCGGCGAACGGCCGAATACCGAATATTAACCTTTTCAACTATTCGGCCAAACGAATATTCGGCCGAATATTCGGTCGAATATACTGTTGGGTTTTCAATGAAAATACAAAAGCGATAATTTCATTTTCCTTCTATTTCTTCCATCTTAATACTTTTCATTTTTTTTGAGTCGATTAATTTCAATCAGATGATGTATTACAAAATCTTTTTCAAGTAGGGGTCACTCTGATTTTAAAAAAATCACCAATAACTGAAATGGCATCAGATGATCAAAGAAATGGGTTCCTCTGATATCTGGCAAAAACACGTCGAAACTGATGACAAGCAATACGAAATTGCTTATTTGATATCGAATTAGATGAAAGTCGAATAGTTGTTAAAAAGTATGATGTTTTTTAGCAGTCTGTGCTTTAACCTTGGGCAAATCAGGACAATTTTAGGAAAAATAAAAATTAAAAAACGGCAAATGTGAACAAAATCAAGGCAAAAAACATACAATTGGAAAATGAAAGAAAATAACTTGAAATTGAATATTTTCGTTGAATAGCAGGAGCAGTATTAAAATCGTATCGTATGGATTAAACTAAAATTAATGATCATTTTTGAATTGATTAAAAATCGTGATTCTTGAAATTTTCAAAGAAAAATCAGAATTCTTTATTTGATTTAGCAAATTATTTGAATAAATCCGGGCCAAATTCCGGGATGTTTTGAACAATATCTGAGCATCCTGGTCAGATTCGACTTATCTTGAATTCTTTATTAGATTTACGGGCAAGCCTGGGTATTTCAGAAAAATCTGAAATAAACTATAATCAAAGTATAAAGCATTATTTATCAGCATTCTCCTGTACGATCTACTGTGAAAGATACATGGATACACCTAAGGTGCTTAACTGAAACCATAAGTTTCTGATGATTGTGTAGCTTTTTCAACATTACTTTTGACTATTCTATAAATTATCCAAATTCATTTGAAAAATTTGACAATTATGTTATTGTATAGATTTAAAAAAATAAATATTCGGCCTATTCGGCCTATTCGGCCGAATACCTAGCTCAACTATTCGGTGGGCCGAATATTCGGCTTAACGGTTTTTTGGCGGTATTCGGCGCCGAATATTCGGCCAACCGAATATTCGGTACATCTCTAGTCCTAAATGGCTCCCTCGAGGCACACCTGATGTTGCAAGAAATTGATTGGAAAGTGACTCGGCTATTGGGACCGTGAGCATCCTTCTTACCAGGTAACTTTGAAACCAATCCAGCAGAAGGCCACATGTTACTCCAAACTAGTATGGTTGTGTATTGTTGCCACTGGGGAAGAAGCAGACCAGCTAGCTAGAGAAGGATTTCAGGAACTGTCAATTGAACCTGAACCTTTTTGCGGAGTATCGAGGAGTGCCCCTTGACTATGGAGCTCAAGGACTCGGAAAGCACTACTATTGTTTCCAACTGGAACGGAGCAGCTCAGGCGAAAAGATTCACTGAACCAAGCGTACGACTCTCCAAAAAACATGTTGAACTTAAATAAGCACGAGTTAAGTACTTACAAACTGCAGAGCATCTTCGAGGCTTCATAAGCATCCATGGAGAGGCACAATCTTCAGTGTTCGATATGTCGTCTGGAGTCCCACAAGGAAATCACTTAGGACCGCTAATCTTCGTACATTTTGTATAAATGACTTGGCAACCCTTCTCAACTCTTGATGACTGCTTCTGTGGAGCTTCTGTATGCTGATGACCTGAAATCCGTTCATGATGTGATTTAGCAAAGTGTTCAAGGAAGGAGCATTACTAGCGGTTCTACTTAATTGGCCTTGGCTGCAACGTTACTAACGTTAGTATTAATCGATTGCGAGATTAATCGATAACGTCCAGCCTATGAGAAATAGCAGCAAAATCGGAATTCTCAAAGTCAATACAGACAAGTGCGGGATTTTTGATTTTCAACTGGGCTTTCGAATATATTGACGAATCAAAACTGCAAATAACTAAAACAAAAAGTCTTGTGCATTATCAATTTATGACTACCCTACCCTGCTAGACCAAGAACTGCGTTGCCCAAGGTGTTCACATCAACAATCAGGGCCGTAACACCGCGAAGCACATTGTAGGCTGCGGTTCCGGGAGTAGTTTGCAGCAATGCCAGAATTTTGTTAACCGTCGGGGTAGCCTTTTTATAAAAATTTGCCAAACCGTTAATCAATTCCTGACTGGACAGACCTTTGTCAGCTGCCTTGAGGTCAGCGTTCAGTTTGTTGAGTGTACTGGTCAAACCGTTGAGGGAGATCGCTACTTGGTTTGACGTTACGGTTCTACTTAAGGCCGTCCGCAAGTCCACTGCATTCTTCGACAAAGTGGTGCCAAAATTTTTCAGCTCTGTATTCAAATTCTTCAAAGCGGTCACTGTCTTTGAGCCGGCTAGCTTCTTGATTGTGGTAAGGTTAGCCTTAACCGTCGTGGTTAAATCTCCAAGGGCACGGCCAAGATTTGTTATGGAAACTGCCAGGGAAGATTGTGCGGGTGTTTGCCCAGATTGGCCAGTTGTAGCCTGTGATGAAAGGAGTGGTATAGTTATTGAATCAAAAAATAATGTGAATTAGAATTGAGACTCAAATTTGAATTTTGAAAGTTGGATATTAGTCTTAAGATTCGATCGAAGCCAAAAAAAAACTTGCAAGAAATAACCTTTATAATATAAGGAAACACTGCAACCACTAACTAAAGTTATATTCTATGTTGTAAACACCTTTGTACATACCACAACCAAGAAGCCGCACAGCACGAGGAAATAACCGAATTTCATTTCTGTCGATTTTACTCTACAAACTAGTGCGAAATGTATCTAAACGGCTTAAATAAGGAGCTATTTATACCACTTTTAAGAGCCTATTTTTTCATTCTTGATCAACGTTTAAAAATCCCTAAGAAGCATGTGTTAACCATTTTCATCTTCACCCAGGTGAATTGTATATTTAATCAGATGTTCCAAAGGCAAATCAACTTTCTTATTAATGCACTGAAATATACATCGTTCTTTCTGGGGATCCCCACTCAGTTTATTCGGTGCACTTGGGGATTCCACAATTTTTCGGGAATGAAACTCCTGCTCACTGCTCTATCCTCACCAGTTTATTTTTTGAAAACTTTTACTTAGTTTTCGTTAAATTTATTCTTGAAATCCATTATGTAGTCTTTTTGGTTTTTGGCGAGATAACCTTTCTAAATAATACCGGCGCCTTATCACAGATGCCTTATATAGCACAAAAACGCCTTAAAAAGTAGCCTAAAAATGTTTCCTATATTGACCCAATTATCTCGTACTATCCTTTGTCTCATCTCTACATTCCTTTTCACCTCTTACCTCAAGAAATTTTGTTTAAATTATGGTTTATTGATAGGTATTTGAAATATCAATTACATTTGAATAAAATTGGATTGTTATCAAAGAAATTCATCGAAAACATGTTTCAAAATAAACTCACCAGTCCTTTCGTCCTACTGGCGTGTACAGACGAGAACGGGAAAATTATCCTCCAAAATTTCAGAACAAAAATTGGGCAGATGGGCAGCAAATAGGACTATAACTGCATTTTCCTACAATCAGTATCCATTTTACCTATCCCGACATGATTTTGCATGTGATACAAAAAATTAAAACATATATTGAAGTATGTTGGGAATTGTTGGGAAAAATTTTAATCAATTTCCAAAAAAAATTAAAATGAAAGTAATTCCTAAAATATTTGGTAAAAAGTACTTTTTGACATTTAAAAAATTAGGTTCCGAGCATGGATAACATTACAGTTTTCTTTCTGTGGTATTGTTATTTTCCAATGATTTTTCTTTTGAACCTAAACAAAACTGATTTACAAATGAAAAAATACGAACCAGTAAAACCTACTCACACCTTTACAGATCCTGACTTTAGAAATTTAATGGTGTTCTCGGATTGTGCAGATCATGTCAACTATCCGCTCTTTCGAAGCTGCGCTGCTGCCATCTGGGGTAGTACGATGTAGCGTGAGCAACATTCTGGGTGAACGATAAATTATAGACAACTTTACATTGCTTCGAGTTAAGTTTTCATAAATCCAAATTATTTTGAAAAAAAAACACTCCTTTGAAAAATTGGAGTTTGTTTTAAAGTAAATTTAAATAAATTAGTCTGGTAGGAGAGTCAATTCTATCTGATAATTCCATTTTAAAAAAGTCCTGGACAACTTAGGTCGATGACATAGTGAATGCGATGCGATGCGAATTGGCGGAAAATTTACGGACGCAGCCTATGCGAACTCGAGCGGCGAAACAAATTTACATCTCCTTCGCCGCGTTGAGTATGTCAGGTTTAAGCGATTCACATACATTTTCATCAAATGTGATTCATCGCATTGAATCGCATTCACCGCATCGCATCGCATCGTATTCACTATGTCATCGGCCTTGGGGGGGAGGAGGGGGTATGAAAATATCCGCGGAGAGGGGGGTAGGGGTTTGGGTAGTGTCCACGTGGACATACTTACTTTCAAAACATTTTCTTAAGGTGAATAAATATTAAGATGTTTTAATCAAAATCTTAAAATTGCAAAGCTTCCCAGTTTAAGTTTAAGCAACTAGTAGCCACTTGAAAGCAAGCTAAAAATATGATAATTTTGAAATTAATAATAATTATTACAAATTAGATTAAAAAAACAATTTCAAATCTGTCCACGTGGACATACGGGGAGGGAGGCAGGGGTTTGCCAAATGTCCACGAAGGGGGAGGAGGGGGTCAAAAATCTCATTTTTCTGTCCATGTGATATCTGAACGGCCCCTATGTGAATCAATCTTTTCGTCCATTTTCTTAACTTTTAATTTTTGCCAATAATCAATGTTTTTTATCATATCTTCATATTAAACTTTATGCGATTCTCGTTGGTCTATATAAAAGAACGATTTTCTCGTTGTTACTTTAAACTAGAACTATTGGATTTGGTTTAGTTGTTTCATTTAATAAATACGTTATATAAAAATTTAAATAGTTTCAGCCTAAGACAGTATAAAATGTTAAGTTTTAATTTAAATATAAATATAATTTTCATTAAAATTTTCCATAAAAAAAATGTGATCATGAGGTCCGATAAAAATACAAAAAATTTTATAACCCTTGAACGTTGGCAATTGAAAAGCATTTAAGTAAACTTGAATTGTGTAGTAATCCAAGGATATAATTTTTTTTCATGCCAACCACCATCAAATATAAAAATCCGCTTTCCAGCTTTAAAATTATCACGCCTGATTGTATGCAGCTGCAGAAGGAAACCTAATAGAAAATAGCAAAAATTTATGTTTTTTCGAATAAAAAATTCTACCTTACCAATTGTTGGGTCTTTCCCAAATTTTAAAGGAACGTTAATTGACTACTCTTTTAACAAACTGCAATTGAAAATGTGCATTTGGCTCGAGTTTTCATTCAAAAATATGTGAAATACTCAGAATAGTTTTTGGAGTAGTAAAAAATTGACCTTTTTTGATGTCGTTTTGCGATGCTTCACGGTACATACACATTTTCTCCTATAGCTCACAATAATCTCTGAACCTTCTACTACAAATCTGTATCCGTCATTTTCTGAAAATCCTAACCAAATCAAAGAAAATAATGATTTATTAGAAGCTAGTATTTCCACCCGTTTGTTTACATTTTCTTGCACACACACGAGCTGTCAAAAATTAGCTTCGAAATCGCGAATTAAGTCTACAGGGTGAAAAAAAAGTCCGGTCACACAGTAAAACCTCAATATCTCAAAGAATAAGAAGAAAATCTTAATCTGGCTTTCATAGCTTTATTCAGTAACTCATAAAGATACTTCACAGGCGATATTTCGGAATTACACCTTTGCTTGCTTGTTTGTTACGGGACTTTAACCTTTTAGGTTATTCGTCCCTGGGAATTACACCACCTTTATCTGATCGAACCAGCTTCAGACGTCTCGGAGAGACGTCGCAAGCGGCGCGCACCTGCTCCACCGGCATCTCGTTCCAGATTTTCGTGATAACTCGCTTGAATTGCTCCAAATTTGCTATTTTATAGTCGTTCAGCTTAGACATCATATACTCCCACACGAAATAATCCATTGGATTCAGATCCGGAAACGACGGAGGCCATTCATTCTTCGAAATGAAATCGGTCAAGTTTTCCTCACACCACGTCTGAACAACCTTTGCAGTGTGGGATGCTGCGCCATCTTTCAGGAAGCAAGACTGGCGTCTTATTTTGGAACCAGGAAACGTTCAGCTCATCCGCAGGAGCTTGCTGGAGGCTCACACTCCAAACTCGATCATTTTGAGGATTGACTGTTTGCTCCAAAACGAACAGCTTCTCGTCCGAAAAAAAAGCTCGTCATCTGCGCGCCAAACCGAGCAGCGATAACAGCTGCCCTTAACTCTGCCATAGCTCACAACTCAATGTAAACAAACTGCACAGGAATGAAACTCTGCCACTTTAGGCAGCGGAGTTAGCCCTTTCATTTGACATATAGAAGGCACCCTGTAGTTAATTTTTACAAATCATTTTATTTTATACAAAACAACAAGCAAATACAAACTTTAATCTGCTAGGGACCTTGCTACGAGCAGACATGTTATAGGATTCAAACGCTGGAGTTTGTTTGAAAAAGGATTTTTCATAAGCTGTGTTGTCCATCAGAAATCATTTGTCTCATTGCCTCGGTACGGAATATACAGCTAACGACCTCTGGAATTGGCAAAAACATGTTGTTTGAGGTAAGGTTTGAATGACTCATAACTAGGGAAAAGTTTCGGGTTATCGGAGTAATTTTGTTTGACATTTCAGAGATCTACACTTAGTTTTTCGCTTATTAAAAATTAAAAATTCTAGTATGAGCCTTGACTTTCCTGATGACCTTAAACCATAATTGCCGATCATGTGCTTCACTCCAATGCTTGATTTGAACTTTGTGGACATTTTTGACAGTGTTTGCATACTTTTCCACTAGTTTTACTCAGTAATTATTTGAATAATCAACGGTTTTGTCAGCTATCAATTTGAAACTGATGAATTTTGAAGAAAACTGTGCAAAATATTTTTTTTTCTTTTTCTCTTGCATTGTAAATATCTCAGAAACGCAAAAATTTAAAATTTTGAAAAAAAAAACAGTTCTGATATTACTTTTAACAGGCATCAAAATGCTGTCAAAATTTTGAATGTCCGATTAGTAGTGAACGAGCTATTAGCAAAAGAAAGTGTCCCATTTCTAAAAGAACTAAGCTTAATGTTCGATGTTTTCTCTCGGGCTCGAATTCGCGGACATCGGCTCAGAATGCAACTGACTTGGCAACTGAGCTATATCACAAGCCCCGATGAAAAATACGATTTTCGAATCTTGCACCAAATTGAATATCTCCCTTCCTATTTTTCTTCTTCTTTTTGTTAATTAAGAGCAAAATCATGCTAGCTTGCTCAGTAAACTAGGTTTATTAAAACAAAACAAAAATCTGATTTCTGGGATCCAAAAGTTATTTATCATTGATACACATACACACATCATATTTTTTTAATATTTGAGTTTTTTAATTAAAAGTGTAGCTCTTTGCGATGCTGAAGAAAAAATTATCTAATTTATTGAGTGTGAATTCCACATTTAATTTCAAGGTTCAAGTTGCGATTTTCATACAGAATGCCATAAAAGGAACCAAAAAATCAACCTACAAACCTATTACTTTTATTTCCAATGTTGAAAATTCAATATAAATGCTCACTGATAGTTTTAGAAATAAATATTCTGTGGAATGACTTCAAATTTTTTATCAAAATGCAATTAAAGAATTACTGATTCAATTTATTAAAAAAATCTCTTTTACATTGTTTAAAGTACTATTAGGGTAACGGACCTATTTTGGACCGCTTTGGGAAGTGGCTATGCTATTTTCTGAATTAATTAAGTACACGTTACAATTTTTGACTACTTTATCCGTTCATTACGAAGATCAGGGCTTTTTCTATCGAAACATATCGCCGTTTGTTGTAAAATAACAAGATTTAAGCCTAAAAACTCGATTCTTCGATCATTAGACTGGTCGGTATTTTGGACCACCAGGTTTCTATTTTGGACCACCCTTTGGACCTATTTTGGACCACCCCTATACCTAATACGTTTTTTTTTCTAAATTTTCTATAATCACGACAGCGATGGATACGCAGTTATACGAATGATTCAGTTAATTTTCCCTTTGTTATCCGTGTGGTCAAGTTTGGTTTGTTCACGTTAATTCTTTCCTGAACTAACTTTCTTCAACTTTTCCATAGCCACTATTTAGGTACACTTGTTTGTTGAATATTTCATACTACAATCTTTTTTTTCTAAAACTTATTATATTGTAAAACAATAATTTACGAAAAGATTAGCGTAAAAACCGAAATACTCCTCTGTTAAATATTGTGTTTCATGTTCATGTTTTGAAAATCATGACAGCATCTGGACGAAATTTGTTCTATAATGTTAAATACTGGTCAGTTGGTTGATCTTAGGATATTAAGGATCAATTTTCAGAACGCAATCTCCTTCAGGTGACCCAATTATAAGTAAATAAAGTCTGACATCATCAACTTCGTGACATCAATTGATGCAATTTGTCTTCCAAAACCTTAGTGGATTTGGTTTGGCATCAGCTCTGTATAAAACATAGATTTAAAGAAGACAAAAATGTACGAAAATTATTCGATCCCTTTAAAAATTTAAAAGCCGGGGCTTATATTTCGTCTCTTATACCTAACCAAGAATTTTTTTATCTAGAAAATCAACCCTGAATAGTTGTTACTTTTAGACAAAATTGTCAATGCTATTTCATGAAGAAAAAAAAAGGTTAAGCCTAAAAAATAATGACTTAGTAAAAAAACGGTGCATATCCACATTTTTCAAGTTTTTAAACATCTTTAAGGTGTAACTTCTGACAACTGCTTATCAAACAGTTGCCATAAGTGTGGATTGTTCGATTATTAAAACACAAAAAGTAAGTTAAGACAATAATTGGCTTGGTTTTATGCCGATTGAAGTAAACCCCGTCTAAAGGCGGGTTTGGGCTTTAGCGAGTTGATTGAATAAAATATGCCAAAATAATACCAAAATTCCAAATTTTATTCTCAATAAGCCTTTGAAATAGTGCACAACATTTTTTTCATATCGTCGTACAACGTATTATTAAGTTCATGAGCATTTAACAGCAAGTGTAATACCCTGGTTATATTGAGTGGTCCAAAATAAGTCCCTAAAGAATTAAGTAGGACCTATTTTCGACATGGGTCAAATTACTATCAAAACAAGTTTTTTTTGTTCTTCGAGCTTGTAAACTAGTTTTCAAGTGTTTTTTCATAGCTGTGAACATGTTTGTAGATGTTAAATTCATCACAGCTATACAGAAAACTTCTTGAAAGTTGTCTCCAATAATGACACGTTCTCCTGAAATGGGCTTGATTTGGCCCAACTGTGAAAATTCAAAACTTTATTTTCAATTTACTCTCCCTTACATTCTTAATTAAATAGAATGTTAGATATGATTAGAATCATAAGAAGTAGCTTTGACTATATGTGCTCAAAATTTTCATGATTAAAAAGATTTATGAGCGAAATATTGGAAAAGGCTGAAAGGTGGTCCAAAATATGTACCCGGTCCAAAATAAGTCCGTTACCCTATGTAAAATTGACAAATGTCCTAGAACATTTAAAATTTGTTAAGATATTATGTGTGGTGAATGTATTTGGCAGCGTGACTACTCGCGGTAAATTCTGTTTATAGACTGATCATCGACAAATCCATACATAGCCAAGGGAAATGTCAGACGCTCACCAACACCAATACTATCGTATTAGTGAATTTACAAATTCATAGCACATTTGTCCCAATGAATACAGGATGTCGACACACTAACACTACTTTAAAGGTGCATCCCATCTTTCATTTATTTGTCGACTGCACGGTGAATTTATTTAACCCACAGTGCACGATGGAATAAAATAATTCAATTTTGCATAATTTGTCGTCTTGTATTCAAAATCAAAATTATTTAAACATATTTTGATTATTTTCTAGGCATTTCCCGGATTCCTAATCTACACTACCACATTATGAAAAATATATGAAAACAATAACATATATATTCCGCTATTAAGCCTACCCCTTTTCTGATACCTGATACCTGATACATATATATTTCTTTTTTGTTGTTGTTTTGATTATAGTCGACATCTTTATGTCACTCGCAACTTATATCAACGATGCAGTTGGTGGACAGTCAAAAATGTTATCCAGTACAACTGTGATCGGTATTTATTCTTGGGCTCGAACTCACGGACATCGGCTCAGGAAGCAACTGACTTGCCAACTGAGCTATAGCCCACATGTTAAATGCAATTCTTTTTACACCCTTAGAAAATTTAACATACACAAAATCAAAAATCAATTCATTCTTCCAACCTCCTTAAGGGGGGAGTAGGGTCTAACGGGTAAGAAAAGACACCATTTTCACGAATTTTTTGTTAGAGCTATCGTTCAAACAAATATATTCAAATTTTTTGCATTATACAAAGCATTGTTAAAAGAACATTTAGTAATTTTTTCGTAGATAAATATTGAAAGTTGAGCCGGTGACGGAGCACTTTCGAGGATGCCTTTTAGAACACAGGATTTGCGGTGGACACTGTATCTCAGCACAGAATCATCTGAAGTCAAAAAATCAGAGCGAAATATTTTTAATAGATGTTTTTCTGGACCCCAACGATTTTATTTAACTTAAAAAATTTTTTTTTGAATTTTTGTGGCTGTTTGAAGTAAAAACTACGATTTTTCACGAAAAAATCCGCCATTTTTTATCTGTAAAATCTCCCCAAAGTAAAGAAAAAAGAAAATCGTTGGGGTTTGGTATTTTATATGTAGAAAATATGTTCCAAATTTGAAAACAATCGGTGAAGTAGTTTTCAAATGACGATGTCCACGGGCTTTAAAAATGTGCTTTCGAGAAAAACGCGTTCGAAGTTTCTGCTCTCTCTCTCTCTCTTGCAGTATTAGATAAGAGGAGATAAAGGCCTATAATATCTAGTTCTGCTTCGATTGACTTGAAAATGTGACACAACATTCTTGAAATGTTTTACTATAAGAAAATAAAAAAATTAAAAAAAAATCGATTTTTTGAAAGTGTTAGACCCTACTACCCCCTTAATGCGTTACTGAATGATTTTCTGTTTATCAGTATATTTGTAGATAATCCACCATGGGTCAACGGATTCACCGCAGTTTTGCCATCGTATGTGCGGAATTGTTGGTTATGGCATTCAAAGCTTTAGTAATGAAAATTTGAGTTTTTTTTTTACTATTTAATCTTTTATTTTAAAACCTCAAGGTATGAGCCGTTTCAAATAAAGAATTTACAAAAAAAAAAATCTTTTATTTTAGGATTGAGGCATTTTACAAACATGATGAAGGCAAATATTTGTGCCACAATTATAATGTCGTAAAAATACATTTCGTTATTTTGATAGAATGATTTCAAATGTTTTCAAACCATCCGTTATTTCACCAATTAAAATTATATACTCAATCAGTTATGTATCCACCATGGGTGCACGGATTCACCGCAGTTTCTGCCTAAGTATGCGCTCACATGCATTCTTAGATTATAAGGTTCGAAAAATCTCCGACGTAGCGCATACACCATACCTGGACCACATGGCTTTCTTTGAACTGTTATGGGATGAATGTATTGCGTGTGTTTATGTAAGTATATTTTGATGATAAGTTTTAATCGCCGATAAATTTATTAATTTAATATGTTCATTGACACGTGCGGCGAGATGAAACGCTAGGTAGAAGAATTTGTAAAGGCATGAAGAATAGGCGGATAGGCAAGCATCAGATGAGCTTCGTAGGATAAAGTTTGGATAGGTGTTGAAACTGTAAGTCTAGGGCATTTTTTATTGGAAAGCATGAAAGTGTGGTGGTACGCCTTTGCCGTACAACAGACTACTCTGTATAGGAAGCGTGATCGACTTTTGATCAACACATTCCTAAACACAGCAGGCCAGTTGGATTGTGTACTGTCAATACACAGCCTGACTGTGTATTGACAGTACACAATCCAACTGGCCTGCTGTGTTTAGGAATGTGTTGATCAAAAGTCGATCACGCTTCCTATACAGAGTAGTCTGTTGTATGGCAAAGGCGTACCACCACACTTTCATGCTTTCCAATAAAAAATGCCCTAGACTTACAGTTTCAACACCTATCCAAACTTTATCCTACGAAGCTCATCTGATGCTTGCCTATCCGCCTATTCTTCATGCCTTTACAAATTCTTCTACCTAGCGTTTCATCTCGCCGCACGTGTCAATGAACATATTAAATTAGTAAGTATATTTTGGAAGAACGAGTCAATCTGGTGGGCTAGTTTACTTACAAGTATTCCGACATCCGTGTATATACCTAGCCAGCTGGAAACTGAATGAACATTGTTATTATACAGTCAGTTATATGAGAAAACACATCTTACCTGTCGGCCACTAACGTCATGTTGAATATCATTTCGAACTTTGAATTATGTGAGCCACAACTTTTTGAGATATGAAGATGGAAATCAATCTTATACGTTGACTTGCAATGTGTTTTAGTCATAATCACCAGGCTATCAGCATAACGCTAGTCAAAAGTGTTTCCTAATTATTTTTTTTCCCCACATTCCTAACCATTTTTATTTTTGCAAGGATACAGAGGTGAACTCGGTCCTTATGCGCAAAGTTGTTCTCCGATCCCTTTCTCATTTTTCTTAACCTATCTATTTACTACAAGGACGTGGCCGGCGCCATCATTGATGATTAAAGAGAGAGCATCAGTTTTGTGCATTGTGGGTTTGTAGCCAATCCCAGGTTTAGTTCATTTAACCAATTAACAAAATTGATGGCCTCGGTCAATCACGGAGTAGCAGCCATTATTGGCGATGTGGAACTTGTTCGAATGAGCCACGCCGGCGATCTTGGAATCCGAAGTGTATTTACTTTTATTTCAAACAAATTTAGCAATCAATAACAGAGTATATTAGAATACTTTTGATTCTTCATCCAGACATCTTAAGGATCATTTCGGGTTCAATTATTCAAGGTGGATATGTGTAGTCAATCAACCTAAGCTAAGCTAAAACAAACAAAAATTACCCAAGTTTTTGTTTCGGGATTGGTAACGTACAATTAAAAAAATATCAAAATTTTACCTTAAAAAAGTATCAATTCGAATGAATTTTTAATTTTTTATGAGTATTTAAATTCACAAAATTCTTTCATGCTTTATGTTCAAATCTTACTATTCTCAAAAAGCCATGATAAGATATATTGATTTACCAGTCGTTTCGCCAAAAGATAGTAGGAGCATTTAGAACCCGTTTCCCCTATTAGAATATAGCACAAAAGTTTTGAAAAGAGTCTGCAGTGCGCAAAGTACGACATAATCATCGTATCGAGATTCTCTGCTTCAAGATAGTATAATTGTACTAGCTAGTTAATGATTTTTTTTGAAAAATATTTTAGGATTTATAAATCCGCTATTTTAATCACATTTCAAGTAAAAACATTCGCGTTGGTTCGTGTTATTTTATCTCATGGACTTTTCGTACTGCAGTTTTTCACCTTCTTTTGTCTTTTGATAGGATACTGAGAAAAGCTCCAATTCCTCTTTTTTCTGATAGGTACTCCTAAGATGAGCTGGCAGTCGTGAACGGGTCAACATAGGAAAATTATAAACTAGTCCAATGCAAATTTTCACAATTCTGATTGTTTCATTTGTGGGCATCTCCCTGTGCCAATTTTGCCATCAAGTAGAGATGCCATTTTTGGCGTTAGAGTAGACCTAAGGTGTTCAAAAAAGCTGATTCGCATAGTGGATGATTCGAACGTTTGGCGTCAGCGAAGAATTTATGAGCGAAGCTCGATTTTTGAAGACTATATAATTAATGATCGCGGACTTCAACTCAAATGTCAAATCCGGTGACGACGCGAAAATTGCAAGTATTTGCGAATCGCTGCCTGCAGAGTATAATCCGCGCTTGGTGGCCTGGCAACTGGATCTCGAATAAGGAACTTCATCGCCGATGTCATCAAAGGGCGTTAGAAATCGAGATTCGGGAACGTAAGTGGAGATGAATTGAGCGCACGATGCGATGAGATGGGAACGAGATTTACAGAGATGCGCTAGAATAGAATCCAGAAGGACATCGAAGAAAAGGCAGACTCAGAAACTCGTTGCGGCGAAACCTAGCCGCCGAAATCCCAACTGTCGGAGCGAATCTTGATTAGGACCAAGTGAAGACGTTGGTTCCGGATCGTCAACAGTGAAGGTCTCTTACCACCCTTTGCGCCGAAGAATCGACGCGGGATCATTAAGTTAGGAAATGGTCGTAGAGAAAATGAAAAAATGACTTGTCTGTTTTAAGTTTAGTTTGTTTGGAAGCTACAAATTTTTGTATTTAATAAATTTAAACATTCGAAACAACTTACTTCAAACGAATTAACACAGGTGACATCCACCTAACCATAGATGGCGACGGCAGCACCCAGGGCGTTGACATCGACGACCAGAGCCTGGATACCGGTTAGGACATTGTACGCTGCAGTTCCGGAGGTGTTTTGCAACAGCATAATGATCTGGGTGACCGTCGGGGAAACCGCATTGTAGAAACTGCTCATGGCAGCGATCAATGCTGGGCCGGACTTAACTCTGAAAGCGGCTGCCAGATCAGTATTCAGCTTGTTGAACGCCGGACAGTAGCAAAGTTAGCTTTCACTGTGTTGACAACATTAGCGACGGCTGTTCCAAGATTTTTCAAGACTAACGGAAGGGTGGTTTGTCCTGATGTAGCCTGAATAACAGATTAGAAGAACTTTGTATCGTAAGTACTTTAAATGTACCAACATTTCAATAACATACCACAACCAGGAATCCGCACAACACGAAGCACAAAGCGAGTTTCATCTTTCTTATGGCCTTCAGGTCTACTAACTTGTCCTAAAATGTACCTTTTCGTTCTAGATTAGGACTTATTTATACCCCTTGGTTGAACATCTTCTAATGACTTCTAATGAAAGCTTCAATTGGCAGCGTTTGTTTTCGCAAAATTTTGAGAAACAAATAGGTGTGTTGAACCAGATGGTTTCTAGTTGAGGTGCTTTTTACGATTATGTAATGCTCACATGTTAGTCTTTTTAGTCAATCAACAATCGAACACTTTCAACCTTTTCAATTTATCCAAATAATTGCATGGCACTCTGGAAGGTGTTGTTTTTCCACTTGAAATCGGACGTTGATGTTTACTTTTAGAGCAGAAAATGGCTTCAAATTAGGACTGTACTCGAAAAAAATGCGACTGTTTCTTTTGTGTATGCTGCATAGATGAAAATTAATGAAACTTCCAACAAAGCTTGATTTTAAAAACAAATTTATATTTACAATATTTTATTACAGTCTGTTAGGTGGTTTTTGAGAAAGCTAGCAAACAAGAATTTAATGGACTGAACATTTTTTGGAAATAAATTACGTAATCTTTCTTACACTTTGTGTCTGGGAATTGACCTTTGCCAAGTCTTGGTCATTTTTGAAGATCCTTCATTTAATAACAATTCCATCGATTTCTATACAACACTGCTTGTTAAGGTTTTTTCAAGCACAGCCCTTTTTACCTTTGAATAAAACAAAAATTATATTTACTCATAGCTATCATTTTTAATGATTGTGACTCAAGTCTGATGCTATTATGAAAGCAAAACGATCAGAAAGGCGAAGTTAATTGCTCATTACTTACTAACTTACTTAAAAAGCCAGCGAAATAAAATATGACGCAGTGCGAAGATTTGGATCCGAAAAAAAAATCGAAGCTGCAGGCTTGAGGACCTACAATAACACATACCCTACGTGAAATTTATTCAGCAATTCTAATCTCCCGTCGAATTTGAACCCAGGAATAAGGTGTTTTCTTTAATTGTCCCAGAGACATGAAGTTTTGAGTCATTGCAATTCCGTAAAATAATTGAATGGTTTTAGAACACTTGAAATTATTTGAAAAGCAACGTTTACAAATGATAATGTTTTGACTGGGTGTCTGTTTTGCCTCCTTTTAACCTTATAAAAAAGACGTAGCCTACGCCTAAGAGAAAGCAATGCATTGTTTATTGCAGTGTAAGCATTTCAGATACTTTGGACATGTCTGGATTTTTAGAGTAAACTGGACAAGAATAGTAAACTACAGTCTGGTTGGACCATCTGCCAGAGTATTTACTTATATTGGACTCAATTTTTTGTACAAGGTTTATCTGAATTGTTTTTTTGGGAGTTTCGAAAACAATTTGAATGTGGTCGAAATGTTTTGAAAAAAAAAAAATTATGAGAATTTCAGGTGTTTTTTGCTCATATTCATTTTGATATTTTTTCGCCAAACTGGATTATTGAGATTTGTAACGAACTGTTTGACTCAGAGTTGCAAGTTTTCAGATAATCATTTGAAATTGATACTCACCGTAATGAGTATCAATTCAACAGCACAATGAATTTCGTTGTGACGCTCAAAGCTTTCGATGTCAAACGAAATTCGCTGAACATCACATCTAGAAAAAAATCACAAATCCAGAATCCCATGAGAGAAATCTTCAGCTATATTCCCCACTTTTTCCACTACTATTTTTTGACGACAATTTTATTTGAAACGAATCTATGGAATATTTGAATGTGTCATATAAATAATGTGATTAACTTTTCACACTAGCGGCACGCCAAGTTGAACGACTCCAAACGCTTCGATATAAAAAAAATACGAAAGCGTTTTAATGATTGGAGTTCATGGAAACTTTTTAATAACGAAAGTGTTAAAGCTCGTGGGACCTATGCTTCAAAAACAACAACAACACTTTAGTTTTATAATATTATTTGCAAATACGGCGCTTTGGTATTAAACAATTTTTAACATAATTTTATAGTCAAGAAAACTTAAATGAAATAAATTATAATATTTAGCGCTATATTGGTTTAAAAAAAATTAAAAACAAAAACGTAATATGGGATTAAAAACAATATTTCAAATCGATTTTCTGGCTATTTAAAATCAATAAAATATGCTTGGTTAGCTAAACATAGAATACATTAAATGAAAAATCGATATTTATTTTAACTCTCAAGGGCTGAGATTATAACAAAAAGATACGATCAAAATTCAGTTTTTTATTTTTTTTTTGTATTTTCTCGGCTGTTGACATACAAAAAAATAACATATGTTGAACAATATTATGATCACACTCATCAAATCTCATGAGATCTCTTCTCCAGAGCATGTTGTGTACGAGTGTAACGTATCTAAATTTGGAAATATTAATGAAGATCATGTATTCTAAAAAAAAATGCATCTATACATTCAGAATTACAACCTTTTCTTCTATAAATTAAATCAAAATTTAATGATAGTAGCCGTGATGTCCGTGATAAGCTTTCCTTTGTTTCAACCAGGCTTCGGACGGATCCTGAGGCGCGACTCAAAAGAGGCAGAGCAGTACCACTCATAGAGGAGGAACTCTCAAACTCCTGGCGGTCGAAAATAACTCTTTCTCGCTTCTCTTAACCCTAGAATCTCTAAGAGCGCCAGTCACTCTTTGCTCTCCCAGAGGCTCTGCGTTCCTCCCAAAGAGGCCTCCCTGGGAGGAATCACTTTACGTGTGACGATTCAGAATTGCGTTCGAGTTAGGTACATATTTGATTGCTTCAACTAACTCACAACTTCTGGCTGGCTAATGGGGAGGCTGGGCTGCGATGTAAGCACAACGAATTTAAGACTATTTTTAATTGTAACAACGTTTACATAATTAACTTTATTTACGTTCAATGATCATGTAAAATGTTTGTCGTATTTTAGGTTTTCAGATAATATGTATCACAAAGAAATCGGCCGGTGTTGAAAGAAGTACCGTCAATTGGGCCATCAAGCACACTTTTCACCTTGAATGACTTCTAAAAACTTAACGTACACAGATAATCATTGCTGATTGGACATCAAATTAACGTAGACTGAAAAATTATTGGTTTCCCCAGTTATTTTTGAATTTCGAAAACATGCGATTATCATCCTGCTAAAAAGGGGCAAGTTGAAACGAATTTTGTTTTTAATGAAAAAAACAAATAGAAAAGTTTAAATATTTATAGCTCTAGATATATTTGTGATGTCAAAACGTATAAAGCACTAAATTTATTAAGTTTTGATTTTGTTCGAATAAAATTTTACATTTGTTCTGTCAAAAATGATTTAAAAAAAAAAGCATAAGGGTGCTGCATACATTTAGGGGTAAAAAATACTACAAAAAAAATCAACCAATCATAAAAGTTCATGTTATGATAGATGAAATTTTGAAATCAACAATCGCGGGATGCAAAACAATCATATTCCAGCATATGAAATCGAGATTTAAATTTGATGAATTTTATCCCAGACTGGTAACTGAATTATTATTTTTTACATTCATTTAAATATATTTGCATCAGAGATGTTCTAGGGTAATAAAAGCAGTATGAAGTTTTTATGTGATATCGTAAAGCAAATCCGTCAAACTGGGTAAAGTTTTTTACGGCATCGAAAAAAGTGAAAAATTGTACATTGTACATCTATTGCTCAATTTTTTAAATTGAGAAAATGGAAATCAAGATATTAAAAATCCATCTCGCGATGTTAGAAACTGAGTAATCATCATTCTGTTATCATTAAATGATAATTTTATTACATTTGATATATTTATTCAAATAAAAATTGAATAAGTGTTGTGGGGTACAAAAGTAGCATCTAACCCTGCTGTTGCATGATACCCCGTTTGACGGTTATTGAAAAAATACTAGCTACCCGAACAAAATATCTCTAATTTCTTTACAAACTTGCTATCGGACTTAAATTTTTCATGTAAACTTCACACAGCAATCTGCTTATTTGGGCCACTCTACTCAACAAACTTATCAACAAACGATCGAGGGCCAGCCAGATTCCTCGCATATAACGCTTGCTTTATAAGCGTGCTCCTAGGGAGCTACTCCCGTAGAGCGCTCATTTCTCTTTTCAGAGCAGAGCGAGAGGCTAACAGAACTCCCTAGGCATTGCATCATTGAGGCAAATGGTAACTCCTTCTCATTCCATCTTGCCGCCTAAAGAGTGGGAGCTGATTTGAGCTCTGTGGGTGTTTGCTCTCAAATGAATCCGAAGCCTGGTTTCAACTTCTTTTAATTCTCTTTTCAAACTATCTTTTTTAAACGTCCTTTGTCCTTGACTTCTTTTCTCTTCTCCAATTAACTCATTGGTGGTGTAGTTTTCTGCAGAATTTTTAACAGGAATAATCTCTTAGATACTGTTAAAGATCCGGAACAACCGTAGAGAAAATCAATTTTCGAACAAAATTTTAACATTCCCGGTTTCACAAAGACCAAATTTATCTACTAGGCTGTAAATGATCAATTTACAGTCTAAACAAGCCATTTTACAAAAATAAACAATGTTTTTTTCCAATAATTTCACGATTTTTTTAAGGGTATTTTTTAAACGTACAAAAACTTGTTTAAAATAATCCAGTTGTGATTATTTGATGCATGTGTCTAAGAAGCTCATAAGATCATCTATATACAGTTGCGTTCAAAAAAGAATGAAATCGCATGAGGCTGCGCACCCACTCCCAACTTTGATAAGCTGCCATTTCTCTCTTGTTGTATATTTTTTCATGAAAATTTTACACAATATAGTTCAACTATCCAACTAACACTCCACAAAATTTGAAGTATTTACAATGACGGTAAACAAAGATACAGCTATTCCCGTAAAAAAGGGAAATTTGGAATTGGATCACTTAATTTGCTGTATCTTTGACAATTTTCATTGAAAAATCTTGAAATTTGGTCCAAAGATGTAAAAATGTTTGATCTAATAACAGGTCAAGTTTCGTCAAAATCGATGAACGTGATCAAAAATGGTGCCGGGTTGAAGATGAGATTCATTATCGCCCAGCAGACGATTTCATTCTTTTTTGGACGGATGTTTGTATGGAAAGCATCGTAATCTATGTATTCGTGGTTTTTTCTTTCATAAAACCAACGTTTATTACAAAGAATGTTGTAAATTGATAAAAACTTCATGCTGGCTTTGTTTTGAAACAGAAATTGTTCCAACAGAGCTGGTGTTGAAACAAAAGAGCGAATAGAATATTCGCTTTAATTATGGATCAAATTTGTTTATCGGTATAATTAGCAGGTCATTTCTGAAACTCTGTTCTTCTTGTTTTGAACCCTGTTGACACATTTTCTCTTTCAAAACAAAGTACGAATGAAGTTTTTGGCAATTTACAACATTCTTTGTGATATATTTTGGTTCTGTGAAAGAAAAAACCACGAATACATAGATTACGATGTTTTCCATACAAACATCCGTCCAAAAAAGAATGAAATCGTCTGCTGGGCGATAATGAATCTCATCTTCAACCCAGCACCATTTTTGATCACGTTCATCGATTTTAACGAAACATGGCCTGTTATTAGATCAAACATTTTTACATCTTTGGACCAAATTTCAAGATTTTTCAATGAAAATTGTCAAAGATACAGCAAATTAAGTGATCCAATTCCAAATTTCCCTTTTTTACGGGAATAGCTGTATCTTTGTTTATCGTCATTGTAAATACTTCAAATTTTGTGGAGTGTTAGTTGGATAGTTGAACTATATTGTGTGAAATTTTCATGAAAAAATATAAAACAAGAGAGAAATGGCAGCTTATCAAAGTTGGAAGTGGGTGCGCAGCTTCATGCGATTTCTTTCTTTTTTGAACGCAACTGTATATAAAAATGAATTTCTGTCTGTCTGTCTGTCTGTCTGTCTGTCTGTCTGTCTGTCTGTCTGTTCCCTATTGACTCAGAAACTACTGAACCGATTTACGTGAAACTTGGCAGGTAGGGGTATTGAAGGCCGGGGAAGGTTCCTATGATGGTTTGGGACCCCTCCCCCTAACAGGAAGAGGGGAGGGGCCTCTCAAACAAAAGACAATTTTTTGCATAACTCGAGAACCAATCAAGCAAATGGTATCAAACTTGGTATGGGGTGGTATTTTGGAACGGGGAATATTTCAATGAATATAAGATACCCCTCTCTCCTCTCAGTGGGGTGATAGGAAGGGGGGAGGGGGGCTACCTTACAATTTTTCATATAACTCGAAAACTATTAAAGATATTGGAACCAAATTTGGCATGGGGTGGTATTTTGATACGAAAAATATTTCAATGATTATTTGAGACCCCTCTCTTTCTGCAGTTGAAAGAGGGAGGGGCCTCTTCCATATTTATTACATAACTAAAAAACTTATAAAGCAAATGGAACCAAATTTGGCATGGGAAGGTATTTGTATACGAAAAATATTTCTATGATTATTTGAGACCCCTCCCTCTTTACAGTAGGGAGATAAAGAGGGGAGGGACCCTTTATATAATTTTTACATAACTCAAATACTAGTCAAGCAGATGGAACCAAATTTGGCATGGGTGAATATTTGGGAACGTGATATGTTCTTGTGATTGTTTGAGACCCCTTCCTTCTTCCAGCGGGGAGAAAGGGGGGTAAGAGGGAGGGAAGCTCCATACAATTTTTATTGCATAACTCAAGAACTACAACCGCAAATGGAACCAAATTTGGCATAGAACGAAATTTGGGTACGAGAAATGCTTCTTTGAATATTTGGTATTCCTCAATCCTTCAAAAAGGTGAATGAAAGGGGGGAGAAGAGATTTCCCTTACAATTTTCAGTATAACTGGAGATCTGATCGAG
The DNA here is from genome assembly GCF_029784155.1 of Uranotaenia lowii. NCBI lineage: Eukaryota > Metazoa > Arthropoda > Insecta > Diptera > Culicidae > Uranotaenia > Uranotaenia lowii. Next base: position 157,017,568 of record NC_073692.1, on the reverse strand, counting down.
CAAATTTGAGTCATATCTGGCATGTGAGGGTATTTGGATACGAGAAATGTTTCTATTATAAATTGAAGTTCCACCCTTTTTTCAGCGAAAAAATATAAAAAGGAAAAGGGGGCTATCATACATTTTTTGCATAACTTTAGAATTAATCGAGCAAATGAAATATAACTTGGTATCAGAAATTTTTTGAGTACAAAAATACGTTTATGAATATTAAGTTCTCACCCCTTCATTCAATGGGGCGAATGGAAGGGGGTTTGTACTTCCTTTCAAGTTTATGCATAACTCGAGAATTTACATCGCAAATAAAACCAAATTTGGCTTGGGATGGTATTTCAATACGAGAATTTTTTTCATGTCAAACAATTCCTTTCTTGCAGTGGGCTGATAGATTTGGAAATAAAGGAAGGGAAGAGGAAAGCTTACATTTAACTTTTTTTTTTACAAAATCCGAGAAATGGACAAAACTTTACATGGAAAATCATTTTGGTATGATTCTATGATTATCTGACATACCATCCTCCTTTCAGTGAGAAGGTACATAGGAGGAGGGAGGTGAACCCAATACAATTTTGTTAGCATTAATTCTCAATTTATGCTGACGAAGCCAACAGCTGTAAACAAATATGGCATAGGAAGGTACTTGGTTACGAGATATGTTTCTACAATTGTTATAGACCCTTACGCTTCACAGTGTAGAGAGGAGAAGAAAGGAGGGGGTTCCATATAAATTTTGTTGTAAAGCTTAATAAATTATCAACCATTGGAACAATATTTGATACAAGAAGATTTTTGGGAACGAAAAAAAATGGGTATGATTATTAAAAATCACGATCTCCGTTCTCCATGTGCTCTGTTATCAGTTTTTAGCATAAATCCAGAACATATTAAGCAAAACCAATCAGATTTTATCAGTAGGATTGTTTGTTTACGATTTATTTGGAACCCTTCTTTTTTAAGGGCGGAGCATAAAGAAACAGATTTAAATTATCAGATTTTTAACACAAATCAAGATATAGCGGTTGCTTATGAATTATGTTATATTTTGATTTAAAATAATGCCAACAAAACAATAAAAATTTGAATAAATTCTGAAAATATCATTCGATTATGAAAGGTGTAGCAAAGCACACCGGGTCAGCTAGTAATCAATAAATTAGTAGTAAGGCAGCTTAACAAAAGAAGCGATTTTACAATTACTTCAAATGGTAGTACAAAATTATTTTATCTATCTTAATATTCAATAGCACTTTATTATTTCCGTCATATTTTCTATTAAGAATTCTATAAATCTTCTACCTTATACCTTATAAGAAAAAAGGTCGACCGAGTTATACTTGGAGACTTTCACTAGACCAGGATTTTGAAAGATACCCAAACATACCAGAAGAAGAGTGGTTAGAATTGGCAAAAGATAAATTGAAATTGAAAAAAAAGGCAGAAGAACTTTTCAATAGAAGTGATAGTGAGATATCAGATGGAGAGGAAGAATAATCTAGAGGGGAAGTAAGCAAACAAATTCTCGATAAAATCTAGTAGTATAAAATAAACCAAAGTAACTAAATATATTAAACAAAATAAATAAAAATATTTAAAACAAATAAATATAAATATTCATATCCAACTAACACAGGAAAGTTCAACAAGAAACTAGAGTTGCAAATCAAAATCATGTAGCAATATTCAAGAGTACAAGTCATGAATCATTATAGTGTGAAAAAGGTACGGCTTTGTCGGTTTTTTTTTTTTTTTATTTATTTTTTTTTTTTATTTTTTTTTTTATTTAATTGAGGCTAATGGGAAAGTGCAAAAAGAAAACGTGAAACATTAAATTCCAAGAGAAATAAGAAACCCGGTTCAGGTTAGCTAGTAGAGTTAAACCAAAAAGGAAGCTCAAAGCTGGTAAAATTATTGGTTTGTATCAGGTAAGGTTGGTCAAAAACCAGCAATAAGGTAAGATGTTCCAGTCAATATTATATTTTTCAATAATTATATGACTATATAATAGAATTTTCAATCATATGCCAACTGGCCAGGTATATACACGGATGCCGGAATACCTGTGAAAATATATGAAATTAAAAATTTCATAAATTGTGAACTGGTTGAGCAGATGATTGGAACATTCGTCCAGAATATACATACAGCAACACGATATACATACATCCACAACAAAAAACACGAAGCCATGGTGCCGGGTATGTCACATTCTGCATTGGAGATAGGCCGAAACTTTTGATCTAAAGGATGCAGAGATGGTCATACTTTGGTAAAACTGCGGTGAATCCGTGCACCCATGGTGGATTACCTACATACAGAATTCTATAAATCTTCTAGAAGCGCTCCTTATAGAATAAGTGAATTTATCGGACATTAGATAGGCTGGTATGAATCATATCCTACTTTTTGGTGCAACGATCATGTTTTCTACTTCAGAAATTCCACACAGGGAATTTCAAACATCACGCGAGTCGAGATAATATTTGAAAAAGATTTGTGAGCCGGTGCAAATAAAACCAGCTTTCATACTCTTGAAAAAAAATCTTTAAAATGCATAAAAAATCATAAAAATGTCTGTTTTTAAATTGAATTAAAAAAGTATAACCGTTAGGATAGAAGCTACAAACCAGCCGGTTCCAGCCGGTTGCATAAGCTGGGATGCCATGCGTTTTAATTGGAATGGTTTTTTCGTTGGTTATAATCTTTTTATTCAATACTATAAATCAATAAAACTATTTTCTACATTTATATTAAAACTCTACATAGCTACCTAAGAATTACAAATTCGTTTTTTAGGTTGCCACTACAAGTAGAAGCAAAGCATAGCTCGAATGCTATAAATAAAATCTTGAAACTTTTTTCTGCAAAACTGACAATACACTTTCGGTAATTCAAAGTTACTAAATTTGTAAAATCAGGGCCAGTAGATCCTGAAAATTTTAATGCTGAATTTTGGTGTTTTCCAGCTTAGTTGTCTTTGCGGTAATAAATGTGTTAATATTTACATAAAAAATTATAATAATCAAATATGTAGCTATTCAGATTTTGATAATTTTGTTTCTGGTTTCTTGTAATGTCCAGGAGATTTGAGGTGTTTTTTCTGGCAAGCACATTAATTAATTGGGGTTTTTTTTTTGAAGAATTATGAGCTTGGGCATTTCATGGCAAAAACATGAAATGGCAAAAACTTTGCATCAACGTTTTTGAAAGATTTGTACATTACTGTAGGAAATACAATATCATATAACTTGCATGACTTTAATCTTCTGAATACGAGCGAGACTTATCACATCAGAATAACATATTTCAGTGCTAAGTGTGGTCATTCATAGCTTTTGATCATTCTGTAAAGTAATCAAATTCCTACAAGTCATGATAATACATTCTTCAGAAAGATGTTCAAAATGAAAACTTTCATTCACAATCAACGTTAACGTTTCACACTGAGATTCAAAAAGGAAAAACCTCACTCGATAAAATCTCAATCAAATGAGATTTCGCAACCTTGCTTAAGAAAGAAATAAATTAAACAAATTCTTATCATTAACCTGATTAAACTGATTTTTTAAACAGTATGTTCTCTATAAAAATGTTTTAAAAATGTATAACTGCCCTAAACATTCATCAGTTTTAACTGTCAGTGTTTTGGTATGTTTAGATTTTTCTGAACTGGAAAACTCGTTTCATTGTTTCATTGTTCAAGAGTTTGCACAAATATTATTCCATGGCATCTCTGCCCTCAAAAAAGTAGTTTTTCTGCTTGTGACTCTCAGGCTGAGAAGGCGTCGACATTCTAGACTAGAACAGTTTGTGATGCTCACGATGAGATTACCTAACATCACACTGAGATTCAAAAAGGGAAAATCATGAGATTTCGCAACCTTGGTTTGACTAAATAAAATAACACATGATGATCCACCTTATCCAGGATAAGATGTAAGAATCGCGCTGGTCTAATCTGAACCGTTTGTAAGCATTCAGTGCCATCTAATGGCCGATAGCGCTTTAGCCAAGACTCAACCATTCCGGAAGTGGCGCCCTAAAATAAGTTGCTGACATTGTTGGCGAGACAAAATAATTCGTTACAGATTTGTCGGGATTTTGTGTGGCAAAATTTCTGATTAAAAAATAATCTCTGATTTGCTCAGCTCAGCTTTTTTTTCCTAAGGGGGGGGGGGGGGGCACCAGAGCCAGGGGAAAAGCGGTGCAATTAATCCACCTTGGCGAGAGAATCAATAGACCTTCGCTTGACGCCCATATCGAATAGTCGAGGGGGTTCAAATCCGGACTGCTCGGAGGCAAAAGATTCTTCAGCCTATACTTTATATTCTCCTTCAATCAAGTTTGGGTCCGTTTGAAGTATGGCATGAGGCTTCATCTTGTTGAAAAACAACATTCACGGGTTCATCGAAGTTTTTCCGAATCCCCAGAAGCACTTGATTCTTCCAAATGTCCATATAGACTTCAGTACAAACTTTTACCTCAACTTTTGTAAATAGGAGGCATCTTCAAACAATTCGATTCAACCGCTCCAAACGCCTTGACTACCCGGCTTCCGAGGACATGGCCCATTAAAAAGAGAACGTTTCATGTGATAAACAGCCGCTGGATGGCATCCTAGAGCCTCCGAAATCAGTATGGGGGCCGTTGACATACTACGTGGACTGAACAACAAGAATCTCGTGAATAAATATTTAGAAAAGGTAAAATTTAAAACAATAAAGCATTTCGAAAAGCAATAACTTTCTTTTTTTGGGAACTTATTATAGGTTTCCTTTTCAATTTTTGGAGTTGACTAAACAAAATTAGAATATCTATCTGATCTTATATTTGAAAAAGAAACATATCTAAAGTATATTGAAATTATCCAAGTGCCCATACCTTCTTCTCCATGGACAAGCGTGGACATTTTGAAAAACCCCTCCCCATAAGTTGTCCACGTGATATTGGGCCCCTTGGGATATTTTTAGGAGAGAAGCAAACTGGTCACTATCTCCTTCGCGTACATGTTGCCGATATTGCGTTGTACCACTGACATCACACTTAGAACAAAATTTCGATCATTTTCTGGCTTATTTCGACACCTACCGTAGTTATAGCGAACCTGCGAAATTTGATAAAAGAATGTCCTGTAGGAAAAATTTACTTGTTCAGTCCGATTGTATCGTCGTGATAGCCTATTTTTTCTTGAAAGTTTGGTTGCGCTTCCAACTAGGATTGTATTTCATCAAAAGCGATTGATGCGCACTCTGGAATTTCGATTTTTGAACACTATGAGGTCTACTGGGGACGCCATTGGAGTGGGGACAAAATACTGGACTCGCGTATTACAAAAAAAGAAATTTTATTAGTTGCTCTTTAAGAAATGGATGAGACCATCATTATCAATTGATCTAAAAAGTGGTGTCAGTGGTAAAGACCCTACTTAACCAAGGACTGCAACACCCAGTGCGTTGACATCAACGAGTAGAGCCTGGAGACCGGTTCGGACATTGTAAGCGGCAGTTCCGGAAGTTTTTTGCAGCAGCGTCATGATTTGGGTGATCGTCGGCGTAGCCGTTAGGTAGAAATTGCGCATGGCGTTGATCAATGCCTGCCCAGACTTTATTCGGAAAGCTGTTGCCAGATCAGTGTTTAGCTGGATGAAGGCAACTGTCAGACTATTGAAAGCAGAGGTGACTTGAACGTTGGTAACGGTACTGCTCAAAACTTGCGTCAAGTTCACTGCATTGGCGGACAAAGTGAAGGAAAATGTTCCAAGTTCTACTTCCAGATTTTTCAAAGCCGAAACTACATTAGCACCTCCCAGCTGCTGGACAGTGGCAAAGTTAGATTTTAAAGTGTTGGCAACATTAGCGACGGCTGTTCCAAGATTTTTCAGGACTATCGGAAGGGTGGTTTGTCCTGTTGTTGCCTGAGAGATACAAAAAGAGTGATTTTATTCGACAGACCTTGTTTAAATGCGCAGCAAATATAACAACATACGACAACCAAGAATCCGCACAACACGAAGCACAAAGCGAGTTTCATATTATTTGTGGCCTTCTGATGTCTCACTCAGCTCACTTAAAAAAATGTACCTTGTGGTTCAAGATAAGAAGCTATTTATACCCCTAAATTAGTCATAATTATTTAATACTTTATCAACAGTGTTCAGCAGATTTTCATTGTTTGTTTCGCGAAATTTGAGGAACGATAAGGTTTGTTGAATCAGATGATTTCCAGCTGTGGTACTTTCCACGCAGTATTAAATAACATGCTAACCAAACAACAATATTGTCAATGCAGTTGAAATCCGAAATTTTCGCACTTGTGATTGGGAACCTTGCTAACCAGCGAAGATGAAAAATTCATCAAACATATCGACAGTAGTTTTATTTTTAGGTATAATCAATATTTTAAATAGTTTACATTTTATATTATTTTTCTCATTCTAGAAACGTTTACCGAGCTTTGATCTAATGTTTCGAATTTGATAACACCTCTACATATCGAACTTCAAAAGTAAACTTCATCAGATCCGTTGTTTTTTTTTTTTTTGAAGGTTTCTGTTCTAGGGGTTCAAGGTAAAAACGGTCATAAACCCTCAGAAAACATGCGCACTTTTACGCACCCAGTCATTTCACAGACGCGTGTATGCAAAACGGAAGGACCCTTTCAAGAACGAGGCGCTCATTTTCCGTTTCCGTCTGAGGCCGCTTGAAAATTTTGCGTGCACAAAACCTACAGCTGTCGGAAAAACGTCTGCCCTCATGCTTTGTGGTAGCCCCGAATTTTCCTGGCACCGTAAGGTCACGTTTCGGGGGCCGGGCAGGAGGAGAATGAAATAGAAACCGCAATTTAAACGACATTAGAGTATTAGGATGCCCCCAACGATCCCCAACCCCGCCCGAATTCAGTCCTCGTTTTTGGGCGGCTGTTGGTGTTTTTTTTTGTTAAACTTTCCCTTTATTTATTCAAGGTTTTCGAATGAAAGCTTTTCCCAACCAAGCAGCAATGGTTGTTATCTGTTGATTGCATCCCAAGAGGATTGTTTTATTTTTTATAACTGGCAAACCCTTATACGGCTACCTTCATACCTGGCCTGGAATGCTTTCCCGTTTTTGATGAGAGTTTGTTGTTTGTTGTGTGCTATTACATATTTGGCAATTAACAACACCACAAAGATGAGGAAAAGGGTGGCCAGTGGCAAATATTTGTACCGGTTGAGAGCATATATGTTGAAACTCTAATTAAGGCATTGAAAAGTGAAAACATTTTAAAGGAAACATTACATTAATCCTTCAATCTGAACCTTTCTCATCACATGGCTTGAAACTACTTTAAGCAAGCAGATACTGTAAATAGATACTGTATGGTATGCTTAAGGAGTGTTCGAATCCGAAAGTTTGGGTGAAACTATCATGAAGATTTTCAATAATTGACTAGAATACTAAATATTTCGGAACGATTTTCATTTGATATAATAATTCGATCCGAGTAATACAAATGTGTCTCTATTTTCGCCATATTAGTTCTTAATTAGTTGCAATTACCGTTCCTTCAATGCGATAACGAAACGATAACGATACGATAACGATACGATAACGATACGATAACGATACGATAACGATACGATAACGATACGATAACGATACGATAACGATACGATAACGATACGATAACGATACGATAACGATACGATAACGATACGATAACGATACGATAACGATACGATAACGATACGATAACGATACGATAACGATACGATAACGATACGATAACGATACGATAACGATACGATAACGATACGATAACGATACGATAACGATACGATAACGATACGATAACGATACGATAACGATACGATAACGATACGATAACGATACGATAACGATACGATAACGATACGATAACGATACGATAACGATACGATAACGATACGATAACGATACGATAACGATACGATAACGATACGATAACGATACGATAACGATACGATAACGATACGATAACGATACGATAACGATACGATAACGATACGATAACGATACGATAACGATACGATAACGATACGATAACGATACGATAACGATACGATAACGATACGATAACGATACGATAACGATACGATAACGATACGATAACGATACGATAACGATACGATAACGATACGATAACGATACGATAACGATACGATAACGATACGATAACGATACGATAACGATACGATAACGATACGATAACGATACGATAACGATACGATAACGATACGATAACGATACGATAACGATACGATAACGATACGATAACGATACGATAACGATACGATAACGATACGATAACGATACGATAACGATACGATAACGATACGATAACGATACGATAACGATACGATAACGCTATGATAACTGACAGGCTACATTCAAGTTTATAAATTGTTAGGTATTTTTGGATGAGAAAAATATTCATTTCGTTTTAAAAAAGAAACTTCGGTAACGTGGGTTATTTTATTAATTTTTTAAGAAAAAAACTATTTTCTGAAATAAAACGTTGTTTCAATCGAAACCAGTTCTGAGTTGAGAGTTGTAATGTCCGAATTAAGTAAAAAAAAAAATTCATGACGGTATAATTTGAACTCAGATTGAAACCAAAAAAATCCATTCCAAATTAAGGATTAACTATCTGAAAGCAAAAATCAAACGCAGAGGACATCAAAATCATTTTTATCTTGATTTCATAATTGAAAAAAGTAAAAGGATACTCGAAATGAAGACTTTTCTAATGCGTTTCGGATTGAAAAATTTAATTCGACAATTCTTCAAAGGGTACTTTCTAAGGTTTTTTTTGCGAAAATTAAAATACCATTTTCGTACAAGCTAAACGGATAAGTTATATCTACAAACAATTAAAACCGGACATTTTATTAAATTTATGAACCTCATCTCCGCCACAACTTTTCACCTATCCAAAGCCGAAAATTCCTTTTACAATGGCCACAGAACAAAAGACACTCCCCTTGGAACGTTCATCAGCAGCCGGCTGCTATTGAAGAGCAATAAATTGGCCAAATTTTTGTGTTTTTGTTTTTGAAGCATTTGAGGCAAACCCCCAAACCACCCCCACACTCTCTCTTTCTCTGGGAAGGCATGAAAAAACAAAACGTTCAAACAACAAAAGAAATTGACTGTACCGTGCCGTTGTGCTCGCAATAAGTTTGGCTCCCTTTTTTTAGCTGAGTTGGAGCCAGTTCATCCAAACGATGAACATCAGTAAAATTCAAGAAGGAGGAGGCAACGTTATTTACACTTTTGCGGCTGTTTGGTAATGAAAAGGCAAATTGCAACCCATCCTCTTGTGATCCTGTTCCTTCGGCTTTTGTCAATTTTCCTCTAGTGAAAACCATCCGCCTTCATTTAGCCTTACCGCCCCACAACAACCGGGGGTACTGAAATGGCTTTTTTCTGCTGCATTTTCACCAACTGGAAGTAATTGGGAAAATAATGTCCTAGCGCTTCGTTCCGGGGCCATATTTTATCCTTCGGTGAGCTGTTCGATTACTTTTCGAAGAACTGAGTGTTGCAGCATGAGACACTCGAAAAGTTGCGATCCAACCAGATTAACCTTGAGTGTCACGCTTGCTGGTCAGGGTTGTACTGTTGATTTAGCTTTTTTGATAGTTATAAGGATTCTTTGTGAATAATATGAATTTCTATTATTTTGAGAAGTGTTTTGTTCACTTTAACTGTCCAGGATATGTAATGAGGCACAACATTAGACTGAGTCGATTCGGGTTAATTTTTGAATTTCTCAAACCCTGGTATCTTAAAAGCTCCGTTTTGGTTCAAAACTCATCCATAATTTTTTGCAGAATTTTAAAGTAACGTTTACATGAGTAAATTTGAACCTTTGGGTTTGTGTGGGAAATTTGAATATTTTGTACTGAAAAATCAACATCATTTTTGCTTCTTCTGTAGAACCGAGCCTGCTAATAATTTTGTGTGTCAATTTATAAATTCTCGAAAGGAAATTTTCCCATGAACAACTCTGTCCAAGACCGTAACTTCGTATTCTATAAGGCAAAAAAGTTATAACCTATTTAACATGACGATTTTTGATGCAATACCTCGCTATGCCCCCAGCAGTGATGTCAATGAACTTATTGTTTAGCAATGCAAAAAGACATACCCCTGTAAATCAGCTAATAACTTTTTTTTCTAATGAATACAAAGTTACGGTCTTCAAAAAAGTGTTCAGAAATTCATAAATTGGCACAAAATCCATCTGCTGGCTCGGTTCTACAGAAGAAACAAAAATTATGTTGATTTTTCAGTACAAAATATTCAATTCTCCCATACAAACCTAAAAGTTCAAATTGACTCATAAAAACGTTACTTAAAAATTCTGCAAAAAATCATGGATGAGTTTTGGACCAAGGCGAAGCTTTTAAGATCCGAGGGCTTGAGAAATTCAAAAATGACTCAAAATCGACTCAGTCTAGCACAACATACCAATTTTTCTTAATCACAACTCGTTGATTAAAAAAAAAACAGATTAGACCCAATTCTTAGGGATCCATTGCACTTGGAAGAGGATTGATCCAAAATTACATAATTTAAATAGAGTACAGTATTATCGTTTATTTATCCTATTGAAAGGATGCACTTTTTAAGATATCAGACCAAAATTTTTACTGTTTTTTTTTTGTTTCTTGCTCAACACATTTAGGCATCATCTCAAGATTTTGAGTTAGAATGATGTGGATGACTCATAGTAAAAGGCCGATGTAATCATTGATTTGGAGTGTGGTACAACGATTCAGTATCTAAAATATTTTAAAACTGGCTTCTAAAATGATTTCAAACTTACTCAAAACCACATAAAAACAACTTGAAAATGTATGAGGCATCATTAACTAGATTTTGCTTTGGAGTTGTCCATTCATTTTCAATGGGGGTGGTCCAAAAGAAATTAACACATAGAGGACCAAAAACAAGACATGGAACAATTTGTTTTATGTGATTTAAATTATCAAATTTACTAACGAGTTCAACATTTTAAAATGAGCGAGCTAATAAAAAAACAATCGTGAGCGGTACAAGCTCGTGGAATGTGTCAAATGTGGAAAAATCACAAAACAGACTATATTAACACTAAACATACCGACATTTTGTATATACCACTATATACCTATTCATACCGCGAGCGGTCAATGACGACAAACACCATTTTCGCTAAAACTCTCTTGTTTCTCAACCGATTTCTACAAAATTTATAGTTTTGAAAAGCCTATAATCTGACAAATCGCTCAACATAGAACTAAATGATAACGTGATTATAGATCAAACTATTTAAAATATGCCAAGCTAGATCGGACTAGAACCTCACGAAGCTTTCATATGATTGGATAAACAGCAAAGCTATCTCATGAAGACATTTCTTCTAGTCAATTTGTCTATACATGTTAGCTCCAGTGATGAAGGCAAAGATATTCTAAAGGTGAGTCACCGTTGTACTCTCATCGGGCACGCAAGGATGGAACCTTCTAATACATTTTGATTTAAAGAGATCTTAAGGAAAAATAGGAAAATCTTTGAAAATTCGATTTTATTCGGGACGTGCAAATAAAAAGTATTTATCAACGGAAATGTTGTCGATGTGTGTGACTAGTGAAAAAAGCTTCATTTTGATCTGATAAATGTCTGTGAGAAAATGGTAAAAACGAAGAATCTACGAAATAGTTAAATGAAAATTTCCTTTCGAAGTGCTAACAAGTCCGGACATGATTTCCTCAGATTTCATCCATACGTTCGCGGGTCACGCGTGTGCAAATGGTTGCCTGGGCAACATGTGACATAGTTAGTATTTCCTATGCACGAAAATCACCGGTTGCTGCGATGGATTTTTCGTAGAAGTTGCTAAAATTTCTTGCTGCTTGTGGTGGATGTTTCGCTAAATCGAAAATAAAAGAAGTGGAAAAGAATATCGCCAAAATCTCGCATAAAGTGCGTACAGACTTAGAAAATACGAAATTGTTGAGTTTTTTTACAGAAAAAGTTCAAAGTTCATTCCAATTGGATGTGTTTTTATTTCAATAATTTGACCTTGGAGAAGAAAGGATAACTCCTGAAGATTGATTATGAACCAGATGCTCTGGGCAGATTTTGAATTTTGGTTAAGAGTACTGATTAAAAGCGATTATTATTAAAATAGTGAATCGTATAGAGTAGTGACAGCCAGGTTATGGTAGATCTGAATGCATACGGCGCGGGTTGTAAGGGGTAGCTTCAATTAAAAGCGGAAGATAAGAAGTTTTTCAGTTTAGAGGGAAGAAAAAGAAAAAGGGGAGAGAAGAAAAACAGGTGATGATCATAAAAAGGTGGATCGAGAAGAAAAGGGGAAACTTAAAGAAAAGGTTGCCGACTAGGTGAATTTGCGCGATGGGTGTTATGAATAACATTGAGAAAAGTTTAAAACATCCCATTGTATTTTGGAAGAAAATTGCATATGAATAAAAAGCTTCTACAGTGTACAAAAAAAAAGTTAAAATGGTAAAAATTAATTTAATACACGGATGCGGAATACCTGTCGAAGATACATGACATTGAAAATGTTATGAATTTATTTAATTTCTTTATCTATATATATAAAAATGGATTTCTGTCTGTCTGTCTATCTGTCTGTTCCCTATAGACTCGGGAACTACTGAAACGATTTGCGTGAAACTTAACAGATGGGAATATTGGAGGCAGGGGAAGGTTCCTATTATGGTTTGAGACCCCTTCCTCTCTCATGAAGGGAGGGAGGGGCCTCCAAAACAAAACACAATTGTTTGCATAACTCGAGAACCAATCAAGCAAATGGTATCAAATTTAGCATGGGGTGGTTTTTGGATACAAGAAATGGTTCTACGAATATCAGATACCCCTCCCTCCTTTCAGTGGGGAGATAGGAAGGAGGGCTGCCTTACAATTTTACACATAACTCGAGAACTAATCAAGATATTGGAACCAAATTTGGCATGGGAAGGTATTGGAACACAAAAAATGTTTCTATGGTTATTTTTGACCCCTTCCTTTTTTCAGTGAGGATATAGGCAGGGAGAGGGGTCTTCTTTACATTTTTATTACATAACTTGAGAACTATTCGAGCAAATGGATCCAAATTAGGCTTGGAGGAGTATTTGGGTACGAAAAGGGTTTTATGAATACTTGATACTGTTCTCTCCTTTTTGTAGAGAGATAGGAAGGGGGGAGGGGGCTCCTTTACATTTTCGAGCATAATTAGAAGAATTATAAAGCATATGGATCTAAAGTTGGTATGGGAAGGTACTTGAATACGAGAAATGTCTCTATGATATTTTGAAAACTCTCTGCTCTTCCTTCGGGGAAATTTTAACGTGGGAGGGTGTACTCATATAATTTTTTACATCACTCGAGAACTTATCCAGCAAATAGAACCAAATTTCGCCTGTTAGGGTATTTCAGTAGTTACGAGGAATATTTCTATGAATACTACTACTGCCTCCTTCCAGTGGGGTGATAGGAAGGAGAGAAAGAGGCTTCGTTACAATTTTTCGCATAATTCGAGAAATAATCGAGCAAATGGAAAAAAAATTTAACATGGGGGGGGGGGCATTTTGATACGATAATCGGTTATATGCTTATTCGGGACTCTTTTCTCCTACAATTGGGGATAAAGGTAGAGAAGAGGGGAGCTCACATAAAACTGTTTTGCATAGACCAAGAACTTATTAAACAAATGGATCCAAATATGACATTGGAAATCATTTGGGTATGAGGAATAGTCCATGATTATTTGAAACACTATCTTTTTTCCAGTGAGTACATAGGAATGGGGAGGGGTGCAACTTTATTTTTTTGGCATAGAACTAATCAAGTAAAAAATAAATCTAATTTAACATGTGAAGCTATTTAAGTACAAGATATGTTTCTATTGAATTTCATAGACCCTTCTGCCTTGCAGTGTGGAGAGGGGAGGGACGGAGGGTGTTCCATATAAATGTTGATGTATTGCTTAAACCTTATCAACCAATATAACCAAATTTGATAAGAGAGTTTTTGATTACGAAAAACTGGGATCCCTACCACCTTCCAGCATTTGCGGATGGAGAGAGGAAAGGGGGGCTTCCATAAAAGTTTTTTGGCATAATACCTACAAAAAAAAACAAAATTTAAATAATTTCTTGAAATTTCATTTATTTTTGGAAGGTGCTGCAACGCACACCGGGTCAGCTAGTAATTAATAAAAAGAGAAATAAAAATTGCAATACAGGTTCAATAAAAAAAATTGATTGTGTATTTTCAAAATTTATTTGCTCTTCACATTTTCAGGAAATTATGAAATAAAGATTCTTACTATCTGTTTTTATATGTGATTTATCATTTATTTCAGATTCATTTGATACTTCTTAAGGGGGGGGGTAGGGTCTAACGGGTATAAAAAAACACCATTTTCACGATTTTTTTCTAGAGCTATCGTTCAAACAAATGTATTCAAATTTTTTGCATTATACAAAGCATTGTTAAAAGAACATTTAGTAATTTTTTCGTAGAAAAATATTGAAAAATGAGCCAGTGACGGAGCACTTTCGAGGATGCCTTTTAGAAAACAGGATTTGCGGTGGACACTGTATCTCAGCACAGAATCATCTGAAGTCAAAAAATCAGAGCAAAATATTTTTAATAGATGTTTTTCTGGACCCCAACGTTAAAAAATTTTTTATGAAATTTTTATGGCTGTTTGAAGTAAAAACTACGATTTTTCACGAAAAAATCCGCCATTTTTCACCTGTAAAATCTCCCCAAAGTAAAAAAACAAAAAAGAAAAACGTTGGGGTCTGGTATTTTATATGTAGAAAATATGTTCCAAATTTGAAAAGAATCGGATAAGCAGTTTTCAAATGACGATGTCCACGGACTTTAAAAAAGTGCTTTCGAGAAAAACGCGTTTGAAGTTTCTGCTCTTGCTTGCTTGCAGTATTAGATAGGAGGAGATAAAGGCCTATAATTTCTACAGTTTTGCTCCAATTGACTTGAAAATTTGACACATTCTTGAAATGTTTTACAATAAGAAAATATAAAAATAAAAAAATCGATTTTTTGAAAGTGTTAGACCCTACCCCCCCCCTTAAACGTGTTTTAATTTCCGGAGTTCTATCTCAATTTTAAAGATAACAGTTTATGTTTCCTGTTTTGGATTTCTATTGTCCTAAATATTTCTAATTGCACGAATAATAACTTTACATTCTTAGCATTTTCAGTAATTCTCTTTTTTTAATTAAACTTTTTTTTTATTCGATTATAACCGTTTGCACATCTCTGAGTCATTCGCGACTTTTATCAACGATGCAGTAGGCAGACAGTTATTGAAAAACTTAAACGGTACAATTGTGTTCGATGTTTACTTTTGGTTGCACGAAAATCGGCTCAAGGCGCAACTAACTTGCCAACTGAGCTATATCACAAGCCCAATTTAACATTAATTTCTAAAAAATGCAGGTCTTAGTTTGAAGATTATTTTTAAAAAGCATCCTTACATGAATTTTAAAATATGAACTTAAAACTAATGACCCAACCCACAACGTAACATATGAATAAATACATTCTCACACAAAGATTCGGTGGAGAGAAAGATTGGAAGAGAATTCAGTAGCTGTCGATTCTGAATTACCTCAGATTGAGCTTCCACCACTTCAACTGAGCTCGTAATTTTTTCAACCAAATGTAACAATCTCAAGAATTTCACCGTCACCGTCTAACGTTAGCATTTGCTGAGCAACTCCTGGCTGCTCCAGATAAAACGAATAATAACGTTTCGAAAATTGATAAAATCGGCATAATTCAAGGAAAAAAGCCCGCTGTTGATGAACTAAGGGATTTCAGAGCATGATAAAACTGAATGGTGCAGGACATCTAAGTTGTTCAAATTGAGCTAAGAAATACAGATCGATGGGCTCTTTTTCGGTTTTATTTAGTGAAATTGTCACATGAGATTAAACATTGAACAGAAATTTGATTTTATCAAGAATATTTTGTGACCTCGAGTAAATTTAGTTTTCAGATAGATTAGATCAGGGGAAATCAATCAAAAGTTTGCAGCCTGACTTGTAGGATAGGCCCTACTTCAGCTTGGAGTGAAATATTGATTCATTCAAAGGGTGAAAACTATTAAAATTCTTATGATATAGGTTTCAGCGAAAGGTCATAATATTGAAACCATTTTACGAGATACATGCATGTGATAACCTATATAATTACATTATTTTCCAATTCTGCGCAACTTTACAAAGAACTGCTCATCTACTAAATCTAGTCATAAATCTTAATATCTGCAATTTCCGTTGATGTTTTTTTAATAAGACAACACCAAACCATCCTACGCAAATATGTATGAACGTCCCTTTCCAGCTTAAACCCAATGAAAAATCAATCCCTTCGAGATTGGAAGCACCTCAAACGAAACCCCAAATCTTTAACGGCAAAGCTACATAAAATTTTGAAAGTATAATTTACTGCTTAAGCAGCAGGAGCAGCAGCAGAAGACATCCAGACACCCGAACGCAGAAAAGAATAAAAAAATCCCCCCCTTGACAACCGAAGTCAACTGAAGTTGGGGTTCAAGTTTTCCTTTTTTTTCATTCCCCTAACGGCTCTTCCTATCACTCAAGCTGTGACCCAGCCAACCTTTTCCACTGCAGCTTAAAGATTTAAAGCCCTTCGTCCAGGAGTGGTTGCGGAAAAGCGAGAGTTTTCCATCACACAAACTTTGTTGCACTTATCAGCTCCCTAAGCGGGCGAAAAAGAAAAACTGACGAACGATATTTTCCTCCGGTTCCTCGATTTTCCTGGGAAGGTTTTCACCGGGGGAAAACTTCCTTCTATCTATCGAGGCAACACACCTTACCGAGCCACTTTTGCTCCATTCCTTCAGATTATTAGCAGCATAGAGGGGTGAAAAGCGGAAAACTTGTTCTATTATTTTATGTTTTGGTACACGCAGTGGAAAGCCGGCTTTTTTTTGGGTGGATAGGTAGGTACTTGAAACTTGACTGACGACTATCCTGGGGGACGAGAACGAAGAGACGACTACGAGCGACGGCTTTTCCTCGAATTTCCAGCAAAAAAAGCTGCCAAAAATTCCCCTTTTTCATCGACAAAAACAAGGCGGTTTCCATCTCTTCCTAACTTGTCGCTGGCTGGCTGTAAATATGAAAATTGCTTTACATGGGCATTCCAGAGAAGTGTCTGCCTGTGTCTAGTTCCAAAAAATTGAAATTGTTTTACAGGAAAACATGTTTTCGAAACTTTTTGGAATTTTTTAATAAGGTTTTCCGTTAACAACTTTTGGTTTTGTGCTTAGCGAAATGCACTGTATGATTGAATTAGCACTACCAGAGTTTTCCTCAATTGTTTTCATAAATAGTTTTTGTTCAAATTTTACTTTCTAAGTTTCTAAAATGTATTGCAATGAGTTCATCGAGGGGGCTCCAAAGATTCAAAATTAAGCGCGAACCGAACCTATGTATAAAAAATGGCGCTTTACAACGCATATGTCGAAGAAGTTAACACTAACCACAACTTTGAACTAGAGATGTACCGATTAGTGGTATTCGGCGAACAACCGAATACCGAATATTGACCTTTTCAACTATTCGGCCAAACGAATATTCGGCCGAATATTCGGCCGAATATTCGGTCGAATATTCTGTTAAGTTTTCAATAGAAATACTTCTATTTCTAAATGAAATCTTCTATTTCTGTCATCTGAATGCCCCTAAAGTTTTTAAGTCGATTATTCCCAACCAGATGAATCAGACCTTTTTTAAGTAGAGGTCTCTTCGATTTTCAAAATGTCACCGTTAACTAAAAGGACATCAGATGACTTTTCGCTTTTAGGACGTTCATCACAAAAGACATTGGGTTCCGGTGAAATCTTAGACAAAACATCTCAAAATAGGTGCCAAGCTATTTGAAATTGCTTTTTTTTATACCGAATTAGATAAATGTCTAATTCTTGCTAGATGTCATCAACATAGTTGCCAAAAAGAACGATGATTTTTATCCTTAAGCATACAATACTTTCTACGACACGTATCCACACGACCGGGTCTGAATGATTTTTTTTTTTTGAAAAACTTGTAAAAAAGAGAAAATGCGAACAGAAGCTAGTCGTTTTCCTCAAACATACAAGAGGCTAAAAAATTACTTGAAATTGAAAGTTTTCATCGATATATAACAGCAGTGTTCAAATCGTATCCAACGAACAAATTTACTTTAAAAAATTGTTTTGTAACAGAAAATTTAAAAAAAATCATGGAGACATTTGATTTTTTCAATTTGATATAGCAAGAAATCTTAAATATCCGTGTTAAATCCGAAAACCTAAATAAAAAAAAGGGGGCCATCCCGGTCAGATAAACATCTGGGCGGCGCTAAGGCGAAGAGGAGTACCACAAACTACTCCATCTCATCTAAGCACAATAGCCAGATAACGCCTGATGGTGGTACCAGGAAAGACATCGAAACCCGGATCAGCAAGGCCCGATTTGCGTTTGCGAGTCTCTGAAACATCTGGCGATCACGCCAGATCTCTCTACGAACGAAAATCCGAATCTTCAACTCAAACGTCAAATCCGTATCCGGTGCGAAACTTGGTGCACATATCCGGTAACGACGCGAAAACTACAAGTATTTGTAAACCGCGGAATATCATCCACGCTTGGTGGCCTGACAACTGGATCTCTAATGAGGAACTACATCGGCGCTGGACTGGAAGTCGAGATTCGGGAACGTAAGTGGAGATGGATTGGGTACACGCTGCGAAAAGATGAAAACGAGATTTGCAGAGAGGCGCTAGATTGGAATCCAGAAGGACATCGAGGGAGAGGCAGACCCAGAAACTGAAATCCGAACTGTCGACGAAAATCTTGACTTGGACCAGTTGAAGACGCTCGCTCCGGATCGTCAACAGTGGAGTGGTCTTTTAACACGGCCCTATGCACCGGAGGATCGGCGCGGGATCATTAAGTAAGTAATACTTCTAAAATATCCAGTCACATAGAATACGAATCTCATTAGAAATTTTATGCGAATATCAACTTTGTTCCTTTCCTCTTTTCATCATTACTAACATAACTCGTAAAAAAGTTAATAAATAGATGGAAATTGAAATATATGTAACTACACTCACTCTTTTTATCGGAAGATTGCTCGTTTCGTTCCGTACATATTTTCAACTTTAGACCAATCAACCATAGGTCAAAGTGTTACCAGAGCATCGGTAATACGAATCATTTATTGCTGTTCCGGGAGCTATACCGGTCCAAACGAAACAACCAACACCCCTCCGGTTCCGGTTGGCATCGAACCTGATTTCTCTGCCACGATAAATATTGGACCCACACACTGCTGGATTCAGTCAGGAACTTGCGTGCATGCCGGTTGGCCAGACCAGATTCGAACCGACAGCAGTCCCGGGAGCGGATCCCCAATTGGTAGATGAATTATGGGCGTAAATCTGCGTTGCCCCATTTCCGGAAATGTTCCGGGCCGAGGGTCGAGTAAATATTGACATATGTGCACGGATGGGATGTTTTGTGCGTTTTTTTTTGTCCAAAGAATTTTACCCCACTCGAGGCGAATGGTAGTGTGAAATCAGACAACCTGCGACCAAGATATACGTTCAGTAGTAGGACGAATCTTTCTGGTGAAACATGGCTCAAATTTCCACCCCCGCAAGATATAAAATGCGGAAATCACACTCGGCTAAAGTCCGCGAAACCCAACACAACAAAAAAATCAACAACAAGAGCTTTTCCGACGAAGGGTTGCTGCTAGGCGTAAAAATTTTATGACTGATAAGATGCTTCCAAATGATACAGACGTGAAGAAAATGGCCTAAGGATGTGTGGGGGAATGTGTTGTTGGAAATTATCTTAACTGATGGCGTTTTTATATGAGCCTGCCACAGGCACACGGTAGATGGAAATAAAAATATATAAAGCCATTAAGCTGTAAACAGGAGTCACACCAGAGTCATTCGATTGAATTTATCAAAACTCATCTCTGGTAGTGAAGAATCTCACAAACCCGCGCTACAGATTGTCAAAGAGCGGGGGAGTAGGGATGAATATTAAATCATAATACAGTATCTAAAAGAAATTGTAGTACGAATTTACAATAGGAATGCGGAAGCGAAATTCAACAACAGAATAAACAAAATTATTGTATGACTTCCATCATTAACCCAACCACGCCACACCACGGTTTTAAATTCAAATCCTTAAAAAAATAATAAATTTTGCATAGTAATTTTGTTTTGGGTTTTTCGATTTGGATGTAGATCAAACAACGGCGTTTTTTGAAACACCCGGCGTGTCGACCAATTTTTTGGGATTTTTCAAGGGAATTTTCTGTTTGTTGTTTTTGCCGATTTCGTTTTAGTCCAACGGCTAGGAGTCCATTGATTGCTGTTCGTATATTTGAACGGACGGAGAGAAAAACCTATCATTCGCATTAAGGCTATGATCATTTAGTATCCGGGCAGTGACAAACGTGTGTATTTTAAAAACTATTCATTTGATCGAAAAACTTTCTATGATGGAAATGAAGGTGTTAATATGACATTCAATGTAAAAATATAATAAAAAATATTTATCAATGATTTCAAGAAATACTATAACTTTTTCATAAAATCTCTTTTTTATCTTTGCACACTTTTTTCAGTCATGTATTGATTTATTTTTTCTACCACAGAGGCAAATCCTTAGCAAAATCATGATATTTTACACAAACTCACATGGAGAAATCAATTGGAATCTGGTTGGAACCTTTTCATGATTAGGTATCACGAAGAATTTGATCTCTTAAATCCGGTTTTAACATAAATATTTTTGTCCATCAGAACACATCTGTCATATTGTGTAAAAACCGAAGGCACAGATTGCGATCTTTGAAACTGATCATTATAAGTTAATTACTTGGTGTCTACTAGTCAGGTAACACTTTCTGCCTGCCGGAAATGAATATTTTTTATTATTTAAGGAGTCTGCATTCAGTTATCCCCAAAACCATAGACTTTTTACGATATTTAAGACCAAGGGTTGCACTCCGATGGTTGGTTTAAACTTCGTGTGGATCCTAGAGTAGCTTCTTATACTTCTTAACCATTTGGTTGTAAGGCGAGACCTATCCTTGGAAGACTGTGCAGGTTTTGCTAACGGCTTAATGCGCCACTCCCTGAGGAGACCGTTAGCCTGGTTATGGTTTGCCCGGCCAATGAGACCCACCAAAGGGCGAGTTTTTCCTTCTTCTGCTACACTTCTCCTGAAACGACCGTTCCCCAAAAAGTCAAAAAGTACTCCGCCAAAAGCGTCAAGTGCTTCAAAAAAAAATCCAAATATTAGGAAAATTTAATTGATCAACCAAAATAGATCAGGTCGGCAAAAAAGATCTGACATCGCCGCTTAGCATCAGCAGTTGAGCGTCTGCCGACCACCAATCTTAGTCGCATTTCAAGTCCGATGTGAGTTGGAAACAACTGGAGTCCAACGCTCTCCTTAAAAAAAACCGCTGCAAAACGTGAAATGCCTTAAACAGGAAAGTTCTCAAAAAAAGATAAGGCTTCGATTTTAGGGCATTCCACCGTTTATTTAAAAAAAAATCTTCCAAAAAAAATTATTTTCTCGACAAAAAACTTTATTCTATTTCGAGACTCGAACTCATGTTCTCTGGGAAGTTGGAGATTTTTAGGCTGCCACTCTAACCGCTCGACCACATTAGCTGGTGGTGCTGCGGGCTGCTAGCAATCGTTCGGGTTTGGTGGAGGGGCAAAGGTGTAGTGGTCGTGCATATCCCTTACGGCATTTGATTACACAATAGGGTCAACGACCCGAAAAACTGAACACAACTCAGTACCCACCCAAATTTATGCGCATAAATATATTAAGGGGGGGGTAGGGTCTAACACTTTCAAAAAATCGATTTTTTTATTTTTTTATTTTCTTATTGTAAAACATTTCAAGAATGTTGTGTCAAATTTTCAAGTCAATTGAAGCAAAACTGTAGAAATTATAGGCCTTTATCTCCTCCTATCTAATACTGCAAGAAAGCAAGAGCAGAAACTTCAAACGCGTTTTTCTCGAAAGAACATTTTTAAAGTCCGTGGACATCGGCATTTGAAAACTCCTTATCCGATTCTTTTCAAATTTGGAACATATTTTCTACATATAAAATACCAGACCCCAACGTTTTTCTTTTTTGATTTTTTTTACTTTGGGAAGATTTAAAAGGTGAAAAATGGCGGATTTTTAAGTGAAAAATCGTAGTTTTTACTTCAAACAGCCACAAAAATTTCATAAAAATATTTTAAAGTTAAATAAAAACGTTGGGGTCCAGAAAAACATCTATTAAAAATATTTTGCTCTGATTTTTTTACTTCAGATGATTCTGTGCTGAGATACAGTGTCCACCGCAAATCCTGTTTTCTAAAAGGCATCCTCGAAAATGCTCCGTCACCGGCCCATTTTTCAATATTATTTTACGAAAAAATTACTAAATGTTCTTTTAACAATGCTTTGTATAATGCAAAAAATTTGAATACATTTGTTTGAACGATAGCTCTAGAAAAAAATCGTGAAAATGGTGTTTTTTAATACTCGTTAGACCCTACCCCCCCCTTAAGGGAAGGGTACTTACGGCAGTTGGATGTGTTGTTGATGCAGGCTGTTTCGATGTCGTTCTCTACGGGCTCATCGGGAAATCGGCTTGATTCGAAGATGTTTCAGGCGAACATGTGATGTTTTTGTTGCTTCCGCTCTAGCGGAACCTAGTGGTGCTGTTGCTCGATGTCGAACCCAGATGTTGTTATGCTGGCCTTCTTCATCGAGTCTCGCGACGATGGTTGGAAACTTACTTTACGGGCGTTTCCGTTTAGTTTCGAATCCCGTGGTTGTTGTGGGGGAATCCGAAATTGTGTTGGGGGGGTTTCCGGACTATGTTGACGGAGTCCGGATTTCCGGCGGGTTTTGCTCCGGAATAGGTTGGTCCGCGTGGCGTATGGTGTTGTTTCGTGAGCCAGGGGAAGTGTTGTTGGTGCGTACGTCGGGTGCTTGTCGCCTCCTTCTCGCAGGTAAACCTTTTAATGAAACCGTAAGGGATTATTGCGTGCACGTTTCCCTCCCACAAAACTTTTACCTTTTTCGCAAATCGGTTGTTGCGAATGGTTTGCGACGGTTTATTTTCACAGCCTGTCGTACGACCCTAAAATCTAGGCCAGAACCAGTTAGTGATCCCTTTCCCATGAAAAACACCTCACGTTTTACCTTCTACTAATCGAAACTCTAGCCACACACCTGACTCAATCCACGGTTTCAGACCAAATGATCGAACTGCTCCAGGTCTTCAGAAAATTGCAGCCGTCTATTCATTCTTTAACCGGAACTGCGTAAAGCGAATACTTTACGAAGTTCCCCGAAATATTTTCTTAACCAACTCTTATTTTTCTGATAGTTTGGCTTTCTCCCGAAACTCTCTCTTCCCTTTTAACAATTCAAGTCCCGATCGTTCAAGAGAAAGCTCGCTGCGAAGTAGAGAAAACTTGCGCTCTGATGTTTTCATCGGCGATGCAATTCCACCCAGGTGGGAGGTTGTTTGTCAGATAGTGGCAATTAAGGCGTTATAAACCTGCACTCTAAATATTTGGTGTTTTGCTCGAGTGAAATGTTGGGTAGCTAATTCTAAATAACTGTAGCTTGCTACATGGTCCGAAAAAATAATCAGAAAAAATCAACAGTTCATGAGCTTTCAAGTCAACAATGAAGAATTTTCGAGGCGCAAAATGCGTAAAATGAGCAAATTTGTGCAAAATTATTTTTACCATGTCTTTTTGCATCGTTAATATCTCAAACACACGTTAACTTAAAAATCTCTCAAAAATAGGCAAGATAGTACTTTTTATAACCAACACAACCGCTACTAAAGTTTTGCATATCCGAGCTCTATTAACGTAGCTGTCACCGAATTAAAGTGCCCGGATACTAAATGATCATAGCCTTACTATGATCACACTGTTAACGTTCGGTTTGAATTCGGATTTTGCCTTTTTTATTGAATTCTTATTAACAGTAAAATATCAATAATCGAAATTGCAAATCAGTAGATATTTTCCAAGCAAACAAGGTTATTTTTTTTCTTTATTATAGAGACTTTCAGCCTCGGGCTGGTTCGTCTCTTTAGCAAACAAGGTTCCTTATATAATGATAAATGCCCAATTTTGAAAAAGAGATTTTTCAATTCAATTTCCCCCAAAAATTTCATATCGAACTTCAAAATGGCGACTTACGTGACTTCAAGATGTATTTAGTGATGGATGTTCAACAATGATGACGACAATGATGATTTTTTTTAAGAGTTTCATAAGGTTTCCATTCTAATTTATTACTACTAAATTTCAATTTTAAGCAGAATATGCGAATAATTTCTAAGCGCTTTTCTTTTAAATCATTGTGAAATTCAGAGGTTTACCAACAACTTCTTTAAAGAGAAAACTTTCGATAATTAACCAAATTTGAATCAATCCCTCTGAAATTTCAAAAATAATGACGATTATCAACCTTTATCCTAAAGTGGTTCCCATTCCTGAACTTTTTTTTCGAAACTTTGCATTCAACTGCTAATCTTTTTCATATCATTTATAAAACAAGAACAAGAAATCGTGGAATGGAGCGCACAAGAAAAATCGAAAAAAAGACTAGAAAACATACCCGTAAACAAATATTGACCGCAAGGTGAAATCGCTTGGCTCGTCGAAGGACCTCGGATAGTGGAGAACGGAAACGGAAAGGCCTGGTAACGATAAACTCACTCCGAAAAGGTATTTATACTTAAACAACTAATAAAAACGCGAAACCAAAGTTACACCGCCCGTCGTTGTTCGTCCATTGTTTCTGGCTCTTCTCGACGTTGTGTCATCAAGTGAGTTGTGAGTGCAATATTCGACGCGCCAGTCCAACCGTTGCGATGCTTTAACTCACTCTCGGTTTTCGCTATCAGTGGTGCCAAATTAGCTGGGAAATAGTTTACAAATATGAGTTTCAATGATAATGATGATGTAAATGTAATCATCTGCTTCGTTTGTGGCTTTACCGAAAAAGATCCGCTACGCGTAATCGAATGCGTTTCATGCAATATATCCGTTCATTTTCGATGCAAACAGATTCGTCGAAATGCTATTGCGCGTACTAGGAAAAAACCCTTCTATTGCTCAACGGAATGTTTTGAAAAACAGTCACAACCTTAAACACAACAAGGAAATTTCAATGAGATTATCGAAGCACGGAGAAAAAAGACGACAGTTGTTTCAATTATTCCAGCTTGTTATACCAATAATCGAAATGCAGTTGATTTTTTCGCATTCAACTACTTATATAATAGATTCAACTACAAACTTCTAATTGTTCTTACGCAATCAACTATCAATATAATGCATTCAACTGTATGATTTATTATATGCATTCAACGATAAATACAATGGATTCAACTACAAACTGCTGATTGACCTTATGCAATCAACTATGAATATAATAGATTCAATTGTAATGGTATAATTGATTCAATTGTAATGGTATAATTGATTCAACTGTAGATATGGTAGATTCTATTACAATTGTATGATTGCAATTGCAATTGTATGATGACGAAGTACATGCTGGCCTGCGGATCCGTGACCGACCGAACCCGCTTGTCCAGTAATAAGAAGGTCACGATCGACGGCGACGAGCTGGAGATAGTCGAAGACATTGTCTACCTCGGCTCGCTGGTGACCGCAGACAATGACACCAGCCGTGAGATCCGGAGGCGAATTATCAGCGGAAGTCGTGTCTACTATGGACTCCACAAGCAACTGCGGTCGAGAAGACTTAGCCCTCGCACGAAGTGTAACCTGTATATGACGCTCATTAGACCGGTTGTTCTCTACGGGCACGAGACATGGATATTGCTCGAGGAGGACCTGCGTACACTCGGAGTATTCGAGCGACGAGTGTTAAGAACCATCTTTGGCGGCGTACAGGAGAACGGAGTGTGGAGGCGAAGGATGAACCACGAGCTCGCGCGACTCTACGGCGAACCCAGTATCCAGAAGGTGATGAAAGCTGGCCGGATACGCTGGGCGGGACATGTTGCGAGAATGCCGAACGACTGTCCTGCAAAACAGGTGTTCGCTACGAATTCGGTAGGAACAAGACGAGCGGGGGCGCAACGAGCGAGGTGGTTAGACCAGGTGGAGCGTGATCTGGCGAACGTGGGGTGCCCGAGGAATTGGAGAACGGTTGCCATGGACCGAGTGAATTTTAGGAATTATGTTCGTCAAGTTATGTCGTGAGACGGAATACTATGTAAATAAAAAAAATAAAATAAATGTTTGATTGATTATAGGCATTCAACTATAAATATAATAGATTCAACTGTAGTGGTATAATTGATTCCACTGTAGATATGATAGATTTAACTACAATTGTATCATTGATTTTAGGCAATCAACTATAAATATAATAGATTCAACTGTAGGGGTATTATTGATTCAACTGTAAATATGATAGATACAACTGTAGTGGTATAATTGATTCAATTGTAAATATGATAGAATTAAGTACAAATGTATGATTGATTCTAGGTATTGAACCATAAATATAGTAAATAAAACTGTATTGTTATGATAGATTGTGTGTTACTTGAATACTATAGTGTTCATCAGCAAAAACAAAAAAAAAAGTAAGTGTGGGACCCAATACGTGTTCCCTGTAGCGATCGGATCGCTGTTTTTAGGGCTCTCTCCGGTGATGGGGATACATTTTCCTCTACCAGTTCGTGGCAGCGGTCTTGTAGAAGGCCGACAGTTCCTGCAATTGGGAAAAGTACACCTACTTTAGCTACCCGGGAAATCGACGTGGGTCTCGACGTTCTTTTACACGATCCTGGCAATATCCCATAGGAAACATTACGGTAAGTCAGCGTATGATAGATTTATGTCATGATATTGAAAAAATTTCCCCCCCACTAGGTCAATCTTCGCCGAGTGCAGAAGCATGGACATCTTCCGGGACCGATTAGTTAAGACGCAAAATTTCCTGGGCAACCATGCATCAAGATCCAAAAAGAAAAACAGCGGAGGAACCAGGACATGGATATCGGGATTTCCGGTCAGGTTTTCTAGCATCATGGCGGCTAAAACGAACTAAATGCAAAATGCTGAAATAATAAATTTAAAAAAATTAAAACGTAGCCATAAAATTATTCTGAAAAAGTGCTTCAGATATGATAATTTCCAACAGAAATTAACACCCTTATTCTTGTTTACGGCGTATCTGTCGTTCGTTCGAACGGATACATTCGATCGAATTCGAAAAACCTATTCTTGTTTTCGTTCGAACGCGATACGTTCGATGTTGGTGTTACCAGATGAACTTCGAAACTTCTAAGCACCGTTGCCACAAAAAAGTTGTATCTATCAGTGTATTTTTTCGGTTTCACTGGAACTCTTATGGGAAAAAATGAGATAATTGACAAAAAAACTATTTTGTGGCATCGCTGCTTCAAAATGACAGCTCTGTGAAAACATTTTTATTTTTGCTGTTGTGGAAAAAATCATCGGCCCGCGACGCGAGAAATGTATCCTGATGTCAGGATACAAACGGATCTTAGTGTGCTTGTGCTCATCCAATTTTTAGAATGGTTTCCGAAGATACCGAAAAAATCATCAGTAGTGTCTGCTGGAAGGTCGGAAGGAGTTTCGGCAACGAATCTAGCCCACCAATCATACCGTGGTCAGCAACAACAAACGAAGCTCAATATCAAGGCTGTTTGCCATCGCAACAAGGTGCCATCCGGTGATAATGAAGGCGCCGGTGCTAGTTGTGCTGTTGTGAAAACCAATTCCGCCGAGATGTTAGAAGGATTAAAAAAACGCATAGATCTGACGAGTTTGGTTTAAAAATAAAGCCCAATTTTGAATAAAATGCCTTATTTGTTTTTAATTTCAAACCACACATTTTGCCTTATGTAAATTTAAAAAAATGTATTTTACCTCACAACATTTCATTTACACATTTTGAACCCAAATTATTCTCTTCTTCACAAACGCGCCCCGTTCGCAGCATCAGACTCGCGTTTGTCTGGCGGTAGAACAAATACGTTCGATCGAAAACGAGAATGCATAAATTCGTTCGATCGAACTATGTTCGAAAGATCGAACTGTTCTTATACGTTCGAACGAAAACAAGAATACGAATTGGGGAAACTTTCGAACGAATGTCATTCGAACGAAAACAAGAATAAGGGTGTAAATGTACAATATTTATAGTTGACCTCAGTGAATCAACCATAGAAATAAATTTGAATTTATCATATTTATAATTAAATCAATCATATTATTATAATTAAATCTATCATATTTATAACTAAATCAATTATATTATTATAGTTAAATCTATCATATTTATAATTGAATCAATCATATAATTATAATTGATTCTACTATAATTATTGTTGAATGTATAACATCAATCGCACATTATAGTTGAATCTATTATATTTAAAGTTGAATGCACAAAATTAATCATACAATTATAGTTGAATGTATTATATACATTGTTTACTGTACGAAATCAATCAGATTGTCTATTATATGTATTGTTGAAATTTTAATAATTATAGTTAGCCGAGAATTAATCAGATATATGATTGAATATAAGTGGATTATTGTTGGAAATACTATACTTTTTTTTCCGTGAGAGATACGTGCCTTAGGGCAATCGGTAAGGGAGTCAAGACAGGAATCTTCAAATGTACGAATCGCACTAGAGCAGTCTAAGCAAACAGATTGAAGAACTTATTGAAACTAATAGACATATAGAAGATAGTTCGCAAGAGTTCTTAGCAGATAAGTTCGACCAAATTAGCAGAGGATTTGGAAATTTGAAGTTAGAGCTAGCTGCCCTAGATCTGAAAACCAGGAACTAAGGATGGAGATAATCAATTGCAAGGACCAAAACGGCGCTTTGACGAACCGGGTTGATGTGTTGGAGCTGGAATTGGATCGGCTTAATCATAAGGAGATTTCTCGTAACGCAATAGTTCTAGGTATCCCAATAATGGTAAACGAAAATCCGCGAGCCCTTGTTCAACAAATAGCGGTGGCTGCGATATTGATGAGAAGGAAATTTTAAGTGCAAGGCGTTTAATCGGAAACAAAGCATCAAACAATGTACCTCCAATGCCAGTTGCCTTCAGTTCTGAAGATATAAAGAATAATCTGTTTGATAAAAAGCGTGCTCATGGTGCCCTTAAAACATCCGCAATAGGAAATATATTCAACAAATCGTCCCAAACAGTTACAATGCGGGATGAAATGACAGCATTTGGAAAGGATCTACTGAAAGAAGCAAGAAAACTACAAGAAGACGCTGGAATTAAATATGTATGGCCAGGACGGGATGGAAAAATTCTAATCAAACGAACTAACGGTGCAAGAGTCGAAAAAGTTAGCTCTAAACAGGAACTGATTAAACTAATGGAATCTAAAAAGCGTGCCCTAAACTTCTCAAACGCTTCATCGTTCACAATGTCTTCGCCGAAGCGTCCCCACGTACAGAATTAGCTTCACAACACAGACAACAAAATTACTTTTTATATAAAAACATGGATTTTACACCCAATAATAATTATTATAATATGGGAGAGTGGGGAATCATGGGCCACATTTTTTCGTTGTTCCATAACTTCTTTATTATGAAAGATAAAATGAAAATAAAAAATGGTATGGTTTTCTACATTTTCAAGGTAAAATAAGGTATTTTTTTAAAGTTTTTAATAAATTATTTTCCCCAAATTCTGACTGTTTGAAAAAAAGCAATATTTTTTGGATTTTGAAAAATGGTGGGGAATCGTGGGCCACCGAATCCAAATTGACCAAATAACATGCAAAGTTTATGAGTTTACCCAAAACTGTGATTTCATAATTCATTTAGTTATTTTAAAGCAATTTCAGATGATGAAATAAAAAAGAGAGCTGTGTATGATCGAAAAGATTTCAAAACCTGGCTCGCAAACGTGTTGGCAAAATTTCTTATATAGGATGGACAAAATATTTTTCATAACTCTTCAATTGGCATAAGAAAACTTTAAAGATAGGAAAAACGTATTTTAAGTTCTGAATGTGTATTAAAACATAAAAATATCGGTGGTTCAAGATGTGTGGCCCACGATTCCCCACAAGCTATGATTTGCAAATTGGTTGCGTTTGTGTGACTTATTGATGTTTCATTAAAAATTCCTTTTCCACGTGAAAGAACATGACAAAACTAAGATCATAAGCGTTTAAGCATATTTTTGTTATGCACTATAGGTTCCCCGTCGATGAAATTAGCGGATATTTTTTTAATTATGTAAGTAAATTTTTTCTAACTTTTTTTAGCTTGATAAATAAAAGAAGCATATGATGCGTATTTCAGTTAACAACATATAAAAATATATGTTCACGCGAAGCGACGACGATGACAGTTGGATTGAGATTTTTTTCTCATCATACATCTGAGATATTAAAAGTGGCCCACGTTTCCCCATGGCCCACGATACCCCACTCTCCCCTACAATGTACAAATCCAATATAATAAACGATACTGTTTTGTCTGACATCAGCGATCATTGCCTTATTATTTCCTCAATATCCTTGAAAAAAAGGTAACCACTCGCAAACTTGAAAAAGTGATTGTTAACAACACAATATTAAATCAACTGTTTGCTGAAAAAGCTCGTGATCTTCAAGCTAATTCTGCAGAAGAACTTCTTGCTAAAATAATCTCATTCTACGAAGAACTTAAGATCAAATGTTCTAAAGCTATTGTAGTAAACGCCAGAGTTAAAGGAATATGCCCCTGAATGACAGCTGAGGTTTGGGAATGGATGGAAATCAAAGATAATCTGTTCGTTAAATACAAAAGAAATCCTTTCGATTTAAACACGCGTAGCTTATTGCAAAATGCAAAAAAAACTTGCTAAAGTAATCTGTTCCACAATTCCAACAGAAAAAATATATGGAAGTGTCTGAATAGCCTGACTGGTAACGGATCCAAAGAAACTGCTCCGCTGAAACTAGTAGTCAACGGTAATGTCACAAGTCATGAGAAAACTGTTGCTGACACCTTCAACACTCTTTTTAGCAATATTGGCATAAATACGTACTTCACCTAGAATCGTTACTAGATGCATTCAAAAGCCGTTTTCGTGACTTTAATTCATTCGAGCAAGAATTTTCGTTGTTTGTAGCTATCTATGTGAGCAGTTTTTTTCCATAATGAAAGCTACAAAAACTCCTCATCGTTCGAGATTATCTGATAAAAATTTATCATCAATAATGAAAGTGTCAGTGACAAATAAACTTCAACCTGATATCAGGACAGTAGATATAATGCATTATAATATAAGAATGTTAAACATTTTAAGCTTACATAAAAATTTAACGCAAAATTTCATTCCAAGTTTACTTATACCTATTTATATTCCATTTTATTGTATCTAATTTCCACGAAACTAATATGTTATGTTTTCTAACTGATTTAATTGGCCCTCTACGTCATAGAAAATTTTTAATGCGTCCCGCACACTTAAACGAGTTTGACAAGCCTGGCTTAACCCGTTTAACCGGTGATAATTTTCGGGTCCGATGATATTTGAATGGCGTTTTTAGTATAAGTGCAGATCAGTCTAGATTCAACTCGCTTCAGTTGCATCAATTAAGGCGTTTACAGTACCTGTATTTCGCCTTCACTTATGCAACCTAAACACAGCAGCATGTTTTTTACATCGTTCTAATAGTGTCCTGTAAATTCTGATTTTTTTTTCATTGCAGTGTCCTGGTTTTTGCGAAACCTCCCTAGCACCTCTGAACATTTGTCCCCCAAATATTTATCTTATTCCTTTGGAGCTGTTTGTGGATAACAATCTGCTCTGCTTCTTCTACAAATCCCGTTGAGGATTGATGTGCATAAATTATGTTACCTACCAGCTTCGATTTGAATGGTGTTTCAACTATGTACATACCTGAAAATAGATCGAAAAATTTAAAATTAATAAACTATTGGCAGTAGGAGCAAATAAGAACATGAGTATGTTTCAGTATATTTAATTCCAATAGGTTTAAAATATTTCATAAAAATCTGCTGTTAGTTACACGATATTGCTGAAATACTTCAGAATTAAATTTTACTTTCTAAGTTGTGTACAAACTTGTGGCTCCCACATGCTAGAAGATTAGGTTAAAATATTTTTCTCAGCAGTTTTACATTTGATTGCTACACGACACTAAATTTTTTGCTTATAAATAAAAAAAGGAAAGGGATTTAAAACTTCCCCTTTTTTGACCGGTTCCGGGCTCTTTTTTGTCTCTGCTCAGAATTTACTTTCGCCTTTAAAGTTTGTAAAAAAACTTTTTAATAATGTGTAAGCACGGAACAGAGACAAAGTGCAATTGTTTAAAAAAAAGTGACCACTGCTGCAATCCCAACTTCAATTTGCGCTTTGCCATCGAAATGTTTCAAACAATCTACCAATACCCAAAGCTTTCAAAATCTTTTACAGCTGATATGTGAGACCAGCACTGAATGGAGAGGTGCTTTGTGGAAATCGAATTCCGAGCTGCTGCTTTTACTGGTACTGTTCTCAGTTTATCTGGCACCATGCACTCTGGTGCCAAAACTTATCAGCAAACTTATAGACAACAGACAGCAGTAACTAGTTTTGGCAACAGTGGGGGAATGTGGGGGTGGTAAGTATCAGAAATACCAACGCCAGCCAGCTAGCAGTTTCTAGCTACCAACGTTTTCCTCCCCAGGGCGATTCCTTTATTCTATGCTGAATCCCAGCATAAGGTGGAGGTTAAGCTGCTGCTGTTGCTACATTTTCGGTACCATTATTGCATTGACTTTGCAGCATGGCGTTGGTACATAAGTACGAGTGCTTTCTTCAAGTAAGTAGAACATGTGTGGGTAGGTGCCTTGGGGGAGGTCTCTAGATCTAGCCAACAGATGTACACACAGTTGTTCATTGCTTGGTGAAAAGATAGATACCTACTCACTTATTAGGTGGCTGCTAAGCTGCCAAGTAGATTGTTAGCACTCCATTGTTTCCTAATGGACGTGGAGTTTGGGTTAAACCCATTCCGAAATTTCTTCTTCCTGTCAATTTCAGCGATATTTGTTTTTATCCTTACTTTCCCCACACTTTATCCACGTACTCAGAAAAATTCTTCTTATAAAAAGAAACACGTAACAAATCCTTCTGAAATTGCTTTACGCAGTTCCCTCACAAACGTTTCCCGATACTTGAACTTCAAATCTGACAGATACAACCTAAGAAGCTTATGACCGTAGTTTGATTGCAATGGCATCGCTCATTCGTTCGTGGATACGATTCTATACAAAGTTTGAAACCCTTACAGCTGTATCTCGGTTCGCTCATTAGGTTGGCTTTACATCATCCTCCCTAACTTTATGTAGTTGCTAAATTTCCACTCGGCATGATCCAGTCGGAAAACCTTGTCACTTTGGCAAACAATTAGGAACGGCCTCAAACACTCAGAAGAGCATTAGCATCGACTTTCGCAAACCGAGGAATGTTTGCGATCAACTTTTACCCCAATACCGGCGAAGTTTGTGTCCCTAAAGGAAGGCATCACCAAAAATTCCGACAGGCCCCCCATGTTCTTGGTAGCTACATAGTACATTTTGGTGGTCCATAAACTGGAATGCGACACGAATACGAGGGCGAATGATTTTCGGATCGAACAACCGGAAGGCGGTAGTTCATTGAACTGTAAGAAAAGCCGCCAGTGGGCTAGCAATTTTTCATGTGCTTCGTTCAAGAGTTTTCTTTTGCGTGCTCTCTTTCTCTGCTCCTGCTTCATCAATAGTCAATGGCACGTGTCAGCTTCCGGGGAGGAGTTTTATTCCACCAGGAATGGAACGATGTGTTACTTGCAACACAAAAATAACAATAACGGTTGAATATAGAATCATTGAAATAAACACTTGTAGGACTTCGTTACAGAATATGACTTTTAAATTGTATAAAGCCCAATAAACTATAGAAAAATAAAAATATTCTTCTTCTATTGCCCTTTAAGACTACAATAATTTTCTCGAAAACAAAGTTTACACATGTCAACATCATGCTGTGTTGAAAAAAAGAGTAGGCGGGTGCTGAACCGTCAGCACGTGTTTTTTTTTTCGTGTGATAAAATTTCCATCAAATTTATTTGCAGAAATATTATAATTTCGATAATTTCTGTAACAGAAAATATAGTGATCGCTAGGAATTCGTGAAGAAAGTATTTGTTACTAGTTGGGGGCTTAGTTTGATTACAGGAGCTGATCCAAGTGCCGAGAGAAACGAGCGAGGTTTTGTTTGCTCTGTGTGTGTAGTTGACTTGGGGAAAGTGTTCAAAATTATAATTAAATTTTAAAATTATATACTAAATAATGTGAAAAACATGTTTTAGAGCGTTTTTGTTCTACTGAAGAAATGATGAAAAATGTGAATTATTGGCGGCATGCCTTGAAATTATGGGAGAAAGTGAGAACATATTGATTCGTTCATGGGGACGAGAAGTAGTATTCAATTCAAGAACAAGCTCGAAATAATGAAGATTGAATTTTGAAGAATAAGTCGGATATTCGATTTTTTTTGGGTTCTTAACGAAAAAACAGGGGATGATATTTTTCATCGGTCAATCTGTGGTTTCCGATGTTGGATTTCGTGATAATAGCGATATTTAAAGTATTGGGGGAAAAGCGATGCTGATGGAAAATGATTGGAACTAAAAAAAGGATAAAGTGTAGTGTCTTCTGTTTTTCTTATGGGTATAAAATGATAAAGTTTTTTTTTTTTTTTTTTTTTTTTTTTTTTTTTTTTTTTTTTTTAATTAAAATTAATTATTTAAAACTAAATGTTCGGGTTAACAATTCATCGTTTTAACTTGCTCTATTCTACTCTTCCAGCTCTCGCAACACGACTCATAAAGGTTCATCAACAAATATTCAACTCATTACCGAATTCTTTACTGAACCATCTACTTTTGTTCCATCTCATTTCTCTTATTTCTTTTTTGAAAACATACAAATCAGGTTCTTTTACCCTCAAATTGAAAGATATTACTTTCGTTAACAACCATAATGAAGCCACAGATTTTTTTGACTTCCTTGAAACAGGGATAAACAAAATCTCTTCTATATCATGACAACTTATTTTGTAACGACTTTTGATTATTGAAGTACACCAATTCCAGACAAATTTCGATTTGGGGCAAAGTTCAATTCTATGTTCGATCGTATCCATTACATGACATTTATCACAGGAAATGTTAGTTAAATTACCGATATTATATTGTTTTAATTTATATTTATTCGGGATCAGATCATTTACAAACGTAAAAATTATTTCACGGTCTTTGAGAGATATAACTTTATCATTTAAATTTTCCCATACAATATTCCAAGGAGCTATTATCTTCTTTTCAATCTCAGGTTGATAATTTTGTTCTTTGATGAAGTATTCATAAAGTGATTTGGTAGATGTTAAATCAAAATTATTATCTAAGAACTTACCTACAGATATCCAATCTCTTGCATTCCGTGTGAGTCTTTGTTTAGAATTGAAATCAATTAAATATTTATCTTTCGGGTAAGTACCATCCTCATTTAAATTGTAAAAAATATTTTTCAAAAATAATGCCTTTGCTTTGGACTCTGGATCTATCAAACGTAAACCACCTTTACAATAATCCAAATAAAGTTGTCTTCTATCCAATTTAAACATATACCCGCTCCACAGAAACATTCCGCAAGCTGATTTGATTTGTGCTAAGTGCTTATTTGAAGGAGGAAATATTTGAGCAGTGTACCACAACTTAGATAATATAAAAACATTTAGAACAATACATCTTTGATAAATATTCAAGGAACGGATGCTGTGTAGCTGTAACGTCGATTTCATTGTATTTATCAAACGGTCAAAGTTAGTTGTAACTGAAGATGTCCAATTTTTTTCAAACGTAACTCCTAAAACTTTGAGACTTTCTAACTCTTGAATTTTTTGAGGACCCACTCGGGCATTATTTAATCGGATGAAACCGGATTTTTTATCATTTAATTTAATATTAGCAAACAAACTATAAGAATCAAGTATTTCCAATAACTTATCAAATTCACAATCATTTCGAACAAAAATCAATAGATCATCGGCGTAAGCAATTACATTAAGGAATTTTTCATCAACAAGAACAGCAGAAATGTTTTGTGAAATACTACGAATAAGGGGTTCAATATATAGAATGAAAAAAATCATACTCATCGGACAACCTTGGCGAACTGAACTTTTTATTGATATTTCTTTAGTGAAAAAACCATTAATAAGAATTTTTGAAGAGGCGTAACCATACATATTTTTAAAACAATTAATTAGACATTGGGGAAAATTAAATTTTTCTAAAATTGTCCAAAGATAACCATGATTTACCCTATCAAATGCCTTGTTTAAATCTAAACTCACCAAACAGCCCTTAAATTTTTTTGATTCTACAGATTTTGTTATAATTTGTCTGACATCTTTTAAATTTTCTATACATGGATTTACGTTTAAATATGCTGCTTGACCAGGCCCTATTATTTTCCCTAAAACTGTTTTTATTCGTTCTGATATAAGTTTCATGAAAAGCTTATAGTCCGTATTTAGTAAACTGATCGGGCGATAATCGTTAAGCTTATACGATTTTTTACCTTGTTTTGGAATAAGTGTTATGATTCCTTCAGTGAAACTTTTAGGTGGTTTACTAGCCCCTGAAAGATATGAATTGAAAATATGTAACAAATCGTTTTTTATAGAATCGTAGTTTTTTATATAAACCTCATAGGTTAAACCATCTGGCCCGGACTCTTTTTTTTAGAGCAACCTAACAAGACAGTTTTCAATTCCTCTTCCGTTATAATACTCATAAGCATATTTTTATCATTTTCTGATAGTTGTTTTTGTAACATATTAACTGGGTCATTATATGTATTATTCAAAGGCGAACAGTTTTTAAATAAATCAGCATAATAATCGTATGCTTTATTTAAAAGTATATTGTTATCAGTTACCATAATATTATTTTCTTTCAATTTAAATGAGCCACTATATTCTAAACGTTTGATGTGAGCTGAAACATGAAAAATATTAACTAATTCATCTTGTACTAAAGTAGTTTCAGGTAAATGATTTGTAAAATGTTTAAGTCTTTTTGCTTCAATTTCCATTAATCTCGATTTTATTAGTTTTATATCCAATAACGTTGGAATATCATTATTTTTTTTATCCATCCATTCATACAATTTCCCATAGAAATAATTTTTTTCGTTAGTTATCATGCTATTAAGAATCCAACTTTCATGTTTAAAAAATTGCCTTAGTTTGATTTTTGCTACCTCATTCCACCATCTATTCCTATCGCCTGTGTAAGATTGCTGCAATTGCCAGTTTTGATAATTTTCTTGGAGACGATCACACACTTCCGGATTGTGAACGATAGAGCTGTTTACCTTCCAATACCCACGTCCTTTGAGGGAAACTTGATCAATTTTAAGTTTCAACATTATTCCACAATGATCAGAAAAGGGAGCTGGGATGGTGTCAAAAGAAAGAGAGTTTTCGAGTACATTTGAAGAAACATAGAACCGATCTAGCCGAGATGAAAACTCACCGCGGTAAAAAGTAAAACATTTTTTCTTGAGTTCAATTGCAACATCTTTCAACTTTACTAAATCAACAAGTTTTTTCAAAGCCGTGAAATAATTTTTACTGCTCCCTGTAGAATCCATAGAATGTAAAATACAATTGAAATCACCCCCTATTATTATGCGAGTGAATTGTTTTTTGCTTAAATGTAAACTAATATTATTTGTAAACAAATTTTCTCTTTCTTTTTTTTTTTTTTAAATATGTCTTTATTTGTATCAAATCATGATTACACTTATATTACATTATTGCATTAAACTAGGTGTTCAGCTCAATAATGAACTGTTCATAGCCCTATAAGTAACTAGATTATAAAAATTTATTTATAAGATTTAAATTTGCTGAGCGCAATCAAGTTTTTAATGTAGGAGAACATCCTGTAATAGCAAAAATATTTTATACTTAAAACTAAACACTATCTTAAAATTAAACTAAACATAAAGAGAACGAATCTCTGCGATGGAAGACTGCATCGATTTGCTTCTGAAGTTGGAGATGATTTTGTTGGCCATCTCTTCGATAGATTCAATGCCTGCAATCCGATGAAGATCTTCGGTGCTGTGCCAAGGTGGAAGCCGCAAAATCATTTTCAGAACTTTGTTCTGAATCCTCTGGATGACTTTCTTCCTCGTCGCGCAGCAGCTAGACCAAATCGGAACTGCATACATGATCGCTGGTCGGAAAACTTGTTTGTAGATGAGCATCTTATTTCGCAGACACAACCGGGATTTCCTGTTGATGAGAGAATAAAGAGATTTAGTGTATTTATTACATTTAGATTGAATAGCTTCAATGTGATTTTTAAAAGTAAGATTCCGATCAAGTGTAAGTCCCAAGTACTTCACGTGATCAGACCATTCTAATGAAACCCCATTAAAAGTTATGGAATGATTTTCATTAGGTTTTAAAAAATTTGCTCTTGGCTTATGGGGAAATAAAATAAGTTGAGTTTTGGAAGCGTTAGGAGAAATTTTCCACATTTTCAAGTAATTCAAAAAGGAATTTAAATTTTGTTGCAATCTACTGCGTACCACCCGTAAATTTCGACCTTTGGCTGAAAGCAAAGCATCATCAGCAAATAATCTTCTACCTTTTCCTTCTGGTACATCAGGAAGATCAGAAGTAAAAATATTGTATAAAATTGGCCCAAGTATACTGCCTTGAGGGACACCAGCTCTAATGGGTGTCCTTTCAGAGCATGAATTTTGATAGCTAACTTGTAAGGTTCGGCTAGTCAAATAATTTTGAATAATTTTGGTGAGATATACAGGAAAATCAAATCGAGCTAATTTAGCTACTAAACCTTTGTGCCAAACACTGTCAAAAGCTTTTTCAATATCAAGAAGAGCAACACCAGTTTAATAACCTTCAGATTTGCTAGCGTTAATCATATTAGTTACACTCAAAAGTTGATGTGTAGAAGAATGTCCAT
Source organism: Uranotaenia lowii (assembly GCF_029784155.1). Lineage (NCBI taxonomy): Eukaryota > Metazoa > Arthropoda > Insecta > Diptera > Culicidae > Uranotaenia > Uranotaenia lowii. The sequence goes on along the minus strand of NC_073692.1, from coordinate 156,978,319 downwards.
GACGAAAACCAAATTGTTCATCAGGGAAAATGGAATTCTGATTAATGTGAATCATCATTCTATTCAAAATAACTCTCTCAAATAGTTTACTTAAAGATGGAAGCAAACTAATTGGTCGATAACTTGAAGGCTCTGAAGCACTTTTTCCAGGTTTCAAAATTGGAGTTACTTTGGCATTTTTCCATTTATTGGGAAAATAGGCCAAAATTTTCTCTTTCAATTTTTCGATTTGTTCCGGAATGGGCATACACATTTATGAAATTTATGTTATTTACAACAACAGAAATTATTCTACCACCTGGATCAAGCAACGGTTGATCAAACTCCAGCGAAGCTCTTATCAAAATGGCGGTACCAGAACCTGTATCATTTAAATTTACCAAAGACACATGAGATGGGACAAAAGAAAAATTTGCAAAACAAACTTCTTGAAGAAATAAAATATCTACATCATTATAATAAATAAAATCGCGCAACAAACCTTTACTTACCGTGTTGTTTGAGCTGTTCAAGTTGATAGAACCTACTTTTAGAACAAAATTCATTTTTAGATATGATACAAATTTTCAAATTCGATTCACTTATTATTTGCCGCACTGTTCGGATTTGTTTCAGACGTACCGTCTCTGCTAGGCGTACATGAAGTGTTGTCCACGTTCCCATTACTGAGGCGCATCTTCAGTATTTTTTTCTTTTGGTTCCTGGTGCGAGCGGACTGCATTCCGCTTAGAGTGTTGAGTTTCTCCGTTCCACTGTCGGATTCCGATGCGTCGTACGATGTAGACTCCGTTTCGACGTTTATTCCACGCCTCTCGCCCTTCCGGTCCCGTTTCAAGCTGCTTTCCGTCACTTCCATTTGCTCGCTAGCGGTTGAAATTTCCTTCGGCTTCGTGGCATCGTTTTGCAGTAACGAAGATTCTCCGATGATGGGTGTAACATTCGATGTTGTTTCCAGTGGCTTGTGTGTTCCAGCCCCAGCAGCAGCTGGAAGTGAGTTCCGTCTTGGTTTAGAATCCGGAAATAACACATTCAGGTTCGTCAATTCACTCTGAGCGGCTACATTTTCTGTAGTCGCTAGAGGAGATGTGTTATGAACTCTCACTTTTGTCCACACGCTTGCTACTTGACTGTACGTAGGTTGCGTTTGGACAGTATCAGCGTTGACCACGTGGCTTATCTCATCATCGTTGGTGAGGCGTAATCTGTCGTTAACCGATCGTCTACTCGAACAATCGGCTTTTAAATGACCAACATTACCGCATTGGAAGCACTTGTTGATAAGGCCTTCGTAAAATATACGGGCACGAATGTTACGAACGTGCACTGATGCTGGGATCTCCACTCCTTCGTTAAGCTGGATATATACTCCTCTCGCCGAAGTCCAAATCGGGAAACCCGATTCCGCCCCATACTTTTCGCGAACCGTTCTTTGAACTTTCCCAAATCTCGCCATAACCGACCAAACTTCTCGATCTTCAATTTCTGGTGGTAAATTGAAGAGCCGAACATAACGAACCACTGCATTGGCTGCGGATAATTCCACTTCACAACTAGAGTGTTCATCGAAACAAAAAACCATAGTACCACGATGGATATCCAATATGGCTTTCAGGTCACTTTCAGATTTGAACTTAACAATCACCGAGAGTTCCAATTTTTCTTTGTACATGGCCAGTAACATTTCATGTTTCAAACCAAGCTTCGTCTTCATAAATTCGAATATTTGCTTATCATTTGGTTCTTTGCATCCACGTGGGAAACGAATGCGTAGCGAATTAGATTTTAGCTCCAAGTCCGCCATCTTCCTTTATGTTCACTTTAATAAACTCCAGTAACAAAGGTATAGATCAGCACTTGGCTGAGAACTTTTACAAAGGGCACTCAAACTAGCCAGGTTGTATAACGCATCTGACTTGCACGAGATCTAAACACGAACTGATAAAGTTCAAATATAGAAGAGGGATGTGATTATATTTTCACTTGAATCAAATTACAATGGCGAATGACTTTGAACGAGTTGTGTTTTTTTTCTGCACCGGTAACCAAAACGTCGTTTTTGTCACGGCTTGCTTTTACCTAGAAGATTACTAAAGATGCTGAACAAAGATAAGTATCCTTAATATTTTTTGTTGATGGTATTATATTATCAAATGTATTATAGCTTAACTCTATTACTGGGGATAAGTGGGGGGGTAGGACAGGACATCAAACGAACTGAAAACTGATATACAATGGATTGTGGGTTCAAGCCAGCCGGAGTATCTCGGCAAACTTGGAATCATGAGTAGGTTACTTAGGTACCTTTTCAGGATTCTTGATTTGCTTCGAACAGTTGGAAGGGAGTAAGATTAGTCAAGCCTGTCCCAAACCAGTGGTAACGGACCCCTTGGTAGTGCTGCAATTATTGTTGATGAGTTAAGCATGAACAATATTTGAATGTGCGATCGAGACTTCCCGTACCGCCTCGGGTCGAAAGACCTATCAGCCACTGGTGGGTTTTCATACATACATACATACATACATGTCAACATCATGCTGTGTTCAACTCATTGTGTTTCTCATAATAAGAATGAAAAAGGTAGGTAACCGTATGAAAAAAAAGTCAAAACATATTATTAATATTAAAAACAGCCAAAATTATACAATAAAGCATCAAGTATAACCACCTTTGGTATTCACGAGTGCACGAGAGCGTCTTGATGAAGTTTTGGTTGGTTCTCTCTGGTCTTCTTAGTGTTCCTGTGTCTTTTTTCGGAGATTCTTACCCACCATTGAAAATGCTCCTCAAAGTTGAATTTTGACGATTTGAAGGTTTTTTAAACGTTCAGGAATTTTTTAAAGTAGTTACTCTCGTTCTTAATAAACAATATCCTCGGGTTCCATTATTACCGTATTGGGAAGAGTTATCACGTGACAAACCTAATTTCTTCGCGATAAGTTGCAGGTTATGTAATAGAATGGTTAAAAAAAAAGCTTTTGGAACGCCGTTTTGCGGAAAAACTCCATCTCTACAGATCTATCTTTAAACCAAAATATGTATATCACAGTGTCTTTTTTGGACTTTTAAACAGAAAAAAATTGGCATCTCTGAAATTTGCCAAATTATAGAGGAGACTCTACCCTATCTAACGGACTACTCAGTTAAAAAATCGATTAGGGGGTCTAGAACAACTTTATTTTTGAAGATTTGCGAGCAAAATAAACAAATTTTCAAGTTTTCACTAATATTTCCTGAGATCTTCAAATTTTACATTTTTGAGCTTTGATGTGTTAAGATTTCTTCAAAAAAAAAAAAAAATTGCAAAACTTCAAATAAAAATGTTGAGTTTTGAAGAAAATTTAATGATTACCGTAAAACGGGATAACATTGATCACCGGGGTAACTTTGATCAACATGAAATTTTTCCACATAGTCAGCAATAACTAAGTCTAGAGTTGAAATATCTTAAAACTTTTTTCTACGTTTAAAAACCTACATGTTGAGTTTAAAATTGGGAAAAATTTGGTTTGTTTTTGAAATTTAAAATGTAAGTAAGCATTTTAATTCAAAATCTTGAAATGTCGATTTTTTTTAAAGGTCGCAAACAAACACCCTTCCTGATAAAATCAAAGCGTTTAGAAGCAGCAGGTTGATTTATGTGACAGTTGAACTTTTTTTCTTAATAAATTTATAGTTTTTTTTGTCGAGTCGTGAAATATAGAAAAAAGTTATCAATTTTACCCCGTGTAATTGTAATACTATTATCTAAAATATTCTTTCAATTCACTTTAAGTTGTCAGATCTAAAATCATCAGATTTTTTGAGAATTTTTTATTTCATTTTCTGTAAATTTTACATTTTTGTTTAAACCTTCAATGCATGACTTTTTTTAAATGAGAATTGCAGTTATTTATTCAGTGAAAAAATAACATTTTAATTCGAATAACAAAACTCATAGGTTTGAAGTCGTTATTTGGAGTATTATAAAAGTTGTATCCTTTCAAAGATGAAAAATCTTGCTTATTTCTTCAAAACCTTGTTAATTGGGTGCAGGAAGGTGTTTGTGATTGATTGAGATTAAAAAAATTCGTAAGAACTTGTAAATCTGGAGAAATAACAGCAATTTTTATAAAACTACTTTTTTTTAAGAAAAATAACAAATAAATTCGATTTTTGCAATTTTTCCGCATACTTTATTCGATTTCTCACACATACATCAAAATTTCGTGATAAAAAACCCCGGGCTATTTTATTTTGATCTCTAGAATATTTTTTGTAAATACATCACTCAAAACTATCCACGCGTTTTCGAGATATTTGGATTTTGATTAGTGTTGTTTTAAAACAACATTAGTTTTAAAACAACAAAAAACCGTTTAAAGATAAAAAATTTGGAAAAAATAAAATGTTCTAGACTCCCCGGTGGATCATTTCAAATTTGGGCTCAAATGAAAGGGGAAAGTCCCAGCATTCGAATGGTGCAAAAATTAGCGATGCTAATTTTCGATAAATAGAATCGTTCCATCAGAGACACCGTGACCTTATAATCGCAACGATTGGGTTATTAGAAATTTTCCAGTTTTTGAAAAACATATATTTGGATCGTCAGAGAACGAAAAAAACGCTCACCTATCTTAAAATATATATATACGATTTGAATTAAAATGATAAATTGCAACGAGCTTTGAAAATTATCTCAAAGATAAGCCTTAAATCTTGGTTTAATAGATTATACCTGAGTCGGAATTTTATTCGTATATTTTCGCATCTCATGTCCAATCATTATTCCTTCAATATGGTACTCTATCGTATAAATATTGCTGGCAGCAATGTATACGGTTGCGGCCTAGGTTACCATGACATCGACCATATTGTTTGGTCTTTTTCGACGTGTTTCGATCACCGTTTGATTATATTTTAGGATTTTTTGTTGATATTGTTCGTTGATATAAATGACTATATGCTTTGTTCTTTTACGTTTCGATTTACTATTACTTTTCAATCATCTTCAGATTTACAATAAAATATTTAAAAAATTAATTAAACTAATTATAAAATGAATTACAATACTAATGGTACACTAATTTCTATTCCCCTATCTATGCGCATGGGGCCACAGATTTTTGGTCTTGTTAGGACCATCATGTCGTGAGCTGTGATGGACTTGGAATACATGAACGAAATTTTTTGAAATAGTGTCGGACGCTAGCCCTTTATCCAAACTGCCGAGCCACGTTTCAAGTGGAGAAAAGGAGAAGAAAAAGTAGGTGTATATTAGGGTGGCCCAAAATTGTACTACGTCTGGAATTTTGGGGGCTCAAGCTCCAAATGATAGCTTAGGGTGTAAGAAACAATATTTCATATGGCGGCGACTCAGAAAAATGATGTTTAGAGGTCGCACTGGTTCGCTTTTTGGAAAAAGGCCATTTTTTCGTCATTTTGTCCTAATAACATTTTCAGATCTTGAACAAGTATCAAACATGTGTCCCTAATATTTTTTAAATTTTCATTATAATGTAAGTTTTAAACTAAAAATTTATTGAGACTGTTTTGGACTCTCAATTTGTATGTATGATTTTTTAAATTACGCAATACTATGAATTTTTGTGAAAAAAAATTTACAATTCACAAAAAAGTGTACTTTGGATTGAGATTTTTAATCAACATTGAATTCAAAAGTTGCGCAACATTATGATGTGCAACTTAGCAAAAGAAAGTGTATAGCTATGACTTGTCGTTTCAAAGTAATTCAAGTTTCACTGTGGGAAAAAGTCACAATTTTTAAATTTTTGCTAAGAATTGCTCTATATTATGATGCGGATGAATTTCGAGCAATCTAAACTTCTGATATCAAACTTTTTCATCTTTTTATCGATCCTTCAATCAGCAGAAACAACCATGACTAGTTCCTAGATTTTTATTTTAAATTTATTTAATGATTGTAGCCATAACACATTCACCAAACCGTCACCCAAGTATGGGTAACACGACCTTCAATCAATAAAAAATCTAGAAACTTGGAATGTTTCTTTCTGGTGATTTAAGGATCGATAAAAAGATGAAAAAATTGGATATCTGGAGTTTATTTGGTTCTTGGATTGCTCGAAACTCATCCACATCATAATATAGAGCAATTCTTAGCAAACATTTGAAAATTGTGACTTTTTTCCACAGTAAAACTTGAATTACTTTGAAACGACAAGTCATAGCTATACACTTTCTTCTGCAACGTTGCACATCATAACGTCGCGCATCTTTTGAAGTCAATATTGATTAAAAATCTCAATCCAAAGTACACTTGTTTGTGAATTGTAAATTTTTTTTTCACAAAAATTCATAGTATTACGTAACTTAAAAAATCATACATACAAATTGAGAGTCCAAAACAGTCTCAATAAATTTTTAGTTTAAAACTTACATTATAAAGAAAATTTAAAAAATATCAGAGACACATGTTTGATACTTTTTTAAGATCTGAAAATGTTATTAGGACAAAATGACGAAAAAATTGCCTTTTTCCAAAAATCGAAACAGTGCGACCTCTAAACATCATTTTTCTGAGTCGCCGCCATATGAAATATTGTTTCTTACACCCTAAGCTATCATTTGAAGTTTGAGCCCCCAAAATCCCAGACATAGTACAATTTTGGGCCACCCTAGTGTATATAGTAGAGATGGACCGAATAGTGGTATTCGGCGAACGGCCGAATACCGAATATTGACCTTTTCAACTATTCGGCCGAATATTCGGTCGAATATTTTATTGAGTTTTCAATGAATAAACCTTAAGGGATTATTTCAATGCTTTCTATTTCTTCCATATTAATGCCCCTCATGTGTTTTTTTGTCGATTATTTTCATCCAGCTGATATTATCGGATGATGTTTTACAAGATATTTTTCAAGTAGGGGTCTTTCTGATTTTTAAAATGTCACCAATAACTGAAAAGACATCAGATGACTAGTCGCTTCTAGGGCGTTTATCATCAAAGAGATTGCGTTCCTGTGAAATCTGCGGTAAAACAGTTCGAAGCAGGTACCAAGCTATTTGAAATTGCTTCTCTGATATTGAATTAGATGAAGGTCGAATTTGAGCAAGATATCTTCAAAATAGTTGTTGAAAAGATAGATAATCGTTAACATTAAGCAAACCATACTTTCAACTACACTAATGACCAGACGGCCAGGCATTCAGAAACATTTTTGAAAAAAAAAATAAAAAAGGGCAACATTTATGTATGTATACTTTGAAATTTTTGAAAAGTTGAACACAAAATCTAAGAAATTTTAAAGAAGAATTTCAGTTTTCTAATTGATGTAGCAAATAATCTGAATTAAGCAAAACTCGGGAAGTTTTAAACAATATCTGGATATCCCGTCCAGTTTGACTTATCTGGATTCTATACTGGATTTATGGGCAAGCCCGAATATATCCAGAAAATCTGGAATAAGCAATAACCAAAGCATAACGCGATATCGTACAGGAGGATGCTTCTACAGTAAAAGATACGCTGATACACCTTAGATGTTTAGCTGAAACCATCAGTTTTTAATGATTGTGTAGCTTTTACAACATTACTTTAGGATAATTTATAAATTACCAAAAATTATTTGAAAAAATTACAAGTCTGTAGAAGATATTCGACCTATTCGGCCGAATACTTTACTCAACTATTCGGTGAGCCGAATATTCGGCTTAACGGTTTTTCGGCGATATTCGGCCGACCGAATATTTGGTACATCTCTAGTATATAGCGTCCAATGAAGAAGTGCATCGACTTCGGTTTTTAGGCGGTACGTGCACCATTTTTATTCCACACTATGAACCAATCCTTTTTAAAATCAAGGTAACTATGGATGACGTTCTCTATATCTTGGCACTTGACCTTCAGAATATTTAAATCTCTATTAGTTTAAATCAAAGTCGAAAAAATACAGCCTACTATTGTTAATGTTTTGGGAATGAATGTGTGCAGTATCATTTCATGAAAGAACGGTTTGATGCTATCGATCAATGCCATCAGGGGTGATCCTGCAAAGAAACTTTATCGAGTTATTCACGAAGGCACCCAAAAACGCTAATCCATGGACTTCTTCATTGGTTCTATTTAAAAAAAATTACTACTAAACAGATCACTAAACAGCAATGCATATTACATTACTAAGAATCGAGGAAGCCATCTGGATGTATCCAATTTCAACGTGGAATAACTCCGCTATTTTTCAGCCGATTTTTAAAAATAAACAAGATTTTTTTGTAGAGAAATGAATCCAACTTAGATGAAATTTCAGGGACTAAATAAGAGAAAATCGATGTTGAAAAACATGCGAAAAAATTCGCCTTGTCTCCCGGTAGGACTTGAACCCACATCTTGCGCCTCTCCGGGGCCCATGTATTAACATTCTACTACAGAAATAGACCAAGAAAAATGATTATGATCACATGGGAGAACTATTCCCTTCATTCCGATAGACATCGGCACTCAACCAGTATAATATTCATACGCCAGGTTGGTCTCCTGTAGTAGAATGTTAATACATGGGCCCCGGAGAGGCGCAAGATGTGGGTTCAAGTCCTACCGGGAGACAAGGCGAATTTTTTTCGCATGTTTTTCAACATCGATTTTCTCTTATCTAGTCCCTGAAATTTCATCTGAGTTGGATTCATTTCTCTACAAAAAAAGTTTCGCTGACTGAATGTTTGAGTCAAGACCCATCTCTGGGTCGCAGTTTAAAAATAAACAAGATTCTTTCAGGATATTTTATGCCTATCCACCTCCATTTGATACGTAAAAGCAGGTCTTTTGAGGGTTATTTCAGCTTGTAAAGACTGGCTTGACGAACCTTGCAATGTTTTCGGTTTGCTGGTGTAAAGTTTACTTTAAAAATGTAATAGGTACCTTCAAATCTGGAGAACAAGGAGGACAGTTCAAATCACCATTTTTTAAGACAATGAATTTTACGAAGAGTATGCACAGTTTTCAGAATTGAAAGATCGTTTTCGATGTAAAGCATTACAATTTCAGCGTGTTCTTTTGTTCTGTATCGAATCATAGCTAAAATGGCACTAAATGACGTTTTGAGAATATGTTTATCTGTTAAAATCGGCTGAAAAATGGCAAAGTTCTGGGACGTTCAAAGCGCATACATCATGGTGGCGCACTCTGTAGTTTCACTAAAAATTTCACCATTTTATTTGTATTGATACTGATTGATGCTATCCCCTAGGCCACGGTTGGCGGCTTCAAATTTTAGTAACATAATTTTGGTTCCCTTTTGTATGTACATACATAAACATTTCTCTTTGTTATTTTGACAGATTTGAACATTTTGATTCCATTTTTCCGTATATCTCCAAAAATAAAAACAGAAAGAAGATTGGCAAATTTAGTCTTCGGCTGTACACACGGATATGAAATAGACTGTTCGAAAAATCTTGACAAGACAAGACAAAGTTACTACCGAGCCTGGAAAATCAACCATGGAAAAAAAGTTTTTAATTGAAGAAGTTGTAAATATTATATCAAGAAAAAGAGCGGAAGAGTTTTTCTACAGGCCAATTTTCAAATGTAGTCGACATGTAGATGGAAGTTTATTTTGTAGTGATTTTAAAGCAATAAAAACTTCCTAAAATCCTAACCCTTTCTCCCCAGTATTTTTTTTGTCCTATAGTGACCTGTTCTTGCCTTGTCAAGATCTTTCAAACCATATATTGTACATCCGAGTACGTCCGAGAACGAAATGTCATGCATTTTTACCCAATCTCCTTTGTTTCTACATATAATGATTACATGGCATATTAATCAGGAAACAGAACCACAAGAATTATGGAAATATAATTGCTTCGGGACCCTAACCATCCGAGCATAACCCTTAGTTACCATATTGCTATCGTAAGCCGAAAACCCCGAGAGAAGCGAGATTTTACTTATGCTAAATAGTGTGTCCTTCAGATTCCAAGAGGACCCCATTAAATGCTGACAAGTGAAATTAATTAGGCTCATAACTTGTATGTATTTGATTACCAATCCATTCGTACGTAAACTTATAGCCTTCGGAGTGTGGGTGTGGATGTTTGAAAATTGCTGACAAGTAGCAAGCAACTGAAATCTAATTGCTGGAATCGGTTTTATGCACTGCATATCATGTAGATGCGATAAATTATATTCTACCGGCTGTTTCTGACATGGCTGCCTTTTGGCACTTCAAGCTGTGGTGTATGAGTGTAAGCTCTAATCGGTATCATTTCATAGCTCATTTGCTGAATTATACGCAGTCGGAAGCATGTGAACTGAATCTGATATCCATTAGGTAATTGAGCTACTTTAAACGAATGCATTGTTTGGAATTTTTTTTTCAAAGTCGATATCCAAATCGTATGAATAATTCATCCATAAAATGTTTTATTGCGGAGATATATTTAACGCCTAGGCACGGGTCAGCGGATCGCTCGTAAACAAATTTTATTAATGCTCAATTACTCATTACCATCATGACACTTCGTCTATGAAAATTTACACCGGACCATTCATATGACTTTGCCCGCTTCGACTAGCTCTTCCTAATGAAGTATTCAACCATAAAATGGACACGTTTTAAATAATTTCATGCCATCCTCCCATATCGGCGCCTCGCTCTCTATATTATTTAAGTACGCTTCAACTCCCACACGTTCATAAGTAGCACAGCACAGCATATATGCTTAACTCTTCGGGGTTCCATGAAAGGGAAAATTATTGCTTCCACTTAGTGCCATTTCCCATGGAAAGCGGTAGTGATTTTGAGTTATTATTCACATTTCCATATGTGGCCACACAGCATGAAGGGGGGACTGTAAACTTTTCCCTTCTCCTAGCTTTTTCACCCACATGTACCCAGCATAGTTTGTAAGTGCATCAAAAACCGCTTCTGTCATAAAAATCCCATAAACCTTTTCCCAGATAGTTAGTTTCGGCTGCGGTTTTTCCTTCCCGTTTGAGAAAAAAATATCTTCCAAAGTAGCGCCATAACGTCTCAATAAAAACAAACATTACCGAATTACTCTCGGCTCATCAGAGTTCGCGGGACGTGTGATGAGATTTGTGGAAAGATTTAAAACCATTTGTCATTTTTGCCGAATCCGGACGGATCCCATCTGACTGCGTAAAATAAAACATGTCAGTAAAGATTTTTTCCTAAACTTCCTCCCCACCAACGATTTTTTGTTCCATCAATTTTCTATTTTGTCGAGGGCGGGAAATTTGAAAATCATTTAGCCAACCGGATGTTGCTAGAAATGGCAGAGGGCAGCTTTAATTAAAAATTGTCAAGCGTTTTGAGGAACCTTCTTTAAGACCATGATAAAATGATTGACAGCTGGAAGAGCTGCTTTTAGATACGAATCTTCTAGATAGATGGGTTCTAGATGGGTTTTAAAAGCTTTCAATCAACCGAATCGCAAATAAATTTTGCTAGCTAACGATATTTGATCTACAGTGTTTCTTGTATATATATGAGTATGACTACTAATCGGAAATCTGAAATCTGAATCTGAATCTGAAATCTGAATCTGAAATCTGAATCTGAAATCTGAATCTGAAATCTGAATCTGAAATCTGAATCTGAAATCTGAATCTGAAATCTGAATCTGAAATCTGAATCTGAAATCTGAATCTGAAATCTGAATCTGAAATCTGAATCTGAAATCTGAATCTGAAATCTGAATCTGAAATCTGAATCTGAAATCTGAATCTGAAATCTGAATCTGAAATCTGAATCTGAAATCTGAATCTGAAATCTGAATCTGAAATCTGAATCTGAAATCTGAATCTGAAATCTGAATCTGAAATCTGAATCTGAAATCTGAATCTGAAATCTGAATCTGAAATCTGAATCTGAAATCTGAATCTGAAATCTGAATCTGAAATCTGAATCTGAAATCTGAATCTGAAATCTGAATCTGAAATCTGAATCTGAAATCTGAATCTGAAATCTGAATCTGAAATCTGAATCTGAAATTTGAATCTGAAATCTGAATCTGAATATGAAATCTGAATCTGAAATCTGAATCTGAAATCTGAATCTGAAATCTGAATCTGAAATCTGAATCTGAAATCTGAATCTGAAATCTGAATCTGAAATCTGAATCTGAAATCTGAATCTGAAATCTGAATCTGAAATCTGAATCTGAAATCTGAATCTGAAATCTGAATCTGAAATCTGAATCTGAAATCTGAATCTGAAATCTGAATCTGAAATCTGAATCTGAAATCTGAATCTGAAATCTGAATCTGAAATCTGAATCTGAAATCTGAATCTGAAATCTGAATCTGAAATCTGAATCTGAAATCTGAATCTGAAATCTGAATCTGAAATCTGAATCTGAAATCTGAATCTGAAATCTGAATCTGAAATCTGAATCTGAAATCTGAATCTGAAATCTGAATCTGAAATCTGAAATCTGAATCTGAAATCTGAATCTGAAATCTGAATCTGAAATCTGAATCTGAAATCTGAATCTGAAATCTGAATCTGAAATCTGAATCTGAAATCTGAATCTGAAATCTGAATCTGAAATCTGAATCTGAAATCTGAATCTGAAATCTGAATCTGAAATCTGAATCTGAAATCTGAATCTGAAATCTGAATCTGAAATCTGAATCTGAAATCTGAATCTGAAATCTGAATCTGAAATCTGAATCTGAAATCTGAATCTGAAATCTGAATCTGAAATCTGAATCTGAAATCTGAATCTGAAATCTGAATCTGAAATCTGAATCTGAAATCTGAATCTGAAATCTGAATCTGAAATCTGAATCTGAAATCTGAATCTGAAATCTGAATCTGAAATCTGAATCTGAAATCTGAATCTGAAATCTGAATCTGAAATCTGAATCTGAAATCTGAATCTGAAATCTGAATCTGAAATCTGAATCTGAAATCTGAATCTGAAATCTGAATCTGAAATCTGAATCTGAAATCTGAATCTGAAATCTGAATCTGAAATCTGAATCTGAAATCTGAATCTGAAATCTGAATCTGAAATCTGAATCTGAAATCTGAATCTGAAATCTGAATCTGAAATCTGAATCTGAAATCTGAATCCGAAATCTGAATCTGAAATCTGAATCTGAAATCCGAAACTGAAATCTGAATCTGAAATCTGAATCTGAAATCTAAATCTTACTCTTCACGTTCTGGTTTACGTTTCCAACGTTTCGATCTTCATTCGAACTTCTTCAGGGACTAGTAAAGTGTTTATTTAGTTGGTTTTGCTTATTACAATTTACGATATAATCTCGAAAAAAAATTGCAGTTTTCTTGTGTTTTATTTTATTTTTATTTTTTTGGGATTTTAAACCTATAGGTTTATTCATCCCCATTTCAATGTTTTATTTCAATTTATTCATAGTAAGCTCTTTTTTTAATTGAAATTATCTTTTGAAACTTTCCTCTTTATTCATTCAAGCTATAAAATTCTTTCTTGTCGCTTCATTGATGACAGGTAACATTATTGATAACATTTTCCCTCCTTTGGCTATCAACGGAGAACCGGAAAAGATACTTAAAATCTAAAGAAACTGGAGAAAACACTCAGTGGTCATGTATAAATAATGCTACCCGACGATGATGGCGTGACGAAATATCGAATGCTACTTGGGCCTTTAAGAGGCTGAAATTGGGAAGTAAATTTTTTGCTCCTTTTTGTATGCCCACGTTTGTTTGACCCAACTTAGATCTTTCGGACAGATGGTGTTAGTGCAGTTCTGAAGATTTTATGCTGCGAGTAGGAATATTTTATTTATTGACACTAAGTTTGGAAGAAAATCAGAGAATGGTTCGATTCGTATAAGTAGAAATGGATTTTTTATGCTGTTACGAGAACGAACAAATACCAAAAAAATGTTTAAATTTGTCCTCAATTTAGTAATCTTAAATTTTTCTGGATCACATTGCTAGAATATTCATATATCAACAAATGTCTCGAAGCCAGGCTCGGTAGAATAACTTTATTCCTATCGATTTATGGAAATATTTTCCGGTTTCCATATTTTTTCCTGTGACTTCAATTCCCCTTTCTGTTGTTGAATTTTAGGGCATGGATTCGGACAATAAAAAAAAAACCCCATCTGGTGGATATCGCACTCAACCTTCAACGGCGTTAAGAGAAAGTTGTCGATTGTCGTCGCCATCGTCGTCGTTTTACACTTAGAAAAGGGGAAAATCGTTGGCCTCTTCAAACTAACTTTCCTCGGGGTTGAATGGAAAGAGTAAGTACCCTTTCCTTCAATTCTAATACCGGTGCTCAGCTCAGTGTTTTATCTAACCTTTGGGAAAGAACTTCAGGCTGACGAAAGACGTGGAAAGATTCCCGGGAGTTCTCCATCTTCCTAAGACTGTTCCTGCTGTTCCAAACAAACACGTTGGAAAACATTTTCCTTTACAAAGCTAACACCAAACAACCAACCTGAGCAAAGAAAGTTTTCCACTCTAGGTTTTTTTCCCTTCATCTTTGTCGTTGGTATGTACATTTGTTTGAATGGCGCATCGATGCGATTGAGGTTTCACTGCTGCAAATTATTTTTGTGATCTTTCTTTCATTCTCGAGAAGTTGGTACCATAAACACGTTTGAAGAATTACCCCGGAATATATTCAGTGTTTAGTAAGTACGATTTTCCAGCCACCAAAACTAAGTTTGTTTGATTATTGAGGGGGTGGTGACTCTGGCTGGCTAGAAATGATTGAGCTAAACTTCTCCGACGACGACTGTTGCCTAATTGATAAATTTTCCTGCAGAACTTTTATGATTTCACCTGCCAATGGCTCGTCAGTCGAGCAGGTTCATTAACAGTTCGATTCTGATGGGATGTGTCCCGTTTTCCGAAAGAGCATTTGTTTCCGAAAATTAGAAGTGTAAGAAACCAATCAAAGGGAGTATTTCAAAAGGGCTTGTGATATAGCTCAGTTGGCAAGTCTGTTGTCTCCTGAGCCGATGTCCGCGAGTTCGAGCCCAAGAGTAAACATCGAACACAGTTGTACCGGATAGTTTTTCAATAACGATCCGCCAACTGTAACGTTGATAAAGTCGCGAATGCCATAAAGATGGTAAAACGACTATAATCGAAACAAAAAAAAAAAGAGTATTTCAAAAACAAATTTTAAAGAAAAATTGAACGGCTTTCAATAGACAACATAAGAATTTGGTTCCTATATTTGGTGAAAGGTTTTCACAGATAATAATGTGACGTATTTGTATGGCGACCGTGGCAGGACTATATTCGATTTTTTGTCAGTTTTTCTAACTAATTTTATTGGACGAATGATAGTATATGTGCGATATGTTTCATAATGGGAAACACATGTTTCCGTTATTGCTCAAATTATAATTTATTTTCTAAATTTTCTATTTTAAATGATAAAATGATGGCATTTGATAACAGATAGTTGGAGGATCACTAAGATTAGTTTGAGAGTTATTTAAGAAGAGTAGAAGAGTGTCAAAACAACTGCACCATAAAACAAACAATCCAAAGCAGAATTTTTGTCAAATTCTTTTGCCTCTGGAATGCCTAAATCCAAAGAAATCCAAATTCTCTTAATAAGAAGGATTCCCAACCCTCTGTAAGAAAATACTAAATACAAATGTTTTAAATTGCAGTAACAGCTGCACACAAGCTCAAATCTAGATCCACTTAAGCTTTTATCCGCTTAAATGATTCCAGCCTAGCTTAAATCTTAGATGAAAATAATTCCTAATTCGCTCTTACTGTTTTATCATCAAAAGTCTTAATCTACGAATTTCACATAATTTCAAATCATAAGTAGCCTAAATCATCTTTCACAATGAGTCCATGTCTGAGAATTTGAGTGTAAGAGTAAACATTTAACACAGTTGTACCGGAGTTTTTCAATAACTCTCCGCCAACTTCAACGTTCATATAAGGTCGCGCCATAAAGATGATAAAACGACTAGACATATAATCAAAACAAAAAAAAGGTAACGAAGTTTTTTTTCTTTTTTCAGCTTAACTCATTACTTTTAATTATTGAAAACTTATTGCAAAACCAAAATTCAATAAACAACAAGTAAATTCAAAAAATATGTTTAAGTTTTTGTATCTCGTTTCTAACACTATTTAAACAAATAAAAAAATGTAATAAACAGTTTTATTTTATTTTATTTTTTTTAATTTTTTTTTTTGCTCAAATCTTATTGTTAGAAAAAAAAGTTATTTCCAACGACAGAAAAATAAATTTTCAACGGATTCATAGTTCAGGCAAAAGAAGGTTGAGCGAACAGAGATTTTAAGTTGCTGTTATACTTTTTCATAAAAAGAAATATTAAACTGCGCTTAGCACCCACTAATACAACAACGGCCCCCACGAATTCGTTGATAATATCTCGGAAGGAAGCACAACAATGTAGAGGAGAATGGGGATATTTGATCCCTTTCTCTTTTTTTATCATATCTTTTTGGAGAAATTTTGCAGACCGCCGTTTTCTGACAGCGAGTAATTTCAAGTTTATATGTTGCAAAAGTTAGATCAATACATGAACCCATAGATGAACTAGAAGCATTTTCGTGGGACTTAAAAAATTGTGATATTTTGAAAGTTAAAGGAGAATTGATCCTTTGTTAAAGGAGACTTGATCCTTGAATCAGGGTGCCCTAAGCTTTGGCATAAATTATGCTAAATCTAAAGATAAAAATTCAATTCAGTTTATATGTGCAGATAAAAAGAATTCTGAAAGTTTGTTAACTACACTATATTCATTGCAAACTTAAAGGAGCAATTTTTTTTAATTTTATGTATAAAAGCACTTTTTTGAGTTCATTTTTATCAGGAAATTATTGAATAAATATTAATCATGGGATAAATATAAGCAATTTCGTACTACATTGATCAACATCCATTCAGAGGAAAAAATATCTTTTTGGACTCGAGGGATCAAATGTACCCATAAAATACATTGTGGAAAAACTTTTTCTTGAAAATATTGTGAGTTTACCATTGCTTTAAAAGCATGTTTATAAGATGTTTATATTATACTCTTACGATTGACATATTGGAATAAATATTCTTGTTGTAACTTTTCCTGTGGGAAACATTTTGAAGTGATAAAAAAGAATCAAAATTCAAAGTTAAATTTGATGACAATAAAAAAAATACACAATAAATTAGGAAATTGATTTTTAAAACCAATTCTACATCATGAACCTCACAAAAACTCGAAAAAATGATAAATTTCACAGATACGATCATAATAAATCAGAATTGAAGCTTCAAATGCTTTCTATTTCCGATAAGTCATAGATAAATTTTCCAGAACAACGTTTCTTATTCTAAACTAGAAATAAGCTCAATAATAAATTTTAAGCAGTCTAGTTTTCAAATTTGAAATCAATACTTCCAAATCACCAGTAATCAAATCATAATTAACATTTTGAATAAAACCAGAATTTGAAACTTCATCAGTGCACTCAGAAACTTCAATCAGTGCACTGGAATAAAAAACATGAAGTATAATAATACCAATAATTAAAAAAAATTAAATAAATTTAAATTTCAGATCATTTTAAAAATAAACCGTGATTTAAAATTGTAAGGATAATGATAATTATTGTTAATTATTAACCATGTTATTTAACATTCCTTCCAAGAAGATCATGTTTTTGGAACACAACAAATCAGATTTGAATAACAAAGATCGATTTTGGATTATATATTTGAAAAGTAAAACAAAATACGAAGATAAATTTTTTTAAACATTTTAGAATGATTTTCTAAATGAAAACTAATTTGTAGAATTTGACTGATAACTCAAGGGAACAGAATTTTTGTGCCTATGTTTTTATTGATTTGGTAGGTTTTGGCGTTCTGAACTTGAATCTTTTGTCAGATCTTGCCTGCCAGATCTTGCAAATTTGTTACTTTATGAAACAAAGGGCTAACACCTCTAGTTTTTTTTTAATGGATTTTATAAGTTTGGAAATGAGTCTTCGCGATATAAAAAAACAAATCTACACGATAGAGAAAACCCGATTCTGAAATTGTTTTTAATACTTCATTCAATTAAGGAATAATATTTTGAATGTGATGACAAAAGAATGATCTGAAAAAGTTAAATTCAGTTGAAAAAGTTCAGTTCAACAAATTTGTTGAAGCCTTCAAAACGATTTGCAGAAGTTAAAAAAAACTTAAATACGATTTGGTTTAGATCTTCTTTGAACGTTCGTTAAAATTCAGAATGGAGAAATTTAAAAAAAAAATCTATAACTTTTTATTCGCAGAAGTCAAAATAAAGTGTGGTCTTGGTAAAACCGATAGTTGAATTAAAATGTTCATTTTGAAAATAATTGTAATGTTTTAAAGTTTTGTTAAAAAAAAGCAGAAATTGTTAAAAGAGTTTTACCTTCTTTTAATTTTATTTCGATAACTAAAGCTGATATTTAATGCAAATTCGGATTCAGGGCACCCAAATTAACCAAAATTATCTCTTTAATACTTGAACATCGGGAATTGTGAATTATGGGTATAGGGTTGAACATTTAGGAAATTTTAAAAATAAAATTTAGGCTGAAATTGGTTTCTTGAAGAATGTTTCATATTAGCTTAACACATTACGGACCAAATACGAGATATCTCGTTTTTCTACTCACCGCTAGTCTGCTACACCGCTAGTGTATATCGAGAAGCATAACTCTAATGTTATAAATTTAATAATGAAACTGTATTCGACAAAGTTCAACTCTATGCTTTTGGTAATTTAAAGGTACTAACTTCGATCAATTTGGTCCAGCGATTTCTTAGATATCAAATGCCAAATTTCGGTGTTTCTCGGCTTAAATTTCTTCGTGGTTATTAATGTGGGGGGGATTGGTTTGGAAATCAAAATACGTCGAGCCTTATTTCAAAATGCTGAATTTTTAGGTAGGCATTGTTATAATAATTTCAACAGTGAGAACCAAGATATCAATAGGCTCAGGATCCGGAAGATTTTTGACTTAAAAGTTAATTTCAATTAGGAGGGATTCCTGAAGTCGTGGCAGTGTTGTTAAGTTTTCCAAGTATGGTGCCGGAAAATAAATAAAATTTATATACCATGAATAACGAAAGTTTCACGACATTCTAATATAACATTTTATTTTTTTATGAAAAATTGAGCATTTTGATTAACGGTTTTTTATCAGATCATCAGGTCAGGTCGATATAATGCTGATCAATTTTTGCTGCAAAATTGGTGCTATCTGTACTGAAAGTGAACTAGTTGGATGTCCAGCATAATACTTCCCCAGAGAGTTCCCCACAATCATTAACAAGATAAGTCATTGAACTGTAGATAACTACTTTGTTTATTATTAATATTTTTCAATGTTTACATAACTGTAGGAATCGTCCCGCTGGCACGAGCGTACGGAATGTTTTTTTTTTCACGAAAAATTTAGTTTTGTGGTAGTGTGCAGGGAGTCACTGTAAAACAGGTGAAAATAAATACTGTTACTTAGACATTTTATTGTTTTACCATAAGGGGCCGTCCATAAATGATGTCACGCGTTAGGGTGGGAGAGGTGGTTTCGATTTTTGTGACAATTTGTGACATGGGGGAGGGGGGATCAGCTTGAACGTGACATCACATATTGTTACAAAAAAAGGCAAAACAATAACAAATAATCTTATCATAAATTCAATTATACTACGTAAACTTTATGATCATAAGTAAGGACACAAGAACACTTCCACTGCAACACTCAAGAAAGTCCACCCCACTAAAATTGTGGCAAAACGTGAACAGGAATGCTTGGCTATTCTAACCTGGGAAGAAGATTTGGATTGCGAATTGATTGAAGAAAAGGAACTAGATTTGAATGGTTTCTCAGACATTGTTGCTGATGATGCAGCTACTGCCTCAACATTCCCGGTCATTGACATGGAAAGTCATCAACATAATCTTTGGACTAATGATTGAAATGTGTTTTAAGCAATGATTGAAGGCATGTAAAAAGTTGGTAACCTTTTTTTCAATTCTTTGCATAAAACTGATGAATTTAAAATAAAGATACATTTTTAATAAAGATAAATTTTTAATCTAATTTCTCCTTGATAAAAATAAATCAAATTTCAAAAGAGCTGAAAATTTTATCCCGGGGGACGGGGGGTTCAAGAAACGTGACGTAATACTCAAAGGGGGGGGGGGGGGTGACGGTAGTTGTGAAAATTTGTGACAAGGGGAGGGGGAGGGGGTCTATTTTTTTCCAAATTTGGCGTGACATCCTTAATGGACGACCCCTAAGGACGGAACAAATGTCAATTTATTTTTTGTCAACTCTTGTCAAGACTTTAAAACTTGCAGGATGTTCATGCACTATGAACTAAACCCACCAAAATTTTCATTAAATTCTACCCAACGGTTAAAAGATAGAGCAATTGCATAGTGTGGCAATTTTATCGTGGACATATGGGCTTGTGATCTAGCTCAGTTGGCAAGTCTGTTGCTTCCTGAGCCGATGTACGTGATTTCGAGCCGAAGCGAAAACATTGATCACAGTTGTACCGAATAAGTTATTCAATGACTGTAGGCCAATTGCATCGTTGATATAAGTTGCGAATGAAATAAAGATGTTAAAACGACTATAATCGGAAAAAATATGAGGGTGAGTATTGCAACCATATATTTGCATCGTCCCGGGTGACGATTTTGTTTGTTTATTAAGAAAAGGTTTGCCCCCGTGCCCGTGGAGAAAACGAAAACGCTAATAGACTCAAATTCTTTCTGTTCTCATCATAAAAGCAGGATTAAATTAAGGTAAAAACAAGATAAATTTGTAATGCGTCAGCACTGCACGGTGGTCCAAAACCCCAAAAAGTTGGCAGAAACTAAATTTCGAAACGGTTAAAATTATACATTCGAATATTTTAACATGTTCCGACTTTTTCAGGCTACATGAAACCTTTAATTATAGTGATGAGTTTACCCGTTTTGAATTCTTAATCAAATCCATAATTTTACTATTTTTCAGAAATTTCAAAATTTTTCTTACAAAATTTGCTTACTGAGAAATAAAATCACGGATGTATTTTATTTCAATTTCAATCAACTTTTTTATTTTTAAACATATTTTACACCTAATATAAAAAATCAGTAAAAAAAGATTTTACGGGTTAAAGCTTTCATCATATACTTAAAAAAAATCCACATAAGTTTCTCTCTCTCTTACTCTTATATCTCATATTATCTAAAGAGCTTAAAATATACAGAAGCTTGAAACACGTCCAAACAGATACATTCATTCTTATTAGGGGAGATGGGGG
Organism: Uranotaenia lowii; assembly: GCF_029784155.1. Classification (NCBI taxonomy): domain Eukaryota; kingdom Metazoa; phylum Arthropoda; class Insecta; order Diptera; family Culicidae; genus Uranotaenia; species Uranotaenia lowii. The sequence continues at coordinate 156,957,048 of NC_073692.1, read as the reverse complement.
CATAATGGCCACCTTAAGGAAAACGCTTATTTAACCATAGAGAACAGCTGTAATATGTGAATTACATCATTGTTTCGTGTTCAGACACTCAATTAGTCTATTGCCTAAATGGATGAAACTTGAAAAAGTAGATAAAAACGTTTAAAAATGAATTTTAAAAATTTTTGCCGAAAGCTGAAAACCAGTCACTGTAGAGGCATAATGAGAAACCCCCCCGAGGCAGTATGTGCACCATTGATGAAGGCATAATGAGCGTTTTCTGCCGGGGATTCTAGCAGCGAATTCGACTCGATGAAGTCAACTGACTAATAGAGCTACAGCTTAATTTGTATCGTCTGACGATTTGGCCCATTGGTTAGATGTCGGAGAGGTAATCAGTAGGCTCGAATTCGATTCCTGGTCGAGGTGATTTTTTTTTTCATTTATCATTCGTGATCATGATTGCACTAAACGGTGAGGCGTAGATTCATCAAACAAAGCAATAACAAAATAATCTAGATCTGTTTGTAGAATTCAAAGGATTAACACATACATTATGTTTCTGGTGTTTTGTTTGACGGATGATGCTTTGATGCTATTAGCCGTATAATGTAACAATAAAAAAAATCACTCATGAATGGTATGTGCAAAAAAAAATCCCCTCGAACAGGAATCGAACTCGAGTCTACTGATTACCTCTCCGACACCTTACTAATAGGCCAAATTGACAGACGAAACAAGTCAAGCTGTAGCTCTATTATTCAGTTGACTTCATTGAGTTGAATTCGCTGCTAGATTCCCCGGCAGAAAATGTTCATTATGCCTTCATTGCTAGTGCTCTGTTCGCCTCTAGTGAATAAATTAAAGTAAAAAAGCGTTTTAAAATTGATTAAAGTGAAAAATCAAAAATTTTATGATGTCGAAAATTGAGAAACAATGTGTAGATCATGTTGCAGTGCGTACATTTCAGATCAAGATGATTTAAAGGTCATAAAAGCTTATTTGGTGGTGGTCAAAAATTATAATATTTTCGTCACTGGAGAACCTAGCTGATTATTATTTAATATTTCTATAAAGATGAAAAGGATATTTCTTGTTTGGTGAAAAATTAATACTATGGGTAGTACGAAACAAGTCCTTATGAAAATTTGTTTAAGAAAATACGTACTTATGTAGAAAAAAGAGTGCTCATTATGCCCTGGGTGCTCGTTATGCCCTCATCTCCCCTACTTTATTGGTTTTAATATGGTTTTGAATAGCACAAAAATTCGCCTGGACATTTTTTTAAAGAATCTGAAGCAAGCAAATCATGACTTGATTTTGGAGTGAAAGTGAAAATGATTTTAAACAATTGGAGATTCTAATATTTAGAATGTCTTCGAAACTAAGCCAATAATAATCATCATTCATTCCATCCATTTCTTCCTTCGCGTTCGGAGACACTTCAAAATTAAAATTAAAAGCAATGCAAAAGTGCAAAGGTAGCACTAGTTCATGCAGGTCGTTTTTTTTTATGTGTGGCACACTCATGGCCTACTACGACGTTGCGCTGAAAATTGATTAGAAGAGCAATGTTCAATCGTCTAGAAAGAATACCAAGGAGAGTGAGGGTTCCCTATGCTTGGATAAGACGGTAATGTCTGCTGTTCGATTGTCGGTTTGCTTAACTGATGTTTCACGCGGCTCAAAAAAGCCCAATTTGTGAGAGAAGTGTGAGAAGAAGAAAGCAGTGAATTTGGAGGCTAATCCAGGGTTGAATGTTCTTTGAAGAAGAAGTTAGAATTTGCTAGCACATTGAGATGTTGGCTTTATGTAGGAGCTGTTACCCATTGTAGATTAGTGAAGCTATACGAAAAATGTAGGAATCAATGCCTACAACTTGGTGAGAGTGTTCTTTTTTTGTATGATTATATGATATTTTTGATTCGATTAAAAAATAAAAACGTTCAATCAGGTGCCCGCTGGCCAGGTATATACACGGATGCCGGAATACCTGTAGTAAATGCATCTGTTTGAATTGTTCGTCCGAATATAAACTTACATTTGAACACTATACAAACACTACATAACAGATCGCACGCAGCCATGGTGCCGGGTATGGAGTTAAAACTTACTTAAATAATGCATGTTAATCCATACTTTGGTCAAACTGCGGGAAATCCGTGCACCTATGGTGGATTATCAACATACATACATATACAAAAATTCGCCTGAACATTTTAGAAAAGTTCCGAATTAAAATATCAAAGAAGTTGCATTTCAACAAACCATCATTCGGGAAAACTGATTTCCGGATATCCTACCTAGAAAGAGACCTTCAGAGCAATTTCCGTCTCGAGTCTGGCTGATGATGGGGCTGAAAGTTTACCCTCTCACACCAGCCAACCAGCCAATATTCTTCGTAAAATCCAAATACGGCAGGAACTTTTGCTGATTTCCGAGTTCTTGATATCAACAATACAGCCGGAAAAGTAAAGGAATCATTCCATGGCCAATGTACAAATATATTTATATAGGAACACTTTCTAGGTAGGTACCTACCTACAAATAGAAACGGAAACAACCCAACTGGTTCAACAAAATTTTGCTCCTGCCAGCAGCTAACAAATCTATTCTGAGAGTCGGGGTTTTGAGTGCAAATGACACCTGTTTACGAAAAAATAATTGGAATGCTATTTTGATAGAGACTAACATAATTCAATTTAAACACAGTCTCAAAGATCTGAAAGTTCCAAAATTTAAGACTCAGTTTACCCTTCAATACCCAGAATCTCAAATTAATCCAGTCTGCAAGTTTTCCGGGTCCTATCCGTTCCTAGAAGTTTTCTCTATCTTGTATTTCTTTCTGTTCCTGTGTCTGATTTCGTTTGTTTGCCCGATAACGGAAAGCTATTTGTAAGGTCTAGTAAGGCGAACAACACAGAAGTAAAATATTTGCATCATCTATTGAACCAATCGTGTTCGGATCGGTTACACTTTTCAAATGTGTTGAATTTAAATGCGGCATGCTGTTTTACAGTTCTTTATTTTTAAGACAACGTAAACTCAAAGTTTTATAACAGGCTAAAAAACAATTAGTTTTATAAAGCTCCGAGTTCACATTGCCTATATTTGTATATACATTTTCAAAAGGATGTTGTTGCTAAACATTGTTTATTATTTACGCTGTGAAATCTGGTTGGTTTGATCATGCGACATCAAACAAGCTAGTTTATCATAATAACCACCAATGAAAATGAAGCAATTACATTTCGATACCAGTAACGTTCCCCTATTCCTAGATATTGACATCGAACAATATTTGTAATGTTACGATGAGAAAAGAACTTAATAGAGGAAGTTGAAAAAAACAATCAAATCCTGCTTCCGAAAGCTTTTCTCCCTTTTCTAAAGAAATTAGGTCCAAGATTCGACGCCATTCCCTTACATTTCTAAATCCATTTGAAACATTCACTGCCAACGAGAAACCCCGCGATGCGTTTGCTGATGGCAAACCACAACAATTGGGCTAGCGAAAATGAGATTAATTTATTATGCGTTGAACTAAATTTTCTCTCCGGGCGACACCGACAAGCTTGTTTGGAAAATTGCAGATATTTCCCGGGGCAGTCGCCGGGAGACAATTTGAGGGGTGAAAAGTCGTTTAAAGTTTGCTCAAATCTGATTGAAGCAAGCCGGGCGGGATTGCAATTTAAGACCGTATCGTTGCCGAAAATCTGGGGTCTCCCATTTTTGGGTTGAGAATTGTTCGTTCAAAATTGTATCGGTATGGTTCAAGGTTTTAGCTCTAACTTTTCAAATTAGAAGGTTCCTGATCTAAGCTGAATGTTCCTCAGATGAGGACACAATTTATTGTGCTATTCGGTTTTATGGTATTGAAAGAAAAGTTTCGATTGCATTATTGAAACAGAGTTGCTTGAACCTACGATATTCGTTTGATTAAATTGTAAATAATAGCATTTTACGGTCTAGACCAGGAATGAGCAACTCGCGGCCCACGGGCCGCATGCGGCCCTTGAGACATGTTTGTGCGGCCCGCGGAGCTTATCTCACATTAAATTTATTTCAATATTTTTTTAACGATAGATTGTTAATTATCATAAAATAGCAGTCCCTACTTTACCAAAAGTATGATATACCAATAAGTTGATATACACCTCACTTGTTTGCATTTGCATTTGTCTTTTAATCATCCAGATTGCTGACTGTTTTATAGGATTTGAGTTTTTTCTTGAGTTCTCTGAGATGCAATAATATTTATAGGAAAAACGTAATATTTAGTAGCATTTCAAGCAAAGTTCAAATTGTATGATTAAGTTTAGAATTTTTATTCTGGATTAGTGCCGGAAATGAGGAAAATTTTACAATAAAGACTTGGTGAACGATTATAGATTTCTTATCGACATGACTCAGCGAAATTCTAATTTTTCGACAAAAAAGATATCTGTAATTCTGTGATTCATCCCAAAAAGTTTGTAACGATTACACAGGGGAACAGCATTGTTGGTGCCTATGTTTCAATAGCTGATTTTGTAAGATTTTGGCGTCCTGAATTAAAAACGTTTCACAGATTTCGCCTATGACTTCTAATTTCGGTGATATGGCAGGTGGAAATTATTATATTGATCAGTGTTGGGTACAATTGAACTTTCCTAACTGATAAGCCAATAAACCTACATCAAAACCAAAAGCTGATTTTCAATCCATTAACTACCCTTCATTCAATCAAAGACTCAGATTTTGCCAAGATATACTTGTATCAGAGATACAACGCTTTAAAAAAATTGAATTCTACAATTTAAAAAAAATCCCAAAAATAATATTACAAACTTCTTCTGACGTCGTTGAAGAAAGTTATTGAATATTGGATATTAAAGATTAAACTCATTCAACAACTTTGTTGAAGACTTCGGAATGATTTGACTTTCGGGTTTGAAAATATCTAAGGTTCAATTTAGTTTAGTTTTCCTTTAAAATTTCGTCAAAACTACCGTTTTGTGCAGGTACCTTTTTTTTTAAATTAAATTAAATTAACTTTAAAATCAGTTCAATTTTGGGATTCGCCCCTGTCTTGTGTTATGAATGATGCTGTTTTCAGAAATCAGGCAAATCATGTCAAACATTGATTAAATTGAGTGATTTTACTTCAAAATTACCAATTGACATTACCAAAGTCATGAGATTTTCATGATTCAGTAAACAAAAGCCTATCCGAAAGAAATCTAAATTAAATTGATTGAAAAAATCTGTAAAAAAATTCCAGAATAAAAAATGTAAACTGTAACATTGACAAATCTGGTTAAAAATATGTGAAAGTATGAATTTTCCATGATAATGAAACCTTGCTCAATATCTCAATGCAATGATTTCATACGGAACTTCAAATAAAAAAAATCATCGTTTATAGAGGCTCGCGAGGCTTCACGACAAAATTTAAATAAATTGTGAAAAACTTTTCGAAAATGTAAACAGAAAAAATGGCCATGGTTAAGCTCCATGAAACTTTTAAATAAAAGTGATGAAAAAAATACCATCACATTGGTTCGAACAAAAAAGGGATTTTCTCAGGAAACGGCTCATAGAAAAACTTTCAAAAAATTTCGTTATTAATAAATAAAAGGGAAGCAAATAATGTTATTTTTTGTTAAAAAAAATAATATTCTCTTTACATATCAAATCAATTAAAACAATTAAGTAATTGAAAAATTATCAAGAATGAGTGATGAACCTATTAAATTTCTGGTTTAATCACCTTAAATTTAAAAAATGTTTATGCAAGTACATGAATTCGTTTTATTTATCTTTTTCCAGTTTTGTGGTGTTAAAAAATTTTCTTTATACAAAAATACATAAAGCTCTGCAAACTATTATTATTTAAATTTTATTTTAATGCGGCCCGCTAAAGCAATTTCAAATTAAAAGTGGTCCATTGCTTCAAAAGGTTGCTCAACCCTGGTCTAGAATGTTAACACTGTCGACAAATAGGGTTAAAGACATCTCTTGCTGAATTCATATGAAAAATATTGTGAGTGAAAAGTAAGAATAATAAAAATGAAATTGGATAAGCGCCTTATTAAAATATCTCAAAGTGTAAATTTCCTATTCATTCTGCGCAATCTAATTTTAAAATTTAAAATGTCAAATTGGATTTTGTTATTACTAAGTTCGAACAGAATTTGAACATGTTTGTTAACCTAAATTTTAAATTGAAGCTAGTTTTTTTATATAAAAAAATATAATAAGGATGCCGTTAGAAGTTATTTGAGGTTATAGGCAATTGATGTTAAAACACCATATGTATCAGTTGAACCTTACCCTTTTTGTGGTTTTTTGAAGCGATGCGGTAAGTTTTCGTCTTACTCATAGAAAGTCAGAAAAACTTGAATCCTTCATTTCATGATGATTATTTTTTTCTGGTTCTAGAACCAAATTTTTTTCTGAAAAATTTACAGAAGTTGTTTTTTGTGATAACAAACAACTTTTGTTCTACGAAAAACAAAAAACATATTTCTAGGCAAGTTTTTCAATTCATCATTTTTAACCAACTTCGGTTGGTTTTTTTGATTTTTTTTTAAGATCAATCCACATTTTTAAGGAATCTTTAAGGCTAGGCATATTTATATTTTTATCAGAACGAAAAACTTTATGAAACTATGGAACAGTAGGCGAGTGCTGCACCGTCAACGCGCGTGTTTTCGTTTTGCGGAAAATTTTCCTAAATAAGGTGGGGTAAGAGCAATGTGGTGAAAAGAGAGGTGATGAGAAGGCAACATTGCAAAAGTAGAAGTAAAGTTTTTTCTTCGTATACATAGTTACCATGACAGAAGTGACGTCACTACCGACCATTTTCGTGGCGCATTTTGCCTAGGATAAATGAAGCTCCCTGACAACGACGCGTCACGACGCAGGGCTTGTTTATGTTTATTTTTATTTTTCTCTCCGGCATGCAATAGTGTGTGTTCCTTTGCGCCACCTTAGTAAAAGTGTACCTCATTGGGGTAAGAGTACGTTTCGATAGCAGTCAGGAATTTTCACTTCACTGCTATCAAATGCGTCGATCGATTATCTTCGTATTTTTTAGAAGAGAGATAAAAGTCTAAGAAATTGAAAACTGTTCTTGGTTTTTAGATAAAAATAACTGCAAAATTTTCTAAGAATAGGATAGCACTAAGGTCGTACTTTTACCCCACCATACTCTAATATTTGATTTGGTAATAGAATATTTCATAGTTATCTAATTGAGTTGTTTTGATCTGAAAAAATTTTAGCCATTCAGTTGTTATGTTATTTTCCTTGAGTTTCTTAAATAATATGACACTCACTGATATGACCGCAAAATCTACAAATCAAATAAACAGTTACCAATCATCTTTAAAAATGTCATGATTCTTTAGCAAATACTAACAATTTTTGGCAATATGCTCCGTACCGTCTAGTTGCGTATTTTTTACCCAATAGGGGAAAATGGGGGTCAAAACTTCAAACATACAGAAGGATGTGCATCCGTAAGCCTTAATTGCTTATGACGCCTTCTTATTTTGGGTGATTTGGATGAAAAAAATTGACGGAAAATTCGACTTTTATTTTTTACTAATAACAACTTAAAATGAAATATCTAACTCAACAAAGCATTTCGAAATTACACCTCCAGTGTGTTTTTTTACGAAGACAAATAAACGAATTGCATGCGAATCAGATGAACCCTGCAAAAGTAGTTCGTGTTTGCTCATATTTAATCCTCCATTTTTATATACAGGAAGATGAAGGGGAGATGATGGCATAATGGGCACCTTAAAGAAGAGGCTTATGTAACCATACAAAACTCTTATAATATGTGAATCACATCACTGGATCTTGTTCAGGCATTGAAAAAGTTCCCCCCTTATTCTGCGCCGCGCGTGAGGTGACGATAGTCGAGTCGAGTCGGAGTCACGTGAATCTTGTCACCTTATTCCCGAAGTTGATGTGACAGAGGTTCATGCCCAGCTGACTACTAGATTACGATAAGAACTCAAAAAGTTCATCCTAAAAGACGTTTCTTCTAGGTGACTAGGGTGATTCGGCTATCGTCACCTCACGCGCGGCGCAGAATAAGGGGGTTCATTTCGTGTCTGGTTGAAAATTTTAAAATTGGGTAGGGGAGATGAGGGCATAACGAGCACCCAGGGCATAATAAGCACTCCTTTTTTCTACATAAGTACGTATTTTCTTAAACAAATTTTCATAAGGACTTGTTTCGTACTACCTATAGTATTTATTTTAAACAAAAAAAGAAATATCCTTTTCATCTTTACAGAAATATTAAGTAATAACCAGCTAGGTTCTCAAGTGACGAAAATATTATAATTTTTGAGCACCACCAAATAAGCTTTTATGACCTTTATATCATCTTGATCTGAAATGTACGCACTGCAACATGATCTATACATTGTTTCTCAATTTTCAGCATCATAAAATTTTTGATTTTTCACTTTAATCAATTTTAAAACGCGTTTGTTCACTGGAGGCGAACAGAGCACTATCAATGAAGGCATGATGAGCTTTTTCTGCCGGGGAATCTAGCGGCGAATTCAACTCGATGAAGTCAACTGAATAATAGAGATACAGCTTGATTTGTTTCGTCTGTTCGATTTGGCCTATTGGTAAGGTGCCGGAGAGGTAATCAAGGTTGCCGAAATCACAGAAAAATCTGTAATTTCACAGAATTTTGAGCAAATTTTCATCACAGAATCTGTGTCACAGAACACAGAATTTTGAAATTTTCACAGATTTCACAGAATTTTTAAATTTTGAATGGATTTTCGAAATTGTAATTTTTTTGGAATAGTATCAAATTTAGATTTCTAACCTTGAATTAGAAACGTATGATAAGATTGGTAATGGTAATTGATTTTGCCCAACTAAATTGTGAAAAATACCCAACTTATCATGAATTTTCTATGAAATTCAAGAAAATAGCATCACAGAAATCCATCACAGAAATTTTAGGTAAAATCACAGAAAGTCAGAATTATTTTTCTCAAAATCACAGAATTTTTTTCGGCAACCTTGGAGGTAATCAGTAGACTCGAGTTCGATTCCTGTTCGAGGGGATTTTTTTTTGCACATACCAACCCGGTTTTCCTCCTGTTTGTTTGCACCATACTGAACTACTATATTGATAAAATGAGCAAACAAAATTACAGTAGTTTTCCGATTTTATCACTGTTTGATTTTATCAATACTCGCCAAATTCACCCTCGATTTTATCACAGTTATTGTTTCGATTTTATCACGTTTTTTTAGAAATCATTCCGAATGACCCGGGTGGTTAAAAGGTCTCACTTTTTTGGTTATGAAAATTCTTTAAAGATGTGGGTGAATTTAAACGTTTTTGAAAAGAGGTAAGTGTCTCAGATTTCATTGTTTAATTTGTTTATTTAAAAGGATGGCGTGCGCAATTCTGAATTGGACAGCCTTTAGTATTGTCTAAATGGATAATTTTGAAAGATCAAAATGAAACTCTGCTAGCTTTGCCTTAAATTATGTAAAAAAAAGACTAAGATTTCTGTTTTTCTACATATGAAATCCAAAGACTCATCAGCCCATAAAGCAAATTTCGAGAAACACACATTAAAAGTCTAAGTTGAGCAAATTTCAAAATATTTTTCGAAAAAGTAAACTTTTTAGTTAATCAAAAGTGTGAAAATAAAAATATTGAAATTTGAAATTTGCAGAAGAAATTTTTTTGATGCATTTTTCAAAATCGACATAAGAGATAACGACTGTTAAATTTCCATAAAAACTAAATAATTCACTTTAATTAGATGTAGACTATCAAATGGATATTCTATATGGTTTTATTTCAAGAAAAAACCTTAAAATTGCTAAAGAGAAGAATAATTTGAACTAAAATCAATCCATTGTGTTCAGTAATCTTGATAATTACAGCTTATTATCAAAATTTATTGATACTGAACGTTTTCATTACTGAAAATATTATAAATTATTGATTAAAGACATTCTCCACATTAATTTTTAGTTTCGCCAAATTCACGGTGAATTTTTTTCTGACCGTTATAAAATCGAAAAACTACAAGCCTACCGAGTTGGGTAAGCTGTAGAATTCTACGTGGAAGGTGTTTAATTCGTCAAAACTAATGGTGTTCTTTTTGTCTCTAGTCCCCAAGTTTAAGTAAAAACGAATTTTGACATTAAGTTAAGTGAAAAATCAAACCATGAATAAAAATGGAACTTGAGGAACATTCGCACTGCAAGTTTTCTTCTTGTGGGGAGAACCACGCTTGGCCTACTTATGTAATGTGATGCAACTCTATCTGTATATAAGGCTTTGATCATTTAGTATCCGAACATTTTATTTCGGTGATAGCTACGTTAAAAGAGCTCGAATATGCAAAACTTTAGTAGCGTTGTGTTGGTTATGAAAAGGGATATCTTGCCTATTTTTGATAGATTTTTAAGTTAACGTGTGTTTGAGATATTTACGATGAAAATAGGCATGGTAAAAATAATTTTGCACAAATTTGCTTTTTTTACGCATTTTGCGCCTCGAAAATTCTTCATTGTTGACTTGAAAGCTCATGAACTGTTGATTTTTTCTGATTTTTTTAGGACCAAATGATTAAGAAGTATAATCAATATATGGCTGAAAAAAGTGTGCAAAGATAAAAAAGAGATTTTATGAAAAAGTTAGAGTATTTCTTGAAATCATATATAAATATTTTTTTTTATATTTTTACCTTAAATTTCATATTAACACCTTAATTTTCTCCATAAAAAGTTTTTCGAACACATGAATAGTTTTTAAAATACACACGTTTGTAACTGCCCGGATTCTAAATGATCATAGCCTTACCACTTCATAGTAGTTGGCCTGTGCTGAACAAAAGTTTTATATGTGATGATCATGTTTCTAAATAAATTCTACCCGTTTATTTTCACTATCTTTCATTTCTTCTAGTTTTCTATCCATCTTTAAAAATGTCATTATCTCGAGATGTCTCTACTAAAAAGAACATCACTTTTCTCCTATAAAGCCGATAAATTAAATAAAAAACCAACATTACGGTGATTAATCTCTTCATAAAGTTAAACTGATGAAATAGCTAGATTAGAATTCGCTCAGCAGCAGGTATGCCTTCCACAAAAAGGAGTCACAACACGATTTTTTTTTTTGCTATCAATATTATTTTGGCTGAATCTAATTGTTTCATGTAGATCAAACATACGCTGCAAATCTAAAAAGAATCATATTCCTCCAACTCCTAAATGTAAATCATTTGTGGCAACGTTTGGATGCAAGTTGAATGTGACAGTTGTACAATGGCAGTCAGAAATATTCTGCACGACCTTCCCTTGCTTGAAGTTTGAGGTTTTCCGGCACTGCGGGAATCAACTCACAGATCAACAGATTGGGCACTTGCAGAATTTAGGTTTTTGCAAAACATTTTGTATTATTTTTCCGCCATCAGAAGCAGCTGCTGTGGCATGGCGTGAGTAAGGATCCGGCTAAATCCTTTTTATCACGTCACTGAGCTGTATCCCTCACAAAAACGTTGCTGTCTACTCGAATGTGCAAGTTGTGCTTCGTCCTCAGCTAACCTAAACGGATTTTGCAGTTTCACCCTCGCTCTTTTGCGACCTTCCGTTCATAATTTGCGTGACATGGCAGAAAAAAAAAACGTAGAACCTTTGGAAAAACGAAAGTGAATTTCTCCGAATGATGGTGGGTGAGTTGGCGTGTATACATTATGTACGTTGTCACCGGATGGCTTCACCTTTGATCGCGTGTTGGCACGAAAACTTTGCCACAAATGGCATATTCGGTGGCGTTCCATTTTAAAACATTGCATTTTTAGCTACGGGTTCTGTTTCTCTCAATGTTATGCTCCCACCCAATAACCGATGCGGTGTGGTAGAAGAAGTTCTTTTGCAATTCTAACGCATGCATGCTTGGGGGGAAAATGCGTGGACAGGTCTTAATGACCGTTAACGAATGCGAATTACGTTAAACCGAATGCAATTTTCGGCAACAGATGTGAATGTGCGATTTGTGATGGGAAAATAATGGGTCCCGCTGTTCAATTGGTTTTGAATTGGTGCCCGCGCCGCGAGGGAGGGTTGATTTTAAAATCGGACTTCAATGCCATGTTCAATTGGTTGAATCGAAATCTAGGTCGATCCGAGGACCGAAGAATGTGCGACATTGAAATTTGATTGTTTTGCGGCAGTAATCAATAACCTCAAAGGAGGAAAAAATGTTTAAAAATATTTTAAATTGATTTTAACATTTTTGCACGATTGATATCATGTAGCAAAATTATTTTTTCTGGAGTATTTGAATAAGCATCTCTAAACGAATAAAGGGTGCCCTACTAGACTGAGTCGATTTCGAGTAATTTTTGAAATTCTCAAATCTTGGGGCCTTAAAAGCTTTGTTTTGGTCCAAAACTCATCCATGATTATTTACCGAATTTTTAAGTAACGTTTACATGAGTAAATTTAGACTTCTATGTTTGTATGAGAAAATTTAATATTTTATACTGAAAAATCAACATAATTTTTGTTTCTTCTGTGGAACCGAGCCTGCTCATGGTATTTTTGCCAATTTATAAATTCACTAAAGGAAATTTTCCGCGGAACAACTTTGTTGAAGATCATAACTTCATATCTTATTAGACAAAAAAGTTCTTAGGTGTTAAATCGGGGCATGATGTCATTTGGCATTAAAAAACAATAAATTCAATTTACATCACTGCTGGGTGCCTAACGAAGTATTGCATGACTACTTTTCATGTAACACTTCGCGAGGTACCAGCAGTGATGTCATTTGAATTCATTGTTTTTCAATGCTCAATGCCCCTGTTAAACAACTAATCAGAATCACTTTTTTGCCTAATAAGATACCAAGTTACGGTCTTCGACAAAGTTGTTGAGCGGAAAATTTCATTGAAAAAAAATTATAAATTGGCACAAAAACCATGAGCAGGCTCGGTTCCACAGAAGAATCAAAAATGATGTTGATTTTTCAGTACAAAATATTCAATTTTACCATACAAATCTAAAATTCCAAATTTACTCATGTGAACGTTAATTAAAAATTCTGCAAAAAATCATGGATGAGTTTTGAACCGAAATGAGGCATTTTAGACCCCAGGGTTTGAGAAATTTAAAAAAATGACCTCAAATCGACTCACTCTAGTGTCCCACATCAAATTGCATCACTTCGCAAATGCTGTCAAAAATCACCCATCGAGTATTTTTTACTTGAAAACTTGTATGAAAATAGCTGAAAGTGAATTGTTTACTATACATTTCTTTTATTTTTCTTTTTCGTACACTAGATTTTTTTTTGAACGATTTTGTGTACGTGTAAAAGAAATCGTTTGAAAAAAGTTCAAAACAACCGGGCAAAAAGCATCGCTCATTTCGAGTAGTGGCCAACTTGGATTGTAAATAGATCATTTTCAACCTGGTAGCCCATTCTAAAGTGAGGTTGCCAGATTTTTTTCAGCGCGTATCCGGGCCGGACAAATTCGGGCAATTTTATATAAAAACCTGGCGAAATCCGTGCATTTGATTTTATAATTGACGAACAAAAATTCGGGAACTATCCGGGCGAATTTTGTCAAGTTGGTACACCCACAAGGGTATATACGATAGATGGTATTGATGACTGGTTGGCCTCATCAGAGTTGCCAGGTTGTTATGACAAAAATGAATATTTGCTCGCTTTTTACTCGAACATTTGAACTTCATTTTCAACTATCAACATTACCTACACATTTGATTGCAACTTTGGAGATTTTTAAGATTCACGTACGCGCCTTGCGTATGCAAAAACTTATTTAAAGTAGATAAAGAAAATGTATAATTTCTAAGCATGGTATCCTTGGAAATTTTGAATGTTTTTGCTGTAGTAAGTGATAGAGACACTGAAAATGTTTCATATTATGATACAAACTACAAGAAGTATGTGCATATTTCACATGTGCATATTTTTTCAAATAAGTAACAATTACAAACCTAAACAAATTGAATACGGAATCGAGGAATGAAGTTACTACTAAACATAAATACATTTGGCGTAATTTTTTTTAACTTGAACTGAAATATGAAGAGGACTTTTCAAAACATTGTTAAATTTGTTTTGAATTATGATTTTCAGATGAGATTTAAAAAAAAAATCAGTACGAATATTTAAAAATTGTTTGAGTTAGCTCCACTGGGTAGAATTCAAAACCAAAACAATGAAAACTCAACCGGTTTCTCGAAGGGGAGAAAACGGTAATTTTGTGTTAGGAAAATCGGGTTTTGAATACGTCCTTCTGATTAAATTCATCTTTTCATTCTTGTTTAGAGGTTAGGACTGAGGCCTTTCGGTAAGTTAGAATTCGTTCGCCAATAATAGAAGAGGTTGCAAAAATCCAATGCCAATCTCTGTGCCAAAGCGCTGAAAAGTGCACTGTACCAAAGACGATATAATTGGAAAGCACTACTGACATTGAGACTCGAGCTCCCAAGCAAAATGATGCATGACCACTACATTTAAGCGCAACAAGAAGAACTTCATCCTATAAGGGTTTATACGGACGATAATATTGGCGAAAAGTTTTCCTCAGCCATAACCTCAAATTTTGATTTGCTGGTGGCCTCACGAGCAAAGTTGCCGAAAAACAAATTCTGTGTTTTTGAGAAAAATTATTCTGACTTTCTGTGATTTTACCCAAAAATTCTGTGATGAATTTCTGTGATACTATTTCCTTGAATTTCACAGAAAGTTCATGATAAACTGGATCTTTTCCACATTGTAGTTGGGAAAAATCAATTAGGGGAACTAGGGGTAAGACGCCCACGTTAAGAAAAATCTTTTATAACTCATAAATGAAGAATGCAATCCAGTAAATTCGATAAAAGTTTTGAAAGTTTTTCATCATCATAAATATATAAACTGGAACACCTAAACCAATAATATAAGCCTTAATAATTAAATTATGAAAGGCTTATGACAGGTGAAAACACTTGTATTTTACTTTACAGATTAAAAAATCTTTTTCTGTGGGCTGGTGGTGTTAGCATGAGTAAGATGCTAGCCATTATATCCCTGAAACTGGGGAAGGAAGACTGCAATTTTCTGCATCGTTTTCTGCATCGTTTTTTTTTACTGTTCGGCAAAAAGCCAGCAATTGTTGAAAAGATTTGTAATCGTTCAAATTTTAACTTCAGATGATCAGTTTCGTGTTGCTAGTCATGTAACTCAGTTGTTTGGGTGCTAAATTTAGATTTAGCTAAATTTTTAGAACAACAATTAATCAAACCATTTTTATTTATCAGCTTAAAAACTTTGACGAAATTTGAGCGAATTAATACGCCATATCATGCAAGAATTTTCCAGAGCAAAACAAAACCTAATTAAATCATTGTTTTATACAAAACAAGTGCTTTTCAGCATCAAACAAGTTCTATTAAAAATCACTAAATATGAAAGTAAAATTTTGAACCTCCGCACTGGTCGGTAGATTGATGAGAGAAATTTGACGTTTGAAAGATTTTTTTCTTTTTTTGATCAGTCTTCCTCCCCCAGCCCTGAAAGATGTACGCTTTAGTGTTAAGTGAAATTTAGATCTCTTCAAATAAACATGAAGTTCCACAGAGATCCTATATATGTGTGTTCGTTAAATGTATTGCTACGCGCAGTGCTGCCAGATATACTGACATTCTTGTGAAAAGTTAATTAAATCTTTATGAATCTTTATGAAATTCCGGAATTTCAATTAATTCAGTTTATATTAAAGTTCTGTATTCCAAATAAAAACATAGAAATTTGTATAGTATTGCGATGAAAATTGTACATATATTTAAACAAATATGAAACATGCTTGAAGATAAGCGGACATGGCGCGCTTTACCCCTCCTCGACATTTTTATTTAAAATCGCCAACAATATAAATAATAATTGAATTACGAATTTTTTTTTTTATGAATGTTAAGACCCATGTTCGTCATTAGAACAGATAACAGGTGTTTTTTTTTGCTTTTAGATGCCTTACGAGAAAAGTTGAACAATTTTAAGAAAAACTCCTAAAAAACTTTGATTTCGTTTTTCGTCAAATTTACGTGAAATAAGAAACTTAGAATATTGGCTAATGTTTATGAACGCATAAAAATTTAAATAGAACGCATTCTGGCATTTTCAGAAATGTTGAAAAATGTTTGATTAGTGAAATACTGATGTACCTAATTTGTACCTATTTCTTTTCTAATTCGAAATAAAAAATCTAAATTTGATAATATCCAAAAAATATATAATTTCGGAAATCCATTCAAAATTTGAAAATTCTGCAAAATATGTTAAAATTTCAAAATTCTGTGTTCTGTGACACAGATTCTGTGATGAAAATTTGCTCAAAATTCTGTGAAATTACAGATTTTTCTGTGATTTCGGCAACCTTGCCCACCAGTGAAGCTATGTGCGTTAATAAAATCAGTATTTGCTTGTTTTAAACTAATTATAATAGCAAGGTCACTCGTGTAAGGAAAATGCGGTAGAAATTTTGACACTTGTAGCACATTTTGAAAACTTTACCATGCGAAAATATGTTCAAGGTCTTTGGGCATTGTATTTTTTTACAGCACTGTTTGTATTTCATCCATATGTGATAGGAATATTGCTATTTTTGCATCACATCATGCGAAAATACATCACGTATTGTAAAAAAAAAACTTGAAGGCCACAGATCTTGAAAATGTTTTTGCATGGCAAAATTTTCAAAATATTTGAAAAGTGTCAAATTTTCTACCACTTTTTCCCAACACCAGTGAACATGCTCTAATATTTCTGAATTGATTAAATTTTTTAACTATCAACAGCTAAACGTTTGAATTCATTACGGGGCGTCCCTAAATGGATGAAGATAAGCCATCTTTTGCAGATGAATTTACAAGGTGCATTCAAAACATCTGAAGTATATTTTCATGTACAGCTTGGTAGATTAAAAAAGAGTTGTTTATAACTTCTAAACGAACGCAAAATCATTCACTGTTACAAACAAGTAAATTAACGAAAGCCCCGTCTCTGATTAGTTAAAAATATCCACATAATTTGCTGCATCGTTTATATGTATTATACTGAAAGTTGTTATTTCGTTCAGATAAATGATGCGTTTAATTTGACATTAATAGAAATCTACGGGAATGCAATTCTCTACAAATTCTCAGTACTCATGAAAAGGTTTTTCAATAACAATGCAATAAAAAAAATAAAATATAATCATTTTTTCAAACATCAACTTGGCACCCCTGAACACACTGAAAAATCAAAACACGAAAATCTGTGTATTGCTTTTCCACAGGGCGAATTTGTAGATATTAGTACAGGAAAATCGCGTTTATCGTGCACCATTCTCAACAATCAATTCAGTTCTCCCATGGTTTTAGCACTGACCATACTGACTGGACACACGATTTTGTTTGTTCGATAATTTTTTTCAAAAGTACGCGATAGCGATTCCAGAGTGCGCATCGATCGATTTGAAGAAATGCTCTTCCAGCTAGAAAGTGCCACCCAACTTTCAAACAAAAAAAGGCAATTCCTACGATAAAATCGGGCTAAACAAGTACATTTTACCTACAGGGCATTTGTATCGGAAAATGGTAGGTTCGCCACCTACCCGCGGCAATTAGTCAGAAAATTGTCGAATTTTTGTTCTAAGTGTCCTGTCAGTGTGATCAGTGGTTTGAGGTTAGGGCTGAGGCCTCCTGCTAAGGTGGTGTTCATGTAGAACTGTCAATATATCCTAATTGGATAATTCATTTAAAAAATAAAATACAGTGAGAATCGAACTCACTGCAACATCTCATCTCTGCTTGCCAGTCCGGTATCATACCCAGTGTACCATCTGAGTCGGTTAGCAAACGAAAGTTTATTGTCATAGCCCTTCTTCCACTGCACAGTGGTCCAAAAAGGCTAAAAGTGGAACTTTTTTCGTAGTGCCTCTGTTTTTCATTTTATCTCTTAAGTGTCTTCAGAACATTTGCTTCTTCAAACATGCTTCATAATTTGAAATTATCAAAAGTTAGTCAAAGCCTACGATGAGGATTTACATGAATAAAATGTTCTAAACATTTGTTGAGACATTAAAATCACACGTTTTGCACAAGATTGCAACATTCTACATTCGACCAAGAACATTGTTTGCTGCAAAGTGAAATAAATAATATTTAGGTATTATAAGAAGATTGTTTTTTATTTCAAAATGAGAAAACTCCATTGAGTCAGATTAATGCAAAAATAAACAAAACAAAATCCAACAGGATTTTCCCCCAAATTCAGTGCTTTCAAAATTTGCATCGTTTTTATTTTACACGTTGCAAAATTTTACCGGCATGTAATATTTAACTCGCACTGAAAATTACGTCATATGTGATGCTTCTTTTTATTTACATCATATGTGATGTTATTTTACAGATTTTTTTCGTAGTGTGTAGGATATGTAATACGGTTGCGCTGCTTGGGAGGAAAATGCCAGTTATAAGAAAGCTTGTTAATACCGGTCCGCCATAGAATGTTATGCCGATAATTCCACCTATAAGGAAGTCCAGTAGAGTCTGATTTGTGGGTATGGTAGAGCATAACAGAGGTATTCAATTCAAAAATAAGTTGATATTTCAGAAAAGTCGATTGTTTTGAAATTATAATCGAAGTACTAAATAATTTAGTTTTTTTTTCTCGAGTCTCACAATAGGGGGAAGTGTTCCTAAATGCGCATGTTGGGTAATATGCGCATACAGCCGATTGACGATATGGCTGGAGATTCATCATATCTAATCAGTGCAAATTGAGGGTAATACGCTTTTAACACATGGCATGAAAAATTGAATTGTTATATGAAGTCGAAAAAATTTAAAAATTCAAACAAGATTTTTGTCAGTTTTGTTAGAATATATTGAACTTTAGTTATTGTGCGTACATATTCTGGAAAAATTTTTTTTTATAGATTTTCTTTCTTATTCATCTGGAAATCGGAAATTAAACAAATTGAAGCTTTTGGCAAAGTTGTAAATGATAAGGTATTGGAATAAGAGACAGGTTCTTAATGCCCATATCAAGGCAGGTGAAATGCCTATATCAAGAAAAATAGATTAGTTTTATAATTTTTTTACTTTTTATCATTCAAACACTAAAGCTACGCTCAAATCACCATCTTACAGCGAAAAAATAAGAACTTCATACTGATCCGATAAAAATACGATATGAACAAAATATTACCATGAAATATGGCCATATGGCATACTTAACAATGAAACAAAAGAACTAGTAATGTAAAAAATTTCACCGAAATTTCAGCCCTGACGTATGCTTAACACCCGTTTCTACCATTTTCAATTAAATAATATCAAAACATTGCAAGCGTTAATGAAATATAGCTAAAAACAGAAATATGCGCATTTAGCCCGCCAGTTTCGGAAATCGGCTATTTTGACTTCTTTTATTATAAAATTAATTTTCACAAAAACTGTAAGAGATTTTAACAGAAAAATGGCTCTAACGTATATAAAACAGATGTCCGCTCGTGTGTATAAAGTTTTCAGACTCCTATCTATTGGAATATGGGAGAAATTGAGTGCTTTCCTTAATATGCGCATATAGCCCGCCTCTCCCCTAACTATCTTCTTCTTCTTCTTTCTACTTGAACTGCTTATGCAGCATCGCACAGTAACTATAAAAATCGTAAGAATACATTTTGTCTTTTTAGGGGGCCTGACTCAAACATCGTCATTCTTTGAATATAAATTATAAAACACAACATTAGTTTGTGTGGAAGTCTTGATGTGTCTTTCCTTATATCAGATTTCTATTAAAATGAGTTAAAAGTACTTGGTATCTAATGTGAAAACTGATCTGATTCTTCACATTAAATATCTAGTAATTGAAACTCAATTAAAAAAATCAGTTTAAAGTCCACCCTTCACGTTACTTCAAGATGACCCGATAATTGATTTTTTTTCTAACAGCAGCAACAAGTCCCCCAAAACACAACTTTGCTCATGAATTTTCCCTCCGATAATGTTAACGAGTTGACAAAACGTCTAGCAGCTCGAAAGAACAGCCGTTCGAATTTACAACACACGTGCAAACACGCACACTTGCTTGATAGACACACCCACACAAACTGATTGACTGATCCAGAGTTTAATGAAATTTTCTCAGGTAGCGCTCCCTCGTTACTGATACGAGAAACAGCTCCCCCGATGGCAAGGTGGTTCGAGATTCTTGGGTCAGAGTTTTCCATATGTTTTCCTAGGGGTGGCTTAACTTTTTACAATGTTAAACCACTCTACTAGCACAGGTAGTTTCCCTCGATCCCCGGTTAAAGGGCGTGGGAGTAGTCGTCGTCATCACATCGACTACACCTGGAGGCGTAATTTGCAGCCGGCTCTCAAGTACGGTACCTACCCAAGTCAAGTGAACTCACCTGCACATTTTTCCCCGGTCCTGTTGTCGTTTGCCGCTAAGATTCAAATGAGCAGTAGGTAGTGGTCCTCCCTGATGGCATTCTGCCGTTTACCAGGGCCAGATTGTTGAGCAGCAAGCAGAATCCCCCTTTTCCCAGCCAGCCAGCCAGGATGTTTTCCTCGCCTGAGGCCATCATATTTAGGAGGACGCGATCGCAAATTTGATTTATCGGTTCAATTAACAATCAAAGCCGATTAGATTGGCGATGAAAGAGCATCTGCATTGCATTTTCGCGCGGGGGTGATTCTAGTTTCTAGTGACTCTGAATGACTATGACGCCCTTTTGTTTGGTTTAATTGGAGTAACCTGCAGCATCGTCACATACAAATTGGATATCGAGTTTAGCACTTGAAGGTGTAAACTAGAAATGCAAACATAGAATAGTTTCTGGCAATCTAGCAATTTTGAATAGTTTTCCAATCAAAAATTAAAAAAATATTGAATTTTTAGAAACAGAAGCTTCCACCTTATTCCATCTATCTGTTTTTTTTTTTTTGTAGAGAAATGAATCCAACTTAGATGAAATTTCAGGGACTAGATAAGAGAAAATCGATGTTGAAAAACATGCGAAAAATGCGAATATTTTTCGTATCGCTTATCCATATGGGCCGAATTTTCCTAAAAAATTAAAAAAAATAAATTTTTTTTGAAGCTGTGGGATTGCTCATATTTTTCATTAATTTTGGTAGTACTTACAAGCCAAACAAATGTAGCTGAGGTCCGTAATCCGTTGCTTAATTTTTGAAATGAAATCAAATTTGAACGTCAACAGAGGAAAACATTGACTACTTGATGTGATATCACATATAAGGTTGTGATATTACACTTCAAGACGTATTTAGATGTATCATTGCAACAGAAATCTGTAATCCCCATAAATTACATCGTCCATTGTTACATAATTTTTTGCTGTGTACGTGAAGATGCATTTTCTTGACAATATTGCGGACATTTAACAGGGCATAGTGGTCTAAGACGGAACTTTGTCGTGACAAAATTAATTACGAAGACACTATCAGAGAAAGCCAAATAGTGTCTTCAGCAAAAATGCTAGGGCGTGTCATTTTTGCATGACTTACACATAAAAACTTTTTCCAGTGAAAAGAACTGGAGTGCCAAACTGTCTTGTGCAAAGTTGTAGTCAATGCTTTTTGAGGCAACTAAAAGGTTGCCAGATTGCTCGGTTTTATCCGGGGTTGCCCGAATATTTAATACTAAAATTGAGAATAGTCCGGCCCGGCTCGGTTGCCCGGATTTCATTGAAAAATGCCCGGATTTTGTCCGGATTTATTCACTTTATTTGGAAAATCAAACGAAAAAAAACAACAAATATCTCCAAAACGATTTTTTTTAGCAAGTTTCATAAAAAATATCATGAAAGGTGTTTTTGAAGCCTAAAATACAGTTCAATATCTATCGATGAGTTTTGACGAAAAAACATTTTTTTTCATTTTTTTCTTGATTTTTGTTGAAGAATTTCTGAGTTTTGAGAAAATTTGCCCGGATATTGCCCGAATTTATGTTCGTCAATTTGAAATCGAATGCCCAGATTTTGCCAGGTTTTTATATAAAAAAAATCTGGCAACCTTCTAAACCCAAGACACACATACGATTATTCGTATGCGAGTTATGATTTTTTTCAATGTTAAAATATTAGGGTGTTTCGAAAAATCAGCATTCATTGTGAAGAATTCAAGAAAAATGTCTCTTAAGCATTAATATTTAAATCAAAACGCGCACATTTTTTCTTTCAGAGAGCAAACTTGTATCAGGAGGCGATCGTTAGTTACAACAGATTTCTTAACATAAACTTGTATTTTTTTAGATTGTCGTTTAGAACTCAAGGTAAAAAATCCAAAGTTTGTTGATTTTCAATACAAATTCATACATTCAAAGAAACATTTCACGCGCTTGTCCGTTCGCGTATCAAAAAATCTCAAAAAACCTTGCCAAATAATTTTGAAAATTCAAATCACACAAAACCATCGGAAAAAGAGGAAAACATTTTTTAACATGATTTATATAATTTTGAAAATCAAATTATTTGTTGAATAAAGTGAAAATGTTGACATGTTTTACAAAATAATTTGTTCAAATAAATGGATTGATTTGTTTTTCAACTTGTTTTGAAGCCAACAAATGCTGCTCCATTATAAAGAAACGAGAACTTGTTTATATCGAATGGGGTTGTTTTTAAAAAGCGATCAAAAACAGTCGCAAATTAGTTGATTTACGTCACAAGAAAAAGATTTTTTTTAATTAACGAGAAAACTTTGACATTTTATAAAAAAAAATCATTTTAGAAAATGATGAGACGATTCTAAAACACTAAATTTTACACTTAAGAAATCGGTAGGAATCCAGCTGAGTTACAAAAGCGCGAATGAGTCAATCAATTCTCGTCACAAAATTTGATTTTTTGTAAAAATTTATAAAGGAAATATGCTCTAAAAGCTTTTTGACCTTCCACATGATCCGATGTTTACAAATCGAACATAATTTAGTTGATTTTTGAATTAGTTTGTTATTTTCAAATAAAAAAACAAACACATTGAAACAAAAATTTTTAAAAAATCTTTGTGAATCTTTAAATAAAGACTGTGAGAAACAGTAGTAATTTTAACGATATGATTCCTCAATATGTTGCTATTCAAGAGCCAGTCAAAATAAGGAAAAAGATAGGTAAAGATACTGAAACTTTATGATTGTACAAGTCCGAATGAGAAATTATCACTTTTTGAAACGTACCTACATAAAATTTGAAAGCTCTAAAGCATGGGTGGTCAACATTTTCAACAGGTGGGCCAAATTTTGGAAATTAGATTTGCTCGCGGGCCAAACAACTAATTTTTCTTTAATATTTCAAGAAGCAAAAAAAACAGATTTTTGAATACGCTAAAAAATAATTACAATTTATGTAAGAGGGTGAAAACATTAAGTTAATCCCTCTTTAAATAAAGTGGACAAAAACACAATTTATTTAAGTGCAAAAATTGTACTTAGGTAGTAAGCAGTTTTTATTCCAAGCATTTTAACAAATTCGTTTGTTTCTGGCAACTCGCCCGGCAATTTTATGTTGCCAAAGTTGAATGTTGCTTAAATCCAACGTTTTTTTGTCACTTTTTTATTTTTTATTCTCATTTCAAATTAGCTGACCCGGTGTGCTTTGCTACACCTTTAAAAAATAAACGACATTTTCTAAAAATTATTCAAATTTTAATTGTTTTGTGAGATTTATTTTGAATCAAATTAAAACATAAATCAAAAGTAACCGCTTTAGAATGAGTATCTTAATAATGTTAAATGCCACATTTGGCTCCATTTGTTAGATAAGAGTTTTCAAGTTATCTTCTTCTTTCTTTTTCTTTCTTCTAATATATAAAGATGAGTTGGACTATATATGTTTGTTTGTATGCACCTTATACAAATCCACACCGCTTAACCGATCAGCCTGAAATTTGGTACAGTTATGTGTTTGGGCCATGGTAAGGTTTTAGTAATAGTTCTGAGCCCCTCCCACCGAAGAAAAGGGACCCTCCCATGCAACTTTCGTTTTTATTCAGACGAATCAAAAGTCATGGCACCCATTTTGCCAACCGTTTTTCGTTTCCTTTGGCGGGGTTGTTTTCACCATCACCATGCGCTGGGCATTAGAAACGACCATCCAGAGTTCACGTGTACCGGATAGCAAATCAAAGCCTGCTAGCGATTTAAAAATTCATAGCGAAGTTTTTGGCGGGTTTTTTTCTTTCTACTGTTCTAAGCACGTGGCACTGGTACGAGGTATTTGATTGCAATAATGAGCCTTAATTAAGGATTGAAAAATACAATTACCCTTTTAGAAATATATTGACTAGAATTTCAGTGGTTTTCAAGTGTTCCCTACCGCCGCCCGGGGGCTTTGAGAGTCTACAAGGATACACAGTGAACTGAAAAGTGAACAGTGAATAACTATTTGGACTGGAGGCTGAAAAATAATGAACAGCGTTTTCAAAGATCCCAGCTTTTAAAAACCAACCATTTTCATATTTTTAGGATTCCTTATAAAGAAAGAAAAAATTAATAAGATTCAGAGTTATACGTTGAAGGCTGCAATTTCAATGCTTTGATAGCCGCCGGGAAATTTAAACGGGGGAGTAGAAATTTTATTAGATGGTTAAATTTCATTGACCAATTTTAACTTTGATTTATTTTTGGCCATCAATGTGTTCAATTCTACCATCCAATTTGGAAAAAAAATCGTTTGGTAATGCGAGTTCAAACAAATGATATCAAAGAATTTTAACATTGATCACTCTTCAAAATAATTAATAGAATGATTGTGTCCGAGGATAAAAAAAACTTAAATAGAACTCAAATAAGACCATTTCCATAACATTTAAATGGTAATTTCGGTTTAGAGATGATTTATTTTTGATAACTTCAAGAAACTTTTAGTAAAACCTTCTACATATAAGAAAAACTAATTATAAAACAGTGTTCAATTAAAAAGCGAAAAAAGCACACATACAATTAAAAACATGCAAAATGAGTCTTAAACATAGTTCAACAAGGTTCGGAAGTGTTTTCTGGAAATTTTTAAGTGAATAAAACTTAAATATACCATTGTACAAGTAGATCATCCATTTTGAAAAGTGGGATAATCTCCAAAAGAGATTTTCATCGAATGGAGGATGGGAAAGATAGAAAATTATTTTATCATTTGCATTTAAAAAATTAAAGGCCAAATCTATTCGAGATACTTAGAAAAAAGGTGGGTTAAAAAAAAGTTTTTCGTGATAGGGAATGGGAAAGAAAATTATTTTGAAATGCTATTGATAATCCTCAAAACTATATGCTTCTTCAAAAAAAAAAATCGATAAACACAGTGAATAATCTCAATAAAATCTTTCAAAAGACTTACAAAACATACGTGGCCAAACATGACCCAAATTTCTTAAAATGATGAATATAAAGCTTCCAACATTTCAAAAAATTAAACGACTCACTTTGATTTATATTTTTTGTGAACCCGAGCAAGGCCGGGTAAAATAAGCTAGTCTAATATATAAAGATGAGTTGAACTATATATGTTTGTTTGTTTGTATGCACCTTATACAAATCGATACCGCTTAACCGATCAGCCTGAAATTTGGTACAGAGATGCATTCGGACCAGGGTAAGGTTTTAGTAATAGTTCTGAGACCCTCCCACCTAAGAAAAGAGACCCTCCCATACAACTTTCGTTTTTATTCCCACAAATCAAAAGTCATGGCACTCATTTTATCAACCGATTTTTTTTTCCTTGGCGGGTTATTTTCACCATCACCATGGGCCGGGCATTAGAAACGACCGTCCAGGAGTTCACGTGTACTGGAAAGCAAATCAAAGCTTGCTCAGCATTAAAAATTTGAACGGTAAAATTTTGGCGGGTGTTTTTTGTACATTCTACTGCTGAAAGCATGTGGTATTGGTACGAGATTTTTGGATGCAATAATGAGCTTACATTTTGGATTGATACAACTAGCCTGTTAATTACTTACTTATTGACTAGGACTTGAAGTGGTTTTCAAAGTACTGGGGGACTTCGAGAGTCTACAAGAATATACAGTGAACTGAATAGTGAACAGTAAACTGACTACTTCAGCCGAATAACAATTTGGACTGAGTGTTGAAAAACTATTGAACAGATTTTCATAAATTTCAGCTTTTAAGAACAAACTATTTTTATATTTTTAGAATTCCTCAGGGAGAAAGAAAAAATAATAAGATTTATAGTTAAAAGTTGAAGGCTTCGATTTCAACGCTTTGATAGCCGTTGGGGAATTTAAACGGGGAATTAGAAAATCGATCAGATAATTAAATCTGAGATTTTTAGTGGTAGGTATACATTTCAAATTCATTGACCAATTTATAATTTTTGAGTTATTTTTGGTTATCAATGTGTTCAATTCTACTTTCCAATTTTGAAAACAATTATTGTAAAACCATTTAGAACTGCGAATTCAAACAAATGATATCTAAAAAATTTAACATTGAATTTAACAAGAATAGAAACATTGAAATAAAACTCAAATAAAACCTTTTTCATAACATTATAATAGTATCTTCAGTTAAGATGATTCTTTTTCGAAAACTTCCAAAAACTATTAGTGGAACTTTCAACATTTAAGAACAAATACTCATAAAACAGTGTGAAATTAAAAAGCGGTAAGGCAAACATACAACTGAAAACTTGAAAAATAGGCTTTCAACACGATTCCACAAGATTCGGAAGTCTATTAAGAAATTTTTCAGTAAGTAAAACTTTAATATACCATTGTACAGGGAACCATCATGAAAAGTAAGAGATTTTTTTTAGAGGGGGGATGGGAAAAATAAATAACAATTTTACCATTTGAAGATAAAAAAAATAAGACGAAATGAAACAAATAAGCGCAGTGAAAACGATAAACACAGTGAATAACCGCAATAAAAACTTTAGAAAGACTAACAAATTTCTTATAATGATGAATAACTTCTTATTATGGAAATATTTCTCATATTGAAATACTATCCCATGCCAAAATTGGTTCCATTTGCTCGATAAGTTCTCGATTTTTTTCCCCCGCTTTCCAGCCTCCCCGCTGGAAGACGGGAGGTGTCTCTAATAACTATAGAAACATTTCTCGTATTGAAAAATCCTTACATGCAAATTTTGGTTTCATTTGCTTGATCAGTCCTCGAGTTATGAAAAAAAAATCTCTCCGCTCATCTTCCCATCTCCCCACTTTAGCAAAGGAGAGGTAGGTACCGAACCATCATAGAAACATTTCTCGTACCGAAATACACTCTTATGCCAAATTTGGTTCCATCTGCATGATCAGTTCTCGAGTTATGAAGGCTTATTACTTTTATTTGAGAGACCCTCTCCCCATTCCAGGGAGAGGGAGGGGTCGCAAACTATTATAGAAACCATCCCCGGCCTTAGAAGCCTCCACCTGCCAAGTTTCACGTAAATTGCTTCAGTAGTAGTAACCAGAAATCGTAAAATAGTGTTCATTGTAGATTGTATAAGCATCCAGTTTAGATTGGAATTGTATAAACATCATGTTGTAGCTAAACCAAGTTATATTTTATCGGTTATGGTTTGTATAGTTCATTATATACGATAACATTTTGTAAATCGTATAGAAAGTTCAATAAGGTTGTTTTGAAACGCAGTAGAATTGTGTAAAGCTTAATATTTAATCCCACTGTACAATTAAGCAATCTTTCATGCTTGCGATCTATGATGACATATTATTTCCATGAAAGGTCGTACAGTAATTGTAAGAATATCGTATAATGGAATTAAAAAAATCTGCAGATTGTTGAATTGTTTAACAGTACAGCACTGAATACAATTATTGATTGTAATAGAATTGTCTATGAGATAGGTTAATGTTGTATATCAAAAAACGGCATCTATAAATAGATTTGGAGTCCGAAATGATGCAGTCAGTGGTATTTTAAACGATCAACTGAAATTTAAACGGCACTCTCAACTGTACATGAACAAATTTGCTTGTTTGTATCAACATGAAATGGCGTCGAGGAAGTATCGAAGGACAGGGATCGGAACGTTGTGAGTTCGAGACTGATGGAAAGTATAGATGAAGTTGTATATGGTTCAATTTTATTTTTGCAGTAAACATTAAATTCTATTGTATTTATGTTCACGGCGTTTCATAGTAAAATCGTTGTAAAGAAAAAATATAATTGCTTTGGGATACAGTAACAATAAATTGTATTAAATGGCGAAGAAAGTTCTACAAACCTCAGGCTACCTGCAAATGGAAATTGTAATCAAATTGTAAGACAGGCAATTGAAAGTTGTACGTTGTACAATCCTAAGATTTTGTGCAAAGCAAAGTTGCTATCAAATTGTTGAAAACGCAATACACAGAAACTGCTGCAAAAGTTATTACAACAACTTTAAAGTTTGTATTTTACATGTAAAATATGTTGTTAAGACTACAACTAACCTAAATGGAAAGAAGTTGCGACTAGTTTATGTCAATTTTTGTGTTATTCTGTGATAAAACTGTTTGTTTACATTTTGTTTATACGACGTAATGAAAGCTCACGCGAGATATGTAGATCTTAATGTATACATTTCTTTTCATAATTTTCAACTGAAGGTTTGATTGAAAAATTCCGCTGTAGTGTTTTGAATTTCAAAAAAATAATCGCGATTTGAAATAAGAATTTCTAATAAGGAAAAAATTTAAAGGTATGATAATTTTCAGGTACGAAGTTGTACCGAGACAAACTCAGAACATCGATTTGAAGGTTTAGGTTTTTAGAACACGAAAATTCAGAATTGAAAAACATTGGCAAACTTCTCAAAAATATTTCTAAAAGTTTAAAAAAATATTAACTTTAAAATTTGGTAAATTTATTTAAAAATTTTAAAACTATAGGTATTATTAAACGGTAAATTCGTTTGAAAATTAAAACAAAATATGAAGATGAAAAAAAATGTTTTTTTAACATTAAGTGTGATTTTTTTAAGAAGTTAATTGATGACTCAAGGGAACAACATTTAGTGCTTATGTTTTAATGATTGATTTGGTTGATTTTAGCGTCCTGATCTAAAATCATTTGTCAAATTCGGACATTAAGTTTTGGTATTATGGAGTTTTAAATTGTGTCAATTTTAAGTGAAATCAATCATTGATAATTGATTAACTATCAAACCTACATTTAAGAAAAATCTGATTCAGATTTTGTTTATTAAACATTTCATTTAATTAAAAAATAAAATGTTGATGATGATGAAGACGTTACAGCAGAAAGATCTAAAAAAAACTAGATTTCATTTTACAAATTTGTTGAAACCTGGAAAACAATAAGATTTATGCTCTTAAAATCATCTTAAATTCAATTTTTCTTTCAAAATTCGTTGAATGAGGTAAGTAAACAAATAGAGACTTCTTAAACTTTTCGCAGAACTCAAAATTACTTAAAGTCTTTGGGAAAGTTGATAATTGATATAAAACTTTATTTTTAAAATGTTATGTTTTGTCAAAAAAGTGCAGATTTTTTAAAATATTTTAAACCTATTTTCAAAAGTTATTTCAGTAACAAAACCGGATAGAAAAATTGCATATTTACATTTAGGGCACCCTAATTAGTCAAAAATACGTTTTAAAACCAATACACCTCAGAGAAATGTAAATCGCAAGAACTTTGAAATACATTTAACCTTGAAATAATATCTTCAACTTCTAGGGATCGATCGAAAACGATCAATCAGTAAATCGAAAACGCTCACTAAAGCCGATAGTAAGTTGCTATCGAAATACCGGTATGCGGTATCAACATTTTTCTAATACCGTGGTTGAATTAAAAGGAACCTTTCGATTGCTTTGAATCAGTTTGTTACCATCTTTCTAAGAAGGAATTGGCTTCTGGGGCTTGTTCAATATTTTGGTTAATTTACAAAATGACTGAGTAGTGTTTTATCTTCTATTGTATTTGCATAATTTTCATTACGAATAAAATTTAAACGACGATTGATCTCTTTTTGAAGGTCGCAATAAATAAATTTTAAAGAAGGATCTATAGTTCGTTAATATTGGCGTTGGCGAATGCTTTTCATTTGTTTAAAAAACTGAAGATTATCATTGATGAAAGATTGATTAACGGCGTGTACGTAAATTGATTTTTTCTATCGAAGTGATTCTTTCTATCGATGCTGGCGTTCATAAATTAAACAAACTGTATGCAAAAGCATTGGAAGGTGATTTGACATTTACCAAACAAATCGATGCATCACCCAAAAAATCAGTTTACGAACGCGCCGTAAATTTATGTTTAACTTTGGGTATAGAAGCGGCATTTGCATTGATTATTGAGAATTTTAATCCAACCTTAAAAAGAAGTTCTTAAAAGAAAATACTGTATAACAAAAGTTTAACAGCAATTAAAAATGTCAAAACTCTAACTACATTTCAACTAATTTAGTTCTGTAAACCATCATGGTATTCAAAAAAAAGAACTTTAACGATTTTGTTTTACTTTTTATAATGTACATTTATTTAAAATAACAGAAAAGGATTTTCAAAATTTTACCATACTTTTTGTGAAAAAAATAAAATTTTGAAATTTAAATCCCAACCGTATCCATCCCGTCTAAAAACCTTTTCAGGAACAGTTAATTGCCTTTCCCTCTTAAGTTAAATCGTTTGAAGCGTTCTTCAAAAAGTGAAATCGTTGGTAGATAAGTAAAAGGCCATTCAGTAAATTGGACCAAATTAATTGTATCCATCATGCCCGTGTCGATGGTCCACTACATAGTTGTGGAGTGGAATGTCCGACTGTCCGTTGCGATGACGCGTGAGTTTCTTTCCAAGGATTATGTAGAAGGGGGGCCGGACATTCGGCCGAAGGCCGATAGGCCGAAACATGTTAGGCCGAAGGTCGCTAGGCCGAATGGGTTGAAAGGCCGACGGATGTTCGGCCGAATAGGACAATAGGCCGAATGCGACATTAGGCCGAAGGTTATTTGGCCGAATATTATTTGGCCGAATGGTCATCAGGCCGAATGGGCGATAGGCCGAATGGTCATTAGGCCGAATGGTCACTAGGCCGAATGGTCATTCGGCCGAAAGGTCACTAAGCCGAATGGTCATTAGGCCGAATGATCGTTAGGCCGAATGGACATTAGGCCGAATGGTCATTAGGCCGAATGGTCACTAGGCCGAATGGTCGTAAGGCCGAATGGTCATTCGGCCGAAAGGTCACTAAGCCGAATGGTCATTCGGCCGAATGGTCATTAGGCCGAATGGTCGTTAGGCCGAATGGTCATTAGGCCGGATGGTCACTAGGCCGAATGGTCACTAGGCCGAATGTTCATTAGGCCGAATGGTCACAAGGCCGAATGGTCGCTAGGCCGAATGGATGCTAGAAGGTCGTTAGACCGAATAGCCACTATGCTGAATGATTGTTAGGCTGAATGGTCGTTGGACCGAATTTATGCTAGGCCTATAAGGCCTACTTCAACCATTCGGCCTAGTAACCATTCGGCCTTACGACCATTCGGCCTTACGACTATTCGGCCTAATGACCATTCGGCCTAATAACCATTCGGCTTTATGACCTTTCGGCCTAGTGATCATTCGGCCGAACATCCTTTCGGCCTTGCGTCCTTTCGGCCTAACAGCATTCGGCTGGATAACCGTCGGCCGAATAACCCATTCGGCCTAGTGGCCTGTTCGGCCAGGTAGCCCATTCGGCCTAATGTCCATCGGCTGAATGACCTTCGGCCGAATGGCTTTCGGCCTCATGACTTTCGGCCGAATGACCCAGCCTCATGTAGAAGCTCTTTTCCTCTCTTTCCTCAAGCAACACACTTAATATGACTTGTTTATTCATCATTATTTTGATACGAGTTTAAGCGTTAGGAAAATAAAAATGGACATATAACTTTCAAACCGATCTGTTTTAAAACTAATATTTGTTATATCAGAAACAAATACATTAACGGCGTTTGTATCTGCTTTGTGATGTGAGTATTTGAAATTTACTATTTTACCAGAACTACTTAACCAATATTGTCAAAACTGCAAAATTCTGTTCACCAAACAGGATTCATACACCGCTTTGATAAGTTTTCAATTCCACAAAACCGAAACGTTTGTGCGCCCAATAGAAAAGTTTAAATTAACAATTGGCGATGGCAACCTTACCGAGAAAAAAAGAACCTTTACGTACCCGGACCCGGAAAAGCCACCGGACAGCGAGCAATGAACGGTCAATTACCTATTTATTGCTGCAAACAACGAACCAACATCCGGTGCGATCTGTCGTCGTCGTCATCGTGCGGTATTTCGTGACAAGTGTCCGTTTCCTGCTGCATCGAGGGAAAAGGATAAAAAAAAACGGTGACCGTGGGGCGATGAAGTGAAAGCTATATTTTGCTGACGTGCCACTTGCCATTCTACCAAATACTATTTGTTCGATGCGATTGTTCCAATGCAGCACGTACTACATGGTAGTTTCACTTTATGAAGGTGACGACGACGACGAGGGGTGCCACTCGGAGGTTATTCCAGTCAATTTGTTACAGTAGGTTCACAGAGAAAAAATGGTTTCTTGCTGGATGTGCTTCTACTAAAACCTTTTCACTCGTGTTTAGTAGCCATTAGTCGAATAAAGTGCATTATGAATGTTCTCCATCAGTCATAAACTTCGTATAAAATACCTTCAATAACATGATGATGGGCGTGATGTGCAAGCATCACGAATTTCAATCAATATGGTGTTGAAATCTTTATGTCTGCAAATCGAAATATTATTACTACACATGCTCATTAGGAGTTCTTTCAGATAAAGGTAACAAAATAGTTACATTTTAGACTCATTCCTTAGTGGACAAGTTTGAACGTGTGTATATATTTAGTAAGCCCTCCCGAAATGTTCTCGTGAACATTTAAGAAAAAGCATTTTAAAAAGTATTGAAAAAAAAAAATATATTAAGCTTAACGTTTCTTCTAGTTCATAGAGCCTATGCTTATCACATCGCAATTTTTATTTTATTTCTCAAGCAAGAAGGCATCGGCTTTTCCTCTCTTTACTTTTTTTTGCAGAAAGGAAAGGCATCATTCCTAATTTTGTTGTGCACCCGTTATAATTTGGTTGTCAATTTAAGCATTTCAAAAGTCACATTCGAGCATTTTTTTTTTTTTTCATAAAAAGAAAATGATTCTCTTTTTTTTTTTGAAACATTCTACGACTCAAGTCGAACTATGATCTTATTTTGATCATGAACTTTCAATTATGTATAAGCAGTAATTTTGATATTGAGTTTTCGATTACCCGTTTGCGTTTTGATATTTGTTCAAAACTAAAGACAGTTCATAAGCTATTCATTTACATTTTTATTCTTCTTTTTAGACACCTGCCATCAGATTGTGTACAGTCACCTTATCCACTTTGTTTTGCGGCAGAACGCCAGTTTAAGGCCTACGGGTTCTGCTTAGCTATCACATAATATTTTTCGATCGGGCAAAGTTCTAGTGTGTTGGGAGGGTTCTTATCTTTGGGCACAACCTGAATGTTGTTAGCGGCATACCACTCAATGGCCTTTTAACCATAATGGCAGGATGCCAAATCCGGCCAAAACAGCACAGAAAAGTAATTTTTCTTAAGGAATAGGAGCAAACGCTTTTGTGTCTGTGTTCGTTAAAATGTTGATAGTTTAATAATATGCTTGATAATAATATGCCCCTTATTGATTCTTTCGTTCAGCATTCAATCGAGCAAGTAGGATTTGCTCCAACAAAACTTATTCATGATGTTGATTTTTTAGTTTTCGACTGTATGTTTTGATACTTTAAGGGGGGGGGGGGGG
Organism: Uranotaenia lowii; assembly: GCF_029784155.1. Lineage (NCBI taxonomy): Eukaryota > Metazoa > Arthropoda > Insecta > Diptera > Culicidae > Uranotaenia > Uranotaenia lowii. Next base: position 156,923,197 of record NC_073692.1, on the reverse strand, counting down.
GGGGGGTAGGGTCTAACACTTTCCAAAAATCGATTTTTTTATTTTTTTATTTTCTTATTGTAAAACATTTCAAAAATGTTGTGTCAAATTTTCAAGTCAATCGAAGCAAAACTGTAGTAATTATAGGCCTTTATCTCCTCCTATCTAATACTGCAAGAAAGCAAGAGCAGAAACTTCAAACGCGTTTTTCTCGAAAGCACATTTTTAAAGTCCCTGGACATCGTCATTTGAAAACTACTTATCCGATTCTTTTCAAATTTGGAGCATATTTTCTACATATAAAATACCAGACCCCAACGTTTTTCTTTTTTGTTTTTTTTTTACTTTGGGGAGATTTTACAGGTGAAAAATGGCGGATTTTTTCGTGAAAAATCGTAGTTTTTACTTCAAACAGCCACAAAAATTTAATAAAAAAATTTTTAAGTTAAATAAAAACGTTGGGGTCCAGAAAAACATCTATTAAAAATATTTTGCTCTGGTTTTTTGACTTCAGATGATTCTGTGCTGAGATACAGTGTCCACCGCAAATCCTGTTTTCTAAAAGGCATCCTCGAAAGTGCTCCGTCACCGGCTCATTTTTCAATATTTTTCTACGAAAAAATTACTAAATGTTCTTTTAACAATGCTTTGTATAATGCAAAAAATTTGAATACATTTATTTGAACGATAGCTCTAGGAAAAAAAACCGTGAAAATGGTGTTTTTTTATACCCGCCCCCCCCTTAAATTAACGGCAAATCAGTCCAATTTTATTGAATCCAAAAACATTTATTTTTGATCCAAAGTTTCGGTGTTGGTTAACACCTTCATCAGGGATCAAAATGATTGATTCTGAATTGCTTTAGTAAAAGCGTATTATCCGGATGTGTTGTGGTGGAGTTTTAATTCAAATTTGAAATTTAAAATTTTTCTAACACTAAACACAAATAAGGACATTTACGTAGAATTGCTTAGAACAAACCCTTATAGGTGAGATAGAAAATCTAAGTTCTATACCTAATCCTTCCAATCTCTTTGCAGTCTTCGATCAACTTGTACAGAATTCAATGTTATGAGAGGTGTTGGACGTTGAGTTTCTAAATATGCATCTTCCGAGTTACATAGTAAAATATGAAAATAACCCACAAAAATCAGTTTTTTTATCATAAATTTTCTTCGATAATTTTTAAATTTTCAAAATATTCAACAAAATTGTTCAGATAAACCAAATACATATTTGTATTGAACATTATAAGTATGTAAAATGTAAGCTTTAAGAGTTATGTTAAGAAAATTCATAAAAAAAGGTGCTATTTCAGCCTCAATTTTATGAACTTTCGACAACTTTCGGCAGCTCGCACTATATGCAAATCGATTATCAAGGTTTTGCGGATGAATATTTTAGAAACTCAATGTCCAAGACAAAGTTCCATTGGATTGTATCCTGAACAAGTTTGTCGAAGACTGCAAAGAGTTTGGACTATTAGATTTTCTATCTCACTTATATGGGGATGAATAAAAAAAAACATTATAATTTATTCAGCTCATTATACTGTAAAACTTCTTCGAAAACACCAAGAAGATCAAATGTAATACAAAAAGTTATAAGCAAACGTAATATTTTTTACATTTTTGGCCACTGTGCTATGCTTTAAAACTACAACCTTCTATAATTAAAAAAAAAACCGAAATCTCCGGAGAAGTTTGTTCCAATCATATAAACAAATTTCTTGAATTATCCCAGGCACAGAAGAAAATCCATGCCTATGATTGTTTAAGATGGAGAGGGTTAACTTTGAAACGCTCAATAACTTTGAAAAGCTCAAACGCTGCATAATTTTTATGTCAAACAACACATCTGATTCAACTGAGTTTGCGAGTCATAGGCGATATAAGGGCATAACGAGCTACCGGGGCACAACAAGCACTTTTCTTTTCTACAAAAGTACGCATTTTCTTAAATAAATTTTCATGAGAAATAGTTTCGTAACTCCTATAGTATTAATTTTACACAAAAAAAAAGAAATCTCCTTATCATCTTTACAGAAATATTTAAATAAAAACATCAAGAATCTCAAGTGACGAAAATATTATAATTTTCAAGCACCAGGAAATAGGCTTTTATGATCTTTGAATCATCTTGATCTATAATCAGGGCCGGATTAAGCCATCGGGGGGCCCCTATAATTCGATTTTTTTTTTCAAATGCTACTTAGAAAATAAAAAACCTTTCAAACGTGTAAAAAAACTGCAGATGAGTGCAGTATACTATCTTCAAATAGCCATGTTGTCTGCGTAGAACATAGTTTCTGGTATATTCAAATAAAAATTGGTAATCAATCACGTGCAAACATTGGGGAAGAGTTTAGAATTTTTTTAGCAATGAAAACTCTGATTTAAGCTGCAAAATGCAAAATTTAATTCTCTTTTTTTAACCCTTATCACCAACTAAAATTCTTTAATTTCAAAAAATGACCGGATTGTATTATAAATGATTTTCATATCATCATTGATCGTTTGATTTGTGCTTGTTCGAGAAATATTTACCTAGTGACAATTATCAAGTATCATGAAGATTTGAAACATAGAAAACAAAATTTAAAAAAAAACTAAATAATTAAACCTACATTCTATAGTGATACAGATATAAGAGTCCAAGAATTCAAAACTTTTAATCACTTATATTCAGAACCAAAATTCAGTTTTTCAAATCTAATCATAATTTCAAATCAAGTTTTGAAAAAAAAAGAATTAAATTTAAAAAAAGATACAAAGTTACAATCAGAGCAAAAGCAGAAATTGCACCAAATGTTAATTTCAATTCTATGTCTTTGAAACACAAAAAAAAAATCTTTTCCTGAGATGTTTTTGAATATGATTCTCATCACATAAATTTTTTTTAATCAAATTGTTATTCTAAATGTGTCGAAAGTTTCATTCGATTTCCTCAAAGCCAAAGGGGTGTTAGTGCAAAAATGATCGGTTGAAAAAATTGAGAATAAAGATTAAATGTTCAAAACACAGAATCAGTTATTGAAAAAATCAAATAAGGAAACCAAATAAATTTAGTACCTTAAACAAAGATCCTGAATTTTCAAAAATCTGAAAAATGATGAAACTGAACTTCAGTAACTGAAGAAACAACACAAGACTTGAAAATTCCAAGGAATTGAATCGGAAAAGATAAGATTAAGATCATAGAAATATTCATCTTAAAAAAATCACTCAATGATACTAGCAACTCAACTATCAGATCGTTTTTATGATAATTTAAGAATCATCATTCACTTCAATGGATGATAAAATTTTGGCTGAATCAGTTGCAAATGTTCCAATACCAATTTCAAGTCTAAGACAGATATTGGGATGGAAATTTAATCAAGAAACTCTGTACTGTCGATTGATCCAATTTTAGCAACTACAGTTTTTTTTTTAATATTTTACTTTCAAAAATAGGGAGGGAAAAGGGTTTAGAATTTCTAAACCAATGAAAATTTCAATAATAATGATTGAAAGGTGAAAATTTATTATAAAACACGGTATTAACTCGGATACTTCCCGGGTAAAATTCTGAAATGTTTCTCATAAAGCGAAATTAGCTGCTATTATAGTGCAGTAAACCATAACTTGGAAACTTAACGTAACAACAAACATTATTGTTGTTCAAGACGTTTGAATGTAATGATAATGAGGAGATGTTTTTTTTTATTTTACCTGTTCTGTACAGAATATCGTAACTGATATTCTTCGATAAAAAATAAAAATTTGAGGTGTTTTGCCTCAAATTTTTCTTAATTTTTTTTCGAATTCGGTTCTGTCCAAAAGATTTTGATATTCTTAGCTCGCAAATAGTGGTAGAGCTCCTCACTGTTAACTCTAGGGAGCCCCCTTAAATTTTTTTAAGACAAAAGCTAATCTAGATACTATTTCACGGGGGCTCTTTAGTTTTTATATTTCAAGTTTTCATCCAGATTTTCTAGTTTTGATTTCTTTTCATGGATTTGTAGTAGTATGATGATGTATGATTTTAGTAATGTTAAAACTTTTTTTTCCCTCGGGGGGGGGGGGGGGGGGGCTGAGCCGGGGGGCCCGCGGCAATTGCCCCTTTTGCCCCCCCCCCCTTTAATCGGCCTTGTCTATAATGTACACACTGCGACATGATATATACATTGTACCTTAATTTTCACCATCATTTTCCACTTTGTTCAATTTTAGAACGCGTTTTTACTTTAATTTGTTGACTAGGGGTGAAAAGAGCACAACTAATCGGAGCACAATGAGCGTTTTCTGCCGTAGAATCTAGGAGCGATTCAACTCGATATAGTCAACTGAAGTTACAGCTTCACCAGTTTACATCTGACGATTTGGCCTATTGGTAAGATGCCAGAGAGGCAATCAGAGGACTCGAGTTCAATTTCTGGTCGTGGATTTTTTTTTTTTCATTTACCATTCATGATCGATTATTTTGGTTGTTGCTTTATACTGCTAGTAGCATCTTCCGCAACAAAAAGTACCAGAAACCAGAAATGCATGAGTGTGTGTGTGAATTGTTTGTATTCTACAAACAGTCATACATTATTTTAGTATTGCTTTGTTTGATGGATCTATGCCTCACTGTTTAGTGCAAAATGATTGATGAATCATGAATGGTAAATGAAAAAAAATGCCTCGACCAGGAATCGAGCCCGAGTCTTCTGATAATCCCTCCGACACCTAAGCAATAGGCCAAATCGTAAGATGAAACAAGGCAAACTGTAGCTCTTTTATTCAGTTGACTTGATCGAGTGAAATTCGCTCCTAGATTCCACGGCAGAAAACGCTCATCGTGCCCGATTAATAATGGTTATTTTTTCAAGTATCAGTCAGTTAGAAAATAGACTTTTTTAAGTATCTGAACACGAAACAATGATGTAAGTCACATAGTACAGCTGTTGTCTATAGTTAAACAAGCATCTTCCTTAAGGTGGCCATTATGCCCTTATCTCCCCTAACCAGATTTTTTTATCACTGTTTTTATGCCAGTATAAAATACCAAAACTTCTCCAAATAATGAATCTGAATGTCTTGTAGTATTCTCGGAGTAAACGAATAAAGAAAAAATGCAATCCATTTTTGATTGTTGAGTTTTGGAGAAAAAAAAACTTGATTTGTTTTCTAATTTCCAATAACAGTTGCCTCTAAATTTCAACTCTGAGTGTTAAATCTGGATTTGCAATTCTAAATAGGAGTTCTGATGTTCGATTCTATCTTAATTGTTGATTCATTTCTGTTGTAAATTTGTTATTCATACATGTTCCAATCACATTCAATGATGTTGGACTCTTGTTTCTATTTTGACTGTTTGCATCTGAAATGAGTTCATCGGATGATTCTGACCTTCCGAGAAAACCTGCTCAACTAACATTTTATGTCATTCAAATTCCAACATTAGGGAAAACTCTAAGCTCTGACATATGTATGTTTGCATGACTTATGTAGGTATTCTATTTTCAGATTACAAAAACCAAAGAAACACAATTTTACCATAGAAAGCACAAGCACTGACCGGTCCCAAACTGCAACCCATCTACACGAGCAGCAGTTCTCCAGTGCCAGTCAGTGGAGCCGGAGATTTTGATTGACAGTCGGCCAAAAAGTTGATCCTATAATGCTCCACCCGTCGTGCCTGTGACCCGTTAAAGGGGGAGGGAACGAATGGGCCTCAGTGAATCTTTTTGGGTGGATCAGGTTTAATCTCATGTGAGAGAAGAAACACCTGTGGTTGTACGGCCATCGAGTCGGGTACGATTCTTCAGTTTGGCATTGAATTACAGCCGCTGCGAAATATTTGGTTTATGAGAACAAAATCGAAAGGTGATATATGCGTTTGTTTATCTTGTTTTGAGGAAGAATCTTAATCGAAAATGAGACCTAACCCATACCTAATACTTTTAAATCCATTCAGAAAATTCAAAGGATTTGAAATTAGTTCAAAAATCAATCTGAATAGATAGGTTTGTCCAATAAAAATGAATCCTAGAACGGAACAAAACCAACGCGAGATCATTAAATAAAATCAACCTACCGATTTTTAACTACCAAAATAGTCTTTATGCAACCTTCGCAACCTACCGATGATTCTCCATGACCGCGGCTCCGAAATCTGATAAACCCATATCCAATCTCAATCAGCATTTCGCCAGTTCCCCTGGTTCCTCATAAAATGAATGGAAGTCACAATCTGGATAAACGGATCGGCACTTTGAACCGAATCCAATTACAGGGTACCCATTTTCCAAAGTGGTAACGAAATTTTGCCAAAGAATCGAAACCACATAAAAACGATAGAGTTCCACCGACCTCCCCTTCTTCTTTAATAAAAAAGAAAAAAAGAAAACGGAAAAAGCAAATAAGAGGAGCAAAAATATACACCGCAACGAACAGTTCATGGCAAATTTCGTTGAAACCACATCAGTAAACAATTACACCCACGAAGGCCGCCTTTTTTTGGGCTGTTTCGCAGCTTTGTTGGCACAGTTTTCTTGGTATTGTATGGGTCCCACAACCAAATTCGTATAAAGTGTTTTTCAAATAAAAATTATTTTTGCGCCAACATCTCCTGTTGTGTACCAACAGCAGCAGGTTCAGCTGAAGTACCAACTTCATTGTGTGTAATATTTTTACGCTTCAATTGCCACGTTTTTTCTCCTCTTCTGTAAATTCGAATAAATCTTTGTGAGAAATTTTTCATTGCCACCGGGTAACGCAAACATCTGACCAAAGTTTTTTGTCCATTTCTCTATTGTGGTTATTGATAGCAGCGTGTGGTACCTACAGCATAAAAAAAAGCCGTGAATGAACATAAATTGGGCGTCTGTCAATAGAAACGCAAATCCTTTATGATCCCCATGGAAGCGGACCAACACACAGCACAATACGCCATCGAGTTTTAACGTACAGATTTTTTTATCAACAGTTTTGGGAGCTTTTTTATCGACAGTTTTCGGGAGCTCAATAGTTGTCCCGGTATTGAATTTCATATTCATTGAGTGGAGATCGAAAAACAAGCTTCCTAAAATTGATTCGTTCTTTGAAGTGAAAACTATTTGTTTGTTTTTATTTTAAACTAGCTGATCCCATACGAACTCCGTTTCGCTTTCAACTTGGAATATGTCATGAAAGTTTGTATTAAAGTCAATTGCCAAGAATTTTACAGATTCATTGTTAAGTAATAATTGCAAAAATATTGGACGATCACTTCGTCTGTCGTCTGTAACTAAATATGAAATCAGGAATCAAAAACCATGTGTATAAATTTCGACTAAATCACTGCATAACAACGCAATTATTGCCAAAAAGCTAAACCCCTTTCGGGGGCTCTTATATAAACTTTGATATCTGAAATCGATTGCCCTTCCCTCAAAACTCCCGTGTGCAAATTTTCAAAGCAATCTATTTTATAATAACGTCAATATTGCTCAAAAAAGTGAAAAATTAATTTATATGGACGACCCCTTCCGTCGACCCCTGGCAAAATATTTGACATCTGAGATCGATTGTCCGTCCCTGAAAACTACCGTGTGCCAATTTTCATCCCAATACGATGTATAATAACGACGATATTGCAAAAATATTGAAAGGTTTATATGGACGACCCCCTTTGCCGGACCCTTAAACTGAATTGAATACCTGAAATCCATTGCTCATCTCTCAAACCTCTCGTGTACCAATTTTCGTCTGAATCCGATGTATAATAACGAAAATATTGCATCAACAGTGAATAGTTAACATGGACGACCCCTTTGGCCGACCCCTGATTTTAGTTTGGATAAGTGAAATCAGTTATTTGTCCTCCTAATAACTCCTATGTGAAAATTTTCATCCCAATCCGATGTATAAAAACGACAATATCACTAAGATACTGAAAATTTAATATGAACGACCCCTTTTGCCGGCCCCTTACACTAAATTTGATACCTCAAATCGATTGCACGTCACTCAAAACTATCATGTACCAATTTTCATCTGAATACGATGTAAGGAAATTGTAATATCTGTGATAAGCCAGAAAATGCAGAACATCTGATTTTATTTTGCCCCCGATTCAATAGAGTTAGAAGCAACTACACATTCGATGGAAAATATGGAAATATTATTGATATACTAAAGCAAAAAAAATATTGACCAACTGAAAGAAATATTAAGTTTCATAAAAACTGCCAAAATCCATATATAATAAAACCAAACGAAGATGGCTGTGAGGAGTGGACATCAAGTTCGTCGCCACTACCATATCGGCCTAGTTTGGAAGTAAGCCTGTAGACCTTTAAAAAATACGGATTCTATGAAAAACAAAAGTGATAAACCAAACCCACATCGTTAACAAGAACCGACAGTCAAATGACTTTAAACGATATTACTGGACATATGGTCAGAGATACCGGTCCACAAAACTTCAGCAGACCCCTGCTGAAACCAGAAAGAAGAAGAAGAAGAAGAAATTGCTTTTTATATCTATATATATAAAAATGAATGTTTGTCTGTCTGTCTGTTCCCTATAGACTCGGAAACTACTGAACCGATCATCGTCAAAATTGGCATCTGAGGGTTTTTGAGGCCGGGGATGGTTTCTGTAATAGTCAAAACTCCATCCGACTTAAGGGAGGGCGGACTTCCATACAAAATTTGTAGTTTTTCGGAACAAATTAAAGTCATGACATCCATATTCTCGAGATTTTTTCTTCCTTTGGGCGGTTTGTTTTTCGTTTCCAAGGTCTCGCGACGCCTCGACCTCGACCAACGTCGCAAAAGGATAGTAACCGTGTCATAGCATACTGATCAGTGGGAATATTTTGGCGCGTATTTCTCAACCAAGAATATTTTCAATGACAGGGGTGGCGATATGAAGCCTTGATGTGATTTTTTTTCTACATGATTCCTAGCTCATTTGTACAGCACATGGTTATGAATGACGCCTAGATGAGACGCAGATTGACATTTTCTTTTATTTGAGGGGTTTGTTTTTCGTCTCTTTGGTCAAGCAAACGTCGTCGCAAGTGGATAGTAACTAAAGCATACTGTTCATTGATCGCTGGAAAAATTTAACAATTAGGCGCCTGTTTCTCAACCAAGAACCTATGTTTCTTATGCACGTGGGAGCGATCTGCAACCTAGATGTGTTGCGGATTGGTATTTTATCAATCGAATCAAAACCAATTGAAAGCTTTTCAAAAATACAGTCCCCCCACAATCATGGGTCACACACAATTATTAGTCACCGATCATTAGAACTGCTGATATCTACTAAACCATAAGAAATTATATCATTTTATTATTTTTAGTTAATCGACAATATCATCAAAATGCATTCAAAATATTATTTGTGCGTTTAATAACAGTAGAATTGCTGTTTGAATACTTTTCATCAAAGGTGAACTATAAGCTGTGGAACTATCGCATAAAATTCCAAAGTTATAAGGTTGACATCTAAAACCGTTAAACCCCTTATGCGGGTATTTCAAAGATTCCAACCAAATAAATTGGTCCCATATAAGCACAAAAGAAGAGTTTACATTTTCCAAATAAAACTGAGCGAATGCAATGCGAAAATTCAATAATATTTAGCTAAATAAAAGTGACCCATAATTGTTACAGAATCCACCAAGTTCTACACAATCATGGGTCACTTTTTCGCAAGCAAAACAAAACATTTCTTGGTTGCTAGCTCAACCCAATTGCCCCTTGAACGTATACTAGCAAAGAATGCCCCTGAATGTTTGCCAGAAACTTGTTGATTTTCATTTTGATATTCGGATGTTGCCATGGACTTCTATGTGACTAATAATTGTGGGCAATATGACTAATAATTGTTACAAGCTTCAATTTTGACCCATAATTGTGGTTTTGAAAAACGTTGATTGTTTCGGTAAATTATTTTATTTTTCAACAAAATTGGAAACAAAATCATGTTTGAAATCAAAGAGGGAATATTTAATGACTGAAATTCATGCAAAGCTTGATGTTTGGTCCACTAACACCCGAATGAACGAACATTTTGTGGTGAAATGATACGTTAAGTGACTAATGATTGTGGGGGGACTGTACATACTTCCATGTTTAATTCGTGTTAATGTAGGTAGCATTCGACTTTTCATTCAAGGAACATTAGAACATGTTCAAACGTTCAACTTTTTATGTTAAAAAAAATTAAAAATTATGTTTTCTTCTAGAAATTGTTACTTTGGCCCATAAACACAACTGAAACGAATTTAGAAATGAAACTGGGTGCTTTTTATTTAAAAAAAATTCTGAAAAAACCATCGTACTTTTTGATTACATACCAATTCAAGTACGTACTTAAAATGAAAAGTGTTTTTGTGTTACATGGCTGCATAAAAGAGACTTTTGATCCGCTTCGTTTTTGAAAAGCGAGACTTTAGAACTGATATTCAACTGGACGCAAAATTTTTATTAGAAATTTTTAGTATACCCTTAAAGTGTTAAAAACCATATTCCCTTCTGTCAACTTACACGGTAGGGCAAGGGCAAACGTCGAACTTTTAAGAAATTCATCTTCAAAATGATTCAATATGTTGAAAAGACCAGAAGGGGTATTCCGAATGTTGAAACTGAAGCGGATATCGAAAATTCTTAAATGTCTTTGTAAATGAAGGTCATTCCCTTTAAACGGCATTCGTTAAAAGTGGAGTAAAAACATAAATTTATACTGCAGGAATACTGAAGATATATCGTTGAAACTTGATAGAACAAAAAACAGGAATACGTATTATATTCATTTTAAAGCCATTACTCTGACGCATCTGTAAATAAGCTTTGCATTGACACTTGCCCCAATATACGGGACAAATGTAAACTTAAAAGTTTGTTTTTGCCAACATTTTTGAATATTTGACTTTCTGCAACTGATATTTTTTTGAATATTTATATTTTTTGCCGTAGTAAATTTATTAAAAAAAAGAAATTTGCACTGTATTTAATACATAACTTACTTAATATATTTTTCATTACCATAATAAGTGCTGTTTGGGAAAACTCCAAGCTATAATGTCTTATGTCCACGAGTTTGGAATATGGCAAAACATTTTTTTAACATAATTTTGGCGCAAAAAGGATAGATATTCAAACTGCTTCGTAGGCGAGGATGATGAAAAAGCTGTTTGAAAATGGTTATTAAAAAACCTTTTCATCGTTTTTTTTTTTAAATTTCCTTAGCTTATTTTTTCAAACCCAAAAAATACCCCGTCTAAAGCTTAACAGGAGCTGGAAGTGCTCATAATACAGACTATTTGGAATATACTCAAAAAACTGTCACGATTCACGCTATTCATCGATTTAAAAAATTCCATAAAGTACAACTTGCATTAATTTCCAATATGCAAATCTTTTTCTTTCCATTAGTATTATGTAAACTCGAGCCTGTTAAATTTGCCTACCTTCTTCAAGCAGTGTGTGACAAAATTGGAAAAGATGGGAGAGCTCCCATGTAAATTTGAGATAAAGAGCTTTTGAAAGAAGGGACCATATTTAAAAAGGGTTTTTTGGGTGCAGAGTACAAATTTCAGATCTTGAAAAACGAGTTTAGAGATCAAGTTTCAGTAATTAATATATACCATCTTTGAATTGCAATTCAGAACTGCAGCTGCAGCTGTCATTTCAAAGTTGTTGGTTCTGAAGTATGATAAGGTTTGATTTAAAAAAATGCTCTCTTAAATCTAAATTTGAATAGATTTTTATAAATTAAATTTATTTTCGGAAGGTGTGGCAAAGCACAACGGGTCAGCTAGTATATAGATAAAGCACAATAATCGAATGATTGTTTGCATTGGAAAAGCATTCATAAATGTTTGGTACACAAACAAGCTTTGACATAACGCGATGATTTGTTTACCTAAGGATCCTTTCCAAAACGGGGAGGTCTTAAACGAAATCAACACCAAACAAGATTCAACTCGAAAAAAAATCAATTGATTTAAATCAAACTTAGAAGTTTAAACAAAACAAAATGGGAGGCTCTCATAGAAAATAAATATGAAAACTACTAAACTCAAAATTTTTCAATTAGTTTTTAACAGATTTCAAACGCAATGACCCCTGAATGACCCGTCCCTTCTTCCAAAACAGGAAGGTCCTATACAATATCAAAAATAAAACGAAAACTGTCATGAATTAACGAGAGTCACGTCTAAAACAAATAAAGCGTGGCAACTTAAATTTTGATTTTTTTCGAGGCCCCAATACTCAAACATAAAGGTGCTCTGAGAAAAATAAGAGTGTGCATGAGTCAGCTTTTTTTTTACCTCTGTTACCAGTGTTTTTAGTTTTGTTTATGTTTGCCCAGTTTTGCCCAAAATGCCGTCGAAACAAGAAGCGTTTCGGCAAAAAGTATACAGTACAACATTTTAAAAGTGAAAATGTGGTGGCTTCTACTGTTTACCATATTCTAAAATCCCTAACAACTACTCGCAAGCAAGGTAGGAGCAGACCAGTGAAAATTATGGGCGCAAAAGGACTTCGTTCTCTTTCTCGTGCCCTCAACAACAAGGATTCACTGAGCCAACGGGTTGCCGCCAAAAAGTTCGATTGTTCTCACCAGTACATTGGCAAGACATTGAAAAAAGTTGGAATTAAGTGCAGAAAGAAGACAAGAGCTCCATGTAGGAACAATAGCTTATAGTGTAAATCAATTATTAGGTGTAACAATTTCATAGCGTGAGAGATAAATATTCAAATAAATTTTGGTTGCACTGGTAGGCTGACTGCGCAGAAATGAGCCGTTATCGGAAAGAGAAAAATAACGGCGAGAGGAAAAGGGAAATCAATAGAGAAAACAAACGGCTGTAACAGGGAAAGAAAAAGGAAATAAAATCAGTTTGCAAAACGTTGTTGACAGGAACGGTTGTGTTTTGAATGAAATCCGAAAATCCAACAGACGCGAATCTGAAGTTGTTTCGAGGCTGGTGTGTTGTATGTGGTAAAATGGAGTGCAAAAATCACGACACTCCAGAATACTACGAGGATCAAATTTCGACTCTTAAATCCCAATGCCGCTGGATGATCATCAGCCGTCCCAGCCCTGAGTTCGATCGTGGTAATGAGGCTCTCCAGCCTGCATTCCAGGCAAGTATTTATTTTCTTCGAGAATATTATCTCTGTATGAAAATATTTTTCACCATCACAGACGCTTCGAGGGCTACCAGCATTTATTGCCCGCAAGTGCCTCGGCATTCTCTTCTTGGGATTCAACACCAGGATGCATCGACTTCAGCTTTATGGAGACCCCAGAGCCCATCAACTCAGTCGCGCTGTTTCCTGCCTGCGTCTTCAGTCGTCCTGGCCCTGAGTTCGTTGGAGGTGATGGGGTTCTCCAGGCTTCTTCTCCAGGCAAGTACCAGTTTATGTTAAGAACATGCCCCTCGCGTATCCTGTATCCACTCTACCACAGATGCACTCCGTCAAATCTTCCGGACCTCGTTAATCCTTCGACTTCTTCTGGGCCTCCAGCACCGGGACGCAACGAACTAGGAATTACGGAGACCCTTGAGCCCTTCCACACAGTCGTGCTGTTTCCTGCCAGCGTCAACAGTCGTTCCGGCCCTGAGTTTGTCTGTGGTGAAGGGGTTCTCCAGCCTGCGTTATCTGGCAAGTATTATATATTGATGGTGTCAATTCTTGCTTGATTGACTATTTCCTCGCCACTTCGTGTTCCTGCTACGACATTATCGCTTTTACCGAAACATGGCTCAACGACCGCACTCTATCTAGTCAGGTTCTGATTACGAAGTGTTTCGTTGCGATCGAAGTCCACTCAACAGCAAAAAATCGACCGGATGCGGTGTGTTACTTGCTGTTAAATCTAAACTCCCCGCCATGCTTATTGAAGACGACTCCTGGGTTAATCTGGAAATTCTTTGGACCCGCATCGATCTTGGTGATCGGAAACTCTATATGTGCGTAGTGTACGTGTCTCCTGATCGTTCCAGTGACCTGGTTGTAGCCGTATCTTTTCACGTTGCCTCTCTAAAGTCAGTTCCATTTGCTGAAGATGACATCCTCGTCATCGGCGACTTCAACATGCCTGGCTTGAAATGGTGCTTTTCACAGGGCGGATTCCTGTTTCTAGATCCTGCGCGTTCTTCTTTCACGGCACCTTGCAGCGTCTACTTAGATGCCTTAAGCACAGCGACTCTACGACAGATAAATAACATTGAAAACGAGAACGGCAGGATGCTCGACCTCTGCTTTGTTAACGAAGGGTTCAGGATTCCGACGATCGATTTAGCTCCCGCTCCACTCGTCAGAGATGTCCTACATTACCGAGCACTAGTGGTCTCACTCGGTGCCGCTAGGTTATATTCTTCCATTGAGAAAACGCCTTACTATAAAGATTTCAATAATATGGATTCCGATGCTATCTTGCGCGTTCTGGAATCCATCGAATAGGAAGTCGAGCTCGATCTTTCTGATTCAACGCAGCTGCAGACATTTACGAATATCCCTAATTATACCATCGATCGCCATGTGCCGAAACGCAGCGTAGGTGCTTATCTACGGGCTCCGTGGGTCACGAAAGAGTTGCGCGAACTGAAGACAGCTAAAAAACGTGGCCTTCGTAACTATAACAAGCACAAGTCGCTCTACGCTCAGAACGAATACCGCAAAATGAACTCGACTTATAAAAAGACCAGTAAGCGCTGCTACCAGAATTATCTTAATTGGCTCCAGCGAAATTTCAAGACCAGTCCGAAAAATCTTTGGAAGCACGTAAAAAATCAGCGGAAAGAAACAGGGCTCCCGTCCCACATGTTTCTGGACAACAACACAGCTGCTTCCGACCCCGAAATTTGTGAGCTCTTCGCCGGAAAATTCTCAAGCGTTTTAACCACCGAGGGCATTTCTTCAGAGCAACTATCCAGGGATGTCCGGAATATTATACCTCTAGGTTCATCTTTGAATGGATTCCTAATTGAAGATGCAGTCATCTTGAAAGCGACAGCAAAGTTGAAAAATTCTACCTCTACGGGCCCGGACGGTATACCAGCAACTTTTTTGAAGCGTTTCATACCACTTTTGCTGACTCCCATCAAATGTATTTTTCAATCATCGCTGGACAACGCAATTTTTCCTACACTGTGGAAGGAAGCTCATATGTTTTCCGTCCATAAAAAAGGGGACGAGAGAGATGTGAGCAACTACCGTGCGATATCAGCTCTATGCGCGATATCCGAACTCTTTGAACTGGTCGTCATGGATTCTGTTTTCTGGTTTTGCAAGCCTCACATTTCCAACGACCAGCATGGATTCATGCCTAAACGATCCAAAACTACCAACTTACTGAGCGTCACATCTTTCGTTCAAGACTGTTTTGCCAGAAAGACCCAAACTGACTGATATCTCAGCTGCGTTCGACAATGTGAACCATGATATTGCTATCGCAAAGCTCGGACGCTAGGATTCTGTGGATCTCTACTGAATTGGTTCCGGAGTTATCTAACGGGACGGAAATTATCCGTTCGAACTGGTGAATCCTTTACCAGGAATCTCCCTGCCCCCTCAGGAGTACCCCAAGGAAGCCATTTAGGACCGATAATTTTCGTAATCTACTTCAATGACGCGTTCTCGCTCCTTGAAGGCTCAAAACTTGCTTATACGGATGACCTGAAACTTTTTCACGCCATAAACAACCAAGACGACATCGACTTTTTACAGCAGCAATCAACTGCTGGAGTTCAAGACTCACACGAACTATGTTGTTGACAAAGCTTCTAGAAACCTTGGATTGATGTTTCGCATGACCAAAGACTTTAAAGACGTGTACTGCCTTAAAAGTCTTTATTGCTGCATAGTTCGTTCCATTCTCGAGTACGCATGAGCTTTCAGAACGGAGCTGAACAAATTGAGGCTATCCAGCGGCGCTTCCTGCGGTATGCCCTACGTCACTCGAATTGGCATGATCCGTTTCGTGTGCCAAGCTACGAAAATCGTTGTCGCCTCATAGACCTGGATACGCTTCAAATTCGTAGGAACGCTACTCGAGCTCTCGTTGTGGCCGACCTGCTGACATCGAGAATAGACTCTCCCGCGCTGCTGGAGGCTGTCCCTCTCAGTGTACGACCCCGAGGATTAAGAAATCAGCATTTTCAGCTCTTCTTTCCCATTCGTCTGAACAACTATGGAGCCAACAGCGCTTTTGTCGGAATCTTGAAAACTTTTAATAGTTTTTCTGAGCATTTCGACTTTGACGTTTCGAGAAATGTGTTCCGAAGGAAAATATTAGACGTGTCCAAAACTGTGTCGAGTGGATTTTAATTTTGATAAATTGTTTAGGATTAAGTTTTCATTATGATCAAAATTGGAGAACGGTTGCCATGGACCGAGTGAATTTAAGGAATTATGTTCGTCAAGTTATGTCGTGAGATAAATAAATAAATAATTGGATCAACATGTGATCCGTTGATTTTTTATACAGATAAACAAAAAATCAAAAATTATTCCGGAAAATGTTTGTTTCGGACGACCAATGTTACTCCCCTCATCCGAAGACGCAAATCCCCGGAAACGATCGACACTATTCCAAGGATAGTTCTACTACATCTCCGAACATTGAATACAAGTTATAAATACAAATACATCGCCATTTCCGAGAGAGGTTTTTCTAAGCCATGGTTCAAGCCGTCTGGTTTGGCTACACCCAAAATTCAGCCTCTGTGCCAATGGCGTGTAGTCAATTTCATAGCATCATTGGTACAAGAAGATAACGCGACCGGCACTGATTCGATTTGCGCCCACCGGCATTAACCTCCCAAGTGACCCGAATTGCGTATGTCTGAATGAAACAAATAAAAACGTTTTCGCGTCCCTCCCCATCGCATCACAAGCCGAAGAAGGATGGAAATAAATACCGGCCAACACCAGGCAGCCAGCGAACCGAGCACTGTGCGTGTGAATGTAGCAAAAGCAACAACAAAAACATCCTTCTAATTCAATCAACCGGCAAACACGGCTAAGCTGTGCGTGTGTATGTAGCAAAAGCAACAACAAAAACATTCCTTCGATTCACCAGCAAACAACCAACGGCCAAGCTGCCCGGCTTTAGCAGCTGTGTATATGTAGCGTGTGTATGTAATAGCAGGCAGTAAGCAAAGCACAGTTCTCATTCAATGGGTTTCCCGTTCCTTCACTCCCGTTCCCTTTCCCGTTTCCATCTTAAGGCAAAGGAATGCATTGAAAGGAGGCCAAACGCCGGGAAGCCGCTGTTGTACGTTTTTTGTGATTGATCGGTAACAGAAAGCCTATGACAAATATCCCTCGTCCTGCATGAAGCTCGAATAGTACACTGGTTAGAATGTCGGACTGGCAAGACGATACAATTGGTGATGTGAGTTCGATTCTCACTACAGCGCTGTGGTTTTAATTTTTATTTTCTTGTTTCTGGGATGAATTATCCAATAGGAAAGAAATCCCATAAAATGTTTTTCTTGTTTCGCTTGAATGTAGTGGTCATCATTTTGGTTGGGAGCCGAGTCCTTATGCCAGTTACGGTTTTTCAAACATACCGTCTTCGGCACAGTGCACATTTCAGCGCATTATCGGCACAGAGATATGCTAAATAGGCATTGGATTTTTGCAACCTCTTCTATGGGTGTATCAATCAAGAAGTGTATCAGAATGAATGTTTGAAGAAATTTTTGATGCCGTTTCTACACAAACATCATGCAGATGGACAATACGTGTTTTGACCGTAAAAGCGTCATCGCATTATGCCAAAAAAACACAATCCTTCCTGAATAACCATTCGATTCCATTTGTACCCAAGAACCACAACACGACAAATCTGCCTCAGTGTCGCCTAATCGAAGATTTTCTTTGGAAATTTGAGCTCATATGTGTACAAAAATAATTGGTGAGTCAAGAACTGCAAACAATTGAGTTGATATGAAGGCCGTACAACGCTCCTGTTCCGACATCAAACGGAAGCTTCGCCGAACAGTCAATTATGGACCGTTTTCAATTGTAAACTAATTTTTCTTCAACAATGCACAATGTACCATTAATTTCAATAAATCAACTCTTCTTCAAGAACACTTGACTTTTTTCACAAATTGGAAGAGAAATTCCATAATTTTAATTGCTTCCAGTAATACAAATTCGATAAACTTTTGATGCAACCCAAGAAATATAGGCTGCATCAAAAGTTTATGCTAATAGAGGAAGGATAATAATAAAAAAACAATTTTTCTATGAATTGGAACGATTTGGACGAAAGCTTCATCAAACTTGCACAATTAGATTAGATCGGAAATTTGAACAGATCTCGGTTACTATTAGTTTAGACTTGTGCGGAATTCACCATGATTAAAAATTGTTCACCAAAATAATAACAATTGATCATTTCAATTTTAATTTTTAATTTCTTCATTTTCAATTGACGGGTTCATAAGGAGTGTATTCGAAAAAAATGCAACACTTTGTTTTGTGGATAAATTTTGAATGCATGGATGGAAATTGATGAAATTTTCAGCAAAGTTATTTGGTAATGTAATGTTTACTTGTGCAAATTTGTGTGATGATCTGTCAAGTTGTTTTTGAGATAGCGTCTGATGAAGAAATTTTTTGACTTTCATTTTTGGGCAACACGTGTGCCATCTATAATGCATACTGTATACTTATTTACAATTGAAGCTATGCTTGATTTCGTTTTCTGTTTCCTAAAGCTTGACTTTCAAAATAACTCAAAAAATTTTATTTGGTCGCAGTATAATGAATTTAGCCGATTGTCCTTCTTCGGCACAAAAACCACATAATTGACTTTTTATCACTCCATCACCTATTGAAGTGATTTTCAGGGAAAACAGTGGCATTTCGAGGCAGATTACTTTGTATATTCAACCATTTATCGTGTCAATTGATATGAAACACTGAGTGATTTGCAGTATCCACAGATCTTTAGCCTTCTCAAGTACTAGACATAATTTTTTTAAATATTTTTCTTTGTTTATCTCCGGAAAATACAAGCTAGACTTTTCAACGAAAAGCTTCTGGCTGGAAACCTGTCAGATGACCGCTAAAGAGTTCGTTTTGCTGCCCATTACGACTCTTTTCAAAATATGTCCCCGCTAACAGTTCAAATACTTTGCGCACGGTTTGACCACCGTATTTTGTTTATTCTATCGGCGCGGGCAGCTTTTCTACCTTGCCTTGTCAGGCCAGTTTATTTATCAACTAGACGAACAAATCAGAAAAATTTATCTTTTTTATCACTTCCTTTATTGATATCTACGGATTGAGGTGGAAAAAACCCCTCACATTCCTTAACTTGATGGAATCAATCATCTTCACGATTATTTGAATTTTAGCTCTCTTTTGGATCCTCTAGGACTTCTTGAACGATTGTCTAAGTGAACTTTAGTCGAATAGTTGATTTCCAGCTGTTTTTGGGTCTCCCACTAGGACTTTCCTTGATTTTTTTCGATGCTACTCAAAAAATTTTGTCAATTAGCTTCACTTTTGAGCGATATTTCAAAAACCACTTGACAGATTGTCACCAAATTTTATACACGTACACTTTGCATTACTAAAGCTTAGTTCTTTTAGAAATGGGACACTTTAATTTGCTGATAGCTCGTTTACTAGTTATCGGATATTCAAAATTTGGACAGCATTTTGTTGCCTGTAAAAACTACTATTCGACCTATTTTTTTCAAAATTTTAAATTAACGCGGTTTTTAATTATCTACGATGCAAGAGAAAAAGAAAAAAATTATTTTGCACAGTTTCCTTTAAAATTCGTCATTATCAAATTGTTAGCTGACAAAACCGTTGATTATTCAAAGAATTACTGAGTTTTTGTGGTGGATAAGTATGCAAACACTGTCAATAATGTTCACAAAGTTCAAATCAAGCATTGGAGTGAAGCACAAGATTGGCAACTACGGTTGAGGGTAATCTGGGAAGTCAAGTCTCATACCAGTATTTTTAATTTTCAATAAGCGAAAAACTAAGGGTAGATCGCTGAAATGTCCAAAACAATTTTCTCCGATAAGCTGAAAGTGTTGCCTAATGATGACTCATTCAAACCGAACCTCAAACATTCATTTTTTACTAGTTCCAGAGCTCGTAAGCTGTATAGCCGGTACCGAAGCTATGGGACAGATGATTTCTGATGAACGACAAAACTTATGAAGTACCCTATTTTAAATAAATTCCAGCGTTTGAATCCTAACCATGTCTGCTCGTTGCAAGATCGCGAGTATATTAAAGTATGTATTTGCTGGTTATTTTGTATAAAATTATAATGATTTGCTAAAATTCTTCTCCTGCGAAAAATTAACAAAAATTTTCAAAACGAAACTTTGGTTTTCGCTGTTTTGAAAAGCCAAAAAAGAGTAATCTTGTATGTACCACCCGCAACCTACGATTTATACTAACCGATTTTATCTTATTATAACATCTTATGATGGTTTTACTTCGTTTTTGTCAGATTTTGCCAGAAGAAATTCCATTAAAAACGTTCAAAAATGTGGTCGAAAATAATCAAATTTGTTCATTTCGAAACTACTGTATCCACTAAAATGCTTCCAGTTTCTTTTAAAAGAGAAGTATTGGACCAAAAAGTATCAGAAATTGAAGAATGAGGGTGAATCCACCTAAAATATAGATTTAACGAAGTATAAGTTGGAAAAACTGATCAATACCATGACTGAAAAAAGTGTGCGCCGGCCAATGGGAAATACCAAGAATAAAATAGAAATTTCTCTAACAAAAAACTATAAACAATTTTTTTCAAATTTTTTCAGGAAATATCATAACATTACCTTCATTTTCTTCATAGAAAGTATTTCGATCAAACGAATGGTTTTTGAGATACACGCATTCGTAACTGTCCCATTTCTAAAAGAACTACGCTTTACTACACTGAAAATTTCATCAATTCACAATAAGGTATGCATTCAAAAGTTATACATAAAACAATTGTGGCATTTTTATACTTCTTTTGAAAATCTTTTGGGATCAAAATTTCAGGTTACAATGGTAAATTCATTTCTTGATTTGAAAATATTACTTGAAATCTCCATGCTCGCATCAATCGAAAACGTTCACTAAATAATATAGTAAAGGATCATGCTCTATTATGCCCCACCTAAGCGAATCGCTGATTTGCTATGTATTTTTCTTACATTTGGGTAAGAAACGAGTGTACTCGATGAAGAATAGTGTTTTCTACAAGTTACTATCATTTTTTATAACTCAAATTCAGTTTTCGAAAAGGCGTAATCGTATATGAACTCACAAAAAGTTACAGCAATGTCTCAGTAAAGTGGACGGCTTTAACTTATTGCTAAATAAATGAAATCAGATTTTCTTTTGACTGGGCGAAATTTAACTTTCTTATGTTTTCACTTCTATGACAGTTAACATAACTAACAGCTTTGGTATAAGTTTTCGCGCTTCTTGAACAGTAATTTATGTTAGAAAATGCATCACCTATGTCCAGTCAAATACAAGAACATTCTTAACGATCAGTCTCATCCAGCAGTACTGATTCTAGGCTTCTCAAAGCGGGTTACTTTCACATATCACTTTACCATCCAGCTGTTTTAGATGTGAAGGAAAAATATAATAACTTTTATGATTATTTTTTTCTTCAACATGATGAACGTATAACGAAACTTCAACAGCGATTTTATTGAAGCATGCTAAGCAGCTCATACGATACGATCTATAGAAAATTGACTAAAACTTAATCAATTTTTCTTAGCTTTGTTTAGACAGTTCTCTTTAGTGTGTTTGGAGACATCTGGTGAATCATCCAAAAAACAAACATTGGTTTCAAAAAGGGTGGTGGAATTTTTACACAAGTTTCGTGAGCTAGCTTGTATGTCTGTTCTCTGTGATTTTAGTAAGAACATTTCAATATTTCAAAATTATAGATGGAAAGATGAAGAGTATAAGATCAATGACAGGTATCTAGAATGTGCGAGAAGTCATTTTTATCATCAGACATCTACATACATTGTGATGAATAGTAAATAATCAATGACTAACAATTTGGAGAAAAGACCGACAACGTTTTACAGCTAGTTTTGTACTTTAATCTTCCACATCAATTCGAAGCTGATTCGATCTTCTGAAATTGATATATGAAATGAGCTTAGAGCTAGTGTTAAAAATCACCAACTAATTCATTAACTCATTCGATTCCCATAATTGCCAATTAGTTAACGTAGGCACCAAACAGTTTTGAGGATACCAAAACACATTAGCTTGATGTATCATTTTCGATATAACTAGTGGGTCAACTAACTAATCAATCCATCTGCTAAATCATGCACAATATTGCAAACGCATAACCCAACTCAATGTGGGGTTTACCAATCTATGAAAATGTTTACCGATTTATAAGCAAACCAAACCCTTACTCAATGTAATTGGTTTGCTGCATGTAGTGGTACATCAAGTTGAGTTATCATTTAAATTCTTCATTTAATAATCTAGAAGTTTAAAAATGAAATAGAATAGAAAAAAAGAACAGTTGAACGAATATGAATTTTCACCAGAATTCGTTGCAGGTTAAGTAAAAAGTTATCTGCATACCATGCAAACCAATAACAAATTCAGACCACTTCGTTCGTTGTCCAAGTAAGCAAATTTTATTTATTTCGTATAAATCAACCGTTGCATGAATCGGATTCCGTAACTCATGTACGTGCATAAACCCAACTGGCCCTCAGAAAACTGCCCGACTTCTGACGTTCTGCTGATGATCTTTTTCGGAAGGAATCTCATCCATGTGGAAATTAAGATGAACAGCTTGTGTCATGGGAAAAGAACGAATCAATATTATTCGGTAGAGGAAACCCAACTGTTGTTGGTAGCTACAAAGTTGTTTGGGATTTTTTTTTCTTGGTCCATTCCTTCGTTTCGTTTCGTTCAATCGTCAAAGTCACTGGAATCTTCCAGTCTCTAAACCTCCAGACCCATTCCTCCGCATCTTCGAAAGAACCCAAAGAGAACGTAGGTAATACTCTCTCAGCAAAGCGCCATACATATTCCGATTCCGACGGATATAAATTTCTACTCTATTAACTCGCAATCGATTTCGGCTCATTTGAATTGCTGAACGCAACTCGACTCGACTCGAATCCGGAGGGAAAAATTCCGGTATAGACGATGGAAATTGTCCAATCAATCAATTCGCTGCTCGGAACTGATCCAAAAGACAAATCGTGTTTGGTGCAACAATTGCTGTACCTATGGTGGAACAGATTTATTTCAGGTTCTGAGGGGAATTTTATTTTATTTGGGAAGTAGGTCAGTAGAAATTGGTGAAGTGCCTACTAAGTTTAATAAGTTAGATGTATGTAATTGTACAAAAACTTCTAACTACTTACTCCTCTACGTATCTGATAAGTTCATTGATAAGTGAAATCAGAAATTCAAGCAAACCCTATATCCCAACTTTAGAAGACACCAGTTAATAATTTTGTAACCTTGAAGACTTTTGAGATAGAAAATTCGACTAGAAATATGCTTTTTTGGGAAGTTTTTTCGGCTTGCAGTCTTGTTTCAGGCAAAAACTCGACGTAATGAATTACGTTCTCAACGTTTCGTTCCTTATTGGATCTTCTTCTGAGACGAAAAATGCCGTTTTCTTGTGAGTGTGGACTCGGCTGGTCTTTTGAGATTGCGTACAGATGTTTGCGGATCGTTTTACGTTAGAAACGTAAATAAATACGTCGTTTTTGCTGAAAACAAGACTGCAACCCGAAAAATGTCTCCGAAAAAAATGTTACCTTTAAAAAAATCAATACCTATTATTTAAATCTATGAACCTAACATGAATAAAGTTCAATCTGTTTATAAACTGAGCTAAAGAAAAATAATTAAGTAAATCCATTGGAGCGCGATCGAATGGGTGTAGGTAGGCATCGAAAATCTTCATCGTAGTATTCATTCGTTGTCCTCTCCGGCTGGTACGGATGGAATTCATCAATCATCAAGTAATTTCGCTAACCTTTTCATGGCATCCGTGCAAATCCATTACCATGCTTTTCGAAACAGTATGACTCGAAAATGGTTTCCCATCTTCTGAGGGCGGATGAAATCAAAATTGAACATGACTAACCTGATAGAAAAGGAAATTTAATCTACATTCGGGATGCTAGATAAATGGCTTTTTCTAAATTTTTTTGTTTTTTTTTAAGGTTTTCCTTTCTTTGACGTTTTGCAGTTAGGAGAAAATATATGGCTATTCCCAAAAGCTTTCTTACTAATCTAAACTCTACTATGGAGGACATGGTTTCGTCAGTGTTTGTTTAATAACTCCCATTATTCTGTATTGTTCAAAACACAATCATACCCCATCGTAAAATAAAGAAGAATGCTGGACACCCTGTTTCCAGGTGAACGCGTTTTTTGTTGACAGTTTTAATACACGATTTGGAGGTGTTAGAAATAGTTTTTTGAAGAAATAATTTATTTGAAAATGTGAGTGAAGTGTATGTTAATGTGAAAAGAATGTAGTCAACCATCGAGATATCTGAAACGCACCTGTTTTGCATTTAACAATTATTTAATGAGGATTCGTTTTGTTCTAGCATTTTCTGGCAGGTTCATGCGTGTGTATTCGCTCAAATTTCGTTGAAGTTTTTGAAGCTGATAAATAATAATTGTTTGGTTAAAGGATGATCTAAAATAGTCAAAATAACAGATTCAAAATTTTTGGTAGTTGACATGAACCGAACAACATTTTTATATATGTAGTTGAAAATTTATAATTAAGACAGAGTTGGCAAACTGACATTGAATAATCTAGCTGGTGTAATCGATTTCGATATTTTTTTAACGAAAAACGAACACAAACACATACAGGATCTCAATGAAATATGACGTTTCCTCGAAGAGATACCTTTTATCTTAAGTCTAAGTGTACATCTTTCGATGATATGATGGCTAGCATCTTCCAAATGCTAAAACCACCAACACACCGAAAGTGTCCTATGTATGCCGTGACCGGGATTCGATCTCATACCCCCTGGCTTAGAAGACTTGAAGGCTATCCTCTACGCCACGGGTGGCGGCTATTTACTTTTGCATTAGCTGCCATCAACTTAGAAGACTTAAATTTAGCGCCTAAACAATTGAATAATGCCAGATGAACATATTCGAATTGCATTACGAGGTTTCCAAACTATAAATTTTGTAAAAATCGGTTGAGAAACAATAAAGATATATCGGTTTTGAGCGAGGAGTGTCAATTTGACACTCAAGGTCTGATTAGGTACTTTTTTCCTGGGATTTCAGAGTGCGTCATTAAAAAGGTAATGACGAAAAATTGTAGATTATAAGAATTCATTGAGTAACCAGCCGCCAAACTTCCGAAAGTGTCATATTGGCACTCAAGGGCGGAACAGGGTTAAACGATTACAAATCTTTTAGAAAATTGCTAACTTTTTGTAGCGTTATCATGAATTACATTTTTCAACTTACCGTACTGACCCAGGACAGGAAGACTGAAATTCGCTGCATCGTTTTTTTTTTTTGCTGTTTGGTAGATGGTCAGCAATTTTTCGAAAAAATTTGCAATCGTTTAAATTAAAACTTTCGATGATAAATTTCGTGAAGCGAGTCATGTAACTCAGTTATTTTGAAGCAAAATTGAAGTCTCCTGAGTTGATAACAGTGAGAGAAATTTGTCGATAAAGATTTTTTTTATTCAGTCTTCCTACCCTGGGTTTTGACATGTGGTTAGTATTTTTTTTCCTTCTTTTTTATTTGACATCTGGAGAAGAAAAGGAAAAGTTTACTTATGAATCCAAAAGGGGTAAATTTCACGTTCAATGTCTTTGTCGAGATTTAATGTAAAATATAAAAATTATATTGATTTTTTTTTTCTTGAAATTAAAATTTAGGCTTTGCAGAAGATAACATACATTCATTTGCCTTCATTGACTTGAGCTTATAGAATTCTACGAAATATTGCCACATTCACAGTTTTTTTATGGAATTGTGATTACAGAAAAAAAAAGTTTTAAAGCCAAAATTAGAAAGTGGACAAAAAGTTGCAACAGTTTTCTATGGAGTTTAACAGAAATAGCATACGTTAAGTTCTTTGATGTCAGGAGCGGCTAAAGCTAGATAGTGTAAGTTGCTCTACTTTGGACCCTTTAAGTAGTGGTTTATATAAACCCCTATTTTTTCTCATACATGGAAGGGTATTTAGTGGTTTAAAAAAATCCATTCGTAGTTAATGGTCTTATCTGCAGATTTCAATGAAAATTTTCATCCTTGGTTTTGCTGTTTTTGATTGATTCAAGGAAGGGCAGCGGATGTCCATAATCAAATTCCCGTTTTTTGCGGTTTTCCTGATAAAGATTTGAATCTTATTTCTGGTTTCAATATACCCAGATAAATACTTTTTATACCGTAGAAAAGGCATTTTACAAATTTTTAAGGTAAAAGTGAATGAATCGAATTTAAATTTCCAAATTTTATTCTAAATTCAATTACTAACACAGGTTTACAAAGGATTCTTTTAAGTAAAAAAAATACAAAAATAAAATAAAGGTTTACAAATTTTACCCTTTCGGAAGAGTCAAGAATTTAAGAGCTGATTTCTATTTGAGGCGCTGAATCTATGCAATCAGCTTTTTTTATCAGCTAAAGAGTTGATTGAGGTTTTGTTAACCTTTTGAAATACCGTTTTTTAGAAAACTGAACATCATTCGAAGGATTTAAAAATTTTAGATGTTTTGTCATATCGATTTCATTGAAAATCGTGAGTTGTATTGATTTCCGAGTAACATCAGTTTGAATTTCGTTTATTTTTTTTCCTATTCTGTAAAATACAGAAATTTCGAAGACATTCTAAAGAATTTAACGCCAAAAGGAAGGCATCGTTTTATGAGATCTACAACATCTAGGAAACATCTGAATCCTCGAGGGCAACATAAGTTGATAGAAACCAAAGGGATTTAAGTGCATAAAAGATAATTTCGAGAAAACACACTTTTAAGATGTGGTGTTCGGTTATTTTTCGTATATAAAAAAAAAACTTTTGAATGTTCAAACACGTAAATAAAATTCTTCAAATCTCAAAAATCACAAAATATGGTTTGAAATATAAAAAATCGATTGGCGTTATTGAACATTTTTAACTAATTCAGGATTGAAAAATCCAATGAAATAAAAAAAAAAGATTTGTATTTTTGCTTTTTCATTTCAAATTTTCAACTTTAAAATCTAGGTAAATTTAAGTTACATAAATTGATTTGTTTTACAAAAGTTTATCTTTTCCACAGAAATTCTCAAAACAGCCTCTGATTTTGAAGCTGAAAATTTGTTTGAAAATGGCAGTTCATTCTCAATCTTAGATTGTAAATTTGAAATTTCAGTCTGATTTCTGAATAAGAAATCTTAACCTTAAACCTGAATTCTGAATTAGAATTCTTCATCTGCATTTTAAGACGGACTTTGGTATAAATAATTGAAATTTCAATCCTATCTCTTAATTTGAATTTTCAACCTAAACTTTGAGTTCAAATCGAAAATAAATTTCCTACTTTTAGCCTAGTGTTTCTGTTTTGGTACTGGACTTGTACCCTTTATTGGACCTAGATCTAAAATGCCAGTAAAAAGTTAGATTTCTCAAAAAACATAAAAAATCCGGTTATCAGGTATCAGAATGGGGGTAGGCTTAATAGCGGCACGTTATCCAAACATACGGGAAAATTGTACCTAGCCTTTTTTTTTATCCAAGATTTCATCATTTACCTGAGAAACCTGAAAAACCTATAAAAGGAAGAAATAAATTCAATCTATTTAAGATGGCATAAAGCCTTTCCACTAGGGATTATTAGCATTAAAGCTCTTTTCTACATTCGGTAAGGAATGATAGAATGTTTTTTAAGTTTAATTTCTTAAACTCAGATTCGCTTAAAGCGTAAGATCCCAGAGTACGAAAACGTAGTCTGGCAAATGAGGGACAGTTACATATAAGATGGAAGGGATCTTCCACATCTGATTCACAACTACCACATACTGGAGATTCAGCACGCTGAATGTTGTGCATGTGATAGTTGAGTTTACAATGACCGGAGAGTGCTCTGATCAAGATGCTGCAATGAGATTTATTTAAAGTTAATAAGTAACTCGATATGATTGGAGATGGTTTTTCAAAAAATAATTTTGTTTGACGACAAGTGTCCAACTCTTCCCAGTATCGTTCATGCTGGTTAGAGGACCAAGTTTGAATTTGGTTTCTGAACCAACATGGCGATATTGGGACAGCCGGCTCTGGTCCGTAAAATTCCTTTTCCGACCCAGCTCTAGCGAGTTCGTCGGCGCATTCGTTTCCAAAAATTCCCTTATGTCCGGGTACCCATAGAAGGTTTAATCCATTGCCTTCAGCAAGTTCTTCGATTGCTTTCCGGCATGCGATTACCAGTTTTGATCTAGAACTGGAAGCACTGAGTGATTTGATAGCTGCTTGGCTATCTGAACAGAAATAAATTGTTCTGAACATAATCTTCTTTTGAAGTGCAATTTGCACTCCATACATAATAGCATATAGCTCAGCCTGAAAGACTGTACAATATTTTCCTAGAGGTTAAGCATGTTCTATGTTCAACTCGTGACAGTAAATTCCTGCACCTGCACGGCCGTTTGATAATGAACCGTCAGTATAGAATACAATATGAGAGGACATTTGGTCCTCTACGAAACCTGATAACCATTCTTGAGGAGAAGGAAATTTGACTTTAAACCCCATGTAGGGAAAACTACTCGAGAGTGTTAAATCGTTTGGCGCTAAATTAAACTTGTTTAATCTAACTAATTCAGGCCACACATTTGTATGACTCGATGATCTTTCGATATTTCCTGACAGCCAGAGACCAACTGCCTGTAGACGAAAAGCACATGAGAAGGCTTCCTGTTTTAGGAACAAGTGTAGAGGTTTGATAGAAAACAGAGCCTCTAGTGCTGCAGTAGGAGTTGTAGTAAACGATCCGGACATCCCCAAAAGACACATTCTTTGAAGGTGATTTAGTTTAGTCCGAACTGTTGCAACTTCTCCTTTCTGCCACCACACTAGACACCCATAGGTCAGAATTGGTCTTACTATTGTGGAGTAAATCCAGTGAATATGTTTGGGTTTGAGTCCCCAGTTTTTCCCGATTGCACGTCGGCATTGTCCGAAGGCCATGCATGCTTTTTTGATTCTGAATTCGATGTGATCAGACCAGTTTAATTTGGAGTCAAGAATGACACCCAAATATTTAACTTGATTAGACACGGTGATTTCGGAACCATAAAACAGCAGAGGGCGCACCCCGCGGGTGATACGTTTTTTAGTAAATAAAACAATATTAGTTTTTAGAGGATTAACTGAAAGTTCTACATGAGAACACCATCGTTCAACGGAGCGCAGAGCTTGTTGCATTATATCAAATAATGTGCTTATGCACAAACCTCTTACCAGCAGAAGATAATCATCTGCGAATCCATAGGTTGGTATTCCACGGTCATTGAGTTTTCTCAACAAGCCGTCTGCAACTAGGTTCCACAAAAGAGGTGATAGTACACCTCCCTGTGGGCAACCACGTGTGCTAACTTTTGTTATTGAAGCCTGTCTTAAAGACGAATGAAGATTCCTGTTACTTAGCATTGCGCTAATCCAGTTAGTTATAACACTAGGCACTCCATGAAGTAGTGCCGCATCCATTATTGATGTAAACGAGACATTATCAAATGCTCCTTCTATGTCTAGAAATGCTCCTAGACATGATTCTTTCTGTGAAAAACTATTTTCAATATTATGTACTACGTTGTGCAGAAGAGTTAATGTTGATTTTCCTGTTTGGTATGCATGTTGTGTCACATTAAGCGGATGTTGGACAAGGCATTCTTGCCTGATATGATGATCAATTAAACGTTCAAGTGCTTTTAATAGAAATGAACTTAGACTAATAGGACGAAAACTTTTGGCTTCGTCGCGTGATGATCGTCCCCCTTTAGGGATGAATTTCACGGCTATCTGCCGCCAAAGTTTAGGAATATATCCATGAGCAAAACTGCTTATCATTATTTTTCTTAATATGTGTTTGAAATGATCGAAACCTTTTTGAAGCAAAACTGGAAATAAACCGTCACTTCCAGGAGATTTGTATTGAGCAAAACCATCGATTGCCCATTTGATCGATTCTGTAGTAACTATTTTCCGAGCAAAATGCAAGGAATCTAGACTTCCAGAAAAGAACTCAGGCTCTATCGATGAATCTTGATCAACACATCCTGGAAAGTGAGTGTTGAATAGACAACTTAATGTTTCTTCGTCGTTTGATGTATAATCACCACTAGGGGTTTTAAGGTATGAAACCTGATAATCTTTTGATTTGGCTAAGACTTTATTTAACCTACTTGCTTCGTGCAAGCTTGAAATGTTTGTGCAGTAGTTCTGCCAACTTGAGCGTTCGGCAGCTCTTGTTGCTTTCCGGTAAGCTCTGCGAGCCAACTTGAAGGCATCAAAACCTTCCGTGCGCCTTCGGTTCCAAGAGCGTCTGCAGTTTTTTCTTAATTTACTGAGATTTGAGTTCCACCATGGTGTACTGTTTTTGTTGAATTTCAACGTTCGTACGGGACACGCTTCTTCATAAGAATTTAAAATAATTTCGGTGGTTTTTGCAACCACTTCATCCAACTCAGAAGGAGTAGTAATTTCAGGTGTATATCCATGAAATTTAATAGCAATATGCTCCAAATATAGGTCCCAATTAGTTGTTCTTGGGTTTCTGAATGTAATTGTTTCTAAAAACTCACCTGAGTGTTCAAAATAGATAAACCTGTGGTCAGAAATCGATTCTTCGTTAGGCACATGCCAATTTGAAATTTCCTGAGAAATTGTTCTAGAACAAAGTGTGATGTCAATCACCTCTTCTCTGTCACACCTAACAAAAGTTGGTTTATTTCCTACATTTAGAATTTCTAAATCAGTGCTGCTTAAATATTCCATTAAATTTAAGCCTCTCAGATTGATATCTGAGCTACCCCATACAAAATGATGGGCATTGGCATCACAGCCAATTACAAGAGGTATATTTTGTGATTCACAGAATGAAATGACATTTTTTAAATCATCCGTAGGGGATGATTGTTCATATGGTGAGTATGCTGAACAGTAGATGTATTTTCTATCAGGCAGCGAAACCTGAACGACGCAAATGTCTCTTGTTGTTAGATTGGGTATAAGTGTTGCATTTAAAGAATTGTTTATCAATATACATGCACGAGGCATTAATCGGGCACTAGTCATTCCAATTACACTGAACACAGTAAAGTTTGGTTTGAGCAAATTCCCTAAGTAAAAAGTTCCATTTCGGAAATAGGGTTCTTGGACCAAGGTGATTAATGCAGTTCCATTAAGGATTAAACGACATAAGTTAAGTGTAGCGGTTCTCTTGTGCTGCAGATTTATCTGTGCAACCTTAATAGAAAGCATTTCTATCAAAGAATTCCACACATATTTCCATCACACACAAGAACCTCTGCACCTTCATATCGACGCATGAAGCGGGGTATCCCATACAGGATGAAAATTTAAAAATCGTGTGTATAATCTGAATCCCACGAGTTGCCAGGAAAAATACGGCCCTTTGCACCAGTGCCTGGCTATAGTGCAGACCTTAACAACGTTCTGCTTAAGATAGGATTATTATACACCCTCCTACCCCCACTTTGGGGCCCGCAGGCACAGAACCACCTTGAAGCGGGTGTTTACAAAATTTAGGAGAATACAACTCGTGCATGCGCATTAATAGCAATAAGCACAATTGGTGAATCCTCCCTGAAGAAACTTGGCTTGGAACCAAGCCAAGGTTCCCCCCTCCCAATGTGATAGTCGCATTTGAAGAATGACTAACGCATATGGGAAGTACTGGATAAGTCGCCTTTTACGACGTGGACCAGTATCCCAGTGGTAGTATTCTATAAGCCGCCACCACACAGCAATAGATTGTAAATTTGAAATTTCAGTCTGATTTCTGAATAAGAAATCTTAACCTTAAACCTGAATTCTGAATTAGAATTCTTCATCTGCATTTTAAGACGGACTTTGGTATAAATAATTGAAATTTCAATCCTATCTCTTAATTTGAATTTTCAACCTAAACTTTGAGTTCAAATCGAAAATAAATTTCCTACTTTTAGCCTAGTGTTTCTGTTTTGGTACTGGACTTGTACCCTTTATTGGACCTAGATCTAAAATGCCAGTAAAAAGTTAGATTTCTCAAAGAACATAAAAAATCCGGTTAAATATTTTATTTAAAATTTAAAAAAAAATGTAATAAACTAATACCACCGACCGCACTGACTGGACACTCGATTTCGATTTTGGCTGCTCGAAAAATTAACGAGCAATTTCGATACCAGAGGCGCCTTGATCGATGTTGTAGCCCGGCTGGAAAATAAAACCAGACATTTGATAACCATCGATCAGTTCAGACTACTCGAACGAATTGAACAGGTTGGAGAACATGCTATTAAGTCAAATTTTTATGCTCGAATTGCAGCCGCGCAATGTCGACGGTAGGAGGCTTTTAGCCAAAATTTGAACGGAATTTTGTTCTAAGTGTCATGTCAGTGTGAGCAGTGCTAATATTAGGGATTATTACCGCTTTGAATAAACTTCTTAATTTCTGTTATGGATGTCTCATACTTTTCCCTTATTAGCACATTACTCAGTAGCATACTAGTAGGAGGGATTTTTATATTTACTTCTAGCTTATTTACCAAAACCTGACAAAAATGTTGGAAATGTTCAATATAGGTTCTTTATTAAGCTTTTATGAAAATTTGCCCCAAATTGATTGATTAGTATTGAAAACAAATGATGTCAGGTCTAAAAATGGAACATCATGGCCGAAAGTTTCCTATTTTTGGACCCTTTTCTATTTTCCGGATTTTCCAATGATTGTCTATTATTTTAGGAAAAATAGATAGTATAGTTCATATCACAGCAATGGTAGTTTTCCGTTAAAATTAGGCCTGTTAAAAACGTGATTTATTCTTAATCTTTCTGCTTTCTTGAAATGCTACTTTTTATAAAACGTTTAAAATTTTATCAGATTAGCGTTTAGCGTTAATAGCGCAAATAGCGTTTTGATAGTATAAAGGAAGAATGAGAGTTCATCATTTGCAAAGGAGTGTCTTGAATCTAGGCAAACTGAAAGAGTAATTTCCGATTATCGGAATTTTAGAAGTAAAGTCGGTCCAAAGTAGGAGCACTTACTACCCTACATGAAATTTTGTGACTTTTCCTAAAATGAAGAGCACAAATAAATCAGTATAAAAATAGGCCCTAATAGTATAAAAATTTCGCTCATGGCACTATTTTTATGACGGTCCTGTCTTGATATTAAGTAAATTGTTGAGAAAACAGTATCTGAATGATGAGAGAAAAAACGCGCTGAAAAAATTTCTTGTCCCATATTTACACATTGCGCACAAAAACATTGAAGTTTTCTTCTGATATAAGTTTTCTTCAAATGTTAAATTTTTCAGAACAGTATAATGTTTATTATTATTCTAGAATTTATCTGTTTTTCTACCTTTTTTTTTAATTTTAGCTAAGATTATAGTTTTAAATTAAAGTTCGCTAATTTTTAAAAGTACATTTTGAGTTTAAGATAAGAGATCGCTAACTTGATCAAGTTATAGATTTAATTAGCGCCGCTCACTTTTCTGTGACCATACACCATGCTCAAAAACTTAACATTCAGTACTTTAATAATACCTATACATGCACGTAATAATTTTCTAAGCCTAGATTTCTTTGTAAAATTGATATCAAACTTACTTCCTCGAGAATATGTTATTTCGATGAAAAAAAATCTATGTTAATGAGCTCAAAATCTGGCTACTAGGAAGAGGAGAAAAATGGGAAAAAATGGCATGGTAAGCTTGAAAAAACAGCTTCCTTTCAAATGGTCAAAAATTGCGATTTTCGCTTTTCTAAGGATCTTAATCTTTGCTTTATTTTTCACATAGAAGTTATGAGTTTTCGGCTGTGATATACTTTTTAAAAAAGCAACTATCAATCTGACGGTCAACCAAAAACTGAACTGGTCAATCAATTTTTATTTCTATTTATGTCAATCGCATACATATTTTTCTTACTACTAATGATACGGTTTTCCCACGCGCCGATAGCGTCAGCATAGAATGTGTCTCTGGATACGCGCAGCTAGCGTCAGCATAAAATGTGCCTCTTGATCCCGATGCGTCGCTGGATTTCTTCTGTCGTATGATTTAGGCTGGCTTAGATTGAAATGGTGATAACTGCTCACCCTCTAAGTGTTGAACCTCCTGGTTCAATATTAAACTGCTGATAAAGATGAATGAGCGGAAGCCGGTTGGTAATAATGATAACTTTTGGTTTCTACTGGTTTCTGAGGTTCCTTTGTTTGTTCAATCTGAACGATTGCGCCTTGGGAATGCGATTTTTTCAGAGTGTAAACTATGATCATAATGATAATCATGGATGAACATGAAAATCCTCCTAATAGCGACCAGCCATGTACTGTGGTTGTTGATTTTAGATGATCCAAGTGCTTTAGGTGTTTTTGTTGCATTTGGTGAAGTGTTTGGATATCGATTTTATATTCGATGTTTTCTTGCATCGCTACCAAACTAGTTGATGGGATGAAGATTCGTTGGCTTATTGTTTTGATGATATCATTTGTATACGTGAAGTTTTCAACTGTTATTGAACAGTTTTGGAATACAATGATGAATGATCCTGTTAAGTTTCTGTTGGCGATTCCACATGTGGAATGTAAAGTTGTACTGACATCGTTTACAAGTACTGTCGTTTGGCTCATCTCGACTGTAGGTGCATGTTGAGAGAAATGTTCGTAAGAACAACTGCTTTCGACTCCTTTCACTATCTTTGAAATGCAACGGTCATTGGAAACATCTTCTAAGTCTGATCTGTGACATAAACTCCAATTTCCGAATCGTTCGCAATGGCTTGTTTGGCGGAATAGTTCAATTGATCCTCTGATATAATCGTTACCCTTCAGTTGGATGCGTTGAGAGTTTTTGTAGATTGCCTCAATTTTTAGTTCCTCGTATGTTTCCGGATAGAATTTTGGAATTTTTATGATGTAAAGTAGTGTGTCTTTGTGCGATCCGATGGTGATTCTCGCTAGGTTGAGCGCTTCTTCCAAGAGTTCTAGATGTACGCCTTGACTGCTCATGATCCCGTCAATTTGATTTATCTCCTCCGTTGTTAGTAATTTGTAATTAACTATGCCTATCTTTGCTAATGTTATCGATTCTTGGATAGCTGCTATTTCATCGTTTAACATATTTATGTTTAAAATAAGTTTTAAAATCGTGTTGTCTTCAATAGTTATTTTGGAATTGACTGACTCTATTTCAATAAGTTCATTTATTGTTTTTGTTAAGTTGTTTATACTACCATATAATTGATCATTTATTGATATCTGTTTGTTGCTATTATCGGATATGGAATTAATTCCATTTGTCATCAATATCAAATCATCAGCGTCTGGTGAGCCGGACATCCATTTCCAAGCACGTCCGAGGGCATCCCAGCGACTTTGTCTTGTTCTGGGTTTAAGCCTTCTCACATTGTCAATTAGGTCATTAGTTTTTTGGTCGAGAAGTCTTTTTAACTCGGGGTTACTAATATTCGTAGATGCAGCTTCGATTTGGTATATAGTGTTTTCTATGACTGTAATGTTTATTGTATGTATAAATTTTTGATATCCTTCAATTATCTTAGCCTCTCCTGTTTTGACAATGGCGACTACATCTTCTCTCACATTGTGAATCTCGATATTTTGTCCACTAATCAGCGGTAGCCTGTAAATGTTTAATATTTATATTTTTGACATTAGATTTGTGTAATTTCGCATTATGTTCATTTCTAAAAGTGACTTCGTTATTTAGTTGTACATAGTTTTTCTTAAATCTCGGCTTGTGTTTAGCTTTAATAATTTTGTCTTTTACAAATACCTTTTTCCCTACTGTGAACTGAGGAGCATCTGCTCGATTTTTATTAACTTTCGATAGTTGATTTTTTTGAGTTTTTGTCAGGCTTGCTAAAACGTCATCGTATCGTTTTTGTCGGATTTCTTCTAGTTTGTCGGGGTCAATTTGTTCATCAGTATTTCTCGTCTTCCCAAATACAATTTCTTTGGGGGTCATGGATGTTGAGGAATGTATCGTATTGTTATATTTTTCGACGACAGTTTGAACAAGATTTCGAACAGTTGCGTCTGGGGTTATCTGTTTTTGAATACGGTACATTTCGATAACAGTAGAATGGAATCGTTCTACTGCGCCGTTAACTTCTGACTTATGGGTAGGTGTCAAATACACTTGAATTCCTAAATCTATCATCCAACCACGAATATTTGGTGATTGAAGACTTCTTTCATTGTCTAAAACGATCGATTCCGGTACTACATGGGATGTAAGAGTCGTCCACATTCCTTTTTCAATGTGTGGTGCGTTTCTGGACTGTACGGGCACCATACGACCATATTTACTGAACTTGTCAATACTTGAAAGAAAGTATTGTTCTTGAATAAGAAAAATATCAATATGAACAATTTGGAATGGATATCTGGGAATGGGCGTTTCCTGAATTGGTAAAACAAGTGGGTGTCGATCGTATTTTGATTCGTTACAGACGTCACAGACTCGGATGAATGTTTGAATTTGATGGGTAATTTTTGGAAAGTAGAACTCACGC
Source organism: Uranotaenia lowii (assembly GCF_029784155.1). NCBI lineage: Eukaryota > Metazoa > Arthropoda > Insecta > Diptera > Culicidae > Uranotaenia > Uranotaenia lowii. The sequence goes on along the minus strand of NC_073692.1, from coordinate 156,886,444 downwards.
ATAATTTGTTCTCGATTTTCATTAACACCGCGATGAGCTCTCAAATGAGTTTCTCTAATGATTTTTTGTTGTTCCTCTGGATCTGAGACGTCTTTCAGAATTCTTTGTGTAAAGCGGATTTTAAGAAGACCAGCCTGACTGAAAAACTGTTTGTATACTTCTTGAAGTTTCCCCAAAATCTCCTCGGAGGTATGCAAACCGTTTAATTTTGTAGGATCAAAAAATTCCTTAAGTAATGTTGCCAAAGTTTGGTCAGTTGAGCAGGTTCTCTTAATGACAGTCCGTCTTATTCCTGGAAAAGGATGTGTTACTATTGTGTCCGGTTTATCGTTTACTTTCTCGATAATTACTTGGTTTCTAAATGCGTTGAGTGGGGCCTCTGTTGATAAAATGTAATTACTATCATCGTCCTCTGCGGAATGTTGCGTTGGCGTGAGCGAGTGGATTTGAATGCGACTTAAAGCGTCTGCTACCACATTGCTTTTTCCGGGTTTATACACGATTTCATAGTCGTGCTCTTCTAAATACGATTTCCAATTCTTCAATTTTGCATTAATATTTCTAGGTGACAATGAAAATGTCAATGGTTGATGGTCCGTGACAATCTTAAATGTCTGACCATAAATGTAATTCCTAAACACTTTAAGAGCCCAGTAAATGGCAAGCATTTCTTTCTCCGTTGCCGAATAATTCTCTTCAGCTCTATTCAATGTTCTTGAAGCAAAATGAATTGGTTTGTCTTTTCCCATTTCACCTTGACTTAACACGGCACCAATAGCGAAGTTTGATGCGTCGGTAGTTATTAAAAAGGGCTTTTTGAAATCTGGATAAATTAAAATGTGACTTCCAGTTAGTATCGTTTTCATGGTTTCGAAACAATCTCTTTCCTGTTGGTTTAACGTGATTTTTTTCTTGGAACTATTTGAATCCGAATTCCTCTCACCTCTCAAAAGATTTGTTAAAGGTTTTGCTACCTTAGCGAAATCTTTCACGAATCTCCTGTAGTATCCTACCATGCCTAAGAATCCTCTTAGTTGTTTGAGGTCTTTAGGTTCTGGATAGTTTTTAATTACTTCAATTTTTTTCTCATTTGGTTTAATTCCATTGTCGGCAATTACATATCCTAAAAATTCAATCGAGTTATGTAAAAATTCAGATTTGTCCAATTGGACTTTGAGGTTGGCATTTTTTAGAGTTTGTAGGACAACTTTCAAGTTTTGATTGTGTTCTTCTAAATTTTTCCCAAACACAATAACGTCGTCAATATAGACATAACAACGTTTTCCAATTTCTTCTCGAAGGACATCATTCATAGCTCTCTGAAAGATCGCAGGAGCGTTTTTAAGGCCAAATGGCATACGAAGGAACTCGTATTTGCCATAGTTGACAGAAAAAGCAGTTTTTTCAATGTCCTTTGGGTTCATCTTAATTTGATGAAAACCAGAAGCTAAGTGCAAAGTAGTAAAGTATTTGTTCCCTCCAAGTTGGTCAAGAATGTTGGATATTTCCGGCATCGGATATTTATCAGATACCGTTTTTTGATTTAATTTCCTATAGTCTATGACCAGTCTAAATTTTTTCTCTCCGGAGGCATCCATTTTTTTGGGTACAATCCATACCGGAGAATTCCATGGTGATCTAGATGGTCTAATTACACCAGAATTAATTAGTTTTAACATTTGCTTGTCCACTTCATCTTTGTACGCCATAGGATATGGGTATGATTTTTGGTAAATAGGTAAATCATCGATGGTACGAATGTCACATTTAACATTTGTAGCACACGACAGGGTATCATCCGGATCGTGGAAAATTTCTTGGAATTGTTCTAAAATTGGGACAAGTTCTGACACTTCTTGTTTTGTAAGGTGTTGAAGTCGCAATTTTTCAGTAACAAGTGCCGAATTGATTTTTCGTGGCATTGGCGAAGGTTTATAAAAATGAATTGGAATATTCAGCGTATAGCCTTTGCCAAAAACTTGTAGTACTTCTTGATTAGATATTAGATTGAAAGCGTTATTGAAAATAATGCCTGTTCCAATGATTCCGTCAAAAAATGTATGGAAATCAAAAATGGAAAATTCGAAAGTGTCCTTAATTACTGGTTCAAATATTGGAAGATGAGTTACTTCTGAAATAACGTTTTTTCCAGTTACTCCTTTTACAGTTTGTTCTGGAATTTTCAATATATTAGTTCTACTATTATATGCCCATTTTTTTGAAATTATATTAATATTGGCTCCACAATCAACTAGTAATTTTATATCGCCTTTAGTTGTAGGTATTTTTATATATGGAAGTGGAGAAATAGGTTTCAGTTGTACCATTTTGTTACCCAATGAGTTTTTTCTAAAAAATTATTTTCATGTGAACTTGCATTTTCTTCTTTATCTGTGTTTCTTAAATCTAGATTCGCCAAGGATTCCAAATTCTCTTCATAATCAAAATAGTTTTGATTTGATTGAGATTGTTTATCGTACCACTGTTGGTACTCTGCGGAATTGGCGGTTTTCTCTAATGTGTGTGCTGTTCGCTTGGGTTGAGGGTCATGAACTCTCATAGAGTCACTTGCCCTTCGGCGTTGGGCTACTGGCCGATTGCCATAATTAATATTATGAGTCCGAATAGTACTCGTGTCCATAGGTTCAGGACGAGGTTGAGCCTGAGCAAAAGTCCTATTTGGAGCAAAAACATTCCTTTGAGCTTGTGGAATAAAATTTCGATGATAATGACGCGGTGGAGCTTGTGGGTGTGGTCTTTGTGGAAAGTGTTGAATTTGCCGAGGGGGTAGTGGCGGTTTATCATGATAATTTCTAGGAAACACCGGCGGTGCATTGTGCTGCCTTGGTGCTGCTGATGGAATGGGGTGCCAACTTGCGATGCCTACTGGGGCATTTCGTGCGTCTAAATTTAGATAATCAACACAATAACTGTATGCCTGTGCCAAGCTTTGCGGTCTAAAATTTTTGCAAAACCTGGAGAGTGGATCTCCAAGTCCCCTAATAAAAGTATCCAATGCTATTTGGTTATACAATTTCATCAAAATAATTTCATTACCACGCCACTGGTCATCCATCGAGATGGCTGAGCTTATAAGGGTGACAAGCTCCCTTACTCTAGAGTAATAGCTCTCGATGCATTCCTGCTTGTTCCTGCTCAAAGATTTAAGCTGGTTGTCGAGGGTCATAAGGTCCCTCTTATCAGCGTAATAAAGTTTCAGAACTTCTTTAATATTTTCCCATTGTGTGGGGGTGTTGCTGGTTATGAGCGCATCATTGGCCTCACCTTTTATCTTCCTACGGATGGTTTTGATTAACAGGTGATACTGAAATGTATCCCTTAAATCGTCGAAAAGTTCAAGAACGTCTTCGACGTCCAGCATCCACGAGCTTAAATCTCTCGGATTGCCATTAAAATCAGGTAAATCCCTTACAACTTGAGGGATTTTACCGCGATCTTCAAAACTAATATTCCTATCAACTTGGAATCGGTTATTTTGGCTAGCGGGCCCCGGGTTTGGAACCGAAAGCCGTGGTGGCCTAAGAATCTGGCTAGGTTCCACCATCTCAATAAAAAATAAATATTTTATCGTTATTACACTCGCGGTTCACTATCGCTGTTGCTGTTTGATCGTTATTACACTCGCGGTTCACTATCGCTGTTGCGTCGCGTCGCGGGGAGGTTTTTTTTTGTTTTTGTTTGGATTAGTTTGTTCACTTTGTGATATTATAGCAGGTCGCTTACGGTTGGTCCGGGCTTGCTGCTGTGTTATTAGTATGCGATTTCGCGTTTATAAGGTTTTAATTATTTTCAAAAGATTTTTAGTTTGTTTCAACTTTGGTTTAGTAAATCACTTTGTGATATTTTAGCAGGTCGCTTACGGTTGGTCCGGGCTTGCTGCTGTGTTATTAGTAGGCAATTTCGCGTTTATAACGTTTTAATTTTACTTAAAATTATTTCTTTCATGAAAGTTATACTTACAGGAAGTACAATAAAGTACTGCGGGACATCGCTTAGATCCTTTTGGTCCTATTTAGTTTGTCCGGGTTGGTTCCTTTTTTCCAGCGTGCGTCTTTGCCTTCCTTCGGGGACGCAAGTCGATCGGCTTGGCGATGATGGAGCTGGGTCCGGTCCTCGAAGTCCTACTCGGTGGCTCAGGGCAGCTTCGCTTACTAACTTAGTTTTGCTAAGTTTTGGGCTTATCCTTTTACTGGAAGATGGTCCCGACTTTCGGGCGCCAGTTATGAGTTTTCGGCTGTGATATACTTTTTAAAAAAGCAACTATCAATCTGACGGTCAACCAAAAACTGAACTGGTCAATCAATTTTTATTTCTATTTATGTCAATCGCATACATATTTTTCTTACTACTAATGATACGGTTTTCCCACGCGCCGATAGCGTCAGCATAGAATGTGTCTCTGGATACGCGCAGCTAGCGTCAGCATAAAATGTGCCTCTTGATCCCGATGCGTCGCTGGATTTCTTCTGTCGTATGATTTAGGCTGGCTTAGATTGAAATGGTGATAACTTAGATAAGTTTTTATATTTTGAGGAATTCTAAAGCAATAAAATTTGTCGGGTCTGAGAAATTTGTAAATACAGCGATTTAAAATCTGGAGTTTAAAATTTATAACATAAAAGATTTTGCGAATTCATTAGTAGTCTTTCCACGGATATATTAAGACTACTCCGGATGAGGGTACGTGAACCATGAAATCTCAAATATTAACCAACGCATAGAAAATTTCCACCGAAACCGAAATAATGATTTGATCTTTTAATTGGCAGAAAAGTTGTTTATCGAGTTGTTGGTATGACATCAAAACACAAACCACTCTGACCTACTTTTCAAAATTCATTCATCCGTTCTAAAGCTCTTCAAACACACCTCTGGCGTCTCGTCTCAAAATTTTACTCCTACACTCATACATATGTGAAGACCTTTTGTCAAATAAATTTCATCTCCTTCCTACCGGGGCGAGGTGCAGCACTTCAACGGAACAAGACGCCAGAAAGTCATTACGGATTCAGTAGCTTCACAACTGACTGTACGCAAGTAGAATTCGGAACAACGACGTTCAGAGGTTTTTCTTTCTTTTTTTTTTTTTTGGTTGGTTCTCTAGTCTCGTGTTTCCGATAGCATGCTTCGAACAGCTCCATTGCAAACCGCCTCCGGTGCTGTAGTAGAACTCCCGAGACATATTAACATCATTCAAAACGCGTGCCACACACCCAGCAGCACTCGGTTCCGTTTAAGAAGGTACGAACGTGCTGCTCTTCTTGGCATATGTCCGAAAAAATAACTTGAAGAGGGAACAATCCCGAAACGGTTATCCCGTTACTCATCTTTACGGGTTATGCTCCGGGGGAAAAACAATGCAGTACTAAACTGAATCGATATGGGGTCATTTTTTAATTTCTCAAACTCTAGGGTCTAAAAAGCTTCGTTTTGGTTCAAAACTCATCCATGGCTTTTTGCAGAATTTTTAAATAACGTTTACATGAGTAAATTTTATCTTTTAGGTTTGTATGGAAAAATTGAATATTTTGTACTGAAAAAATCAACATTATTTTTGTGGCAAATTAAAAATTCTTTAAAGTAAATTTTCTGCTGAACAACTCTGTCGAAGCTCTTAACTTCGCATCTTATTAGGCAAAAAAGTTATTAGCTGTTTGAAAGGGGTCATCGAGAGCGAAATTAAAAACCTGAATTGAATTAAAAATTTAGGATACAAAAAATGTTAAATCTATCATTTCGGGTTTTCTAGTTTGACATCAAGTCATCCACGTTTAAAATATTTTTTCGCGGTGGTCCCTTGAAATCAGCTTGTCAGCCCATCGTTATGGTCAAATGACTATTCATTCTTTCAACCAAATTGACCGAATGAGCAGTAAATTATTTCTAGGAAATAAATTAGAAACTTACCTGTAATTGAGTGCATTCCGAATGTTGTACTCCCGCAAGGAATCATTCTGCATTGATTTCTCCAACTCAAATCGATCCAGCTGTGAAATCCGTTTGCGAATACTGGTACACTCTGGCTTCTTGTGGCCTTTATGACGATGTTTGCCACCACCCCCACCACCAATCACTAATTTGGAACTTTTCTCATCAACTACTACTGGCTCAGCAGCAGAGACTGGCAACACACTTGTCACTGCACTTTCCGAAGTCGAAGTCGGAATCTTTGTGGCCTCCCCTTCCCGTGGCCCCTCTTCCCTACCCCAATCACTACTTCTACTACTGGCACTGGTCATGCTACTATCGTTGCCAATATCGGAATCATTGGTCAGCAATGTGATATCCACCAAACTGTCCGGCCCTTCATTTCCGGTGACATTGGCCCGAGCCGCAAAGCTTCCGTTGTCATCCTGCTCCTCTTCATCCGAGCTTGTACCATTCATAATCACATCCAGCAGGGCGGCCTGTCGACGGTATCGTACCGAATCGGTCGATTCATATCCGCCAATCTCGTCCTCCTCTTCATCTTCCCCATCAGTGGTAATCCGCCGCAAATAGCGAACAATCAGGTGCTCCAAAGTGGCCCTCAGGGAGCTTCGTTTATCTTTGGCATTGACCCGGACGATGCTGGTGGTGCCGTTTGCCGGTGGTGGTCCAGCAGCCGGTGATCCCACAAAACCACCGGAAGGCACCGGGGAAGACTGGACCGCTTCAACTGTCGGCATCGTTTCACCATTCTTGCTACCATCATGGTGCCATTTCTTCTGCTGTTTGTGCTCGTGATTTCTCCGGAGCGTCTGGAGAAACCGCTGTCCAGCTTCCCGCTCTTCCAGCGTCAATTTGTCCACCTTCCGGGCAGCGTACGATTGGGCCAGGCTAGAATGAAGATAAAATATAGGTATTTTCTTTAGCAAAACGGTCGGTCCGAGGGCATGATTTATTCATTTCGAAAGCTATATATTTTAACCGGGTCCGGGGATTGCATCAACCGGCCACGCAGCAACTTTTTCCTTATTTCCCACGGGGAAGATTAAACTTAACACGGTAACAGTGTCAGCGGGAAAAATGATTCCAATTTTTTATCCAACTCTTATAGAAATATTTGTTGAAACATTTATTGATAGAAAAAAATAAAACCTAAATTTTTGTGCAATTTTTATTTCATATTCATTGAAATGGACATCCTAGGAAAAAGTATTGTATTCTTCAAGAACGCTACACCCAAAAAAGAAGTTGCAAAATTTCAAATTGCATTGCGCCAACGATGATATGATTGCTTTTCCGTCACTCTGTCATAAAAACCTGAGCTCTCCAGCAGATTATGCAGGAAACCATTAGACACAGAGATGCCAATATGCCTGATTTTTCAGGGATTGCCTGATTTTTCGAGGCTCTGCCTGACAACCTGAAAAGCCATTGAATTTCCCTGATTTTTCAAAAAATGCCTGATTTTTGCGAATGTGATGAAAAATGGGTAGTAAGGAACTAAATTAGGTACCATTACTGAAGTTAAAAAGCGAAAATGTGGCTGAATGAAACCAATCGAAAGATTCCCATTAATTCATATCTTAAAAAGGGAATGAAAAGGAATCTTTCGGCTTTGATTCAGTAGAATTATGCAACCAAGTAGGCCCACAACACAGTAAAAATGTAGAGTGATGACCAAAAAAAAAAAAAAAGGTCATCACTTTTAGAGGAATTTCCGTTACTTATGTAGCCTGATTTTGCATGATTTTTATTTCACCAGTTCCCTGATTTTTGAAAATATATGTTGGCAACCCTGATTACACACAAACATTCTATCGAAACAAAAAAAAACATTTTATGGAATTTTCCTCCTACTGGATAATTCATCCCAAAAACGAGAAGAAAAAATACCATCGTTAAGAGTCGAACTCCTCACAATTTTCCAGCATCATCTTGCACATCGGACAGCTTAGCCAGTGTACCACCCTGGTTTGTCAGATGCCCTGATTTGTAAGTAAAACACAGACTTTTGACCCTTCGTCCAGGTTTTACACACTTTCAAAATCGAATTTTGAAGTCAATACAGTGACCGAAATAAGAATAGTACCACTATGTGTATTGCTTGATAAAACACAAATGATTGTAAATCACCAAAATTTTCTTCTACAATTTGTTTTGAATTTTTAACGGATATATCAAGCATAACTTTACCTTTTTTCGGACGTAGCAATTGGCGTTGAGGACCAAAAATATGAAAAAAGGGTGCAAAATAAGAATAGTACCACTTGTTTGTTCAACTAAAAGAAGATTATTTCTAAAAAAATACTGCATAAAAATGAATAATAATATTTCTACGAGTTATTTGAATAGATAATTGCATTTTAAGGAGTTTTCTAGAATTCCAAAGGTTTCAAAGGTTTTAAAAGAGGGTTTTATGAGATGCTCCTCTAGCGTTAAGGGATTTGATGGTTGAGCTTGAATTGAATCGGAAGTTGAGTTGAGCAGGAATTTTTGCGGTGGTATATTCTTGTGCTTGTGATTTTTCACAAATCCGGAAAAGCTTCTGCAGCGTGAAGTCGAAATGATGAATATGGACCTAAATAATCTGGAAAAACAATATGAAGACGACTTGAAACTGGAAAAAGTGTGGTTTACTGAAAATAATCTAAGTTTTTGAATTCTAACATGTTTTTTTCTGATTCACAATAAATCCAGAATGTTTGTTTCATCATTTCACGTCATTTTAGCTTAGCTTAGCTTAGCTTGATTGACTACTCACATCCACCTTAAGTCATTGAAACCGAAATGTCGTTAAAAATTCGGAATCATACCTTTAAAATGATATAAAATTCTTGCTTTCCATAGTTTTCATCATAATAGTACTCAAGCATTTCGAATTCCATTACCGCTGGTGTGGGTCAGTAGAATGAATTCTACATCACCAATGGTTGCTAGGGTAAGTGAGCCTTAACTTGGCATGCTCCTTATCTTGGCATGCCAAAATGCATTTTGGTAATTTATATGTCAAACATATGCCTAAAAATATAAAATAAATCAAACATAAAAGAAAATCGCATTTGCCTACATTCTGCATAGCATTTGTCCGCAATTGAATCCAAATAACTGCGTAATAATTTTTTTTCGCATGACAAACTGGAAGTAAAATTACGATTTTCGCAGAAAATCTGAAATGAACCTACCTTGCTAGTGCATCTGCCATCTTCGGATCGATTTTAAAAACACACTTCCCTATAAAAAAAATTACTAAAAATTACCGTTGGTTACAGCAAAACGTGGCAAAAAATATAAAATTATAACCTATTCCAAACAACGTACATATTTGATCTAAAATTGAAGAAAATAGAAACATTTTTTTCGCCTAATCTTGGCATGAAATTCCACTAATTGAGGTTTGTATGTATGTGTGAGAACGAAATCAGCAGGCAGACGGTAGCCTGCAGTCGGCAGCCGAATCGTCGGCCGTTAGTGCACAGTGGTCTGGAAATTAGAAAGCCGGTCGAAAGTAAAAAGAATGGTTTTAATAACTTAAGAATACCATAAATGTATTTTGGACTATAATCAATTAATTTGTCTCTCAAGCGTATTTGGCATCTTAGTTTTAATGCTTCAAGTGCCTTTTTTTTTTAGCTGCCTTTTTCTTTTGTAAATTTCTAAAACTTTTCCTCTCAACAAAATTTACTACTGAGCATGAAATCAACCGGATCCGGATCCGAATCGATATCTTGGATCTCAACCTTGAAGTTACTTTATCCATACACAAAAAAATCTACATTTGGAAATAAGGTTCAACGTATTTTGATTTCATTTTATTTGTGCTGGAGACGAACATTCGCTGCATATGTGTCGCTTTGAAAGGAATGGTTACAAAGTTCCAATTATGACATTCTAAATATTATTTTAATTAAAAAAAGTAATTACATTACAATGTTGAAAAACTATGTTATTAAGAGCTAAATTTTATTGTTTTCAATTTCATGTGAATTCAAAAATAATATTTTGACCAAGATTGTTTTATATTATGGATCACTGTGCATCAGCAGAGGTGACGACGTTTGTTTCCCGTATGAAAAGAATATGCGAAGGAAGCGCTGCCGAGTTTGGGTGATGATTTTGCATGAGTGCGAGTGGGATGCAGCTTGAATTTCACCCAGCTTGTAAATTTGCTGTTCGCTTCCATTGACTATAGTTCCCAAACGAACGACTGAGATGCAATTTATTTCTATCAGGCTGGCTGTAGGAGCGATAGTTTGTCTTGTTTTGCTATCCGGGTGTACGATTGCTTGAAAATTCCTAAGGGCGACATTTTAAATACATATGATTCAAAGATTCGTTCGCTGACTTGAGTTTTAGCTTTAGCTTGCTGCTTGCCTCGGTCATAATGGTTTTTAAAATGTCTCTCCTCCTTTTATGGGAGTTGAATAAAAAAAAATATGAACATTCACTATCGTATGTTAACTTCAATGGGAACAGATCTATCATGATTTTAAAAAAATTGAACAAACGATTTGTTTGCTCGGTTAATAAACATATTTATGTTAACCAATGCAATATTTTGGAACCTATTTGTTCTAGATCGTCATTCTGATAATAGAAATTTTAAACACACCAAAAACTGAAACAAACAAGTGAAACTTTTTAACGTAAGGTTATAATTCTGCACGCAAATGTCAATTCTTAAAATTGATTGACACTTTGTACTTTCGACTTTTTGAAAATAACACAGAACATTGTTGTGCTTCCTTCCAGGATATTACACTGAAAATCGAAAATACCCAAACTTGAGAACTGCCACCCGCCAAACCTAAGTTCAAGATTGACAACTTAAGTTTGTGAAAAAATCACAGCTTGCCAATAAGCCAAACTTGTCCTTAAAGCGAAGAACTGTTTTTTTGGGGGGTTTTGTTGTAAGCGCATCTGATTCTGTTACCTCCATCGTGGCAGATTTAGGTTTGGGGGGTAAGTTGAAAGCGAAGAACTGTTTTTTTTGGGGGACAATTTTTATTCTCGCTTCATTCGCAGAAAGTCTCACATATACGATGATGTAGCTGCCTCTCTCAACAACTCTCCGGTGGTCGAGCGGTTAGCATCCTGAGATGGTAATCGCAAAGCCATTGCAGGTATGGGTGTGATTCCTGTACCTGGCGATATTTTTTTTTTTATTTTGATTTCCATTTTATTGTGGTATCAGATTTTGGGGGATGAGTTCTCCTTTAAGAGCTTAACTTTGTGCTATGCCACCAATAGCCAAACCTGTAGGGAGGGAATTTCATTCGGGTTGGCGGGGAAAGTTCTCAAGTTTGGGTATTTTCGAGGTTCAGTGTATCAACGAATTCGTGGGGGCTGTTGTTGTATTAGTGAGGAAAATTTCTTTTAGAGGCGGCCAATTTAAGGAACTCATAAAGGGCCACAATTCGGAACGGGGGCCACAATAAGGAGCATTTCAATCAATAGTTTGATCAGATTTATCTCAAATTATCCACCGCTTTAAAGCAAGGACATATTTTTACTACATTTCAGGCTAGTTAGCAATCATATTTGTCGAAGGACTTTTGAAGGTACATATTACAGGAAGACAACAATCATGGGAAATATAGCCAACCATGCCTTAGGGGCCAAGTTCGGGTACATTCACCCTACTCCGTGATTGACCGGTCAAAAGAATGGTGTCTGGGATTGACAACACATTCACAATGAACAAAACTGATGCTCTCTCTTTATACATCAATAACAGCGCCGGCCACGTCCTAGAAGTCAATAGATAGAGAGGAAAATAAGAGAAAGGGATGATAGAATGTAAAATTATGCTTTAGGACCGAGGTCACCTCTGCATCCTAGCAAAACAATTTTTGTAGGGATGGGGGAAAAGGGATATGATCAGGAGACACCTTTGACAAATGTATAGATCTTAGTAAACCTATTTTCCGGTGCTTTCATTGTTCCTTACAAAATGTTTTTTAACTCTACACAACAAAACAAAAAATCAAGAGACATGTACATCAGTTAACGGAAAAATCATAAAACTTGTTGTGAATAATATATATCGGCCCACTAGTGTAACAATCTCTCTATAAAAACAGTGTAGATAAAATAAAAATAACAAATATTTAATTTAAAGTTTTTCTTCAACTGATATTTGTAAGCTACTTGGTACGCGATTGACCACTTTAAACAAAAACTCCTAAGCTTCTGAACTTTGTAGGTTTCCTAATCAAACTTCTGAACAATCATAAAACACCTTTATTTAATAATAATGATGAGAGAGTAAGCTTGGTAGAATTTTCAAATGATTTCTTTCAATTATGATACATTATGAATTTTACAGGTTTGAAGGCCTCAGCCTAACCTCAAAATATGATAGATCAGAATCGATTTTCGAAAAGGGTTGTTGTAATACAACAATGTTGTATGCTAAAATGCGCCATTTCGGGAATAATATTGACATAATCTTCCTTTTAATAAGCGACACACGAATGTTTAAGCTATGTTTTTTGCGAAGTTCAGTCGTGCCTTGTATTTTGAAAATTATCATGTTTTTAATGAATTCTTTTAATGATTTTTAATTTTTTTTGTATTCGTATAGTATAGTATAGTTTAATATTTTTTTCGATTTAATTCTATTGAAGTCTGAAATTGTGCACGAAATAAAATTAAAACTTAAAGCTGACACAAAATGATACCAAAAGATTATAAAATAATATCATATGTCATTATGTTGTATGCTATTTAAATCCAAATATGAAAATGACATTTGTTGCCCAAAAAGCATTTTTGGGCCGGTTCAAAAAAGAAATTAGTATTTAGTTGGATTCGACCCAAGTAACTTTTTAAATTCTCAACTATAATATATTTTGAAGTATCCACAGTAAATTCTTTCAGATAAAAAGGCAAATAACATCTTAGATGAAATAGAAGTCAACACTATAAAAGAAAAATTTCAAATAAGTTCTTGTATGAAATTTATAACTTTTAGAATATTTTGTGATTATTGAAAAATAAATATTATGTTTAAAAATGGTTGGGTCTTACCAATTGCTGCCATAGTTTTTGTAATTCTTCTGCTTCTTATTTCATTTGATGTCTCTTGAAAGACACGTCTGTTGATTCAGATAAAACATTTTGATCAAATGATACACATAGCTAAAATTTAAAACTTGCTAAATTTCCTGCTTTGAGTTCTGCAATAAAATATATTAAAATTTATTTAAAAAGAGTTCATAAAAAATATGTCTGTTTACGATGGAAAAAATAATGACGCCCAAGAAAAAACATGATAATTTAAATAAAAAACAGCTAATGAATGATTTTGATGGAAGATAAAACAAATAATGAAATAATAATACTTAGCTTTTGATATGAGTGTAAAGTTCAGATCTGCTTCGCAGAAAACCAAGGAATACAGATTCCATTTCTATGCAAAACCACGAGTTCACATCCCTGTCGGAGACCTTGGATCTGTCCGTCTCTTGAATATCCGTCCACAATTGCTAAGCTCGAAAGGATCGAAATATCCATTCATCAATATTCTTCAATACCATTGAAACAAAACTAAAACAACAAATTCTCGAAAAAGTTGATGAGCTTGAAAACTGTGCGTCATTTCTTGGCGATGATTACTTTGATCTCTGTTTCATCATTTCACGTCATTTTAATGGAGAAAGTAAGTAGTTCGATAAAGAATTACAGCTCAAATACCAAATTCCTTAGTTCTAGAAGAGCATCTCTTAAAACCCCCTTTTAAAACCTTTGGAATCCCAGAAACATTGTGGTACTATTTTTGTTTCGCTCACTGTATTTATGTACTGATGTAAGATCGGCTTGCTATGGCGAAATCTGTGTTTGTTAATAGTTCTTAAATAGAAAACAACCCAATTAAAAAACCACCAAATTACTAATCTAGAATTAGTAATCGCACTAAAATTAAACCAGGAAAATAAAGAATGAGCATCAAATTTAAAAGTAACCAGGGAATTCTCACTTTTTAAAATTCTTGGTAGTCCCACCTGAAACTAAAACTTCAGAATTTCTAGAACAAATTTAGACGACCAGGCCAGACTACCAGACTGTTTTAATAAATTCACGACTATATTGGTGAAGTTTACAGACGAATAAGGGGTTAGAAGAAAACCTCAAAGAAAAATTACCAAATTTGTTCATTCAACGCTTGGTATGCGCGTCACGAAAATAGAATAATAAGGGGGTATTCAGATACCACGTGGACCGAAAATGGGACTTTTGACCCCCTCCCTCCTCCTCCGTGGACAAGCGTGGACATTTGGGCGGCGAATCCCTACCTTCCTTCCCAGATGTCCACGTGGACTAAACTGAAAATCAAAAATACCCAAAGTTGAAAACTCTCAATCCTCAAACCTGAGTTCAATATTGACAACTCAAGTTTCTGAAAAATTACAGCTTGTCAATATGCCAAACTGGCCCTTCAAGCAGAGAACTGTTTTTTGGGGGATATTTTAAGGCTATGATCATTTAGAATCCGGCAGTTACAAAAGTGTGTATTTTAAAAACTATTCATTTGATCGAAAAACTTTCTATGGAGGAAATGAAGGTGTTAATATGACATTTAATGTAAAAATATAAAAAAAAAATTTATCAATGATTTCAAGAAATACTCAAACTTTTTCATAAAATCTCTTTTTTATCTTTGCACACTTTTTTCAGTAATGTATTGATTTATTTTCTTTACCACAGAAGCGAAACCTTTGCAAAATCATGATATTTTACACAAACTCACCTGGGAAAAGCAATTGGAATCTGGTTGGAACCTTTTCATGAGTAGGCATCTCGAAGAATTTGATCTCTTAAATCCGGTTTTAACATAAATTTTGTTGTCCATCAGAACACATCTGTCATATTGCGTAAAAACCATATGCACAGACTGCGATCTTTGGAACTGATCATTATAAGTTATTTATTTGGTGTCTACTAGTCAGGCAACACTTTTTGCCTGCCGGAAATGGATTTTTTGCATTATTTAAGGAGTCTGCATTCAGTTATCCCCAATAACCATATACTTTTACCATATTTAAGATCAAGGGTTGCACTCCGATGGTTGGTTTGAACTTCGTGTGGATCCTAGGGTGGCTCCTTATACTTCTTAACCATTTGGTCCGAAAAAAAAAATCTGAAAAAATCAACAGTTCATGAGCTCTCAAGTCAACAATGAAGAATTTTCGAGGCGCAAAATGCGTAAAAGGAGCAAATTTGTGCAAAATTAATTTTACCATATCTTTTTGCATCGTAAATATCTCAAACACACGTTAACTTAAAAATCTATCAAAAATAGGCAAGATAACCCTTTTTATAACCAACACAACGCTACTAAAGTTTTGCATATCCGAGCTCTATCAAAGTACCTATCACCGAAATAAAGTGCCCGGATACTAAATGATCATAGCCTTATGTTGGCAAATCTTATTTTACTACCATCATCGTGGCAGATCTACGTTCAAGTTCAAATCAAGAACTGTTTTTGGGGGGTAATTTTTATTCCTGCTTTTATTCTTAGAAATTGATGTAGCAGCTCATCCCAACAACTCCTTGGTGGTAGAGCATCCTTAGATGGTAACCGCCGTGCCACTGCAGGTATGGGTTTGTTTCCCGTACTTGTAGTGATTTTTTGTTTCCATTCTATTGCAGTATCAGATTTTGGGGTATGAGTTCTCTTAAAACAGCTTAGTTTTGGGCTAAGCGGTCAATAGTCAAACCTGTAGGGAGGGAATTTCATTCGGGTTGGTGGGGAAAGTTCTCAAGTTTGGGTATTTTCGAGGTTCAGTGTATTGGTTGCCTGAGGAAATCAAGATTTTCTTTTTGTTGGTAAACAAACTCCATGTTTCTTTTGTTCAGAGGTTTGTTGGTAAACAAAATCCATGACTTTTGCAGTTGCAAAACCAAAATGTTCAAAATGGCTGAATCGGGAATTTTACATGCGGTAACACCTCGTATATATTTATTTATTTATTTATTATTAAATCAACAGATCATATATTGATCCAAATGATATTTTAAAATTAAAAACTAACAACAAATACAAATCTACACTGAACTTAGAACACTAAGAATTCTTCTTCGGAATAAAACCTTCGAAACGTCAAAATCAAAATGTTCTGAGAAGCGGTTAAAAGTCTTGATGACGCCAATTATTGCAGAGTTGGCCCCGTAATTGTTTAGTCTAACAGGAACGAAGAGCTGAAGATCCCGATTCCTCAAACCACGAGGTCGGACGCTAAGTGGAAGAACTTCCAAAAGTGCAGGAGAGTCGATTCTTGATGAAAGCAGATCAGCGACGAAAGAAGCACGAGTGGCGGTCCTGCGGGCTTGCAGCGTGTCGATGTCGATCAGGCGGCAGCGGCTTTCGTAGCTGGGAAGTCGAAAAGGGTCTTGCCAGTTTAAGTGTCGAAGGGCATACCTCAAAAAACGTCGTTGGATGGCTTCGATGCGATCAGAGCCGTTTTGATAATATGGGCACCAAACCGCAGAAGCATATTCGAGGATCGATCGAACCAGACTGCAGTAAAGACTCTTCAGGCAGTAGATGTCCTTAAAGTCCTTCGTCATGCGGAGAAGAAGACCCAGGCTTCTGGAGGCTTTGTCAACGATATAGTTGGTGTGATTCTTAAAATCCAGCCGCGCGTCGAGGATCACACCAAGATCTTTCACGTGTTGAGCTCGAGAGATTGCATCGTTTCCAAGGAAATAAACGGCTGAGAGCGGGCGTCGTTTGCGGGAAAATGATATTACTACACATTTATCACGGTTTAAAGGTAGGCGATTGGCATCACACCAGGAGGCAAAGAGGTTAAACTGGTTCTGCAGGAAGTTCACATCCTCGGAGCCATTGATAGAGTAGTACAGTTTCAAGTCGTCGGCATACGCCAATTTTGGTCAATCGAGGAGTTGCAGCACGTCATTGAAGTAAATTAGGAATACTAACGGCCCTAAGTGACTTCCCTGAGGCACGCCTGATGAAGCTGAGAACTGCCTGGAAAAACAGTTACCCGTACGAACTGTCAATTTACGTCCCGTAAGGTAACTGCGGAACCAGCCAATGAGAGATCCACAGAATCCTAAACGCGCGAGCTTTCCGATGGCAATATCATGGTTCACCTTGTCGAATGCGGCAGACAGATCGGTATAGATGGCATCAGTTTGGGATTTCTTTGCAAAACTTTCATGCACATACGAGGTAAAGGTTAGTAAGTTAGTTGTAGTTGAGCGTTGAGGCATAAATCCATGCTGGTCGTTGGAGAGGTTGTGCTTGCAGAACATGAAAATGGGATCTAAAACCACCAATTCGAAAAGTTTGGCAATAGCACACAGAGCTGAAATTCCTCGGTAATTATTAACATCTTTCCTATCTCCCTTTTTATGAACCGGGAACATGTAAGCTTCTTTCCACAGTGAGGGGAAGGTGGCCTGGTCGAGCGAAGCTTGGAAGATAAGCCTGATAGGAGTCAGCAAAGAAGGCATAAAACGCTTCAGGAAGGTAGCTGGTATCCCATCCGGGCCCGTAGAGAAGGAGTTTTTGAGCTTAGTGGCTGCTTTAGAGATGATTGTGTCCTCGACTGTTATACCGTTTAAAGAAAAGCCCAGTGGTGAAACACTCCTGACGGCGCGATTCAGTTGGTCGTCGGTTATTGAAGATGTATCAAAGATGCTCGAGAATTTATTGGCAAAGAGATCGCAGATTCCGGAGTCGGAGTTCGCCATGATGCCATCTAAGAACATGCAGGACGGTGTTCCAGGTTCATTCCGCTGATTTTTAACGTGATTCCAGAAGGATTTTGGGCTAGTCTTGAGATTTTGCTGAATTCGACGAAGATGGTTTTGATAGCTACGTTGGCAGGCTTTTTTATAGGCGGAGTTGAGTTTGCGATATTCTTCCTTGGTATGCGGCGATTTGTGCTTGTTGAAATTTCGAAGGGCACGCTTTTTTGTCGCTTTCAGTTGTCGTAAAGCTGCTGTAGCCCATGGAGTCCGAGGATTAGCATTGGCGGTGCGTTTCGGCACATGACGGTCGATTACGTAGTTGAGGATGTGCGAGAAAGTTTCGGCTGCAGCATTAGGGTTAGCTAGTTCGAGTTCGGATTCCCAGTCTATAGTGGCCAGTACGCGAGAAATGATATCGAAATCGGCGTTTTTATAGTCCAAGTAGAAGGGTGTGAGTTTATCAGCGGGGTTACACAATCTAGAGATATTAATTGTAACCAGTAAAGCCGGGTGATGTGGGCCTACTTTAACTAGCGGTGCCGGTGCTGATTCGATAGTTGGTAAACGGAATCCGTCATTGGCAAAGCAAAGATCAAGCATCCGGCCGTTCTCGTTTACAACACTGTTGATCTGACGTAAGGTTGCTGTACTCAAAGAGTCTAGAATAATGTTCGAGGAAGCCGAAAAAGTGGAGCGTTCAGGATCGGGATACAGGAAGCTAGCTTGGCTGGAACACCACTTTATACCTGGCATGTTAAAATCGCCTAAGACGATCATGTCATCTTCTGGAGCGCAGAAAAAGCTTATTTTAGAAATGCAACTAGAGAATGATTCAGCTAAGGTAACGTCTCTCGAGCGATCAGGAGGCAAATATAGTACGCCAACGTAAAGCTTCCGGTCGCCGAGCTCGATGCGGGACCACACCATCTCAAGATTATGCCAAGATTCATCATCGATTGGCATGGCTCTGAATTTGGACCTTACGGCGAGTAACACCCCACCACCTGTGGCCTTTCTGCTGTTACGGGAGCTTCGATCGCAGCGGAACACTGAATAATCGGATCCGAAGATCTGGTTGGAGAGAGTGTGATCGTTCAACCATGTTTCGGTAAAGGTGATAATATCGTAGCAGGAACATGAAGTAGCAAGCAGATAATCAGTCACGCAGGAATTGATACCACCGACATTCTGATAGTAGATGTTGATGAAATCAAGCGGTTCTGATGCCGATCTGGAGCCGTTGTCACTGAAATGGAGAATACCATCACACGGAGGAAGGCAGTCAGGAGCAGCGTACTTGCCTGGTAAAGCGGGCTGGAGAACCCCTACGCCACAGACGAACTCAGGGCCGGGACGACTGGTGACGCTGGCAGGAATCAGCTCGACTGAGTCGAAGGGCACAGGGGTCTCCGTGAGGCCCGATACGTTGCGTCCCGGTGATGAAAACTCAGTACCAGTACCAGTACCAGAACCTCCAAGGTGTGGTAAAAAATCGATGAATCTGTCGAAAGGCAGGAAAACATCAGGCGCAGGAAGCGCTCTCAAGATTGACGAATACTTGCCTGTAAGGGCAATCTGGGGAGCCTCATCACCACAGACGAACTCAGGGCCGGGACGACTGAAGACGCTGGCTGGAAACGGCGCGACTGAGACGAAGGGCTCCGAGGTCCCCAAAGTGCCAGATTTGTTGCGTCCCGGTGATGGAACCCGTAATGCGGCAGCAATAAGATCAAACTGGAGGATGTCGTCACAACAATCGAACTCAGGGCCGGAACGACTTTAGATAAGGGCGGGAAGCAGCGCGACTGAGTCGACGGGCTCGGAGGTCTCCGTAGTGCTGGCTTTGTTGCGCTCCGGAGAAGAAACCCTGGGAGACGCTGGCGGGTTCAGTTCGGACGAGAAACACGGAGATTTTATGATGAAACTAGAAGCATTTGATGTCGAGGCCATCGAAGGCCCGCTGTCAGAGAACGTTGAATCTACGGTTGTGGCGGTCAATGAAGCGGTGTGACTGGAGTTGTCGAACCACCTGGAGTTGACCTCATCTATACACACACCTTGGGAGAATAATTCTTGAGCCATATTATTAGAATAGTAGCACTTATCTAAGCTCTAGTAGTACTGATTTTAGAAATCTTAGAGTTGTAACTAGGCTTAACGAATCAATAAAATTTTCACTCTTGATAGAACTCTTTTAAAAGCAAGTATCGTAAAACGGGGTAACTTTGATCACCGGGGTAAGTTTGACCATCGATAAATTTTTCTACATTATCATCAATAACTTAGTCTATAGTTTGAGTATTTGAAAACTGTTTTCTACGTTTGAAAGCCTATTAATTGAGTATCAAATATAAAAAAAATGATTTGTATTTGAAATTGTTTTCTGTTAGTAAAAATGTAATTTCTAAAACATAAAATATCTATTTTTCCAAGGCTCGCAAAGAAACAGCTCTCCTGATGATACCAACAAGCATTCAGATGCAAACGGGTGATTGAATGTGAAAGAACAACTTTTTTTTTTGTATGTGTATAGTTAAAGTGCTGTTTTTAAAGTCATTCAATGATAAATTTTTGATATTTGAAAAGTAAGGACATTTTACAAGAGTAAGCCCTTATTAGACAAATGGATAGGAATCCTATCAAATGATAAACTTTGAAGAAAAAAATGATAATGGTAATAGTGGGAGGGCCTAGGATAATGTGTGAAGGAAAAATTTCATTGGAATTTTGAAGCTTAAACTATTTAGCAATTATTATAATTTTTGCCCCTAGATGTATGCAGCATGATTGTTTTTTTTTCGATTAATTCGAATAATAAAATGTTTTGAAAAGGAAAACGTTCAAAAGCATGTTAAAATTAATAAATTAGAATTTGTAAACAATTATGAAGGTGTTTCTTATCCTTTATGAACAAGAAAACTCGTTAAAACCTTAAAAATGCAGACTGATCAATGTAACCCCAAAGCATCAATTCCTCAACAGCGACGAAATCGATTTTTAAATCAAATTTAAAGGAGTCAAATAAATTTCTTCAACCATGTTTTACGTTCGTAGAAGTCCAGTACTGGTTTAAAAAATATGAAACATGTCACATTCCTATTATTAGGAAAAATATTCGAAAAATATTCGAAAAATATTGAAAAAAGTGATCAATATTACTCCGGATTACAGTAACCTTTATTCTTTGCGCCCCACATCTGCTTAAAGGTAATGGGCCTATTCTAAAGAGTTTTTAATCAAGATTTGCAATAAGTGAAACTTAATCGAAATGGCTTAAAGTTTTTCAAGCAATTCCTCAAGCGCAGCTGGGAAATAACGGAGTCCCGAATTCGGCGGGTTTTTCTGGAATCGAACGCCTACAAAATATCAAGAATTGATTTTTCATTTAAAAAAATTCTAGGACAGAAAAAAAAAAGAATTATTTATGTAACATAATTACCGAATGAAATTCGGAGTGAAGTTATGTGATTGTTTATCTGAAGAGAATAATTTGAACATGAACATAGAAAAAATATTATCA
Source organism: Uranotaenia lowii (assembly GCF_029784155.1). Classification (NCBI taxonomy): domain Eukaryota; kingdom Metazoa; phylum Arthropoda; class Insecta; order Diptera; family Culicidae; genus Uranotaenia; species Uranotaenia lowii. The sequence goes on along the minus strand of NC_073692.1, from coordinate 156,865,251 downwards.
TGATTTTTTTTGTAAGATGAATTCAGGAGAACTACATTTGAGGATAATTTTAAGAAGGAATGCTAAGAATAAAAAAAGAAAACATCGTTTATAGCAGTTCAAAAACTTTCAAATCGATTTTCATAATCTAAGCATGAACCGAAAAACTGTATCGTGAAATATGGACAAAGACTACGTCGTTTGGTCCGCTGTGAACACCAAAAATAAAGTTGAAACAAATAACGAAGAGAAAATGTTGTTTGATTTTTTCAAAAGTAAGCATTCCAGGATGCCGGATTCATCAGAACTACCCCGAGTTTAAAAAAAAAAAAAAAAAACAATTTAAAAAAAATCTGTCCCGACTCGATTGGCAGAGGTATTCTTTGAAATAAATTTGATATTGGCCAGAAATCTACGTTATGATTGTTTTAATTTCACTTTTAAATACGATTTCAACACTGCTGATGTCCTTTGCTTAAAAAAATACATTCCAAGGGTTATTCTTCACATCCCCTATTTTTTTCTGAAAATGAAACCTTCAAAATCTCTAATTTATGTTTAAAAAGCATTGGGAACTTCTATGACTTATTTTCGAAAGTGAGGATTCGAAATAAATTACCAACTTTACTTTTTTTACTATTAGTTATGCATGAATTGCTCAAGCAAAAATGTTTAAGGAGAAATTTTGCCATCAAACTCCCTATGAGCTGCTTCTTCTTACGCCCTTGCCCCCAAATATTCTCAAAATTTCGCAAACCGTCCATATATATTTTGTAGATCGGCCCGAAAAACTGACCTGCGCAAAATTTCGAAGTTTCAATTTTGATGCCAACCCAGCCACCATGAAATCGTAAAAGAAATCATCACAAAACTCGTATATGAATGCGACTCGAATCGGAGTCGTAAATCTATACACTTTACATTGGACAATATCGTAGAAGATGTTAAAAACCAAATGAAATACGATTAAGTTTCGATATATTGGTAGAAGTCGTATTTAGTATGGCCGATGTCAAATGAAATCTTATAACAATCACATAAGATATTTTATATCGCATGTTACTCGTACATAAATTACTATCGTATCGAAATCGTAATTGACTACAGACAGAATCATAAAGAATCTCACATAAGAATCATTCATTCTCACTTTTGTATATTGCAAACAATCTTCGCATAAAGGGGCGATTCAATGTCACTTAGTGTAACATAATGAGTAGCGGCGTTTAGCCGTGCAATCATCATCGCAAAAAATGATGAAATTTGATTTGTTTGCGTTCGGCGTTTTCGGGAAGTTGTTTTTGGCCAATTTTTCGCGGTGGATCGATTCCCACCGGTTTATAAATGATTTCCGAGGAGTTCTATCTGTTCGGAAGGTCTCAGCAGTAGGCTGGAGCGAGATCCAGCATGTCAGCCCTGAGGATGTCGGCTTTGGTTATTCTCGGAGATTCATCGCCCAGAAGAAGATTATTTAATTCGCTGTCATCGATGTCGAAGTTTTGTTTTAATTCCCCCAGAGTAAAATGAATCAGGTGAGTGGTAATCAGATTTGAGAATCTAACATAATACTAAAGTTAAATTTGTCCTGACAGGTACTACTGGAGTCGCGCATGTTGTCCCGAGCTTGTGGAAGATAAACTAGACTACGTTGCAATGAAGAACAGAACAAGTAACTTGAATTCATCCGAAGCATCACGCCCGGATGGGCGAGAATTTTACTAGAAGGTGAATTTTTTATTTGATAGTTTTTATGTGAAAAAAAAATATCAGTGAACTCAATTCGATAATTAAAACTTTAATAATAATTATTATAATATTATAATATTATTATTATAATTAAATCCAATTGTTTTTTATTTGCATGCGTATCATTATTCCAGAATCGTATTTGAATCACAATACTACACATAACATGCTACATACAGAGGTTCGCAAAATCCTTTTACGCTCCATTTCGTACAAGACTACAATACACCTCGCACAAAGTGTCGCTTAAACAATCAATCGAATATCAAATTACTTCACATCGTACATCGTACATCGTACGTACATGTTCAGGATCGCCCCTGATGGCAGGATCGATAGCATCAGACCTTTCTTCGATAAATGAAAAACCGCACACATTCTTAACACTAGAAAGACCGCACCAGTCAAAATGACTGGTGGGACACTTTGTTTGTTGAATATCTTTTAAACACTACGCTATAAAAATTCGCAAAAAATACGACTTTTCATGAATTCCGAATCTCTACAAAACTGTGTATTTTTTATTTTTCTAGCTCTTTTAATAAGCGAGAAAAATTTCGCCATGGACACTCGGACCGTGACCAGTCAAAATGACTGGTAAAATTCACAACCCTATAACTCAAACAAGATAAAAAATTTTCGCTAGCTTTTGGTTTTATTTGCAATCTTCATTCAAGACAAAGAGCCTTAGTTGATTTATGGTGGGCGGGAGTGTGTCATTCGCTATGAAATTATTGATTTTCGATGTGAAGTCATGAAAATTTGTAGAAAAAGTTCTCGGATCGACCACTGTGTGGCGCTTCAAGCACTTGACTCCCAATTTTTTTAGTCTGTTTTGTTGCTCAACTATAATCGAACTTTCTGTCAAAATTTGGCGAAATTTCATCAAGATTTGTAAAAGTTTTGTTAGTTTTAATACATGTCCATTCGAGTAATCGAGTAATTTTAGGTGATAAATATGTTTTATACTGAACTAGTATGAGTAAAATAATTATGAATTGTGTACTTATTTATTCAAATTTGAAGACCTTATGTCTATGAAACTGAACAAATTAAATGATTTTTTTTATATTTGATTATTCTTCATATGTTGGTTATCCACCATGGGTGCACGGATTCACCGCAGTTTCTGCCCAAGTATGTATTCACATGCATTCTTAGATTATTAGGTTCGACAAATTTCCAATTCAAGTTCCCTTACAGGTATTCCAGCACCCGTGTATAAAGCTGGCAACTGATTGAACATTCTTATTGAACATTCTTTTTATAAGAGGAAACACATCTTACCTGTTGGCAACTTACGGGGTTTGAACCCTAGAGTTTTCTTGCCGATATCGGGAATCGAACCCAGTACACCTGGCATACCTAGACTAGACTCACGCCAGTCTATCTGATAGACCACATTGGCGCTAAGATTTTTCAACATGGGTGCACGGAATGGCTGTAAATTCGCCGTTGTTAATTATATAGAAATAAATAGTTTTCAACTTGCTTCGGAACACAAAATATTTTTGAGTTAGATATGATAAAATGCAACATTAGTCAATCGAAAAACTTTTAACGAAAAACAAATCAATGTGTACATTTGACAATGTTGATTCATTATTTTTATTTCCACTGTTTTCCGTCGCACGACATAACTTGATGCATATAATTCCTAAAATTCACTCGATCCATGATAACTGTTTTCCAATTTCTTGGATGTTGATCAGATCTTATCAGATAAATATACGATGGCAAAAATATGTTTTTTAATAATAAATAAATAAATTTATTATTTCAAGATATAATTGAAATATTTCTTTTCAAGGAATGAAAAAATGGAGCTTAAAATAAAAATCGTTATTTAAATAATTATGTCTCAACATGAAAGACATGATTTCGACTTTGGTTTAGTTAAGATTTGTAATAATACTTTTCAAAAAATGGCAAAAAGTCCAATATTTGATTAAAACGCGGTGAATCCGTGCACCCATAGTGAAAAACCATGTTTATAACAAAAATTTTCATTTGAATCTTTAAAAGTCTTTATTCTTTGCCTTTAACATGCAACAAAATTAATTTTGGATGAATGGTGGTGAATCCGTGCACCCATGGTAAATTGCTCTACTTATATAAAAAATATGCTTCAAAACCTACAATATCAGGTACAATTTATAGGCATCGGGTTGAAAAACTTCAGAGCGATGGATGCTAGAAAATATCTACTAAAATTAAACTGATGTGAAACCGTGCACCCATGGTCAATAATCATAGCCATCTAACATGTTTTTATTATTAGATTCCCGATCAGAAGGGAAAAACAAAATTATATCAAAATGAGATATTTTGATACTGATTTTTTTTGTATCTGAATGAGTTATAATTCAGTACTCGTAGGATGTTAAAATATCTCAAATAATATCAAAAAATCTATACGATTATAGCTAAATTATATCAGTTTTTGATATACTCCTATCAAGATTATATCTCGTTCAGATAGCATAGTTTGATATTGGGCAGAACAAATCCTATCAAAATTATAACTTATCAAGATATGAATGTTTCGAAAAAAATTTCTATTGGAATGTCAGTAACCCACACTATTTGCTTGAACCATGCTCCATTTTTGGTTTCCCGAAGATTCGGTTCAATTTTATGAATCTGTTAAGCGAAACTCGTTAAAGTACGGTTTGGGCCGTTGACTTCGATGTCCGTGTTTCATAAAAAGTTGTACGCATATCAAAATAAGATATAATCATTTTATTTTAGGAAAATCCAAAAAAAATCTTTATCATTGAAAATGAGCTCAACACCATTCAAGTCTGTCAATCAGAATAAGATATAATTCAGATTGGAGCACTTTTAAATCAAAATGATCGAGTACTTAATTATAACTGAATCAAATGTAAATATCTTGGTAAGATACGTTTGAGTTATTATTTTGATATGATCTCCTGATCGGGTTGATAATGTGTTTTAATTTTTTGATAATTATTTGACATATTCATTTTATGACATACACGCATTCGTCAACTATGCCAAACTGAGGTGATTCCGGGCACCCATGGTGATAAAATATTTCAATTTTATAACAAAAATGTTATCGAATTAATAACAAAATAATTTAAAAAGAAAAAATTTAAAAATATTTTGATAGAAAAAATTTTCCCTTTACCAGTCATTTTGACTGGTCACGGTCCGAATAGGTATATTCAATTTGCCGGTCCTTCTAGTGTTAAAAACGTTACAAAAAGTGGACTGTATTTTAAAGACATAACATAAACTGATACAAACTAGTCCCTTATGGACTTCTGACAATGGCCTTTCCGGCCTCTGAATTGGCCTCTTGGGCCTCTGACTCTGGCCACACGGGCCGCTGATAGTTACCGTGGTCCGTCTCCGATGGTGGTTGGTTGGAATAAGCGTTCAGATATACACTAGACTGCCCCAAATTTGTATGGAAAACTCAAAACCTGTGAAATGTTATGCGCTGCAGGCTAAAATTGATCCTAGGCCTAGTACAAGATCTCACGCTAAATTTGGGCCAGATCGGATCACGAAAAGAGGTCGCTCAACGAGCCTGAAGTTTGTATGGGATTTTGAGACGTTTTGTTCGGGAGAAATATGAAAAACCAGTTTTTCATCAATAACTTTGGTTCCCGTCGGCCGATTTCTATCAAAAATAGTTTTTAATAAAGCCTGAATTATGAAAAATATTTCGTCCGAAGATTGCATATCGATAAGAGTTAAGATAAAAAAGTTATTAGGCTTCAAAAATGGGCTAACTTTTATAAGGGTGGTATTAATCACGGTTTATGCTGCGATGAAATGTTCGACCGCCCCGACTCATTAACAATGATGAATACCATCCTTAAAAAAGTAAGCCCATTTTTGAAGCCTAATAACTTTTTTATCTTAACTCTTATGGAAATGCAGTTTTCGGGTGAAATATGTGTCATAATTTAGGCTTTAAGAAAAACTGTTTTCAAAAGAAATCGGCCGACGGGAACCAAAGTAAATGATGAAAAACTGGTTTTTCATGTTTCTCCCAAACAAAATGTCTCAAAATCCCATACAAACTTCATGCTCGTTGAGCGACTCCTTCCCGTTATCCGATCTGGCCCAAATTTGGCATGAGGTCTTGTACTAGGCCTAGGATTAATTTTAGCCTGCAGCACATAACTTTTTCAAAAGTCGGGTCATTTGGGGCAGTCTAATATACACTTTATAAAAAATACCATGTTCAGGATCGCCCCTGATGGCATGGATCGATAGCATCAGACCTTTCTTCCTTCGATAAATAACCGCACACATTCTTTCAAAAAACATTACAAAAAGTGGACTGTATTTTAGAACTACAATACAATTTTGGACTTCCGACAACAATTATTCTGACACAAACTATGGCCATGCTGGCCTCTGACTTGGTCGCTCGGGCCTCCGACTTGTTACCGTGATGACAAGTCAGAGGCCCGATGGTGGTTGGGTGCGAAAAGAGAACGAGTCAAGGATCGACGGTGGCTCGATTCGGACGGAGCTCCTTCGTTCCAGAACAATGTCCAAATCTCTGAACATCGTATAAGACCGTAACACACCTCGCATTAAGGGTGACTTAAATCGTTAATTTATCATCAGATCGCTTCAAGTCGTAAAACGGTAAAACACACATCGCATAAAGTGTGGTTGGAACTGTTAATCATCCCATTATCGTAAATGTGTATGAATCGAATGGTATAATGTAACGTACAACATACCACCAATGCAACGTAACGTACCAAAGTAAATCAATCATCGTAATAACATTGTATATTAATTGTCGAAGTCGTAAACCAAAAAATCATCGTATATGTACGTATATCGCCTTCACTTTTGGTAGGTATATGCTTTTTTCTAACATCATATACGATGGTTATTACCGACATAGATGTACGTATATCTTTTGATATACCTACCAAATTGTTGGCTGGGAAATGACTTAAAAATACATAAAACGTCAAAACGTGTTGTTATCTTGAAAACAAATTTTTAGTAAAAAAAAATCGACAATGGAATTTCGAATATCACTTAAAATACCAAAGGAAATCAGGAAAATCTAATTTTACAATTTTTAAAGCCAAATGACTTAAAATGCATTAGACGCGAGATCTAATGTTATCTAAAAAAAAATGTAGGCCAAAAATCGACTTTCTGGTAGAGAAACGGCCGGTTTCCTGAAAAACGGTGAATTCCCTTAAGGTTTTTTCTATTGAAATTTTTTTTCGAGATAAAACCAGATCTCAACGTTTTACATATTTTTAAGTAATTTGGCATAAAAATTCAAACTTCGATTTCTCAAATTTCTATTGGATTTTTGAGGGTCAATAAATCGAAACTTTGAGCGCTTTGAAGCATCTCTAAATCAAGTCCGATTAAGCTGAAATATTGCACAGATAACTTTTTTTGGACCAATCTACAAAACGCATCTGGTCGGTTCTTGAAACTCGACATGAACCATTTGGGTGCCACCCAAATGAACATAACTGAAGGACGCACATTGAAAAATTTGGAAACAATATATGATAGGAGTTATTAAAAAGCTTATTAAATTTTTCGTCAATTTCACTTTTTCGGCATTAGACAAGCATCTGAAATATTAATAAATAAATATCAACACAATTATCCCCGAACTCGCAGTAACAATTGTTTTTTCCAACATTCACGTACCTACTCCTTCCAACCAGCCATGAATGTTCAACTTATACTTCTGCTAAGCACCATTTTTGCAGCCGTAAGTTTTAACAGCTGTTTTTTTTCGAAATTGATTGTTTTTGTTCTTCCTCATTTTTTCAGATTGTTTTCGCTGCTCCGGTACCCCAGACTCTTCTCTCCGTAGCATTATCCGACGCACCAACGTTCTGGCGGGTAGTTATGGATACACCAAGTTTTTTACTCTCAAAAGTTGTCACCACGTTTAGCACTATGATTCCTATGTATCTTGGATTGATATCGGGTTAAATGTTAAAGTTTGGTTCGAATTGTAAAAAAATATAATAAAACCACTTGTAACAATAATTTTACAATTCTTTTCAACAAAGTAGGGTATCTTACACAAAGATTAGTAACTTTGGTTCGCTAAAATACATTTCTGATGGAGATTTAAAGATTTGAAAAAGTGAACAGAGCATCCGCCCTCACCTGAGGCCGTATATTTCCATGTCGGCAGACAGTAGTCTCGTGCAACTGACCAATTATGCTCCGGGTTCAAGGAAGAAAATTATAGCCGAACCTTGAAAGCGGTCGATCAAATTCACAGACCCCCGACGTCGATGACGACCGACACGCCGGCCGACATTGCGACAATCAAAATTACAGCACCGACAACGACGACGACCAAACGATTCCGAAAAACAACACGTGGAATGATGGAAAGGAACACTTCTGGGTTGCGTTCGATTTCGTGGAAAAGTATTAGGACGGTGGCTCCACAGAAGGTTCGGTCTGTTTCTACCAATCCAATCACGTGCGTGCGTGATAGGAATAATTTCTTTTCCCGGCTTCTGTTAGAGCTGTCAACGATGAATCCCGAAACAGCCCATTGAAAAAGGTCCCGTTCCGATGCAGAGACTTTCTCAGGCACCACCGTTTAGATTCCCATATCGGGGTTACTATTTATTTACAATATTCAGCTGGCTTGCGGTCGATTTCAAAGGGGAGTCGTTTCCCATTAACGGAAATTATCTTCAAATGCAAATTTCAATCGATTATTGTATACTTTTGTTTAATGAAGTGGCTGTATAAATCTGAATGAAGTAACTGGACTATAAACTCCCGATGAATCAAGTTACAGGTTTTACGTAAACTTAGTTTTTAATCTCCACGGTGGTTAGTCTCAAATTGTTGGGCAAATTTTTAAGCTTTTTCTGCGTTAGTTAAAAGAAGTTTATCTCCATTCTTGATGTCCCCGTTTTGTTTTCGACTCCGCTTCGGCTTCTTCTGTTTTTTTTTTTTTTTAATATTTCTTATGAGCCATTCTAATCTTGGCACGATGAACGGTGCTGAGAGGGCATTCCACTTTTTTGACCACATCCCGAAGTGAGGCAGTTTTCTTACCGGCGTAAGCACGCATGACTTTCCAGTCTGAAGTTTTGTCCACCGGACCAGTGTTGTATCAAAATAATGTTTAAACACAATGAAACACCCTTTTGATTACACAAGGTATTTAAACAAAGTTCAAGACAAACTGGTGCCTGCATCATAGAAAACGCAAAAATAGCGTAAGAGCGTTAAAATCCCTAACAAAATAAAAAAGAAATAGAAAAAACGAAATTTAAAGAAAATGTTTGACCCTGATAATATGGACATCACATTTTATGATAAAAACACTATCAAATCTTGATATCTTTTATTACGAAAAAAAATCGGTATTTTTTTAACCAGAAGAAGTGGCTTGACCGAATACCATGGATATGAGTAGATTAGAAATGGTGGACAAGTAGCTCAAAATTATTCCCACATAGTCCGTTATGAAGGTAAATACGGCATTGGCAGTTGTGGAAGATCCTGTTAGGAGACCGGCTAGCCCAGTGGAAACGGCGCTCAAAACCGAGGCTCCACTCGTCAGCAAGGCTGCTGCTCCAGTTTGAGGAACAGGCACGGCCAGAGCGACCTATTGGGTATAATAATATAAGGGTATCATTAGTTATCCTTAATAAGTTGGGTTCATATTGGGCAGAGCAGTTATTTGGGATTTTTGTCGAGGATTCCAATTTTTTATTACGTTTTTTTCTTTTTCATAAGAATTTATTCCAATTGAAACAGGTTCAAATATTTCTTCATCTAAGTTTTGCTCCTTCATTGAATCACTTTTTAAGAAGGATCATGCATCTTTAATGTTAAAAAAGAAACTTTTTATCAATTGTTCAAACTTTTATTTTATCCCAAGTTTCATTCGCCCAATGCTCTACCAACATAAACCCTCGAAACCGAATGCAAATACTATCGATCGATTGATTGAATGAATGAGTGATTGATTGATGGCAATACTCACCCCCGCCAAGGCAAGGCACACAGCAGCGAATACGAATGACTTCATCTTTGGGGACGATAGATTTGAATGTGCAGAAATTTTTCCCAACTAACTGGCCGCGGACGGCGGAAAGTGCCACATTTTTATCGCAGATTTGTTTTTTCAGCTAAGTTGAAGGCTGTGGGCAGGTGGTTCAAAATGCTTGCAGTTTCAAATTTTTAATTTTCTTTGAATTATTTTTAAGAGAACAGCAATTAAGAGGTTCTTGCAATAATTTAGTTTAAAATTTTAAGACAAGTCATCATTACTGATCTGAACCTCGAAAATTCGGTTAAAGTTTCATTATGACAAGAATTGAAAGCTTTCCCAAGAAAAATATACGAAGTGGAAAAACGTTCAACAGTAATTCAGAAGAAATTTGCACTCTGCTAAGCTCAATTCTACATATTTTTTTGCCATCCCAGGTTTCAAATGAAAGTTGACCTTTGATCATTTTCAACCTCCTCTATAAATAATGCCGATTTGAAGAGTTTTTAAAGAGCGAACAGTGGAGGGTCAAGTTTCAATCCAATTAATATTAACTTTCTTGTAATATTCTACATCCCTGACATTATAACTGGTCTAGCATAGGTTGCCGGTTTTATCCGGGTTTGCCCGGATATTTAATACAAAATTTAGGAACATTCCGTCCTCGCTCGGTTGTTCGGATTTCATAGAAAAATGCCCGTATTTTGCTCGGATTTATTCACTTAATTTGCCAAACCAAACTAAAAACACAAATTGTGTGTATTATTTTTTATCAATGCCTCTGAAACGAAATTTTTTGAGCAAGTTTTATAAAAATAATCATGAAAGGTTTTTTGGAAGCCTTAAATACAATTTAAAATCTGGCGATAAACTTTGACGAAAAAAAAAATATTTTTTAAATTTTTTTTTCTTGATTTTTGTTGAATGATTTCTGTGTTTTGACAAAATTGGCCGAATATTCCCCGGATTTTCGGTCGTCAATTTCGAAATCAATTGCCAGGTTTTATATAAAATTGTTCTGAAAAAAATTTAGGCAACCTTAGTCTAGCAGCTGGCTAGTTACAGCTAAAACCAAAAAAATATGTTGCTCTTTAATATTTATTCTGAACTGAACCAAATTATTATTTTCAGTTGTTTCTGCTTCAAAATCTTTTTATGTTTGTTCAATTTGTGATCAGTTAAAGTACGTGTCTTAAGTACAATGGATTGAATAATAGATTTTTTTATATATTCTGTTAGTCAATTACGAAAGGGAGTATTTTACACCAAACTTCCTTTTTCTTTAAATTTTTGTACATTTTAATAAGTCGAAAATAACCATCATCAAACAAAAAAACGATCTATTTTGGCCTTCCTTTTATGAATACAAGTGGTACCAAATCTGGGTTAATTTGCAGAGATTGTTTCGTTTTGATAAATTTCAATCGTTTAAGCAAAAGAGAACCAAAATATGTTTTCCACTTTGGATACTTTTTCAGACTCTATAGTCCTTGGCGATAGCCGTACTTTAAAATCTCTAGTATAACAATTTGCCTTTTTAGTCAAAACGAACGACAGAATTTTTGCGGATTTTTAAAGTAAAATTAAGGTACCCGGATTTGAATTCGAAATTTTGCCTGAAAAAACGTGAGAATTCTCTCGGAGAATGTCACATTTTTGGTTTTTTCTTGAACATTTTTTTTCTCACGCCAATATACGAAAACCAATATACATTTGATAATTCTTGGATTACAACTTTGCCAAAGACGGCAAAGTGGTAGGAGTAGCGAGAAAATAGTTATAACGCCCCAAACAGAGCATTCTTTTTTATGAAAATAAACTAGCAACACTGACAGATTTGTGATCATCTGTTTCTTAATGTCTATGGAACTCCGTCACAAAATTCAAACATCCCTGTACAATTTCGTAAACCCTACAACGGTCGCCCTTTATCAGCGCTGCTCAGATCGACATTTATTTACTGCAGCGCCTCTAGTTGTCGTACCGAGAAACTAATGACAGTTTATCAAATGCTGAAAATTTCTTGAGGATTGATAAAAGCGTTCAAACTCCCGAAATCAACTGTAAGCTCTGTGACGGTAGTTTGTGCTAAACAAACCGAATGTAGAAGTGGAATATAGAACCAGGAACTACGAGTGAAGGTCCTCAGGGCAGTCCGAAATCCTGAAAATCCTGAGGTTTCCGTCCGTAACTAAGCGAACAGGTTTGATACAGCGCAGTCTGTCGAATCTAAATGCGTTGAGAATTACGGTCGTATCATACCTGCAAACAACCCAACAGGACGCTGAAACAGAACCTAGTTGCAAAAACCCGAGCAAGAAAGCTAAGTTCTGACAGAGTACAACGGTTCCCGATATTGTGGGACATCGTTTAAGATGAACTGCTGAGACTGCGTCTCCCTACGGGAGTGAGACTTGTGAGATTCGCCGACGACGTGGTTCTCCCCGCATCGGGCCCATCAACTGAAGAGTCCAGCTACTCGCCACAGTAGCGATCGAGAAGGTGGAAAGTTGGATGCGCTGCAAGAGCTAGCATCTGGCTCACCACAAAACCGAGATCACCAACCTGAATTCAGCATAATCAGGGACGATTGCAGCTGGACCGTGCACAATCGTATCCAAGCGTGCGATCAAAAGCGGCAATGGCGACAGCAGCCCTCTCACGGGCCGCGATCCGCTGTAGCAGAAGGAGGATCCTGGGGAGCGTGACCTCGTTCATTTTATGGCACGGAGCGGCAGCCTGGAACGCAACCACAGCCTGATCAGGCAGAGGAAAAGGATGCAAGCCCTAATCCGTCCGTTGGTAGGAGTCTACGGCGATCTCCAGCAAGGCAGCTTGCTGTCCAACTAGTAGAAACTCCAGAAGGCTCCATAGCGGAAGAAGGAAGAGAGCCTGTCTGCTCTTCAGAGAAGGAGGAAGTTACTGTGCCAAAGGCAATGATGGAAGCGATGACAGAAATGGAGGCTTTGACTAGCTTGGTTTTGAGCAAAGCAAACAGGTCAAGGACAAGCTTGTAAAGGCCATGGCTTTTTCAACAGAGGCAAACAAAGCAGTCCGAGAGATGGTAAGAGCGCTAAATGACAGCGTTTTTAGTAGAGGAACAGAGGTGGAGAACCCCTCTAAGGAGAATGTCAGTCGCCCGAAACGGATCGATGCCTTCGTTCAAACGATAAGGAATAAGCTCATTACTCCGAGAAGCTCTAAGAGTGTGAAGAGGAAACGAGAGTCGCCAGATGATCCAAGACCTGACCCCTTAAAGAAGAGGGCCCGATGATTATACAGGACCCTGGCCAAAGGCCAGGACGACAGATCCAGCGAAGGGGCGCCCTCCGAATAGCAGACAGTGACGCGTAAACACCGTAAGGGGAGGGCTGCGAAAACAAACCCCAAGCCCAAGAAGCAGCGAAGCCGCGTAAGGAAAAAAGGTGTAGATAACGTAGTTAAGACGCCAGAGGGTACGTACGCGGACGTGTTTCGCCAGATGCGCGCCGACGACAAGCTTGCTGAACTAGGTAAAACCGTGAAAAGGATCCGCCGTCTTCGTTCTGGTAATATGATCCTCGAGCTGAAACGAAGTTCAGCAACAAAGAGTGTATCCTTCAAGATGCTAGCGGAGGAAGTGCGTATCAAAAACCTCGACGAAATTACGACCGAAGATGAAGTCAGAACAGCGCTAGTCGACTAGTGTAAAATCGGCGAAGATCAGCTCTCGATCCGATTGAGACAGGGTCCTTCCAAATCCGGATACAGGTTACAATTGTGAGGCTTCCAGAGTGGTAGCAGCCAGCGCAGCCCTCGAGTGCAAGCGGCTAAAGGTGGGATGGTCAGTTTGTAAGATAACCATCTCCCAACAACCAGGGGTATGCTTTCGATGCATGGAATACGGCCACATGTCGTTTGACTCCAAAGGAATTAACAGACGAGGATTACGCTTGGGGTGCGGGGAATCCGGTTACATAGCAGCCAGCTGCAGTAAGCTGACGAAGTATCTTATTTGCACTGGTGACCACGTAACTGGCAACTCAAGGTGCCCTGCAGGCGCTAGCAGCGATACCAAGGGCCTGGAAGTAATCCGAATCAACATCAACCACCCTGTCACGAAGCACAATAGCTTCTGCGACAAATGGCGGTGGGAGAAAAGCTAGACATGGAGTTAGTAGCAGACCCCTATTATAGAGCCCTGAATGGCACAAATTGGGTAACCGATAGTGCCAATCTGGCCGCAATAGGGGTGACAGGAAAGTTTTCCATACAAAAAATGGTCACATCGAATGAGGAAGGCTTTGTGATAGCCAAAGTCAATGGGATCTTCTTCTGTAGCTGCTACGCTCCACCGAGGTGGACCTTGGAGAAATTCAGCGCTACGATGGATAAGATATTAGAGGTGCTCACAGGTCGAAGCCCCGTTATTATCGCAGGGGATTTCAATGCGTGGACCCATAAATGGGGTAGTTCCCTTACGAATGCCAGAGGACAGAGTCTACTTGAAGCAGTGGGACAGCTCGGAACGAGGCCGGTGGACCCATCGCTAACGTCGGATTTTGGATGGATCGGAAACATGGACAGGTGGATTTCTGCATGTCGCAGTTCTTGACTGCTCACGGATGCTTCTTGCAGTACCACCATCGGTTTGGACATGTGGCCCCGCCATTCTGCCTAACCTGCGGTGACACAGTTGAAACACCAGGGCACGTAGTGTTCAACTGTTCGATGTTCGAAGAGGTACGCACTAACATGCTTGCCGCCTGTGGATCCGACAAGACAGTCGACGAAATCGTGTAAGGATGCCAATACTTGGCGTGTGGTCAGCGATAGGTTCACCGAATCATCCCAAATTCGCGACCGGTGTAGGGTGACTCCTTCGCCGGGGAGCATCTGAGTAGTGTGCGTCCGAACCTAGCAGTAAAGCACACAAAGATTAGACTTTACCTTCTGCGTATTCCGAGCTGCCTAATATGTCGCGTGCATGTGTAGAATATCTCCACCGTTACCGTCTAGGAGTATCCGAGTAGAACGCGACCTCTGCGACGGAGGCTGCGGGGATAGGACATGATCTTTTCCGCAATCGAACTCGCAGGGGGAGGAGTATTGGAGGAGTATTCACGCCGCGGAATAATCTCGCGTAAAGTGGTTTCACACCGCCGTCGTTTGAGCCACTCGAGCCGGGTAGGATGACATCACCGTCGGGATTCATCTGAGCCGTAAGCGTAAAAGACCCGTACGTGTGCTGTAACAGGCGCGAGTCCAGGATAAGCTGCTCTCGATTCGGCACACGGCGGGCAAAAAGCCTAGGGTTGCCAGCCCAAAAGTTGCCAGGCAAATGAAGGAGGAAGCCCGGGCCACGGTCGGAGTAGAATGCCCTTTCGGCGGGGGCTTTCGAGTAGAGTGCGTCCGATTCTAGCAGTAAAGCATAAAAAGATAAGACTTTACCTTCTGCGTATGCCGAGCTGCTAGGTACGTTGCGAAAACGTTGCGTACGATACCTCCACCGCCGCGGAGTATACGAATAGATCGCGCACCCTAGGACGGAAGCTGCGGGTATAAGACTTGGATAGAGTGACTTTACGTCATAGGCGTGTGAGTCAATCGAGTCGGTTTAGGATGACGTCTTTGTCGGGAATCAACCGAGTAGTTTCGTTAATGCCCTGAACGTGTGCTGTGAAAGACGCGTGTTCATGATAAACTGCTCTCGATCGGCAAAAAGGAGAGGGCCTCGAGTCAAACGAAGCGGGGCCAAGACCTCAAGTCGTTAGAGGAGAGGTCATTGGTTTCTTACAGTGGTATCGAACAAAGGCGTGACTCACGATAGTCGTGGTAACCAAGCGAGTCTCGAGTTACGAGTAAAGGTCGGACTTCAAGTCGTCAGAGGAGAGGTCTTGAAGCGTAACAAAAGCCAGGGTATATACGCTGGAATTTTGACTTGAAACCAATAAGTAAGCCGATGAGCGCAGAAGCGCGGACTTGGTCTCCTATCACGGGTACATCCTTCGTTGCAAGTTCGGATGGGAATTATGGCTATAGGCCCCAGGTGGACTTTATGGGCGTAGGGGTACATAGTATCTAGAGTCGACCAATTGCACCCATGGACCCAGAGTAGCATACTGGGGAGACGCGGTGGCTCGCCGTGCCTTGGAATGCAATACGTAAAAATGATTTACCAACTAACCACTTAATAGAAAAAAGAGTACAACGGCTGTATTTTGATGGACGATGAAACATATGTACGTCAAATGGACTTTAAATTTTTAACCGTAGGAGCAAGTTCATTCGTGTTGGAAAAAGTGGTAGAAATTTTGACACTTGTAGCACATTTCGAAAATCTTACAACGGTGTTTGACGAAAAGTTCCAGAATTCATCAAAACAGCGGACAAATATTTTTTATAGTATTTTTCCTTAAAGTTTCCTTAAACATATCAATTTATTTTTTATTTAAGGATATATGGGCCGAGCCCGTCATCCGAACCACTTAAAAAAGGTCTTACATAGAGTTGATTTCTTAAATATAGCACATAGAGCTTCTTGATTGTCGGGATGCTTAAGTTAAGCTCTTTTACACTGTGAATATTATTCACCTCTCTCATAAACGGAAAGCTGGTTCGTTGCGGCTGTAATTCGTCCTGCGATGGTCAAGCGCATAACGCCTGCGTCGTCTTAAAGTCGAAGTGCTTGTGTTCGCTGTCAAGTGGAAACATAGAACCGTTGAGACCACCATGCCTCTATCTACCTTAAGAAGAAAGGTTGAATCATTTATGCGGTGCCGACTTTCTAAAATGTCCAAATCTAGCAGATAACAAAAATGTTCATATTCCGGTAAACTCTCTCCCCAAGCAAGATTCCTCATTCTAACTTGACGAAACGCTTCTGAACAGCTTCCATTCGGTTTATGTGTGTTTGGTACATGGGCCTCCAAACTGTACTCTTTAAATCGAACCTCGATCGCACTAAGCTAACTTATAAGCTTTTGATGGTGTGTGGGTCCTTCAATTCTCCAGCGAAACGTCTCACGACTCCGAACAAAGCAAGCCAATCTGCTACTACACTGCTGATGTGATCCCTGAAGCTCAATTCAGAATCCAATTTGATGCCTATTTGATCCTTAACACAGGTAACTCTTGAAATATTTTCCTCACTTAGGGAACACATAAACTGGATCGGTGTACCACTTCGTGCAAAAAAATATTGCTGCGCATTTTGAATTATTCACTTTCAGCTTGGTTTTGATCATAAACTCAGAGAACACATTCAAATCGCTCTGAAGTCTTCTACAATCTTCTATCCTTTTTACTGGCAAAAATAGTTTCACATCATCTGCGTAAACCAGTACGAAAGCATCCGAAAGGGGGTCCGGTAAATTGTTCATCAGAAGAATGAAAAGAAAAGGTCCCAAGTGACTGCCTTGAGGCACTCCGGAAGACGTTTCAAAGGGTGCCGAGCACACAGAATTAACAGACACGTACTGTTGTCTATTCACCAAATAAGACTCGATCCAAGGTATGATGTTTCCTCCAATACCAATTCGCAATGATGCTTCCAAAATTTCGTTGATTCGTGCTGCATCAAAGGCCTTCGACATGTCGGTGTAGATGCAGTCCACTTGGAATCCCTTGACCATCAAATCTAATACGCGAGTGGTGAACTCGCTAAGATTTGTGACCAACGATCTTTTTCTGAAGAATCCGTGCTGATGGGGCGGAATTGTATTCGCTACTGCTGGATATAGCCGGTCATCTACCAACTTTCCAAAAAATTTTGGCAAAGCAGATAATATTGCTTTGCTACACCCCTGTAATTTTCTGCAATATTTCTGGATCCCATTTTTGTGGATGGGAGTAACTCGCAACAATTTCCAAACAAACGGGAATAATCCCGAATGTAACGATGAATTGAACAGAAAAGTCAAAGGACGTACCAGCTCATTGCAGCAAGCCTTTAAAAATCTGTTTGGTATTCCATCAGGACCAGATGGTTTACCTGCATCTAGCCTTTCCAAACCAAATATCGTGTATGACAGGATCGATGGGCATCATTATTGGACCAGAATTTTCCGTTGTTTGATAGTTCGTTATGAAAAACTCAGCAAAAAGCTGCGCTGTATTTTGTGAATTCATCGACATATTGTTTTGATACTTCACGTTCATAAATTTTCTTCTATTCTTCTTTTTCGAGTTAACAAATTTCCAAAATTGCTTTGGGTTGGACTTAATTTCCCGTTCGACTCTCGCAATGTAAGCCGGGTAAGCCTCTCGGTGGGCCTCTTTGAAGAGGCCGAGGATCATTTTGTATTTTTTTGATAATCCTGTAAATGGCTTCTCTTCATTCGATTGTATGACTTCTTTTTCTGTTGTGCAAAGCAATGAGGCTTCTATCAAACCACTCGGGAAATTCCCGCTCTGAAAATGTGCGCAATGTTATGACGGGTGCGTGGGCAGAACAAATTTTGTATAACATTTTGTGGAAAATCAACACATTATAATCTTCAAAGCCTATCCCTGGCATACCATCAATGCAAATATTTTGAAAAGCAACGACTGATTTCAAATATTGAACGATAAAAAGCATTTCGTTAATATAATAGCCCATATTTCTGGCATAATTATCAGCCGTTATGAAAATTTCTCGCCATACAATTTTGTACGTTATTTCGTCATGTAGAAATAGGGAAGGCATTTGGTACATCCCAATGCTAGGATAAAATTTAATCCACTCTTAAGTCATGGCAGCCATAGAAACCAAAGCCATCTTTCCAAACTAGGAATTGTTTAAATCTGAACCTGCTCTACGGGATCTTGTCCCAACAGTCAACAATGTTGACTTCGCAGTCAATGGTAAATTAGGATACCCGCAATTTGTTCCAAAAATTCGCAGTTAATCTGTGACCTTAACTTTTCACAAATTTAGAAAATAATGAGCAACACTAAATTTCATAGGTTTATTTCCGTCACATAACCATCTATTGATCGAACTCTAACCAGTCAACACCGAGGTCAACGCCGACGTTACCCAACCTGCGACGGTGCTCAGAATAAGGGACAAAACGGCCGACAGGAATCCGAAACCGGCGGAACCCGTTTGAACTAAGCTGGAAAATGCCGATTGTATCGTCGAAACGATGCTGGTTGTAATGGCCGTGGCATCCTGGGCTAGCAGAGCCGTCCCAGTTGGTCCAACTGGTATAGCCAACGAAACCTAGAGAGGTGTTCAAAATAAAGGTAAATACACAACATAAGGCATACCCCAACTCAAAACGCAATACTTACAGCAAAAATTGCTAGGCAAAATCCTAAACGTATAAACGCTCTCATGTCTGCTGAAGTCGAAAAACTCTTTTCAAATGTTTGATGAAGACTGAGATTTTTGCGAAATCTTCCTATAGCTTAGTTGCCAAAGTGATAAAGTAATTTGGAAGCAAAATCTGTTTTTTTTGTTTATTCAATTGTTTGAAACATATGCAAATTTTATCAATATACATAGTGTGCTACTGTGTGGGGCATACAGCAAATTCAAACTTTTCGATACCACAAACCGAGGAACATCTCAATCTATTTTTAAACATACGCATTTGAGCATTTCAATGAAACTCAATATTATTCTAAGCCGAAATATGTGTATGTCGATTTTCCGTCGAATTCCGTTCAATTTCAATAAATTATTGAATTCTACCTTTGGAGATTCACATTCTTATTTCATACACCCAAAAAGAAGGGTGCAAAATTTCAATGCCGATCGGAGCTAACTATTTGTTGTATGAATTGTATGTATGTTTTTCTACCACCCAGCTAGCAATGCACAGTCGGTAGCAGCGAGCAACTTGTTCTCTATAACTTGACAAAGTTTCATAAACTACATGAACTCAATATGTCTTTGAATGGACTGTTTCAAGGGATGAGAGATGCAAGCAGAGGCATTTGCACATCTGATTTGGGGAAAGGATCAGGATTTTTCCAACGAAAAACCATATTGAAATTATAAAGCTTCTGAATCAAGCCCTTATAAAGAATAGTGCTCCACTGGGTGGGGAGACAAGCCCGTCCTCAAACCACGGTTCATTATATAAAGTTTGCTACATGTAGAACTGCAACAAACTTTTGCTCATATTTTGGCGCTCCTGGTGGACGGATTCGGAACAGATTTTGGCAGCTTCACGTATGCATTTTTGACATTCTGCAAATCGACTGTACTTTGTAAACATGGAAGCCGAAAGAAGGGAAAAAATTGCGTGGTAAGATTTAAATGACGATTAAGAGGAAATCCAATCTGTCAAACCGTGATTTGGCCAGTGAGGAAAATTCAATTCTGGGAAGGAATCAAGTGGTATCGAGCTAGCAAACAGCCAAATCGGACTATATAACAGAATAGTGTGGCCAAATCCGTGCTTGGAAGATATACGCCCAGATGCTAACCAAGTTCGACGGGTTCGATAAGTTCTGACGGACGATGAAACCTATGTCAAGGCTGACTTCTGGCAAATCCCAGACAAAAGCTCGGAGGATGTTCCAGCCAAGTTTAAATTGGTTTATGCCGACAAATTTGCGCGGAAAATTATGATTTGGCAAGGCATTTGCAGCTGTGACAAAAAAAAACGAAAGTTTCCGTTACAAATAAGACAATGATGTCAGAACTATACCAAAAAAGAGTGTCTCCAAAAACGAATTTTGCCGTTTATTCGATCTCACGACCATCCCGTAATGTTTTGTCCAGATTTGGCAAGCTGTCATTACAGCAAAGTCGTTCAAGAGTATGCAGAGAAAGGGTCCAGTTTGTTCCGACAAACCTTAACCCACCCATGAAGAGGAGACTCTAGGCAAAGGGAAAGGTTGTTAAAGACATCAATCACATGAAGAGCTGATGGAATAATATAGCTAAACCGATGGACAAAGAAGGTGTGCGCCGCCCAATGAGCCGTGTTACAGGAAAAATTCAAGAATTCCTTCGAAACTGTGACGAATAATTTAATCCTTATTGTAAGAAAACGCTACATTTGTATAAAAAAGTTCTTGAATTCAATAACAAATAACTGAAATACAGCCAATTGTTTTTGTTCCAATTCAACCGGAGGCAAGCTTTATGCCGGCGATTGTTTCCATCCCCTTTTATCTTGTAATGGGATAGGAAGTGACATGAAAACGATTTTATTTTGTTTCTTCGTTGAAATTTTGAAAACTCATGATTGGAAAACAGATTTTTTGGTGTAAACTTCATTCTAAGTACCAAATAAGGTAAAATTAAAAGAATTGTAAATAAAAAAAACATTTGTGTTTTTTAAACAAAAAATATTTAAAAAAAAAAACACTCACCTCTGTTCATCCACGTGCACACAATCTTCGGGCCGTTCCTCGGTGCACCGGGGGACGAATTTGGCCTCCAGAATGGCCACTCTAGACTCCAGACTGGCACAAGTTAGTCGAATTTCGGTGTCGTAACATCCCCACTCCTCGATGACTTCTGTTAAATGTGTGGGGTTGAAAGCAGGTCGCCACCATGTGTGATGTCATCCCATCATCAATCGATTCCGATCCGGCAGATATCGAACAGCCAAACAGCAGCATCCACCATGGCAGATAAGAATAAAACCGAAAAAGAGAAAGAAAATTGACTTTAGTTTTACCAGGGTAGGTACGTCATGACGGGCAGTGTTGAAAGGATTAAATGGTTTATTGCGATGAGTTTTTGGCCCCATCAAGGACCATGACAAACGGTCGATTATATTAGAAAGAGTGCCCCCTATTGGGAGGATACTGTTGAAGTTATCTAAAGCAGTATTTGGAAATCAGCTCACAAATCTCCGACAGAATTTATCGTTGGAATGATAAAAGGAAACGGTGATTCGATGAACTTTATCAGTACGCGTTAATCGAAATCGAATGTTGTTATACAGTTTTTCATTAAGAGTTGGTTAAAAAAGGGAAATTGTCTCCGAAACGTAAAAAATAACAAAAATGGTGAAAAGGTTATTTCGTAAGCATCGAGCAGGATCTTCTCGAAAAAATCTCATGATCTGTAAAGCCTTAAACTCATCTTTTGGATTGTTTGAATTGAAGATTTTGTAAATTTCAATAAACCCTAAAAATGTAACATTCTTGAATTTGTATGTTTACACTCAATTCTGCTATGATTTGCTCTACTCTACTACTACTTTATTTTATTCTTTTCTATTCTACTCTACTCTACTCTACTCTACTCTACTCTGCTCTACTCTACTCTACTCTTCTCTACTTTACTCGACTCCACGCTACTCTACTCTACTCTACTCTACTCTACTCTACTCTACTCTACTCTACTCTACTCTACTCTACTCTACTCTACTCTACTCTACTCTACTCTACTCTACTCTACTCTACTCTACTCTACTCTACTCTACTCTACTCTACTCTACTCTACTCTACTCTACTCTACTCTACTCTACTCTACTCTACTCTACTCTACTCTACTCTACTCTACTCTACTCTACTCTACTCTACTCTACTCTACTCTACTCTACTCTACTCTACTCTACTCTACTCTACTCTACTCTACTCTACTCTACTCTACTCTACTCTACTCTACTCTACTCTACTCTACTCTACTCTACTCTACTCTACTCTACTCTACTCTACTCTACTCTACTCTACTCTACTCTGTATTCTGGATCTGCATTCTGGATCTGCATTCTGGATCTGCATTCTGGATCTGCATTCTGGATCTGCATTCTGGATCTGCATTCTGGATCTGCATTCTGGATCTGCATTCTGAATCTGCATTCTGGATCTGCATTCTGGATCTGCATTCTGGATCTGCATTCTGGATCTGCATTCTGAATCTGCATTCTGGATCTGCATTCTGGATCTGCATTCTGGATCTGCATTCTGGATCTGCATTCTGTATCTGCATTCTGTATCTGCATTCTGGATCTGGATTCTGCATTCTGGATCTGGATTCTGCATTCTGGATCTGGATTCTGCATTCTGGATCTGGATTCTGCATTCTGGATCTGGATTCTGCATTCTGGATCTGGATTCTGCATTCTGGATCTGGATTCTGCATTCTGGATCTGGATTCTGCATTCTGGATCTGGATTCTGCATTCTGGATCTGGATTCTGCATTCTGGATTTGGATTCTGCATTAAGAGTCTGAATTCTGAATTAAGAGTCTGAATTCTTAATAATGAGTCTGAGTTCTGAATTATGAGTCTGAGTTCTGAATTATGAGTCTGAGTTCTGAATTATGAGTCTGAGTTCTGAATTATGAGTCTGAGTTCTGAATTCTGAATGAAGTCAGAGTTCTGAATTCTGAGTGAAGTCAGAGTTCTGAATTCTGAGTGAAGTCAGAGTTCTGAATTCTGAGTGAAGTCAGAGTTCTGAATTCTGAGTGAAATCAGAGTTCTGAATTCTGAGTGAAGTCAGAGTTCTGAATTCTGAGTGAATTCTGAGACTGAACTCTGAATTCTGAGTAAAAAGTAAATATAAGAATTTTTTTGTTTTTAAATAAAAAATAAAAAAGAAAACTCTGAATTCTGTGTTTAAAATCAGAATTCTGAGTCTGGAATTCGGAATCGCAGAAGCACTTTTAAGTTACGTTATTTTTGTAAAATCATTCAAACAATTATAAACCACGCTCCTTCGTTCGCACGATCCGTAGAAAAGCTACGAATATATGAACCGTAAAATTGGCACGGAAACACTAGTGGCGGAAAGTGAAAAATGGTTCCGAAGATATTTGCTGTGCCCAACTTTTCTCTCTAGATAGGTATTATTTTTCCCGAACGACTTTTATCTTTTCTTTTCCTTTCATCCACGAGCACAGTTTCCTTTTATTTAGCCCAGTTTTTCTTTCAACCATCATCGGTACGGGGATGCGGGTATCGGGCAAGATGTAGTGACCGTGGCCGTGGTGATTTATGAGGTTAAGCTGGCAAAAGTAACACGGAACATTTTACAGGACAAGTTGGACAGCGGGAACAAGTTTGGTAAGAAATGTGTATATGAATTTACGTCCTTTTCTATACTACTAACAGTAGTAGGTACATAGAATCATTGTATTTTACTTTTTGAAACAGGTGATGTTGAATTGTTCTGACATTTGTTATATCGTTTGCTGAACAAATTTATTACGATTTTCTCTTCGCTTCCGGGTAGCTGTCGCTGAGCTTTGATTGACTGTTCATAGTTTTAACTTGTGGTGGATCCTGGAAAGCTATACAAAGCAATTGAGTTCTATGAGAAATACTTTGTTTGTGTGGCGCACTTGCTGAAAATTACTTTAAATTGTTTGAGTTAGGTTATATTTAACGTTGATTTAACACTTTAACCAGTTTGTTTATTTACATTTCGTTTGCTTTACACCCCTCCCAAGCGGGAAAAACCGTTACAAAATATACGAAAACGCTCGAACTTTTATTAAAATTTAGAAATTTTCCTAGTCTGTAAAACCTTGAATTTACAAAATTTTTCACTCCATGGGAATGTTGAGAAAACAAAAGAGGTGAGCAGCCGTGATGATAAGAAAATTTTATCTGCTCAAGAGGTCCCAAATATTGAACATATTTTTCGCTTTTTGTCGTTTTGTTCCAACCTTGCCTTTAAAAGTTTTAGATTTCTTCTTTTCTACCTAACATAGGATCATGCTTTTGACCAACTCTAGTAATAAATCATAGAATTTCAACATATTGAGGAACAAATCTGAGCTTTATCGACTTTTACTTTACGCTTTTTGTTACCCTGAGCATATCTACTCTGAAATGTGAAATTTATTTTTAAATAATACTATAAGAAATCAAATAAGACACTTCAATTAACTCAAAAATTTGATATCTGCACATTTATTCCATTCTCTGTTGAATACGGCTCAGCGAGTTTCTGGAATCTCTCGTTGAATGTTTTCA
This sequence comes from Uranotaenia lowii, assembly GCF_029784155.1. Classification (NCBI taxonomy): domain Eukaryota; kingdom Metazoa; phylum Arthropoda; class Insecta; order Diptera; family Culicidae; genus Uranotaenia; species Uranotaenia lowii. The sequence continues at coordinate 156,840,653 of NC_073692.1, read as the reverse complement.
TGGTTCTTGATGCGATAAAAATATCACAAAAATAAAATTTAGTCAGTTTCCATCAGTCTTCATGTTTTATAGATTAAATAATTAATCAGTCCAGTTTTATAGATATAAGCTAATTATTCAGTTAAAAAATACAATGGTTTTCAAGAAGAAATTCAATCATTTTTTATTTTTCCTTATATTTCCATGCATAAGAAACCAAAAATTTTTATTACTTCAAATGAATCTTAAAATTAGCCTCAATTTAGCTGACATAGTGAAATTTCATTACTCGAACCGAGATAGACACGATTTTTGTACAAAAAAAAACGCTATCTTTTTTAGACCATTTTGTCTTTCAGTTCAATTTTCAGACGCCATAAATTATAATGAATTTCTTTCTTCGTAAATAACATGTAGACATGTAAACATGTAGAAGATTCCAAAATCGTATACTTTATGGAAATCGGTTCAGTAGTTTTGAATATACAGCCTAAATAGTATATAATCCGGGCCTATATGACCCTAACCGGTTAATTGTCCTTTTTTACCGCAAAGGAAGGTTAATGATGACAGCTGTTTGACATGCACGTGGCATTCGTTTTGGCTCAGAGAAGCTTAAAAGCCAATAAAAATGAGAAAATATTCCATTTTACCAAAAATCATCACTTTCGAAGTCTTAGAAAACTTGGATCCATATACTTTTCCGTTCTGGGAAAAAAAAATAAATGTAGCCTTAAATGTAACAAACTTGCCGAGTTTTTTTTAAACTCGTTCCTGAAAATATTTTGATTGATACATCAAATACATCAAATGGCTTTTTGAAGTACAAAAATTGATTGTAATCACAAAATAAAACTTCTGAGAATTTTGCAGCGAAGATGATCCTGGTTAAGATGATAATTTTGGAACACATACAAAGAGAAAAAGAGCTATGTTTGCACTTGCCGGCAATTTCGAAAAAAAAGAATAGATTTTTGATACCAGTATCGTAAATCAGATTTTTATTTCTCAATCATCTTTTAATTAGGTATAAATAACTAGTTCTCAAACTCGAAAATGATAAAATATCAGGAATTTCATGTGAGGTTTTTCATTTGAAATTCAAAAATCATTATTAAAATTTTAGTTCCGATTTACATTTTTCCGTTTTAAATATTTTAAATATTCATGTGATGGTCATATTAATAAAAAAAAATACTGCCTTTGCAAAACAGATTGCACACCTGAATATAAAATATCACGGATTTTAAATTTGAGTTGGAACGTTGAATCTTTAGAGATTCAGAGTCAAGAAGGGATAATCAGTATGGAAAAATGCTTTTTAAAACATGAAAAAAAACATGAAATAGTTACTTTGACAATACACATTTCAATTTAGATCTAAAATGATTTTACGCACAGCAATTATTTAAACTATCCCATTATCAGTCGACTATTTTCTAGGCAACGAGGCAATCGCTCGAATTGAACACTGAACAGAAACCATATTGTCAATATTGTTTCCAGATCTCACACATAATGACAATTTAAATTAAAAATTATAATTCAGTTTCATATTTGACAAAAAAACGGCTGATTATTCCAACTGCAACTGACAAAGACTCTACATTGAAGAATAGTATCAAAAACACAAGAAAACATTTTTTTTTTGGTATTAAAAATACCTTATTTGGGAAGATTATGGCATCCTGAATTCAAGAGGGATGAATCCATCCTTCGGGATGAAAATCCCGAGAAAAAAAAATCCTGATTTTAAATCGTTTGTCATATTTTATCTATCACCTACAGTTTTGGTGCTATGGCTCGTGGAAATTTTAAAATTTACCAATTTCTACTTTAATTAGTCATTTTTACCTGATATTTTTTTTTTAATTTAATTAGAGAGACTTTTAAATTTTTCAGTTAATTCGTCTCTGGATTTCCTTATAAAATAATAAACCTACATAAAAACCTCATACTGATCTAAATCATATAATTATCATTTATTCAATGAAGGGTCAGAGATACAATGTTTTAAAAAAATAATCTCTACAATTTTTTGAAAATTTAACTTTAAGGAACATAACTTCTGACAGCACAAAAGGCCTTTCAAGTATGTTTGCTTCACACCGGGTGATGTTCAGTACATATTTTCTAGCTGAATTAAATTAATTTTATCTTAAAAAATCAATCAGAATGGTAGAAAATGTTAGACCTAACTGACAATAGCTTTTTTTCATTTATTTAGATGTTTCATTTGACAACTGCTTGTCAAAGTTTTTTCATTAGTATGGATAGTTAGATGAACGTGTTTTCAAAAGTTCTTCGAAAAAGGTAAATATAACTAATTGGATATGGTGCTACGAAAGTGTTAGTGTACCCCGTCATGGTTGAATAAAAATCAAGAATAAAAGCTGGAAACTCAAAAAACAATCAATGAAGGTGAAGTTCAAAAAGAATGCTAACTTTTTTGTTTTTCAAATAACCGCTATCATGTATTCGACAAAGTTGTTTATCTGTTCAAAATACATAAGATTGTTGAATATGTCAAAGTCCTATCACATCACCCTGAGGAGTTACAGTCAAAGTTAAAAATATCTCTTGAAAAATCAGGTTTTTGAACCTGACACGTTGTAGATTGGATAAAATGGTTCGCTGACTCTAAAACAAAGTTGTAACATGCCACGATCTACAATTGTTCCATACATTATGGTGGGTTTAAAAGTTGCCCTGTTGAAGCCATGAAAGCATTTGTGATTATTTTTGATGATAAGCAGAACCATTTCCATTTGAAATAAGTCGGGAAATCCGTGGAACTAGTAGAGATTTGAATGATTGAAAATACACTTTTAAATAAAAATTACCCATTTTTCTCATAGAAAAAAAAACGTTGAAAACATTTAATTTATTAATAAAGTGTTGCACTTTTCTTTTATATGTTATTTTTTCTTAAAAGCAATTTAAATTCGATTTTTCAAATCATTTAAACTCCAAAAAATAATGGAACTAATCTGCTAAAATTGATAAGCACTAAATTAGTATTTGATATCATATAAATGAATAATAAAATCGGTTTTTCGCAGTCCCAGCTTTCGAATGGTGCAAAAATTAGCGATGCAAATTTTCGACAGATAAAATCGTTCCATCAGAGAGACCGTGCCTGGTATACAAAAAACGAAAATCATATTATTAACATTTTCTCGCATTGAACACTATAGATTCGCAGATTGAATTTGTATCAAAGGATATCGAAATAAGTTTATAATAAAAATAAATTATTTTTTTTTAAATTTTGTCAATATGTGCCTTTGATTTAGTTCAATGCGATTAATTTGTAGAGAAGGAACAGTCTGAAGCACTTACTATCAGTGTCAACAGCAACCAGTTTTCATATTCCAACTATATTTTAATAAAATTCGTAGAATTGAGACTGCATAAACAGCAATAATTATCAGTCGTTCATTGGCGTGACATTCCGGTTCTAATTATACACACACTAATTCCCTTATCATATTTTCGGCTAAAAAACAGCCTGCAGTACCTATTTTAATGAAAAATCCGTCAACCAATCCATTAATTAGCAAATTCATCACATATCATAGGGTATTTCAGAGTCAAAATGCCCTGTTTTGGCACCATCGGGCTCGATTTATTCTGGGACGTGTAGTCATACCGGTAGGAAAATTTGTAAATATTACTGCTGATTTAGGGAGGGTTGCAAAATCACCTGAACTGAACCGTAACATTCGAACAGCTCACTATCACACATCTGCCTAATTTGAGAGCCTGTGGGTAGGTCGAGCGAAATTTTTCGATATGGCTCAAATGACATTCGACAACATTGCTCAGTGCCTACATGTTGAATTTGAAGAGCAGAGGGCTTTTGTTTAAAGCGATCTGTATTGAAAAAAGAAAAAAAAACAAAAACAATCGAACCATCAATTAAATAAGACCAGCATTGAATATCGATATATGAAGGAACCCAAAAAAACAATGGTTGATAACTCTGCAGAGTTCAGTTCGGAATTAAATTCACAGAGCAGTGCTTTCCCCATAATGCAACCGGAAGTTTCGATCGTCACAAAGAAAGGGAACATACATCCATATAAACAAACAATTAAAAGGTGCCACCTTAATTTGTGCAAAATTGCCGCGCGTACCGGGCAACATTTTCCCTAAAAACAAAGCTAACGAAAATTTTGGCAACCTCTTCTCAGTCGGTTCAAAAAATATGTTATGCGGTGCAGCGCTTTACTGAACGTTACTACCTACTTCCTAGTTGTTTTAATATTTTCAGTCGAATTCGATCGAGGGTTGGCTGGGAGAAAGTTGTCGAAAGAAGTTGTTGCTGCTCCGCCATATGTGCAGCAGTAGCATTCCATAATATAATAATTAATGCAGTTTTCGGAGGGGACTTGCTTCTATACATTTGGGTTGTTCCTGGATTTAACTACCTTTGTAGAATAAAGCTTTCGCCATGGAACAATAAAGTTGTGGTTGTATTTTTTTACTTTTTTTTCGTAGGGAGTATCGCACTTGTCCACCAGTTGTTAACCTGGACTTTGTAAGGACTTTGCAAATCATGGACATTGTTCTTAGTAAAAATATTCGAAATTGAACATTTTCATTTTAATTTGTATAGAGATTAATAATTTACTAATGTAAACAAAAACAAGTAATACAAAAACAACCTCAAAACTTTTATAAACTTGTGTAATTTATTTTTCTATCTAGGTATACGACTATTTATAATTTTTAGAATAAATTGGGAATGAAACTGATGAACTTAATTCATCGGCCTTATCGGTATCACTGATACGGTATCAGCGCGATATATACTGTTCCGAGAATCATGAATATACTTTCTTTCTTAAATGAAAGAAACAATGATTTAAAAAAACATTTCATTCTAAAACATCAGGTATCTGAATAGGGGTAGGCTTAATATCGACACGTTATCCAAACATACGGCAAAATTGTGCTATTTTTACCACTTTAAGTCTATCTTTCTTGAATTTTTCAACACTGTCCGGTGGTTTCATGTATTTCACGGTGTATTTTGTAGAAGGACTTAAAGAAAAAAAAATTCAGTAACGCTAATTTTTGCATCTTTTTCCGGTTCATTTTCACCAAAAGTTAAAATATTTTGTCGGTGACCCCCCATACAAAATATTTTTTTGAACATTTTCCATTTAAATTTTTCAAAAAATAAATATATTTTTGATGTTTTACAATTTTAGAGATGCAAATTCTCTTAGTTTTTACTTTCAATACTTTTAAATTGAACTGGTTACTCAACAATCTCAGTTGAAAAATTATTTCAAACTAGTTACTTAGCTATTAAAATATAAAAAAAAAATTGTAAAAACCTCTTCTAATCCTAAGATATATAAATTGACCGACAAATCCTGTCAGTAGACTGAGAGGATAAAAATATCTGGAATTATAAGAATTATCAAGAATTAATAAGAACCCATATATGAATCCATTAGAATCCATTATCTTTAGATTTTCAAGATTGTGGCAACACTGGAGGGAATTTTATTGAAAAAAGCTCAATGGTTAAGAAAATCAGTTAATACTTGGAACCGCTATAACTTTTTTATGATAACGCTTATCGTGATGAAATCTGGAGTAGAAACGTTTGCTTTAATTTAGGCTTTCAAAAAAAAAGACATTGAATATTGAAAAGTAAACGATACGTTAAAAACTATTTTTGATGAAAAATCACTTTTTATACTTCTTCTGAGTAAAATGTCATTCGCACTCCAGACTCAACGCAAATCGCTACGCAGTTCAATCTGGTTTAAATTTTGCTTGTTACTGTCTTTTGATATAATGATCATTATAAGCCTGGAGTTTTCCTTAACCCTTTTTTTATTATTCTCTAGCCCCATTTTTGTAAACCTGCTGTACACTGAGATTCTTACTTTTGATTCAAAGAGCTAGCATTACTGTTAAGGTTAAACAATCTTAGCTTCTACAGTTTCCAACCTTCTACATTATTTAATAACCTCTTGAATTCTTTGTTTTAAATTGAATTATATAGTTTTCAGAAAATAATTTTATTTTATGGATGAATCTTGTCTAAAATTGTGAAAAATTTCAAAATTTTCCGAAAAAATGCCTTTCAATCTTTTTGTCCATCTTTAATTTACAAAAAATAGCAGTATGATTGGCAAAAGTGAATTGCAAATGATCGATAGCATGCAAGCCTGCAGCGCGCATGATTCATCATATTTAGTTCATCCCTTACTAATTTCAGTTATTCAACTGTACACTGAAGTTCTTCTTCTCCTTTATTATTAAATAGAACATTAATGAAGCATTAATGTTACAGCAAAACACTCATCACTTCTACAATTTTATACTAATTATCTTAAAACTTATAGAAATCATTGGTTTGAATTAACGTTAGAAATCCATGAAAACAAAAAATTGAAATGCATAAATCTGGTCTTACACCGTTGATGAAATTGAAATTTCCTTTGAAAAAAAATCGTTTTTCATCATGTTGTTTATCATGCATTCGAAAATATCAATAGTACTTCAATTCCTAATCAAAAATGAAGTTCAAACGATTGATAGAAAACATAATCACCTTCAATATGAGAAATTTTTTTTTAAATTGTTTTTATGTAGCGGAAGATGTACTGATTTAAGTGCAAGTTTAGCTTTAATTTTTTTCTAAGTTTTAAATTTTAAATTTTATTGAAATCTGGTCTGCTCAGATATGTTTAAATTTAATCAGAGGTTAACAAAATTCAAAATGCCAAAAACGAGTGATACGATCTAAAAAAAAATTTTCTCCTAAATTGCGTAGCCATGTGCATCAGAGCTTGCAAATATTGTGGAATTATTTCAAAGAACAATTAAAAAAAAATAGAAAAGATTTTTAATATTTCGTAAGAAATCAATCAAAGGGTGTATGACTGTTCTTATTCATGTGTCGTCAAATTTCATTTATTGAGAATTAGTTTTCCAAGATAAACACATTTCAATATAAATTAGTTATATTTGGATAACACCAATTATAAGAAGGATATTCAAAATATTAAATTTTAAATAAAATGTTCTTTTGAAATAAGTTTTTTAAAAAATCCAAATACCTTCTCTCCCCGCGTTGATATTTTTTATTGTTTCAGGGTGACAAGAATTTGGATTACAATAAACAAATAATTTGCAATGAATAAAGTTACTATTCCATTGCACTAATTTTACAGATAAAAATTTCTAAATATGGACTACAAATCTTCAAAAAAAAAACTAAACCTATGGGAACTCACCGACCAAATATTTTAATTTTGCTTGAAAATGATTCAGAAAAGGCTAAATTTTCTATTAGAGTTACTGTTTTTTTTTTTTTAATCATCTTCTATAAACACACCGTGATTTCCTCAGATTTGCATTCGTCAAAGTCCAAAAACTTTCGATTGGTCGAAGCTCTGGACAGTTTGGTGGGTTAATTAGTGGTATGAAAAAAAAACCTAGCAAATTGCTTTTGCTGAACCAAATCGAGCAGTCACTTGAAGCAATTGCTGCGGTTGCTATGAATAAAGTTTGTTTTGACAGTTTTTTTCTCTGACAGAATCTTTTACTTTTAGAACAAGCTAGTTTGGTATGAATAAAGCCCAAATCTGAAGCAATTGCTCGACAAATCTCCAAGCAATTGCTTTATTTTCTAAGCTTGCTCGGTAGCAGACTTTTCTAATAAAAAATTCTTTTATAACGTCATAAATTTATAAAATTGGCAATATTGCACTTCAAAACAATTCAAATAGGCATTTTCAACATGGATAAACAAGAAAAAGTGAAACCCCAATTTGTTTTCATATTCTTGGCGTTGTATGGAATGACTCGTCTTACATGAAATTGAACGAATCGAATAGCAAACATTCCAGATTACCAGGAATAGTGGAAGAATTCCTAACTGGCCCGAACTTGCAATAACATTTTAATAATTTTTAGCGATTTTTTTTAAGTTTTAACAATATAAACATTTTTGATTGATTTTAAAGTAGCTAATTTTAATTGATAAAACATTTTGCTTTTCAGGTGAACTAAGTGTTTCTTGCTCACTAGACCAATTGGAATTGTCCTTTCATATATCATATTCGAATATGTATTCATTTTTTTTAAAACATCAACGAGCACGCAATAACCAAAAAAAATCCGGTCGTTCTTACACCCACCAACCGCAGCATCGACTTCATGGCTATTTTAGCCGTTTTTTCAATTTTCTAATCGTCTTCTTTCATATTACTTTAGAAAACTTCAGATACTGCTGGTTGGATAGCTATATTTTTCGAAGCAAAAGCTATGTTCTAAGACTTTAGTACACATCCACTAAGCAAATGTTTATTCATACCAAAATAAGCAAATGCTTTGGGCTTTTGCTTTGCTTGATTTCGAGCTAAGTAAAAGCTACCGAAGCAATTGCTAAACCTTATACTTACCACTAAATGTCTTTAGGTAAACATGGTACCTTGTGGACTTCATACCACTTTAATGCATCCTTACCTTAGAGTAGTAGCACTATGCGAGATCAGGTCAAAACATTGTAGAATTGCTATGCTGTTTGATTAAGGGGGGGGGGGGGGGGGGGTAGGGTCTAACACTTTCAAAAAATCGATTTTTTTATTTTTCTATTTTCTTATTGTAAAACGTTTCAAGAATGTTGTGTCAAATTTTCAAGTCAATTGGAGCAAAACTGGAGAAGTTATAGGCCTTTATCTCCTCCTATTTAATACTGCAAGAAAGCAAGAGCAGAAACTTCAAACGCGTTTTTCTCGAAAGCACATTTTTAAAGTCCGTGGACATCGTCATTTGAAAACTACTTATCCGATTCTTTTCAAATTTGGAACATATTTTCTACGTATAAAATACCAGACCCCAACGTTGTTTTTTTTTGTTTTTTTTTTTACTTTGGGGAGACTTTACAGGTGAAAAATGGCGGAATTTTTCGTGAAAAATCGTAGTTTTTACTTCAAACAGCCACAAAAATTTAATAAAATTTTTTTTAAGTAAAATAAAAACGTTGGGGTCCAGAAAAACATCTATTAAAAATATTTTGCTCTGATTTTTTGACTTCAGATGATTCTGTGGTGAGATACAGTGTCCACCGCAAATCCTGTTTTCTAAAAGGCATCCTTGAAAGTGCTCCGTCAACGGCTCATTTTTCAATATTTTTCTACGAAAAAATTACTAAATGTTCTTTTAACAATGCTTTGTATAATGCAAAAAATTTGAATACATTTGTTTGAACGATAGCTCTAGAAAAAAATCGTGAAAATGGTGTTTTTTTATACTCGTTAGACCCTACCCCCCCCCCCCCCCCCCCTTAAGGGTAGCAACCTTTTTTGTAAACATTCTTGCACGTAAATTTCGCCATTCATTATATCTATGGTTATGAATGTACGAGAAATTTTACCGCATTCACATATGGCTTGCCACACGGCCACACCATAACCTTCTTTCCAAATTTTTCAGTGTTAATGGCTTTCACTGATGCAGGAACATCCTTCCCCTTCGGTGAGGTATATAATTGTGGTCCAGGCAGAATTGAACTGTCGAGTTTGATGTACACTGCCGGCCAAAAGTTTGGGATCACCCGCTAAAAAACATGCAAATTTTGATCGTTCATCTCTCAGCCGTCTTAGAACATATTGCAAATCTTCTGATCTCATTTGAAAGATAATGAGCAATAGCTATTTTGGAGGTATTTTGCCCAGAAATAATGTTTTAGTTTTGCACATAAAACTTAACCTAAAGAACATTTTCAAAAAATCGCACTCAATGTTCAAAGCCGATCATTTTGAGATAGGGTGGACAAAATTTCAAAATTTGAGTTGCATTAGAATCCTTATTCTATACTTCTCAAAACATAATCAAAAATGTTTGTGCAAAAATTTAAGAATGTACTTTTAATTAATAATATAGACACTTAAGTTATCGTCCAAAAGTTTGGGATCATCCCTAGTATGGTGTATCGGCCAAAAGTTTGGGATCATTCTTTCAAAAACATGCAAATTTAACTCATTCATATCTTTCTCACCTAACATCGTATTGCTGATCTAAAGGGTGCATTGTTGTTTTTTCGTAAAATCATTATAAAATTATATTTCAAATCCATAACCATAAAAAATTCAGAATCATAAGTGTGAATTTAAAAAAAAAAACAATTAATTTCAGTTAAATTTTTCAATTATCACTTTAAAATATAATGAATATATGAATTTAAAAAAAAAATGACAATTCTTAAGCTTTCAAATGTACCCTTCAGATCTGCAATACGATGTTAGATGAGAAAGATATGAACGCCCCAAACGGCCCAAAATTTTGGCCGATACACCATACCCAAACTTTTGGACGGTAACTTAATTGTCTATTTTATTAATTAAAAGTACATTCTTAAATTTTTGCACAAAATTTTTTGATTGTGTTTTGAGAAGTATAGAATAAGGATTCTAATGCAACTCAAACTTTGAAATTTTGTCCACCCTATCGCGAGATGATCGGCTTTGAATATTGAGTGCGATTTTTTGAAAATGATCTAACTTTAGGTTAAGTTTTAGGTGCAAAACTAAAACATTATTTCTGGGCAAAAACCTCCAAAATAGCTATTGCTTATCATCTTTCAAATGAGATCGGAGGATTTGCAATATGTTCTAAGACGGCTGAGATATGAACGATCAAAATTTGCATGTTTTTTAGCGGGTGATCCCAAACTTTTGGCCGGCAGTGTAGGTTTGATCATTCATGATAAAACAAACCGATTTTCAGCCAGAAATTTGTCGTAGAGTTTCCGAGCCCTCGATTTCACGTTTTCAACCTGATTGGTACTCCTTTTTGGCTTTTTCTGTTTCCGATGGGTCTGCTGAAGTCAAATTTTCTCTCTGGCACGCATAATCTTAGCAGATGAGGTACGTAGTTTCTAAGCCATATCCCGTACTGATGCAGAGGGATGCCGTTTGAAGTCACCCTTGATTGTCTTGTCCATTGTATTCAGGGTCAGCAGGGCCAGATTTCCTACCACACCTCGGGGAATCTACGGAAGTACACCTGTTCTCCATGCGCGGTTTGAATTGCCCAATGGGGGCCATGCCCATACACTCACACCTTCTTCCTTAGCTAGGTTTCTGATAAAAAGACCAATCACAGTGCCCCATTTGTGTACAATCCGTTTTCTTTGCTCGGGAGTAAAAACTTGCATTTAGGTACAGATTTCTTCGCGAAAAAACGACAACAAATGACAACGCTTACATCACTTGGATGTAAACAACAGTACGTAGCCAAAATTTGGTTGGACACTACGATATAACGGTTTTTTTATAGTGTATTTATAATTATATCGGAACAACCTATATCGTTTCAAACGAATTTTACTTTTTGGTTCGATGAAACTCTCCTGTCAAATAACAGATTTCACAGGAACCCAACATCTTTAATGATAAACGCCCTAGAAGCCACGAGTCATCTGATGTCCTTTCAGTTATTGGTGACATTTTGAAAATCTGAGAGATCCCTACTCAAAAAGATCATCTGGTAATACTGTCGCTGAATCCCAAAACCGGAGTTTTCGTCAACATCAGCGGCGACGGCGACATCACTGATCAGAAATCTATCAAACATCTTCCAAGAGTCGGAACCAAACCAAAGAAAGGGTTGCGGATTGCCGGGGTGTTTGATAAATTTTTCATCATCACTGGTTGGCAAGGTTGCCAATCACCCGCGCGAAAACTTCGGATTTCAACTGAATTGACAGTATCATTTGGTTCAACATAATCGACTCAAAAACATGAGGGGCATTAAATGGAAGAAATTGAGAGAAATTTAAATAATCGCTTTTGATTTTTTCATTTATAACTCAATAGAATATTCGTTTGAACGAATAGTTGAAAAGGTATGTATATTATATAGTATTTTTTATAATAAATCAAACGACAATTATTTTTCCACAAAAGCTGTTTAAGCACAAAATTTACGCTTGAACAGTTCAATCCTTTTCCCTAAAATGATAATCGAGCTCTATGAGGTATAATCAATAAGTCAACATATTACATCGCTAGACGTTATTAAGTTCCAAGAAAGCGTTCTCCACCATCAACACAACCCAGCTTGATCCCCCAGCTGTCTGCGAAGAATGGAAACAGCTCTGCGTGCCCCAAGAGGAAGGAGTCCAACAAAGCAAAAATTCAATTATGCTTCCGAAGAAAGCAGCAAAGGATTATCATCTACCTACTCCTGTTTCGTTGGCTGCGAAAAAGAACAAGCAACAACAGCAAACTGAAATGACAAAAATCTCGATCAAATCCCCCGTCTGCCATTGGCAAGAGCTATTGCTGCCTGGAAGACCATCGTCAGGACCAGGAGAGATGAAAAGCATAAAGCATATCAATGGGGAAAAATCGGGGAAAACTGTTTGATAGATATACGTTTTGTTCATTCGGTAAAAAGGCTTGACTAGTTCGATATCGAAAGTGATAACTTTTAGAAAACAATAAATTGACCACTATGTTATCAGAAAAATTGAAAAATAAAAATCTCTCTTTCTGGTTTTATATTTATCATATTTTTGTAAAGTATTTTAGCGCTTATGTAATTACATCACTAGAATCGGTATAAAATTACCTTTCTGATGAATCTAAATTTATTGCGGAAATCTTGCGTTAATATACTCGAAATCCATTGCAAAGTTGAATTTTTGTGCAAGAAAATCTGAAAAATTGCTAACTGACAAAAAGTTCGAAAACCAGCTAACTTCGAAAATTCGTCAAAAATTCTATGTTTCTTATTTTGAAAATCTATAGATGCGCAGTTGTGCCAAATTACGTCAGCTTTGCAATTTCTACCAAAATTCATCTGGTGTGACTTAAACAATTTTGATGATTCATTGATTGAAAAGTACGGTTTTAACACCACTTTTTTACATTTTTGTGGTCATGGTTTTAAAAAAAATTTTAAAAAAGAATATTTCCATTTGTGTAACGTATAGCTCCAAACATCAGCTTTCTTGGACACTAAGTGAATTTTTTCTTGAGCGCTTCGTAGCATACTACAGTCTTTTTATCCGAAGCATTTTTTTTTTCGGATTTTTTTTCATAGACTTTGAATAGCGGAGAACTGAAATGTTGTAAGTGAATAATGTCTGAGTTCCAAAACTATAAATTTTGTAAATTCGGATGAGAAACAAGGGAGATATAGATAGCAGTTCTAAGCGGGGAGTGTCAAATTGACACTCAAGGTCTAGGGAGTAAAAACCTGATTTGGATTGGTACCAGAGAGGTTCAAACGCTACACTTGTACCTATGGCCGTAGGAAGTTTGATAAAAAATCAGTAATGAATCGGAGGAGGTTCTGATTCCATATAATAAAACTAAAATGGTATTTTTGTTTCCATATTTCTAAGACTCTAGATATCGGTTCAAGATCCTTGAATTTCAATTAGAATCATGATAAGACACAAGAAATGAAAAACTGTTTTGATATTCTGATTCAAATAGGGTTTAGAATTTCGTACGAAAACTGATTCAAGATTTTCGAAACTAATACGCATTTTCGTATTAAGATAATTATTAAGAATACTATTAAAAATAAGAATAAGAATACGAAATTCTTGAACTTGATTCTTGTGTAAAATTTAAACAAAACAAGGTTTCAAAATGGCGATGAAAGTTTGAAATCGTCATACGAAATTCATATCATCAAAATACATGGTCTCAAATTAAAAAAAAATTAATCAGATTCGAAAGTCGGATAAGCAATTAATATTTGAAAAAAAAGAATTTATATTGAAACCCTAAACTATCAAATAAAGGATTCATTTTTGAGGGTCCTGAAGAAAATTCCACTTTTTGGTTTATATTTATTACTCTGATCAGAAATTTATTTTTAAGTTTTGACTCAGACTCAGCATTCATATTCAAAATATTATTCAAAATTCAGATTCTGATTGAACTCGTTAAAGACTTTTACAATGAAGATGAAAATATCATGTTTGATGTCGAGGAAACTCAAATGTTGAGGAACTCAAATCACAAAAGATGGCAAATTTAAAATTAGTTTTGTTCATCTAATTTCAAAATTCAAATTATTTATAATCAAAGTTTAAATAAATCAGTTGAAAATTACAAATACTAAATTGAAATTAAATTTACTTTGCCTGTTTTGGTATATGAAAAAAAAACCTTTTTTATAAAGAAAAATGCAATCTTCATCTAAAAAATCGGTAGGAAATTCCATATAGTTTCGGTGTACTATTAAACGTTATTAATATTGCAGTTTTTCAAAGCCATGTTTCAAACTAAAATCTTTAATTTGGATCTAGTTTGAAAGAATGAGATTGGAACCGCAAAATTATTTTTACATTTGGAAAATTCATTTACGTATTTTCTTCGATGTATTAAATCTTTGAATTTGTATTTGTGAATTTGAGTTTGTAAGATATAGCTTATTTGATTTAAGCATATAATTTTGTTTTAAGAAACTTGAGGTGTTCTTAAAAAAAACTTATTATATGCTCAAAACAAATGAGCTTAATCTACCAGACTCTTGAGAAAATTCAAAGAATTTTATTTAAGGCTTCATTATACAAATTAAGGTTACCATTTTGGAGATTAATATACTATTTTTTTGAGTTTGTGTTATATTTATGAGTTCGAAAATGATGTTGGAAATCCATTTCCATATTTATTGTGTATTTTTGGAAGGGTTATTATTTTTACAAAGATTTGAATTTAGAAACCCCCTCACCATGCACGGGTCCTTCCGTCTCACGGGCCTGCTTCCTCCAATACATCGTGAGTTCTAAAAATTACTCAAGCAAAACGAATTCACTTCATATTGCGACTCGTATTCAACTATTCAACAGCTAATAACATTTTTTCTGATAAATTGTTCAACAGAAAATTTTCTTTAATGAATTTATAAATTGGCACAAAACCTATCAGCAGGATCGTTCCAGAGAGGAAACAAAAATGATGTTTATCATGAATTCAATTGAATTGAACAAAATATTTAATATTTCTATACAAACATAATACCTAATTTACTCATGTAAACGTTACTTAAAAACTCTACTAAAAATCAAGGCTGAGTTCTGAACCAACACGAAACTTTTAAGACCCCATGGTTTGAGAAAATCGAAAATTATCCCAAATCGACTCAGTCTAATATGGTCAGGATTTCAGTAACGTTGATCTTCCTTGGTGTCAGATAATGTTTTTTTGGAAATCAAATCTCCCATAATAAAAAAATAGCCCATAATAAAACATAGCGAGGGGGAGGACAATAAAAAATAATGCAAAAACTTATAAATTTTGATTAATTGCACGAAAGCTTGCATACAACAAGATTGCAAACTATATCATTGCACAAAATCAAATTTATTTTTTGCTCTTGTAATCTTTCGAATATTTGATAATTTTTTCAAGATTCCATAAAATACTTGAAACTTTATTTATTCCCTTTATTTATTTCTTTATTATTCTGGTTTTTGGAAATTGTAAAGGGGGGGAGGGGGGAGGATGGGTTGATAAAAGAAGAAATTGATAGCTTTTAAAAATTGCGCAATGATTGTACAGTGGTAATCGATGGACAATTTACCCTACGCGGAATGGTTAGGAAAAATTCTTTCGTACAACTGTCTATAAAATTCTCCTAAAATACATCTCGGTTCATAAACACGTTTTGAAATTTACTAGACGAACGAAATGTACTATCGGCACATAATTCCACCAGGATTATTATTATTCGTTACTACATGTGTCTGCTCTTATCGGGGTTACTAATCGAAACCTTGAGGACGATTGTTCTACGGCTTGGAGCAAGGCAAGGTGGTACTCGGAAGGGGTTCATAAATTCTATAAATTATCTCCCAACCATCTCACTAGCTAACTGTTATATAAAGGAGAAATATCGTGTACCTACACCGCAGCAGAGATACAATTTAGAGGAGACGAAAGCAACAGAAACGGAACCGAAAGAAAAGAAAAAAAGATCACCGGAACCGAGCTGCTTTAGCTGCTTCCCACAAAGGAACTTTTCGAGCACATTAGATACGTACCGATGGGAGCGACCAGCCCTCCGAAGGTGGTTCTGGCACTGTCAACAGCAGCAGGTCCTTGGAACAACCCCAGCGCCAGCACCAAAACGATGACCGCCACACACCGAGGCATACTTCTGGGCGTTAGTTTTGTTGTTTTCGTTGTTGTTGTTGTCATAGCCATGGTGGATTTGTTGTGTTGTGTAATAAATTAAGCTTATGAATAAATAACTTAAATAAATAAACTCGGTAACACTATATATCAGAAAACTTTTTCACTGGGATTAGCGGCGGCGATAGCCGTTTCCAGAAGGGGAGGGGTCTGTGGTCACAAACCTCACACAATAATCAGGCTCCCGTCTAGGAATGAAATAACTGGGGGGTCCCCTGGACTAGTAACCAAACACACTGATGATAATAGTAGGTTGAATCCCCTTTCGTAACAGCAGCCGGTTGCCGGGAGAATCTCCAAGGGATTAATTTACACAAGTATAGCTTCAAATTATCTCGTCGCAGGATTTACACTGCGGCATCAATCGTCGTCGTGGCTCTTTGATATCCAGCTAGAAAGCAACCACCGAATCGCCGTTGAATAAAGCCACCCACCCAGTAGTGGGTGACGGTTGTGGGTGGAACCATTAATGATTGAAACATTGACTGTGCTGTGCAACGATCCGAAAGTTTCGCGCGATCAATCGTTGTTCAATCAACTTTTAAATAAGATCAAACTGCTTTGAATATTCCAATTCTACTACCATATCGCTTTAGGGCGGAATAATATTGGTTTTACGTTTGCTTTTTTGCCTAATCACATCTGCTACACAAGTAGAATTCACTTCCTCCGAAAGGACACACCGTCCCACAATTCCCCTTGAAGAATATACACACAATCTCGCTCACACTTTTCTATCCCAAGGAAAGCGCCGTTTAACTACATTTTCACCGATGTGCGGATATATCCAATTTTTTCCGCACGAAGTTCCGACTTTCACCCTCACAGAACAACCACCTCTAGACCAAAGCTAAAGCGCAAGGACTAGCGCAAAAAAATCGCACATAGAAGGGGGAGTACAAATGCGGTTATATTCCTCCGCTGCCTCGTCGTCTCGGTATAGAAAGTATAGAAAGTGTACAACAACGGGATCAAAGGAAAAATCTAGCGCCCGGAACGTGTCTACAACCGTAACAGGTCGCGCGCGCCGTACTTTCTCACGGTTTTCCCGGTCACACCACAGTTAAAACGAAAAGGTCCAGTCCACTGCACTGCTCGCGGACAACTGAGAATCCGATTTGGCCGTCATCACCCGCGCGTCAACCGACCAAGAACCAAGCACCGTAACGTTCTCGATATCGGCCGGTTCCCGATTTTCCGATCCAAAAACCTCTCGAATTCACGGAGCATAACATGCTGTACGCAAACGCACCGCACCACCAACATACTCTCTCTTGCTCGCTTTTCACACTCTCTCCTACGCGTATTCCGTCAGCTTCACGCGTTTTATGTTCATCGGATTGCCGGTGCAGCATGGTTCATGGCATGGCCCGGCCAGAATCACATGTTTTGCCTCTGCTCTAATTCCAACTAGAGCCGGTGGTTGGGTCAGATGAACACCCGACCCACTGATAGATACCTTTCTCTCCAGGAATCCATCCACAACCAAAAACACGGGATTCTTTCTCCCATCATCATCAACGTTTCGCTCGAATCCGTCGCAGGACCATGAAATTTTATGGCTTTTGTAGAGAACGTGGTGTGTAGAAGAGAGCGGACAAAAACATAAAACAGTCCATGTGGATTACGTTGTTTGGGACCCATTCCACAAACTTATTTATCATAATTCGGTGTGAGGAGGGAGGGTATTCCATCCTAACTATATTGGTTCATACTGAAGCGCGCGGAAGCAAACGCCGTCATCCTGCTGTGAGAGCTGTTGAAAAGAGCCGCACGGTCCCGGCCCGGCTGAAACTGGAAGTAATATCCGTCCGTACCTAGAGGAAGTTGACGCTATTTTGCTGCTGCTGCGGGATGATGACGACGCCGCGCGCCGTAGGCCCTTTACGGCGCATAGCGCACGATATAATTTGGTTAGGGTGGCCACTGACCACCTTTGTCTTTCATTTTAGTGTCTTCAGAACATTTGCTCTTTCAATTATTCTTTATAACTTGAAAGCATAAAAAAGGTTAAGGTTAAGGTTAAGGTCTACTAAGAAAAATTGAAAATTCTAACTTCTTTGTTTCAAGAGAAAGAGCTGTATTTTGTTCTACAAAGTTGTAAAATACACAAAAATATGAAACTTAGTTGTAAGCACCAAAACTCTATCTCTGTTCAGAGCAGAGTTCGAGAGGTTTTATTTTGAAAGTTTTTGAAAAGTTTCTTAAAGTAGTTTTTTGAACAAAACTATGGTTAGATGAGGGTTTTCATGAATAACATTTGTTGAGAGTTCGAGACTGGCTTTCACTAGAATCAAGAAGTACGCGGTATGGTAGTAACGACCCTTTACGGTCCACAAAAATTACACAGGAAAAATTTTTGACTATTACGTGTCACTGAAACTGCAACCTTTAAAATAAATCAACCTGTAATTAACAAAACCTGTAATTTTAAATTTTTTTCCTAGAAAGTAAACGAAGCTCCTTTTTGTTGCAGGAAATAATTTTTGCTGTGTAGCTTCATACGATTTTATACACTTTTTGACTTCAATGTATGTACTACAACTTACAACCTTTAAACGACATAATAAATCTTATCCAAGAGACCAATTGAGAAATAATAATTGAACAATCAATACAATTTATTCATGTAACCTCAAAAGTTTATCATCAGATGATTTAAAAACAACAATAAAACATAACTTTTTTCTCCAACGATAGATTTTCATGACCCCATAGTAAATTCTTTTTTGTCACGTCAAGATTTTTCGAACCGTGAATTAATCATCCGTGTACCCACATCAGAAAACTTAATTGGCTTTTTTGGCCAATCCAAGTCAGTTTTGTACTGAATTTATACTAAAAACAGCTTGATTGTTTCATAACTATTTTCTCTCACGGTAAACTTTCATCGTAGCCAGATTAAGAACACGGGTTAGAAACCTTACTATGGTCCAGTGTTATGCGCCAACTGACGTTGCCGATTTGCAGGAAAAAGAGCAGTTTTACAGTCAGCAGCGTGGTTGAGAAAATTACGAAGAGTGCCATTCAAATCCATTTGGGCGACTTCAACGCAAAGATTGGCTCCGATAATCAGGACCTTGAGCGCATCATGGGGCGGCTAGGACAGATGAGCGAAAACGGAGAGCTGTTTGTAGAATTTTGTGGCAACGAGAACATGGTGATCGGTGGATCGCTCTTCCCCCATCGACCAGCACATAAGTCACTTGTGTATCTCCCGATTCCTCTGAATTTACCACATCTGCATCAGCCGAAAATGGAGAAGGAGCCTTCTTGATGTCCGCAAAAAACGAAGCGCAGACATCGCACCTGACCATCACCTCGTCCTTGGCGAGATACGGTTGAGAGTTGCGCGTGTCTAACAGCGAGAGGAGAAAGTCGGGTGTCGATACGACGTCCACCGGTTGGAGAATCCAGAGGTGAAAAGGGCATATGTCGAACTGCTAGAGTCGGATGTCGGATGAAACCTGGAGGATGATCGATGATCGGAGAAAGGCGAAAGTCGGAATTTAGTAGGCATGAACCGTGTCAGCCAAAGCAAGAGACAAGAGAGCCTGGACAAACTCCCTAGCCGAAGAGGGAGAAAGAGCCGCCGCCATTGGAGATATCCGATTATTATATGATATTTCTCGCCGCCTTAGTGGTGCAAGGACTAATGCAAGAATACCGCTGAAAGACCGAGCAGGTCAGTTATTGACCGATCGGACAGATGTAGCGATGGTCAACAGAACCCGCAGCTCGTAGCGCCAACAGTAAGCCGCATAAATGGCGTCAACTCGGAAGCGCCCTCGCTGGCTGAAATAGAAACGGCAATCAAAGACATGAAATCCAACAAAGCACCTGGGATCGATTGCATCCCTGCTGAAATGCTGAAAGCCGACCCTGCCTTGTCAGCAGAAATGTTGCACCGTCATTTCGCTGAAATTTGGGATACTGCAACATTCCCGGCCGACTGGTACCTATCTCTTGAAACGCCAAAATCCAAGTGTAGAAGAAATACGAATTAGAACTGTATTGGCCCCGTAATTGTTCTGAAGGAGGGAAGAAGGACAAAGAGATTTCGGTCTCTCAGTCCTCAAGGTCGTACGCTGAGTTGGAGTTGCGCGGGCAGTCGGTTCTAGACGACAAAAGTCAGTGTTGGTAGTGACCCGAGTAGAGCCCTGCTGGCTTGAGGCATGTTATTGTCGATTAGGCCGCAGCGGCTTGCGTAGCTGGGTAGGCGAAACGGGTTAGAACTTTGTCAAATTGTGTCCAAATCTCACAAGTTTTAGAATATAGGTAAATCTTTATACCGATTCTAAAAAAACATTAAGTTGAAACTGGTATAATGAACCACGGATGCGTTTGCTTTGGTCGGAATTTTGATCTAAATAACGGGCTGTTTGGACCACAGGTACAGATGCTCTTAATTTATATTTACTCTTACGTATTAAAATATCTGATAAATATTGTATTCTATTTTATTAAAATCCTTGCAACATTTCTATCTTCTCTGCAAACCCTAACCACCCACCAGAGCTAACTTCAGTTCGCTATCAAACCACCACTTGCTGGTCCCCTTTTCTTTCAACGCAAAAAAAAAACTAGCTACTCCGAATGTTTATGCTGCTCCATACCCACTCCACACTCCACCCCACAGTTATTCGGTCATCGCAGCTAAAGACTCTGCATGTTGCTCGTACCTATGTATGTATGTAGAAAAAGCATTGGAGGAGCACTTGAACAATAATTTTTTTCTCACTTTCCTTCCACACTTTTTATGCTCCCGTCTGCCCGACAAAAGAATAGCCATTCTCCCCGGTCATGCCTTATTAATAGCAACATACATAGCGATGACAGAAATAAGGGAAAAAGCACCGGTATATATTGCATAACTTACCGACCGAAAGGAAGGAAAACATAAACAACCATATTCCACGCCTGGAACGAAATGTTCATCAAACGTCTAGAACGTTCATGCAGAAATGAACGCTCTCCTCTTGAACACATGGCGATACGATCGAATTGATAAACGAGAGAGAATTTTCGAGGTATGGTGGAAAATAGAAAGAAAAATAGAAAATTCAACAATGCTCAATTTTCAGCCGATACGATTCATTGCTCATCTATTAAACCGCATCGCTATGTTTTGCTACCTTTCTCTCTGGGTAGCATGAGAAGAAAATAACATCCTCACCCGATGGGTAACGATAGCAACAAACAGCATCCGCTCGTGGAGGAAAAAAACACGCTGTTTGGAGGATAACCTTCACCTGACATAGGATATCGATACGCCAGGGCACGCACGATATCCTTTTGGCGATGACACAATGTCCAGGAAGCGCTAATGCGGGCATGAGAAAAAAGTGAAAAGTTATGATAACTAGCAAGGTTTGATAAAAAACACGTAGGTAGATTCAAAACATTTGGTTTTAAAAATTCAGATTTCAGATTCAAATTTGAGATTCAGATTTAAGATTTCAGATTTACATTTGAGATGCAGATTCAAATTTCAGATTCGACTCCAAAACCACAAAATCTCATCCCAGAACCACAATTCTATATCAGTTTTTCAAAAAAATTCTCACTTGTTGATGATAATTCAGTCCCAAATATTGAATCTCAATGAAGTTAGACTAAGCTTACCAGATTGTCCGGATTTTGACCAGAATTACTCACTCAATTTGCAAAATCAAACGAAAATTTCAATAAAGTCATAAGAATTATGTATCTTGCGGTCTTGCGTCCAAATTTTTTTTAAGTAAATTTAGCCAAAATAAACATAAACGATATTTGGGAAACCTTAAATATAATCGGCTGATGTATTTCAATTAAATAAAACAGTTTTCCACGTGTTTTTTCATTTCAATGAAATAATTCTGTAGTTCGCCTGCATATTGGCCGGATTTTTGGGAAAATTATGAAACAATATGTCCTCATTTTGCAAGGTTTTGAAATAAAATTGCCTGGATTTTCCCAGCCCAGATACATGCGGAAAAATATCTAGTAAGTATCCAGTTCATTGTTCTTGATTTTCAGTTTTTATCATCTTTGGTGAAGAATCCTGCTTTGAACCTTAATTATGCATTTCAATCTAAAATTTGATGAATTTTTAAGATTCGAGACTCATAATTTCGGAATATGAAAAGATAATATAAAAATTGCAAACCATTTTTAAGATTTTGATCTGAAATTTTTTTCCTTAATTTTTATGCAAAGTTGAAACATAAGAAAGTTCAGATTTAAAAAATGTGAAACAATTTCATCCTTCAAAATGTTGTTTAAATTTACAAATTCAATTACGAATAAACAATGGAAACAAAATCATATTGGAAACCATAAATTCAGAACCTAATAAAAGATTTCTGGTTAAGAGTTCTGATACAAATTTCGTTTTTTGATTTCAAATTCATAAAATTTCTTATCTGGAATAAGATAAGGATTTGATTTTGGGTTCAAATTGCAGAATTCAGACTAGGAAATAAAATCCCAGGTTTGTATCTAGATTTAGCTCAAATTTAAGATTTTAATCAATATCAAAATATCAATGTTTAAATTTTATCAAGTATTCAAATTGTAGGAGATCGCAGTTTCATTACTTTGATTCTTGGTTTCAAAAAATTAAAATTCAACCAAAATCAGTTGGGAAACACAAACCTGATTAAAATCACACATAAAAAAGTAAGATGTAGATTCATTTAAAATAATTTGTATTTTCAAAAATCTAGATTTAAATTTTCACAGGCTCACAGGATTATAATTATGAAATATAAAAAAATTTAATGATAATTTTTGGATTTGTTTTTTATTCTCAAGTAAAATTTCAGCTGGTAATTTTATTAAACATTATTAACATATTTTGCAGATTCTTCATTCTTCAAAATCAACGGTTCTTACTAAAATCTTTATTTTTAATCGAGTTTACAAAAGTAAAAAATAAACCTTATTTGAACAGTAAACCTAATTTTTTACTTTTATTGCTGAATATTTGCTACATTTTCACCCAAGCTTAAAATTGTTATGCTTGTGGTTCAAAAGAATGAGCTCCCTCATGTTATGAGTAAAAAAGTTTTTTTCTAAATGAAGCGTTCAAAATCCTTTTTTTTTGTTTCGATTATAATAGTAGTTCCTACATCATTGTTCCATTCGCGACTTTTCTCAACAATGCAGCTGGCACACCAATCACTTATCAGGAACAACTGTGTTCGATGTTTACTCTCAAACTCACGGACATCAGCTCAGAAGGCAACTGATTTACCAATTGAGCTATATCACAAGTACCTATATTTTTTAAGCTTCATGAAAAAATGGACTAGGACTAGAACTAGGACTTATTTTCAAAATTAAAAAACTTTTCATGCAAAATAACTTTAACTTGAATCATTTGTACTTAGTACATGTACATTTTTTCACGTGTGTATGCATTGTTCAAGCAAAAATGTTTTAGGAAAAAAAATTGTTATCAAACCATCGGTTTTCGAATTGCTGGATTTTTCAGCATTCAGTTGTGTTCTTGTCATTTTTGCTGTTTTCACATTGCTGGACTTTCCAGCAATTGATCTAGTTTGCTGGAAAATCAGCAATCGAGTTGTCAATTTCGAGTTTGTTTTTGTTTCGTACGCTGTAAGCAAGGTGAGATTCTATTTTACGAATTTTGGTTAAATTAATATAATTATTTTATTTTCCTCTATATTCTAGCAACCAGATAACAAGTCAAGGGTGAGTTTTTCTTAGACAGATAGATATTCTCTAAAATATTCTTATCAAAACTAGTTTTACAGGTGGCGGATGATCAACACTTTGGCACAAAACTGCCAGCTCAGAGCCGGATTTATAGAATATTTTTAAAAAAATATCGTGTTTCTGGAAATAAATGTATCCCTTTATGGAAAAATGGGAGGAAATAATTGTTTTTATTACTTATTATATGCACAGCCAGTAATCAAAATTTAATTTTGAAATAAAATATAAATTTGATACTAAATACAGCCGGTTGTGTTGAAAGAAATAGCTGGTTTCCAGCAATCTGGATTGCTGATTTTCCAGCAATTTTAAGTGCTGGAAACCAGCATTAACGTTTGCAGTTTTTTCCAGAAATTTAAGTTGCTGGAAATTTTGCTGGAAAGTCAGCGGGACAAAAACCAGCAAAAAAAAATTTGCTGTGTATATAAAAAGCAATTTCTGTATGTTTGTTTGTTTGTCCTCTATAGACTCAGCCGTCTTAGGAGCTAGAGGTCTGAAATTTGGCACGGATGCTCATTAGGATCAGGAATGACGAAAAATGTTTTCAAATTTTCGGATGACCCCTTCTGAAGGGGGTCGTCCATACAAGACAATTATTGTTTTCGCGATATTGATGTTACTTTTTGTCGGATTGTGTTGAAAATTTGCACATGAGTGCTTTGAAAGACGAACAATCGATTTTAGCTGCCAAAATTTGTGTAAGGGGTTAGCCAAAGGGGTCGTCCATATTAACTATTCGCTGTTTTTGCGATATTGACGCACGCTCTTTTTTTTAACTCAAAATTAAGTATGACCGAGGTTCAAAACATAGTTCGATTCTATGAACTTAAAGTTAAGTACCATTTTTCCTCCTTGCGATGTATCAAAACGGAGTTCAAACTGCGAACTCAAAATTGATCCCTTTTTTTCCTTCGACGAGGGATCAAAGCTGAGTTCGATCTTATGAACTAAAAATTGAACTCTCTTTGTTGGACTGAAAACACTTAGCGAGTTCAGTTCGAACCGGAACAGCAACCAACGAACACGTCGCAAAATTTTGTCGTTCCGGAACGATTACCGGAAGACTATGAATAATGAAATGCATGTTCACCGTGTCAGCGTAAAATTCTGTCCGTCATTGTCATCATATGGTGAGCGGCTTGGAATGTCCGGAAACTTCCGGATGTTGTTTACTTCCCTTAGGAAGTAACATCCGGAAGTTTTCTTTGACCGGGAGTGTCAAAACTTTCCACCGCTCTGTAATTGCAATGCAATGTACCGGAACAGCAACATCCGGGTACAACAAATTTTAATCAACCTTTAATTCCCTGAAAATAAGCTACCCTCGAAAAAAAGGATAAATTCGAGTTCGGCTGCCGAACTTAGTATTGAGTATGCCTATCAGAACTTAGTATTGCTATTGCCCAGTCAAACTCAAAGTTGAGGGCGGCCACCGAAGAGCTGTTTTGAACCAAAACTACTTAATTTTGAGTTTAAAAAAAGAGCGTGCGTTATTATACATCGTGGTTTCCCCCGAAACTAATGGTCCTGAAATGTACAAAAACTTCTTCCGGGAAGCCTCCCGGAGGAGCAAGGGATGTGATAAAAAATCAGAACCAACTCGTCTGACGGGAGAAACTGGATTGAATTTTATTTTCCAAATTTTACATAAGTCCACTTGAACGATGATGACGGTTGATGATGCGTCCGTCATCGATGTTCCGTTGATGATGCCTCCGTTGGCATAAAATGTGCACTTTTCTGGAGTGGCGTGCCACCAGCACCTTCGATGGTGTCCAGTTGGGTTAGTGTCTGTCATTTTGGTGCTGCTGACCTCAGCACCAAATATGCTGCCCGTGTCAGCATCAAATGTGCACGGCTTCTACACTTGAGCGATGCCAAGCTTCGCTCGCTTGGCATGCTCTTCCAGTTGGCGCAGCCTGCGTTGGCTGCGCCGCCAATGAAATACGAGCGCGGCTATCAACAGAGCCACGATGAAGGCCCCGTCCACTGAATACGATGCCACATCGTGCATCGTGATGGAATTGGAAACGTTCGAGTCTCCTTCAAATGGCCACATAGTTTTCTTTGTAACAAATAACTGATCGATAAATCGAATTATCAATTCGATTTATTCGATCAGTTTGCTGATGTAGCACTTGAATCTGTTGCTTGTCGCTGGTGTTTCCATCGGCGGGGATGTTTTCATAGGGTGGTCACCCACTCTGAATTTGAGTGCTTCCATTTTCTCCCCCCTTTGGGACGAGGGCGTAGCCTACCGTCCCAAATCATTTGTGGTGCTTGCGGCGGGGGGTCATCTTCAAGTTCGATTATTTCGGGTGGAGGTGGTCGTTCATCAGAGGCCACACCTTCTGGTTGTTGAGTTGTTGATGCAATTTCGGGATCTTCGTCTTCTTCTATTGGTAAAGGGGCTAGCGTTCTTACGTTACGCTTGTAGATCCCGGAGGAGGTTCGCACGACTGCCACTCGGACTATTCCATCCTCGCCTGGATACACTTGAGTAATGATTCCCATAGGCCATCTTGCTACAGGAATGTTGTCGTCTCCGACCAGTACTACTTGACCAATTTTGACGTTAGCTTTTTGTTTGGTCCATTTTGCATAATCTCGCAGTTGATGAAGATATTCGTCTCTCCACCTTCTCCAGAATTGTTCGATTTGTGATTGTATTCGTTTCCATCTAGTCGTTAGGTTGTTTGCGCTTTCATTTTGTGTTGGAATAGGTACAGTCAGCATTGGCCGACCTATCAAAAAATGTCCAGGCGTGAGTGCGGTTGGTGCATCAGGCGTCGTGTAGATCGGTGTTAGCGGCCGCGAGTTCATTACTGCGGCTACTTGATAAAATAGTGTTTGAAGTTCCATTATATTCAGCTGAACTCCTCTGGCGGCTGCGCTGAATAGACGTTTGGCTACTTTTATGTTCGATTCCCAGAGTCCCCCGAAGTTCGGACTTCGAGGCGGGATAAACGAAAATCGTATTCCATGACTGGCTGCTGAGTCAACTAGTTTGTTCTGAAATACTTCGTTGTTGTATGTTTTTCGTAGGCGATTTAGTTCTCTGCTAGCTCCTACGAAGTTGCGTCCGTTGTCGGAGTAAATAATATCTGGAACTCCTCTTACAGCTGTGAATCGAAGCAGCGCTGATATGAAGGCTGCTGCCGTCTGGTCCTCGACGACTTCTAGGTGTACGGCTTTTGTGGCGAAACATACAAAAATACATGCATAAGCCGTTGTCTTGCATTTTGATTTTTGGTTTATCAGCACCTCAAATGGACCGCATAAATCCACTCCAGTATGAGTGAATGCTGATGATTCTGTTACTCTTGGTGTTGGTAATTGTCCCATCTGCTGCTGTAGGCGTTTGGGGCGTGCTCTTGTACACAATATGCATTGTTGGATGACTCCCTGAACTGTTCTTCTCAGGTCCTTCATCCAGAACTTTTGTCTGAATTCGTTTATTATTATGTTCATTCCTGCGTGAAAGTTACTTTCATGGATATGTCGAAGTATGACTCTTGAAAATGGGTGCGATTTAGGAATGAGCACGGGATTCTTTTGAGATGCAGGCATTTCTGCACTATTTAATCTTCCTGAGACGTGTATTACGCCATTTTTCACGTTTGCGTTCAAGTGTTGGAATGGTCCCTTTGAAGTTACCTCTCCCTTTTTCCTTAATTCTGCCACTTCATTTGGGTAGATAGTGGCTTGCATGATTTTGGATATTAGCAATAATCCTTCTTCTAATTCATTCGCGGTGAGTGGCCCGGACCGTTTCTCATATGTGATGTCCGAATAACCTTTGCTTCTTTGCATGTTGTGGATTGCTCGATTGATCCACGCGAAATGTCTTACTGTTTTGCTGAATGAGTTGTGATGAGGGAATTCTGATATGTAGTCTTTACACTCCTTTCCCTTGGCTGCTACAAGCAGAACAGCAGGTCTTTTGATTTTCTCTTGTTCAGCTGTCACATCGTATTGGTATCCTGGTAGGGGATATCTCTCTCTTTTTTGGATGGATTCTGGTCCGTGTGACCAGAAGTTCAACTTTGATTCTATCAATTTCTTGACTGGTACTCCTCTGGAGACCATATCTGCAGGGTTTTCTTTGGTCGAGACGTACTTCCAACGGTCTGGGTCCGTCCATGCATGTATTTTTTCTACTCTGTTTCTGATGAATGTCCCCCAGCGTGTACTAGAAGATTTTATCCAACTCAGTGTCACCTGGGAGTCGCTGTAGTAATATTCCGATGTGATTCGTTGCCCTAGTATTCCTTTTATTCTGGAGGCGAGTTCTGCTAGCAATACTGCTGCTAGCAGTTCTAGACGTGGAAGAGTAACCTTTTTTAGAGGTGCTACCCGTGACTTGGCGCATAACAGGTTTGTGCGTTCTTCGCCTTGCAAATCGATCGAATGCATGTAGATGACGCATCCGTAAGCTTTCTCCGATGCGTCACTGAATCCGTGCAAGTCAAGGACAATGGTTTGGCTTGGGATTGTCATCCTTTGAATCTCGATAGATTTCAATTCTGTTAAAGATGCTTCAAAGATTCTCCACTGCTGAAGAGAACGGTCTGGAACTTCGTCGTCCCAGCTAATGTTGTGAGTCCATAAATCCTGCATTAGGATCTTGGCCGTGATGATTACTGGTTGGATTAGACCAATGGGGTCGTACAACCTCAGTATCTTCGAGACCATTTGTCTTTTCGTTAGTGATCTGATTACTTCGTTCGAATTCTTTACATTGATGAACTGGAACACATCATTCATGGGGTTCCAGCCCACTCCTAGAGTTTTAATAACTTCCTGGTCTCCTACTTGAATCAGGGGTTCCAGATCTTTCTCCGGAATGCCCTCCAGTACACTGTTATCATTTGAAGCCCACTTTCGTAGTGGAAATCCGTGGAGTGATAGGGCATGTTCGATGCCTTCCTTTAATTCAATAAGTTCGGAGGTGGAGGAGGCTCCGATCATGAGATTATCAACGTAGAATGAGTTTTGAATTGCATCTGCTACTTTTGCGTTTACTTCACGATAGTCTTCTGCAGCTTCATGTAGAGCTCGACAGGCTAAAAACGAGGAAGACGCTTCACCGTATGTGACAGTCGTATCTGTATGCTCTCATAGGCTCGTTGGGGTTGTTGCGCCACAATATGCATTGTAGCCAAGTGTCTTCGTATGCGACAAGTGTTTGTCTGTACATTTTGGCGACGTCTGCCACTAATACCTTGTTGTGAGTTCTGAACTCAATCAGTAGATCGAAGAGTTCCTTTTGGATGGTGGGTCCCACCATTTGAATATCGTTGAGGGATATTCCGTTCGATGTTTTCGCGCTGGCATCAAACACTACCCTTAATTTGGTAGAGGTTGATTCAGGCTTTACTACACATGAGTGAGGTATAAAGTATTTAACTTTATGAAAATCGTCAGCTGTGATGGGTGCCATGTGTCCCATATGTTCATATTCGTTCATAAATGTGCGATATTCTTCGTAGAGATCTTGGTTGTTTTGAAGTCTTCGCTCCAGTGAGAGAAATCTTCTGTGAACTTGTTGATACGAGTCCCCCAATGATGATGGATCTCCGCATAATGGTATGCGGGTGATATATCTGCCATCAGCAGCTATTTGCAACGTTTGTTTAAAGTGTAATTCGGCTTCACTTTCATTTGTTTGTTTTGGTTCCCACTCGTGGGGACTACATTCTTCGAGACGCCAAAACTTCTCGATAAGTTTGGCTAATTCATCTTGGGGGAAATTTGATTCATTTTTGGCAACATAAACTATTGCTGTGTCAATTGTTGTGGAACTCCCTTGTTGAAGTACTCCACATGCTACCCAACCTAGGATCGTTTCCTGAAAGTTGGGGCCATTCATAGTGTTGAGTCGACCGGGCCCTAATATTTTGAAGAACACTCTCGCTCCTAGGAGAATGTCTATTTCGCCGGATTTGTAGAACGTCGGATCTGCGAGTTCTAGTTCGTTCGGGATGGTCAGCTCATTTTCATCTAATGTTGTGCAGGGTTGGTTTTCCAAGATCTTGGGCACTATCATCAATTCCAGTGCCTCTTCGAAATTATTGTATTTGGAGGTCATTATTGTGCTAATGCCTCTTCTCACAGTTAATTGTCCACCAATTCCATTTATGGTAATATTGGTGGGGTGCGTGGGGATTCCTAGCGTACGAGCAGCCTTTTCTGTGATCGTTTCTATCTGGCTGCCTGAATCTAATAAGCATCGAAGAGAATGCCACTCATTCTCTCCTGAAACGTTTACGATCGCCGTGCCTAGGAAGACATATTCTTCTCGTTCTAGTCACTTTTGTGATGACGATGTGGACGCCTGAGCGACGTCTTTTCCTGGAGTGGTGCGAGATTCGGATTCCCCTTTGTATACGGTGTCCCTGTGCAGCAAAGTGTGATGCTTGCCGTTACAGGTTTGACATTTTTTGTTTGATTTGCATGTTTTAGTAGAGTGTCCTTGTAGGAGGCAATTGAAACAGTGCCTCCCGTATTTTACGGATTCCCATCTTTCCGAGATGTCCATCTTCGTGAATTTTGGACACATAAATACCGTGTGTCCGTCATTGGAGCAGAAGAAACATCGCAGGGTGACTCCTTTCTCATTGTTTGCAGGGGCCTTGACGCTGACTACAGCAGCGCTTCTAAACTGAGGCCGATGATTAACATGGGCAGCTTCGGCAGCTGCCTTGCACGTAAGTTGATTTGCGAGTTTTTCCAATTCTGATTTAAAATCAGCCCACGAATAAATCTTCTGCAAGTCCATTTTCTCTTCAATCTTCAGTAAGGTGGATTCATCCAATCGCTCTTTAACGATGCAGACAAGTAAACCGCTGGCAATGCAGCCTAGATTGCCGACCTGTTCATTGGCTATCTGCTTTGTGGCAGATAGCAATGTGTCGACGGCATCGATCAGTGTTAGAATCGCTCGTTGCGATGGTTTAGTCATCTTTTTTAATTTTAGTAGGTTGAAGAAGTAGCCTTCGAATGCTACTCTCTTTTTGTAAAATCTTTCCTCCAGCTTAGCCCATGCCTCGTGGAAGGGTAGGCCAGAGTTCTCGAGTGCCTCACAAGTGTTTCTGGCAGGCTCGTACTCGAGACATTTTGCGAGAAATGCGTATTTGTTTGCATCCTCTGTGAGAGTGGAGACTCGTTTATCAAACCGAGCCTTAAAGGATATCCACTCTGTAGCTGCTCCGTGGAATTTGGGCAGCTCCAATCGAGGTAAATGATCCGTGCGAGCATTTACTGTTGCCATCGTCTGGTCGAGCAGATTGGCCGTACCTCCCGGGGAGGCATCTCGTCTTTCTGCTTTTTCTTGTTTGCGGATCCACCCAAGCAGATCCGTTTTGGTGTCGCAATACATGGTCATCAACGGGCCCCGTCGGTGGCTGCCCGTGCCGTTGCCTTCCAGCTTAAGCATTACGCTAGAAGCCTGTTGGAACAAGGATTCCAACAGGTCATGTTTCGATTGTAAGTATATTACCGATGGCAGCGCATCGGCAGTAATACCTTTTGCATAATTGTTTAGACTTTTTATTGCCCCTTCAAGGGCGGCGAGTTGCGCCGAATAAACGGCAAGAGTGGCTTCGTCAGCCATTTTTGTGTTCTACTTACGATTTCGTAGTTAATTTATGCTGGGAGTGCCGTCGGCGCCTTCTAACTTTCTTGGTGTTACCTCATGGCCCCCTGGACCGTGTGTGGGTCCACTGTGTACCTTGCCGAAAAACGTCAAATATTCGTCTGCAGGTACCTTTCTGTATTTTCTCCCCTTCTTTGGGGGTTTCACTTTTTGTTCCGAATTACCCGGTTTATCCGGGGTGTTCATAGTTCAGTTTTCACTTTAGTATCGACGGGAAACACTTTTTTTTTTTTTTTACACTACGATTGAATTTTCCGGCATTTACGCCAGTCCACGTATGCAATAAACTGTGTGCACATTGTATTTTCCCATCTTGCACTCACTCACTTGGTTATATTGGTGGGTTCAGAATTTTTGGTTTGATTTGACATTTTGGCAAACGTGATTGTTGGGAAGACTGCTCCCCCACCGGGGGAGTTTGAGCACTTAACAATCTACAGGTTACATGGCTTCCAGCGGCACTTCTTGCTTTAGTCACTTCACTATTCTTAAATTGTCATCAGGGCAGCGCCCGAACTGTTCTTTGCCGCGTAATCGGCTCGTTCACTTTTCACTCGCGCGCGTCGATTTATTACTCAAAGACCTCGATGGCCTGTTCAATTTTGTGATTGCATTTCTGAAATCACGTCGGGGTCACCAGAAATGGTTTCCCCCGAAACTAATGGTCCTGAAATGTACAAAAACTTCTTCCGGGAAGCCTCCCGGAGGAGCAAGGGATGTGATAAAAAATCAGAACCAACTCGTCTGACGGGAGAAACTGGATTGAATTTTATTTTCCAAATTTTACATAAGTCCACTTGAACGATGATGACGGTTGATGATGCGTCCGTCATCGATGTTCCGTTGATGATGCCTCCGTTGGCATAAAATGTGCACTTTTCTGGAGTGGCGTGCCACCAGCACCTTCGATGGTGTCCAGTTGGGTTGGTGTCTGTCATTTTGGTGCTGCTGACCTCAGCACCAAATATGCTGCCCGTGTCAGCATCAAATGTGCACGGCTTCTACACTTGAGCGATGCCAAGCTTCGCTCGCTTGGCATGCTCTTCCAGTTGGCGCAGCCTGCGTTGGCTGCGCCGCCAATGAAATACGAGCGCGGCTATCAACAGAGCCACGATGAAGGCCCCGTCCACTGAATACGATGCCACATCGTGCATCGTGATGGAATTGGAAACGTTCGAGTCTCCTTCAAATGGCCACATAGTTTTCTTTGTAACAAATAACTGATCGATAAATCGAATTATCAATTCGATTTATTCGATCAGTTTGCTGATGTAGCACTTGAATCTGTTGCTTGTCGCTGGTGTTTCCATCGGCGGGGATGTTTTCATAGGGTGGTCACCCACTCTGAATTTGAGTGCTTCCACATCGTATTCAACTGAAAATTTGCATACGATAGTTTTGAGTGACGTGCAATCGATTTGAGGTATCAAATTTTGTGTAAGGGGCCGGCAAAAGGGGTCGTCCCTATTAACTTTTCAATATCTTTGTGATATTGACGTTTTTATGCGGTTCAGATGAAAATTGGTACACGAGAGTTTTGAGGGACGAGTAATCGATTTCAGGTATTAAATTCAGCGCCAGGGTTTGGCAAAGGGGGTCGTCCATATTAACCTTTCAACATTTTTACAATATCGTCGTTATTATACATCGGGTTGAGTTAAAATTTGCAGACGAAAGGGGTCGTCCATATTAATTAATTTTTCATTGTTTTAGCAATATTGACGTTATTATGCATTGGATTGCTTTGCAAATTTGCACACGGGAGTTTTGAGGAGAGGGCAATCGATTTCAGATATCAAAGATGGTATAAGAGGTTGTCATGCAGCACTCGAATCGAAATTTATACACGGGGTTTTTTTGGCACGGTCGATTGGTTCCTGATTTCAAATTAAGTAGCAGATGACTGAAAAAGAGATCGTCCAATACTTTTGCAATTATTGCTCAACAATGAATTTGAAAATGCATCTGGGAAATGCTTGGCAATTGACTTTCATACAAACTGTTCATGATATATTCCAAGTTGAAAGCGAAACGGAGTTCGTATGGGATCAGCGAATGTAGAAAATCCCATCTTCCCCCGGAGCTTTCATATTTTTTAATTTTTTGAAAATCAATTAAAGTTCATCAATATTTGTCTCACAAGAACTTTCAAATATATTTTGTTTAGAAGTGTAGATAGAATATCATCAAATTCTAGGGAAATTTGAGCATTAATTGAACTTACAACTTTAAAATTAAAATCATGAGCAGAATCAAACTGTTGGGCTAATTTTTGAGCTTTTTCTGCGTTAGTTAAAAGAAGTTAATCACCATCTTTCAAAGTAGGAATTGGCTTCTGTGGCTTTTTCAGAATTTTAGCGAATTTCCAAAATGCTTTTGAGCAGGGTTTTATGTCCTCTACTGCTTTTGCAAAATTTTCTTTACGAATAAAATTTAAACGACGTTTGATCTCTTTTTGAAGGTCGCAATAAATAAATTTTAAATAAGGATCTCTAGTTCGTTGATACTGGCGTCGACGTATGCTTTTCAGTCGTATTAAAAAATGAAGATCATCATCGATCAAAGGTTGATTAAATTTTTATTTTACTTTGGGCATTGAAGCGGCTTTAGCATTGACTATTGAAGTTGTCAATTTTTCTACAGTCAAATCAATATCTTCTTTTGAATTCAGTGGAACGTTTACATCTAAATTACGCTCAATAAAATTTCTACATTGCTCCCAGTCAGCTTTTGGAAAGTTAAATGTTGACTTAATTATTTTTTTTTAATTTATTTATTTGATCATTGGGATTTTAACATCTATGGAGCCATTCGTCCCTCACATTGTTAACTTTAAAGGGTTTTCAATGGGACTTAGGGATAAAGAAAAAGTTACTAGAAGATGGTCTGAATTGAGGTCTGCATGAGTAACTAAAGGGTGATACGGTCAAAACTTGGTCAAGGGAAAACGAGTGTAAATCGGCGAAATCGTTTATTTAAAAAATCAAATGAAATTTCTGTTTCAAGTTTAATTAGTATAAAATTCAGGAAAAATATTCAGTTAGGCTACAGCTTTTCCAAATACGAATTGCCGGGCCTTACGCTTAACACCTGCCATCAGATTTGGTACAGCCACCTTGTCCACCTTCCTCGCCGCAGAAAGCTAGTTTGCCATGAACTGCTGCTCGTCCTTAGCAGTTTTTTTTTGGTCTTCTTTAGGTTTCGCTTGACAATAGCCCAGTATTTCTCAATTGGGCGCAGCTCTGGCGTGTTGGGAGGGTTCTTGTCCTTGGGAACCACCTGCACGTTGTTGGCGGCGTACCACTCCATGGCCTTTTTACCATAATGGCCAGATGCCAAATCCGGCCAAAACAGTACGAAACAACTGTGTTTCTTCAGGAAAGACAGCAGACGTTTATTCAAACACTCTTTCAAGTAAATTTCTTGGTTGACAGTCCCGGAAGCTATGAAAATGCTGCTTTTCAAGCCCCAGGTACAGATGGCTTGCCAAACCCGATATTTCTTCGCGAACTTTTACAGTTTCATGTGCTTGAAAATATCTGCTACCTTTCCCCTTCCTTTTGCCGTATAAAACTCCTGTCCCGGAAGCTGCTTGTAGTCGGCTTCAGGGATGCCAGGTGTTGAGGAGAAAAAATCTGGGCAATTTTGAAAAAAAGTCTGTGTGTGTCTGTGCATAGGGAAGATCACAAATTCGGTACTAAACAAGAAATTTGACAATGCGTGTGAGCGGGAGGGGGGGGGGGGGGTTAGGTTATTTTGTGGCATTCGGGTTATTTTCTAGTAGAGAATTATATAACAAAACTGTTTCGTACCACTTACCATGCCGATCTTATTTTAAAAAATAATTGTTTAATGAATGATTGGTCAAATACCAATGAATACAAGCGAGATTTCAGTCTAATCTGGCATTTAAGGATCAAATCCTATGCATGAATATTGATTTCATTACTTAATTTTGAAAGTCTGTAAAATCTGGGCACTCTCAGCAAAAATCTGGGCAAAATCTGTGTCTGACCAATATCTGGACGAAGGGTCAAAAGTCTTGGTTTTACAGACAAATCTGGGCACCTGGCAACCCAGGTCGGCTTTGACGTAGGTTTCGTCGTCCATTACCACGCAGTCAAACTTCGTCAGCATCGTCGTGTACCTTTATCATCACGATTTGGAGTAACTACTTTCTTGTAAGTCGATAGTCCGGCTCGTTTTTTGGCTCGATGCACGGTTGTAGACGATACACCCAGCTTATTTGCGGCATCTCGGAGAGAGAGGTTAGGATTTCGCTTGAAACTACCGGCAACTCTCGACGAAATCGAATCACCCTTTAATTGACTACAATGCTCGCCTAAATCCGTTAGAACCAAATCAATAGTGGAGGGATTTCTAATAGAAGAAATGTTTTTATGATAATTTCTTCATGTTGGAAGATCTTTAACCCTCTACTGCATGAATTATGAAATATGTAGTTGAAAGCAATTTTTTATCGGTGAAAATAACTGCACAGAAAACATAACTGTGTCTACCACTAACTAAGAGACCAAAACAAACAAATCTATTTTTTCAATAGTTTTAATTGTTTAATTAGTGTAAAAAATTAAATAATTTTTCTTAACAATTTTTTGGGTTTTATAAATGCGGATTAAGTTTTTCAGACATCAAAACAGTTTGAAATGTTTTACAATATTTTTTTTAATATCTTTATTATAGAGATTTTCAGCTTTCAGCTGGTTCATTTCTTTTTTACAATAATGAAATTCGAACCATACGTACCACTGCAGTTAACGAAAATTACCGAACTCGATAATAAACCCGATGAAATCATTTCTCAAAATATTGACAGTTGCACAGCTCGTTGAAACCGAATAAGTATCGGATTGTGTTTACCGAAATATGTACCTGTATTTATTACCAAAAAACCGGTACGATTCAACCGAAAAATTCTATGCTCGCCAAATGGAATATCTCTATTGTTCGCCGACACATAAGCTTAAAAATTAAAAATTAAACCAAAAAAAGTTACCTCTACCTTCATCTTGATTTTTCGCTCATAATACTGAAACATAATAAAAAAGTTTTGTGTGACTAAAAAATCTTGAGATCATGTAGAAATCGGTTCAGTAGTTCTTCAGATATAAGGTGCAATATCTAGCGCTCCCACTTTTTTCTGAGCTAGGGCTTTAGTGTAACTTAAACAGATACCAGGTCTTTTAGTTCTGTTTTTCATGTAGGCTTTCAGAGAGCATCCTTGAAAAATTTAAAATACCATAAATTCGTTAGGGTTTCCATAAAACTTTTTTGGGACATAAAAATATAAAGGGTCGATTGAACTTACCAAACTTATTCTTATCTAGGGGGTTTAACAAGTTAATCATCTGAATTTAAATATCAACACTATTTTTTTATATGTAAACATAATTTATTCCGAATTATTGGGAAAAACACATGTACCAGCAATTATATATACAACTTAACTATTTACTTATTCCACAAGTTGTGGTTAAGGTAGATTGTTGTCTATTTCTCAAATCTAAAAATTATTATTGATTGTACTCAACTGGTGAAAAAACTTTTAGAGTAGAAAATAAAAAAGAAAGAAAAAACACGCGAGGATAAAAACTACCGCTAGATGAGAAAATGAACTGCAACTGAGTTCGTCACAATCCTCTCTGGTCATGCATTCTGCAAAAATCTCTTCCGGTCAGGGCAACACTTCGGCACCGTTCGCCACGTAATGTTCTTGCAGTGCATTGCTGCTGCCTCTGTTGCAATTCTTCGCCTTCATCTTCCTCCGAATCACCGTGTTCAGTTAGTGGAGTCATACTTCGTCTCCCAACTGAACCGTTTCTAGTTAAAGGAGTTTGAGATCTCTCACGTGAAAACCTCGATCGTAAAGTCCCAAGATAAGATAACCGGTCATTCTCTTCCTCTGTTTGATCTTGCGAACGGCTCGCAGGAACAGGAACTTCAAGATCACGCCTGGAAGTGCCCGGTTGCGGTTGTGATGGTACTGAGGGCTCGGTTTGATTATTACGGCGCCTGTGTCTTGATTGATTGGATCTTGGCGGTTTTGGGACGAACTTGAGCGCTATTCGACAGATTACGTCGGCTAAAATGAAGCTTACTAATACTACGCTCAACTGGATGACATCAGATTCGAAAAGATCAAGTAAGTTAACCATAAGGTTTCCCGGTACCAATAATATGAAGAAAATTCTAATGAATTTATCTACCCCGATAAAGGACAAACAAATCATTCCTAAAACAAGGTAACAGAAGTGTACAACAATAGTGTTCATCTTTCTTAAGATGTAATCACTTCCTCCAACTTTTTCCGTAATCCAGTTAAGTTTTTGGTTAAAATCTTTCTGTAAGGCACCTATCATTGTCAACATGTTGGCAACTGTATTGTTAATTTTTTGCAGCTGTCCTAATGTGTATTGGTATTGTTCTTCCGCTGCTTTGTGATGAGATGCAAAATGTGTTCCTGTCTCGTCAATTTTGTTCGATATCATGGCAGCATGTTTTTGTAAAGTTTCCATATCTGAAAGCAACGAAGCATGATTCAGTTTGCTCCTTTTGGATTGCGACTCCAGTTGCTTGATACTATCGTCGATCCTAGTACGTAAATCTGTCAGCAAAATTGCTACCTCTTGTTGACCAGCACGAATCAAACTTTTCTCGCGTACTAGTTCTCGGAAGTTTGATTCAACTT
Source organism: Uranotaenia lowii (assembly GCF_029784155.1). Classification (NCBI taxonomy): domain Eukaryota; kingdom Metazoa; phylum Arthropoda; class Insecta; order Diptera; family Culicidae; genus Uranotaenia; species Uranotaenia lowii. Next base: position 156,802,393 of record NC_073692.1, on the reverse strand, counting down.
TGGCCCTATGGGTTTCGGACAGTCTCATAATATCACCCTGCTGACTGATGATTCGATCATTATTAGCCGACATCTCATCAATCGCTTCCTGTGTGACACTTTGCAATTCTTTCTGGTTTTCCGCGAGCTGACCCATCATTGTTATCTGTTCGTGCGCCGTACTCATCAATTTGTTAACGGTAAGCTCGGTTAGTCCTCGAAACTGATCATGGCGTACACTAGCGCAAACGGCTTTGGCACGATTCGTCACCAAATGGTAGGCATTCCATGTATCTGGATCCATATTAGACGTACATTCCTTCAGGCTCATCTGCTCAGTGCAAGGATAGATACGACGTCCTTCCGAGTCAGACTGACAGTTCAGTAACATGACGGCCAGTTTGCCAATCTCCTCAGCATTCAACTGGTTGCAAGAGTTTTTCAGCTTCAAGATTACCCTATGATGGCAAAAATCCAATTTGGACAAATTATTCCCGATCCATTTTGAAGCCTCTCGCAAAAACGCTTCATCACCTTCGGCCAATTCGTACGGCACCCCTGGCAAAGTGTCTACCGCGGTGTCGGGATTAGCTGAAATTTTAAGAATTATTTAAAAAAGATTTTTTGTCAAAATATTGTTACTCTAACTTACAATTTTCAGATGAAGGCCATATATAATCAACAAACGAGGTTTTTCCGCAAGTTAAAAAAAGCATCAATACAAGAACTGTAAACCTAAAAAAGAATGAACATAACATTTCCGTATTTCTAATAAATTGTATTGTATTTACCTTGACTTATATTTCCAAAAAATCATCTCGCTGAAATGTTTTGTCGGGCTATTTTTCCGATTCACTTTTGTTCTTTAACCGGTGCCAAGTTAACCTTCATCAGAATTCGCATCACAAAACAAAAATGAGTGAAAACGTTTATAAATAGCCCCGTTACACTTTAAGGTTTTTATGGACAACGCCAAAGCATTTTGATTAAAAAGAATTAACGCATTAAACAGTAATCATAATCTTTGGGAAGTAAGTTAATATAAACGCTGTAAATAAAGCAAAACAAACGTAATGGAGTCGATAATTTAGCGCGGCAATTAATTTGTTACTTTTTCCTGGAGCGTTTGTGTCGTTTGTGTACAAAATCTACAAAAAGCAAAGTGAGTGTGTTTTGATTTGAAACCGCGTGCGACATCGACATCCGAAAGGAACTCTTTTTCAGGTAGCTCAGATTTTGACAGCATAACAATGTAGAACCAGCTGTTCCAGGGTAGAGAATTTATTCAGTTTATTTAAGCAGAAGTTTTAGTTCAACTTAGTTACTATTCAATTAAAATGGTATTTGGAACGCAATATACATATCAATGCGTGTTTTTCTGTACAAATAAGTATCCTAAACCTTAATCCCAGCAAGGATATTATATTCTATCCCAGTCAACACTATAAGCAACGCATTTTGATGGCTGCAAACGCTTGTTTGTGAAACCTGAGACTCTACCAAGCCTTTCGAACAAAATGGGTGCACGTCCAGTAACTCGTTAAAGCAACCAGAATAACCTAATATCAACTACAACTAAGGCTTGAATATTGTTCAACCAAAAAGCGTTGAAAATTTCTTACTTGAAATCCGGTTTTCGCTTTCCAATTAAACTGTCTTTTTTCAAATCAACTTAAATAAACCTACATATACTTACTTACTTAATGGTCCAGCGTCGATTCTCCGGCACATAGGGCCGTTTTAAAAGACCTCCACTGTTGACGATCCGGAGCCAGCGTCTTCACTTGATCCTAGTCAAGATTCATGTCGACAGCTCGGATTTCGGCGGCGAGGCTTTGCCGCCACGAGTTTCTGGGTCTGCCTCTTCTCCGATGTCCTTCTGGATTCCATTCAAGCGCCTCTCTGCAAATATCGTTCGTCAACCCATATACGGATTTGACGTTTGAGTTGAAGTTGAAGATTCGGATTTTTGTTCGTACTGAAATCTGACGTGACCGCCAGATATTCCGGAGACACGCAAACGCGATCGGGCTTTTCTGATTCGGGTTTCGATGTCTTTCAAGGCGTTATCCTACATATAACTATTGACTAAATTCACATTTTATTAGAAATAACAAAAATTTAAAACCGGTGCTATTATCACAGCTATTATTGCTCTTAGAAGCATAATTGATGTGATTATGTTGCACATCAGTGCGATGAGTTCCTGATGTAGGGCACTCATTATAAAAGGGGATCCTCAGTGAGGAACGAAAGTGTACAAAAACAACAAACAATTTTGTATGTTTATTGGAATCACTGAAATCAAACAAACCGCAGCACCACTTAAGCACCTTTTTACATCAACATTATTTACTCAAGTTTAACAAAGGAAGTGATTTTTTTAATGAAACAAACTACTATTCAAGACATAGTTAAAGTTTAATGCATTGTCTTCTTTCTGGAGAAAGCTTCAACCAGTTCAGTCAAGACAAGTGTAGATCGTTCAGGTAAGTATAAAAATGATAATTGGTTACACATTGAGGAAATTATTAGTCGGTATGCACCCGCTGATTATAGTAATGCAATAGAACTAAGCCTTTCCAGATAGTATTGGGACAGCAGAATCCAAACCACAATGGACGTTCTCATTGAACCCGACTGTTACAAAGTATGTCGGATCTGCATGGAAACGTGTGAAGAAGATTTTGTCTGCGTATATGATGAGTTCGAAGACCTAATAATGATGGATGTGATTGCGGAATGCGCACGAGTTGAGGTAACAAATTTTGCTTTCATCAACAGTATGTGGCACAAGCACAACTAACGTATCTATCTAGGAGATTAATAACTACCTTATCTTCGATTTCATTTCATGATTCATCGATCGGAAACTTTCTTGTGTCGGGCCTAACAGATAAGGAAGGATGATGCTCTTCCGAGAAACATCTGTAGAAGCTGTGCTGAATACATGATAATAGCTTATCACATCATTCAAAAGTGTCGTGATTCCGATCAAAGCTTGAGATCCATATTTAAACACGAGATTGATTTACGAGCCAAACACGAAAATAAGGAACATAACTTCGGTAGTTCTGAGCTCCATGAAGACGAAATCAACCCCGAGGAGTACGCATTTCTTTTAACCGAAGCATACGACGATATGTTAGACCACGTGGGAGACTTCATTAATGAAGGTTCAAACGTTTTGGATGGTCAGGTCAATGTAAAACGTGAAATTGAATTTGTCAACTCAGCATCTAATAACGTGGCAATCAACGAAGGTACAGAGAAGAACAATGAACTACCTCAAACTGACCCAATCATAACTCCTATGCCGATCAAATGTTGCGGATGTAAGCAATACTTTTCGGATGAAAATGAACTGAAAACCCATTCCGAAGTTTCGCACTTCAAAGAGGGCACTGGTCAGGACCCAGCGAAACCGTTCGTCTGCACAATTTGTTACAAAACGTTTTCCGCGTCTCATCTGTTGAAGGAACACAAGAGAACCGTGAACCGGAAATTCGCCTGTCGCCATTGTGGGAAAAGCTTCATGACACAGGCAAATCTAGATACCCACTTCAAACACCACGAGCAATACAAAAATGGCATCAAGTGTTGCGGATGTCGGAAGGAATTTGAAAATGCAGATGAATTGTTTTATCATTCACAGCAGGTTCACAAACCAGAGCAAACTTCCAACACAGAGAAGCCATACGAATGCGATGTCTGTTTCCGTAGATATCCTACCCGGAAATCCTTAGTTAGCCATAAACGTCTTATCCAACAGTATCAATGCGAACAATGCGGCGAATTTTTCTTGAAACACTCTTTTCTCATTAATCACGAACAAACATACCATCCTCCGAAGAAACAACAGGAGGATATAGCACGTTGCTGTGGTTGCCGAAAGGAGTTTTCCAACGCGCAAATGCTTATGGAGCACATCTCAATCCATCATCCACCAGTTCCAGAGGACAAACAGAAACCGTACGTGTGTGAAACGTGCCACAAAATATTCAAATTCGAAGTGAACCTCAAAATACATCGGAAAAAAGCTACGCAAACTAGGAAATATGACTGCAGAGTTTGTGGCCGCAGCTTCAAACGGTCTTGTGACAAGAGCAACCATGAAGCGACACATTCCACCGAACTTCCGTTTGCATGTTCGATTTGTTCAAAACGTTTCAAGAAAAAAATCTACCTCCGGACCCATTTAAAAATCCACGATACAAATGCCCCGAAAAGTTTCATCTGTCAACATTGTGGCAAAGCATTTCGTACCAGGGACCTCCTTCGGATTCACAGCATTTCCCATAGTGAGGAGCGCAAGTACATTTGTCCTTCCTGTCCGGCTACGTTCAAGAGGCTGTACTGCCTTAAAGTGCACACCAAAACCCATTTGCCTGAAAAAGCCTACGCCTGCCATATCTGCCCGAAACGTGTATCGCAACTATCGGACCTCAAGCGTCATCTACGTACTCATGCTCCAGGCGACGAAGCCAAGCCGTTCCAGTGCGAGTACTGTTTGAGGCGCTATCCTCGCAAGGATTATCTTAAGCAGCACATCCGCAAGCAACATCTGGAGAAGGCTGACATGATACTTGTCGAAGAAGTTGCGTTGGAGTTCAGGGAGAACGAACAAGGGGCGGAATTGCTATTTCTGGAGGAGGCGGCTGTCTGATATTTCACTAGGAAGGAACATATAGTTCGAATGAACGGGTTATTTTTCTATACATTGAGATACGTTTTATCCAGCTTTTTCTAACTCGTGAAATTTAAGTTTGAATATTTTAAGAAGTAAACTGAAAAACAGTCGTTGGTTAAATTTAAATAAAGAGCTTATAATACATATAAGGCTTTCTCTATAGATGATGTTATAGTTGAACTTCAATTAAAAAAAGATTTATGTATTATGAAAAGGTATGAAATTTCAATTACCTGGGAGGTCCTGTTCTTTAAATAACGTCGAGAATCACGTCTTCTTGTTCTTCCATCAGCACCGTTTCTTCTTTTACCACCTCGACCGGACCGTGAATATCATTCTGCTTTTTCTTCTTCTTTTTGATCACTTTTGTCGTACCAGCAAAGGCCGGATTTAATTCATTCAGCTCAGGGATTTTACTGCGGCGTGGCCTGGCTAGTCGATTCTTCGGGTTAGAATGGGACCGAATATGTTTTTTCAGAGCAGCTCTTGTCACGAGCCGTGATCCGCAAATAGGGCAAACATGCTGTCGGTTGTCCGTGTGCAAGCGTTCGTGTATCATCAAATTTGACGAATGGGTGAATGTTTGGCCGCAAAATCGACACTGATGCGCTCGAATACCTTTATGGGCATCCATATGCTCTTTGTATTTGTGCTGATAACCGTACTCTTTGCCGCACAGTTCACATTTAAAACGGCGGATTTTTTTGTGAATTATTTGGACATGGTTTTTAAGAATCGTTGCCGTTGCAAACTTTCGATCGCATTCGTTACATGGAAATTGCTTGTAATGTTTACGATAATGGGACCACATTAGCACATAAGTCGGAGCCACATAAGAACAACCGGGCTCTTCGCAAGGCCTAGGGTAAGAGCTGGAATCTTTCAATGTAGCCGGCAAAATATCGGCTGTTTTGGGGCTGTAAAGCGGATTGTCAGGAAAGTGGGACCGCATATGTACTCTCAAATCGGGAAGAGTGGTGAAATGCATTTTGCATTCCTTGCAATTATGACCCTTTTCTGCATCTTGCATCTGCTCAACGTGTCGTATTTTGTGCTTGTGCATGTTATTTTCATTATTGAACGTTTTTTCACATATCGGACACGCGAACGTCGGTCCAGTCGAATGGGTTTGTTGGTGTACATTCAAAGCAGTGAATGACTGACAAACTTTTCCACATGATTTACATTTATAGCGTTCGGTTCGGCGATATTTGTGGATCCGCATGTGGACCTGAAAACAACGGATTTTGGCAAACACTTCACCGCATTCCTCACAAGTGTGGCCTTCCGGATTCAACTCGTGTGAATTTCGGGTATGATCATAGAGCGGCTGATGAGAACGAAACTTGAGTGGACAATGCTTACAGCAGTACTTGAAGCCATGCGATTCAAAGTGCCTATTGAGCAACATCAGTGTCTTTATCTTGATTGGAAATTTTGCAGTGCTGCACAAGTCACACTCAAATGGTAACAAATCTTTATGCTCCAACAAATGGATATCAAAATGATCTCTGTTTTCACATTGAAGCTGGCAGATGTAACACTTGTTTGGAATCGTTTTGACTATTTCAAGCTTGGGTACCTTTTGTTTCGGCTTCCTTTTTCTTTTCTCGGATGTTTTGGCAATCTCGAGTTTCACCGGAACAGTTTCTTCAATCTCCTAAAACAGAAAAAAGGTTACTCAACCTACTGAACATAAACTCAATGAATATATGTGGTACCTCAATCTTCACAGGAATAGTTTCTTCGAAGCCCTGGAAGTAAATCAAAAGAAATACCTCAACTATAAGTACTTTAACAAAACGGGTTAATAAATTACTATAAAATCTTCCTCGAATTCAATGTCCGTTTCTGCCTTCAGGACCACCAGCTCCGGTTCAACTGCCTCGATTTTAATACCAATGAGTTGTTCTTCGAACTGTTTTTCTTCCTCAAATACTACAGTTTCTATTTGGGTATCTTTCACATCGCCTAGTTCATCCAGCCCCAGTTCCAGGTGATTATCATAACTGACCGTATCTGTTGGTTCTTCTTCCGTTTCTTCCAACTTCTCCACCTCTTCGAAGATGCCATCGCTATACTTATCGCCTGCTACTTCGGCGAGCATTTGCTTCCGGGACGATGTTATGTGGTGATCGGCTTCGTCAAGCAACATCTGCAGAACCGATTGACATTTGGTCAGCTCCTGGTAGAAGCTGTAAAAATAGTCTACCTTTTTAAGACAACACACGCAAATGTGCTGCGGAAGATTCGGCCGTTCGTCGAACTAAAGATTAATTAAGGTTGGAATCAGTTAAAATAGATTTTGAAAGCGTTTATGTTAAAAAGATTGAATCAGAATTACCTCTACCCTGAGCACGTTCAATATCATATCGGTGACGAAGTCTTCCCCGATTTTGGCTTCAAATAAGGGCAGCAATTCATCCGAACTGCGCAAACAAGTTCGACATAGCTGATTCATTTTGAAATTGAAATTTTTAGCGTAAATTTAACAGTAATTTACGTTACTCAATAAAATTACAATTTATACAAAAAATAAACGATTTTATCGCGGATCCACGCACAAATTAAATTTTGTTAACTTTGGAGTTTGTTTACATTAGTTCTGTTCAATAATTTTTCGCGTGAGCAAAGATGCCAGGTGTCCTATTTTTTCAGGATTTGTCCTGACCGTTCTGATTTTAAAAAAAACGCTTGTTTCGCGGAAGACTATATAGTTGGTCAATTTGCAAGGGGCCGTTAACGAGCCTATAGTATGTAGCCTCTTTAGGGGCCACATACCACGTGGACAACTACGGTGGAGGGGGTTGAATGGAAATGTCCACGCTTGTCCACGGAGAGGGGGATAGGGGTTTGGGTCATGTCCACGCTTGTCCACGGAGGAGGGGGTCAAAAATCTCACTTTTCTGTCCACGTGGTATCTGAACGACCCCCTACCAGATACACTGTTGTATCGATTTAAAAGGGGACTAAAGCGACCGAAATAGACCGAAACAATACGCGTGCTTTCACCGAAGCTTCTCTTTCTCAAATCACAAGTCATGAGATTGATACACTTATAAAACAACACAACGAATACACATATAGAAATGGTTTTTTTATTATTTGTAAATAATAAGTCCATCTATCATTTCTGAAACAGTTTAGTTCACCAATGTAATGCGTTTTAATTCAATAATTGCATTAATATTCTACTGCTTATATCCTTTGTTATCGGCGCCGTGTCGAATCCCTCGATCAGAAACGTCCGATCGTAACCACCAACACAATTGTACGATGGAAAACGTCATTAGACTTCCCGCATGACGAAAAACCGTACGCTGAATCTTCCGTATTATTCTATTCTGATCACATTAATAGTTACGTTCTATATCGCATCTTGGCTTAATGTGCCTTCGCTAGAACGTATAAAATATTATTCCCGAAAGATACGATGAATATTCTAAGGAACAAAATGATTAATTTAGCAACGCAATCAAATGATAAAGAATTATTTAAGAAAGATACAATGAATGGTCTTTAAAAATTAATAGATTATTTTAGCAACACGCACCAACTTCTCTGCTGTCACGTCATCACACGTGGCCAAACTTTGTGAAAAAAAGTTTCTCCCGGCTGAGTTCGGGCAAAAATCATTAAAGAGATCGCCTAGTTCCGTAGCTGGAATGCTGAAAGTGGAAGACGGAGGCTACGAGGAAAGATGCTGTGATCTATGAGAGTAAGTAAAATGCCTTTTTTTGTGTATATAGCGAGAAACTAAAACCTCTTTTTATTCTCGATCATAGACTGGAGGAAAAATGCGAAGAAACTCTTTTTCTATGGAGGCAGTATTACTATCAAGGCGAGGAGCACCATCACCAGCGGCCAACCGCTATGTAGCAGCAGCGTTAAGAATGGCTCGGCAGTGCTGCAGCAGCAGGCGAAAGCGCTCAGAATACATCCGGAAGCTGTTCCTGCGAACATCCGCGGATGGTCACGGAAGGTTTGTTTTTTTTTTAGAGCAAAAATAAAATGAATGTATGTAATATAAACCTTTTTTTTTATTTATTTTGTCTGGAAATCATACTGAAAATGAATAAAATCAACAAAACCTCAAATTGGGTTCGAATCTTATCATTGTTAGGTGACGATATGCTCTATCGTCTATGATCAAATCGTTCCAGAACGAATAGAAAAAAGCAAAAAAATGAATCGTTTCTTTACTTAACAACCCGTTCCCTGTATCGTTATTCGTGTCTAAGCGATTCCATTTGATGAAAAAACGATTAGCATAATCGTTCATTAATAATCCAAAACCATTAAGGGAATCTTTTGGGTGTCTTGGGAAGAAGATAATGGGGATCGTTATTGTATAATACTGCTTCATGCGGGTTGTCAAGTGATAGGCGGAAAACGAGGGTGATTTTTCTAAAGCTGGCGTCTTAAATGATAGCGTGATTTTTGCGAGAGTTCCGAGTTGAATACTCATTGATTATATAATTAATTCGAAAAGTGTAAAGTTATAAAAAGGTTAGTAGATTATATAGATATTTGCGAATCGCCTCTAATAATAACAATATCTAAACAGAGGGCAGATTATCGAAGGTTTTCTTGTGAAGGTTAGGAGTTGCATTTGATTGCACTCGGTGCAGCAACAAACGGTGAGCAACCATGTGGAAAATAAAATGAACATAATGTTATCAAAGTTTATATCCATATAGGAACCGATTATATTTCAAACCGACGAGAATAGTACAGGGAAAAAGGATTTAAATGTACACTAAACGTAAGTTCTTTCTTATAATTCGCGATTTATTTGCTAACCCTAAACTACTATTGCAGGAGAATTTTAATCGTTCCTGAAATACACGATTAAAAATTCCGGAAAAAAGCATTTCATTAATCCGAAGTTGGCACTATCAACATTTTAAAATTCTCGTTTAATCGGTGGAAATGCCTGGACCCGGTTCCAAGAAGTCATCACGTTCGGTGCAGAAAGATGTTGATGGCAATGATGATGCGTTTGTACCTGCAGTGGAAATCCTAACCTCACATGATGATGGGAAGCAGTCATCGGAAAACACAATTGTCGGGCTGATTGATGATCGTTCGGCCAAGGATCAGAAGAAGAAAACGGGTGCCAAGCCCAAGGGCAAGAAAGCACCCACTTTCAGCTGTGCTCTCTGCAAGTGGCCCGACAATAACGATATGGTTATGTGCGATTCGTGCAATCTATGGCACCACTTTATCTGCGTGGGTGAAACCCAGGGGGTTAGTAACCGGCCATGGATTTGCGAGAAATGTCTAGCAAAGGAAAAGATTCAACAAAAAGGTAATTCTAGCGTGGGTAGCATTATAGATGTTCCAGTCAGTATTGGTAAGAACCACGACCAGAGGGTTCTATTGAAAAGGTTAAAAGAAGAAGCCAAGTTGAAGGAGGAATTCGCGATGAAAAGGTTAGAACTACAAGAGAAGTTGGCTAGCGAATTTCTTCTGAAGAAATATGAACTGCTCGGCATAAACGGTGATGATAATGGTAGCATAGTAGGAAGCGAAATATCCGAATCGGGGAATAGTAGGCAGCGCATCAGGGACTGGATCGATGGCGTCGAACAATGCGTTGAACCAGGAAATCCTTCTTCAGAAAAATCTTTCGTTATGCAAAGCGGAAATCCAAGAAAACAAAACTCGCGAATGGGAACTGGTATCCCAAGTGTTTTGAATTCACTATCTTTGACGCCGTTTGTGAATGGGCAGATGGTGAGCAACAATCAATGTCGGCAGCCTGTTGGAAACGATACCAGCGGTCGGCATTTCCTTCCCGAGCAGAAATCTACGCCAAATAACCGAAGATTGGCTGGTGGGTGCGTACTTCCTGAGCAGCACAACGATTTGGAATCTTTCGTGTTGAACCGAAGCCAACTAGCGGCCCGGCAGGCGGTGTCCAGGGACTTACAGGAGTTCAGTGGTGACCCAGAAGACTGGCCGTTATTTTACGGCACCTTTATTTCATCGACCGCAATGTGCGGATTCTCAAATGAGGAGAATATGCTCCGTTTGAGAAAATGCTTAAAAGGAAGAGCGCTTCAAGCAGTGCGCTCTCGCCTGTTACATCCCTCGAATGTTGGCGGAGTATTGGCTACACTAAAAATGGTTTTCGGTCAGCCGGAGTCGATTGTACAAGCGATAACTTTCAAAATTAGAAGTCTTCCTCCCCCCGATATGGATCGGCTGGAAACATTAGTTGATTTTGCTCTATCGGTAGAGAATTTGCGCGCTACAATAGAGGCATGTGAGGTAGATGGTTTTATGCATAATGTATCCTTACGCAACGAACTTATTAATAAATTACCCACAATTCTAGCGATGCAATGGGCTAAATATGCCCGTGAATCGAAGTCTCAAACACTGTCTGATTTAAGCTCTTGGCTCTATTCTATGGCTGAAGATGCTAGTTGGGTTCTGAAATCTTCCCCACCAATTCGAAAAACTAGGAAGAATGATAAGCATGTGAATGTTCATGCTAGCTTAGAGTACCACAATGCATTACCTTCAAGTTCTTCGTTCAATTCCCAACAGCATAGTTCTCAAATGGTTAAGCCGCTCAAGACCAAAGAATGCAGCGTATGTAAGGGTTCGTGCGCTTCCATTGCCAAGTGCCAGAGATTCAGCGGACTAGATTATGATTCTAAGTGGGCAGTTATCCGAGAACTGCACTTGTGCAAAAATGTCTTCGACGTCACACCGGATATTGTAGGTCACAGTCAGTATGCGGCGTAAATGGGTGCGACTTAAAGCACCATCCATTGATGCATAAGTCGTTAACACCACCAGCAGCACCGGCGCCGGCTCCACAGAACTACGACGAAACAAACTGCAACATACACCGGAATCAATCGAACGAGGTTTTGTTCAGGGTTGTACCTGTCACGCTTCATGGAACAGGTACGGTCGTCCACACGTATGCACTTCTAGATGACGGTTCAGAGTTATCGCTAATAGATGAAGACTTGGCTGAGCAGTTGCAGCTGGAAGGTGCGCGAAAGGCATTTTGCCTGAAATGGACAGGAGATACCCGACGCTATGAGGAAAATTCCAGAGTTGTAAACCTTTGTATTTCTGGTGCAGGAGGTGCTTTACATGCTTTGAATGGAGTTCGTACAGTTCACGAGTTGAATTTGCCACATCAGTCTTTAGTTGTCGAGGAGCTAACAGTAAGGTATCCCTACCTGAAAGGGCTGCCAATTCAATCGTATCACGACGCCGTTCCGCGTATTCTCATTGGGTTAGATCATGCTCATTTGGGAAATACACTCAAGCTACGCGAAGGCAGTGTCAATCAACCGATCGCTGCAAAATCCAGGTTAGGGTGGCTAGTTTTCGGAAGTTGTGTGGAGCGCAGACCAGCTAGTGTTTATGCTAACGTTCACTACCTTCCGCAATGCGAATGCATAGATGATGCTGAACTTCATAAGGCGATGAAGAATTATTTTTCCTTGGACAGCATGGGAGTGGTGCAACGAGAAGCTATGCTTTCAACAGACGATCAGAGGGCACTTCATCTACTCCAAACGAAAACCCTTCGACTACCTGAAAAGTATGAAGTTTGTCTCTTGTGGAAGTACGAAAATGTTAGGCTACCAGACAGTAAGGTGATGGCACTTCGTAGATGGGAATGTTTAGAGAAACGTTTGTCAAAAGACCAATCGCTCGCTCGGATACTGAAGGAGAAAATAGAGGATTACTTAGAAAAGAACTATATTCGCAAGTTAACTAAATCTGAACTTGAATCCTGCTTCCCACGGGTTTGGTATCTTCCGATCTTCCCGGTGGTAAACCCGAACAAACCAAGCAAAGTCAGAATTGTTTGGGATGCTGCGGCGAAGGCCCATAATGTATCGTTGAATTCCGTATTATTAAAAGGTCCCGACCAGTTATGCTCGCTTCTATCAGTCCTACTGAAATTTCGCGAATTCCGGGTGGCATTCTCAGGTGACATCCGTGAGATGTATCACCAAGTGATGATCAACGAAACTGACCAGCAATGTCAGAGATTTTTTTGGAAGGATGATCCTTCAGCACCTGAGCCTAGTGTCTTCGTAATGCAGGTGATGACCTTTGGGGCTAGCTGTTCGCCGAGTTGTGCCCAATTTATAAAAAACACCCATGCCCGAAAATTTAGTGATCGGTTTCCAGAAGCAGTCGATGTAATTATAAACAAGCACTACGTAGATGATGCTTTAGTCAGCGTAGAGAATGAAGAAGATGCAATACGGGTAGCGAAAGAAGTTCATGAAATTCACCGATCAGGAGGGTTCGAAATTAGAAACTGGATTTCCAACTCCCAAAGATTTCTGAACGCCTTGTCTGGTCAAATGAACTCCGAGAAAAACTTGAATATTTGTTCAGAACTAGCCACCGAGAAAATATTGGGGATGTATTGGGACACCGCATCCGATATGTTCAGATTTAAGCTCTCCTCACGCCACGATCCTGAACTTCTGTTGGGGAAACGTATACCAACGAAGAGAGAAGTGTTAAGAACTCTGATGATGATATTCGACCCTCTCGGATTAATCGGGCATGTCCTCATGTATTTGAAAGTGATCCTCCAAGAGATTTGGCGAGCTGGCACAGCTTGGGACGAAGCTATAGATAACGATCCTTTCAGGAAATGGTTGCAATGGTTAAAAGTGTTACCCAACTTAGAAGATATTCGCATTCCTCGCTGTTTTCGGGCATTGACCTCCGCCTCGAGTGCAACAGAAGTGCAGCTCCATACGTTTGTAGATGCCAGCGAGAGTGGATTCGCTGCAGCTGTATTCTTGAGATTCGAAGAGGGTGTACACATAGAGTGCTCGCTAGTTGGAACTAAAACGCGTGTTTCACCACTGAAATTTTTGACCATTCCTAGGTCTGAGCTGCAAGCGGGAGTTCTTGGGGCAAGATTCGCTTCGAGTGTCATCAAGTCTTTATCGATCCACATCTCCCATCGTTTTTACTGGACCGACTCTAGAAATCTATTATGCTGGCTTAAATCCGATCATCGTCGCTACAGCCAGTTTGTCGGCACGCGCGTGAGTGAAATATTAGAGCTGACTGACATCAGTGAATGGAATTGGGTACCAACCAAGGACAATGTTTCTGACGACGGTACGAAATGGAGAGGTGTTCCTGATATCTCCGAGAACAGCCGATGGTTCAAAGGTCCACCATTTATCTACCAGCAAAAGCAAAAGTGGCCTAAAATTCCATCGACTCTAGGGGCTACCGAAGAAGAACTACGACCGAGATTGATGCTGCACTACGCTACCTGCCAGCCGATCGTTGAAGTTGAAAACTTCTCCAAATGGGTCAAACTGTACCGATTGACTGCAATGTTCTTGAGGGCCGTTAAAAAGTTCATCGTTTTCTTGAAGATCAAAAGAGAGTCGCAGAGACCATGCATTTTATTACCACTAAGTCAAGATGAGCTTATTGCAGCACAAAACCTTTTGTATCGTCAAGTTCAAAGCTATGCCTACCCCGAAGAATATTCCCTTCTACAGAAACCATCGAATACTTCCTTACCTAAACGCAGTTCACTTTTTCGCGTATCACCGTTTCTAGACGAACATCAAGTTATGCGCATTCATAATCGCGCTAAAAATTGCCAATTTACTGACCTAGAATCTAAAAACCCAATAGTTTTGCCACCCACGCACCATCTTACCAAACTAATCGCACAACATTACCATCGAAATCTGCTACATCGCAATCATGAAACCGCAATCAACCGTCTACGTTTACGTTATTATATCCCAAAATTAAGAGCTTTCTTCCGTAGAATGAGAGGAGATTGCCAACAATGTAAAAACGCAAACGCTAAACCACAACCACCAGCAATGGCCGATCTTCCTGCTTCGAGGTTGGCTGCATTTTGTCGACCTTTCACGTACGTGGGTGTGGACTATTTCGGTCCGATACCAGTTTCTGTAGGTCGTCGGTCAGAGAAAAGATGGGGCGTCTTAGTCACCTGTCTAACAACCCGAGCAATCTACATCGAGCTGGCGCATTCCCTTACAACAGATTCCTGTATAATGGCCCTAAGAGTGTTCATGGTTCGACGAGGTGTTCCTGCAGCCATTTACAGTGATCGTGGAACGAATTTTATAGGAGCTTCGAAAGAATTGTCCATAGAACTGGATAAGATGAATCAAAACAAATTGATAGCAGCAATCGTATCTCCAGATACCAGATGGGAGTTCAATCCGCCAGCTTCTCCGCACATGGGCGGTTCGTGGGAGAGACTCATACAAAGTGTAAAAAAGAACCTGCAAAACATGACGTTGACTAGACTGCCATCTGATGAAGTACTCCGGTGCGCATTGACCGAAATTGAAGGGACAGTCAACTCCAGGCCTCTCACCTTTGTTGCATTGGACGACGAGGATTCACCTGTTCTAACGCCGAATCATTTCATCCTGGGATCGTCGGATGGCCTGAAACCGTTGGCTCTCTTTGACGATAGTTCTAAAGCGTTGAAGAAATCCTGGCACACCTCTCAGTTGATCGCGAATATTTTCTGGAGACATTGGCTCAACGACTATCTTCCGTGTCTTACACGGCGGTCCAAGTGGTTCAATCTAGCTCGTCCGATTTCCGTAGGAGATGTCGTCGTGATTGCTGATCCCAACTCACCCCGGAATACGTGGCCTAAGGGCAGAGTCATCGGGACAAGCCATGCCAAAGATGGACAAGTGAGATGGGCGGTCGTCCAGACGGCGCATGGTATTTATGAGCGCCCTGCAGTTAAGATCGCGGTTCTCGACGTTGGCGTTCAACCTATTGCGTCCCAGGAGGAATGTGGCCGCACTACCGGGGGGACTGTTATCGGCGCCGTGTCGAATCCCTCGATCAGAAACGTCCGATCGTAACCACCAACACAATTGTACGATGGAAAACGTCATTAGACTTGTCAAGTGATAGGCGGAAAACGAGGGTGATTTTTCTAAAGCTGGCGTCTTAAATGATAGCATGATTTTTGCGAGAGTTCCGAGTTGAATACTCATTGATTATATAATTAATTCGAAAAGTGTAAAGTTATAAAAAGGTTAGTAGATTATATAGATATTTGCGAATCGCCTCTAATAATAATAATATCTAAACAGAGGGCAGATTATCGAAGGTTTTCTTGTGAAGGTTAGGAGTTGCATTTGATTGCACTCGGTGCAGCAACAAACGGTGAGCAACCATGTGGAAAATAAAATGAACATAATGTTATCAAAGTTTATATCCATATAGGAACCGATTATATTTCAAACCGACGAGAATAGTACAGGGAAAAAGGATTTAAATGTACACTAAACGTAAGTTCTTTCTTATAATTCGCGATTTATTTGCTAACCCTAAACTACTATTGCAGGAGAATTTTAATCGTTCCTGAAATACACGATTAAAAATTCCGGAAAAAAGCATTTCATTAATCCGAAGTTGGCACTATCAACATCCTTTTATGAGTATATTCTTTTTAGCCAAAAGGTCTTGACAAAATTAATTTCAAGCAATTAAAATTCTTAATGAACAAATGTAACTGTTCTTCTTAATTTCTTTATTTGAAACGGCGCATAACTTTTGAGTTTTAAGGAAATGTATCTGCTTTGTAAATTGTGAATAACAATTAAGTAGTGCTGATGCAAAATGTATTTGCAATAAGAACATTAAATGTTAAAATTTTTAATTTGCTTTTTGAATTGAACTTTGTTTGTCATTCACGGTTAAATAAATGTTTATCGATTTTTCTCTTGTGTGCAAATATTCATGTTAGCGACATCTCATACAGAGTGTGAAATTTTATCAAGTAGGGTGCACTGGAATTAAATTTCTCATAAAAAACGTTTAAGAAATAATTCGGCACTGATTTTTTTAGCAAGTTTATTTCGTTAATTTGGGAGGTTAACTTAATACATACAATATCTGCTAGTGCTAGTCGAATTAGTCTCTACACGACTGGAACTAAACGAACTCGACAACCTGCTCTTGTGCTGGTTCTGCCTCGTACTCTTCGTAATATTCGTCAGCTTCCTCAACTTCGTAAACCTGTTCATCATCAGCACTAGTCTGTTCGACTTCCACCTTAATAATATCTTTGTGCGTTGCTTCGTGCTTCTTGCGGCCGGACGAGGTGATGAACGCTGCAGAGCATACTCTACAAGGGTACGGCCGTTCTCCTGTGTGAATGCGTTCGTGCGCTCTGCAATTGGCTCTCTGGACGAAACTCTTAGTGCAAAAGCTACACTTGTAACGGCGATTGTCTTCATGTGTATCGATATGCAGCTGAAGTTTCTGCTTGTGGTTAAACAATTTTGAACAGTACGGACAAGCCAGATTCCGGTCCAATGTTTTGCCTTCATGCACGAATTCTACGTGTTTTTGCAAAGTGCTTCGGAAAGGGAATCTACGATCACACTTATCGCATTTGAAACGTTTCTTATGCATATGCTGGTGATAGAAATGCTGTCTATACAAAAGCGTTTCGAAGCCGCAACCTTCAACATTGCAAATGTATAACTTTTGACCGGAAGTGGTGAGACGAACTTTGCTCTCTGCATCCCTCAAAGTTTCCGGATATCGTTGTTTTTTAATAGAAGTTTGTATTCTGTACTGCGGGTCATCCGGAAAATGTTCGGCCATGTGATAGCGGAGGGATGTGCTGTTGGTGAAGTTCTTTCCACATTCTTGGCAGATATAACCTTTCTCACCAGTGTGAATGCGTTTGTGGCTCAAAAAATTTGCTTCATGGTTAAATCGACGACCGCAATGTTTACATTCGTACGGCTTTTCACCTAGCAAAAAAAAAATAATAATCGACTTTTCTCTCCAATATATTATATTTTCATGTTCCTGATAACTTTTAAAACAATCTTCAATGGTTAAAAAATCATGTAAAACTACTATCTCTACATACCTGTGTGAATTCTTCTGTGCCGCTTCAGTAGCGACGAGTTCCCAAAGACCTTCTCACAGAACTCACATTTGTACCGTCCATCCTCCACGGCTTGATGTTTGGCTAGATGACATTTGAATGGTCTTCGAAGTCTGAAATGCTGTCCACAATAGTCGCACGTATAGCCATCTGTTGCATCTCGTGGTGCGTGACGATCTTTGAAATGCGCGTTATTATTGTAAGAATTCAAAAATCGCAACGGACAGTGATCGCATTTGTATGGATACAGATGGCTCTGCCGATGCTTATTAGCACTGACGAGCGTCCTGAACACTTGCGGATATTCTTCGGTTCCGCAATCACAAGAATATGGAAGCAAATCGATGTGATCAACCATGTGGGCATCCAATGCATCCGGATCGGCGTGAACCGTATCGCATATATAACATGTATTTGGCACTATAACCGGTTTTGGAGGTGCAGTTTTCGGTGTATTTGATTTGGGTCTCGGTTTCGACTTTGGTTTATAGAGCTCTTTCCATGAGTACACAAACTTAGGACCTTCTTCTTCTGATCCGGAAGAAGCTTCTGCCTTCAACCGATTGGCTGAATTATCGTGGCTCGCGAATGGCTTCCTATCCGAAGTTTTATTTTCTGTTTCCATCTGGGGATGCAATTGATTATCATCAGGACCTGTAAGATCTGCTTCTTCACACAAGGCTTCATCTAGATATTCGATAGACTCTTCAGGAATTTGCAAAGGACTTTCGGGACAATCCAGGGGTGCTTCATGTTTCACGATAGTCTCTGAAGCTTGCACAGGTTCAAATTTCTTCTCTGCTTTTGCATTAGCTATTAAATTTTGCAAATAGTGCTCGTTAAACCCTTGTTGCTTAAACCTATGGTTATCGTACGATTTGTAATAATTTTCTAGCTGATCGCCATCTAGTAAATTCTTTAAAACTTTCTCTTTATGAATAAAGTCCAATCGAACATTGAAGGCTAAGTCTAATTTACCAACGCAATCTGAGCAAACTTTGTCAGGAAGAATATTAACGGTGTCTAGTTTTATTCCTGTTGTGATGAAGACTATATCTGCAAGTGTTACGTTGTGTAGCTTTGATGAAAGCGGAAAGAGATCTGTCCTTTTTCTAATACAAATCCTACAGAAAAGCGACCTCAGTTTGATTATTTCATCCATCGTAGAGCAAGGTGCTTCGGCTTTAGAAGCTACTGTAGTGTTGGATGCAGGATTTCTCACTTCGGAAACCATCACTACATCTTCTTCCGTATCTTCCTCCTCATTGCTCTCCGTAACAAAAATCATAGGAACAGCTTAAGAATGAGACGAATATTAAACAAACAACGTATTAACAGTATTATTTTCCTTCAAACTTACCGCCCTCCAATAGTTTGGGTTGGCCGTTTTCCGTGGTCAGCTCCGAGTGGACAAAGTGCTCCGAGCAGATGTAACGCATTCTCCAGCGAAACCTTCCGGGATTGGCACAACCGACAAACTGAATCCATTTGGCACGCAGCTCTTCATCGTTAGCCGGAAATGGATGCAGTCCGACGCTTTCGTCGGTGCCGGCTTTAGCGTTGCGGCAGATCGGGATGCAGCATACTTTTGCCATTGTTTTACGATGTGAATCAATGACCAAACACAGTAAATTAAGTTGGTGAATTTAAATTTTATCTTCTTTTCTCTGTAACACCAATCGCTGCAATAAAACACAATCTCACAAATTAATCAATTCAGTTTAAAAAGCGAACTGTGGCCTATTTTCTGCCCACAAAATTCAAAAAGAATTCCCAAAATCAAAACATCTGCGAGAAGACCGGGAGCTGATGGGCAGTGACAGTTTGATCGATAAATATTACATTGAAAACGTATTGTACCCAAACTTGAGGAGTCTGTCCCCCTCGTATATGGAAGTTTGAAAGTTTTAATTTCATTTGAAGCACATCCCAACAAACATTTTTGCTGATTAAAAACGCCAATTCTCTGATCGTATGCTGTTTTGAGGTGCTGATTGCTGTTTCAGCTTTCTGGCTGAAGAAAGAAATATTTCAGCGCTGTTTCAGCGTATAAAGAAGTTTTATTTCAGCCAATAGAAAGTAGGGGAAAATTGGCTGAAGAATAACTCGTTCAGCCTTTGTCCAACCATTTTTGACACCTTCAAATTTGACAGCCGTCAGCTGTACAAGGGTAGCTTCGAAAGCGTCTTTCAGCAATACCAAACTTTTTGTTATTCATGACGAATCAAAATAATTATCTTTTGAATCGTCTAATGATTCGAAATTTCTCATATTGCATGATAAAATGGCCTTGCCGGGAAATTAACATTTTATTCTCGTAGCAATTTCAATTTCTTCATATGAAATTGACCTTGGTTGAGAAATATTTTGGTCGCTTAAGAGCGACACTTTTCTGTTCCTTCGCAGAATGCATGGTTGGTTCTGCCTTCTGCGGCATGCGACCAACAAGACGTAGGTTCAAAGTTCGAGACAAGTTCAAATGAAGAAAAAATAACACGGGAGGGGAAAAGTAGCTGGCAAACATCGGACATACATCGGTCAACATTCTTTTTGTTTTTTTTTTTTGTTGCTCCGTCAATTGACGTTTCATGTGGTTTCATGTCATCTTCGCTGATTAATTTCTCCAGATCTCGATGTTTAAGGGCTGAACAGCAGCTTCTCTCTGAATTTGGGTTGCCTTCTTTCAGCAAGATAGCTGATTTAAAATTAGAACTAAACAATGTTTCAGCGGTTGTTCAGCAAAAAATGTTTGTTGGGATAATCTTAAAGCGGGCCACAGACTACCCAAGCAACCAGAATTCCCTTAAAAAGGTTCCATAGAAGCTTAATCAGCTCTCGTTTGTGTCTGAAGAGAATGCTAATCAGCCCAAAATTTAAGTTCTTAAAGCTACTTTCAAGTTCGTTTAGGTGGCTGTAGAGAACGCTATTCAGCTTCTAAGAGAATGTCAAGAAACTTCTACGCGCCGAAAAAAAAAATCAATTGACAGATTGCTCTGACAACCACATGTCAGATTGCTAGGTTGCCGGTCTATCACGGTCTATCTCATTGATTTTAATTATATTGTTTTGATTACAAAAGCTGCTTACACGCCTAGAGAATTGAACCGCTGCTCTCTAGGTTGCAATGAAACTCACCAGCCTCTCGACCAATCCAGCAATAGCTAATTGCCACTGTAATGATTAGTATTTAAACTTAATGTCATTTGAGATGATTGAGTGGGTTGGTCAATAGAAGGTACCTTATTTCGTTCAAAGGACTTTCAGTACACAATATGAATCATAACAAAAATTCGCATAATCAAAAATTTATTCGAATATCTTATTTAACATTTATAAGAAAAATTCGAAAAAATCTTGAATTCCATTTGTAAATATCAGTACAGATATAAACAAAACAAATACCATGACAAGAAATTGACAGACATTTCTGACATGTCGCTTAGAATTCCCATATAGGTTCTTTAAAACACCTTCAAGTATCTTAATGGTGCGCTTTATAATGTTACGCGAACGATATCGACCTTCTTGAAAAACATTTTTGACATGTCGCTTAGAATTCCCATACAGGTTCTTTAAAACACCTTCAAGTATCTTAATGGTGCGCTTTAGAATGTTACGCGAGCGTTATCGACCTTCTTGAAAAACATTTTTGACATGTCGCTTAGATTTCCCATATAGGTTCTTTAAAACACCTTCAAGTATCTTAATGGTGCGTTTTGGAATGTTACGCGAACGTTATCGACCTTCTTGAAAGAAGTTCCATTAAAAGCGCTTAGAAGTTCCGTTATCGATAGTTTAACCTTTCAAAGGGCGATGGAAGTTCCTGAGTAACTTTTACGCGACAAGAGTCACCTGAAGTTCCCGTAATACATTTTTTCAGCCAAATGTGAACTTCGGAGTTCGGAGTTAAGTAAAAATGCGACTTTTGGTTGCTTGGGAGTTCCATTAAAAGCGCTTAGAAGTTCCGTTATCGATAGTTTAACCTTTCAAAGGGCGATGGAAGTTCCTGAGTAACTTTTACGCGACAAGAGTCACCTGAAGTTCCCGTAATACATTTTTTCAGCCAAATGTGAACTTCGGAGTTCGGAGTTAAGTAAAAATGCGACTTTTGGTTGCTTGGGTATATACACAACATTTGTACAAATGCGATGAAATTCGATGAAATTTTGTCGCTGTAAACACGATTTACATAGTGTATGGCACTGCTTGAATGAGCGCCCAAACGGTTGGAGTAAAATCGGTCGGGATCGAAATATTTTGTACAAACCATCTTCACAGATGAACAGATGTACAAGCTCGAACAAAAAATCTTCAGAAACTTGTGTAAAATTTCCAGTGCTCTAATTCAAATAAGCCGTTAAAAAATGACGAAAAACAGTGCCATCTATTGCTTGATTTCTAACTTTTGAACGGCGCAACAGATGGCACTGTTTCTAGATAGCTCTTTTCAATGTAACAATTTTTCGAAAGGACGCATTGGTATTTGAAATCAAAAAATGAATAAATTTAAATACAATACGAGGAATTATTCTATATAATTAGATTAACCACGAATAATCTCAAGCTGAGGAAAAAAGCATCATCATATTTTTTCACTACAGAGTCTGCCAAAATAACAAACAGATGTACAAGCTTGAATTTTAATATTCCAGAAACCAGTGAAAAATTTCAAATGCTATTATTTAAACAAACCGAATAAACTTTTAAAGTACCTCATTCTTTGAAGAGCACAATATCGTATATGATCTCAAAAATTAATAAATTAACATCGTAGCAGAATGGACGGCTTCAATATATCACTACAAGGTAAATTTGCGTGGTTCATTTTACCTTCATATTTTTTACTAAAAAAGACTACACTGAACCCAAATCCACTCTTAAAATACACATGATTTTTCACTTAAAAACAAGGATCCAGTGATTTTCTTCCATTCAAGTGCGACATATACATTTCACTTGGCAGTCACTTAAATTTCAAGTGAATTCATCCACATTCACTTCACTCGTCACTTGAATTTGAAGTGAGAAAAAATATTCACTTCCCCATCACTTGAATTTCAAGTGAATGTCGGGTCGGTTGTGTTTATTTTCAGAGTTCAAAATGGCAAATTTTAAAGAGCAGCGTTTAAAGCATATGCTGGATTTGGATTTTCCCAATTCTTTACTAGGCGATTTTGGCGGTAGTTTAAAATTGTGTTAAACGTGATGTAAGAAAAAGTTATTTAAAGGTGTTATCATGTTTCAGCTTGTGGGTTGAACGGGACAGATTTTCTGGTTTGCAGCAGGGAAGATTTAGAAGTCGCACTATCCGCAGTAACCGATCTGCCTTGGGATTACGATGGAATTTTCCTTTCGCCATAAATTTATGGCGAAAGCGTATATGTAAGTATTTGAAATCGTAGTGCTGTTCTATAAATGTTCTTTTATTTAAAAACGCGAGAGATAATTAACTAGAAACTTACTTAGAAACTCAGATAAATTTCATTCGAACGTCATAGTGTAATTCACTTGACCGGTCACTTAAGTGAATTCACTTGACCCATCACTTAAAATTCAAATGAAATTACGTATGGCGAGAATTTACTACAGATGTCACTTATTTTTTAAGTGAACATTATTTTGGGTGTAACTTTAAGAACTTCAGACAAGTCAGACGAACCAGTTATTTTATCCAGTTGAGTTT
Organism: Uranotaenia lowii; assembly: GCF_029784155.1. Lineage (NCBI taxonomy): Eukaryota > Metazoa > Arthropoda > Insecta > Diptera > Culicidae > Uranotaenia > Uranotaenia lowii. The sequence goes on along the minus strand of NC_073692.1, from coordinate 156,779,098 downwards.
AAACTTAACAATCTCATGAAACAATACCGATTCTATGCTGTTTCTATTTTGTGCTTAATGCTTTGAAACAATTAGAAAAAGCTTAATGCTAAAAATTTTCATTACGTAAATTATAAATGTGTTGCGAATCTTTATCATCAATTTGCTCAAAATTTGTCAGATAGTAATTCGACATATTCATAACTGACTAATAGTTTGTTATTTTGTTTTGTTTACATTTCACTTTCTTCTTGACAGTTCTCTCTGGTGTCCTTGGAGACATCTGGTGGCTCAACCAAAACACATAAAATTGATTGAAAATGGTCGTTGGAACTTTACACACGCTTCAAGGCTTAGCTTGTACATCAGTTCATCAGTGCCATCCTCCCAGCCGAGGTGGAGATGGTTTTTTTTGTTGCTGTTTTTGTTTTCGCCAGCAATCGTTTGTGTTCGCGTGAAAAATGTTTGTATAGTGTGTGGGCGAGCATAGATCAAACAATCGTCTTGAAATCATCGAATTTGTACAGGCCATTTGTGTAGTCTATGGCCCGCTTAAAAGAGCATCGATACCGGTAAGTGCTATCCCAGGTGTTAACCCGGGAAACATTCTAGGTCTTATTTTAGCCTTAGCAGCTCATTTGCTCACCGTTAAGTGCTAAACTGGCTTTCATTTTTGCCACTGGTGACGCACCGATAAGTGTTGTTGTTGTTTGTTGGCAGTTGCTCTTGTATATTTCCCTAGACACTTCAGTACCTGTCAAATCAGGAGCTGGTCGGTATTCAAATTTGGCACCTGGTTCGCTTTTTTAACACCCAGGAGCAAGATAACACCTGGTTTGAAACCTTAAAGTCTTAAAGTCAAACTCAAAGCTGAGGGCGGCCACTGATGAAGTGCTGTTTTGAACCAAAACTACTTAATTTTGAGTTTTAAAAAAAGGAGCGTATGGGCCACCGCCCGTAAGCGTGCTCCACCAGGTCAAAACCAGTGCAACTGTCCGAATAAACAAACAACATGACAGTACCTAGTGGTGCACCAGTGCAACACTCGGCATAAACAAATACGGTGTCCGAAAGCCGAACTCCAAATTTTGAACTTTTTTCATGCCTTTTGCCCTCAGTTCAACATGCATGGTGCCCTAAAAATTAAATTTTAAAGATTTGACGGCTCACATCTTTATATAGGTTACCACCATACCGAAGATACACTCAAAATAATGTTGGCATCATTTTTCGGGCAATAAATTACATGAAATTTATACAAAAATGCCCTGTTTTTTTATTTCACCTTTATGATTAATGGAATTGAAATTGATTTAATTTGAAGCAGTTCATGTTTATGTTAAAATAGTTTAATTAGAAAGCGAAAGGATTTTTCCAGCTACCCGCTTAAATGCGAATTAATATGAGTTTAGGCGATCATGTTTGTACTTTTACTCGATATTATAGAGTATCATCTGTGTTCATGTTGATACCAACCTATCAATACCTTGAATATTTTCGAGTTGCTGTGGTAATATTTCGAGTTAAATAAAAAAAAATCTAGTGCTTGTATATTTATTACAGATTTGAAAATACAGTGTTTCACTTACATGCGAGATATCCTTTAGAACCATGCAGCAGATAACTTTTATAAAACGCGCACGTAGAAGATAACAATAAATATGTAACAAATAAAATTTAATGTGCTCTTATCAGTTCATTTAGGTAATCATCTGTGTGGTAAGAGGTTGGACATTCAAGCGTATATAAATAGAAATATTTAGCACATTTGTTTATCTCCGTTATTTTGAGGATATCATTCACTCTGGACTTCCCAGCAGTTCGAATGGGTTGATCGTGGTGCTAGAAGGGCCAGGCGAAAGGGTCGAATTACCATCTTCGTCCTCTTCATTATCGGCATCGTTGCTAGCAGCGCCTGCAATATCTTCTGTATCCGTATCCGACAAGTAATCATCGTCATCTTCTTTGTCACCTAGGTCTGAAAGGGCCTGAATTTCACGAACAGTGGCCAGTTCGGGGTCAGCTTGCAATCTCTCTACTGCCTGATGAAAGCCAATTGGCTTGAGAGATAGTGTAATTTTTCCATCGAGCGCCATTCTGAGGATGCTGTTTGCACCACGATATGTATCAGGACGAGCGGCTTTAGCAGTCAAAAAACCTCGTTTGAGAGCCCAAGTGTCACAGACATCAATAGCCGACCATTCTTCACAGGATTCATTATCCGGGTGTTTCAAAGCCAGTAAAGCCACAAGATTGACACGTTCGGCAAGAAACTTGATTGAAGCATACGGTTCCCGAAGTTGAGCAATCGGATAACTTCCCATCAGGACTTGTAGTTTACGAGGGATTGATGATGGGAAAACCAGACCTGGACAATCGCACAGTCTCACTGTATTTGTGAGGAATATTGTTTGAAAATGTTTAGTATGACCAGGAGTCCTACTAACGGAGACAACTTTTTTGCCCATAACCGCATTAAGAAGTGAAGACTTTCCAACATTAGGAAAGCCAACGCAACCAATCGTGAGGACTCCATCTTGAAAACGAACGTGCTCCTCAAATGAAAAATCTTTTTCCTCTTCGTGTGTTCGTTCCGATTCGATTGGTTCATCAAAATCTCCATCGATATCCATTGGAACGCTTCGTTCCTCTAAAATCTTCTGTTGCCATGAGCTTAAATCTACCTCATCACCAGCGTATTCTCGACATATGTTGAATATCTGTTGCGCTCCTTCGGCTGCCATTCGCATTCTTCCTTTGCGTCGTCTAATCTGCAAACCATGCTTGTTCGCATGTTTGTCTCGTAGGTTATATGATGGATATGAAGTAAACATTACAATTTTGATGTTTTTATATTTTTCTTGGAAGTAACGCTTCCAGCCAAGCACCACTTCCGGTAGTACCAGGTCAATTTTGTTCAGCACCAGGATCATACTCTTTCCGATACATTCGGTTACATAGTAATATAGAGACGGAGGAAACATCAACGTCTGAAAAGAGTGAAACTTTCAATGAATTTTCAGATAGAGAATATACTAACATTAAGCTACCGGAAAACGTGCATCAACAATAATCAATACTATATCGGACAATTCAAGGACACGCCACAACTGACGCCAGGTTTCCAAATTCAGTTCACAGAAACTCAACGACTTCATATCGTCGAAGTGAGTTTTCTCCAGGTATGTTATGTATTTCTGTAAGATAAAATAAGCGCTCTTATTCAAAGAATTAACTTTCTGAAAATCACCTTACAAAAAAGTACAGATTCTCATTCGCATCCAGTTGCTCCTTGGACATCTCGTAGGTCCACTTCGGGCGCTTGGGGAAATCATACCCAGTAAAGTATCCATCACCGAGTTCCGTTTCCGCCGGCGGGCACGGAACCAATGCCTTGCGGGCTTCCTCCTTCATCTCCCGCAGCTCCTTGCCCGTTTCTCGATGGAACTGCAGTACATAGCGGTTGGCCTTGCTACGTGGATCCTTGATCGGTTGCAGATTAATACGTTCGACCTTCTCGTGTAGCGGAAAATCGCTGTCCTCGCTAATGTCACTCGATTCTTCATCGCGCAGCTTGCGGATAATGTTGTGCGAGGTGCTCGCTGAAAACAATAATGGAATATAAAGATGATAAAAACCAAAGGTTCTGCCTCCTAGACTCATTTTACATAAGAATTTTTTTTTGTTTCGATTATAGTCGTTTTATTGTGTCGCCAGTCCAGCGCTGTAAAATCAGTTGAGCGACAATGGATTTTTCTCAGAGTAGGTAAGTTAAACCTAACGTCGGAAGTAGTGCGCTGGAATCGTACGGTGACCCGCCATCCAGCGCACTACTTCCGACGTTAGGTTTAACTTACCTACTCCGAGAAAAATCCATTGTCGCTCAACTGATTTTACAGTTTTTCCCTGTAACGACAATACCATATTTATGGCATTCGCGACTTTATCAACGTTACAGTTGGCGGATCGTTATTGAAAAACTTATCCGGTACAACTGTGTTCGATGTTTACTCTTGGGCTCGAACTCGCGGACATCGGCACATAAGAATCATTAGAATAAAATGTTCAGAAATTCAGATTTCCAGAAAACACAAAAATTACAAAAATTAGCTGGTTTAAAATTTCATTAGAAAGTAATCCCATTCGCTAGGGTAGTTTACGAATTATTAAATAGAAAGAATCAAAAAGAACAAAAACTACTTACATTTAGCCTGCTTTTTTGCCAGCAGCTGTTGCTTTTTTTGTTTTCCGCTAAAGGGAGTTTTCCTTCTGCCTTGCGGCATGATATCGCTTTAAAAAGAATCTCAATTTAAGAAAAAAAAAACAATATTCTAACTCAGACAATTCTAATCTCACGGGAACCTTCTTTGGGTGCTGCCAATTTTGGCACTCCTGTTTGCGCTTAAGCTAACCGGTCGTTAATAGGAAATCAAATCCGATAAAAACGAATACGTGAACAAATTTTGCGAGAACGCGGATGGGTTTTATTTATTTTGATTCGAAAATGCATAAAAAACGTCAAAATGACGCAATCAGCTGATCGACAGTCGCGGTTACAAGAGGTTACAAACATTGAAGTTTGGTCGGCTAGCATCTCTGCTCGAGTTTCCGCGCAAACTTCAAAGTGACAACCAGTTTGGCCAACATGAGAAAACGAAAAATTGAAGTTTCCTCTTTCCGGCGTACGCCATTGTCAAACACAGACGTGTTTAAATCAAAATAAGTAAATAATTTTTGTAATTTTCTGGCGTACTTTGAAGATTATTGTAGAATGTTAAGTGTAAAAATAGAAGTTTTCGTTTCAACCAAGCCAACGGAAGTGAAGTTCAGGAATTCATAGGTATAAATCCAGATAAATTTTGTAGCCGAAAGTTTGTTTCTCAACTGTTGACATAAAAAAAATTTTGGTACTCTTGAAAGCAAGTTGACCAAGAGGTGGGTTATGTTGCGATCTACTCGTTCATTTGCTCCTGAACCATCGTCAGCACGTGTCGCGTTTCTTGTGCTCGGGAATCTTGATCCCCGGTATACTTGGATGATATTCTTGAATTCTAAAAAAGTTAAAGCTAACTGTGTTGTAAAGTGAACTAAAGATAAATCTGCTGGAATTTTGATAGGTATGCGCTTGGTTGAAACGGAAACTTGGAATAATTTTTAGTTCGGTGAAAGCGTGTGATGTTCATTAATTTTTTTTTTCCTTTGCTTAGGAACCATGTCTGAAGTTGAAGCATTTGAAACCTTCGATAACGAGGCCCCGGCTCAGGTTTTCGAGCAGGCTCCGGTTGTTCAACAAGCGGAACTGCCCGACATCAAGTTGTTCGGTCGCTGGAGCAGCGAGGATATCCAGATTTCGGATATTTCCGTGTCGGATTACATTGCCGTCAAGGAGAAGCACGCCAAGTACCTTCCCCATTCGGCCGGTCGTTATGCGGCCAAGCGGTTCCGCAAGGCCCAATGCCCCATCGTCGAGCGTCTTACCAACTCGCTGATGATGAAAGGACGCAACAATGGCAAGAAGCTGAAGGCCGTCCGTATCGTGCGACACGCTTTCGAAATCATGCATCTGATTACCGGTGAAAACCCGCTGCAGATCGTGGTCCAGGCCATCATCAACTCCGGCCCCCGTGAAGATTCGACTCGTATCGGTCGTGCCGGTACCGTTCGTCGTCAAGCCGTGGACGTGTCCCCGCTGCGACGTGTCAACCAGGTAAGCCGGGGAAATGGCCTTCATTTTTGCTTTTAGTAAATTCCGATTCTATGCAGGCATATTCGGTGGGCCTTACTTATGCTCCCTGTCAATTCCATTGGGATCGGATAGTGACCCCCAGAATGAATGGTGGTTTATGCTAGATCCGCCTTTGGCATCATGGATCAAGTGTTCGCATCGTTTAGTTACATTTCCTTAATTCTAACTGGCGTTATGAACTTGATTTAAATATTCTATTCTCCCTCCACCCCGTAGGCTATCTGGCTGTTGTGCACTGGTGCCCGTGAAGCTGCATTCCGTAACATTAAGACCATTGCTGAATGCTTGGCCGATGAGCTGATCAACGCCGCTAAGGTTAGTAAAATTTGACAATTTTCCCATTTTCAAAATCAAAATATCGTTCACAAAATGGCGGATGGTGTGTTTTGAGGTACCCAAAAGTATTGCTCAAGGTCACTTAAAAGAGGATTGAGGAGCACCAGAAGAGTAGAAGAAAAGGATCGAGGGATTAGCTTGTCGCGTTTATGTTGCCAGACGTTCTGGATTCGAATCCCCGGGTAGACCGTTCATTTATATTCGAATGCCATTATCACAATACATGTTTTAAAATGAAGAAATTGAAGATACTATTGCAAGCCAACTATGTAATTGCCAATTATTGTTAGGTTTCTGAAGTTTGTAGATGTCTTTCTTTGACGAACCATCGGCCATGAAAACTTTTAATTCTCGGAAAGCTTTATTCAATTGAAATGATCAGATGCCAATTTTAGCAAATCGTATTTCATAAATCACAATTTGCCGCCTCTCTCTTTTCATCTCCCCAGGGTTCCTCCAACTCGTACGCCATCAAGAAGAAGGACGAACTGGAACGTGTCGCCAAGTCCAACCGATAAGAAAAAAATGCTTTCAGCTTGGGCGCATTCCCAAAAACATCTGGATACAGTGTGTGTGCTTTTTTGTTTCGCGCTCAAAAACCACCCGACATCATCAGCGGCACCACATTGATTACTTTAAGAATTGCTGTGTTGTGTAGAAATGTTACACATGGATCTACTGCAGCGCAATAGAGATAAACCTATGGGAATAAACTCCAAAAAAATTGAAAAACTCTACTAAACTTTTGTTATTGTGGGAAGACGGGTTTGGTTGAAAACATGAATCGTTGTGGTGTCGTGGAGGTTTTTTCAGTTAATTTTGTTTTTGAAGTTTCGTTACAGGTACAATAATCTCCTTTTGATGGATGCTAGCTTGCATGCTTCATTCATAGGTAAGAGTTGTTTATTTTATTCTTTTGATTATTTCTACGTCTGGGGTTTCTTTTTTCAATGTTGATCGCTCTTCAAGTTCAACGTCGTTACACCTGGACAAGAGTAAAGTTGATATATCTGCATAGGAATTTGACTCCATTCGAATTTCTTTCTCGCAAAATCACGACAGTTCTGTTAAACCAGAAAATCTCTTATTGGACTATTCTTAACGCTATTCCTATCACTAACGTTTTTTTTTTAATTTTTTACAGCAATGCAACTCTCCGGTGCTCTATCGGACCAAAAGCAGCGACGACGAAACTTGAAGAGGCCACCTCAAAATGGTAGGTTGAAAATTTTCAAATTGAACTATCGGATCAGTCCAAAACATTTTTTTCTGCTCTTTCCACCCTCAATTCGATTGGGCATTCCCGTTTTGGACCAGAGCAATGTTCTCAGGTATCTTGGAGTCTCGACTTCATTTGTGACTCTACATCGCACGGTGTAACGACATTTCATTCCTGTTACATAGGATTTTCAAAAACAATCAAGTTCGTTAAGTTGAAACTAATATTTTGTTCCATTGTTATAGGCTCTGTCTGCAAATGGATTCCACTCTGGAGTGAAAACATTGGTTCGAGTAATTTGCCACTGGTAAGTGTGTTTTTATCAAAACATGTTCTAAAAACTGTTTGAATATTCATTAGATGATAAATGTAAATCAAATGCATGAGTTGTATTCAAATTTGGATTAAGTTTTGTTAGACTTTATTCCTTCTTTTATGATCTTTTCAATTCTAGAGAAGTTTATGTTTATACCAACCATCTATTAGGGATTAATTTTGTGTCCTTCTTGACACAGGTTGTTCTTCACAAAGTTACATTGAACAATTCTGACGCTGAAAGGACTAGAACAATTGCTGATTAGTTCGTTTCCGTTTCAATCATTTGTTAAATTGAAACATGCTGTAACTCATCTGACATTTAGTGGTATGAATAAGGTTTAGCAATTGCTTCGGTAGCTTTTACTTAGCTCGAAATCAATCGAAGCAAAAGTCCAAAGCATTTGCTTAGTTTGGTATGAATAAACATTTGCTTAGCGGATGTGTACTAAAGTCTTAGAACATAGCTTTTGCTTTGAAAAATAGAGCTATCCAACCAGCAGAATCTGAAGTTTTCTAAAGTAAAATGAAAGAAAACGATCAGAAAATTGAAAAGTACGGCTAAAGTAGCCTTGAAGTCGACGAAGCGGGTGGTGCGTGTAAGAACGACCGAATTTTTTTGTTAATGCGTGTTCGTATGTTGATGTTTAAAGAAAAATGAATACATATTCGAATATTGTCAAACAAAAAATGGCCTTTAATGGACTTTAATATTTATCATAAGCTCTCCCACATGTATTCGGATCGGGATAATCCGATGTATAAAAAAAATTGGCAATAAGCGCGCATTTTAATTTAGATTTTTTTTTAATCTTAGGATTATAAAAAATTATAAAAAAAATGAGAGATCTGTATTATGTTTTAAATTATTACAATTTATTTCTAACTTTGAGCCATTGGGACTTCTTCCACTATTATAGCCGGTTTTTTTTTTAATTTGAAATATTTACTAATTGATTTGTTTATTGTCATCTTAGACGAATGATTTTATACAACGACAGGAATATGAAAAAAGTTGGGTTATCACTTAGACTTTTCTTTATCCATGTTGAAAATACCTTTTTGAATTGTTTTGAAGTGAAATATTGCTAATTTGATAAGTTCATGACGTTATTAAAGAATTTTTTATTGGAAAAGTCTGCTACCGAGCATGCTTAGAAAATAAAGCAATTGCTATGAGATTTGTCGAGCAATTGCTTCAGATTCGAGCTTTATTCATACCAACTAGCTTGTTCTAAAAGTAAAAGCTCCTGACTGAGAAAACAGCTGTCAAGAAAAACTTTATTCATAACAACCGAATCAATTGCTTTAAGCGACTGCTCGACTGCTCGATTCAGTTTAGCAAAAGCAATCACTAAGTTTTTTTCATACCACCCATTTTCTTAAAAAATTATTTCCATCACGAAACGGCGGCTTCCTATCTCTAAAATTAACTTCTTTTTTTTCTCATTGTTTCAGATGACTAACAACGCGGCGAATTTTCCGAAGATTTAAAGTTCTTATCGTCATAAGCCAGGTGAGTCAAAGTTTTTATTTATCAATACTTTTGTCCAAGCAAACCATTCGAATCCGGGTCAAAATAACAATACTGTGGTTTGAAAGGACGCTTGGACCAGATCAAAACTAGGTAACATCCTTCAGCAGCGGTCTAGAATACCCTCTGGTCAGGTGCCTGAAATTGTTATCTACAGTTCAATACTCGAATCTTAAAAAACTCTAAAGTAATTATTAATTTTTTTCTGTTTTTTTTTCAGATAATTCAGATCGAATCCTTCTAACAGATGATTTTCTTCAAGAAGCATCTAAATTCAATGAGGTAAATAAAATTTCGTGATATGTTAATTTCGGTGTTTCCGTCCAGTTGGCCATGTTACGATTTCTTTGCAACTTTTCAAAGCTATCAATTCCACCCCAATGGACAAGAATAATAGTTAGTCATTTTGCAGGGTATTTTCAAACTTATTTCCAGTACCCATCATAAGGCTAATAACAGTTTCACTTTAGAAAAAAAAAACAATATTCACAAATGAGTTTGCTTGAAAATTGAGCTAACTGTATTTTTCTTTTCCAGATCTAACATTATGGAAAAACTGCATTTCCGCTTGACAAAATGAGAGGTGAGTTAAATTACTTTTTTTTTAGATTTGTTCTGCTTGTTTCGATGATGATCTATGGATTTTTTGTACCGCTCCAGGCAGAATGCACAAATGTTGATTTCCATAAACTGAAACATGATTTTCTTCTAAATCATCTTCTTCCTCAATATACAAATATGTATTAATATCTACTTTTTGTATTATTTTCAGGCTTTAATCGTTCGTTCCTGTTCAATGGAACTAATTGCCGATGTAACCACAATGTTAAGGTAAGGTTTTATTTCTTGCGTAAAATTAGCTCACTCTGATTTTTTGTTTTCTGCTTTTTGTCAAATAACACCTTCCGAATGATGATATTTATTCTTATTAGAACATTTTGTACCGCTCCAGGCTGAATGTTTATATGTTGTTAGTTCTAATCTGAAGTCAGCTTATCAACACAATATAAACACGTATAATTTGAGAACAACCCATTAATTAGGTTTTCTATTTCTTGCAGAGTTTCAACCGCCTCGAAAATCAACTCTTTCTAACAGAGGTAAGTTTCCATATTAACTGAATTATTATTTTTTTTAACAAGATGTTTTTTTCTCTACCGTGATGAACTTTCATTTTTCAGTTATCCCTGTCTTAGGCTAATAACTGCTGACTTAAGTAATCTTTTTTTCTGAAAAAATATGAAATCAATCTTGTTACAAAATTAGAGTTCAATAATATATCAGATAAACGATTGATGGATGGATCATTTTACCAATTTTTTTTTGTTTTCTCGCTTATTGCAGGTAGCCGTTTCATCTTCATACAAATGCAAGCTCAGAAATGCGCAAATTGGCAATACTTGGTGTTTTAAGAGGTAAATAGATTTCATTCTATCAATGAGCTTAAAAACAGTTGCCTTCTTTAGCATATTTGAATGATGATTTATTCACAATATACGCATTCGGGGACAGAATTCCGTTGTTGAAACTCCAGTTTACCCAGACTTGCCCTATCTGATATAAATATGCTAAAGATTTTAAATTATCTCGACAAATTTCAACATTACATTTTTGTTTTGGAAGACAGTGGACTTAAAGAATTTGAAAACTATGTTGTTGAAATTTGTAACACTTAATTTAGCTTGATTTAGAATTTAAAAAAATATTAATTTTTTTCAAACATTTCCCAGGAATACAACGAGCGCATAAGGACCAAAAAAGTCGTGGTGTAACTAAAAGTAAGTTTTGAATAATTTTCCGGCTACTAGTAATCCTTTTTCTATGATGAACTTTGCTGAATATTGCTTAAATATAATGTTGAATAAAATATTCGATTGGTCTTACTGACGAAGATGACTTTAATCAAATGCAGTTCACATTTTATAGCGTATTTTTAATGAAAAACTATTTTTCTGTCTTTTTTCAGACCACATTACCGGAAGTCAAACATTGATTAAACTCTATCTAAGGTAGGTTTCTCTTCTTATATTTTCTTAAAAAAAATACGATTTTAATGATGATTCATTCCCAATATACGCAATCGGGGTCAGAATTTTTCTGTTGTTGAAACTCCAGTTTACCCAGACTTGCCCTATCTGATCTAGTGATTTCACATTACCATTAATTTTGTAAGTTTACTGCCATTGACTAAAACATTTCTTTTTTGCTCCTTTTTTATAGATTCTTCAAACTCGAAAGACAAATGAGTGATGTAACACTTCGTTAATCTTTGTTAGGTAAGTCTTATCCCATTCTTTTCTCCAAGCAATTCGTCCAATCTAATGTGGATCAAGCCATCTATTACTGGCTTAATTCGCTTCGCTTCTGGACAAGAGTAAATTACTTTATTATTCTGGTGATAGGACGGACACACGTCCAATGTCCTTTCATCCTGGAAAGTACTGTTACATTTTTTTCTTTACATCTATTGAACTTTTTTGGAAAACTAAGTAAATAAATAATAAATATTCTATTATTCTTGTATATTACAGAATTAGTCGAAAACGGAACAACCGACTCAGCTGGAATGGAATATCGATGGATGAAAAATTGAAGCTAAATTTTTTGGTAAGTTTCGTGCCGCTTTTAAATACCTACCCCTTCCCCCTTATTTCAAATAAATGTCTCTCGCACAGAACGACGAATGATCCCAAATGCTCCATACATTCGTTGCCCTTCACGGAGACGACAGAACGCTTGTTACTGCATCCACAGTGTCAGATTGGTTCGGTTCTGTTCACTGTCAGCTTTCAATAGCTAACTACAGTTAAACACAAGCAAATAAAAAAATCCGCTGAAATCAACTAGAATTGTAAGTTAATTTTACACCCTCAAGTGAATTGAAAATGTGAAAAAAATTGTAACGATTTGTTTTTTTTTTTAACTTATGATTGAAAACATTGCAAATTTTGTAGGAATAAAACACGTTTGTGTTAATTCAGCCTAAATAAAGATACCAATAATATAAAAACTTTCCACAAGCTAAGAAAACCATACGCCACGAATGTATTTGTTAATTACCTAAATATTGTGTCGATTTTTGGTTCAATCTTTGCTTTTCAAACGAAAAAAAAAAGAACAATTCGTTACCTGGTTTTGGATGTACCAATATTACAATCGGTCCTCTCTAGTCAATCACTCAACGTGTATCAAAGAAAGTATCTAGTTGTGTGATCTCCGATGTGGACAAAAGTAGAACGTTGGTAAACTACTAAGAGAGGTTTTTGTCACTTTTTTGTGAAATGCTTCTCTACTCGGTTTACGAACAATTGAACAAGCTTTTCTAAACTAACGAAGGTGTGAAGTCAATTTCAAATGCTATTCAAATTGATGTTCTTCCAAATACATGATCTCAATCTGTTTTACTCTATTTCAAAATTGTTTTTGTCTATTTCTAGATCACTACTCTTAGCCGGATGTCCAGATTCTATTTCGACCGACATGAATCAACTAGACAAGGTAATTTCAATCACTCTAATCAACACCAGTATCTCGAACTGCAATTGATAATAAGAAACTTCAGAAATATTTTGTCTGGTGTTGTTCAACATCTCGTCAAAAGTCATTGTTTCAATAAAACAACAGATCAATTGGTCCTCTCTAGTCAATCACTCAACGTGTATCAAAGAAAGTATCTAGTTGTGTGATCTCCGATGTGGACAAAAGTAAAACATTGGTTAACTACTAAGAGAGCCATTTGACACTATTCTGTGAAATGGTTCTCTACTCGGTTTACCGACATTTGGAAAAAGAGAAAAAAAATCATTTTTCATTTATTTCAATGACGGTAGTCTAATTGTTTCTTTTTTTTCTATTTTTTTTACAGTTTGGCACGTTCCTGGATAATCTCCTCCAGGCAATCAATGTAAGTATTATTTATATCGTTTTCAGTTTACAAACTTGAATTTGCGTCCTACGCTTTACACTTTTGTTGCGCTAAATTTTTCTCTTGCAACATAAGACGATATACGGGACGAAGATTAATTCGTTTTGTGGAAATCAAAGTGGAAAGCTTGATTGATCGAAACAATATTCGGTTGAAATTTCCATTGATGATCTACTTCAATGCACACAATTCTACTGTGTTATGTAGGAATATGATAGACTAACATGCATATCTTCACGAGTATTTTTCCAAAACGATAATGAGCACGTAACTGTTAAAGCAAATTAATTAACGTTAAATATATTTAGTTTTGCTTTTTAAAAAATGCAAAAAAACCTAACTTTTTTTTCTTTTTTTTCAGATCGGTTATTTGCATTCATTTTGAAAATAACAATTCGTTGTTCAAGCCAGGATACTGAAAATCTGAAGCCATGATAAGTAAGCACAATAATAATCTTTATTAGAAATGAAATCATTGCAATCTTTAGTAAAAAAAAAGTAAAAAAAACTTATTTCTTCAAACACTTCTGAAATTGCAAAGACCGATCGTAATCCTAATGATGATAACTATTTTCATATAGAACAATTGATGTACCGCTCCAGGCTGAAAGTTCATATGTTGTTAGTTCTATTCTGATAACATTCATTGATCTACCCAGCCAAATCTTAGTGTTTCCTTATGTTAATCATATATTTCTCTTCATTTCAGGTATAGTGGCAGTTGAACGTCAAATGTCGATCTGCAAATTTGATGGTAAGTTTAACAAACTACACACTTCAAAACTGCCAAAATGATTAGATGATGAACTCAGAATATTTCAGTTATCCCTGGCTTAGGAAATTATGCTGATAAAAATTCGTTCTGAAATTTTCAACATCTTGAACCTATTTAATATTACCGCTTCAACAAAGCCTAACCCCGTTTTTATTTCTTTTACAGGTTAAATAATATTAGTTCAGCGTCCTCGAGGTTTTTACATCTGAGGGAAAAACAAGGTAGGTACCTCAACATTGAATCTCCTATAGAATAATATATCAAGGCCATATTTGACGAGTGTATTAAGCATAACCATATGGTTCATATTGCTTCATATACTGACTGAACAATGGCAGATTAATTTTTGTTTTACTTTGGAGTCTCTTTTCATTGCCTTATTGGAAAGTGGACTGTACGTTTTAACATACAGCTCTTTTATTTTCTAAAACGTTCTTCTAAGAAGACGTTATCTAAATATAATCAAAATAGTTAAAGGTTATCCTTTCTGCTTTATTTCAGGTTTCGTCGTGTTCTCTAAACGAGGCAACAGTGTACGATTTCAATGAATCGGTAAGATATCAATTTATTATCATCTCTGTCCCGTACTTTTCTTTTAACAATTCATTTGTTGTATAATGTGTTGGAAAGTTTTGGACAAAATTAACACGCTCATATTCCTATCCTGTACAGCAATGCATAATTTTTCTGTCCATCAAACTTTGAGCAATAATTGTTTTTGTAAAATAAACATTAATTTTAACAGAAGTATTTCATTTTGTTTTCAGGTTTTGATTTTCGAAAAAGTCAAACAAAGCAACAGCTGGACAGATTTACATAGGTAAGATTCTGCTCTCTCCCTTTTTTATACCTAAGTCCTGACTAGAGCCACTCGATGATGTTTGCAAAATCTTTAGCCGAGTGGTCTCGAGATGGACAAAATTAACGTTACCCCTTTGACACTCCTGTCGGATGAATTCGATCAGTTTGTGTGGTTAATTCATCTTGGATGCATTGGGTACAAAACAGTAAAAATGTAAAAGGCTAGTTGAAGTCTGACAAAACTCTTTCTTTGTTTTTTTTTTTTCAGAGTATTCTTCGGAAGGCAATCTCGGCCGAGCAAAAGGTTGGTTTCTCATATGTTACTGTTTCTACTTTTTTCAATGATGATACACTTGAAAATATCCTTACCTACATTGGTTGAGAATTCATGAAACGAAGAGACTACTGATAATCTTTTCACAACCAACTATGAATGTCTTTATAAATGTGGTATCTAATCAGATATTTTATTTTTATTTTTCAGATTTTCTTTTGGTGAAATATTCTTAGAAGACTTCGAGAGCTCAACCATGTTGAAGGTGAGTTTTAAATTCATACTTCTACTAACATCTGGTTGATTGACACGTTTTCCAAGCTTGCAATTTTACTACTTAAATGTTGACAGTTTTCAATTTTAAAATTTAATATGTCAAGTACGGAAAATTACATTTCTATGATGATACTACTTACAAAATCCTTACCTACATTGCTTGATCAATATGAAATAAACAAAAAACTGATCACTGACCAATACAATTGATAACTTCAGTCTTAAAATTCAAGGCATTTTATAGTTGTGTGTTGTTTTCTCATTACAGATTTTTCTTTGGCATTTAACCCTTTCCTTCCCACGAGGTTTTTCACGTTTTAAAAATAGAAATATTGCTTTACAGCTGAAGTTATAGAACAAAAGATGCTTAATTTAAACCTACTTTAATGATCCATTTGATAAATTTGGGTTTTGAGGTGGATCATATGTGCTCCATTGGGAAGATAACAACACATAGGGTGCAAATGAAAAACAGGAAATAATTGCAAAAAAACATGGAATTTCATCACTTCATTGATCACAAACTAAAACGATCCTATTTGATAGAAAACTTCTTTGGTATACGCATCCCTCGAAAGTCTATTTATTGAAATATTTGACATTTTCATTTTTGCCTTGAACAATGGCCGCCATGACAGTTTGCGCAAGGAAAACAAAACATGCCGTTTTTCGAGAATATCACGAACTTTTACAAATATTTCGAGACATGTGGTCATTTAAGCAGATGAAATAACTACCCTGAAGCGATTTTTTTGTTGACAAAATGCTTTTCATGAGTTTTGATAAGAAGCTTCACAAGAAGAAAAGTACGTTTTGTTCCCAGTGTATCACCAGTGATCCACTTTACTTACTCAAAAATTTATATGTTTTAGTTGAAATCTAAGTAAACCATCATTTGATTCTGCTTGCATAAGCAACCTTCTTCACGTCAGTATTTTTATTTGAAGGAAATTATGAAAACTTATCAAGTTATTGAACAACAAATGACGACTTGATTTAATTTCGAAAAAAATCCGACTTTTATGCAGTTTTTGATCAGTCCAGCAAAACCTAGCGAACCGATTTTCTTCGAATTTTGTGCAATGTTTCTTCACTCATATCTACACATTCGGTGAAAAAATGGTGTTGATCCAACGCGTCTAGTTCAAATGCGAGCTGTGCAAAGTTGTGGATCATCTGTGCTACCATGGGAAGGAAAGGGTTAAGTTAAGATAACATGGTGTATAGTGTATACGTCAACCTATTTATATAGAAAATATACTGTGGTAAGAATATTAAAATTCTCTATTATGTTGTTATTTATCCGAAAACTATTGATCAGTCGAACTGAAAGAAAAATGCAAAGGAATAATCGATTTTATCAGAACTACATAGTAAGAGATGGGAACTAGTATTTGATAGCTTTAATCGAGTTCAATCGTAAAATATCAAAAGTTGACCTCATTTGCTTAATTTCATATGAATCACCATTTACTTTGCTTGCTTATTCATCATCAGAAATAAATAAAGCCGTGACAAATATCGAATTTTTTTTCAGTTGATATATATCTTTTTTTACAATTCGTTTATTTGAAACGGCTCGTACCTTAGGTTTTAAAGAGTCAATGTCTGATTTGTGTAATTACATTTAATAGTTTTCGATAGATTTAAATTTGAAGAAGTAGTTATCAACGGAGATCAATAGCTTTGAGAAAGAGGTAGATTTCGAGCATGTAATCAATGTCTTATCACAGCTAATAACATCTCTCACTGGGATGTTGGGTGGTTTTTCCTCGGGCCCTAAGGGAGTCTATTAAATTTGCACTGGCGATAAGGGTGGTCCTCACACGACCAAACAATATGCTGCAAATTGCTGCCATCAAGGTTAAAACGATAGAGTAACGCGTTTAAGGAACAATGATTGGACATGAGACGGGAAAATATTCGAATAAAATCCCGACTCAAGTCCAACCTATTGAACCATGGTTTAAGGCTTATCTTTGGGATAATCGAGTGGAGCCTCCGAGCCAACTCATCTTCGTTCCATTTTCGCTGCCAGTTGACAAGAGCATTTCTTCGATTTAAAAAGTAGAATTTGTTAAAAACGATTTGTAGCTGATAGATGTCGCCTTCTGATTTGATATATTTGATTGGAAAAAAAAAATCATCAATTGTTCGAAAATTCAAACAGTTAAAAAATCGAAAGTCAAACCAAAACCAGAGATAATGGGAATGCGATATTTTTCAAATTTTTGATCTTAAATAACTCAATTTTCCAATTTTGTGAAATGAAGATTGTATGCGAGTTTGTTGCATGCAAGTTTTTTCACAATCTGTTTCGTTTTATTGAAAATTTGGATTATTTTTTATTATCCCCCCTTCGCGATGGATATCAACTCCAAGTGACAAAAAAAAAAGATTTCAACCGGCCTAACAGGGTACATATATGTACTATATACAGCCCCTTTCGTTTTTGGCAACTGGCTAGAAAATTGTGTATTGCCAAAATCGAACGGTTTTCTTCAACAACTTTTTTCTTACCTAGGTATTAATAAAAATAAATCATTGTTATTATTATCAACCTAATTAGTCTTTTTTTAAATTTTTATCATGTTTTTGACACATTTAGACTTTTTTTTTTGTTATGTTTGAAATGTTTGCTATTTTTATCATATTTGTTAATTTTGTCATTTTGAATTATCTAGATATTTTTTGTCATTTCTTTTGTTTGTATTTGTATTTAAGTTTTTTTTTTATTTTGCATTCTTTTCTTAATTTTAGGTACTATTTTTTTTTAAATTTTTATGTCATTGTTGTTATATCTGTACCAACACGGGAAAAGGATCTATCTGCAATAGTCTCCATTTTCAGTACCTCATGATAGGCCAACATTTGCACTACTTAACGGTAAAACCCTTTTAAGAAATAAACATTCCGTTACATTAAAAACTCAATTTGAGTAAAGGATCTATAAACATTATGAAACCAGAACTGCCATCACATGGATATACACTAGACTAGTTCACTTTTCGGCTTTTTTCACTGATCACAACGCCACGTACAGGGTTTGATCCTCATTCATTTTCAAGTACACTGAGGTTTTTTTTACGCGGTATTTCGTTCCGCGTAAAAAAAATCCGCGTAAAAAAAGCCGCGTAAATTCGAAAATCCGCGTAAAAAAACCGCGTTAATTCGAAAATCCGCGTAAAAAAACCCGTTTATTCGAAAATCCGCGTAAAAAAAACCGCATTAATTCGAAAATCCGCGTAAAAATACCTCGTTAATTCGAAAATCCACGTAAAAAACCCCAAAATTCGAAAATCCACGTAAAAATCCATTTTAATTAAAAAATTCGCGCAAAAAAGCATGTTACTAAAAAAACGCGTAAGTACCATGATTATTTAATAATTTGCGTACAATGATAGTTCATTTTTATGATAAAAAACAAAATCAATTAGATTAATAGAATAGTAGAGTATAGTGAGGCTTATTTGACAGTGTGGAATTCAGATCGTCTCATTTCTCATGTCTCAAGTCTCATGTTCCATGTCTCAGGTCTCATGTCTCATGTCTCAGGTCTCAGGTCTCATGTCTCATGTCTTATGTCTCAGGTCTCATGTCTCATGTCTTAGGTCTCATGTCTTAGGTCTCATGTCTCATGTCTCGAGTCTCAGATCTCTTGTCTCATATTTCAGGTCTCAAATCTCAGGTCTCATGTCTCAGGTCTCAGGTCTCAGGTCTCAAGTCTCAGGTCTCAGATCTCATGTATCACGTTCTTAGTCTCAGAGCTAAGATTTTCCCAACTACAAAAAGATTCTAAGTGTTTTCCTTTGAAAAGTCTTATATTTTCGCTCAAAAACCGCGTTAGTTCGAAAATCCGCGTAAAAAAAACCGCGTTAATTCGAAAATCCGCGTAAAAAAAGCCGCGATAAAAAAAACCGTGTAAAAAAAACCGCGTAAAAAAAACCTCAGTGTACTCTGGCCAAATTTGAGCTCATTTGAGTAAATTTCCAGCGTGCGCTAGAAGTTTTATTGAAAAAAGTCCATTTTTCTGTAAAATTTTCGTAGATGTGTTCTAGCAAACTGTTTTTAATATAAAATGATAGTTCTATAGCGCATGATGATTGGTATGACAAGCATTTGTATAGACCTGTTTTAGATAATTGACTAAATCATACCGAAAAAATTTAAAAAATCATAAACCAACAACTTGTACAGAAAATTTCCTTCAAGTTGAGAGCTTAAAATCAGCTGTAAATAGAAAAAATAATATTTTTGATATGAACTTTACATAAAAAGATGCTTGCAAAGTTATTCAAATATCAGTGCAACAAATTTGATTTGATAAAAGATTTTACATTCAAGTTTTCTCCCCACGTACTTGTATACAAGTCTTCCCGTTTGCGCGTGCTTTTATATAGAGTAGGTAGTAGGCAATCATTTCAGATGCCACGTTTTCCAGGTTGCATGATGTTAAAACTTGAATGGAAACAACATTATGATTCGAAGAATGTTATATGAATGTTTGAATATCTTTGCTCTTACTGTTGCGATAATTAAGTGTAATACAGAACAGCTTCCGGGACAGGAGTTTTATACGGCAAAAGGAAAGGGAAAGGTAGCAGATACTTTCAAGCACATGAAACTGTCAAAGTTCGCGAAGAAATATCTGGTTTGGCAAGCCATCTGTACCTGTGGCTTGAAAGCAGCATTTTCATAGCTTCGGGGATTGTCAACCAAGAAATTTACGTGGAAGACTGTTTGAATAAACGTCTGCTGCCTTTCCTGAAGAAACACGGTTGTTCCGTACTGTTTTGGCCGGATTTGGCATCTTGCCATTACGGTAAAAAGGCCATGGAGTGGTACGCCGCCAACAACGTGCAGGTGGTTCCCAAGGACAGGAACCCTCCCAACACGCCAGAGCTCCACCCAATTGAGAAATACTGGGCTATTGTCAAGCGGAACCTAAAGAAGACCAAAAAACTACCAAGGACGAGCAGCAGTTCAAGGCAAACTGGCTTTCTGCGGCGAAGAAGGTGGGCAAGGTGGCTGTACAAAATATGATGGCAGGGGTTAAGCGTAAGGCCCGGCAATTCGGATATGGAAAAGCGGAAGCCTAACTGAATATTTTGCCTGAATTTTATACTAATTTAACTTGAAAAAGAAATTTTATTTGATTTTTTAAAAAAACGATTTCACCGATTTACACGCGTTTTCCCTTGACCAAATTTTGACCGTATCACCCTTTAGTCCCTTTTCCGGCTACCTTGGAACAGGTGCTTGGATATATAAACAAATGGATTGTTCTTAATTGCTAATTCAACCTAAAATGTCCCTTCAAAGTATGGCTTTCTACACAGATTTTAGCGCTCTGTTGCCAATGTAGGAATCTCTGGCTTTCGGAAAACTTCTTAAAACATTCAGGGTGTGTGCATTATTATAAATTTATTTATTCGCAAATAAGTTCCATCTCCACATTCACGATCAATTTGCATTTAGTAACTTTTATCATGCTAGAATTTGTTGTGGTTGTTGTTATTGTGATTTTATCATTATTGATCTGTTTTGTTTGTTTTTATTTTCATTTGTTCTACACACGTGAGATCGCTATTTACTTCGCGTCGAACTCTAGAATGTATGATGAGGAAAATTTCCTTCGACAGAAGTCAAAAATATGTAGTTTGAACTTGTTCGACAATGTTTCTGCTATCGAGAGTAGAGGAATCTTTTGAAAAAAAGTCTGATTATTATCATCTTTGCTATCAGGACTCAAGCTGAACAAGGCTATGATTTCAACGCTGAAGAGTTTTGGTTTATTTGAATTGAAAATTGCCTAGCTCTGTTTCATTCATTTACTATTTTTTTTATACGAAGCAAAGATGAAAACACTGTACAATATAATACTTGTTTGTACTGTTTAATGTTGGTAAAAAATCGAATTTCTTTATATTAAAAATTTAGTTATATTTCTTAAACGGAATATTGAGTTGCCTTTCGGCTTGGTCTTAGTTTCTAATAGTACTTGTGTGCAGGTTTGTGCTAATTTTGTCTCCATTGCAGGAACTCGCTAAATGAACTATACAAAAATCAAATAGAAATTTAAACCACTAGAATTTGGTGTGATGCTAATTGGAAAATAAACTATTTTTTACATCAGTCTACGAAACTATACATGACAAGTGATGATAAACCTATATTTGCTACATTTATAAATGCAATTTTGTTCAAATGCTTTGAAATCTGCCTATTAAGCAATTATGCATTTGACAAAGACTAGATCGAACCTTTGAAAAGCGCTTTCTAGTGAATGCTCTTACATCTAAGTTGCATCAAATTTCCTATATGACACTATAGTGTATCTATCTTTAGTTACATTCAGCTCTAATATTCCGGTAACCATTCAATTAGTCGTTATGACAATTTATAGTATTTTTCCGCTGTAGAGCTCGAACCTCCTCTCTGTTGATTTCGGTATTCATTTTTTTTTTTTCTAAAATTTACTTAAACCGAAATACATTCCATTGTTTCACTCTGTTTCGTTTTCTGATTTTCAGTTTTGATCTCTAACTCATTCTAATTTCAAAGACGGGTGGTTCTATTGTAGCAGCTAAAGGAAGAAAGAAAATCGAACGAAACAAGAAGAACAAGAAAATGTTTGATTTACTAACTATTTCAACGAATTTATTTGTCAATTCAAACATCAGATCAAGCTTGGTAGGTTAAATTTATACACATGTTTGACACAGTTCAATAGGCATAGTCGGAGATGCGGCGTACGAAGAGTTAACGGTGAAACAGAGGAAGTAGAGGGAACACGTTCTAGAAGAGGGGTGTGTGTGTGTAACAAATAGAATTGCGCGCACACATGAGAGTTGGTGGTGTGATGTAGTAGTAGTAGTGGCATGCGCTGCAGGATGTGGCGGTTCGAGGCTCTCGCACCCACCCGCTTACCACTCAATCAAAATGGCTAAAAAAGGTTGCCGAGTTCCTAAATCCGGTGACGTCAGGATAATTTTTGGAAGAGAAGTGTTAGTGCACGAGGCTTAAGATTCAGATTATGTTTCGTACATCAAGATTCTACTTAGCTACACTAATAACAGTCACTATCAAAGGACGAAGATTGTGTGGTTACCTCAACGAATACTCTATTTTGCTTGCAAGTCTATTTTACAACGCTATGATACACTTAGGTACTGGAAGGAAGGAAACAGTTATTTGGGTGTATAAACGAAAAAAAGGGACTCATGCGGAAAAGCTGTAGGTGTTAGAAACTATGTAAAATAATAAAGGAATATCAATTGAATTGTTATTTTGGCAACTAATTTGAGCTGTTTTGTTCAGTTAGTAGATTAGATGACATAAAATGGGTTTTTTCACATTATTTTTTGATCTAGGTACTAATAGAGAATTTGTTTTCGTGTGGTGGTGCACCGGGGCACTACCGGTAGTGCACTTTTTGCTGTTTTCATGCTCGTTTTCACGATGAGTAGTCCACTGGTAGTGCACCATAAAGTGGACGGTGGAACACTCTGAAAATATTCGGTGTTGCTTGCGCTCTCACCAATACTATCATGAATTTTGACAGCACATGCTTCCCGTTGTAAACAAATATCAGCTGGTTGGTTTATTTCTATACCGCAAAAATTGCGTTCGAGCTGTTTTTTTCTCTTTATTATCCCGAAGAACGGAAACTTGTTCCGGATTCAATACCAGTGCCGTTTCCAACAGAGGCGGAGAATTTCACCTGGATGGCACGTTCCAAAGCAAACAACGCTCCCAAGAAGAAATGTGCCCAGAAGGTTTGCTGCAATCGGTTCCAGGCGATGCCGGAAAAGAGGAGCAAATCCGAGTGCAAAAAGGCCAACTCAAAGATTTGGTGGAATCGCCCAAACCGAAAAGTTTTCTTGTTCGGGAGGGTCCTATAAGTTGGTCTCCACAGCAAGAAGCGTTCAGCTGCATCGAAGCTACTCTGCTTCGAGCTGTGCCTTAGGGTGACGATGCTCGGTTGCGTCAAGTCCCGGATTCCCACCCGTTGCCCTTCAAAAACGGTAGTTCGAGACTACACCCGCATTGGGAGCTTGAATTTCGTTCGTTTCGGTCCGTTAGCACAATTTTCTCCCCCGACTTCCGCGATCTGAGTTCGCCAATTTGACTTCCAAGAATTTTTCTTTTTGTCATCTGAAAACGGAAATAGGTACTCGAGGTATTTGCGAGGAATAAACGTTCAAAATACCGGAACCTTCAAGCTGGGGTAACTGCAGTCTAGCAGCAGCAAACATAGACCACCCAGAATCAGCCGGTATTGCAGTTATCATCAGAGCCAGAGGCGAATCTACCAAGCAAAATAAATCTGAAATTTTCACAATTCAACATAATATATAAATTCATGATAAATTTTCATATTATTCAAAAGATAATGATCAACTAAAGTAAATTTCATTTCAATTTTCGATGTCAAACGAAAACAAATACCAGCTGTAATGGATTTTTGACAGCTTGATGTTTTCTGTTGACCCTGCCCATTTCACGTACACCAACAAAGGTGGGTGCAAAACTCGATTCATGCTCGTTTTCAGCGGGGATGGTGCAACACTTTCGGGTGGTGAAAACAAATACGGTATACGGTGAAAACAAATACGGTTTCACACGGTATTTTTTCAAATAAAACGTATCTTTTGTAGTTTTTCCTCCCAACACAAATTCTTTTGAACTTTTTTGTCGTATCCAATGTGACTTTACATCTCACTTCACTTTCAAACTATCAGTACCAAACAAGATTAAAGTTAAGTTGAGTAAAAAACTCCAAAGAGTGCGTTATATAGTTAACGGTTTTTAACGTATCTTTGGAACCGACGAAAAAATGGAGAAAGATTAAAGTTGTGAGATTTTTTTTACATAAAAAAGAAGGGATGAATCATTCTTAAGGATGAAAATCCGGGAATTGTTTTTTACATAGGATTGGGTAATAAAAACAAGGATGAATTTCTCAAAAGAGTAGAAACCCTAGGAAAAATGGCCCTATACTTTGCGAAGGATAACATGAGAAAGGAAGTAATATTCAAGTTTCCTTTAATTCTGTACTTGTTTGTTATTCCCAAAGAAAGGCTTAACAAACTTCTTCTCAGCTTTATAACGAGACTAATAAGTAAAAAGATTTTGAAAATTTGAAATCAGATTTTAGGAAGAAATACACGAAACAAACGCTCAAGGGTCAGCAAAACAAAACTTTCATTGACATTCTACAAAAATGTATAAAAAGCAGTAAAATTAGTTGTCCATGCCCACTTCTGGGTGAACATAGAGGATACGTTTTCAAAGAGTGCTCGTATTTCTCTGGAAGCATCAGAAATTGAAGTTTTGTGGCTGCTCTTCTGGAATGAAAGTCCATTCAAAGAGAAGAGTTGACGTACTACATATGTTCCATACTAGTCTGTCTTGTAAAAGTGTTCGAAATAAGACTGCAGAGACGATTTTTTTTCTATCTTCTGCTTTTAACAGAAGTTGAAAAAAAAAACTTTTCCTTGGCTTAAAACAGGAACTAAAATAACCGAAAGCTTGACGAAGGCTATATGCTAACTTTTATGTTTGATAATACTGTAATCATTGTTATAGCTATTCAAAGATTTGTTTCGGCAAACATTTTCCCTATAATGGTGCATGGTGTCAGCATGGAATCATTTCATTTGGAAGTAGGGAGAGTTGGTTTGGAGCTTTACGGTCATTCGAAGCATCCAATCCTCTTCAGGTAGATCACGGGGGAATCAGCTAGGGGATAACATTCAACGGAAATAACATTCAAACACAACACCCAAAGAAGGCAACAACTAATAATATTCGTACGCATCCTTCCGCAAAAGTTGCATATAGATGTCACTACCGTACCTTTCTAAAAGTCTTCGTTTCAGTTCTGGCGGATAGGTCACGTAGATGTAATGTTCGCTTTGACCCAGTTCGTTGAATTCGGCTCCACCTCCCGCAATAGCTGGCCCACCATCCGTAACGATGGCCGTCGATGCACCGGAGCTGTACCCGTAGCCACCTTCATCGCCGTAGCCCACCTGCGTGGCGTGGATCTGCGGGGTGTGCTGGAGGTCATTACTACCGGGGACGCCAACGGTGGCCACATTCAGGTTTGACATTTGTCCCAAGCTGTTCAGACTGGTGGCCGAATGACCACCATCCTGCAGATGGTAGATACTGGATGATTGAGGCTGAAGATAATGCCGACCATGGGTAGGACTCGGTTGGGTAGGTATCTGGTTGCCCATCAATGGACCATGATCCTCGCTGCTACAGTTTCCGTACACCAACAATCAGGATGAAAAATAAACACACAGGGAAAAGGAAATGCAATTGGACTATAGATAGAAATACACATTCAACGATCAAATCTAATATGTTGTGAAACAGCTACGAGATAAAAAAAAAAAAGTGGACAAGCTAAACGATTTCAGCATGGTTCTACTTACTCAAACAATATCCAAATGATATAGTAGCATAAGCACACTCCTAGGGATAGAACCATTACTAGCACAAATACCAAGCCCCACGGGAATGGTCTTTGATCCAAGGGTCCATCCTCCCAGTATCGTTCGCATGTCAGATACCAACAGACGGCTCTGTTCATTTCCTCTTCCATGTTTTTGAAGTCTTCGACCGAAAGCTGCACTAGCAGTCCCACAATGCAGTCTCGTACCAGAATCTCACAGCGAGTTTTCAACTGTTCCAGCTCTTCGGTTTTACAGTTGGCCTTCATCCGTTGCATTTCGTTTAGCCGTTGCTGCTTCCGATCCACCGGCGGTAACGCGGAATCCACAAGATTCTGCTCACACTGGGACGTTGCGTTGCTGTCGTTGTCGTTTTCATCCTCCTCTTCATCATCGTCGTCCTCATCGTCTTCGTCATCTTCTACGTCGGCCTCTTGATCGTCCTCATCGTCTGAAAGCATGAATTTGATAGTTGATAATTGGAACTTCACAATCTTATTGAGGACCATAAGAAAAACGAATGTGAATTACTTATTTTTCGTGAAATAATTTGCAGAGGTAGCTGAAAACAAGCCGATTTACGTTTCTCCCAGTAACTAGGTTTTGACATCATCGAAGTTTTCTGGAGCCACTATTGAGTGTATACATACTGTACAAACAATATGTGCTGTCTGCAAACTTTTGATCAAATGAACTAATGAAAATAAAAAAAAAGTCGAATTCATCGGTTTTAGGCACTTTCTGGTAGAATATGCCGAAAAGGCACAACATAAGCCGATTCAAGTTTCCTCAATATTTTACTTTTGAAATCATCAGGGGTGTCTGGAGCCACTCTCTAGGGTACACAACAAGTATTGTGTAACTATTATCTGTTGTACAAACTTTTGATAAAGTGCCCTTAAAAGTGTAAAAAACAATTCATTCGTTTTAAATCAGATAAATCCATGTAGCTTGTTGCTGCTTTTTCACTTAACCTCCTAATCCGTCTCTGAAATGTTTACCTTTTAAAGGGTGGTACGGTCAAAATTTGGTCAATATCAACTTGACGTATTTCTTTCAATTTTGCATTTAAAAAACCTGAACACCCCTCATTTTGAAGGTGTGTGTGTGTGTGTAGAATGTTGTTCCTATTTTGGTTTTGGAATTCACTCTTCAGTTGTCAGAATGCCGTCCAAGGAAGAAGAGCAGCGTATCAAAATTTTGCTCGCGCATCGCGAAAATCCGAGCTACTCGCACGCAAAGCTGGCAAAATCGCTAAAAGTTGCCAAATCAACCGTTACAAATGTAATTAAAATGTTTGGGAAACGTTTGTCGACAGCCAGGAAGTCTGGATCGGGGGGAAATCGAAAACCGGAAGCCGCTGAGACGACAAAGAGAGTTGCCGGTAGTTTCAAGCGAAACTCTAACCTCTCTCTCCGAGATGCCGCAAATAAGCTGGGTGTATCGTCTACAACCGTGCATCGAGCCAAAAAACGAGCCGGACTATCGACTACCAAGAAGGTAGTGACTCCAAAACGCGATGATAAACAAAATACGACGGCCAAAGCGCGTTCCCGGAGGCTGTATACGACGATGCTGACGAAGTTTGACTGCGTGGTAATGGACAACGAAACCTACGTCAAAGCCGACTACAAGCAGCTTCCGGGACAGGAGTTTTATACGGCAAAAAGAAGGGGAAAGGTAGCAGATATTTTCAAGCACATGAAACTGTCAAAGTTCGCGAAGAAATATCTGGTTTGGCAAGCCATCTGTACCTGTGGTTTTAAAAGCAGCATTTTCATAGCTTCCGGGACTGTCAACCAAGAAATTTACGTGAAAGACTGTTTGAATAAATGTCTGCTGCCTTTCCTGAAGAAACACGGTTGTTCCGTACTGTTTTGGCCGGATTTGGCATCTTGCCATTTCGGTAAAAAGGCCATGGAGTGGTACGTCGCCAACAACGTGCAGGTGGTTCCCAAGGACAAGAACCCTCCCAACACGCAAGAGCTCCGCCCAATTGAGAAATACTGGGCTATTGTCAAGCGGAACCTAAAGAAGACCAAAAAACTGCTAAGGACGAGCAGCAGTTCAAGGCAAATTGGCTTTCTGCGGCGAAGAAGGTGGACAAGGTGGCTGTACAAAATCTGATGGCAGGGGTTAAGCGTAAGGCCCGGCAATTCGGATTTGGAAAAGCGAAAGCCTAACTGAATATTTTTCCTGAATTTTATACTAATTAAACTTGATAAAGAAATTTAATATGATTTTTTAAATAAACGATTTCACCGATTTACACGCGTTCACCCTTTACAGTCACTGGAGTGTCAATTTGAAACTCTTGACTTAAACCAATATATCTCTTGTTTTCCAACTATTTTTTTTACAAAATTTATAGTTTTGGAAACCTTGTAATATAACTCAAATATGTTCTGTAGACAATATTCAGCTAAAACACTCCAGTTTTCCGTTATTCAAAGTCTAAGAAAACAAATCCAAAAAAAAACTGCTTCGGAAAAAGAGTGTAGATCAGTTACAGAATGCTCAAAAAAATTTCAGTAAGTGTCCAAAAAACCTGAAGTTAGAACTACTTTTCAATCAATGAACCGTCAAAATTGTTAAAGTTAACCAGATAAATTTTGAAAAAAGGACTTGAAAATTGACGTAATTTGGCACATTTTTGCATTTTTAGATTGTCAAAATACGAAACACAGAATTTTTTAAGGAATTTTCATAGGAAGCAGTTTTTTGAAGTTTTTGTCAATTTGCAATTTCTCAGATTTTCTAGCATTTAAATTCAACATTTATAATCACCAAAAAGCCAATTTCATACCGATTCTAGTGGTGTAATTACATAAGCGCTGCGATATTTTACAAAAATATAATATGAAACTAAAGTAAATCCAGAAAATTTCCGGTGAATATAAATTTATTGCGAAAACCTTGAGTTAATATGAATACTCAAAATCAAGTGCAAAGTTGTATTTTAGTGCAAGAAAATCTGAAAAAAAATCGCAAATTGACAAGAGCTCAAAAAACAGCAACCTTTGGAAATTCGTCCAAAATTCTGTGTTTCTTATTTTGATAATCTAAAAATGTAAAAATGTGCCAAATTACGTCAACTTTTTAATTCTTTTTTTTTTTTAATTGACTAACAATTTTGAAAAGTACGGTTTTTACACCACTTTTTTTTTACATTTTTTGTGATCATGATCTTAAAAAATATCAAAAAAATCATTGTCAATGAGTTTCAAAGGTCTGATTAGGGATTTTTTTTCCTGGGCAGTGAAGTAGACAATGTGCAACTCGAGACCCCATACACCCAACCTTCGGGTAGTGGTCATATCACCTCTTGTCTGCAACTCCGATTCTCTACCTCCCCGTGGTGCTAGCTGGGGTGCGAGCAACCTTAGCGGAGATCGGGTACCCAACCCCGGTGGATGCTTTGGTCGCATGCAGACTGAGTTAGGGGGCTTCGTGCGCGTCTGTTCTCCATGTCAGGGGCGGCGTGCGGAGTGCAACAGCGTCCTGGTGGTGTTCGGGACCCAAAACAGCAACATCACGACGGTCCTCCTGCGAGATAGTGGGGTTAGCTGCGGGCCTTGCGAGCCTGTGA
This sequence comes from Uranotaenia lowii, assembly GCF_029784155.1. Taxonomy (NCBI): domain Eukaryota; kingdom Metazoa; phylum Arthropoda; class Insecta; order Diptera; family Culicidae; genus Uranotaenia; species Uranotaenia lowii. Next base: position 156,749,863 of record NC_073692.1, on the reverse strand, counting down.
CTACAAAAAACATAAGCAACGAACAACGAACAACAAATTTCGGATGGAAATCGGCAAAGACCCACGCGACGAAAAGGGACTAGCGATTGGAAACTTGGAACATGGAACTGCCGATCTCTAAATTTTGTGGGCAGTACCCACGTGCTCTCCAACGAATTGAAGAGCCGCAAATTCGACATCGTAGCGCTGCAGGAGGTATGCTGGAAGGGCTCCACGGTACGAACGTACCCAGATGGTCGTGCCATCTACCAGAGCTGCGGCAACACACACGAGCTTGGAACAGCTTTTATAGTGATGGGAAAGATGCAAAAGCGCGTGATCGGGTGGTGGCCGATCAACTCACGAATGTGCCGGTTGAGAATCAAGGGCCGGTTCTTCAACATCAGCATCATCAACGTGCACAGCCCTCACCTCGGAAGTACCGGTGACGACAAAGACGAATTTTACGCGCAGCTGGAGCGTGAATACGACCGTTGCCCAAAACATGATATCAAGATCGTCATCGGGGATTTCAATGCTCAGGTCGGCCAGGAGGAGGAATTCAAACCGACAATTGGAAGGTTCAGTGCACACCAGCTGACCAACGAAAACGGCCTCAGACTTATTGATTTCGCCGCCTCCAAACGAATGGCCGTACGTAGTACCTTTTTCCAGCACCGCCTCCCACACAAGTACACCTGGAGATCACCGTACCAAACTCAATCACAGATCGACCACGTTTTGATCGACAGCCGGCACTTCTCGGACATCATCGACGTCAGATCCTGTCGGGGCGCCAACATCGAGTCGGACCATTATCTGGTGATGGTGAAGATGCGCCCAAAACTCTCCGTAGTGAACAACACGCGAAACCGGCGCCCGCCTCGGTTAAATATCGCGCGACTGAAGCAACCTGAGGTCGCGGCAGACTACGCGCAATCGGTCGAAGCAGCGCTGCCGGCAGAGGGCGAGCTTGACGAAGCCCCTCTCGAGGACTGTTGGGATACCATCAAAACAGCCATCAACAGTGCTGCGGAGAACGTCATCGGTTATGTGGAGCGATCTCGACGGAACGACTGGTTCGACGAGGAGTGTAGGAGGGTGATGGACGAAGAGAATGCCGCGCGGGCGGCAGTAGTGCAGAGAGGCACTCGTCGAAATGTGGAAAATCACCGACAGCGGAAGAGGCAGCGAGTCCGACTTTTCCAGGAGAAAAAGCGCCGCCTGGAGGAGGAGGAGCTCGAGGAGCTGGAGCAGCTGCATCGTTCCCAAGAAACACGAAAGTTCTATCAGAAACTCAACGCATCCCGCAAAGGCTTCGTGCCGCAAGCCGAAATGTGCCGGGATAAGGACGGGGGTATCCTGACGGACAATCGTGAGGTGATGAAAAGGTGGAAGCAGCACTTCGATGAACACCTGAACGGCGCACATGCAGGAGATCAAGGCGGTGGGGGAAGGTATATCGCCGGCGTAGCCAACGACGAAGACGAGCCACTCCCAACGATGAGTGAAGTTAAGGAAGCCATTCGCCAGCTGAATAGAAACAAGTCGGCTGGGAAGGATGGCATCGCAGCTGAACTCATCAAAATGGGCCCGGACAGGTTGGCCGATTGCCTACACCGGTTGATAATCCGGATCTGGGACATAGAACAGCTACCGGAGGAGTGGAAGGAGGGGGTAATATGCCCCATCTACAAGAAGGGCGACAAATTGGACTGTGAGAACTACCGAGCGATCACTGTCCTCAATGCCGCCTACAAAGTGTTGTCCCGAATCCTACTCCGCCGCCTAACGCCACAAGCAAACAGATTCGTGGGAAGTCATCAGGCCGGCTTCATGGAGGGACGGTCTACGACGGACCAGATATTCACATTACGGCAAATCCTCCAAAAATGCCGTGAACACCAAGTCCCTACGCACCATCTATTCATCGACTTCAAAGCCGCATACGACACGATCGACCGTAACGAGCTATGGAAAATCATGGACGAGAACGGCTTTTCCGGGAAGCTGATCAGACTGATCAAGGCGACGATGGATGGAACGCAGTGCTGTGTGCGGATTTCGGGTGAATTGTCGAGTTCATTCGAATCGCGCAGGGGGCTTCGACAAGGTGATGGTCTATCCTGCATGATGTTCAACGTGGCGCTAGAAGGTGTTATTCGACGAGCGGTGGGCGAAATGCGGGGCACTATCTTCAACAGATCCAGTCAACTTATCTGCTTTGCCGATGACATTGATATAGTCGGCAGATCATCTGCGGCGGTGGAGGAGATCTACCGCAAACTGAAACGCGAAGCAGGAAGGATTGGGTTGATGATTAATACGTCCAAGACGAAGTACATGCTGGCCTGCGGATCCGAGACCGACCGAACCCGCTTGTCCAGTAATAACAAGGTCACGATCGACGGCGACGAGCTGGAGATAGTCGAAGACTTTGTCTATCTCGGCTCACTGGTGACCGCAGACAATGACACCAGCCGTGAGATCCGGAGGCGAATTATCAGCGGAAGTCGTGCCTACTATGGACTCCACAAGCAACTGCGGTCGAGAAGACTTAGCCCTCGCACGAAGTGTATCCTGTATATGACGCTCATTAGACCGGTTGTTCTCTACGGGCACGAGACATGGATATTGCTCGAGGAGGACCTGCGTACACTCGGAGTATTCGAGCGACGAGTGTTAAGAACCATCTTTGGCGGCGTACAGGAGAACGGAATGTGGAGGCGAAGGATGAACCACGAGCTCGCGCGCCTCTACGGCGAACCCAGTATCCAGAAGGTGGTGAAGGCTGGCCGGATACGCTGGGCGGGACATGTTGCGAGAATGCCGGACGACTGTCCTGCAAAACAGGTGTTCGCTACGAATCCGGTAGGAACAAGACGAGCGGGGGCGCAACGAGCGAGGTGGTTAGACCAAGTGGAGCGTGATCTGGCGAACGTGGGGTGCCCGAGAAATTGGAGAACGGTTGCTATGAACCGAGTGAATTTTAGGAATTATGTTCGTCAAGTTATGTCGTGAGACGGAATACTATGTAAATAAATAAAATAAATAAAAATTCCTGGGCATTCATGGTGCGTCCATAAAAGTAATGATGCAAATTGGTTTATGTGGATGCAACCGAATAAAGTTACAAGCCGCCAAACTTCAATAGTGTCATATTGACCCTCAAAAGCGGATTGGAGTTTAGGTACACCGTGGAAAAAAATGAAAAAAATATTTTTTCTTCTAGAAGTTGTTGATTGGTCTGATCTGACATGATAAACTAAACTTATTCGAAATTTTTTATCCATAACACCGTGCTGTTTGTTTGCATACAAATTCGAGTACGTTCTAGGTAGACATGAAAAGTTTGATAAGCAAAAACTTTTCCAATTTCCCTAATCCAGACAATGGAATCTTTGACCTGAAGAAATTACTGGTGAAAACAGCAATAAAATAATCACCGAAACTTCCAGCTTTACCTTCAACTACAGAGAAAAACACCCAAATTTTCTCGACGTAAATATGTTTGATCGATTTCACGCAAATGGTTTGCGTTTACTCAAATTACACAAGGGAACAGCATTTTTGGTGCCTTTGTTTCAACAACTGATTTTGTGAGATTTTGGTGTCCTGAATTCAAAACATTTTTGTAATTTTTTCTATCATCTCTAGTTTTGATGATATGACATGTGGAAATCTTAAAATTTGTTAGTTTTGGATGAAATCAATTTTTGATAACTGATAAAGTGTGGTTTTCTAAGTGGTCCCTACCACGCCCTTGGGGGCGTTGAGAGCTTCCAGGGGGGCGGTGAACTCAATTTTGAAATTTGGGGGGCGTTGGACACTTCACACTTTCCAAAATCACGAAACAACGTAGATTTGAAATAACAACGAGTAAGTTCGATACAAAACAATGAAATAACGTTACAGAATTAAACATCAGGTACAAGACTTAAATATCTATATTTTCATAGAGCTTCAAGAAAATTCCAGTATCTCAATGATTTTTCTATGAAAATGTATCTTAAAGATTTTTTTTTGAATTGTCACAGATTTTGTATGCGCTCTACAAGTTGATCTTGTTTTGTAGATTATTTTGGATTATACTAAAAAAGATTATTCTTAGAAGGCATTGCCTGATAATCTGTGAAATGTATCGTCTCAAAAAATTTGCTAAACAGAAGAAACCTTCAAAAAATTTGTATTAACAGGCGTCATCTGTGATTTAGTGATAGATAGTTTTTGGATAGAAAATATGCGATTCGCAGTTGACCTTGATCGGGTACGGTTGTTTTTTTCGTGCTTGAATGGAAAGGAATGAGAAATCGCTCTCGGTGTTATCTTAAGCGGGCCATAGACTACACAAATTGGCCTGTACAAATTCGATGTTTCCACGACGATTGTTTGATCTATGCTCGCCCATACACTATACAAACATATTTCACGCGAACACAAATGATTGCTGGCGAAAACAGCAACAGCAACAAAAAAAACCATCTCCACCCCGGCTGGGAGAATGTTTTGTACAAAATATTTCGATCCCGACCGATTTTACTCCAACCGTTTGGGCGCTCATTCAAGCAGTGCCATACACTATTAGACTGAGTCGATTTGGGGTCATTTTTGAATTTCTCAAACCCTGGGGTCTTAGAAGCTTCGTCTTGGTCCAAAACTCATCCATGATTTTTTACAGAATTTTTAAGTAACGTTTACATGAGTAAATTTGAACTTTTAGGTTTGTATGGGAAAATTGAATATTTTGTACTGAAAAATCAACATCGTTTTTGTTTTGTCTATAGAACCGAGCCAGCTGATGGTTTTTGTGCCAATTTATAAAATTCCTAAGGGAAATTTTCCGCTGAACAACTTTGTCGAAGACCATAACTTCGTATCTTATTAGGCAAAAAAGTTATTAGCAGTTTAATAGGGGTATGTCTTTTCGCATTGATAAACACCAAATTCAATTGACATCACTGTTGGAGCCTCGCGAAGTATGGCATGAAAAGTAGTCATGCAATACCTCGATAGGCACCCTGCAGTGATGTCAATTGAATTTACTGTTTATCAATGCGAAAAGACATACCCCTATTAAACTGCTAATAACTTTTTTGCCTAATAAGATACAAAGTTATGGTCTTCGACAAAGTTGTTCAGCGGAAAATTTCTCTTAGGAATTTTATAAATTGGCACAAAAACCATCAGCTGGCTCGGTTCTATAGACAAAACAAAAACGATGTTGATTTTTCAGTACAAAATATTCAATTTTCCCATACAAACCTAAAAGTTCAAATTTACTCATGTAAACGTTACTTAAAAATTCTGTAAAAAATCATGGATGAGTTTTGGACCAAGACGAAGCTTTTAAGACCCCAGGGTTTGAGAAATTCAAAAATGACCCCAAATCGACTCAGTCTAATACACTATGCAAATCGTGCTCACAGCGACAAAATTTCATCGAATTTCATCGCATTTGTACAAATGTTGTGTAGTCTATGGCCCGCTTTATGACAAATTTACCTATTGTGATTATCAAGTGTATTTACCGATTTAAAAATGTGCTTAGTGGTTGATTGCTGGTGAAGTTAGAAAACATTGTTTTAAAAGACATAGTGATCCGAAGATTCTGGATAAACAGCAAAGCAGTGGAGCAGCCCAATTTTTAGGCTACAGTAAGAGAGAATGGGAAAAGTCCGCGATGGACGAAAAAATGCGGTTCTTTTTTATCTGATTGCTGCGATGTGCGTTGCTTGAAGTAGACAGATATTTTCAAAAATATTTGGTTGTAACTCGTTAAAGTTGACTCCTGTCAGGAAGAGTTGGGAGCCGGTCTAAACCTACTATACTTTTTAATGGACTTTGGTGAGATCGTTTCTTTTTAGATATTTAATGCTTTTACTTATTTCATCAATCCTATTTGCCAAGTAGGAATTCCCATATAAATATCCCTTCCCCTTCCAATCTGAATACAGCAACCTGGGTCGTATGAGTTCTCTGCACCTGAAAAGTTTATTTTACTGTACCAGATCATCCCCATTTTTACTTCATTGACTTGTCGCGGTGTGCATTATTGTACAACATTTATTTTTGAAAGAAACGCTTATTGAAACGAATATTGAATCCAGATACTCGTTTTGGCATCTTGTGTTTGTTTTGATGTATGAGTTTTGCTTTGTGTATCAGACAATGGAAGATGTGTGTAGTCACCCAATGCTATGCTATGCTAGATAGTTTTTAGAAAGAAAATATGAAAGATTTTTTTTCAGTTATAAGAATCCTATATTAAGTTCTTATTTGTTCAACTTTATTTCAATGGATTCAAAAAATCAATTGTGCTATTTGCCAAACTTTTAATCTATTCGGTTATCACTAACATTGCCGGAATTCAGTAATTAGAATCTTATTCAAGCTTTAAGACCCGTGAATGCTTAATATTTTTGAACAGGACTCAAATTCATATAATATATCAGGAAATAATACTACTTTTACGTTATTTCACCGGCTTGACAGTAATTAGTTTATATTCAATAATGCAAATTGATGGTTAGTGAATTTTGTTTAACAAAATGTAAGATATATGATTTTATATCCAAAAAACTGATCAATCAGTTGAGGTAAGTGTCCAAGAAACTTAAGGTTTGAAGCAATATTAGGCCCTTAGATCCAAAAGGGTATTTTCAAAGTATTGATGATGTTCTAAAGCTTTGCCAAAAAAGTGCACAAATTTATTTAATGAATTTTTACTTATTTTTTCTATTTATCTCGAAAACTAGAGCTGATAGAAGAAAAAAAACTAGTTGAATATTCGAAATCAGAGCGCCCCAAAATTAGTCATAATCTTATTTTCTTTGCACCTCGATAAAATGTGAATTTTGTTGCCGTGTGTGATCTACGCAAACACGAAATTTAATCGTATTTGTGCAAATATTTGCATTATGTATGAGTTAAGGGAACCATGTTGCGCAACAACCCCTCGTTGCATCGTGTACGGTGCAGTATGAGCAAATATTGGGCCAATTTCCCGAGGGATAAATGACCCCATAGTTGTTAAAATCCCAATGATCAAATAAATTTAAAAAAAGCCAGTTTTCTCTGTTTTTGCCATCAATCGTTTGCGTTCTAGAGACATATGTTTGTATCATTTGAGAACTAGCATACAGGGTGCGCCATCAGGGTGTATCCAAATTTAACGTCGAATAACTTCGCCTTTTTTCAGCCGATTTTGATTGATAAACACAATTTTGAAATGTCATTTAATGCCATTTTAGATAGATATGAGTGAATACAGATCAAAAGAATGCGCTGAAATTGTATTGCTTCACATCTAAAGCTTGCTTTCAGATAGAATTGAAACAAAAAACAATTGTCTGTATTTCAGTTATTTGTTATTGAATTCATCTGATTGATGTCTTCGACAACCTTTCCCTTTGCCTTGAGTCTCCTCTTCATGATTTCCCAGTATTTCTCAATAGGGCGGAACTGAAGGCCATATTTAAAAAGTAAAATTTTGGCAGCAAACCGAAAAATATTGAAGAACTTTCAGCTAGTCTAAGAGCTTAAATAACCATATAAATGTCGAATTGCTGGCCAATGTTATGCAGAAGCCTCGTAGCAGAGGCAGAGCTGCAAAATATCAGTGTCAGACATCCAATATCAGTCGACTTTGATACTGCTTAGCATGTCTATGTCATGCGATAATGATTTTTGGTCAGCGACTTAAGCATACAATGTCATGACCAAGTTGAATGAACGACATCATGCTTGCTATGACTTTTTTCTTCTTACAGCCAACAACTACATTTTTTCAACTGTTGTACAACTTATAACGTAAAATCTCTCCCAACACAGCCAGAAAATGAAATAGAAAGACGATCGTACGTGTGATGCGGGTGGAGTGCAAAAATGTCATTCAATAATGACATTGCTGCCTGACTGACATTGTAGCTTGGTCATTCAACTGGTAGACTACATTGATATTCTTTCGATGACATTGACTACTAGACGTTGGTCAGATGAAACGATATTGACTGAAATTTATCAGCCTTGAGCAGAGGTGCTTTTTGCGTATCAAATGGGGATGGTCATTTGATCGATGTTGTATTCTAAAGGTGGTTTGGAATCAATGGTATAAAATATCCTGAAAAAAACTTGTCTATTTATTTTAAATCGGCTTAAAAAATTGCGGAGTTATTCGACGTGGACAATGTTTAGTTAGAAGTTTGAAAAAACAACGAACTTAAGCTAAACCAGGGGTGAGCAACCTTTTGAAGCAACGGGCCACTGTAAATATGAAATTCTTTCGGTGGGCCGCATTAAAAATAAAATTAAGTTAATGGTATTTTGCAGAATTTTATGTATTTTTTAGTTTCTACACTGAAACTGGATCATTTTTCAATAATTTGAATTTTTCTAAAGATTTGAAATGTTTAGCAAAGATTCTATTTTTACAAAAAGCAAACATCATTTGCTTCCCTTTCATTTATTAAAAAAAACACGGGTGACGCCCTCTGACACCAGATACCCGCTCAGTTTAGCAACACAAATTTCGGAGTTTTCCCTCTTTTCTTCCTCGCTCCGAAAAATTTTTGGGACTGACTAGTAAAACTGTCAAAATGAGCGTGGCGACGAACTTGTTAAAAACGAAAACTTTCGTAAGTCTTTCGAAGGTTCGTAAAAAGATGTTAACCGTTTTCTGAAACACCCCCTTTTTTGTTCGCACCGATGCGATGGTATTTTTCGTCATCACTTCCATTGAAAAGTTTCATGAAGCTTAACCATAGCGATGTTTTTCTGTGCCCATTTTCGAAAAAGTTTTCTTTACAATTTATTTAATTTTTTTTCGTAAAGCCTCCTTTTTCTTATCAACGGTTTTTTTATAATTTGAAGTTTCGTATGAAACCTTAGCATATCCATTGCATTGCATATGCATTGAGATGGTGAGCATGGTTTCAAATTCATGAAAAACTCATAATTTCACAGATTTTAAACCAGATTTGTCAATATTACAGTTTACATTTTTGATTCTAGAATTTTTCTACAAATTTCATAAATTTTCTTAATTTAATTCAGATACCTATGGTAAGGGCTTTCTAAGGCTGAGCCATGCAAATCTTGGTAATGTGGAGCTAATTTTGAAGTAAAATGACTCAATTCAATGAATTTAATTTAATCAATGTTGTGCTTGATTTACCCATGAAATTTCCGAAAAAAAGCATTACACAAGACAACAAAATTCTCATTTTCCGAGGTGCAAGGAATCTCAAAATTGGTTTTTACTTATTCGGAATTGCTGAGTCCAAATTTTTTTTTTTGTCAGCACTAGATTTCGAAATAACTTTAAAAACTAGGTTAAAAAATATGTTATTTAATTTGCGAACTCTTTTGACAAAACTGTAAAATACAAATACCTATTTACTCAATGATCAATTTTCTCAGAGACCGCGAGTAATTTTGAATTCTGAGAAAAAAGTTATGTAAGTTTTCATTTTGTTATTTTTTTTTCAATCCTGCAAAAAAAAGGAATTTTGGCAGTTTTATAGAAAAATAAAACTAAATTAAATCTTTGATATCTTTCAAACCGTAAGTCCAATCATTTCGCAGTCTTCAACTAACTTCGGGATGAAAAAACCATAAGGACGCTTAGAATCCCTCGAGAGAAAAACTAAGTTGTTGAATGAATTTAAATTTTAATATCCAATATTCAATGACCTTGTTCAATGATGTCAGAAGAAGTGTAATCTAATTTTTTTGAATTTCTGTAAATCTGGATCAACAATCTGGATAATTATGGGACTGTTGCAACAAGAATTTTTGTTTTTTGGTTTTCTTTTGCATTTTTTTCGGTTAGTTGTGACGTCTATTTTATGATAATTACAAAAACAAAAAAAAAAAAATTTCAAACTTGCTTCGCGGGCCGCACAAACATGTCTCGAGTGCCGCATGCTGCCCGCGGGCGCGATTTGCTCACCCCTGAGCTAAACTGTTGGTAATATTCTGCGTTACCTTTATTTCTTCTACGGCTGCTCTGGTGAAGACTCCCAACCCTGTGCTTTGGCTGTTCGGACGCCTCACAGTTGGAAACACTCTTTGTGCTGATGGCTGAAGGTGACGGTCGTTCGTTTAGGATATCGTTCTTTATTGTTTGTAGAATTTTTGGAAGAAACGATTTTCTGAAACAAAAATAAAATAGATAACTCGATAGCTTCTGTTAAAATTCTCTCGCAAAATGCCTACCTTACTGGCACCTTCGCTAAATCTCTGGGACCTGAAGGGGTTAAAGCCGTCCTGTAGGCCGTCGATTCGCTCCACACCTCGATGTCGGTCGACATCATGTTGGGATCGTTCCCGAACGACAGTGTGGCGTCCTTCGCAATCAGGACCTCACACCGCATCATGTCGCAGTACTCGGCCAGACAGATTGCGTCCTCTGCCATGTTGATGTTACCCTTGTGGCGATTCTCGAAGTGCATGTCCAGATGCTTCTCCTCGAAGAAACTTTTACCACAGAACCCGCAGGTCCATTGGCTGGGACGGTGCTGTTTTTTGGCTGCTTGTTGGGGCCCAAAAATGTCCCGCAGCGGATGAAATGGGCACTCCAGCGGTAGCTTGACCTGGTACTTCTCCAGTATCGGGAGCCATTTCGATTGTACGATCTTGCGCACTACTCGGGAACTGTCGCGAGAGCAGGATATTTTGAAGACGCTCGGACCGGGCCATGGTATGATCGATAAGAAGCAGATTACTATCACCTGTAAGATGAAAATAGCATAAATCATCATTCATTAGCTTTAAATTTTCTGAACAACTTCAAATTTACGTGTGTCTTGCTTTTAATTTAGCTGTTAGTAAGTTGTTAAATAAAGGCTACTCTCTGGAGCCACTATTTCAACCTTTTGATTATCAAACAACTCCAGTATCAAGTATTTTATATCATTTAATCTCCAATCTGATGTTCGGAATAATGGATCTTAAATTAATGTCATGTTTTTTTTTCTTTTCTATCTTCTAGCATAATTCTGTGCCGAGCAGCATGGCCATGTGATGACTAATGGGTGATGTGATGTCAAATGTAGCATATATCAGCATTTCTTATACATTCGATGTTAAACAGAAATATCGACAAGAAGATGTCCAGCTGAGTGAGAAGTTTTCAACTTCTGGTCCGTGAAGTGAAGGTGGAAGATACATTTTTTTTAACCTGGTGAGTCCAACCCATTTTACTTCTATTCTCATAAAACTAACTGATCGGCAAACTTCGTCGAGCCTTTGAAATTTTACAAAAATAACGATCAATGATTAATTATTTCCATGAAATTGGATTGGAACCGCAAAATGGGACAAAATCGGAGCAGATTTCGAACTATTTTCATAATATTTCTGTCCAATTATATTGAGTGGGGCTTAACCAGACGAAGTGACGTATATGTCATTTTTTAGTTTTCGCCAATAAGAGTGTTTTTCTCTTGTTCCCCCTTTTCTACTTTTCGGGAATTTTCATGAAATGTGATGTTGTATACAGATCACATTTTATTAAAAGTCCCGGAGAAGCGAAAAATGGAGAAAAAATATAAAAACGCTCATATTTGCGAAAGCTTTAAATGGCAAATACGTCACTTCGGCAGCACAGATCTCAATCAAAATGAAAGTTGTAAGTATTTTTACTATCAATCTTCCAACAGTTATTTCTATTCACTCCCTAAGTCGGGTGAATAGAGACAGTGGCTAATTAATTGAGGAAAATGTTTATTCTAGCTTCCATAATATTGGACGTGGATAATGCGTTGTTTTTCGCCAGTTTTCGCACCTTTTTCAACACCTATATCTATCTATATTCTAAGGATTTTTTATGCTGGTGCCTTCCTCTAGAGGCAAAAAATTATTAATTTTTATTTCTTGATTTTCAGCGTTTCTTTTTTCGTCAAAATCATGTTAGAAGTATTCTTCACTGCATTTGCGAATATGGCACATCCCTATTTGCAATGTTTCTAAACAACACTTCCATGGTATAAAATTTCGCGATTTTTTATGCTAATATTTATTATAAACAAATTCCAAATGACATTCTGTTTTTCAATATCTGTTACCTGAAATGCATTTTATTATCTACTCTTAATTAGATGATATTTTTTTCAATTTACATTTCACAATATTTATCAAAACACGAATGCTTAAGTTCTGGTCAAATGAAGTTAGCACATTAACAATATTCATCGAATTATGATTCACAGCAACTTCAAATCAAATGGTTAAAAAGCTTTTTTTTACAAAAAGACATTGAAAACTCTCCATTTAAGTAGATAATTAAGTGATTTCTATTTCATTCTTGAATTCACTTTTGAAATTCAAAGAACGCGTTTTCACAGTCTTTTAATAATTTTAGAGACTTTGATTTAAGCTCAAGGAATATTTGATTACATTTTTTAACGTTTATTAAATAGCCCGATTTCATTTGTAATCTTGATTTCAAAATCATTTAGGGGAGATAAGGGCATAACGAGCACTCAGGGCACAATAAGCATTTCTCTTTTCTACATAAGTGCGTATTTTCTTAAATAAGTTTGCATGAGGATTTGTTTCGAACTTCCTATAGCATTAATCTTTCACAAAAACAGGAATCTTCTTATCATTTTTACAGAGATATACAGTACCGTTCATAATTGTATAGAAATTGGAAGCACGCGCACTGTCACTTCGACTTTGAACTTCCATAACTTTTGACTCTGATGACATTTTTTGATCAAATTTTCTGCGTTAGATAGATCAACTATCACACTATTATATCACAAAATTTCTGAGCTTTCTGGAGTTTGTGTGGCCTGAGATACAGTCATTCTACGAAAATCGGACTTTTTGAACTTTTCTCATTCATACTGCAATATCTCACGAACTACACTACATTTTTTGTTGAAATTTTGCAGAGTGATTGTTGAAATATAAAGTAAACATGTCTGAAGTTTTTGGAAAGATTTATCGATGGGATCAAAAGTTACGGGAGGTACAATTTTTCAGGCATAAACCTAAAAATGCGATTTCTATAGAATTTTGGACGATTCATGAGAACATAATCGTTTCCATCCACAAATTAGTCAACAAATGTGTGGGAAAAGCAATGATGAAATGAAAAAATGAAATTAAAGATCTATTTGTGTTTTGAAATCAGAATCTCGCAATATTGTTTTGAGTTTTTGGTTGAAATAGATTTACTGGTTGTTAAACATAAAATAGGAGTTTCCTATGAAAACAATCGTCCAAAATTCTATAGAAATTGCATTTTTCAGTTAATGCCTGAAAAATTGTACCTCCCGTAACTTTTTAACCCATCGATAAAACTTTCCAAAAACTTAAGACATGATAGCTTTACATTTCAACAATCACTCTGCAAAATTTCAATAAAAAATGTAGCGTAGTTTCTGAGATATTACAATTTGAATGAGAAAAGTCCAAAAAGTCCGATTTTCGTAGAATGACTGTAATTCAGGCCACACAAACTCCAGAAAGCTCAAATTTTGTGATATAATTGTGTGATAGTTGATCTACCTAACGCAGAAAATTTGATCAAAAAATATCATCAGAGTCAAAAGTTATGGAAGTTCAAAGTCGAAGTGACAGTGCACGTGCTTCCAATTTCTATACAATTATGAACGGTACTGTATAACAAAAATCAGCTAGGTACTCAAGTAACGAAAATGTTACAATTTTTTAGCATCACGAAATAAGCTCTTATGATCTTAAAATAACCTTGATCTATAATGTACGCGCTGCAACATGATGTACACATTGTTTCTCAATTTTTACCATCATAAAATTTTTGATTTTTCACTTTTATCAATTTTAAAACACGTTTCTACTTAAATTTGTTGACTCGAGGCATATAGAGCACCACTGATCGAGGCACAATGAGCATTTTCTACCGTAGAATCTAACAGTGAATTAACATTGATTTATAGAGCCACAACTTGACTAGTTTACATCCGACGATTTAGCCTTGTCGGAGAGGTTATCAATAGACTTGAGTTCGATTTCTGTTCGAGGTGATTTTTTTCCATTCACAATTCATGATCGATTTTTTTTATTGTTATATTATACGGCTAGTAGCATCATCCGCCAAACAAAGCACCAGAAACATAATGTATGAGCGTTAGACTGGCCCATAACGAAAAAAATCCTTATATTCCACGCGGCACCCCCTAGTTTGGTGCCTTTAGATGAAAAAATGACTTTCTGAAAGTTTCAGGTCATTTGGCAGAAGCACGAGCTGGCGCAAAGGACTTTAAATTTGTATGGAGATTTTCGGCAAAATGTATGAAAAATCGACATACTTTCACTCTTTGAGATCTAAAATATTTTTCAGATATGCTAGAAAGCTCAGAATTTCAGGAATTGTAGTTCAAACAATGACAAACAAGTTTGTAGAAGATTGTGATGCGATACGATTTGACTGGGATGAGTTATTTGCAATTGAATGTGTGTGTTTTTTTCTCATTTCTTTGATATATCGTGAACGGTGTATGGGCTAATAGTCACACTAACTTGATCGCATTGTCACACAATGAGAATAAAAGATAGAATGGTTTGTGAATACAAGAAGGTCTAAATACCCCACAATAATGTTCGTCAGAACTTTTTCCGCAACTTTGCCGAAGACACAAGCTTTTTATTTGTTATTCTCATTGTGTGACGATGCGATCAAGTTAGTGTGACCCATACACCGCTCACGATATATCAAAGGAATGCGAAAAAAAATCACACATTCAATTGCACATAACTCATAACAGTCAACTCGTATAGCGTCACAATCTTCTACAAACTTGTTTGTCATTGTTTGAACTACAATTCCTGAAATTCTGAGTTTTCTAGCATACTGGAAACAAATTTTAGAACAGAAAGAGTGGAAGTATGTCGATTTTTCATACATTTTGTCGAAAATCTCCATACAAATTTCAAGTCCTTTGCGCCAGCTCGTGCTTCTTCCAAATGACCTGAAACTTTCAGAAAGTCATTTTTTGACCAAAAGGCACCAAACTAGGGGGTGCCGCTTTGAAAAAAATGTTTCAAAAATCATGAAATACAAATTTGGGCCAGTCTAATGAGCGTGTGTGAATTGTTTATATTCTTCATACAGACCTAGATTATTTTGTTATTGCTCTGTTTGATGAATCTACGGCTCACCTGACTTCATTGAGTTGAATTCGCTGCTAGATTCCCTGGCAGAAAACTGCCCTGATTAATGGTGCTTATACTTCCTCAGGGGAGTTCTCAGCTTTTGGCAATTTTTTTTAAAGTTTTCATCTAGTTTTTCAAGTTTCAGCCCGTTAGGACACTGACCATATTGACTGGACACTCGATTTCGTTTTCTGGATAATTTTTCCAACAGTACGCAATATCGATTCCAGAGTGCGCATCGATCGATTTGAAGAAATGCTATCCCAGTAAGGAAATGCCACCCAACTTTAAAAAGAAAAAACAGGCAATTTCTACGAAAAAATCGGGCTAAACAGGCACATTTTTCCTACAGGGCTTTTTTGTCACATTTTTCAGGTTCGCCACCTGCCATTGGTATTGCGAACCTACGAAATCTGACAAAATAAATTAGACAGAAAATTGTTGAATATTTGTTCTAAGTGTCATGTCAGTGTGATCAGTGTTATAGCTATGGTTAAAAAAGCGTTTTCCTAAAGGTGGCCATTATGCCCTTATCTCCCTTATCATCATCATTATTGAGTCAAATAAGATACACTGGGGTAAGTGTGGACGGTGGCTATTAAAACAATACTGTGAACTATTTTTTCAAACTTTTAATGCAGAATGTTAAATTTACTTGTAATCTATCCAATAACTGTAAAAGAGATACGGTTCCGACAATTGCGGATGTTTACGGTGACTTTTTATAAATTTTCTATTTTTAACTACGATGTGGAGTTGACGTGCATCGTTTTCAATCGCAAATTTCTCGTAAACTAGCTGGCTCTTGACGAAAAACTCTACATTGAAACAATCCTTACATTCGAAACAACCAGTTAGGAAAAGAAACGGCGGTTAAAAATTGAGAAAAAGGGTTTACTTGCAAAAATCTAAAATTTTGTCTCCAAACCCTACCTGGGGTAAGTGGGGACGGCTTTATACATACTTGATGTTTAAACATTTTTTCAATTTTCTCTCCTTCATTCAATACAATTTAGCTTTATTTAGCATTCAGTTGGGAAAAGCACTTGTTATTTCTAAAATAAGTATATATTTTCGATAATATCGAATTACACACTATAATCATTGAAAGATTCCTTATTAATAGTACCATGAACTTTTTAAAAAATTTCGGACCGTTCGAGCAATAAAGTAACGTATTCAACCAAAAAAACACAAATTTGTTGAAAATTTCCTGAGAAATCAAAGGGAAAATCTACCGTCCCCACTTACCCCATAAAGCGGAAAAAAAAATTTGAGCAGAATCGGACAACAGGAAGGGGTTGCACTGAATCTTAAGTGTGAAAGGGATTCTGAGACATAGTGTTCTAAAGAAGCATAAAAAACTGGTTTTTTTTATCATACATTTTTGTCTTTACTAGTCGATTGTTTGATTATGAAGGTTTTATTAAAATTTCAATTCAGACTGACATTTCACTTGAAGACTGCAACTCGATTGGACTTAAAACAAAAAAGTTATGGCTGTTCAAAGATTGTATTTTGGTTACAAATTGTCCTGTAAAACGCAATGAGTAAAAAGTACTCATTGTGTGTTAAACGACAATTTGCCACAAAAATACAATCTTGGATGTAACAGCCCTAACTTTTTTGTTTTAAGTCCAATCGAGTTGCAGTCTTCAAGTGAAATGTCAGTCTTAATTGAAATTTTAATAAAACCTTCATAATCAAACAATCGACTAGTAAAGACAAAAATGTATGATAAAAAACCAGTTTTTTATGCTTCTTTAGAACACTATGTCTCAGAATCCCTTTCACACTTAAGATTCAGTGCAACCCCTTCCTGTTGTCCGATTCTGCTCAAATTTGGCATATGGCTTTCTGATGACTCCTTTAAACCATCAAAGTCTTTTTTTTGCAAGTATTTTGATTTTAAAGTAGGTATTTATTAAGACAAATTTGATAAATTAAATAAAAAATATCCTAAATTGTGATTTTTGTTAAGCATTAAATCGTGAATAGCTGTTCACACGTTGATACAAACCGCATATTTGTTCAGCAAAGTTTAAGTGCACAAAAATCCGCATCTTTTAATGGCATTGGTATCAAAAATATTCTACGCTTGGTACACATTTTGGTCAGTTGAATTCAAATTTTTGGACCAAAAAATTTTGTTTTCTTAAAAATAGCTTGCTAGTTTTACATTCTGATACAAATTTGGTTCATTCTGTATTTTTTACGTGTAGTTTTTAACTCAAACAAAATTAAGAAAAAATAAAATATATAAGTTTTATGAAAGTTTTTGGACCCAGAATTTATTTAAAATCAAATCTTTTGAAAGTGGACTTTTTTTAAAGATTGCGCTTGCGGAACCTCTAAACATGATTTTTTGTAGTCGGCTCTATACAAAAGTTTGTTCTGCACATCCTAATCTACCATTTGGAGGGTGAGCCCCCAGATTCCCAGAAGTTATGCAATTTTGGGACACCCTAACCAGCAGTCCATAACAGTTAACGTGATAACTTTTTTTCGCGTTGCGTCTATCAAACCCATCTCTTCAGCATTTGTGAAAAACATGTTCTGCATCACATTGAGCGCGATTTTATCAAAATTGACCCAATTGTTTTTTAAAAGTTGAATATACCAAAAACCCGTCCCCATCTACCCCGGTGTACCTTATCTGATTCTTAAGATGTTTCATACGACGTAATGAAAGCTCACGCCAGTATTCTAGTTTTCCTATACTAATTACATTTAAATAAAACCTTCTTGTGATGTTACCATAAATATGAAGAGAAGATTTTTCAATGAAACATTTCATCGTTATCAAAACAATTAAGAGTATATCGAAAATTTTGTAGTCATATCGTTGACTATTATTCTCCTTGAGTAATGTGACATTCATTAATATGGCCGTATAATTTACAAAATAACATAACGAGGTAAATAGAGGCTACCAAATTTTTTCCCACAACATCCGGCATTTGATTTCAAAAATTTTAATCCAAATTTGCTTAAAATTCAGAAGAAAAACACCTGAATCATTTTTTTATCTAACCACATAAGCTAATGTTGAATTGTGTTTTAAGCTTCGTGAAACCGTTCATGATCATTTTCTTAAAAATCTCATTCTTATACGCCAAAATCATAAAAATTAATTATAAATTTTTGTTTGATTTTGCAAATAAATTGAATGAAGCCGGGTTAAATTCAGGTTTTTCCGGGCTACCGGGTCGGACCGGATCTTTCGCAAAATTTGAATCAAATATCCGGACATGCCCGGGTAAATACGGGCAATCGGGCAAGTTTTGGGTTAATCAGATTAAAAAACGTTGGAGTTGCCTTGATCCTGAAGCAAAAATGACTATTCGGCAGTATCTTCCTTTGCGGCTAGAAGCGTTTTTTTCACCTTATAAATAAGGAAGATTAACAATCACATCCAAGTATCCATTTATTGGTGCCACGTGAAAAGTACAGTGGCAATGAAAATGGGCGCCAAAATTTCCTAAACGGAGATGGATGAGCATCAGTAAGCCTTGATTGCCTTTGGCGCCTTTTTACTCTGGGTAGAGAAAAAAAAAATGGAAATTGGCTACCATAAGTCATAACATTTATTAGATACGAATAAAAACTTAAAATTAACTATCGATTTCCACAAAAACATTTTCGAAATTATCTCTCCGTTGTGTTTTTCTTCTCGCGAAGACTAACTCAACGAAAAAAATTGCATGCAAATCGGATGAAGCCTGCAAAAGTTATGCCTAGTGTTCGCACATATTCATGCCTCCATTTTTATATTATAAGATGTGTGTACATTAGGGTGGCAATTGATGTAGGAACAAAAATTTTTCACCGAATTTCGAAAACGGACTTTATACATTCGGGCTAATCTACCCACAAAACTGACCTGTGCAAAATTTCAGCTTAATCAGGATGACTAAGGTTGCCTAACAAAACAATTTATAAAAAAAAAGGTAAAAAAAATTATCTTAAAAATGATGGAAAATTACCAAAAATATAATAAAAATAACAAACATTAATGTTATGGGTTCAATTGATCCCAAAAAGATATATTTTCTTCTGAATGGATCGGGATCATTGGTTATCATGAACCTACTAATATTTGTCCAATAACTAATCTTTATCCAGTAATTATCTGTTAAAAAAGACTCAAAATACTGTATTTATCTAAAAGCTAGGAAATGGCGCCTTAAAGTATGCAATAACTCTAGGATAGTAGACAAATTTTTAGAAGTCTCTTTATCTGATACTTACAAACTGTGAAATGAGAACTAATATGGCAAAAAATTGTCAACAGACTTTTTATCTTTGGATTTTGCTAGATTTTTGCCTAGGGTCACGGCACTCTGAATGAGGGATCAAGTCTCCTTAAGTAAAGGATCAAGTAATCAAGTCTTCTTTAACTTAAAACATATCACAGTTTTCACGAAATAAGAAAAGGGGATGAAGTATTCCCATTCTCCCCTACTCTATTTGGAGATATTTCAACCTGATTAGATTATTTAAAAAAAGATGCCCGCTTTTCTCGTACTCCTTATATCATCTTGGAAAATCAATTATTTACATTTGCTCTGAATACTGAAAAAAAGAAAAAAATGTGTTTATCACTTGTGTGAATAAAAACTCGGCTCGTTGCTAAATTAATAACAAACAATTAAAATTTATTGAAAACCACCTTACGATCTATGGAACACAAACTTTTCTAACAACTATTCCTCAAATGTTGTTCGAACTCTGAGGCTCAAGCTGCAATGGAGTGCGCTTTCATCTGGTGATTTCGATAGTTCACTGCACTTTCCGCATTCAGCATAACTGGCAAAGGTTTTCTCGGGGGTGAAAGAGCGACCACATAAACTGTGGAAAGCATTATGCTGCCCCAGTACAATATCAGAAAAATCAAATGTCTTATCGTGTACATTTTCGTAAGATGTGACATCCGGACACAAACGAACACACACTAGGAGTCTTCTGTTGGGTGAAAGATGAGCCGAGCGTCTTGTTTGAGTTGCTGAAGCGAACTGAAAGCGCCCTTAGAACAACGCTTCGATTCGCGAAATAGATAACGATGCCGCGTTATTGAATATTAATTTCTCATTAATACCCTTTTTTGTTTGGGTGAGTTGGTGCGGTAGGATCAACACTCGCATTCTTACTCACTGTGTTTATTATTTATAATTTGAATTGGGTCGAAAGTACATCACGCCGGCTTATTACCTTAATCAGAATTATTACGTAGTGAGCCTTGATGAACAGACAACACATTCTACCGAGTTCCGTCAAGCTTTAAACACTATCTTGTTACAACTATTTGTGAGAAGTTTCTTGATAAATAAGCTGAGTAGGTTTGCATCCCGGTTGGTCAACAGGACAGGACTGAATCGGCCCGCCTTGTTGACCATACACATATCGGGAATCACCCACAGAGGGTTCATCAAAGGGGAAATCCAGTTACCCACTATTAAAAGGGGCAACGAGTTGCTCCAAGATATGCCATGCTAGGGGCCTATTACAGCTTGAGAGCTTCATTTCCATACGTTCCGCTCCTTGTCGTTAAGAATTCGATGCCTAGGTTCTTGGAGATCCCTAGTAAGGAGCGCAGGGAACGGAAAAATGTGGTGGGCAGAATAAAAAAATATAAATCGGTTTGAGCAAAAAAAAAAATGTGTCCGCCTGTGCATGAATAACCAACACCTGATGGTGGAACCAATTTTGCAACTACATGCTGTTTTCCAACACTAGGGATGTTCCAAGTGGATTTCGTTTTGGGTGTTTTCAGTTCACGAATGCAGTTCTGATAAACTTAAACGACTTAAACTGAAAATCAAGACCTGAGAGTCAGGGTGGATAATCAATGCATGAATAATCATATAATCACAGATGATTTCAATTTTTAACGATAAAGATAAGATTTGTTCAAAGATTTTTCGATAGTCCAATATTTTTTTCTTCAAATTTAACATTCGTTTTCTGTAGAAATTTCATAGATTTTATCAGTTTCAAACAGAATGAATCTATAAAAATTTAAATCTATCTATGACAAAAACCTCATTGGGACACATATCGTGCGACTTCCTTCTGATTTTGGACTCAATCACATTTAGATACTGCGCGGTCTTTGAACATGGTAAATGTTGTTTGTGATTTTATTCTAACAGGAGGTGCAAAACAATTTTTAAACACGAGAAGCTTTTCGTTTGACTAGCTAGGAGATTGCTGATACCTTCATTCGAGAAAACATGCTTGAAGGTTTTTACTTTACGAAATTTTGCTTTTTTTTTTCGAAGAGTTTTCGATTAATCAAAGAAGTATGGAGATAAGAATCTAAAAATCCGAAATTTGTACCAATTTCAATGTGAAGGTATCGTTGGTTATCACTCATGATACGGCAAGTCAACAGTACGAATTGAGGAAGCTTGCATAAAAAATAAATTTGGTGCTGTGAGTAGTACTTAAATTGCTAGTTGTTCAATGTTCCACAATTTGGATAAAAGAAAAATCATACAACGTTTAAGGAAAATATCCTCTTTCCACAGCCAATGGCTTAAAGTCGCTTTCAAAATAATAAATAACCCAGGAAAACAGAATTTTTAAGTGCCTATATTAAAAACTGAACTTGGAAGAATTTTGCGTATGAATTCGAAAATTTAGTTACATGTTGGCTATAACCGCTAATTTGGATTATATGTCGTTGGATGAGTCGAAAATAATTTTAAAACTGCAATTCCATTTTTTGAGAAGTTCAATAGAAAAAGTCGATATAATTTTCTGACATCACTGAAAGACGTATGGAGCCTTAAGTATTATAGATTTTAATTATTTTTACTACTTAGTAGTAGACATGTATTGTTTAAACTTGTACTTTGAAAACTAATAAAGATTTAATTTGTGAATGAAGCTTACTTCAAGATTTCTTTGAAAGTATTATATTTTACCGATTCGAAAAAAAAATTCTAACTCTTCAATGCATGGTTTTGTTTTAAAACAATTACTGCATTTCAATTTATTTGCAAAATAAAAGAGAACATATGTTACGTATGCAGATAGCTAAAAATCATATTTAATTTTTTTTATATGAGTAGCTAAACAATTTTTAGTTTCAATCAATCATGAACATAAACCTGCGCTTAATGAAGAGTGTTTGGCCAAAATTGTCAATATCCTATTAAAATAAATAATAAATTTCTAAAATAACACAAAGAAAATTTACATTTTTCCGATGTGCAAAGAACTTGAGAACTGATTTAGACTAATTTGGGGCGCTGATTCTAAATATGCAATTAGTGTTTTTTTCTAGCAGCTGATGTCGAAATAGCTTTAAAAAAATAGGGAAAAATCATTTCATCAATTTGAACTTTTTTGGTAAAACTGTAGAACATTACAAATAAATATTTAGATATTGAAGGTTTTAATTCAATGATTAACTTCCCCGAAGATTGCGAGTAATTTTTATTTCTCAGAAAAGTTATAGAAGTTTTTTTTTATTGTTTGTGTTTCCCAATTTTGCAGAATACGGTAATTCGACGAAATTGTTAACAAATTTTAACGCAAATTGAATCTTAGATATTTCTTAAAATCCAATCGTTTTGCAGTCTTCAACAAAGTTTCTAAATGAATTCAAATCTTCAATATGAAATACTCGAAGACTTTCGGCAACGGTGTCAAGAATAGTTGTAATGTTATCTATTAAAATTTCTAAAAATTGTAGATTTATATATGTATATATCGGAACCTATAATATCTAGAAAAAATCTGAATCCTTGATTGAATGGAGGATTATAAAAAGATTCAAAATCAGTTTTTGTTTTTCATGTAGATTTGTGGGTTTATCAGTTATCAATGATCGATTTTAATCAAAATCCATAGATTTCAAAATTTCCACTCGCCATATCATTAAAACAAGAGCTGATTTTTCTCAACAATAGTTGAGAAAAATCAGCTCTTGTTTTAATGATATGCACTGTCAACACTGAGCACTTGTCAATACAAAAAAAAAACTGTTATTATTACTACCATTGCGCAATTTTTAGTCAATTTTCGACTACTTTTAGTTTTTTTTAAATCATGTTTTGAACGCATATAGCACTGTTTTTTTTATTTTGTTTTTGTCATATTTGATGTTTTTGATCACCGGGGAAACTTTGATCAACATGAATTTTTCCACATAATCATCAATAAATAAGTCTAAAGTTAAAATATCTTAAAACTTTTGCCTACGTTTAAAAACCTAAAAGTAGAGTTTCAAATTGGGAAAAATTTGGTTTGTTTTTGAAAATTTCTAATGTAAGTAAAAATGTAATTGCAAAATCTTGAAATATCTATTTTTCCGAAGGCTCACAAACAAACACCTTTCCTGATGAAATCAAAGTGTTTAGAAGCAGCAGGTTGATTTTCCTTAGTAAATGTTTATCTTTGGAAAAGTTTGTACCAACAGTTTTGGTGTAGTTTTTGCTGTATTTTGAAGTTAATTTTTGAGGAGGAGTAGGCGATGCCTTTTGTCAATCGCACGCGTTTTTCTGTCCGTCCTCGAAAAATTTCGAAATATGTCAAATATGTACATCGTAAAATAGATTAGAATATGTAAAAAAAAGTGTTTTGAAGTGATGGCGTGAATGAAATGTATGAGTGTCTAACGAATGATCCGTGAATCCCCGGCGAAATAAGTACAATTTAATAAAAATAGTTGCCAACCGGGTGGCTGCGTAAGTGCGTAATGAATTCAATTTTGTTGCTTAGCAAAATTCGAGTTCTGGAGGAAACGCGCTTAATGTGAGGAGGAGTGTCCGGTAAAGTTGTTTAAATGAGAACAGGTTTAAATCGGTCGAAGAAACCGGATTTAATGCGGTAAAAGCAGATTTAGGAAAATGTCATGTAAAAAATAAATCATTAGCAAGGTTTAAACTTTACTAAATAAACTTGGGTAGTTGTGTTTACTTATATGTTTGATTACTCTTTCTACATCATACAGTCAAATAGTACTATGCCTCTTAAAACCCTAACGAAATTTTTACCGTTTCAGATCTGTATCCTTTTGAAAATATTTAACAAAAATATAGTTTACATATTTTAATTATATTATGTATATATTATATTCGTTTATCACAATATTTCATTCATCATTATTTTATATATTACTATTTTATTTTGTAATTTTCCTTACTATCACCAAATCATTTCATATATTTATAGAATTAATGCATCTGGGGATAATCCGAAGAAACCATTGCAAGCGGAGTGGGTTGCCAACCATTGTAGGTTTCTGAGGGTTGGATGCCTTTCTTCGACGAACCATCGGCCGTGGAAGCCCTAGAAGCAATTCGAAGGCCAAGCCACACAGACATAGGCAGGACCTTGCTACCGATGGGGGAACCATACATACATAAATACATAAAAGCAGAATTTAGGAAAATGTGTCCGTTTGGTCCTAGCTCGTAAACGGTTGTGTTTTTAGTCTAGAGGTGTGTCGCAGAAGTTAATTGGTGGTTATTAAGAGATATCAGAACGGTGATAAGAAATTGAATAGACGCGGGAAGGTTCATCAAAGTCGGTTATAAAATTCGATAAGAGAGTGTCCTGAAAAGTGTCAGTTAAAACTAGGATTTGGGAAAGGCGATCGTGGTGCCGTGGTGTATTTGGGGTTTCATTTGTTCCAAGGAAAAGAAGCAAAAAGTTCGCTCGGGACGAATTCGTGAAAATCCATTTCTTGGTTGCTGAGATGCGTGTTGATTTTAAGAGTTTAACGTAAACTCGAGTTCTGCAACGAGTTCGCAAATAAAAAAACAATCATTGTAAATACATCCGAAGTTTTGTTAAATGGAGAGGTTCAGATGAACAATGAATGGGTGGTGCCCGGAAAAGATTGTGTAGAAAAGTGAGCTTGCCTTGAAATTGGCAGTTTGAAGAATCTAGACGTTAACGACTGTGATCAGCAAAATGGAGGAATAGGCTTTGTGGCGGTGATGACGGGCGCATTTTTCTCATCAGCGAAATTCAAAACAGAGAAAAATGTCAAAAAAGTACGTTTTAACAATAAAAGAATTGAATTGTGCATCCAAATTTACCGGTTTGTTTGGAATGAAATTGGGCAGGAATAGCTTTCCGGAGAAGCTAACTTCAAGATTATGGCAGATAGGGAAACAGTTAATCACTTACAAGTGTTCTCAAGATGTATCGAAAACAAACGGACAAAAAAAATGTGTTTGTGGTTTTCAACCGATTTCTCAGGTGTCCGAATGTTTTCACAGCATATGGGATCGAAGCTAAGTAGTTTTTGAATTATTTTATCGATTTTTCATTAATTTTATGTAAAGCTGAATACTGATTTAATCAAATATTACATCGAATATGTGTACAAAAACTGTATACACATGAGCAGACATCTGTTTCTATACATTGGAGTAATTTTTATGTTAAAATCACTTTCAGTTTTTGTGCAATCGATTTTATTATAGGCGATTTGCAGCAAAACTTTTTGACATGCAGCACCAACTGATTTTCACTTATGGTACTAACAA
Organism: Uranotaenia lowii; assembly: GCF_029784155.1. NCBI lineage: Eukaryota > Metazoa > Arthropoda > Insecta > Diptera > Culicidae > Uranotaenia > Uranotaenia lowii. The sequence goes on along the minus strand of NC_073692.1, from coordinate 156,724,232 downwards.
AAGGGTGATGATAGCTGTTTTTTAACATGGCAGTGAATATAAATTGTTTTCAAAATTGAAGTTTTCTTTAAAACTGCCAAATTTCAGATAATTTAAATGACAGGATCTTGTAAGAAAATCAGTTATTAACTTATTTCAATGCTTTTTGCATGCAAAAATAGATTTTTTCATGTTTATTCCTACAAAATTCAACTTTTAATTTTTCAGATTGAATTATATAGAAGCTGTTTCGATAGATAACGGTTTTGAATAATTTCTTCGACTACGTAAGAGATTATGTTCGGTCAATTCATCTTGATTTCAAAATAGGTCTACTGTTTAGAATTTGAAGTAGAATTTTCAAAAAATCATTACACTGATGTTCTTAAGTTGAAACTTTTTCTCTAGTTATGTTCAAATTAACTTTTGCTGAAAACTTTGCTGAAAGCACTGGAGAGGTACAAAGAAAAGTTTAAGTTCAGATAAACGGAACAACATTTCAGTAAGAGGCTTTTTATTTTCTCTACGATTGTCTTTTCGATGTTCTTAAATTGCTTAGCTTAATATTTTTAATTTATGAGTGAAAATGTTATTATTCAGAGTTTTTAATATAAAGATAGAAACTTTGAGCATTTTCTCGAAAATTTTCATCTTTTTCATAATTCTCTTTTTTGGATTTGGCGCTATTTTTTATAATTTTGGTATTCAATCTGGATTTCTAAATTTGCTCGAAGTTTTTCTATAAAAAATCACTCCACATTTTGAATACATAACTAGCTGTCTTGGTTCACGAATCGGCATTCAATCTGCGGTGCACCATGGTATCGGTAAACGATAATTTTAAGCACTCGTTTCGCCAAATGCCTTAAGGTTTTGGGGAAGCAACCTTATTTACGCTTTTTTATGAATGTTTTAAATATATTTTGCTGAGAATACTTCTTCAAGACTCGGCATGGATCTAGAAATAAATCAAAAACATGTTAATTTTGTTTTTAAAACTGACAAATGTTGAAGATTATCAATTCATGAGTGCTTTATTACCAGTCCTAAGAAAATCCTTGTGATCTAAACTGGAAAGATTCTGATTCCTGGCAGGCTTTCCACGTTATTGCACAGAGTTTTTCGCCAACTGAAAATTAATGAATATAAGCTCAAACACGGGTTTTAAAAGTATACACGATTGCGTAGTTCACTTTTTCTTACCCTATTCTTAAATTTAAACTTGAATTATTAACCTTTGAACACCGAAATTCTACAATTTTCTTCTTTGTTTTGAAAAAATACTATGTAGCTTGACGTTTCTATCCATAATATCATCCTTTTGATCGCAGCGCTCTCTGAGTGTGATTCCGAGCTGCAAATCGCCAATAACTGTTGTCACTGTTTAGTTTAGTTGAATTATTCAACCGAGTAGGCTCACAACACAATAGAGTGGTCAAAATGATCAAATTCAACCATTCATTATACTACACCCTTCAAATAAAAGAATTTCAAATCAAAATCAATATAGGGGAACATGCCCTATTATGCGCCACCTAAGCGAATCGCTCATATTCTATGTATTCCACGTACAAATTGTGTTAAAAATGGGTGTAATCGTTGAAGAAAACTGTTTTCTACAAATTCCTATGATTTTTCATTACTCTAATTGCTATAGTTTCTTCAAAAACATGATTTTTAAAAACCATATTCAAAGCCACAGAACAAAACTGTGTTGCGAATACGCGCCGCTGTGTATTCAATACGCGCCTAGCAGCCGAACACACCCGAGAGCAGCCGAAGTCCGAAAACACACCAATACTTACAGACACTTTGACTGAAAAGAAAATCAAAATGGACTAATAGAAATTTAACAAAAAATGAAAAATAGATTTTTTGGGCTGAATTAACGCTCAAAATATGGTTTTAGACTTTTTGTTCATTTTCAATGAAAATTGGCCTTTTTGAAAAATTAATGCTATTTTCAGCCTACTACGATTGGCGCGTTATAAAGAGCGCATGGGCCGTGATAGAACATACCCATGAAAAGCATACCTTAGCGAGTTCAGTATGATTTTTTAGCATAAAATCATAATTTAGATTCTCCTCTATCGATGTGTCAGAAAATATTGTCTTATTCGTTTTTCTCCGCTTGGTGACACCTTATTAAAAGTGTTTTAAAATTTAGATCGAAATGAAGAAAAACCTAAATTGTGAAATTATCACGACACAGGGGCATTTTAAGGAAAAATTCATACTTGCCATGACCAATCACAGCATTTGAAACAAATTGGTAGGGGAACATGCCCTATTATGCGCCACCTAAGCGAATCGCTGATATTCTATGTATTCCACGTACAAATTGTGTTGAAACTGGGTGCAATCGTCGAAGAAAAGTGTTTTCTACAAATGCCTATGATATTTTATTACTGAAATTGCTATAGTTGCTTCAAAAACTTGATTTTAAAAAACCATATCCAAAGCCACAGAACAAAACTGTGTTGCAAATACGCGCCGCTGTGTATTCAATATGCGCCTAGCAGCCGAACACACCCGAAAGCAGCCGAAGACCAAAAACACACCAATACTTACAGACACTTTGACTGAAAAGAAAATCAAAATGGACTAATCAAAATTTTGAAAAAATTGAAAAGTAGATTTTTTTGGGCTGAATTAACGCTCAAAATATGGTTTTAGACTTTTTGTTCATTTTCAATGAAAATTGGCCTTTTTGAAAAATTAATGCTATTTTCAGCCTACTACGATTGGCGCATTATTACGAGCGCATGGGCCGTGATAGAACATACCCATAAAAAGCATACCTTTGCGAGTTCAGTATGATTTTTTAGCATAAAATCATAGTTTACATTCTCCTCTATCGATGAGTCAGAAAATATTGTCTTATTCGTTTTTCTCTGCTTGGTGACACCTTATTGAAAGTGTTTTAAAATTTAGATCAAAATGACAAAAAACCTAAATTGTGAAATTATTATGACACAGGGGCATTTTAAGGAAAAATTCATACTTGCCATGACCAATCAAAGCATTTAGAACAAATTGGTAATATTTTGCAGGCTTAAAATGTTTCAGATTCTTCAAAACAAAGGTGGCGCGTATTAGCCACATGGGGCGTTATATGAACTTTTCCCCTAATATTTTGCAGGCTTAAAATGTGTCAGATTCTTCAAAACAATAGTGGCGCGTATTAGCCACATGGGGCGTTATATGAACTTTTCCCCTACTTTGATATCGAGGAACAGTTTGGATGTGAAATAAGGTTATTCAAAAACAATTGAAACGGGGCAAGTAGGGGAAAAGTTCATATAACGCCCCATGTGGCTAATACGCGCCACTCTTGTTTTGAAGAATCTGACACGTTTTAAGCCAGCAAAATATTACAAATTTGTTCTAAATGCTGTGATTGGTCATGGCAAGTATGAATTTTTCCTTAAAATGCCCCTGTGTCGTGATAATTTCACAATTTAGGTTTTTCTTCATTTCGATCTAAATTTTAAAACACTTTTAATAAGGTGTCACCAAGCAGAGAAAAACGAATAAGACAATATTTTCTGATACATCGATAGAGGAGAATCTAAATTATGATTTTATGCTTAAAAATCATACTGAACTCGCTAAGGTATGCTTTTCATGGGTATGTTCTATCACGGCCCATGCGCTCTTTATAACGCGCCAATCGTAGTAGGCTGAAAATAGCATTAATTATTCAAAAAGGCCAATTTCCATTGAAAATGAACAAACAGTTCAAAACCATATTTTGAGCGTTAATTCAGCCCAAAAAATCTATTTTTCATTTTTTGTTAAATTTCTATTAGTTCATTTTGATTTTCTTTTCAGTAAAAGTGTCTATATGTATTGGTGTGTTTTCGGTCTTCGGCTGCTCTCGGGTGTGTTCGGCTGCTAGGCGCGTATTGAATACACAGCGGCGCGTATTCGCAACACAGTTTCGTTCTGTGGCTTTGAATATCGTTTTTAAAAATCATGTTTTTGAAGAAACTATAGCAATTTGAGTAATGAAAAATCATAGGAATTTGTAGAAAACACTTTTCTTCAACGATTACACCCAGTTTTAACACAATGTGTACGTGGAATACACAGAAAATCAGCGATTCGCTTAGGTGGCGCATAATAGGGCATGTTCCCCTATCCCGATCATGTATCGATGTTGGGAAAACAGTTAGTATCTGATGAAAAATCTTAGTTTTGAATTTTTGTTATTAAGGCACAAACAAACTTTCTAATGCAGTTTTTTCAATTGAATTCAACTTATGTTTAAATTAGGATACTGAGGACCGAATGAGATATCTCGTTTTTTGCTTTCACCTTAGTTCACAGAAAACTGCTGCAAAATTTATCAAAACAACTTTAAAATTTGTATCTCACATATAGAATATGTTGTCCCGGCTACAAATATTTCAAATGGAAAGAAATTATTGACTAGTTTATGTCAGTATTTGTATTTTTTCGTAATCAAACTTTTGTTTACTTTTTGTTTCATACGACGTAATGAAAGCTTACGCGAGAAAAAGTGCTTGAAAGAAATGAAAAATGGCTATCGGTGTGATCGGATTTTGGCTTACGCAATGCTAAATTTTTCGATTGATTTTCAAGCGTATTTCCCGATATAAAAATGTGGTCGTGTTGTGGTCGTTGCTGGTGAAGTCATTTTTAAAGCCAACACTTTTATTTATTTATTTATTTAAAATAAAATCATCTGACAATGGTGTCTTAATGATCATCTTAATATTAGTTGTACAAAACATGATAGTTCTACTTTATTTCGTAGTTGATTACTTAATTCAGATTCAATACGGCGTCGAAATGTTAAAGTGGATACATTAAAGTCAAAGATAGTATACCTAATAACTTAAGAAGCATATTTTTGCTGAACGGAGAGGGTCGTTGCTGCCATAACGTGTACTTCTCGGTTCCAGAGATAACCAGTTTCTATTTCGTAGAGTTCGTTCTGGCGCATAAATATTACAGCTAGAAAGTAGCCAGGAGCAGTCAATTCCGTTCCGAAGAATTTTTGCCACGAACAGCGATTGACCGATGGAACGCATATTGAATCCAGATACTCGTTTTGGCATCTTGTGTCTGTTTTGATAATTGAGTTGTTCTTTGTGTATCAGCTAATGCAAGATGTGTGTAGTCACCCAATACTATGCTATGCTATGCTTAAAAACGTATGGGACACCTATAAACAGAATCTTTGAAGCGTGTGTTCCGAAATAGAAAAGATTTATACAATTATAGCCCTTTAGCTCTCAGGATTTAACATATTGGATTGGAAATTTCGTCCAGATTAGAGCAAATTGGTTGTCAATATCAAGAAATATCAAGAATAGAAGCCAGAAAATGTTCAACCGCAAACTATCATCGTTATGCCCCTAAATTTAGTAAATTCGGTACATTCTCAATTTTTTTTTTTCGGGTGAGCATTGCACATTTTCCTTTTTCTTTTATGATTAAATTTAAAAAAAATCTAGAAATCTGAATCAGAATAAGATTTCCCAATTTTGAAGGATTTTGCGACACCTCTAGCTATTACTGAATCTTCCGATGCACCCCACCTCCATGCTCAGGAAGGGGGTCCCCATGCTCAGGAGGATGAATGAAAAAGCATTTTTTCTTTGCCTGCATGTGGTGGGCTCGGCAAAGAACCTATGACTTCATTATACTATTTGGCTAGCCGATTGAAAACTTTATCCAGTCGCGTTTCGTCCGAACTGGCAAGCAAACAGCAGGGTTGCACGGGGAATGATTGGAAGTTTTCGGAGGAAAGTATCAATTTCAGTCACTCTGCTGTGATGGATGATTGACCATTTCGCCGGGCTCATAGTAAGTTTATCTTTAATGAAAATCAACAGAACTTTGTGGGAATTTTCCGAGAAGGAGACTTGTTTCGAACTATATGTAACACGTGTCAATCATTATTGATTTTTTTATATCTCTTGTTCAGTTATCATTGAGAAAAGTCCTTTTCTGCACTGTCGGTGGGTTACTCAGAATCATTGAACTTTTATTGCGTGATATCCCGCTGATAGTATCTCGTCCTGGGTTGAAATGAAAAAAACAAAAAACACTTGCCGAGTCAAAACAGCAAAGACGGAACCATGGCTGAGTACCAAGCTGACGGAATGCCGGCTTATTTAGTATAGACAAAAATGGCACACGCTAGCCCCCAGCCAGTCAGTCAAGTCAGCTGGACTAATTAATTTAATCCGGAGGGCCTCAAACAATGAGCAGCCACTTTGCCAACATTTGAATGGGTTCGGTAGAGGTGGTGTGGCCAACAACGGAAGGTTCCATTGACGGCATCCGGCACCGGTAGAAGATTTTGCATACAAGGAGGGAGGCGTGATTTCCGTCGCCATCATAATTTCGATGAAAACTACGGGCGAAGGAGAAAGCTCTTGGCTGGATTCTAAGGGCGGGCCCAGAAACTCTCCAAAGCAATATTTATTTACCGATTTAGAAGAAAAATGCCTCGCCACCTCCCGTTGAGCACGCAATTTCACCGGAAGCGATTATCGGGATCTTGATGCGGTAGCCAGTTGTGGACTTCTCTCTACAAATTCACAGTGAAAGGTTGAGCCGTTCCAGCGGGGGAAAAATCGTCAATGGTGCGGATAAATTGCATTGGGCAATAAAAAAAGCGCAACCAATATGGCTTGGTCCTGGGAAAGGTTGGATTTTTTTTCTCAAGAAGTAAGTACATATTTGGGGCGGTGCTTTTATGCAAATTCAGGCTCTTGTACTTGCATCGGCGGTGTTTACTTGAAGATGTTGTCGACGATCAATATGTGAATTTCCGTGTACCATTTCCGCTAAGAGAACATTTCTTCACGAGATTTATGGTCAGATGAACATATGGCAATTATACGTATACCCAGGCATCAGCAGAAAAACGCTAATTGTTGGGAGAACAAGACGATTTGATCGACTTAGCTGCAGCAATTTTTATAACGCGCTCTCGTTAAAGCCAATTAGCGCCCTAATTGTAAAATAACCTTTGGAGGATTAAACAAAACTGTGATTTTATAAATGCACTCAAAACCAACATCAACAATATCAAATTATTCGGTTGATGGTTGAGGGTTTTGGACGAAGGTCAGGATTGAATGGTCACATGTTCAAGCTTAGGAGAAGAAGTTTTTATACCTTTCTAAAGTGCATAGACCATTTTAAATCCGTTGTCCTGTGTAAATACCTGTTCAGACTAAATTCTCTTAGCATTCTCTATGAGATCTAGGTCCGAATGACAAGCTGACCGATTTTGAATAGGGATATTATGGGCCTCTAGCATGTTTTTGTGTGTTGTTGGTTGGCGTTTTCATGTTTAAAAAATCATTCTTGTTGATAATAAAGCAAATTGGTGTTTTTTTTTCTGCACCACTTATGTCTGCCCAAATCTTTACCGATATCAGTATCAAGTGGGTTCTCTTTTGAAAGAAGACCAACACGAAAATCTCTAAAGTTCTGAGGAGGGACCGCAATGTTTTGATCAGGCATAAGTAGTGTACACTAGACTGAGTCGATTTGGGGTCATTTTTGAATTTCCCAAACCCTGGGGTCTTAAAAGCTTCGTCGTGGTCCAAAAACTCATCCATGATTTTTTGCAGAATTTTTAAGTAACGTTTACGTGAGTAAATTTGAACTTTTAGGTTTGTATGGGAAAATTGAATATTTTGTACTGAAAAATCAACATCGTTTTTGTTTCTTCTGTGGAACCGAGCCAGCTAATGGTTTTTGTGCCAATTTATAAAATTCTTAAGGGAAATTTTCCGGTTAACAACTTTGTCGAAGACCGTAACTTCGTATCTTATTAGGCAAAAAAGTTATTAGCAGTTTAATAGGGGTATGTCTTTTCGCATTGATAAACCATAAATTCAATTGACATCACTGCAGGGCGTAACAATGCGAAAAGACATACCCCTATTAAACTGCCAATAACTTTTTTGCCTAATAAGATACGAGGTTACGGTCTTCGACAAAGTTGTTAACCGGAAAATTTCCTTTAAGAATTTTATAAATTGGCACAAAAACCATTAGCTGGCTCGGTTCCACAGAAGAAACAAAAACGATGTTGATTTTTCAGTACAAAATATTCAATTTTCCCATACAAACCTAAAAGTTCAAATTTACTCATGTAAACGTTACTTAAAAATTGTATGTATGTATGTATGATTCCCCCATCGGTAGCAAGGTCCTGCCTATGTCTGTGTGGCTTGTCCTTTGAATTGACTTCTCGGGCTTCCACGGCCGATGGTTCGTCGAGAGAAGGCATCCAACCCTCAGAAACCTACAATGGTTGGCACTCCACTCCGCTTGCAATAATTGCTTTGGGTTATCCCCAGATGCATTCCCTCTAGTTCCCAATCCCCGATATGAAAATATAATACAGATTCAAAATATTATTTTACATATATATATATATATGTATATATATATATATATATATATATATATATATATATATATATATATATATATATATATATATATATATATTAAGCTTGCCAGATTGCCCGGTTTTATCCGGGTTTGCCCGGATATTTGATGCAAAATTTCGAGAAAGTCCGGTCCGGCCCGGTTGCCCGGATATCGTGAAAAAAGTCCGGATATTGCCCGGATTTTTTAACAATTTTCACAAAGAAACCAAAAAAATCAAAGTTTTTGGGTACGTTTCAGCAAAATCGATTATTTGTATGAAAATTTTCAACGATTGTTTCAAATAATTTCGCTGATTTACTTTTATAAACCTTTAAATATTTAAGTGTTCCAAAAAGTTGTTGGAAGTCTGCAATTACCTTAATAAAATATTAATTTCGATTTTTTTGCATTTTTTCTTTGCTTTTATATATAATAACACCTAAATTTTGCCCGGTTTTTGCCCGGTTTTTGGATTTGAAAAATTGAAATCCATGCCCGGATTTTGTCAGGTTTTTTTGAAAAAATGCCCGGAATTGCTAGGCCCGGATGGTAGTGAAAAAAAATCTGGCAACCTTAATATATATATATATATATATATATATATATATATATATATAATATATATATATATATATATATATATATATATATATATATATATATATATATATATAATATATATATATATATATATATATATATATATATATATATATATATATATATATATATATATATATATATATATATATATATATATATATATATATATATATATATATATATATATATATATATATATATATATATATATATATATATATATATATATATATATATATATATATATATATATATATATATATATATATATATATATATATATATATATATATATATATATATATATATATATATATATATATATATATATATATATATATATATATATATATATATATATATATATAATATATATATATATATATATATATATATATATATATATATATATATATATATATATATATATATATATATATATATATATATATATATATATATATATATATATATATATATATATATATATATATATATATATATATATTATATATATATATTATATATATATATATATATATATATATATATATTATATATATATATATATATATATATATATATATATATATATATATATATATATATATATATATATATATATATATATATATATATATATATATATATATATATATATATATATATATATATATATATATATATATATATATATATATATATATATATATATATATATATATATATATATATATATATATATATATATATATATATATATATATATATATATATATATATATATATATATATATATATATATATATATATATATATATATATATATATATATATATATATATATATATATATATATATATATATATATATATATATATATATATATATATATAACATAAAAATTACCTGATACCTGAAAAAGAAATGATATTAAGTTTAAGTTTGAAAATTTAAGTTATCTTGAAGGGCAGTCAATTTAATGTGAAACAAAATTTAGGTTAAAAAAATTTAAATTAAAAACAAAAAGTTTGAATAGTAGTTTGCAGTATTATCTAACATAAAAAGTTAACAAAGAAAAATCAACGCTCTTTTCTGTCTTTTTAAAATCAGATTCAATTATCCCGATGAAATAAAAAAGTGTTCCAAAAGTTTCTTTTTTTAATTTAACAACATCAAAAATCTTTTCCCTAATTTAAGATTTAAAAAATAGAGGTTACAAAACTATTGACATAACTAATTAGTTAAACTTTTATTCTACCAAAAAAAAAATTATAAAATATAAATAAATAAATAAATAAAAATCCTAATCTTCAGAATATTCATCCATGATGTGAAAATATGTGAGAATTTGAATTACACATAATTAAGTATTTAATGTTGTCGATTAACAGTTTTCAACATATTAACAATTACATACTGATAACTAAATTTTAAGGGTCTTGTTAAGCAAATTTTAAGGTTGAAACTCACCTTAACAAGAGAAGGTTTTGAAGTTTGAGTTGATTGACAATTTGATGTTTTTCATTGCTCTGAAGCTATGTTTGTCATGACTATAGAGAAAGGAAATAATAAAATATTTTTGAAAAAAAAAAAATTTGAAATTCTATAACAAAAAAAAATATTGAAAATATAGAAAGATAAAAAATTGCTAAATATTTTAATGCTAGAAGTCGAAATACAAACAAAGCTAGGAAATTTGTTAAACAAATTGTTTTATTATGTAATGCGAGAAGTTGCAATTCAAAATCAAACAAAGCTAAAAAATTTAAAAAAAAATATTATGTCAGACTACATGAACTATGTTATATTTAATTTTGTTCATGAAAACAGATGAAGAGTTATTGAAAACAGGAACAGAAACGAATTATGATTTCTTATCTAAATTATTTGATACGCTTAATTTTTATTAGACATTGAAGATGATGACGATTTTTAACTTCTACTAAAAAACAAAAGATGAAATGAAATGCATTACATATTTTTCATTCGATTGTTAAAATCCTCTAATTTTGATAAATGAATTATTACTTTAGTTTATTAACTATTACTTGGGTATCAAAATATCGTTCTTACCTATGAATAGCAAAATATTACCTACTGAACGATTGATTTTATTTCCAAACCAAGAAGAAAAACTCAAAAATTACACTATTACACACAAAAAACTGCTTGAAAATGCTTAATAATGTACATATAATGAACATCCAAATAAGAAAATGAACAACAAATAAAAATCGAATAAATCAATTTCCAATTGGAGACATGATAAAAATAAAATTGTACTTAGCTGATATTTGGATGATTTATTCATTTATTTTCGAGCACACATGCCCTTTACCGTCGGAAAAAAACACAGCAGGCTGTGCAATCTTGTTTTGCCGCTTGCATGCAACTGCTCGATTTTTTTTCGCGCAGCCCTCGGTTGGTATTTTTTGCTCCCGTCGTACCGTACCACTTTGACGGTGCGGTATCTGGTGTTACGCCTCCCACGTACGTACTTGCTCGCGCCACAAGCCCCGTTGGCCTTTTTCGCTTCACTCAAGAAAATATTCTCCCCCCAATTCAGACGAAACCTCCGAACTTTCTTTCACTGCCCTCTCATTACACCCATTAAAAATGGGAAACATTTTAACCACCTGAAAATATTGTATGTCGAAACACGCACACCGAGATACCTCTTCAGGGCGACACCCGAGCCCCGAACTTGCTTTCGGGGGTCACGACGATTTTGGAAACCTCTCGCCATTTTCCTAAGATTTCACACATTTATCGCGATGATTTGTCAAGATTTTAAAGAATCGCAAACTTAAAACCACATAAACATGAAATCTACTAAACACTAAACTTGAATCACACATTCGGATCATATTAGAATACACGTTCATTCTTCCGAACCGGTACCCGGAGCACATCGTATCAGCAAACCGTACTGATCGGCCACACGCACGCGACTGCTCATGTAAACGTTACTTAAAAATTCTGCAAAAAATCATGGATGAGTTTTGGACCCCGACAAAGCTTTTTAGACCCCAGGGTTTGAGGAATTCTAAAAAGATCCCAAATCGACTCAATCTAGTGTACACACTAAACTTTTGCCACGATTTCCAGCAAAAAAAAATTGCTGGAAACGTTCATCAATCCAAATTTTTGCTGAAGACCAGCAAACGGTTTTCTAATTGCTGGAATTTTCAGCATTCGGTTGTGCTCTTGTCATTGTTGCTGGAAAATCAGCCAGCGGTTTTCAAATTGCTGGACTTTCCAGCAACTGATCTAGTTTGCTGGAAAATCAGCAATCGAGTTTTCAAATTGGAGTCTGTTTGTTTTCGTACGCTGAAGCAAGGTGAGACTCCATTTTACGTATTTTGATTAGTTTAATATAATTATTTTTATTTTCCTCTGTATTCCAGCAACCAGATATCAAGTCAAGGGTGAGTTTTTATTGGACGGGTAAATATTCCATAAAAGATACTAATCAAAATTATTTTTAACGGTGGAAGATGATTAAAACATTGGCACAAAGCTGCCACCCCAGCCGATGTTAGCATATTGAAAAAAATATCGTGTTTCTGGAAATGAATAAATCTCTTATTGAGAAATGGTATAAATAATTGTTTTTATTGCTTATTACATGCACAGCCAGTATTTAAAATTTAATTTTGAATTGAAATATAAATTTTATATCAAATACAGCCGGTTGTGTTGAAAGAAATAGCTGGTTTCTAGCAATCGGGATTGCTGATTTTCCAGCAATTTGAATAGTTGAAAACCAGCATTAACGTTTGGGAAAATTTCGAATATGCTTCATATCAGGATGAGCTGTAGATGTAGAGTACCGAAAAGTCACCAGTTTTGCGTTCTTCCAAAACAAGTATTTTTAATGTTGAGAAATACATATGAAATAATAAGTTAGACCAAAGGAATTATGTTAAGAGATATATTTTATTAATTTACCACGTTTAAGGATAAATAAAGGTATTATGGCTACACGAAGAAAGATAGGTTCTTTCAGTTTGGCAAAACTCCAAGCGCCCGCTCCTCATAACTTTTTTCTCTCTAATCAAACAATCAATCAATCAATCCTCATAACTTGGTTTAATGACGAAACCCCTTTTTTTGGGTTTAAAATCAATATTTCAACCACTTAAAAAAATGCCAAAGAGTATGACCACAGTTAGTGCTAAAATAAATCACAAGTCGTTGCAAATTAGTTTGCAGAACCATAATTGGGAGCGGAAAACCGCGTAGGCCTTGCGAATTCCAATGCCGTAGAAACAAAACCACAGGGATTTTAAAGAGAAATCTTGAGAAAATCAGAACACGGTGCCAGGACCTTGTGAAGACGTTGGAAAATAGATTTTCGACTCCATTTTGAAATTGAAGATGGCGGCTTCCGCCTAACTTAAAAATGCTTTAACACGTGCGTCGCCAAGAGTGGGTGACGCAAAACACGTCTTAATTTGAAAAGTTAAAACACCAATTTGAAGATATATTTTTTAATCGAAATTATCTCGGATTATAACCGTATTCTTTATTGTTCTCTAGCCGAAATTGGGAGTCGAAACGATATATCACGTTGATGTTTTGGCTTTTCAAAATTAGAGGTTTTTGAGTGGATTACGCTTGGCGACTAACGTGTTAAATGACTGCAAATTGCATGGAACTTCCACAATATCCGTATAGGGTGAATGGACTGAACTAGTAGAAGTCGAAGTTCGCTGTCTGACGCTTTGGTACGCCATCTTGAAATCGAATATGGCAGCTTCCGCTGAACTTGAAAATATCCGAGATATTAACCAAACAGTAGCGCTACAAAGTGCTCCATACAAGAGTTTAGAGAATTTGGGAAGCTTTTAGGAACAGGCATATAATTAAAAGGGAATTAGCTCCTAATGTTTTTTTTAAAATTATTTTTGGGCAAAATTTTGTCATGAAAAGGTACTTGCAAGACACGCCGACAGAAATACATTTGATTTTTTTACAAAAATTTTCGAAAAATGTGCAAACAGTTCTCACATAAGAGCAGACATTCCAAAGGTCCTTTTTCCATAATGAAATACCACTCTTAAATAAATCTATAAAAAATCTAAATCATTATAAATCTTCTTCCAGTACAAAAACTACTCAAACACTCCATTGTGTAAAAAAAAATCATCAAATTTGTTACTTTGGTTAACAGAAAACAGGATAAAATTCCAGTTTTCAACCAGGTTTTTTCCTTGTTAGTATGCTTTCCAAAACAGAACTTTCGTAAATTTAGCTTACAAATATCTCCAACAATTTTTTTGAATGAATGTTTTTGCGAAAATATCACTTTTCCATTCAAAAACTTTTGAAATAAATAGGGGTGTTTTCAATTGCAAGAAAAACGCCAGTTTTTAAAACTCAATTTATCGCTTAGCAGCTATCAATATTTTTTCAAAAAATATTTAAAACACTAGAAGAAGGTCTAAAAGTTGAATCCACTTACTTTTTAAGAGATCTCTGAAGTAAAAAGCCGTAGTAAAATGAGTTTTAAATACATCGAAAATTTACACCCTTTTGTTTACCTTTTTTCCTAACTACAAAACGTCAAACATTTACCTGGCATCGCGGATTGTTAATGACTGAAAAAACGCATGAAGAAAATCTAAGAAAACTATGATAAAACTGTAAAAAAAAAACAATATAAAAATATTGCAAAAATATGATAGTTTATGACAAAACTAGCAAAAAAAAAAAAAAATTAGACAACATTATGGAAAATATTACGAATATGATAAACATATTACTACTACAATAACTAATAAAAAATGACAAATATCATCAAGCATCAGCATCAGCAGTCAAGACGTGTTTACTTTCGTCCTTGATTTTTGATTGTTTTTAATGGTTTTATTTGTCGCTTAGCCTTTTATTGTTGTTTCTTACCTTTACTGAGTGTGTCCGATAAAGTTACCAGTGCACAGTGGTGCAGAACATCAATCTAGCTGTACGAAATTAATAGCGCCCAGGGATGAAGAGATAGACATTTGATGTCTTCAGCAACATTGTTCAGTTTTACATGGAGCATATTCTTGTATCAAAATTTTTGCCGAGGGGTCCACCAATAGCGAGATAAAAATGCTAACTTTTTTGTTTTTCAAATTAGGGCTTTGATGTCTTCGACAAAGTTGTTTATCTGATCAAAATACATAAGTTTGTTGAAGATGTCAAAGTTCTATCACATCACCCTCAGGAGTTACAGTCAAAGTAAAAAAAATCTCTTGAAAAAACAGTTTTTTGAACCTGACACGTTGTAGATTGGATAAAATGGTTCGCTGTCTTTGAAACAAAGTTGCAACAAGCCACGATCTACAATTGTCTCATACATTATGATGGGTTTAGAAGTTGCTGAAGCTCTATAGAAAGCATTTAGTGTATTTTATTGGCAATTTTGGAAGGCTCGTCCATCGAAAAGTGCACATTTTCGCAACACCCCCTTTTTTGTGATTATTTTTGATGATAAGCGGAACCATTTCCATTTGAAATTAGCGGGGAAATCGGTGGAACTAGTAGA
This sequence comes from Uranotaenia lowii, assembly GCF_029784155.1. Lineage (NCBI taxonomy): Eukaryota > Metazoa > Arthropoda > Insecta > Diptera > Culicidae > Uranotaenia > Uranotaenia lowii. The sequence continues at coordinate 156,708,679 of NC_073692.1, read as the reverse complement.
GATTTGAATGATTGAAAATACACATTTCATGTAAAAATTACCTATTTTGCTTATAGAAAAAACGTTAAAAAAATTTAATTTATTGATAAAGTGTTGCTGTTTTCTTTTATATATTTTGTTTAATTAAAAGGCATTTAAATTCGATTAAAACTTATGACTCAACGAAAAGACAAAAGCAAATTGCATGTAAGATTAGTTACTTGGAACCAGTTGAAGCAGTTATATTGTAATGGCAAAATTCTATTATTCATTTATATGATATCAAATACTAATTTAGTGCTCTACCAAATTTAACAGATCCATTCATTTTTTTGGGGTTTAAATGATTTGAAAAATTGAATTTAAATGTCTTTTAATCAAACAAAATATATAAAAGAAAACAGCAACACTTTATCAATAAATTAAATTTTTTTAACGTTTTTTCTATAAGCAAAATAGGTAATTTTTACATGAAATGTGTATTTTCAATCATTCAAATCTCTACTAGTTCCACCGATTTCCCCGCTAATTTCAAATGGAAATGGTTCCGCTTATCATCAAAAATAATCACAAAAAAGGGGGTGTTGCGAAAATGTGCACTTTTCGATGGACGAGCCTTCCAAAATTGCCAATAAAATACACTAAATGCTTTCTATAGAGCTTCAGCAACTTCTAAACCCATCATAATGTATGAGACAATTGTAGATCGTGGCTTGTTACAACTTTGTTTCAAAGACAGCGAACCATTTTATCCAATCTACAACGTGTCAGGTTCAAAAAACTGTTTTTTCAAGAGATTTTTTTTACTTTGACTGTAACTCCTGAGGGTGATGTGATAGAACTTTGACATCTTCAACAAACTTATGTATTTTGATCAGATAAACAACTTTGTCGAAGACATCAAAGCCCTAATTTGAAAAACAAAAAAGTTAGCATTTTTATCTCGCTATTGGTGGACCCCTCGGCAAAAATTTTGATACAAGAATATGCTCCATGTAAAACTGAACAATGTTGCTGAAGACATCAAATGTCTATCTCTTCATCCCTGGGCGCTATTAATTTCGTACAGCTAGATTGATGTTCTGCACCACTGTGCAGTGTTTTCGCGTTCTTTTTAAGTGCTTGTGATCCGTTTTTTTGCTTGCAAAATCGACGATTAATTTTCGCTTTTGATGCTATTGTCCGCCATCACAACCGCTGTTTGTTTTGGTTACTCGATCGGCACAGATATTCGGCGAACAGACTGCAGCTCAAACACTGACACAAATCGGTATCCGGTAATCACGTGATTTGTCGAATCGGAATTTTTTTTTCTTCAACAAGATCTTACGACATGGCGTGCGATAAATGCTCGAAGCCGGTAAGTGAAAACGACAGCGTCAGGTGCCAAGGCTTTTGTAGCTTCGTTTCTCACTTTAAGTGTGCTGGCCTTACTCCATCGCTCTTCAAGGCCAAAAGTGAAGTGAGAGGTTTTCTTTGGCTGTGCGATGAATGTACTAAGCTTATGACGAACGTGACTTTCAAACGTGCTTTAGCAAGTTACGAAACTGTGTTTCGTGATATGAGAGAAAAGAATGATTCAGTCATTTCCGATGTCCAAGCTGAGCTAGTGAAGATTAATGCTAGCTTGGAAAAGATTTCTAGCTCTCGTCCGAACGTTTCGTCAAATCGTGCAAGCCCCTGGCCGACCCTCGATAGTCAGCCGAATAAACGTCGTCGCACCGATAACCTTCCAAGGGCCTATCACGAGTCAATGGGAACCCCTGTAGTGGGCACTAAAACAATAACAGCAAAAAGTGTTGCTACCGTCGCCCCCCCGGAAAAGAAATTTTGGATTTATTTAGCCAGACTTCAAAATACCGTCACGACCGATGACATCGTAGACCTCGTAAAGGAATGCCTATCTTGCGATTCCGCCGAGGCTCATCTTCTGGTAAAGAAAGACACCGACTTGTCTCTACTCAAGTCAGTGTCATTCAAAGTCGGCGTGAACCTTAGCCTGAAATCTGTGGCATTAGACGCGAGCACATGGCCAGCCGGTGTACTGTTTCGTGAATTCGAGGACTCCGGCTCAAAAAACCTGTACAGGCAAACCACTCGAAATCGCATCCCGCAAATAGCACCCACAAGCCAAATCACTCCGATTGGTACATCCGGTCGACTTGTTCATGTGTTGGGCAATGTTACTCCGGGGTTTTAACCAACACTCACGATAATGATGGACCATCTGCTATCCCTACAACGCTTCGACTTGACGACGACCTCCTACTATCCTTCTCCCGTATCGACAATGGGGATATGAACGATTCGTACGGACTACCGACTTTATCAGATTCTTCACCGGGACGCAACGCATCAGGCCTTTCGGAGACCTTAGAGCCCATCGACTCAGTCAGCGACGAGGTTCTCCAGCCTGCAAAGACAGGCAAGTATAAATTGTTTTTCGGAACTTTTCCACTGCGTGACGAAATTTTGATCCCCAGCTGTTTCAATTTTAACAAAAATTGACAAAGCTTTGTTTAAGGGGGGGGTAGGGTCTAACGGGTAAAAAAACACCATTTTCACGATTTTTTTAGAGCTATCGTTCAAACAAATGTATTCAAATTTTTTGCATTATACAAAGCATTGTTAAAAGAACGTTTAGTAATTTTTTCTTAGAAAAATATTGAAAAATGAGCCAGTGACGGAGCACTTTCGAGGATGCCTTTTAGAAAACAGGATTTGCGGTGTACACTGTATCTCAGCACAGAATCATCTGAAGTCAAAAAATCAGAGCAAAATATTTTCAATAGATGTTTTTCTGGACCCCAACGTTTTTATTTAACTTAAAAAATAAGTTATAAAATTTTCGTGGCTGTTTGAAGTAAAAACTACGATTTTTCACGAAAAAATCCATTTTTTATCTGTCAAATCTCCCCAAAGTAAAAAAAAAAGAAAAACGTTGGGGTCTGGTATTTTATATGTAGAAAATATGTTCCAAATTTGAAAAGAATCGGTGAAGTAGTTTTCAAATGACGATGTCCACGGACTTTAAAAATGTGCTTTCGAGAAAAACGCGTTTGAAGTTTCTGCTCTTGCTTTCTTGCAGTAATAGATAGGAGGAGATAAAGGCCTATAATTTCTACAGTTTTGCTTCAATTGACTTGAAAATTTGATACAACATTCTTGAAATGTTTTACAATAAGAAAATAAAAAATAAAAAAAAAACGATTTTTTGAAAGTGTTAAAACCTACCCCCCGCCCCTTTTAAGTTCGGTCATATCACATTTGTCATATTTTTGTAACATATTTTTCATTATTTTTTTTGGGGTTTTGTCATATTTTGTTAAATTTTTGTCATTTTATTGTCGTATTTCTCATCATTTTGTTATTTTTTTTTTTACATATTTTTGTAAGAATGTTGTTATAATTTTATCAAATTCTTCATAATTTTGCCAAATTTTTACTGGTATTCAGTCATATTTTTACCAAAACTTTTTCATATTCTACCATATTTGCCATATTTTTGTCATTTTCATGTTAAATTTTTACCACCTTTGTTCAAAGTTGTTCAAATTTTCATTATAGTTGTAAATTGTTTGTCAAATAATTGACCTTATTTTATTGTCAAATTTTGATCATAACTTTGACATATTTGTGAAAATTTTGTCATATTTTTATCAAAATTGTCATAGATTTGTTATTTTTGTAAAAAATTTTGTCGATTGTTGTTTGTTTTGATTTTACGAATCTCAATTCAGAGATTCACCTAGGCACGACTGTCGAGACGAGACGAGACGAGATGAATGACTCACTTCGTTTTGTTTGTTTGCCTAGTGTTGCCAAAATAGCGAACGTTGCCTTAGAAATTTATTTTATTTTATTTATTTTCAGTGTTGCCGAATACAACTATTATTTTATTTTATTTTTAATTCAATTTGATTTATTTTATGCATATCCTTCATCTCATTCCTACAGTTTTGTAATTTTTATTTCCCATTTTTTGTCATAATTTTGTTATATTTGTCATATTTATGGCTTTTTTACCTCATTTGTCATTTTTCAGTTTTTCATATTTTTGTTATAATTTTTTCAAATTTTTGTCATTTGATAGTCAAATTTTAGTCATAGTTTTTTTTCACATGTTCGTCACAATTTTATTATATTTTTGACATTTTTCCCATTTTTTGTAAAATTTTTGTCAGGCAGTTATTTTATATTTACTCCATATTGTGGGGGGTTTCAGTTATTTACGACACTTTGAAGTTTAATGGAAGCCACCATATAGGATTTAAAGATGGCGTCGACAAAGAATTTCAACTTCTATCCCAACAACTTAACACCCTATACACATATTGAGGGGGTTTCATGTTTATTGCCAGTTCCAATTTATTTCCATTGAAAAAGACTGATATAGCTTTTATTTTTTTTTTTTTGCGAAAATCCGCGCTAATAACTTTGTCTTTAACCTCGACCAAAGGCACACATCTCGAGTGAGCTTTCATTAAGTCTTATGAAACATCTTTAAATTTCACAGAGAAGTGCTGAAAAAGTTATCATAACAACTTTAAAATTTGTATGTTACTTATATAAGGAGTGTGTTCGAAAAAAATGTGTTTTTTTTTAAGTAGAGGCTATTTTTGATTACGTTTTCTGTTTCCTGTAGCTTGACCTTCAAAATATCTCAAAATTATTGCTAGGATCGAAGTTGCGACAATTTTAGCAGATTGCCCTTCATCAACACAAACACAACATATTAAACTTTAAATCACTCCACCTCTATTTTTGAGCAAATGCACCATTCCAAATCCAACCAAAACATAGTATCAACTTTGTAGGATCTATGAACGTGTTATTCAGCGAAAAAGTCTTTGTATTTATATTTAACCATTCATTGTGTCAATAGTTATGTAACACTGATTGATTTGCAGCTTTCATAGATCGTCAGCCACCTCAAGTGCTAAACAAAAAACTTTTCAATTTTTTTTTCTTTGTTCATCTCCGAAACATCTAGCCGAGACTTGTCAACGAAAAGTTTCAGGTTGGAAAACTACCAGGCGTATTTTAATTAATTTCTACGCCGGGCAGCTTTTTTTTCTTGCAAAAAATGAAGTCAGGCGTGTTTACTAGTCAGCTAAATGAACAAGTAAAAAAAATGTGTTTGTCATTTCCCCAATTGAAATTTTTGATTTGCGCTTGATAAAACCTCTAATATTCCCTACCTTCATGGAATCAATCCCAAGTAACACCGATAGTCCCTTATAAAACCAAAACTTGATCTAGAAGCCTGCTATAAAATTTTAAATGTTACTTGGGAATCATCTTTACTTCATGAATAGTAAAAATTAGAATGAATTAGCACACTTTTAGATCCTCTGGGACACTTCAAACGATTGACTATGTGAATTTTAGTCGAATAGTTTATTTCCAGCCAGTTTTGAGTCTTCCACTGGGACTTTCCTGAATTTTTTGTGATACTGCCCAAACAATTTATTCAATAACTTTCTGTATTGGACAATATCTCAAAAACCACATGACAGAGAGTCACAAAAATTGGCACATCCAAACATTAGGTAGGTAGCTTCACTGAAAATTTCATCACTTTTCATTCATGCCCGCAGAATTTATTATTAAAACGAAGTGTTTGTTTCGGATACACTTCTTAGAATATGTTGTCCATGCTACAAATATTGTAAATAGAAAAAACAAAGAAGTTACGACTAGTTCATGTCATTTTTTGGTTTTTTTCGTAATAAAACTGTTTATTAACAACTGGAATTACTTCTTATAAATTGAGCAACTATGCCTCGACTCGATTAACGTAAGGAAAATCAACCGTATAAAAAGATCTAAAAATAGCTGTAAAAATCACAACAAATAATTAAATCTTTGAATTATTCTGTAGCAACGTAATAAGTCTGTGTTCAATGTGAGAAAAGAAAATCCAATATTGGAATCCTCAACCTTTAACTCACGATGTAGAATTCAGAAACCTTTATCCGAGATAAAATGAATTTTAAATTAACAAGACAAGAGAACAAGAGAATTTTAAACTGAAAAGACGCACCAGCGCACAGTGGTTTAAAATTCGAAAAACGTGATCGTGGGCTTTTTGAAGGCTTAAATGTCAAAATATCTTAATGGTATGTTCTACAATGTTTCATCACTTTAAAATGCGCATATTTTATTGTAATTTTTCTGATCAATTCACCTATAAGTGAGATAATTTTTCTTTTTTTTGTATTTATCTTTTTATCTTTATGACGTCTTCGAAAAAGTTGTAGATCATTACGTTTAAAAAAAACTTTGTTGAAGACGTCAAAGCTCTATCTTTTGAAACAACATGTTTTAAAGACATTTTTTCAAAAACTAACCTCAAAAACGTAAAATTCGTTTAACTTTTTGCGAAGCGAGTTTTGAGACCAACTTTGTATGAGAGAGTTGTGACGATTGTAAAACTACACAACTTCATTGAAGGTGTCAAGTCACTATTTTGAACTTTAATGGTACTTTTTGGGTTATTGGGTTAAGTTGCAAACATGCCAAAACAAAAGTTGCGACTAGTATATGCCAGTTTTTGTACTTTTTCTTGATAAAACTGTTTGTTTACAATCTGTTTCATACGACGTAATGAAAGCTCACGCGTGAATTAATGATTTTTTTGCCAAAGTATAGTTTGTTTTTATCATGTTATTTCTTTTTGATAAGACGTAAATCTAATTCCTGAATCGTCGTAAACTTTCAAATTGGTTCTTAGTTGATTGGTTTGGCTGTAAATAGCGATTATGCTTAACCTGTGCGTCTTGTACAGTTTTTATTTTTTCCACTATAATAATGTTAGCGGTCTTTGATTAATTGATTACGATTGATCAATGTACAATAATCCTTTTTTACATTTACATCGTTGACCATATGCAAAAACATTATTGAAGCCGCTATGAGAAAACCGCATAACCTCTCTGCATGTAATCGACATACCATCCTTTTGCCAAGGTAAAGGAACTGCGACAGCTGCACTACGACCTGGTTGCCCCGGCCGGAACGGGGAGCGAGGATAGGATTTGCGTTTGTGAACATGAAGCGGGATGATGACATGAAATCGATTTTTCCACCATCATCATCCACATACACACTTGGCCGGCCGACGAATCACACCGATGATGCGATGGAGCAGTCGACCGTCTTTCCGAGCCTTCACAAAAAGACGGAAGCGGTACGCGGGATCCGGAAGCGTCCAGAAGGGGGCAACAGTGGTGGTCTCCATGCTGTATACATATCCATAGATGTTTCGGGAATAAACTTTGGGGCTCCTTTAATGTACAAGTGGCGAGCCGCAAGAGTTATACACTAAATTATAGATAGCAGCAAGTTACCACTTGCTTCTTGCCCAGAAAAGAAACATCCTGGAGATTTCCGAACGAAAACTATACTTACATTAACCTCGAAATGGGGAAGAAAAATGGAAGACTAGTTTTTGCATTCGGTATAAACTTAAACCGAAGTCATTCTTATGAAGCTTGTTTTTTGCTACATTTACTTTTGGCAACAGTTCTGAAACCCAGTTTTTGGCTCAGAGCCGTCGAGAGTTTTTATGCCTTTCGACTTTAACCCCAGTTTCGATTATTAAGCTCTTCGGGTTAGCTCGTTGCATCAGAATACTACTGAAGTAAGTAAATCAACAATCTGCAGGGACTCCAATCATTCTTTTGCCTTTGGTTCCAAACTCAGCCCAAATGTATGCAGTCAACAGATGAAAAATTGGAAAAACTATGACTCTCAATGGGAAACTACCTGTGAGAGCTCATGATTTATGTAAAATTGGTGTCCTGCGGAGTCCTCTGTCGCAAAAATGATACATAACAAACCATCTTCCGGTTCATTCCGCCATTGATTGATACGCAACCACATTCAATCATCCAAAAGAAAGAACTAGTGTTTCTAAAAATATCCAACCACCTTCACTCTTCCTACTTGACCCCACTCGAGTCCACCTGAACTCCCCAGAATTCTATCGAACCCTCGAAACGCAACTTTATTACAGTGTGCCATTTACCTCGATATTAATTGATTTATTCCACATTCACAATCCTGTTTCATATATGATGGGGGTGGGAATATTTTTCACTACACTTTTCGGAAAATTAGCCCCTGCGGATAGGCAAAACACGTTTAGCTGACCTCGTTTATCCTGCTCAGCTGTACTACCGTTTGGCGAATGCTGTGCTACCACAGGTCAAAACTAGGCAAGAGATCAAGGTAAATTCAATTGGAAAAACCACCGAAAATTTCACTTCCTCCCCGTTCACAGTTCCAATTAGAAGAACCTGATGGCCAAGTAGCAGCAGCAGCGCCTAAATGTTTGCTTTACACAAGTACTAGGTAGGAACACGGCGACGGTCGCGAACCGAAAATCTGACTGGAACAGCATAGGTTCATCTGACATGATGGCCCAAGGATGCGAAAGTTTTCCTATCAGAGCCCGCAACGTGTTAGTATTGGTGTACACAATTCGGGGGCTTTTCCTTTTTCGAACAGGCGCGTTGACGCGAAAATCCTTTCCTTCGGACAGGGGAAAAGCACCCTTCCGTTTGAATGGACCGTTTCTGCCGTGTCTAGCAAATTCTTATGTAGAATTTTCAAGTAGTTAGGAAGTGATTATAGTCTATTTAGAATGATTTGCTGTAATGGAAAAATAGGATTTTTGCTCATTCAACATCACATATAACATTTTCTATAAATACAAAAAGGATGAATTACTCAAAAGAGTAAAATTCCTAGGAATAAAAAAGCCTATTAATACGAGAGGTAAATATTGTCGATTTCATCGATCCACATCCGACCATGGTTTCTCCACTTATATCAGTTCTAGGAGTTCTGATTTGACACTACCTAATTGCTGAGCTCGCTGTGCTTAAACTCTCAATAAATGTGAACAAAACTTGCCGAACAGCAAAGATGAAAAATTAAGACTAGAAATGACTAGGGACAATTTTCTTCACGCTTTAAGGGAGATTTCTTTTAAGCAAAAGTTAGATGAATAAAAAAAACTCTAGTTCGGGTGAGGAATTAGCTATTAGTCACACTCGATAAATAAGCTTATCCATTGTGTATCATAAGTTTGGTATATGAGTTCACTGATTTTTAATCAAAGATAGCTTTATAATAAGTTTGACTTAATAAAATAAATATAAAAAATAAATAAAGAAAATAATTTAAATAGTTATAAATGATGGGAAACCCGATTTTTATGAATTTTTGTTTTTATTTCGCTCCATCTTTGTAGGATCCATAATCGTAAGTGTTTAAGTTTAATCATTAAGCCCCTTTTGTTGATTTTGCACTTCGTTGCTCCCTTTAACAGATGCCTTCAGCATCAAGCCAGAGGCAATTAGGGCAAAATTTATCAATTTGGAGTAATTTGGCAAACCAAAAAATTTTAAACTCTTAAGCTTCATACGAATACAGTTTTTTATATTTTTAAATTCTAATATATGAAATAATTTAAAAAAATCATAAAATTTTAAAATTGATTAATATGAAACAAGAATGTAAAACATTCAAAAGTGAATTTGCAATGCCCAAAGCATTCAATTCCGAAATTCAGAATATCCATTATGGTTATTAAAATTTTAATTTCAATTTTAAATCGGTATTCTGAATTGGGACTTGTCATAGGATATGGGGATGGGTTTGAATAATTCAACTGAATTGTGAAATTTGAATTGTGATTCAACTGGAAAATTCTTCTTCTGCATTTTGTAAAATTTGTGTTTTAATTCTGCATTTTCTATTTCAATTAAAAATTCTGTATCTCAATCCAGAATTTGAAATCTGAATCTGAATCCAAATATTAGAAAAAAAAATTGAATCCGAACTCGTGAATTTCTGTGTTCTGATTTTCAATCTGAGCTTGAAATTTTAAACAGAAGTTTGAATCCTAAATTTGAGTATATAATGTGAAATTTAAGTCTGAATTCATTTGTGAATCTGAATACATTACAATCAAACTGGAACTGATATTAGAAATCTGATATACCAATTTGAAGTTAAAATATTTATTTTGTATCTGAATTTGAAATCTACTTTCTATTTTGAATGAAAAAATCATGAAATTTTGAATGCATAGGGGAGAGTGGGATACTATTTTTTTCGGATTAACTGCAGATTTGAAACCTTTAACTTGTAAGTAAAATTTCTGTACAAGTTGGTACTTTATGATTTAAAAAAATTGGTTTGTTTTGAACGATTATCTAAAACAGATCCATTATTATGCAAATAATATCAACCACCATGCATCTTAAAATTATCGTTTCATATTAACAGGGGCTTGCTAGAACTCTCATAAGAAAATTTTGAAGCAAAATGGACTTTTTTCACAAAAACTCATTGCGCAGAACAGAGATTAGTTCAATAGATATAAAATTTGGCAGAAATACTTGAAAATGCATGAGAATCAACCCATATGAGTCCGTCTGTGATCTGGGAAAGAAGCCGAAAAGTGAAATAGTCAAATGCATGCTGATTGAATTTGCATTTATATTCTGAATTCTGTTTCGTTATAATTTAAACCTATTCAAAAGTTCATTTCAAAATAGAATTCTGAGTCTGATTTTGACACTTATAGGGCATCTTAAACATAAATTTCGAAAACGAATGCAGATTGTAAGGTCTGAATCCGAATTCTAATTATACGCGCTTGGTTTGTTCTAATGCTCGAATCGAACTCGGGTTTTCGGTCTAAGGCTGTGTCCTATTTGTTCGGCCAGTTAGTTGAAGCTCTGATTCCGAATTCCAATTCTAAATCTGAAGTAAATCCGAATTTTTATTTAAAACCTAAAATTCTTATTTCAATCTGACTTTTGCATCTGAATTCTGAATTTGAACATATATTCTAGATTTCTTGAACATACATTTGTAATTTTCTAGTTCGAATTTTCATCTGAAATCCGTGTTTGAGTTCTTAAACTAGACTGAGTCGATTTGGGGTCATTTTTTAATTTCTCAAATCCTGTGGTCTTAAAAGCCTCGCTTTGGTCCAAAACACAAACGTTTACATGAGTAAATTTGAACTTTTGGGTTTGTATGGAAAAATTGAATGTTTTGTACTGAAAAATCAACATCAATTTTGATTCTTCTGTAGAGCCGAGCTTGCTTATGATTTTTGTGCCAATTTAAAAATTCTCCAAAGGAAATTTTCCGCTGAACAACTTTGTCGAAGACCTTAACTCTGTATCTTATTAGACAAAAAAGTTATTAGCTGTTTAACAAGGGTATGTCTTTTGGCATTGATAAACAATAAATTCAATTGACACCACTGTTGGGTGCCTAACGAGGAATTGCACATATTCTGCAAGAAATCATGAATGAGTTTTTGACCAAAACGAAGCTTTTAAGATTCCGGAGGAGTAAGCCATGACTTGTTGGCAACTGACGTGTTTTTTTCGCTCCTGCGTAAAATTTTTTATTTTAAATATTTTGCTTGTGTTTTATTTTAAAATTTGTCTAATTATTCTTAAATCTAACGGCCAGATAATCCAGTGTACCAGTGCTAGTCAGGAGAAATGTTATCATCATCGCTGGAATAATTGAATTGTTCAAATTCTTCAGGGTTTTTGGATGCAGCGAGGAATTCTTGGTGGAAATAAAAAAACCAAGCTTCTGTATTAACAATCATTTTCTGAATAAAAAGTGTTTTCAAATTCAAATTAAGTATACCAACGTATGGCTTTAGTGATGCCCAGCAGATGAATTTGGAAAAACACCAGACAGGGCGAAGACTTGCGTGAAAATTGTGTCTCAAATAGGCCAATGGAAAACGAAATTTAAAAAAATTTTTTTTTGAGCAAACGTGTTGTTATTACCCTTCCGTGAACGTGCATGAGTCGGTATGAAATACTAGAATGCTGCGGTAAGTTTTAAAAAATTTCTCAACAGAAGAATATTTAGCTTTCTGAGTGGATCGCCGAAAAACTGCTGAATAAGCCATTTGATAGCTTGAGAATAAGTATCCTTTCATTGCATTACTTCTTCATGAAAATGTTTTTATACAATAGGGGATTAGTGGGGGGTGGGACAGGACATCAAACGAGCGGAAAACTAATATACAATGGATTGTGGGTTCAATTCAACCGGAGTATCTCGGCAAATTGGGAATCATGAGTAGGTTACTTAGGTACCTTTTCAGGATTCTTTATTTGTAACGGTCCCCTTGGTTGTGCTGCAAATATTGTTGATGAGTTAAGCATGAACAATATTTGAATGTGCGATTGAGACTTCCCGTACCGAGTCGGGTCAAAAGACCTACCAGCCACTGCACTATGGGACAGCCCCATACAATGAGGCGGCAAAAAGTATATTTTTGTTATCTATGAACTTTTTTGAAGATGAAATGAGTTGTTTACATTCGAAACCCAATATAAACTATTTTCGGCTTTGGTTTTACATGTGTGCTCAGAAAAGACAATGAAATTGGAACATTTACTCGTAAAAATGCATAGTTTAGTTATGAAACAATAATTGTTTCAATAAACATATTTCGGAAACGCGTGCATATTTTTAAGTTCTGTGTTCACAAAAAATATTTGAGAGATTAAAGCAAAACCACTCAGGGTGTTATTGTTCAATATTATTCAGTTTTGTCTGAAGAATTAAAGAGAACACGCAAAAAAATGCAGTATAAACATTGTATAATTTTTGGGAAATAAGTAGTTTTTAAAAAATCTCAGTTATTTCTACAGATATCAAAACTCTATCGTAACTTTTGGTAACAATCAATTACAATCATCTTCCTGCACGTTATGAACAATGTTTGCTTAATGATGTTTAATATAAAACATACTATTTTTCCAAAATGGTTAAAAATTACCCATTTTTTGTTTTTATTATAACTATGAAGGATGCAAATATATGCAACTTTTTTGTCTTGCATTCGAATTATTAGACCTTAAGCTATGTTTAAAAGTCAAAAAAAGTTTTGGGAAACGTAAGGCTTTTTTCTTAGAGACCAAAATGTGTAAACCTTTTGAGTAAATCATAAAATTACTCAGTTTTTACACTTTTTTGTTAACCGTGTAAAAATGAAAAATATTTCGAAAAAAAGCTTAGAAAATAAGCTTTCTAACGATGTATTAGAAGTTAGTGTAGCATTTCATTTAAAGGAGAAAAATTGATTTGAATATTATTGGATCTAAAGTATATTTTTCATAATTTTCTAAGTCTGATGTCTGTGAAACGATAAGTGCTCATGATAATGATCTGAAAAATTGAAGATATCTTAGTTAAATATAAAGCTACAAACTGGTGTATGACAAATACCATTACGATGAAGTTAATTTTCGACTTTTTGCCGCCTCAAACCCCATAGTTCTCATACGTACATACATACATACATACAAAACGAAAATTTTAAGATTCCAGGGTTTGAGAAATTAAAAAATGACCCCAATTGACTCAGTCTATTCTTAAATCTAATTAAACACCAGAATTTTAAATTCTGGATCAGAAGTAGGTATAATTTTTTTATACGAATTTCGAATCTGATTTTTTTAAATCATGTATTCAAGATAAACCCGTTCGTCGTTTTCGTACAAATGTTTTCTCGGCTCGTCTCACTCTCTTGAGCTCACTTGTAAAGTGGAGTGGAAATGATAAGTCGTGTAGTTTGGTTGCAGAGCTGAAGAGCATGTTTTTATACCCGACAGAAAACTTATCGCATAGATACAATAACTTGTTTCTCTTGACAACGGAGTCATATGAAAATATTTAAACTCAATAAGCTCTGGTCGAATCCTAATCAAAATGTTGAAAATGATTTCCAAATATCAACATCAAATTGAATGCAGTCAGTTGCCTCCTGAGACGATGTCCGCGAGTTCGAGCCCAAGAGTAAACATCGAACACAGTTGTACCGGATAAGTTTTTCAATAATTGTTAGCCAACTGGAACGTTGATTAAAGTCGCGATTGCCACGAAGATGGTAAAACGACTATAATCGAAACAAAAAAATTCTGGAGTGAATCCAAAAATTCATTTTAATTTAACCTAAAGTTGCCAGAATTTTTTGAGCACGTATCCGAGCAAATTTATATAAAAAACCTGGCAAAATCCGGGCATTTGATTTCAAAATTGACGACCAAAAATCCGGGAAATATCCGAGCAAATTTTGTTAAAACCCAGAATTTACACAACAAAAATAAAAGAAAAAATTTTTCCTAAAAATTTATCGAAAAATTTTGAATCGTTTTTAAGTCTTCCAAAAAATCTTTCATATTTTTAAAACTTGCTCAAAAAATTTTGTTTTAAAGGCATAAAAAAAAAATTTTTGTAACACAATTTGTTTTTTTTTGTTTGATTTTCCAAATAAAGGGAATAAATCTGGGCAAAATCCGAGCAACTTTCAAAGAAATCCGGGCAACCGGACCGAGCCAGACTTTTCTTAAATTTTGTATTAAATATTCATGCAATCTGGCAACCTTAAAGCATGGATCACTACAAATCTGGACGCATTAAAACGGGTCTATCTCGGAGCTATATAAACGAAATAAAAATGTTTTGTACTTGAAATGTAGGGTTTTTATTGCACTTTAAAGGAAAAATAATAAAAAAATTATTCCGATGTTGTTTTGATGAATTTTCGTTATAGTTTGAACACCCTATTCGCTGACCTCAGCGGCCATTTTGTTCCACAATCTCTTCATCTCTGTTGCTTCCCGAGTCGTCCTACCATTCTTCTTCATCTTCTGCTTGACAATTGCCCAAAATTTTTCGATAGAGCGGAATTGAGGGCAGTTGGGTGGGTTGATGTCCTTTTCGACAAAATCCACCCGTTGGCCCAATACCACTGTAGAACCTCCTAGCTGTAGTGGCAGCTTGCCAAATCTGGCGCAAACTTAACTAGTCCTTTGTGAGATCTAATGTACGAAAAAAAAAAGTTTTTCAGGCATTCCTCCTTGTAAATTTCGGAGTCCATGGTCTTGTTTTTCACAAAAACCGGAATTTTTCGTCCGCAGCTGCAAATACCTTGCCATATCAAACACTTTCTTGCACACTTATCAGCAAAAACGAATTTGAAGTTGCCGGGGACATCACCATGACCAGTGCAGTGCACCACTGCAGTGGCTTTACATAATTTTTGGCCAGAAAGCTGCCCAAAATCCATCTTCACGTACGTTTCGTCATCCATGAGGATGCATCCGTCGAACTTCGTTGGAATCTTCTTGTATAACTTGCGGGCACGTCCTTTGGCTACTAAATTCTGCTTCAATGTCCGGTTTGGTTGCTTACTGGTCCGATAGGATCGTATTCCTGCGCGTAGACGAATTCTGCTGACGGTGCACCGGTCGGCGTTGAATTTCTTGGCAATGTCATAGTCCGACTACCCTGTGTTTTCCTTGATCGTTCTCAACACCTTCAAATGCAGTTTCCGATCCTTAATTCCACTATGACGCTTGGTATGAACCTGTACGCATCTCACGGAAACGTTTGAGAACGCTACACACGGTTGATTTGACCATTTTTAACGATTTCGCGATTTTTGAACCCGACCACGCCGGGTTTTTGACGTGGGTGTTCAAAATTTATTTTCATCTCGCGGCTTCCATCACGTGTAACTTTTTTGAAACAAAACGAATCGTAATGAAATTTTCGGCACTGTTAGAAGAAACATTCCTCTACAAAGTGCTGCCAAAACATTCCAGATCCGACCACTAGGAGCACCATGGTAAAATAAATAGTGCGTCCAGATTTGTAGTCATCCATGCTTTAGTTTAACCCTTTAATGCAAAGTGAACTTAAGATTTAACTCTTTAATGCATAGTGTTGTTTTAAAATTACACTAGCTTAAATTAAAATTATCTCGGCAATCCGTGGATATTTTCGAGTCATATTTCTAGTCACAAAAAATATTTCAGAAATTACAAAAGAATTGACCCAAGGTATTTCTATCACTGTTTTCTTATTTATGTGTGACATGTTAGAGAAAATTTGCCAAAGAAAACTGCAAAAATCTAAATTAAATTTTTGTTTAAATGTACATTTGTTAAATAGCTATTATTTCTATAGATCCTAAAAAAATCCTAACAATTTTACCAGTCTCTATCAATCGTTAACATCCTTCGCGCGTAAAATTAACAATGCATGACAGAAATGTGCAAAATCGTATTAATAACAATTTAAAAACTATTTTATTAAAAACTTTGATGATTGATAACTTTCATTAGACCAAAAGTCACTGTTTCAAACCTGTTCAATTGTGTAATTCGAATGAAAATATCAATTTACTGAAGCAATAATTGCAACATCCATGTTAATAAATTCATGCGATAAAAGATTGAGAATTTTAGTTGAGTAAAATTAGAATTTGATTTACGTTTTGAATTCTGGAATTAATTGTTTGAACGAAAAGTTTTGAAGCCATAGTCGAATTCTTAAGAGCAAGTTCACTGGTGTTGGGGGAACGTGGTAAAAATTTTGACACTTGTAGCACATTTTGAAAATTTTACCATGCAAAAATGTTTTCAAGATCTTTGGGCGTTGTTTTTTTTTACAGCACTGTTTCTATTCCAGCCGTATGTGATAGAAATATTGCTATTTTTGCATCACAGCATGCGAGAACACAACACGTGTTGTAAAAACTCTTGAAGGCCACAGATCTTGAAACGTTTTCGCATGGTAAAGTTTTCAAAATGTGCTAAAAGTGTCAAAATTTCTACCACTTTCTCCCAACACCAGTGAACTTGCTCTAACTGTTCCTAAATTCTGTTATAAATTGAAGAATCATCTGTGCCAAAGATATGTGAATATTCATATGAGTAACCAATTCAAACCTTCTATAACTGTGATTTTTTGTGATTGAAATGCTTTAAAGCAGTGTTGATGTAGTCTAAGTGATATTAAATCGGAAAATTTAATTAAATGAATAAAAAGAAATTGGTAGGTAGACGAGTTTTTAATGATTCTTCACCTGATCTTATCCTTTAATCTGAATGAAGAATTCAATTCTAGAAGGATTTAATAAGTTTATATAAATTCTATCCACACTGTAAATTTTTGCCTCGATTTCCAGCAAAAAAAATTGCTGGAAACGTTCAGCAATCCAAATTTTTGCTCGATTTTCGAATTGCTGGATTTTTCAGCATCCGTTTGTGTTCTTGTCATTTTTGCTGAAAAATCAGCAATCGGTTTTCAAATTGCTGGACTTTCCAGCAATTGATCTAGTTTGCTGGAAAATCAGCAATCGAGTTGTCAATTTGGAGTTTGTTTTTGCTTCGTACGCTGAAGCAAGGTGAGATTCTATTTTGCGATTTTTGGTTGAATTTATATAATTATTTTATTTTCCTCTATATTCTAGCAACCAGATAACAAGTCAAGGGTGAGTTTTTCTTGGACAGATATATCTAGAATTTGTTTTGATTAGGTCGTAAGAGCCAACATAAACAAAATTGAGTTATTCACTGCAAACGATTGAAAAACATACTTTCTACGTTAGGTAAAATTTTGGTTTCATTTGATCAATAAATAAATTTTAGAACATGATTTGAATTTAAGACGTATAAACACTTTCTCATTTTTGAGTGCAATTTGGTTTTAACGACGTTTTGCGCAGCACTGGATTGCCGTGATGCAAAATGACGCAAAACAACATTTCGTCGGGTTGGTTTTTGCGACGTTTTGCATTTTGGAAGGAAATTCTTTGCCAGGTGCTAAAATGTTTATTTATTTCAACGGGAATCGTTTAAAAGAGTGTTTCTGATTTTCGCAGTGAAATAAATTTCTTCATCTTGTGACTGGGTAAGTGCAATAATCGTTAGTTTGGAGTCTAAACTTTTTTTCAACCTGATAATTTTTCTCCCAACAGTGGCAGCCAACATAAAAGCTTCGGATGAGCTGAGCTGTGGTTTCTGCACTCCTTGAATGGTTATTAGAGTTATCAGAGGTAGTAATCAGCCATTTCCAGTTGAATAGGAACCAAGTTCACAGTCCCTCGCAGCACAGATTCCAAGCTGCAGCACAGATATGATTAGAAGATAGCTAAACTCCAATGTTAAGAGACTTGGATGGGGCCCTCTTACCAATTTTGTAGAGCGCATATCACCCGCAGACAACGCTTCAGGGATTCGAACGTAAGTCCACTTTATTTAATCCTCTTTTTTAAGATGCTTGAGAAATTACTACTGGAGGAATTACCTCAAATTACCTTACACAAATTATAAATAATTCAGTCATACCCCAGAGGAATCATAATATGTTACAGTTTTAGAAATTTAGTTCTTGAAGCAAATTAGCAGAAAAAAGCGAAGGTTAGGACAAAATAAGTCATGTTGTCAGATAAAACAAATCAATTTGAGAAACGTCGTTTGCGCCAAAAACCTAATGCAAAAGGTCGTAAGTACTTTTTTACCCGAACATCTAAATTTCTGCCCGTATCTCTCTCACTGGCATATTCCTCATCTATTACTGTATCGCATACCAATTTTTAAGACAATTCTCAGTCACATTTGAAATATAAGATTTGAAAATGTGTTTCAAAACTTCAGCAGCGATTTTCTCGAAACAAGTCGGGTGGCTCATACGACCTAATCAAATCAAAATCTAGATATATTCTCTAAAATATTCTAATCAAAGCTATTTTTACAGGTGGCGGATGATCAACACTTTGGCACAAACCTGCCAGCCCCGGTGTTATAGTATATTGAAAAAAAAATCGGTTTCTGGAAATAAATATATCCCTTTATTGAAAAAAGTTAGGAAATAATTGTTTTATTGCTTATTATATGCACAGCCAAATCTAAATTTAATTTCGAATTAAATATAAATCTGATACTAAATACAGCCGGTTGTGTTGACAGAAATAGCTGGTTTCCAGCAATTTGAATTGCTGGAAATCAGCATTAACGTTCCTGCATCAGCATTAAATGTTCCTGGAAAGTCAGCGGGATAAAAACCAGCAAAAAATTGCTGGTTTCCAGCAAAAAAAAAAAAATTGCTGTGCAGTATTTATATCTCACGTAGTCCTCGTGGAAACCCTCAAAAACTTTACTTTGTTTCTACAAACCACATTTGGAAACAGAAAAAAACATGAAATCAAGTTAATAAAAACTCCTGTTTTGTTGCTGAAAATGTGAGCCAGTTTTATTTAAAAGTCAATAATCGTACAGCACCAGTAATTGCATCTCTGCTTAAATGTGAGGTGACAGTTTTTTCATAAGGGAAAAGTGTTCCTGAATGCGCCTACGGTCGTTTGAAGAAATGGCTGACAAGACAACATATTTAATCAATGCATTTTGAAGAAGATACGCTTTGAACATAAGGCACGAAAGAAAGAAGCTCAAAACAAAATCTTGGGTGGTTTTTGTTTCTAATTCTAATAAACTTAAAAAGGAGAACAAATTTAAGCTTTTATGAAGATTTCATCACAAAGAACGCTTCATAATGATCAGAGAGTGGAATAAGAGAGTGATAATGTTGTATGCCCCCTTCATGTTTGTAAAATGCCTCTATTCTAAAATAACAGTTATAATAGAATGAATATACGATTTCTGTCATTAAAACTTCGAATCAAAGCTCTAATTAACATATTAAGAAAGAATTGAAGGTCTCAAAACATATTTGTTAAAGTTTTTCTTATGGATGAACTGCCTCCACAATATGGCGACGCTAACTTTTGTTTTACTTTATAAAATTATAAAAGATGAAGTTTTTTATAAAACTTCATGTCGTATGAAAATTATCAATCACCAGGACTTTCAATGAAATTATACGGAAATATTGCCACTGCCAGAAAAACAAAAATTTTGACCAAAACATAAATAGGCGCATTTAGCTCGTTCCTCATTTTAGACATCAGTTATAATAATATAATTTTCTCGAAAACTAAAGAGATTTTAACATCAAAATCACTCCAATGTACATAGAACAAATGTCTGCTCAGTGCTCGTGTATACACACAAAAAAAGCATAGTAAAATTACTAAATCCGTGGTTTAAACGAACAACAGGCGACCATATTTTTGAGTCAAATATGTTTTGTTGTTTATAATACCTTACGCATAGCTATTTTACCATGTGCTCAATTTGGCTGCGCATAGTAAATTCGACTGCGTTTTAGTAAAATTGTCAATGAAATGATGCATTGTTTTACTTCGTCCCTAGTAAAATTAATATGTTTCATGATGCAATTAGTATGTGTTATGATAAAGATTAGGAGGAGCGAGGAGCTTGATTTAAATAGTAAAATTACTATGTATGTTTGTTTGTTTATTTGCATGCATGCATTATGACATTATTTGAAACATGAAAATTCACACTTCCGACACACGTCGGTCAATGTTAGTGTGTTCTCCCGATGCTCTGGAATGATTTTCAAAGTTATGTAATTATAAAGTAGCTCAAAATTAGTTTTTTTTACAAACGGGTTTGATGATTAATGATCCTGAATTAGTGTAAACAACAAGAATGTTTACCATAGTAAAATGATCATACGCACTTATGTTTTTGAGTCAAATATGTTTTGTTCTCAAAAGTACGATGTGCGTAGTATTTTGTTGATATGAATTGGTGCCACAATGTCAAAATTACTATGCGGACGGTAGTTGTGATAAAAATTATGATGAAATTATCATGACCATAGTATTTTCGACAACAACCATTGAGAGTTATAGAAAATTACCAGGTATATAGTAATTTCAATATTGTTTCATGCGCACTTTCACAAAATCAATGTTAAACTTTTCGTGGTTGAAAATACTATAGCGCTGAAATGGTAAAATTATCATGACAGCGTCTTTGGGATGACCACTCAATTTTTTTCCGTGTATATAGTTTTTGTACACATATTCGATGTAATATTTGAGAAAATCAGGGGTGAAATTATGAATCTTATTCGATTCGAGATACTCGTTTCGAGTTTCAACTCGAATCGAATTAGAATCGTTTTACGTATCTCATTTGAGTTCTAAATTTAACGTACTAAATTTCAAGTAAACCGGGTAGTAGATAATTTCGAAAAGTTCCATTCGAATCGAGCTCGTTCAAGATCGGTAATGCCAAAGTCGGTCGAATTGAACGAAACTCGATTGTTTCGAGTTCCATAATACCGCCCCAGTATTCTGCTTAAAAGGCACATAAAGCCTGCTTCTCCCAACACGTGCTCACTCACAAACAGCACTCTCGCACATGTTCAGTTGAGCTTGTGTAACGGTCAATTCAAATTAGTTCGTTTCCCGAAGTTGGCTGTACCGAACGTACAGTGAAGGCTCGCTCCGTACCTGTCAAGTTCGGCTCCCTTTCGGTTCGCAGCTCGACCAATCAGAAAGCACCAACAAATGCCGACGAATCGCCGCCTGTCAGAATACGACACGAACGAAATTGACTGACCCGATAGGTAGAAGACGACCAAAAGATAGAATCTGATGACGGGACACGGAATTCCCTGAAATTACAGGCCAAAAAAATTGGCAAATTTGTCTTCTTCAGTTAAGCTTTTGAATAGTTTGTAGTTGAAGTAAATCTTAAGGGAAATAACGCACAGTTTTGGGGTCAGTCCAGGGCTAGGTGGGGTTTGATTCGTGAAAGTCGTGTGAAAAAGTAGTTCCAGCTTACGGTTTTATATCACAGTCACTATGAAATTCGGAGTGTGGAGTACGGTTCTTTTATATTTGGTGTTGGCATTCCTTCTGGAGGAAGCCTCCGCTGGTAGGGATTTCTACAAAATCCTAGGCGTACGGAAAACTGCCAACAAGAATGAAATTAAGAAAGCTTACAGGTATGTACAAATCTTAAAATTGTTTTCATCGATTTATGTTGATGAAAGTATCCTCCCACCCAAGTCTCGAAAGTTAAAATCACAAACCTATTGGAGGGAATGTGATACAGTAGAACCATGCTTATCTGAGTTTCGGCGTTATCCGAGCATTCATACAAGATTATCGCATTCACCGAGCTATGCCCCTGGAAATATGCAGAACCGGTGCAAAAAGGATGGTGTTTTCCTTGTATTTCGTGTTATCCGAGGGTTCACTTATCCGAGGTGATTCTTACTGTATTTAGGTAAACTATCTGTTCATAAGGCGAACAAGATAATTTATTCAAGTTTTAGAGATTTTCAAACCGATTTTACTATCAAGATTCTCTCAAAAATAAAAACCTATACGTAAACCAGAGTTTTTTTTCTAAATGGGTGTATTTCGTACGAAGAGTAATTCGATGTATTTGATCTGAAGATTATCTTGATACAAACATAAAAATGTATGAGTTTTTGTTTTTTAAACAAACGTCTTGTAGTAGGTAATATCTTCTAAATTAATATGATGCAATTCTAATTTTTGTATACTTATATGAATTAGAAAATTGATTCCTAATGCCTTTCAATATATTCTTATCACTGAGACTTATAGCCTTAAAGGTAGTTCATTTGTGCTTATGGGTAATATGGGTAAAGCAAAAGAAAATTACAAACTACATATTTTTAATAGATTTCTCAAACACAAAATCGTACAAGACTGACAATAGTTTGTGCTTTGAATCGATTAGCACGATATCAAAATTTTGATTATTAAACCTTATCAGTTGGAACTAAATAGTATTTCGCATTTTGCAGAAAATTAGCGAAAGAGCTACATCCGGACAAAAACAAAGACGATCCGAATGCTTCGGAGAAGTTCCAAGATCTAGGGGCGGCCTACGAGGTCCTATCGGACGAAGACAAACGCAAACTGTACGACCGATGCGGGGAGGAATGCGTCAAGAAGGAAGGCATGATGGACGGAGGCATGGATCCGTTTGCTCAGTTCTTCGGAGATTTCGGATTCGGTTTCGGTGGCCAGGAACAACGGGAAACACCGAAGGGTGCCAACATCGTGATGGACCTGTACGTCAGCATGGAAGAGCTGTACAATGGAAACTTTGTGGAAATTACACGGAATAAACCGGTCATGAAACCGGCCAGCGGCACTCGAAAATGTAACTGCCGGCAGGAGATGGTCACGAGGAATTTGGGCCCCGGTCGGTTCCAGATGATGCAGCAAACCATTTGCGATGAATGTCCGAATGTGAAACTGGTCAATGAGGAACGTACGATCGAGATTGAGATTGAGCAGGGCATGGAAGACGGTCAGGAAACGCGATTCAGCGGCGAAGGTGAACCTCACATTGATGGAGAACCCGGGGATCTGATCATGAAAATTAAAACCATCCCGCATCAGCGATTCGAACGACGAGGTGATGATTTGTATACTAATGTCACCATAAGCCTTCAGGTTCGTACTTAAGAAAATCAAGATAACAAGCCTAAGTTTTACCGTAACATTTTTTCCTTACAGGATGCCCTGGTAGGGTTCACGATGGATATCGACCATCTGGATGGCCATAAAGTTAGCATTGTTCGGGAAAAGATCACCTGGCCGGGGGCGAGAATCCGCAAGAACGGTGAAGGTATGCCCAACTACGAGAACAACAACCTTCGAGGCACCATGTACATCACCTTTGATGTGGAGTTCCCCAAAACGCAACTGAGTGACACGGAAAAAGAAGGTAATATACCTACTTATTCTTTCTTATTTTTGTAATTTACTGATAAGAAATTTTCATTTTTCAGACATTAAAAATCTTCTCAACCAATCATCGATCAATCGAGTCTACAATGGGCTGCGGTTTTCGTAAAACAAAAGACTTTAGGATCAACCTTAAATAAATATCGATCTAGAGAAAAACAAATAAAAAGTGTTTTCGAGTCTAAGTTCGTTTAGACTTCGAAACAGGTCTTTATTTTCTGTAGGGATACATTTGTGACGCTTGCTATTAATTTATTTACTACCTGTTTTTTTTCTCAGTAAGGAAAAAGATCCAACACTAAAATAGTTTGTTCACCTTAGATTATTCGTTTTCTGATTTCTTGTCTCGTTTTATGTGTAAACGAATTGGTAGTTGAACAGAGAATTTTGCTATTTATCTTACAAACTATGTTTTGTAAATATGTGCTTTAGGATAATTAATTAAATACAACTCAATGGTAAAAGTCGAGCTTTTTTGTTTTCTTGTTTGTGCATTTGAAAATTTATCCCTGAAACTTATTCAATTTGGAATGTACGGTCATACATACCTCTTAAAGTGATCCTGCAAGTAAAAGTTAGTAGAATATCGTTCTTGTGTCGTTAGTTAATCAATATAGACATTATGAGTTTTATCATATGTTTGTCTTTCTCTCATTTTTTTTAAATACATAGTTATTTATAGTTTTGAAAGTTTAACTTGTTTTTTCATGTTTTTAATTTTTTTTTCTTATTTCGCTGTCTTTGTTATTTTTTAAAACTCGGAGTAGTTTTTCATTCCAAATTTGTTATTTTTAGGACCACCCTTGTAGAAAACAATTGTACAATCTTAACAAAAATTCAAGTATTAAATGCCTCATAAACATCAAAATTGATCACATGTGGTTTGAAGCGAGTTGGGTTTTCAAAAAATTTTTAGACCATTATAAACTTTTCGAAATTGGTATAAGATTTCCAAATCTCATGTATCCTCAAAGTGAACCGGGAAAACGTCTAGGTGGCCGATTGGTTAGTGTGATAAGACGGTAATCGCTGGTCCATTGGTGGCATGGGTATGATTCCCAACTCGGTACACCTCTGTCACTTCACTGAATAAGGTGACTAGAGTTCCGTGACTGTGAGGTAACTCGACTATCATCACCTCACGCGCGGTGCAGAATAAGGGTCATGGCCATGTCTTTTCATAAAGATAAAAAAATCCGGGTACAACTTTGGTATTTCGTTGCTTTACTGGGAAACCGGAAACCTTAAAAAAAATTAAAATATTTTCATAATTCCTCAGTTTAAACTAATATGCATTTCCAACCAAAGCATCTCATAAACTCAATAATTTAAAGAAAGTCAACCTTTAAAAATTCTTTTGAGAGGTTTTAAAATACGTAAGCCCATTGAAAAAGAAAATAGAGAGATGTTTTTTAGTAAAAATTAAATTAACTTTGTTAAGTTTTACGGTTTTTTTAACAAAAGGATTTTTTCACACCTAACAGTCTTTGATGCCTAAATCGATAGCAAATAGTAGGCAAAATTAACTATTTACCGATGCCAAGATGATAAATTAAATGATAATTGAGTGTTATGTTTTTTTTTTCCCGATGTCAAAACTAGGTTTCATTAAAGGATCATTATGCTAAAATTCGATGACAAACCAATATCAAATTAAAGCATCGATAGCTATGGATGGCACGATAAGGTGTTGATTTTACTACAGCAGCTAAATAATTAAGGATCCATTTACTTTCATAAATTAGAAAAGGTAGATCAAAATTATGACATGATTTGGTATCCAATTAACATCAGGTTTATTAAGGTTTTTGGATTTAAATTAGGTAACCCTCCAAAGCTGTTCGGGTCAATATGACCCAAATCGCTCATTCCAAACAACTTTATCATCATTCCAATATACTGAAGAACTGGGAATTTTGACAGACCAAGTATGTTCTATGAAAATAATTATCAAATTAACGATAAATAACTAAAATTTGAGTTTTAAAAATCGGTTCATTGGAAATGAAATACAGCTAAGCAAAGCCAAAATTGGATGTCGTTTTTTAAAAGTGTGATTTTTTTTTCTACCGATAGATCTTAGATAGCGGTCAAAACTTTTATTGGACTCTAACATAGCTATACATTGTCGGATAGATGGATTCTTGATGATTTCAAACATCAATGAAACACTTAAATACAGAAATGCTGTCAGAAGTTGTACAGCGTCAGAAGTATTTTAAAAATAAAATTGATTTTTCGGACTTTATACTTTCTGAACCAGTTTTTGATAATCTGGTAATACATACCCCATGTGGTTTAACTATAGGTGGGGACAACCAAAAACTTTAGTGTTAGTTTGTTGTATCCATACAGTTGTTTATGAACGATTGTGACGTAACACGACGCCGTCGCGGTGGCGAACGTTCAACGCACCAAGGAAGCCGTAGCAACGTCCCAGAATGTTTGTTATTGACGTTGAAGCATGTTGCTAAATTTTCGAGATGCCGTCGTGTTTTGAATGCATAATTATTCTCGGTGCGTTTAAAATTTAATTTTTCAATTTCATTTTTCGGGTTCTCGAAGTAGTTTGACGGATTCCGCTGCAAAAGGGAGTAGTTTGCTCCCAAAATTCTGTCCGGCAAAAACTCTTCTGAAATCGGAACCAGCAACAACGGCTGCGTTTTGGTGCGTCAAAAGTTCCTAGAAGAAACTGGCGGAGCAAAATAAGTTGTGGACTTAAGAGGAATCCGTTCGAACTTAGTTTTTAAATAGAAATCTTTGGTCTGTTTTCATTTTTTCAGAACACAAATAAAAAATATTTCTTTATTTCATAAACATCTTCTGTTTCAAAAATTCCGAAAATGCAATAAAAAATACAAAAAGTAAGATGTTCTTTTCGATTGAGAGTTCAAATTTTGAATTTCACGTTTCCCATATCCGATATGATACTCAAATCAAGATTTCACACGCAGTTTTCAGGTTCAGGTTAAAGATTGTCTTTTTAAAATAAAGTGCCAGTGCCAGTTTCTCGAATTTCTTACAAAAATTTCATGATTGAACTACTCAAAATGTACAAACAGTACAAGATGTGTTAGTATTTGAAATCATTTGGAAATTATTTAATCGCTTTTGCGAGAAAGGATAATGCAATTCAATTTTGAACATAAGTACTTTGATTATCACTTCCATTTCCATACGTATGAAAATGGTCGTCGCAAGGCGACCTCAACGTCGAGACGCCAATGAACGTTTGTGACGTAGCAATCAAAACATTGAAAAAACTGATTCTCACACTCGTGCAACGGTAGTCTTGTCCCCACCTATACATAAACCACATGGATACATACCGACTTTATTTTGAAATATTGAGTAATAAGAATAAATTACCTATACAATGAATGTAATATCATCAAAATCGGTTAACATTTGCAGCCCGGAGAACGAAATCAAACTACAACTCAAATTTACCTGAAACGGAGATTTTGCAAACGGCTTTGGAAGAGTAAACTGAATACAAATTCAGTCATATCCAGCGTAATGCGCGTATTATTTAGTGTTGATTTCTCTACACAAATAACACACGACGTATTACAGGACACGACACTTAACGTTTTTACTAACGGAAAAAGGAATTAAATTTACCTTTTTTGTCGACCGGTTTCGGGCTCGATGTTGCCCATCTACAGGACGATGTCCGACTGACTAGATGAAGGAAAACACTAATACATGTTCATACTATCCAATAGTATTCGTCGAAGGGTGGTCGGGTTGTTGAAAACTTGGTTTGAGCAGGTTGAAAAGCGGTGATATGATTGGAGCCTCATCCTCGTTCATAAGTGGCCTTTCTAGAAAAGAAGATAACACGGTGAAATTCGGAATTTACCGTAAACCCACGTCAACAGATCGCTATATTACGGTTGATTCAAACCATTTTGGAGCGCAAAAGCAAGCTGCCTTTCATTCGATGGCCCACCGTCTGTACAACATACCGATGGAGAGCCATGAATTCGAACTAGAAAAGCAAAAAATCTTGCAGGCTGGTGAATTAAACGGATACGATCAAGAATTCGTCAGCAAAATCCTCCGAAAACACGAAAGAAAAAAGCTCCGTAGCAACGCAACCACATTCAAACCAGAAAGAGATGAATCCCAAAGAGTCAGCCTGCCGTACCACCCACCACTGACAAATAGTATCAGTAAGATTCTCTCTAAACATGGTCTGAAAGTGGCTTACAAAAGTTCAAACACTTTGAAAGATCGACTGGTTTCTCTAAAAGACAAAGTGCTACCGGAAGAGAGATCTGGAATTTATGAGATTCCATGTCAAAACTGCCCGGCCGTCTATATTGGGCAAACCAGACGGAAATTCAGAACCAGAATCAAAGAGCACAAAAACGCAGTAGATAACAACAGGAGCAACGAATCAAGTGTAGCTGCCCACGCGTCAGAACTTAATCATCACATAGATTGGGGAAAGGTTAAGTTCAAAAAATGTGTACGCAAAGCGTCACATTTAAACGCATGGGAATCAATGTATATCACAACATCGGAAAGGCCACTTATGAACGAGGATGAGGCTCCAATCATATCACCGCTTTTCAACCTGCTCAAACCAAGTTTTCAACAACCCGACCACCCTTCGACGAATACTATTGGATAGTATGAACATGTATTAGTGTTTTCCTTCATCTAGTCAGTCGGACATCGTCCTGTAGATGGGCAACATCGAGCCCGAAACCGGTCGACAAAAAAGGTAAATTTAATTCCTTTTTCCGTTAGTAAAAACGTTAAGTGTCGTGTCCTGTAATACGTCGTGTGTTATTTGTGTAGCATAAGTTTTTACGTTTAGCACAACCAGTAAAATGAGTTGATTTCTCTGTCATAGCAAAACTTGGGATCATTAAGGTATCGTAGTGCTAAAGCATGGATCCTCCAAAATCTGGACGCACTGTTTATTATACCATAGCGCTCCTAGTTGTCGGATCCGGAATGTTTTGACAGTACTTTGTTCGGAAATGTTTCCTCTATCAGTGCTGAAAATTTCATAACGATTCGTTTTGTTCCAATAAAGTTACACGTAATGGAAGCCGCGAGGCGAAAATTATTTTTGGACACCCACGTCAAAAACCCGACGTGGTCTGGTTCAAAAATCGTGAAATCTGATTTTGGGCGGCTTCCTGCCAAAAATTTTACAAAGCCACTGGTCGGGGTGATGTGCCCGTCAAGTACAAATACGTTTTTGCCGATAAGTTGGCAAGAAAGTGTTTGATCTGGCAAGGTATTTGCAGCTGCGGACGAAAAACCCTGGTTTTTGTGAAAAACAAGACCATGGACTCCGAAATGTATAAAAAGGAATGCCTGAAAAACGTTTTTTTCGTACATTAGATCTCACAAAGGACCAGTAAAGTTTTCGCCAGATTTGGCAAGCTGCCACTACAGCTAAGAGGTATGTATCGGGCCAACGGGTGGAATTTGTCGAAAAGGACATCAACCCAGCCAACTAAGCTCAATTCTGGGCAATTGCCAAGCAGAAGATGAAGAAGAATGGTAGGACGACTCGAGATGCATCAGAGATGAAGAGATTGTGGAACAAAATGGCCGCTAAGGTAGTGAAAAGGGTGTCCAAACTATGATGAGTGCTTCTCGACGAAGAGTTCGAAATTTCATCAAAACAACATCGGAATAATTTTTTTCTTATTTTTCCTTTGAAGTGCAATAAAAACTCTACATTTTGATTACAAAACATTTTTATTTCGTTTTTAAAGCTCTGAGATAGACCCTTTTTAATGCGTCCAGATTTTGCGTGATCCATGCTTTATTTACTATGATTTGTTATGAAAATTATTATCATTTTGACCGAATAAAGGAGGTATAATACAAAAATTTTGAACTCATTTATCTTATACAGATCGTTAAATTATGCCAAATTTTGGTTGAAAAAAAAACTAATTGATACCTCGTTTAGTTGCTATTTTTAAAGAAGTTTCAAGAGCCAAGAGATGTCAAATTTTGGGTTGCATTTGATACTTTAAACTGGTATCGTGGTCTCAAATTATGAAGCGGTGGCTTATCAAGAGGTATCATTAAGGTTTCAGTGAAACCTACACTTGGTTTAACTTTTATATCCGTATAAGAAAATTGAGACACAAGTTTTAGCATTGTACCATCTTTATTCGGACATAATGATACCAAATTTTACTACCAGGGCATGATGGCAAAATTAGGTACCATTTTGTCATGAAAGTCTGCTCGTGCGTTCAAGAGTTATCCGAAAAACGTACAGTGTTATGATTCGTTTTCTAAATCATCACAGTTCTTATAATCACAATATTAGAATAATAGAATTTTCATCGAACCCTTACATACTTATACCTCGTTGAACAAATCACTTAATTTGGAAACATTGAGAAACTAGAATGAATTACCTACACAATGAATCTATGACCATCAGAATCGGTCAACATTTGCGGCCACAGGAACGACAACAAACTATAGGTAAAATTTCTCCTAAACGGATATTTTGCGAACAACTATATATCATCTGAGAGGCTTAATTTTTCCTTCAAAACTTCAAAACATTTTCTCATCTTTGGAAAAAAAATGTTTTTTGTTCCGAAAAAAACTCATTTCTAAAATCATGAATTTTTTTGAGATATCAGCCAAATTTTTGTTGTTGAAACTTTGACGCAATACTATGAACTTCGTTGGATGAAAGTATATTGCAGTTGAAATCCGAAGTTTTCACGTTTTTGAAGAATTGTCAGTTTGGTGTGAAAAGATTACCTGTTGAAGGACATTGAAAAGCTTATAGTTCATTTAGAAACGGGATAGTTACGAATGCGTGTATCTAAAAAGCTATTCGTTTGATCGAAATACTTTCTATGAAGGAAATAAAGGTAATCTTATGATAATTCATGAAAAAAAAAAAACATTTATTGTTTTTTGTAAGAAATATTTCTACTTTATTCTTGGTATCTCCCATCGGCCAGCGCACACTTTTTTAATTGATGATATTGATCAGTTTTTCCCACTTATATTTCGTCAAATCAGTATTATGGGTGGCTGCATCTGCATCCTTCATCTTCAATTTCCGCTACTTTTTAGCCCAACACTTCTCTTTTAGAAGAAGCTAAGAACCATTTGGTGGATTAAGCTGTTTCGAAATTAACAAAACTTGATTATTTTTGTGCAACTGAAAATGTTTTACTGGAATTTATGCTGACAAAATCTGACAAAAACGAAGCAAGACCAGCAATGAGATCGAACTTCAAGTTTATCGGTTAGTTTAGATTGTAGGTTGCGAAATATAACATTGCCTCGGTGCGCTATACAGCTTACGAGTTCTGGAACTAGTAAACATTTTTTGTTTGAGGTAAGGGGTTAATGACGTAAATGACTGTCAGCGTAAATATCTCAACAACGAGTTTATTTTAAAATTAGAAAAAATAGATAGGATAGTACTTTTAAAAGGCAACAAAATGCTGTCAAAATGTTGTATGTCCGATAACTAGAAAATGAGCTATCAACAAAAGGAAAAAAATGGTATTTCAAACAAAATCGCTAGCAACCCTGAATTAAGGATGATCCAAAAGGGGTATGTTTCCTATTTCAAACCTTGGGGGCTCTAATTGATATGGAAGCGGTAAAGCTTCCGGCCATCTGCTGAATCTATCCACGATCGTCAGGTTGTATCTTTGGTGATGGTTGATATTCGTAACAGTTCCTTGCAAATTCCTTATTTTTTGTAAGAAATCCTAGCGATACGAGGCTTGTTGTATTATCGATGAGTTGGTTACATTATAAATCGATGAGTACCTGAATCATAATGACGGATAAAATCCGCTCCAATAATTCCTGATGTAACTATACAACAAGTAAAAAGGTTCATAAAAACTCGTGCCGAAATCCTAAGTTTACCTTGAGATCCGGCGCAAAGTGGTTCAAAATCAAAAAAAAAGTTGGAAAAAATTACTAATAAGCTTTTTTGTCAAAGATTATAGGTGGAAAGGTGAAAAAAAATATAAAATTGATTTTTTTTTAAAGTTTGCTTTTTTTCTGGCATTGTTAAAACAGGGTTCGAGCCATATACTGAAAAATTGAATATTTTTCATTTTTCGATACTAAAACTGATGTTTAATGGTGAAGTTGCATATACATATATCGAAGCAAACAATGCTTGGTATACTCTGTATAAAGACTATAAAATTTCCATTTTTGAACCAAACAGCGTTCCACTCAAAGACATCGTATTCAAAATATAGCAAAAACTAGCAGCTGATTTCAAGATATGTTTTTGATGAGGTTTTCACCTAACCGAAAAATAAATAGAGTAAATCGAAATAGTTTTAACATCAAATTTTGAGTTCCAAATTAAGCGAAACTTTATAAGTTCATGAAATTGAGGACGTTTTTAATCTCTAAACTGTGAAATAGATTATAATATAACATTTGTACGTCTCGGTGGGCGAGTGGTTAGCGTGGTGAGACGATAACCGCTAGTCCATTGATGGCATGCATGGGTTCGATTCCCATCTCGGTACTGGGTGTTAAATGTGTCATTCTTAAGTTGTCCTCGTCTGTATTCAGTCTGTTGAGCCTAAATCGGCTAAGACGGTGTACCTACACCCAAAATAATTTAGAAATTTATTCTACGGTATTTTTCACGTAAACGAAGATTTTGTTGCATCTGATAGATTATACGTAATTTTGTAATACCTTCATTCCTTCCACTAGACGACACATAAGATTCACGTAAAGTCTAAGTGAATTCAATTTTTTCATTTTTCTCAAGCGCATGGTTGAAAAGCCTTATTAGAAAAAGCATTTGTCGGCCAGTTGATTTTGTTAGCCGTCGTGAAAAATGTTTTGTCAGTTGACAAAGGAATTTGTTTTCAATCGTCTTGCATCTTTGCCATATATTTAGCTTTGTCTTCTGTGCAAATGATGCTTCATTATAACTATTTCATTTTTGATTTAACATCTTTCAGCAATCGCTGTGGCTGCAAGTGCTCTTCTGTGGAACTAGTGGCGGTCATTCGTTCTTTGGTTCGAGTCCCACCGTAGGATGTCCGGGTTAAACGCAACAAAATTACGCAATTTTCAATATCATTAATTCTATTTTTATTATTGATTTTTTTTTTCTATTTTCTACAGGATCCCATAAAGCAACTCGCCGGCCAAAGGTCCCGCATTTTGTTTAGATTACGAATAAGTGTAGTGTGTGACGAAAGATAATTAAATCAATTTTTTTTACGAAAAATTCATTATATTTTCATTTTACTGGAGAGAATAAATACTTAAAAATTAGTAGAAGAGATCCAAATATCATAACATGTTGAACGTACTAGGAATTCACGTAAATTGTACGTGATGGTCATAGAGCGAAAATTCCTATTAGGGGAGCGTTTACTTATATTATTCGTACAAGTTACGTGAATATCAATTGGATAAAAATTATGTAGTTTTTCATGTATGTCTTTTTAGTTGTTTTGGGATGAGAATAAAAAATCCTATTTTTAATTCTTGTGTTTAAGTTTTCGTTCATGTTTGTTCCATAGAAGGTGTAGAAAAGGTCCTAGAAAATATCTAAATACATCATAATGTTCCTTAAATATTGGAGATTCGATTCCAACATGAAAAATTTGGTTGTCGCTGACTTTAAAAATTGACTTTTTTCCAGCTTTTGGGGGATTTGAACCAGTGATGGTAAATTTCGCCCGTCACGCTTGACCCGACTAGTTTTGTTTCATCAAACGACTGGCACTGTTCTCAATTGACGGAGCCTCACTACTCGCATGACGGATAAAGCACGACAACAATCAACATTTCTCCATCATCGACTGGCGAAGCTCCTACACATGGTCAAAATTTCTCCTGAGAGTGACTGGCAAATCTCTTCACACTTCGATCGGCTGCTGACGGCAGGTACAACTAATTGAACGACTTGCTGGCAGAGAGCAACAATAGCAATAAAAAACTGAAAACGAGCTTGCTGGCAGGAGCAACAATAATAATAGATGCTTTTCTATTCGTCTTTGGTCGTCTTCGGCTTGCTGGCAGGAGCTACAATAATAATAAATCTGTTTCTTTTTCGTCATCAGTCGTTTGAATGCGATTGCTTGACTAGGTTATTATTTTAGCTTCAAATGACTGGGGAATGAATGACTGGCAAACGAAGTGACTGGTCGTTAAGGAACAGTCAATTGAGTTTGACGGACCAAGAGGCTTCACAGTCACAGCTTCACGCCTCATGACGATGACTTTTGCCAAGCCTGGGGCGGGATTATGGAACTCGAAACAATCGAGTTTCGTTCGATTCGACCAACTTTGGCATCATCGATCTCGATTCGAATGGAACGTTTCGAGATGATCTACAACCCGATTTACTCGAAATCTAATACGTAAAAATTAAGAACTCGAACGAGATTCGTAATACTGATTCTAATCCGATTCGAGTTCAACTCGAAACGGGTAACTCGAATCGAATAGGATTCATAATTCCACCCCTGATTTGAACCACTGTGCGGCGTCTGAAATTTCGGTGATACCAGCATGGACATCAACAGGTGGTGTTTCACAACACGAGTATTCTTAGTCGTATCTACCACAAGAAAGTGATAGGTTCCTAGCAAATATTTAAGCTCTATCAAACCACTTGATAAGCTATGCAATTTCGTATTTGCAAAGCATGGATGCCAGAGGTTGTTGATGGTTCGTCTAGTCTAGATCTTGGACAAGGCATCTCAATTAAGGTTATGAGGTTTCAAAGGTTTATTGACTCGACAATTGCATCCACAATGCGGTGTTTCTTCGCTCGCATTTGATCCCTGTGATGCGATAACGGCAGCTTGGGCATATGGAAGTAGTTTATCTTGCGGCCCATAAACCCAACAAAATTGTTTTACATAAATCAGCACCAGCTACTCTAAAGCTTAGTTCTTTTAGAAATGGGACAGTTACGAATGCGTCTATCTCAAAAACCTTTCGTTTGATCTAAATACTTTCTATGAAGGAAATGAAGGTAATCTTATAATAATTCATGAAAAAATTTGAAAAAAAATATTTATCGTTTTTTTGTAAGAATAAATTCTATTTAATTCTTGGTACCTCCCTTCGGCCAGCGCACACTTTTTTCAGTCATGATAATGATTAGATTTTCAAATTAATACTTCGTCAAATCTGTATTTTAGGTGGCTACATCCCCCTCTTTCAATTTCTGATACTTTTCGGACCAATACTTCTCTTTCAAAAGAAACTGAGGCCACTTTAGTGGATACAGCTGTTTCGAAATTAACAAATTTGATTATTTTTGAGCCACTTTTTGAGCGTTTTTAATGGAATTTCTGCTGGCAAAATCTGGCAATAACGAAGTAAAACCATGAGCAGATTGAACTTAATGTATAATTGGTTAGTATAGATCGTAGGTTGCGAAGGGTACATAAAAGATTACTCTTTTAAGGCTTTCGAAAAGAGTGAAAATCATAGTTTTCGTTTTGAAAATTGTTGTTTTTTTCCACAGGAGCAGAATTCTGGCAAATCATTATATTTTATACAAAATAACCAGCAAAAACATACTTCAATATACTCGGGACCTTGCAACGAGCAGACGTGGTATAGGATTCAAACGCTGGAATTTGTTTAAAAAGGGTTTTTCATAAGTTTTGTCGTTCATCAGAAATCATCTGTCCCATATCCTGGGAACCAGATATACAGCTTACGAGCTGTGGATCTAGCAAAAAATTTTTGTTTGAGGTTAGGTTTGAATGACTCATAACATGGCAACACATTCAGCTTATCGGAGAATTTTTTTTTTGGATATCTCAGCGACCTGCACTTAGTTTTCCGCTTATTCAAAATTAAAAATGCTGGTATGAGACTTGACTTCCCTGATGACCCTTAGCCGAAGTTGCCGATCATATGCTTCACTCAAATGGTTGATTTCAACTTTGTGGACATTTTTGACAGTATTTCCATACTTTTCCACCACTCACACTCAGTATTTCTTTGAATAATCAACGGTTTTGTAGGCTAT
This sequence comes from Uranotaenia lowii, assembly GCF_029784155.1. Classification (NCBI taxonomy): domain Eukaryota; kingdom Metazoa; phylum Arthropoda; class Insecta; order Diptera; family Culicidae; genus Uranotaenia; species Uranotaenia lowii. Next base: position 156,673,163 of record NC_073692.1, on the reverse strand, counting down.
CAATTTGATAATGATGGATTTTGAATGAAACTGTGCAAAATTATATTTTCCTTTTTCTCTTGCATCGTAAATTTCTCAAAAACGCGTAAATTTTAAATTTTGAAAAAAATAGGTCGGATAGTACATTTTACAGGCAACAAAATGCTGTCAAAATTTTGAATGTCCGATTACTAGTAAACGAGCTATGAGCAAAAGAAAGTGTCCCATTTCTAAAAGAACTAAGCTTTAAGCATCTCATTCAACAAGTGACTAGGTTTCATGTCACCATGGTGATATGTCGGACCAAATATTTGACGCCCATTTTTGTTGCCTATCTGAAAAATTAGCTTTTAACCTAGTTATTAGATAGGTTTATTTAATGGAACTGTCTGTCGCGTCTATGATGGGGCGCAGTTATGGTCGATACCCGTTGCAGCGAACTAGAGTACGAACGACATAAAATACGACTCGACGTTAATGTCTGTCATATACCTAAATGAAATGGCATCCATGTTCAGTTCTTGGCTCACTGAACTCGCGCCTGCTTCACCGAAATTCGCAAAATTCATACTCGCTTTAAAAAACGTGTTCGAAACTGTAATTTATCCGGGTTATCAATATAGTATCCGGTACGGAAAGAAAGATGCGACGCTTACAATTAGAACTTTATTAAAACTCCTCTCTAGGTTTACTTGGCAGAAGAGCGAAACTAGTACAATACTGAAGTATAATACAAAGTATAGTAACTTTGCAAACCTTACTTCATTAAAATAACATTTTAGAAAAGCCGCGCGTCTAACTTTCCCGAAAATCGTGAAGTGAATGAGCTACTACACAAAGGTCTATTTGTTAACCAAATAGTTTTGATGATTAATATTGTACTAGCACAAGTAACTCTGCTTGAAAAAAAAAACTTCAATGTGAAACTCTACGTGAAGAAATATAATCTTTTTGAGCCGGTTGAGCATACAACAAAAGACTGAGAAACAATCTATCGACGGGAAAAACTTCATAGCTGATTTTTTTGAATTTGTAATGTTTCAAATACATAATTATTTTTTTACTCTATGAACAATTTTTTTTTTTTCATAAAATCTATCAACAAGATTCTCTAGCTTTAAAAGATTCCTAGCTTGTTGCTCTGCTGATGATCGCCACATGTTTGCTGTAAAATGCAGCCGGAAATAGGCTAACACAGTGTGTGTTTATGATGTTTTTGAATCATGTATGTCATGTGGCTCCTCAAAGCATGCATACTCCACCCACCTGTAGCCTATTTTTATCAATTGACAAGAAAGTGCATCCGACCGACCATTCCTTGGAAAAAAATGGACAGGACGAAACACATAGGAAAAGTTTAGTTTGATGCAAGAGCGATGCGGAGAGGAGAAATTGAATCAAAGTGTTTTGCTGACAAGAGAGCAAAGTGCAATGCACTAGTGCTCGGTGAAAAGAAAACATGGTTCAGTTCACACACCCCTTCTAAGAATGTCATCTGTCTTTTTTGTCGTTGATTTTCTGGTTCTGTGTGTGATCGTTTTCGTTTTCAAACCCTGTACAGCTTTTACTTCTTCCGGTGGCGTGTCGCTAGCAGCCATTTAGAGCAGAAAGTTTTATGCAGGTTGAATTTGTCTTTTTAGAGAAAGCCACCTAGGGTGGATGAGGTTTTCTACGAGCCTCCGGAAATTGAACGATGCCTCGTTGCACAGTGAGAGTTTGTAGCATTTTTAACGTGTTCTGTCTTATTTCAAATTTTATTTTTGTAAACGTTTTATACGTTGAAGTTTGAACACAACCAGAGAAATGAACTGTGTGACAATGCAAAGTTTATAAGAACTTTTGGTACACATTTGTTAAGTTAAATTCTCTCCTTGTCTCGAAATTCTGTAAAGTAAGAAATTCAGTAGTATATAAAATATTGTTTGGTGTTAAAACATGTCGATCAATAATTTGAGTTTCTAGCTGTTCAGGCAGATTCATTCAACCTGAAGGCTCAAGAGAGTTGAAACTTCTCTCCGTCAGGCTCTCGGTCATCTGACACTATTTTACGAAAACTGACTGTGTTTTTATTTAAAGTAGACAAGTATCTTTTGCTGAAAACCTTTTAAGTTTGAATCCCTCCTCCATCTTATGATAGTTTGACCAAATCATGGTAAAATTTTAAAAATCCGGATCATTTTTAATAAGCCTGTGTATCTATTCACTAATTGTAAATGTATTTACAACTTTCAATTTTGCTATCCTGTAAAAATGAAGATTTTGTTATAAATCGAACTCTTATCAATGGAATCATAACAGATATTTTCATTTTTTTGCCAAATTTCGCAACATGGGTACTTAAGGTCATCCTCCTCCGAGTGAGAAAACTCATTATAGGTGAATAAAGTCTGCCTACAAAGTATCTACATGAGGGTTCAGCTCAAGCGCTCTAAGGAAAAATTTGATTTTTTAAAACTTTGTTCCGCTCGGTTCCCCACTGATGATCAATGAAAAATCAAAATAATAGTTCTATTTGAAAGAAGATGATTAGAAATACAATCGATGACTGTTTATCATATACAAATTGCAAAGATTTTAGAAAAAAATCAACATTTCAGTTTAACTTAAGCGAAATTGTGAACAAAATCTTTAATGTGTGCCCAACAGCCCTCTTGTATGTATGTGTAGCAAGAGCCCTATCTATAAACCAAACATGATTTGGTGATAAGATCAAGGGAAAAAGCAAATGTCGTTACATTTAACTGTTCTGGCAGATTTCCTCAACCTGGTTGCAGTGATGCAAACTGTTTTTCAGAAATGTCTGGAAGATTATGAAAAATTGTCTGGAAAAGTCGGATGGCGAACTTTATTGGTCGCCAAATCGCTATATTGTAGTCTAGGGAATAACACTCATTACTTGATTATAATCATACATTTTATACACTATCAAGGCCTGAGACGATTGTGGTGGTGTCGGCGAAAGTACGTTTTATGCTTAACTTCTTGCTTTACTACCATCTTCGTTGGATTTCTCACTCTTCAATTACTAATTCGAATCATTTCCTGCCATTTTGCATGGAAAATTTGGAATTTCGACTGTTTTGTATGATGTCGTATCATGTCCTATCATGTCGAAACTCGAAAGTCTGAAAATGTCTGGAAGAAATGAAAAAAGTCTGGAAATCAGGAAACCTAAAAAAATGTCTGGCAAAGTCCAAAAAGTCTGGAAGATCCAGACAAAATCTGGAAGGTTGACATCACTGCCTGGTGGCTCCAGAGAGTTGCAACTTCTCGCCATCAAGCTCTCAATCATCGGACCTTTTTCGACTTAGTTTTCATAAATTGATAAATCTTCTAATTTTTCTAATGAAAAAAAAAATACAATTAAACTTAATCATACAATGTCTGCCAGCTCTAACATCAATAACATGTTATTTTTACTGTTGCCGATATGAATGAAGTACCCTACCAGTAAGACTTAAATTCGAGTGTTATAACTAGGTAAATTATTTAGTTTCGGTAAGTTTTTAACGAGATGTTAATCCATATCACATATTAAAAATTTCGTGCCCAGTAACGCTAATTATATTGACGTATTCTCTCAAAGTTTTGCCGTATACGACTTGTGCGGGCGGACGTTTCTAATGGATTATTAACATTTCACACTTCTAAAGTTCAAACAAGATATTTCTGCAGCCCACCAAAAAGGCAATGTTATGACTAACGGAAAATTGCTCTGATAAGGTTAATGGCATTTCTCACCCAATAATGAAGGCTGTGAAATTGTTTTCTCCACTTATCTCGTGTTTTTTTGTTTTGAACGTTTCTACTTTTTTCATTTTAAAATTCGATGGAAAAACTGTCAGTGCTGCTCGTTTCTTTTTATGGAAAAATAATGCTTTGTTTGGGATGTTATAACATTTTTCTCACTACTCCTATCGCTTTGTTATCTTTTAGAGCCAGAGAATTTTTCAGTAAACTAAATAGGTATGTATATTGGAATTTCATTTGCATTGCGTAAGTACAAAATAGTAAATAGAAACCCGAAATGTATACTTTTAACAAATTTTCGCGTTTTTCCATACAAAATTTCAAATCATAACCCAGGTTCCTAACCCCCCTTTTTTTAAATCTGCGAAAATTATGTTGTTCGTTTTGACCAAAAAGGAAACTTTTCAGGCCACAGGCTTTTTGAAATACGAAAAAAGTTGCAATTCGACGCACCTTAATGTGCAGTGCAGAATCAAGAATTAAGAATCGATGGAAAATAAAAGCTGTTTGTTTGTTTTGTTTATTAAAAAACTCTAAGATTAAAGCTCACAAAAGTGCTCAAATGGTGCTAAAAATTACTACGAATTTTTATTGTGAATTAAAAAAGGATGAATTCCAGTTTTAACAAATTTATATCACGAATACCAAAAAATCTATGAAAAATCTTAATGCTGCTTTGAATAAAGAATAACAAATTAAATTTAAAAAAAATTGCTTTTTATATAGGTTGCTCGTTCATCAGATATTTTGAAGATTTTTTTTTTATTCAAATACTATACCACCAAAACCTGAGTTAAAAATTTACAAAATCATCTAAAATGTTAAAACGGTTTGTTCTTTTGGTTTGAAAGAAAAGAAAAACGTTTCATCTGAATTTTTTGTCTGAGAACGGAAAAACAAACTCTGAAATTTTTTATTCATAATTATATTGTTAATCCAAAGCTAATTTTAAAAACTTTAAATCCGCATTTAAGAAATTCAAATCTAATTCATATTTTGTAAACATTTTTCAAAACTGGAATTTCATTATGATTTTTGAATCCAAAATCTGATAATAAATTACTTATTTGACTGTTAAAATTTTGATGTACTTATTTTTTTTTTATCTAATTCTCAATTCAAAGCATTTTTTTTCTTTTCTCTGATATCTAATACTGTATTGGTATGCTGGTTGTGCCATTAGAGTTGGCTTCAGATATATATTTTTTCCAATAACTTATAATTAAAGCTGACAAGCGAAGCAGAACAAATATTAGAAGGCTTTAAATGAAACATTCCAGAACTTTTTCTGCACATTTATTCCAAAAAAAAACTAGGCATATGATTTCAAACTTTTCTATAAATAACGCACAATATCCATGCAAAATGAAGCAAAAGATGAAATCAAATCACTTGAATTTAAAATATTTGTTAAAAACTCATGAAATAGTTAAAAAAAAACAAGTTCATTTAAAAAAAATCAAATCTAAAAATCTATTTTTATTATCTATATATATAAAAATGAATTTCTGTCTGTCTGTCTGCCTGTCTGTCTGTCTGTCTTTCTGTCTGTTCCCTATAGACTCAAAAACTACTGAACCGATTTACGTGAAACTTGGCAGGTGGGGGTATTGGAGGCCGGGGAAGGTTCCTATAATGGTTTGAGACCCCTCCCCCTAACAGTAAGGGGGGGAGGGGCCTCCCAAACAAAAGACAATTTTTTGTATAACTCGAGAACCAATCAAGCAAATGGTATCAAATTTGGCATTGGGTGGTATTTGGGAACGGGGAATATTTCTATGAATATAAGGTACTTTTCTCTCCTCCCAGTGCACAGTGGTGCAGAACATCAATCTAGCTGTACGAAATTAATAGCGTCCAGGGATGAAGAGATAGACATTTGATGTCTTCAGCAACATTGTTCAGTTTTACATGGAGCACATTCTAGTATCAAAATTTTTGCCGAGGGGTCCACCAATAGCGAGATAAAAATGCTAACTTTTTTGCTTTTCAAGTTAGAGCTTTGATGTCTTCGACAAAGTTGTTTATCTAATCAAAATACATAACTTTGTTGAATATGTCAAAGTCCTATCACATCACTTTCTGGAGTTACAGTCAAAGTGAAAAAAATCACTTGAAAAAACAGTTTTTTGAACCTGACACGTTGGAGGTTGGATAAAATGGTTCACTGTCTTCGAAACAAAGTTGTAACAAGTCACGATCTACAATTGTCTCATACTTTATGATGGGTTTAGAAGTTGTTGAAGCCCTATAGAAAGCATTTAGTGTTTTTTATTGGCAATTTTGGAAGTCTCGTCCATCGAAAAGTGCACATTTTCGCAACACCCTCTTTTTTGTGATTATTTTTTATGATAAGCGAAACCATTTCCATTTGAAATTAGCGAGGAAATCGGTGGAACTAGTAGAGATTTGAATGATTGAAAATACACTTTTTTTAAACAAAAAATACCTATTTGACTTATAGAAAAAACGTTGAAAACATTTAATTTATTAAAAAAGTGTTGCAGTTTTCTTTTATATAATTTATTTTATTATAAGACATTTTAGTTCGATTTTTTCAAATCATTTAAACCCAAAAAAAATTAATGGAACTAATATGTTAAATTTAGTAGAGCACTACTGTGTACTGCAAAACCTGTTCTATTATTCAATTATATGATATCAAATACTTATTTAGTGCTCTACCAAATTTAACAGATAAGTGTTTTGGGTTTAAATGATTTGAAAATTTGAATTTAAATGTCTTTCAATAAAACAAAATAAATAAAAGAAAACTGAAACACTTTATTAATAAATTTAATGTTTTCAACGTTTTTTCAATAAGTAAAAACGGTAATATTTATATAAAAAGTGTATTTTCAATCATTCCAATCTCTACTAGTTCCACCGATTTTCCCGCTAATTTCAAATGGAAATGGTTTCGCTTATCATCAAAAATAATCACAAAAAAGAGGGTGTTGCGAAAATGTGCACTTTTCGATGGACGAGACTTCCAAAATTGCCAATAAAAAACACTAAATGCTTTCTATAGGGCTTCAACAACTTCTAAACCCATCATAAAGTATGAGACAATTGTAGATCGTGACTTGTTACAACTTTGTTTCGAAGACAGTGAACCATTTTATCCAACCTCCAACGTGTCAGGTTCAAAAAACTGTTTTTTCAAGTGATTTTTTTCACTTTGACTGTAACTCCAGAAAGTGATGTGATAGGACTTTGACATATTCGACAAAGTTATGTATTTTGATTAGGTAAACAACTTTGTCGAAGACATCAAAGCTCTAACTTGAAAAACAAAAAAGTTAGCATTTTTATCTCGCTATTGGTGGACCCCTCGGCAAAAATTTTGATACTAGAATGCGCTCCATGTAAAACTGAACAATGTTGCTGAAGACATCAAATGTCTATCTCTTCATCCCTGGGCGCTATTAATTTCGTACAGCTAGATCGATGTTCTGCACCACTGTGCAGTGGGTTGATAGGAAGGGGGGAGGGGGGCTACCTTACGATTTTTCATATAACTCGAAAACAAATCAAGATATTGGGACCAAATTTGGCATGGGAAGGTATTTTGATACGAAAAATATTTCAATGATTATTTGAGACTCCTCCCTCTTTCCAGATCAAAGGGGGAGGGGCCTCTTTCATATTTTTTTTATAAAACTCAAAAACTAATAAAGCAAATGGAACCAAATTTGGCATGGGAGGGTATTTTAATACGAAAAATATTTCTATGATTAAAAGACATACACCGTCTTAGCCGATTTAGGCTTTACAGACTGAACAAAATGACATGGACAACTTAACTAACATTTAACACCCAGTACCGAGATGGGAATCGAACCCATGCCATCAGTAGGCTAGCGATTAACGTCTTACCACGCTAACCACTCGACCACCGAGACGTATTATTTGATTATTTGAGAACCCCCCCTCTTTTCCGTAGGAAGATTCAAAGGGGGAGGGGTCTTCTTATAATTTTTAACATTACTCAACAAATTATTGAGCAAATGGAACCAAATTTGGCATGGGAGGATATTTGGATACGTGAAATGTTTCTATGATTATTTAAGACCCCTCCCTCTTTACAGTAGAAACATATAAAAGGGGGAGGGGACTTTTTTATAATTTTTTTAAATAATTGGCGAACTAATTAAGCAAATGGAATCAAATTTGGTATGGAAGGGTATTTGGGAACGAGACATGTTCTAATGATTGTTTGAGACCTCTTCCTTCTTCCAGTGTGGAGAAAAGAAAGAGGGAGGGGAGTTTCATACAATTTTTACTGCATAACTCGAGAACTACAACAGCAAATGGAACCAAATTTGGCATGGAACGATATTTGGGTACGAATTAAAGGGGGGGAAGGGGTCTCCCTTACAGTTTTCAGTGTAAATGGGAGCTGATGGAGCAAATGGAACTATATTTGGCATGTCAAAGTATTTGGATACGAGAAATGTTTCTATTATAAACTGAAGCCCCACCTTTTTTTCAGCGGAAAGATATAGATAATGGGGGAAAGCGGGGCTTCCATACAAATGCATTTTTGCATAACTCGAGAATGATTCGAGCAAATGAAACCAAATTTGGCATCAAAAAGCATTTGAATACGTAAAAAAGTTCTATGAATATTAAGTTCTCACCCCTACATTCAATGGGGAGGACGGAAGGGGGGATGGTACTTCCTTTATGTTTATGCATAAATCAAGAATTTACTACGCAAATAAAACCAAATTGGGCATGAGATGGTATTTCAAAACGAGAAATATTTCTATGTGAAACAATTCCTTTCTTGCAGAAGGATAGAATTGAGAGTATAAGAAAGGAAGAGGAAAGCTTACATTTAATTTTTTTTAAACAAAATCCGAGAAATGGACAAAACTTAACATGGAAATCATTTTGGTTTGATTCTATGATTATTTGACACACCATCCTCCTTCCAGTGAGTAGATACATAGGAGGAGGTGGGGGTCCATATGACATGGAAAGCTATTTGGTTACGAGATATAATCCTACGATTGTTATAGCCTTATACCCTTACGCTTTACAGTGTAGAGAGGGGAAGAAAGGGAGGGGGACTCCATATAAATTTTGTAGTAAAGCTTGAAAACTTATCAACCAATGGAACTATAGTTGATATAAGAGGATTTTTGGGTTCGAAAAAAATGGTTATGATTATTAAAGATCACGACCTCCATTCAGCAGGGGGTGACGGGAAGGACAGCGGGGGCTTTCTTTTCAGTTTCTTAACATAAACTCAGAACATATCAAGCAAAAATAACCATAATTTGTAAGTTAGATTGTTTGCGTATGATTAATTTGAAACCCTCCCAGCTCAGGGCGAAGATTAAAGAATCAGATAAAAATTATTAGATCTTAGACAAAAATTTATAGATCAAGATTCAAAAAAATAGTTTTAGTCATCTTTGTATTGCAATTCAAAACTCCAGCTGCAGCTCTTATTTTATAGCGGTTGCTTTTGAATTATGTTATAACTTGATTTCAAATAATGCCATCAAAACAATAACAATTTTAATAATTTCGGAAAATACATTTGTTTTTGAGAGGTGTAGCAAAGCACACCGGGTCAGCTAGTCTGATATAAAAATTGAATTGAATTTTTAGAGGCGAACCATGCTTGTGGCTGGTCACACAAAAGCAATAAAAAAAGAGAAAACAAAATTTTAAACATGTTTTATATGATTTAGAAAATTAATTTTTTTTTTGTTGAAAAAAGTGGTTATTTTGACAACTTTTCCAAAATAATTTATTAATATACATATATGGATTAATTTGTTTCGAATTTTTTTAATAAGTTTTGAAGTAAAAAAAAACACTGCTTGATTTTGTAGGAAAGAGAATTTGTTTATATACAATAGTTATTTGAAAAGCGAACAAAAACAGCCGCAAATGAGGCAATTAACGTCACAATAAAAAAGAACTTTTTAATTGTACGAGAAAACTGACATAAAGAAATGAAATCTTCTTTGAAAATGATAAGACGATTCTAAAACATTAAGATTTATAGAAATCGGTTGAAATCTAGCTGAGTTACAACAGCGCGAATGAGTGAATTCCGGTCAGAAAATTTGATTTTTTGTAAAATTTCATAATGGGAATATGCCCTGAAAGCTGTTTTGACCCTCCAGATGGTCGGATTTTAAAAATCGGACATAATTTATTTGATTTTATAATAAGTTCTTTTTGGTTATATAAAAATACAAAAAGATCGAAATTTTTTTTTTTTCAAATGAATCTTTAAATGAAGAGTGTAAGAAACAGTAGTTATTTTAAAGTATGACTCCTCAATAAGTTGCTATTCAATCAAAATAAGGAAAAAGTTAGGTGAGGATACTAAAAATTTATGATTGTAAAAGTCGGATCAACAAAATATTGTTTTTGAAAGTGCGCATAAAATTTGAAGACTCTGAAGAATGATTCAGAGTAACTTGATATTTCGTGACGTGAATTCAGTCAACTACCCTGTTCTGTTACAGAGTGATCAAGTCAGTGCAGTTTAAGCTACTCATTATAATAAAGTAATCAAAACACAAATTTTTATACAAAACTATCGGCATTTTAGTAATCTTTAATTGATGTTTATTGTTCTACATAAGAATTGTATATGGTAAACCGGTTGGATAAAAATCATGACACTCGGTTGAACACTCAATAACTACTAGCTAGACCTTTTCGAAGCTGAATGTTTCTTCATTTTTTCGCGTTTTACCTTCAAGGTGATATTGCATTTATAAATAAAATAAGAAAAAAATAACATAGTGAAATGGAGGCGTTACAACACAATCAAAATGAAATTGGAATTCATTTTCGTTCTAAAACGTGGTTTTCTTTGAAATTTTTGCCATTCTCATATATAATTTCGATACAATTGCTTTCGTGACGTCACAAAAAATCCAATATGGCTATCAGGGGGGTTTTCAGATTTTAAATTTTGCAAGAAATAATAACAGACCCAAAAATGCATAATAAATAAGGAAATTGATTTCATAAAATCATTTTCTTACTCATGACCATCACACAAACTCGAAAGAATAATAAACTTTACTGATACTATTCAAAATAAATGAGAAACTTTTCCAGGCAGTTAATAAAAAATTATTCAAAATTTCAGTCCTTATTTTGAACAAAAACTTTTAAGTTAATATTTTCGAATCGCCAGAAAACCAATGTGAATAAAAATTTAGGATAAAATCAGAATTTAAAGCATAAAAATCAATGCACCGAAATAGAATACATAAAATTTAACACCAGATTTTGAAACAAATTAACTCTGAGTTATAAAATAAATTTAAAGTCAGGTCTGAAATGAAGCATGATTAAAATAATATATTGAATCAAGAAAAAAATCTATTTGAAATAAAAATAATTATTCAAAACACATAGATGGAGATAATGATTAAATTTAAACTGATAAAAATGAGAATATCAGCCAGTGATCAAAGTCAGAGATGAAGTCCAATTTAAAATTAAAATTCTTACAATTATCGAGATAAATGGCTAAAAAAGTTTATGTTTGATTGAAATTCACATTAATAACCCAAGCAAAAAAAGTACTATAAAACAGGTACAAAAGGCTTACAGCCCCATCATGATATGAAGTACGTTCTAAGCAGTTAAAAATTTAAATTCTTATTGATACGTTCAAGTTCCAAAACAACTCTTAATGACCTTCTATTCAGCTTCCAGTGGCCTTTTCAATTCAGCTTACAAAAAATCGTTAAAGTGAGCAAAAAAAGCCGGATTTTAAACTCAACAAATTGCGGTATGCCGAGATTTGTTCAATTTTCTGCTCAATTATTTCTTTCCTATACATATATATATTGAAGAAAAAAAACTGATTCCGAATTTATTTATTTATCACGTTTTATTCAATAAAGATAAAATTATTTCATGATGATGATGATGATGACGGTGAATAATCTAAAAAAGTTAATTTTTTTTTTGTAAATTTGGAAAGCAAGTATTTTTGACATTAATTTATGAAGAAAGTTTAAAGGAAGCATTTATTTCATTTAACAAATTTGTTGAAGTCTGCAAAACGATTACATTTTCGCTTATTAAAATATCTTTGATTAAACTTAGTTAATACTTACTGAAAAATTCTTAAAAATTCTAATATTTTGAAGAATTTAAAAAATGAACCAAATAATTTTTGTTTTGCAAAAGTAAAATGTAATTGCGGTGTTTTGTCAGGAAAGCGCAGAATTTTCTCAAGTAATTTCTACATATTTTCAACAGGGGCAACACAATTCATTAGAATTAGCGCTTTAATTCTTGACACCTCAGAAAAATGTGATTTTTTTGACCTTATGTAATTTTTCAAAACCCCTATGAATGTGGAGTTGAGCATTTAGACTAACAAGAAAAACAAAATAAAATTGAGGTAGAAAATAGTTTCCTGAATATTTCATAAAAGCATAAAATTTGTAATTAAATAAACATTTTTTTCATCATCAAATTGATTATCAATAAAGTTATGGATGAACTTGTCGAGATACTCCTCTTAATAGACATCAATTTTAAAGACGGTAGGGTTTTGTGTGTCAAGATTTGAGTTTTAGTACGAAAAGCTTATAAAATTGCTGATCGAAATTGACAATTGAAAATAAGATTCAATTGCTGAACGTCATGTAGTGTCGTAGAATGAAATTTCTAAGGTCTAGAGTGATCTAGGACTTAATACCGCCGGAGACGATTCAAGTTTCTTGATATGTTTACTTAAACTTATTTTTAAACCCCTTTATTTGGGATCAATTAATTTCACGTTTCTACGGTAAATTCATTTTTTGAACAGATCATTTTACTTGAAAAAAATCTCCATGGTGGGGGTAAAACTCCAAACCCCCTCCCCGTTCGCATGGCCTTGTTAGAGTCGAATGATTTTTGATGAATTTTATTCAATTTGGGAAGTTAATTTTTGAGATGTTGCAAATGCACTTAAAAATACAGATAGATTTATACCCAGAACTTTGATAAATCAAAATTAGATTTGTAATGTTAAATTTGGATTTTATTTTAAAATAAAAAAGACACATTTGAAATTTAAAATTGAGATTCAGAATTCATATGCAGAATCAAATTTCGAAATTCAAAACTAAGACTTTGAATAAAAATCTCTTTAGTTTGGGGAACAGAAAGCAGTTATAGAAAAAAATTTATAAACGACCAAAATAATGAAGATTTCACTCAACAAACGCCAGAAACACGTTTAAGATACACATAATTCCACTGTGCGCCTCCAGGCGACCGGAAAGAGGCCATTGTCCGCACTCACAGGCAGGGCAGAACAGCTGCAAGGCTGAGCAGCACTCAAACAGGCGGGGGTGGATAACTGTGACTGTGGCGTGGAGCCTGTGTAAATATGTAGGCTCCTTTTTCCCGGAACTGCTCGCACGTGAAACAACAACACTAGTTAAGCATCGGCAGCAGGAGGAAAACGTAAATCTGCTCTACGTTTGCTACGTCATATTCTCATACTCTCGCTCTCCGGCGCAGCTGGCTGTTGATAAGAAGCGTAGTTTTTTTCCCTCAGATTCGATTCGGTTTCCATAGTGATACGGCGGAGGAAAATCTTTCCGCTCTGAGCGTTTGGGAGTTTTCCGGAATTCTCCCATCATCGCCACCAGAAGTGACTCGCTCTTTTGCTGCTGGCTTGATGGATATATAATAAGACAGGCTCTGGTGGATGCTGGACTGGAATGGATGTTGTTGGCCCATCTGGCACATCCGATAGGATATCGCTGGAGAACTTTTACTTTTCGTGCGTGACAAAGTGCATCCTCCCCGCCTCTTTGCTTGGGATGGATTCGAATGCCAATCGCCCCGTCCACCAGCTAGCTAGCTAGCTAGCTAGTTAGGTTCCGGTTTGGGTTCAGTCGGAGCCTGGAGATCGTCGCGTGTGGATGTTGTTAGTTTTATAAACTTCTGGTCGTCTTGTCGCCAATCCAAGAGTGATGGTGTAGAGTGATTTCGAGTTCGGAATGTTCAAATCGGATGCTGTGCTGATTTCAATTGGATTTTAATGTGGATGCGGTTTGCTTAAAGGAAATTTGATGAAGGTCTCTCTGGAGCCACCCCGGGTGAAATTTTGGTGTGGTTTTGGAGCATTTTCGAGGTTTATCGATCAACGCCAGCAGCAGCAGTTGGCAAGAAAATATAGTAAAGTGATTTTCCTCTAGAATGGCGGAAGGGATAGGTCAAATTCCCTCGAGGGCAACCTGGTACGCAGTGAAGACCGCATTGAGGCAATGAGCCATCCGAAAATAAAAATGGGTCCATTTTCACTAGATGTAACATTGCTATCACACCAGCTTCAGTAGGATAAACCAAAGAAGAAAAAAAAATTAAGAAAACAAGATAATTGAGATGTGTCGTACTAAAAAAAGTGATTCGGATTAATTTACCCGAGAGTTAGTTTGAATGGTATCTAATTCCAGCTCAGCCAATTTATCAACTTGTTAAACAACATACTTTTCGACGGGCCAAACAGCCCTCGTAGGGCCCTTAAATTCTGCGCCGTTACCGTGAAGAGGACGCATCCTACAGCGTAATTGGAAAAGTTTTCTGTTCTGTTTGCTCAACGGTACAAATTAATCCACTTGGCAGTGGGAAAAAGTGATACACCTACCTACTACAGCTAAGTTGGTAACAAAAGTAGCAGAGCAGTAAGAAGCAAGAAACAACGTACGCTGACATCGTGGCGTTGAAAGATCCAAGGACTCAGCCTCGCTGGATACGCCTGATAAATTCTCGTCGGAGAACGACCACTTCGCATATGACCAAAGCTAGGTAAGAAGGAAGGAACGGGCTATAATAATCGGGTGGGTGGTTTTCGGATAGCCCTCATAAAAATCACTACTGAAGGAAAATTATACCTTGAGGAGCCTACTAAAATATTTTATCGTACTAGTTGCATGAGTGAAGCAAAAAGTCATATTGTTTTGTCGCTAGTTCATCTGAAATGAGACAATCAGAGCCAAAATGGTACCGTAATCTGGGGTAAGATTGATCACTTTTTTCAATATTTTTCGATTATTTTATCTGTTAAGGGGAACGCAGCATGTTTCATATTTTTAAAACCAGTACTGGACTCCTATGAACGTAAAACATGGTTGCAGAAATTTACTAGACTACTATAAATTTGATTTAAAAATCGTTTTCATCTCTGTTTATAATTTGATGCTTTGGGGTGACATTGATCAGTTTCTATTTTGACGGATTTAACGAGTTTTCTTGAGCATAAAGAATACAAAACACCTTCATAATATTTACAAATGTTAGTTTATCGATTGCTAAGGCAGTTGGCAACATTTAGGATATTTTAAACCAAAAGAAACCAATAAAATAAATAAATAATTAAATTAAACAAATAAAATAAACAGCAGTTAGAAAAAAACTCGTGAAGAACTAGATTGCTACTGCTTATAATCGCATAAGTCAAATGATTCAAAATTAATCAGGGAAATTAACAAAATTTTTACAAACACTTTCGGTGGTTCCAAGATACTAAATTTGTAACTTTTTTCCCAGTGAATTCTGCTGAATTCCGGTGTTTCTTCGTTTAGATTTTTTCGTGGTTAAAAAAAAAAAATCGCTGTCCTTAATGTGTTATAAGGCCGAACAACAATTAAAATCGAAAGATGGACAATGATGCTGCATAAATTAAGGGACTAATTTTTTTTTCTATAAAAATGGAGACGTTTTCTTTGTAACACCATCACGTATGGATGGTCAGTCGGAATGAAGTGAAATTTGGTATCCCAGGGCCAGAGATGGTTTGTATAATAGTTTCGAGATTATTACTTTTAATGGACGGGGGGCTCCTATACAAAATCAACTAGAAACGGGACAAAATTCGAACAACTTGAAGACGATTTTCATAAAAACTGATTCACGAGCACGAAGAAGTTAAAGTACTGTAAACATTTTCCAACGATTTTTTAGGCAACGGGTATTACTATGGTTATCGAGTCAGCTAGTTTCTAATAAAATTTTAACTACTAAAACAAATAAATTTTTTCCTTCATTCCCCAAGCCCTCTCACTATGCTCCTCTTATTTTCCCCTTAAAACTTTACAATTTGATAGGGTTTCTAGCCTATCAGAAATATCAGAAATTTACCTCGAACTACAACAAAAACTACACCAAAATCAACCTATTTGCTTCTAAATGTTTCGATTTCATCAGGAAGGGTGTTTGTTTGCGAGCCTTCGAAAAAATAGATATTTCAAGATTTTGAAATTATATTCCTGCTTACATTTGAATTTTTACAAAAAAACCGAGTTTTTCCCAATTTGAAACTCAACTTATTGGTTTTTAAACGTAGAAAAGTTTTAAGATATTTTAACTTTAGACTTAGTTATTAATGATTCTGAGAAAAATTTTTATGTTGATCAAAGTTACCCCGGTTTACGGTATAATGATTGATTTTGAGTAAATAATGCCAAAAGATTTTTCATATTTCAAACTATGTTTGGTTTTTTTTAAGATTTTTAGAATTTTACTTCTTATTTTCACGTTTGATCTAAAAATATTTTTTTTTTCAAAAAATATATCTCGATATATCGGATAAAAATAAACAATCAGAAGACTTCTTTGACTTTATTCTAAGAATAAGGTGTTCGTTTTGTAACTTTTTTCGAATTTCAAAAACCCTGTAGCCTAAAAAGTTTCCTTTTTGCTCAGAACAAACGACTGATTTTTTGCAGACTCTTTCATATTTTTTTTTCATTTTCAAATTGAAATAAAATGAAAAGGCTATTATAAGAAAGAGCAGTCTTGTAGTTGGATGTCCAAGGCCATGAGCCTGTTATCTTCAATACGATCGATTTCCCGGAAGAATCTTGATTGAGAAAAAGGAAGCACACAGCTAAGTTTTCTATATTTTAAATTATTCCAAGAAGTTAATCGCATTCATGAGTTGCAATCAGAAAATCGACACTAATATCATCGTATTGCAATAAAAAAAATTTATTGGTTAGTGGGCAACTTTTACGACGTTTAAGGAGTGTATTCGAAAAAAATGCAACACTTTGTTTTCTGAATAACTTTTGAATGCATGTTTTCACCCATGAAATTTTCAGCGAAGTTACCTGTTGATGTAATGTTTACATGTGCAAATTTTTGTGCAGTTTGGTCAAGTGGTTTTTGAGTAAGCGTCCAATGTAGAAAAAAATTTCGACTTTATTTTTTGGGCATCACGTGCGCCACCTATAATATATAGGGGTAAGTGGGGATACTTGATCCCCTTTTCTTATTTTCACCATATCTTTTTGGAAAAATTTAGCAACTCGCCGTCTTTGACATTTTCTGACAGCTTGTAATGTCAAGTTTCTATGCTCCAAAAATTAGAACGATACTTGAACCCATTGATGAACTAGAAGCATTTTCGTGGGAGTAAAAAAATTGCGATTTTTCTGAAGTTAGGGGAGGCTTGATCCCCTATTGAAGGAGACTTGATCTTTTATTCAGGAAGTCCTAATACTTGTATAAAAATCAAACAAAACCCCAAGATAGAATGTTAATTGACTATTTTGGTCATGTTTGTTCTCATTTCACAATTTATAGCAGACATAAGAAGAAAATTCTATAACTTTGTCTCAACGCTTAAAACATTGCATACTTAAAGGCGCGATCAATTCAGAAGAAGAATATGCCGTTTGTAAGGGGGATCAATTGTACCCAACTCTAGGGGATCAATTGTACCCATAATCAACATTTTAGAAAACTTTTTCTGAAAAAAGTTGAGAGTTTTCCATTGCTTTAAAAATATGGCATTATGAAGTTCATTTTACGCTCGAACGATTGATACATTGGAACAAATATTTTTTTCATAATTTTCCATGTAAGGAACATTTTAAAGTGATGAAAAAAGATCTTCAAGTAACATTTTGTGAAATTTTTTAAACAAAGTTCAAATACTCAAACAATTATTTTGTTAAAAAATTTTAAACTACAAGCATTGTTATTTTGCTCATTTTGGCACATTTTTCTAGAACATTTGATCTTTGTAAGACATTCCAGTTTCGAGATATAGCTAAGGAATCAAGTATCCCCAGGGATCAAGTATCCTCATTCTCCCCTACTAATAAAATTTCAGCAACAAAAACAAATAAAATTTTTCCTTCATTCAATTCCTCAGATTCTCGCATTATTCTCCTCTTATTTTCTCCTTTAAACTTTACAATTTGATAGGGTTTCTAGCCTATCAGAAATATCGGAAATTTACCTCAAACTAGAACAAAAACTACACCAAAACTATACATTTACTAGAAAGAATCACTCTCTATATTTTCTATATTCTCTATTTCTATATTTTCAAATTATTTCAAGAAGTTAATCATTTATAAGTTGCAATCAGAAAATCGACACAAATACTATCGGGTTGCGTTAAAAAAACAATTTTTAAGGGTTAGTGGGCGACTTTAACGTTGTTGGATCGGTAATTACGTTTTCATTAAGTATTGAGCGTTTGCAATTTAATTATGGGATTTTGATGATGTTTTAGATTGAATTCTTTTCAAATTCCAAATAATTTTAAATTTAAAAAATATGATGTTTATGTCAGTTTTTGAACGAAATATGCAATCAATCAACGTGTATAAATTCACAAAAAATTGCTGTTTGGTTTCAAAATTTGAATTGTGTTATTTGCGTAAAATTGTGCATAAATATGCAAAATGAGTTGCAGAGAAGATAATAAAAGCAGCACAACTCGACAAATAAGTGATACGCTCATCTGATCGGTAAACGAATGTTTAAATCCAGAAGGAACGTCGAAGGAGAACCCCAGAATTATATTCAGATAAGTGTTTCTCATTGTTTTCATTTTATTTAATTTTTTTTTCACATGTTTTCGGCAAATATCTTTCGCACCAGCCAGTTGATTTTTTCTTTACAAGTTGTGAAATATTTCTACACGGGATGTATTTCACCGTTGAAAACATAGTTTCATGGAAAACTGGTACACAATTTAGACATTTCTGCATCCTAAATTTATGTTAAAATACTTTTTCAGAAATTTGATATGAAAAGATTATTCTTAACATATTTAAAAAAATATTCTTGTCGATTTTTGTTTCCTAGGTTGTTTGTTTACTTTTTGATGTAAAAAGTAATTTCAAATTCATTGGCTTGGAAAATCAATTTAAATACAAAGGTGCAATCAATCACGATTAAAAGAAATGAAAGAAAGGTTTTTAAATCAATTATTTTGTACCCTTGTCCATGTAAAACAATTTTAATGTTAATTTTTAAATAATTTCTTTCAAATAAGAACTAAGCATTCTTTTCTTTCTGAATAAAAATGAAGGGCTAATGCCATAATATTGTCGGTAAAATATAAATTCCACAGTAAGGACTGATTTTGATATCCAAACCTCAAAGGAAACTTCTAATATCTGTTGCCCCGTAAACGAGTTTCAAGACAAATTGAAAATCTAGCAAAATAAGAAATAAGAACAATGAACCATTCAGAAATTAAAAACTTATAGTTAAACACAGGAATCATTATTTAATTTCAAAGCAAAAAAAAATGTATCAAGGACTTTGGAGGAATTATTATTAATGGAATTGTTTAGGCGATTTTAATTAAAAAATATGAATTTTCAAAAATCGAAGTTTATTTCAATTAAAAACTAGAAACGGATTTTGGAAAACGCGAAATTTTGAATTTTTGTAAATGTAAATATTTTAAAAATTGTGTTCATTAACTTAATATTTGGAAATTAAAAAATATGCATTTTAAGTAGGGGAGAGTGGGGTATCGTGGGCCATGGGGAATCGTGGGCCTCTTTTAATATCTCAAATGTGTGTTGAGATAAAAATCTCAAACCAACTGTCATCGTCGTCGCTTTACGTGAGCATATATTTGTATATGTTGTTGACTTAAATACGCATCATATGTTTCTTTTATTTATCAAGCTAAAAAAAAGTTAGAAAAATTTCCTTACATAATTAAATAAAACACCCGCTAATTGCATCGATGGGAAACCTAAAGTTCATAACAAAAATATGCTCATACGCTTATGATCTTAGTTTTGTCATGATCTTTCACGTGGAAAAGGAATTTTTGATGAAACATCAATAAGTCACACAAACGCAAGTAATTTGCAAATCATAGCTTGTGGGGAATCGTGGGCCACAAATCTTGAATCACCTATATTTTTATGTTTTTATACACATTCAGAACTTAAAATACGTTTTTCCTATCCCTAAAGTTTTCTTATGCCAAATGAAGAAGAATGAAAAATATTTTGTCCATTCTATATAAGAAAAGGAAAGTTTTGAAAAAAAAAAGGTTGGCGAACCAGGTTTTGGAATCTATTCGATCATACACAGCTCTCTTTTTTATTTCACCATCTGAAATTGCTTTAAAATAACTAAATTAATTATGAAATCACAGCTTTGGGTCAACTCATAAAGTTGGAAGTTATGTTGGTAAATTTAGATTTAGTCGCCCACGATTCCTCACCATTTTTCAAATTAAAAAAAATATGGATTTTTTTAAAACAGTCAAAATTTGGGGAAAATAACTTATTAGAAAATTAAAAAAAATACCTACGAACTCCGTTTCGCTTTCAACTTGGAATATATCATGAACAATTTGTATGAATACGTCAATTTCCAAGCATTTTCTAGATGGACTTCCAATTTCATTGTTTAGTAATAATTGCAAAAATATTGGATGATCACTTTTTCTGTCTTTTTCTACTAAATTTGAAATCAGCAATCAATTGAACGTGCCAAAAAAGGCCCGTGTATTTATTTCGACTCAATCGTTGCATAACAACGCAATTATTGCCAAAGAGTTAAACCCCTTTCGGTGGCCTTTTATACAATCTTTGATATCTGAAATCGATTGCCCTTCCCTCAAAACTCATGTGTGCAAATTTTCAAAGCAATCCATTGCATAATAACGTCAATATTGCTAAAAGCATTGAAAAATTAATTAATATGGACGACCTCTTTCGTCAACCCCTGGCGAAACATTTGATATCTGAAATCGATTGCCCGTCCCTGAAAACACCCGTGTGCTAATTTTCATCCCAATCCGATGTATAATAACGACGATATTGCAAAAGTATTGAAAGGTTAATATGGACGACCCCCTTTGCCGGCTCCCTGCACTGAGTTCATTATCTGAAATCAATTGCCCGTACCTCAAAACTCTCGTGTACCAATTTTCATCTGAGTCCGATGTATAATAGTAACACTATCGCATTAACAGTGAATAGTTAATATGGACGACCCCTTTGGCCGACCCCTGACTTTAATTTGGATAAGTGAAATCAATTGTTTGTCCCTAATAACTGTTATATGCAAATTTTCATCCCTATCCGATATATAAAAACGACAATATCACTAAGATATTGAAAAGTTAATATAGACGACCCCTTTTGCCAGTCCCTCATACTAAGTTTGATACCTTAAATCGACTCACGTCACTCAAAAAAAATATCGTGTACCAATTTTCATCTGAATACGATGTATAATAACGTCAAAATTGCAAAAACATCGAATAGTTAAGATGAACGACCCCTTTGGCGGACTCTTTGCACAAAATTTGACACCTGAAATCCATTGCTCGTCTTTCAAAACACTCATGAGCAAATTTTCAACACAATCCGACGAAAAATAACGTCAATATCGCGAAAACAATATTTGTCTTGTATGGACGACCCCCTTAAGAAGGGGTCATCTGAAAATCTGAAAACATTTTTCATCATTCCTGGTCCTAATGAACATCCATGCCAAATTTCAGATCTCTAGCTCTTAAGACGGCTGAGTCTATAGAGGACAAACAAACAAACAAACATACAGAAATATATAGATAACTAGCTGATCCCATACGAACTCCGTTTCGCTTTCAACTTGGAATATGTCATGAACAGTTTGTATGAAAGCCAATTGCCAAGCATTCTCCAGATGCACTTCTGAATTCATTGTTAAGTAATAATTGCAAAATTATTGGACGATCACTTTGTCTGTCGTACTGTCGTCTGCTACTAAATTTGAAATCAGGAATCAAATGACCGTGCCAAAAACCATGTGTATAAATTTCGACTAAATCATTGCATAACAAAGCAATTATTTCCAAAAAGCTAAACCCCTTTCGGGGGCTCTTATATAATGAAATCGATTGCCCTTCCCTCAAAACTCCCGTGTGCAAATTTTAAAAGCAATCCATTGTACAATAACGTCAATATTGCTAAAACCAGTGAAAAATTAATTAATATGGACGACCCCTTTCGTCGACCCCTGGCAAAACATTTGACATCTGAAATAGATTGCCCGTCCCTGAAAACTACCGTGTGCAAATTTTCATCCCAATCCGATAATAACGATGATATTGCAAAAATATTGAAAGGTTTGTATGGACGTCCCCCTTTGTTGGCCCCGTACGTGAATTTAAAACCAGAAATCCATTGCTCATCTCTCAAAACTTTTGTGTATCAATTTTCGTCTGAATCCGATGTATAATAACGACAATATCGCATCAACAGTGAATAGTTAATATGGACGACCCCTTTGGCCGACCCCTGATTTTAGTTTGGATAAGTGAAATCAGTTGTTTGTCCCTTATAACTCATATGTGCAAATTTTCATCCCAATCCGATGTATAAAAAAGTCAAAATCACAAAGTTACTGAAAATTTAATATGGACGACCCCTTTTGCCGGCCCCTTACATTGAATTTGATACCTCAAATCGATTGCACGCCACTCAAAACTATCGTGTACCAATTTTCATCTGAATACGATGTTTAATAACGTCAATATCGCAAAAACAGTGAACAGTTTATATGGACGACCCCTTTGGCTGACCCCTTACACAAAATTTAACGCCAGAAATTGATTTCTCGTCTTTTAAAACACTAATGTGCAAATTTTCAACATGATGCGACAAAAATTAACGTTAATATCGCGAAAACAATATTTGTCTCCTATGGACGGCCCCCTTCAAAAGGGGTCATCCGAAAATCCAAAAACATTTTTCATCCTTCCTGGTCCTAATGAGTATCCATGCCAAATTTCAGCTCTCTAGCTCTTAAGACGGCTGAGTCTATAGAGGACAAACAAACAAACAAACAAACAAACAAACAAACAAACAAACAAACAAACATACAGAAATTGCTTTTTATATCTATACTAGCTAATCCCGTACGAACTTCGTTTCGCTTTAAATCATTGGTACGTCAAAATGAGTTTAGAAAATGAATTCAAAACATTCTTTCAACAATTTTGGGGAAAAAATTCAACAGTGTTTAAAGTCGCTATTATTACTATTACTTGAAATTCAAATTAAACGGTTTTTATTAAAATTTATGTGAGAGTGTTTTCTTCTCGATCGGTTGCAAAATCTAGACATTATGGCAGAAACATGTCCTATTTGTTTATGTGCACGACTCTTTTGCTTGACCTTCACATTTAAATTGGTATCAATAAACTGCCTCGAACAAAATTATTGCACAAAACACTGAACTTTCAATGAAACCCTCTTTTTCTGTCCCGTGGCCCGAAATTCGATAATTAAAACCAATTTTACGTTCCTCACAACTCCCTTGTGCCATTTTTTTTTCAAATTATATGTAATATAACGTTAGGAACTTGAAAACAGTGAACAGGGCGTCCTTTCGCCGACCCTTGACACGGAACATGCTACCTGGAGGCAATTGCTCATAGTTTATAACCCTCATCTGAACATTTTCATCTCAATCCGATGCATGATCACGACAATATCGCGAAAACAGTGAGCAACTAACATGGACGGCCTTTTTTTTACCACGATTCAAAACTTGACTCCTGAAACCAGTTATCTTTTCTGTTAAACTCCCATGTTTCAATTTTCATTACAATTCTATGCTCAATCAAGAGAATATCGTAGAAACAGTGAACAGATAATAACCCCTTTTGCCGACCCCTGAGTCAAGATTTGAAACTTGAAAGCAAAAGAGCGTCCCTCAAAACTCCTATGCGGAAATTTTCATCTCAATCCAATGTAGAATAACGTCAAAATCGCAAAAACATTAAAGTTGGGTATGGACGACTCCTTCAGCCGACTTCAGATCCGTGATTCGAAACTTGAAATCGATTGCTCGTCCCTCAAAACACTCATGTGCAAATTTTCATCACAATACGATCTATAATAACGCCAATATCGCAAAAACATTAATCAGTGAATATGGACGACCCCTTTTGCCGACCCCTGACCCTAAATTTGATAACTGTAATCGATTGCTCGTCTCTTAAAACACTCATGTGCAAATTTTCATCACAATCCAATGTAAAATAAAGCCAATATCGCAAAAACATTAATCAGTGGATATGGACGACCCCTTTTGCCGACCCCTAACCATAAATTTGATAACTGCAATGGATTGCTCGTCTCTCAAAACACTCATGTGCAAATTTTCATCACAATCCAATGTAAAATAAAGCCAATATCGCAAAAACATTAATCAGTGGATATGGACGACCCCTTTTGCCGACCCCTGACCCTAAATTTGATAACTGTAATGGATTTTTCGTCTCTCAAAACACTCATGTGCAAATTTTCATCACAATACGATGTATAAAAACGCCAATATCGCAAAAACATTAATCAGTGAATATGGACGACCCTTTTTGCCGACCCCTGACCCTAAATTTGATAACTGTAATCGGTTGTTCGTCTCTCAAAACACTCATGTGCAAATTTTCATCACAATCCGACGGAAAATAACGTCAATAACGTGAAAACAATATTTGTCTTGTATGGACGACCCCCTTCAGAAGGGGTCGTCCAAAAATCTAAAAACATTTTTCATCATTCCTGGTCCTTATGAGCATCCATGCCAAATTTCAGATCTCTAGCTCTTAAGGCGGCTGAGTCTATAGAGGACAAACAAACAAACAAACAAACAAACAAACATACAGATAATTGCTTTTTATATATATAGAAGATATATAAAAATGAATGTTTGTCTGTCTGTCTGTTCCCTATAGACTCGGAAACTACTGAACCGATCATCGTCAAAATTGGCATCTGAGGGTTTTTGAGGCCGGGGATGGTTTCTGTAATAGTCAAAACTCCATCCGACTTAAGGGAAGGGGGGCTTCCATACAAAATTTGTAGTTTTTCGAAACAAATGAAAGTCATGACATCCATTTTCTTGAGATTTTTTTTTTCCTTTGGGCGGTTTGTTTTTCGTCTCTATGGTCGAGGCGTCGCGAGCCAAAGGAAAGTAACCCAGGCATAGCATACTGATCAGTAGGAATATTTTGGCGCGTATTTCTCAACCAAGCATATTTTCTTTGAGGGGTTTGTTTTTCGTCTCCATGGGCGAACAAACGTCGTCGCAAGGGGATAGTAACCAAAGCACACTGTTCATTGATTGCTGGAAAATTTAACAATAAGGCGCCTGTTTCTCAAACACGTTGGGGCGATATGCAACCTAGATGTGTTTTTTTCTTGCTTATTTGATTTGTACACAGCACGTGGTAATAAATGACGCCTAGATGTGACACGGATTGATATTTTATCAATCGAATCAAAACCAATTGAAAGATTTGCAAAAATATATACTTCCATATTTAGTTCGTGTTAATGTATGCAGCATTCGACTTTTCATTCAGGAACATTAAAACATGTTCAAACGTTCAACTTTTTCTGTTAAAAAAATTAAAAAATATGTTTTCTTCTAGAAATTGTTACTTCGGCCCAAATACACAACTGAAACGAATTTAGAAATGAAAATGGAAGCTTTTTATTTTAAATAATTCTGAAAAAACCATCGTACTTTTTGCTTACATACCAATTCAAGTACCGTAAACTGGGGGAACTTTGATCACTTTTTTCATTCATTTTTGAATATTTTGGAAGGGGCTACTTTTTCGTAATACCTTAAAAGCTTTAAAACCCTTACTGAGGTGAGGAGTATTAAACATGATCATTGATTGCATTGAATTCAAACGACATTGGTGGTTATAATTAAATGTTTGTTACAAAACCGGATTTCGAGTTTCGGGGTAAATTTGATCACTATGGTTTTTACGTATCTCAATATCTTCAAAATTATTATTTTGATGCCATTCAGCACAGGAGGCTCCTAACATCGATAACAGTAATTTTTGTTTGGACTCAATTGAATTTCTTAACGTTTTCTTTCAAAATCAAATATACAATTAGTGGCAAAAATTATAAACATTTTTCAATATTTTTTTGCCTCAAAAACAAATGAAATTTTACCTTCATGCAATTACCTAAGTCCTCGCACTGTTCCCATGTTCTTTTTTTCTTCAAACTAAACCATTTGATAGGGTTTTTAGCCATTTTTTCTATACCGGCTTTTTTATGGAAAATGACCGTTTTTTACAATATCCAAAAATTATCATCAAATGACCATAAAAATTACATACAACCTAAACCAAGAAAAAAAGTTAAATTTTCTCATTAAACAATCCATTTCCTCCTAAATGCTTAAATTTGATCAGGAGAGATATTTGTTTGTGAGCCTTCAAAAATCCAGATATATTAAGATTTTGGAATGAAATTTAAATTAATATAAAAAATCTTCTTACAAAAACCAAACTTAGCTTATTTGTAACTCAATTTACAGGCTTTCAAACGTAGTAAACAGTTTTCAGATATTTTTACTTTTTACTTAGTTAATGATGATTATCTGCAAAAATTACATGTTGATCAAAGTTACCCCGCTGATCAAAGTTCCCCCAGTTTACGGTACGTACTTAACATGAAAAGTGTTTTTGTGTTACATGGCTGCATAAAAGAGACTTTTGATCCGCTTCGTTTTTGAAAAGCGAGACTTTAGAACTGATATTCAACTGGACGCAAAAATTTTAAGAGAAATTTTTAGTATACCCTTAAAGTGTTAAAAACAATATTCCCTTCTGTCAACTTACACGGTGGGGCAAGGGCAAACGTCGAACTTTTAAGAAATTCATTTTCAAAATGATTCAATATGTTGGAAAGACCAGAAGGGGTATTTCGAATGTTGAAACTGCAGCGGATATTGAACAGCATTCGTTAAAAGTGGAGTAACCAACACAAATTTATATTGCAGGAATACTGCAGATCGATCAGTGAAACTTGATAGAACAAAAAACAGGAATTCGTATTAAATCCATTTGAAAGCCATTACTCTGACGCATCTGTAAATAAGCTTTGCATTGACACTTGCCCCAATATACGAGACAAATGTAAACTTAGAAATTTGTTTTTGCCAACATTTTTGAATATTTGACTTTCAAAGAGAAAATAAAAAAAACACGCTGAGAACTTATTTAGTGATGCAACTGGTATTTTTTTTAAATATTTATATGTTTACCGTAGTAAGTTTATTTAAAAAAAAAGAAATTTGCACTGTATTTAAAACACAACTAATTTAATATATTTTTCATTACCATGATAAGTGCTGTTTGGGTATCGAGCCGGTTAAATTTGCCTACCTTCTTCAAGCAGTGGGGAAAAGATGGGAGAGTTCCCATGTAAATTTAAGAAAAAGAGCTTTTCAAAGAAGGGACCATATTTAAAAAGGTTTTTTTTGGGTACAGAGTACAAATTTCAGATCTTGAAAAAAGAGTTTAGAGATCAAGTTTCAGTAAATAATATATACCATCTTTGAATTGCAATTCAGAACTGCAGCTGCAGCTCTCATTTCAAAGTTGTTGGTTCTGAAGTATGATGAGGTTTGATTTAAAAAAATGCTCTCTAAAATCTAAATTTGAATAAATTTTTACAAATAACATTTATTTCCAGAAGGTGTAGCAAAGCACAACGGGTCAGCTAGTATATAGATAAAGAAGTTATGGAACAACGAAAAACAGTGGCCCATGGTTCCCCACTCTCCCATACTTTTTTGAACTTCCACAACCGTATAAATGTGGACTATTGGAATCTCTTAGGAACAGGAAGTTTTAACATATATAGATTAAAAAAAATTGAATCATTAACTTTTGTAAATGTTGAATTAGAATTTTCGAAAACTTGGGAAAACAAAATAATTAGATGTGATAAAAAATAGTTATCGGTAGGTAGTACCCGATTTTTCAAAAATTTCAATGTGAAGGGTAAACGAAAACAAAAATGTACCAATTGAATCCTAAATGTTCAATTTGCAATATTTTTTATCATAAGAAATTAGGTGACTACTCTAACACTTTACATGAAAGAATCATCAAGCAAAAATTTAGCATCTTTTGAGTTTCATAAGGAAATTACAGGAGAGTTTGATATTACAGTTTAGATTTTATTTGAAGATCATTACAGTAATAAAAAGTGTATCCCGATCATTTTCTCCATTCCTCCAACCAATTCATTAGCTCACGGTGTCTCTGATAGAACAATTTGATTTATCGAAAATTAGCATCGCTTATTTTTGCACCATTTGGAAACTGAAACTTTTATTTGAGCCCAAATTTGAAAAAAAATCCATCAGGGGGCCAGAACCATTTATTTTTCTGAAGTTTTTTTTTAACCTTTTTAATAATTTATTCAAAGGTAAAATCATACTAACTGTAAGTGTCAAACTTGTCTTATCTTCAGCGTTATTTTAACACCATATGTCAATAACATGATCTAATAGTAAAATTTCCTGGCTACAACTTAGTCGAAGACATCAAAGTTATACAAACCAATTGTACCAAAACTAGATACCAAAACTAGAAATAGTACCCTTACGACTTAGTTATATTTTAAAGTATTAAATAATCAGAACGGGTCCTTTACAAATGAAAAATCCATCATTTGTATAAGTTTAAGCAGGATAATCTTAAAGGGTGACACGGTCAAAATTTGGTCAAGGGAAAACGCGCGAAATCGTTTATTAAAAAAATCAAATTAAATTTCTTTTTCAAGTTTAATTAGTATAAAATTCAGGAAAAATATTCAGTTAGGCTTCCGCTTTTCAAATCCGAATTGCCGGGCCTTACCACCTTGTCCACCTTCTTCGCCGCAGAAAGCCAGTTTGCCTTGAACTGCTGCTCGTCTTTAGTAGTTTGGTCTTCTTCAGGTTCCGCTTGACAATAGCCCAGTATTTCTCAATTGGGTGGAGCTCTGGCGTGTTGGGAGGGTTCTTGTCCTTGGGAACCACCTGCACGTTGTTGGTGGCGTACCACTCCATGGCCTTTTTACCGAAATGGCAAGATGCCAAATCCGGCCAAAACAGTACGGAACAACCGTGTTTCTTCAGGAAAGGCGGCAGACGTTTATTCAAACACTCTTTCACGTAAATTTCTTGGTTGGCAGTCCCGGAAGCTATGAAAATGTTGCTTTTCAAGCCACAGGTACAGGTGGCTCGCCAAACCAGATATTTCTTCGCGAACTTTGACAGTTTCACGTGCTTGAAAATATCTGCTACCTTTCCCCTTCCTTTTGCCGTATAAAACTCCTGTCCCGGAAGCTGCTTGTAGTCGGCTTTGACGTAGGTTTCGTCGTCCAGAGAGGTTAGGGTTTCGCTTGAAACTACCCGCAACTCTCTTTGTCGTCTCAGCGGCTTCCAGTTTTCCAGACTTCCTGGCTGTCGACAAACGTTCCCCAAACACTTTAACTACATTTGTAACGGTTGATTTGGCAACTTTTAGCAATTTTGCCAGTTTTGCGTGCGAGTAGCTCGGATTTTCGCGATGCGCGAGCAAAATTTTAATACGCTGCTCTTTTTCCTTGGACGGCATTTTGACAACTGAAGAGTGAATTCCAAAATCAAAATAGGAGCAACATTTTACACACACACCTTCAAAATGAGGGGTGTTCAGGTTTTTTAAATGCAAAATTGAAAGAAATACGTCAAGTTGATATTGACCAAATTTTGACCGTATCACCCTTTAAGTAAAGAGCATGTACGTGGTTTTATTAGGAATAAAAATGTCTTCTGCTCTCTTGAAATTTTAGTTATTTATATTTTGTGCTAAGTTTGTGTTAGGACTTTTATGTATGTATGCACAGAGATGTTAAAATCGCGAGTCTACATACTCGCACTTTGCCCTTCTTTGCAGAACGATTTTATTTTTTTAAACTCAAACTGCAATGATGCTATCGATAGTTCAACTCGGAAAGCCTCAGGAAGTAAGCTTCGGGTAGATTCGGCAGAAGTAAACAGCAATCGGGGGCAGTGATGTCAACCTTCCAGATTTTGTCTGGATCTTCCAAACTTTTTGAACTTTTGCCAGACATTTTTTCAGGTTTCCAGACTTCCAGAATTTTGACATTTCTTCCAGACAATTCCAGACTTTTGGGTTTGGACATAAATTGTTCTAAGAAACTATGAAAATTCTATTTGGCCATGGTGTAATATGGCAGAAAATGATTAGAATTTATGCATTATGAATTCATAAGTGTTCGAAACCTATTAAAATTAGCAAATTCTTTGAAGATGTTTGTTAAATTGAGACTCAGAACGTGACTGATATGGTGACAGAAAAATACTATAGCAACATTGAGATCTGGGGACCAAAATAAAAGGTCGACACCTTCAAAACTAAGGTGTCCAGACATTTCCACAGATTTCCAGACATTTTGGAAAAATATTCCAGACTTTTCTGAAAAATAGTTGACAACCCTGATCGGGGGAAACATCAGCGAAGCGAACGTACAGTTCTGCGAATTCAAAATTCAAAACGTTTTCGTTCGGCAGCCGAACACATCAATCGGACAACGCATGGGGGCGTGGCTAAAAGTGATAGATACAAGGGAACGGTAAACGAGCGGGAGAAGGGTGCGAGGCAATGTTCAGTCGGTCCGTCGGGCAACGATCGCTCGTGTGCATTCGTGTACAGTAAGCTTCGTTCTGTTGCTTCGTTGGTGTGATTTTATTCGTGCGAGCAGGGTTGCCAACATTTATTTTCACAAATCAGGGAACTTGCGAAATAAAAATCAGGCAACGTTAGAGTAACGGAAATTTCGCTCAAAGTGATGAATTTTTTTTTTTGGTCATCGCTCCACATTTTCACTCCAATATGTGTTGTGAGCCTACTTAGTTGAATAATTCTGCTGCATCAAAGCAATCCCTTCAATTCTCTTTTTCAATAAGAATTAACGGGAATCTTTCGATTGCTTTGATTCAGCCACATTTTCACTTTTTCACTTCGGCTATGGTACCTACTCCAGTTCCTTACTACCCATTTTTCATGACATTCGCAAAAATCAGGCATATTTTCAAAAATCAGGGTAAATCAATGGCTATCAGGTTGTCAGGCAGAGCCTCGAAAAATCAGGCACCGCCTGAAAAATTAGGCACATTGGCATATCTGCCTGCGAGGCATTGAAAACATCAATGCAGGTCCAGCCAATTTCTGTGTGGCTTGGCCTTCGAACTGCTTCTCAGGCTACCATAGCCGATGGTTCGTCGAGGGAAGGCATCCAACCTTCAGAGATCTACAATGGTTGGCAATCCACTCCGCTTGCAATAGTCTCTTCAGATTTAACCCAGATGCATTCACTTTGAAATATATAATTATTTATACAATGAAACACATCTTACCTGTCGGCAACTTATGGGATTCGAACCCAAAAGTTTTTTTCTTGCTGATACCGGGAATCGAACACAGTACGCCTGGGTTACCAGACTCGCACCAGCCTATCCACTAGACCACATCAGCGCTCGTCTAAGTTTGTGTTAGGACTTTTAAGAACAAATATTTGGAATTTAAGGGAAATGCAACTTTTTTGGTTTTTATTTAATATTTTGTTTCCAAGTAATGCAAATGAAATTCCATTAATACTGGAAAATTCTCTGGCTACAACTTTTCCGAAGACGGCAAAGCGGTAGGAGTAGCGAGAAAATACTTATAACGCACCAAACATAGCATTTTTTTTAAAGAAACTAGCAACATTGACAGATTTTCCGTCCAATTTTCATAAATATTATTTGAACAAGAAAATTATTGATTTTAGAGCATTGAAATGTTCTTCCTAAGATTCTCTACCATCTGCAAAACAAAAAGTTGGAGTTTCCAAAAATGTTGAGTCACCATTTTTTTTTGCAAAAATTGAACTAATGTTGTGTGGACCTGTCTTGTAGCCAGAGAATTTTCCAATAAGCTTCATATATTGAAATTTCATTTGCATTGCGTTAGAACAAAATATTCCAAAGAAGAAAAACCAAAAAAGTGACTATCTCAGAACAAATTTTCGCGTGATTTTTTCATGGATCGTCCCAAGATTTCAACTGTTGAAAATTCTGGACAAATTGTATTCCACGAGAATACAAAATGAGTAGGTACCTATTTGGTTAAATTTGTTTCAGGAATGTATAGGAAGCCTCCAAAAACTCTTCCCGTCATGTCTCATTACCTTTTTTATAAGGTGATAAAAAGCGTCAAACGGATATCTTGCAGTGGCACTAAATAGGTACATTCACAGATATTTTAAAAAAGGTTCGAACTATTTTTACGGCTCTTTCTCTTCCAAACTATGCTCCTCTGGTGACAAAAGTTCAAGGCATCTTTTTCGACATGCTTAATGCGCTTCTGCCTTTATGCTGCAGTATTGTAGTGCTGCTGTAAATACTCATAAATTGTAATCCACTTTTCAATTTGGGGGCCCACAGTCTACATAAATATACAGATCTGCTGAGCTAGGTATGTACCTATAACTATCTAGTACCTAGTTGTTCTGGCGCGAGCGTGGGATATAAATCAGTAGGAACTTTCCTGGCCCGATGCCAACAGTTGCAGTTATTCGCTTTAGCCTGACTGACTAAAGAGAAGCCACAAATATTTGTCCTCTTGCAAACAAACAGCCAGCCAGCAGCCCTCAGGGCTGCATTTATAGGCTTTGGATGGAATATTCCGAAAGCCTCTAATGATGGTTTATCCCGGGAAAATGCCCGACAGCCATTGGATGTGTTTTTGTTCTCTGAAGACATATTGGAAGCCTGAGTTTCCTGTTTTCACAACGTCAAGAAGCTTTATGCTATCTTTCTATATTCTCGAGATTCGAATGCTGTATAGTATAATATAGGGATTGTTTTTGTACGGATCTATAAAAATAACAAAACATATTACTTCCACAGAGATCTGAAAAATACGAAAAACACAAACTGCCAAAGATCGATAAAAATCTGAAAAATTGACAATTGATTATTGAAACAGGGAACATTTGATCAAACAAGACATTTGAAATTTAAAATTGGAAGCAGCTCTCTTTTAAAGCAATTTGGCACTGAGTACAAGTAGCATATCAAATGCAGTCTCCATATTGTCTGGATCCGGGACAGTTGCATTTCAAGAGGACACATTGCAAAAGGCCGAAGGCAAGTATTTCCGTTTTGTTCGCCTTCAAGGAATGAGATCATTGCATAGGTTTATTTAATTTCAACGACTCAGTTTTTCTTTAATCGAGGCCATTTATCGACTAAGTTAGGCGTGTTATGTCATTGAAGGGTGACCCTTATTTAAAATATTCTTTCAAGTTTTACTCTTCCATCTTATGTTTATGTAACTGTCCCTCATTCGCCAAATTACGTTGTTCGTACTGGGTATAACGCTATACATGATTTTATAACTATATTTTTTATGAGGATCAAGCAATTTTGATGAAAAAATTGCCGTTCTGTTCAATACCATTAAATTCCAACCAATAGTGTTGAATTAATAATGAAGAGACTGATAAGGTGACCAATTCTAGTATTAATTCATAGAATTTCAACATATTGAGGACCAAATCTGAGGTATATCGACTTTTACTTTACGCTTTTTGTAACCCTGAGCATATCTACTCTGAAATGTGAAATTTATTTTAAATAATATTATAAGAAATCAAATACGACACTTGAATTAACTCAAGAATTTCATAACTACATATTTAATCCATTTTCTGTTACAATACGGCTAAGCGAATTTCTAGAATCTCTCGTTGTATGTTTCGCGGTTCTGAATGTGATAAGATTATCAAAAATAAATCAATAAATAAAATTAAGTCTGTTTCCATTGGTGTTTATGTCATTATGTCATATATAAAATAACTTATCAGTCCAGTTTTATAAATATAAGCTAATCATCAGTCAAAAAACAGCGGTTTCAAGAATAAAATCAATGATTTTCCATATATTTCCATTCATGACATGTGACAAAGGAAACCAAAAACTTTAATTACTTCAAATGAATCTTTAAATCAGCCTCAATTTAGCTGACATAAAGAAATTTCATTATTAGAATCGGGATGGTCACGATCTTTGTTAAAAAATGCCATCTTTTTTGGCCATTTTGCCTTCCTGCTCAATTCTTAGACGCCATAAAAAATATAATGATTTTTTTTCGTCAATAGATTCTGAACATGTAGACGATTCCAAAATGGTAAAATTTATGGAAATCGGTTCAGTAGTTTTGGAGAATTCAGCCAAAATAGTAATCCGGGTATATATGACCCTAACCGGCTAATTGTCCTTTTTTAACCGCAAAGGAAGGTTAATTTAACTTAGTTCACACATAAGAGATTCTAAGTGTAACATTATGTGCTTCCATATCTATGTACTCAAGAGTACAAACTTCCAGTGGCAACTGGCCAAGGAGTATTTAAAGGAGGTAATAGTCCTATTTGCCGCTGATAGTGTTCGTGATATTATGCAGGTTGTTTCATCAACACTTTTCAGTTTTGGGACAATCAACCTCAAAAACGACCATGTATGTCGACCGGCTGCCCGTTTTTTGTACTGAGAGTTTTTGAGGTTAATCGTCCCGTCTCATCTGTACACGCTCAGCAAGTGTGCGTAAGAAATGTCAAAAACAACTCTATGCCGAAGCAGCCCTGATTTAGCATTGGTTGAGGTTGTGACGTCACTGTTGCTAATAATCTTCTAATTTACATAGAAAATTGTTAGCAATTCAAAAAATCTGTAGAATTTTTTGAACTTTGAAGGCGTGAAATTCTAGAAGGATTCTTTTTTCAAGGGTTGCTAGCGATTTTTCATTTTGAAATTCCAAAGTTTTTTCCCGGTTATAAACGATGATTTTCCCGGTTGTCCTCTACGGGCACGAGACATGGATATTGCTCGAGGAGGACCTGCGTATACTCGGAATATTCGAGCGAAGAGAGTTAAGAATAATCTTTGGGGGCGTGCAGGAGAACGGAATGTGGAGGCGAAGGATGAAACACGAGCTAGCGCGACTCTACGGCGAACCCAGTATCGAGAAGGTGGTGAAGGCTGGCCGGATCAGGGAAGCAAATCGAGCAGATCTGATAATGATAACTGGTTTATCACTTTTGTAACAGTTAGCGATAAATATGAGAATGCGATGACTTCTCATCCCTTTCCAATGCCGATCCAGACAACTAGTCCGAAATTATTTTCTCTCGGTCAGTTCTAGTTCTGACAATATTCCCCCGGCAAAACTGAAAGCGATCTAAACAACAAATGCACAGAGACCACCAGTCCGATTGCTCGGGTCGGAATTTGGGTCTAAACCGGCTGTTTGGACCACGGATGCAGGTGCTCTTACGTCCATTCTGACTCTCCGCGCCCTTAACTCCATGCAAAATAGTGAGAAATTTTCTCTAGTCCGGGAGCGAGAACTTATCCTTAATGTTACAAGCAGGGTTGCCAACATTTTTTTTTCAATAATCAGGGAACTTGTCAAATAAAAATCAGGAAAAATCAGGCTACGATAAAGTAACGGAAATTTGCTAAAAGTAATGACCTTTTTATTTTTTTGGTCACCGCTCCTCATTTTCTCTCTAATCTGTGTTGTGAGCCTACTTGGTTGAATAATTCTACTGAATCAAAGCATCAAAGCAATCGAAAGATTCCCTCTAATTCCCTTTTTAAAATAAGAATTCAAGAGAACCTTTCGATTGCATTTATTCAGTCACATTTCCACTTTTTCGCTTCAGCAATGGAACCTAATCCAGTTCCTTACTACTTATTTTTCATCACATTTGAAAAAATCAGGCAAAATTAGGCATATTTTCAAACATCAAATTCAATGGCTTATCAGGTTGTCAGGCAGAGCCTCGAAAAATCAGGCAATACCTGAAAAATAAGGCACATTGGCATCTCTGATTACAAGAGACGATAATTTTGAATCGGAATGCATAGCTTATCGAGAACAAAATTGAAGTTGATAAACGCTAGTATAGTGTTCTTGCGGATGAAAATCTCTCTCACAGGTGTTTTAATCGGCAAATTCTATCGGAGGAAAACGATTTTTTGATTCCCTGGGACGGATACGATGGGCAGGATATGTTGCTAGAATGCTGAACGACTGTCCTGCAAAACAGGTGTTCGCAAATCCGGTAGCGAACGACGCGAGCAGAGCAGAGGCGAGCAGAGGCGCAACGAGCGAGGTAGTTAGACCATTCGTGGAGCGTGATCTGTCGAATGTGGGATGTCCGAGAAATTGGAGAACGGTTGCCATGGACCGAGTGAATTTTAGGAATTATGTTCGTCAAGTTATGTCGTGAGATGGAATGCTATGAAAATAAATAAATAACACAAGAACAACATTGAAAAACCAATATCTTTTTCTGGTGAAAAAGTGGTGTAATTTTGCTTAAAAACGTCATACGCTGCCGAATTATTTGCTTTTTGACTAAAATTATTTTATGAAATATGTATATCAAACACTGAATCATTTGACGTCTCAAACTAAAACTGGTACAGTTGAACCTGAATATTCAAGCGAGAAACCTCTATATTTAAGTGAGAGAAAACACCAAGTCCCAAGCTTTTCAAAGCACAGAACCTCTTTAAGTGAGAGTGTAAAACCTCTATAAACTAGAGCCGTTTTCCTGATAAGACCAAAGAAATCAGAGAAAATACCACTTTTGTGTTGAAGTTTTGATAAAGAAATGATATTGGGTTAACAAAGAACAAATATCGATAGTTCCGTATAAAAACTCTCTCGAGAAAACTTCGAACTGATGCATAAACCGGTTTCTTTTATTAAAATTAGTAGATTTTTATCAAATACACATTGAATACTTGTATTTCTAGATCACTTTAATGCATATGCATGCAGCTGACTCTCTCTAAAAGAATACCTGAGTAAGTTAGAAACCTCTTTAAGCGAGAAAAAAAGTTCAGTTTTTTGGACTCTCACTTGTCCAGTTTCGACTTTAGTTAGTTTTGTGTTAAGTTTTGTCGATAAAATATTGATTATTTATATTATTTGAATTATTCTGCGGAGCGATAAAATGAGATATCTCATAGTGCTCTGTAATTAGTTAAAAAAGCGATTCAATATTCGTTAATTTACTAATGAAAAAATTTCCAACGTGACAAATTTCCCGGTGAGGTGCCAAAATTCCCGGTTTCCCGGTGACGCGTTTAAATTCCAAAGTTTTTCCCGGTTTACCCAGTATCCTAGCATTCCTTTAGAAAATTAAACAATCAAAATAGTATATTTAAATATAAACCACAATCTTTCATTAAAATTTAGAAAACCAAATTAAAAATGATTTTCAATTATGTCAATAATTTAAAATGAGAAATGTTTATGGTACACCAGCTAGATTTAAATCTGAATATGACCCAATACTAAGCAAAAATACCAATGTATAGCCCAACTTTAAAAGTTATAAAAGAAATAACGACAGTAAATCTCTTTTTAAACAATGGTCAAACAACTGCACTCACATATACAGGTAGCGCGCGCTTCTAATAACATGAGAACAAAAGTAGGTATATCAAACCAGGTGAAAACACTGTTTTTTCGTGCTTTCTTGAGTGTTTGCAGCAAAACTGACTTCAAGTTTCAGTTGGTATTTTTTGCAGAATATTCGGCGATGCAGACGGTTTTTTAGACACCATTGAAAGCTTAAATGAACGAAAATATAACGAAATGAAACAATGTAAAAAAGAAAAAAAGATATTGTAAACTCTACGCAGGATAAATGATCGCAGAGACGAACTACACAGCAAAAATTATTTCCTGTAAAATTACGCAAATGTTCTGTAACAAAAAGGAGCAGGACATTTACCGGACATTTGCATCCGCTCATTGTCACCATCTTTAATTTCTTCTAACTTTTTATCCGTCTATAAAATTTCGTAATCTTAAAATGTTCTTACTAAAAAGGACATCACTTTTCATCGATGAGGCCGATAAAATTGGGTAACAAAAGTTTTCATAGATTATTCGAAAAAAATAACTTTCTTCCGTGGTGTCATATTCGTTTAACATGAACCTGTCACTTTTATTTGCCCAACGGCTTACTGATACTAATACCACCTAATACACTGTGCAAAAGTCCAATTGGACTTGTTTTAAAAATATTGTTGACTGAAATCCTTTTCACATAAAACAAAGTTGGCCTGTAGGTACACTTGCTAGAACTTGAAGTATTCTATGCTATTCTTGTTAATACAGGATTTCAATTCATCTGCGTGTTGATTAACTTGGGCATTCATCATCTGGAAATTATTTAGAATTCAGAATCTCAATTCTTTATATTTAAGATGAAGAATCAAGAGTATGAAATCAGCAGTAGAATACAAAAACGGGTTAGTTATGGCTCAAATCTAAAAATCAGAATTCAAAAAGTTCAATTTTCAAACTTGCTGTAATTGAAACTATACAACTTTGTTTTTCTATATGTTAAATGTTTATAGTGAAAATTACAAGTCAGTGCAATTCTCCCTGATGCGTAGCGGAGATTTCGTTTCCTGTCATTTGCACAAGCGAAATTTATCTAAAAAAGGCTGAAAATCTCTCTTTCCGAGCGAGGAGATTACGAAAGAAGAAGGAATAATTATAATTTCAATTTCATCTTTCCTGCCTGCCTGCTGGCTCTTTCTGGTATCTATGAAGGTATTAAAAGACCCATGAAGAAGGAAGCTTGTTGAATACTATACGTCGTGACATGGGCGTAGCTAATGATTTATTGTAGAGAGGTTTGAGTTACAAACCGTTTTTACCGACATGTAATTAAGAAAAGCTCCATCATATTTCATATTGAGTTTT
The DNA here is from genome assembly GCF_029784155.1 of Uranotaenia lowii. Classification (NCBI taxonomy): domain Eukaryota; kingdom Metazoa; phylum Arthropoda; class Insecta; order Diptera; family Culicidae; genus Uranotaenia; species Uranotaenia lowii. Next base: position 156,634,519 of record NC_073692.1, on the reverse strand, counting down.
TGTCAGACGAAATTTAGACATTCCATAAATATTTTCCTGAAAATCTAGACCACGTGTCCCTTCTTCAGGCTCCGCCTTTGGTTCAAATACAGACTGGGAACAAAAACCGTAAAGCTGATTCTAATTTATGACTTTGTTAGCGTCCTACCAACAACAGTCCCTTCATTCCATCGTCGCCATCTTCAAGTAAGTTCAACTGTATAGAAATGGTGAAGCTTTTCAATTGAGCTTAGAAACGGATGCTGGAGTCTGCCTATTATTGGAACACACAGCAGGAGACCGTGAGGGACCTTCTCCTATCAACAGCAGCCACAAATCATCGGAAGTGGGAAGCTGTGAAGTTCAATGAATAAAATTAATCTATCACTTTATTTCGAATCGATTTGAGCTAAACGACATTAGATATCTTGGTACAAGTACGATCTCGTACAAGTGAATGGGTGTGACGAGTTGAGCTCAATGGTGCTACCTCGTTAAGCCTTTATTGGCATTCAATTATTGATACCGCATCGAAATTGAGACATCATTGTCTCGGACAGGGCCGAGGGAAAACCTCCTCTAAGTGTATCGGATCAGATATCGATATCGTTTGAACCATTTGGTGCCAGCATCTTTCCCCGTCATTCCTTTTGACTCAACTCTTAAGAAGAACATGAAACACTTTTGTTCTTCTGTTAACCTGAGCAGAATTTTCCTTCAACCTAACTCATCTATAGACTAGAATGAATTCTTTCGATACACAAGTGTTGTGAGTCACAACTTGTGACGAATGGAAAGCTTTCCACTTATCAACTGCAACGTTAACGATTATAAACGGACAGCTGGGTGTCGTTTTATGGCCTAATAAAGGGCTGTTGAAGACTTCGAGGAGCAATAAATTGGCGCATATGGCGATGGAAACGTGTTCTTATTTGATTACTGCAAGCGGAAAATAATTTAAAAATATATAATTAGAGTAAATAGTAAACAATGAATTTTTTATTAATGTTTTCATACTTTGCTAGAAAATTTGGTTCATGTTGAATACGAATCGTTTATCGTGTTTACCGGGATGGCATTTCTTATGAAACGGATTTGAAATAAATGGATCTTTCTTAATAATTATGTAAGGAAAGATTGAGTATCGTGGGCCATCGGTTAATGTGGCCCATCAAAATATCTCGGAAGGGTGTGGAGATAAAAATCATGCTCAACATAAGTTGTTGAATTGTTTACGCAATATATGCTGATCTTATATATATAAAAATGGAGGTATTTTCTTTGTAACAACATCACGTATGAATGGTCGGTCGGAATGAAGCGAAATTTGGTATCCGAGGGTTTTTTGGGTCAGAGATGGTTTGTATAATAGTTTTAAGAATCTCACTTTTTATGAAAGGGGGGTCCCCATACAAAGTTATCTCTTCCCATCTTATATATAAAAATGGAGGTATTTTCTTTGTAACAACATCACGTATGAAAGGTCGGTCGGAATGAAGTGAAATTTGGTATCCGAGGGTTTTTTTTGGTCAGAGATGGTTTGTATAATAGTTTCAAGAATCTCACTTTTTATGAAAGGGGGGTCCCCATACAAAGTTATCTCTTCCCATCTTATATATACAAATGGAGGCATTTTCTTTGTAACAACATCACGTATGAAAGGTCGGTCGGAATGAAGTGAAATTTGCTATCCGAGGGTTTTTTGGGTCAGAGATGGTTTTTATAATAGTTTCAAGGATCTCACTTTTTATGGAAGGTGGTCCCAATACAAATTCAACATTATTTGTTACGATTTCCAGAAGAATGCAGTTAAGGACGTGTAGATGAAATTAAACACTTATTACAATTTTTACTTTAGAAGGTAAAACGAAGTTTACCGGGTCAGCTAGTTTTATTTAAAATGCCAAAACATGTATCTGCAAATTTTTCCGTCTTTCGCCAATTGTATTTGGTGTGAAACCCCATCTTTTATAACAAAAATATGCCTACCTATATGCATATATGATCATAGTTTGGTTTTGTTCTTTCATGTGGAAAAGGATTTTTTTAATGAAATACCACTCAAACGCCACCAAATTGCAAATTAAAGCTCATGGAAACTTGATGTGAGGTATCGTGGTCCATCTATTTTTTCGATTTTTACACATTTGAATCAAAATACATTTTCCAGGCTGTTAAATTTTCTTATGCCAAATGAAGACTTAAAGGTATTGAAGACTTCATTTAACCATTTTACTCATATTTTATTTACAGTCCATACGCAAATGCCCGCGCCTTGGCCTTAATTCCGGCCATAAGATTCTGCACAACCTGTGAATCAACCGTTTTTTTGCATGTAAACCAATACTTTCTTAGGTTCTTCGACTGTCTTCACTACCTTAGGTCGTTTGAAATTGGGAGGGTTGAACATTTTCGGCACTAAATTGACCTTATTGCCCGCATACCACTTCAGCACGTCCTTGGAGTAGTGGCATAAGGCCAAATCAGGGTGGCCAGGAGTTTCCATTTTCAAATTTCCGGTTTTTTCCCGGTTTTTCGATCGAGATTTTATGATTTTCCCAGTATTTAAAAATATGAATGTGATAAGCAGGGTTTTTTTTAAACCAAAATAAGTCCTTTTTTCATGTCAAACGTAAGAATATTCTGATAACGAAGATGTTTGTTGGAATTTCTACAGATATTGTTTAAACAAATTATGAAGAAAATAATTGAGGCCCTTAGAATCAGAGGGTGAGGTGCCAAAATCACCAACTTTGAGTTAAGTACTTACACCAATAAATTCTTCAATTTGAAATTACTTTATCGCACACAAAATTTGATTATTCTGATTTCTGAATTATGAAATATCGAAATATAATCATCGACGATAAATTTCGGGTGAACTATGGGTCTATAAATCAAATCTAAGTTAAGTTTGGATTCATGATTCGAATTTTAACTGATTAATGCTGATTGATATTCTAACTAAATTCTTTTTCTCTGTAATCTTGAGAACGGAATCCACTTAACTTTATTTCTCCTATTATTTTAAAAGTTTGATTTTCTTCTCGTCTTGAATACTGAGTGAGCCTGAGTCTGAGTTCTAAGAGCTTGACTTTGAACTTAGCATGTTAATCTAAACTCTGAGTTTGAATTTGCAATCCAACCAAAAAATTTTAATATCGTAATTCAAATTTTAAATTTGAAGTTCTAACACAAATTCACAAAAACTTTAAGGCTTGAATTTGCTTTTCAAATAAGCCTTTTTATTGTGATAATATCTTAATGTGATTCTTAAATTTAAACAATCTGTATTTTTCAAATTTTTAGTCAATAATGAATGCGATTACCAGTAAAAGCGCAAAATGTTAAATAGAATCACGCAAGCATCTTGTTCTACCGTTTGGGCATTTTATGAATTAACCATGTAACATGGTAGCAATTTATTTTGAATTTTTCTGTTTTCTTGCATTTTTCCCCGCAGAATTTAAAGAATTCCCGGCTCTAAAAGGTTAAAAATTGAATTTATTTGTGAAAAACAAATTTTTTGAACATATGAAAGATAAGTTCTTCACGCTTTCGACGCTTATAAAAAAATTGTAAAATTGTAAATGTCCAAAATTAGTAAATTAACAAAAGGAAATTTCAATATATTTTTGAACTCGAACACTTCAGAGCACTAAAAGGTATGTGCTTAACTAAAAATTTCCGATTTTTCAAGAAATCATCGACTTTTGCCCACATTTTCCCCATGGAATTTAGAGTCCAATTTTATTTCGCTTTTGAGAAAAAAAAATTATAATATGAATTAATTTTCAAATTCAATTGGTTTATTTTATACAGGGGAAAAATGATTCATTCCCGGTTTTGATTTGGAATTCCCGGTTTTTTCCCGGTTTTCCCGGTCCCATTTTCAATTCCCGATTTTTTCCCGGTTCGCTGGCCACTCTGCCAAATCCGACCAGAAGATTTTTGGGACGTTGTGGGCCATCAGGAGATGAAGCAGCCGCTTCTGGAGGCACTGGTACACGCCAATTTGGACATCTTCTGATTGCGGACATGCTCCGGAACGCTGAACTTATCCTTGGCCGTAAAAAACAGGTTGCCGGGGATCTGTTTGAAGTCGACCCTACATATGTTTCGTCGTCCATAATGCAGCATTCAACTTTCGTCAGCATGTTGAGGTACAACTTCCTGGCACGGGTTTTGGCGGACTTGTTCTGCTTCTCGTCGGGATTAGGGGCCTTTTGTACCTTGAACGTTCGAAGCTCAGCCTTAGTTTCGGCCTTCTGGACAAAATTTCGGCATAGGTGCAGCTTTTTAGCCACATCCCGAACGAAGGCGTTCGGGTTTCGGTTGATTTTTGGGCTTCCGATCGGTGGTCAATCGCGACACAGTGGAATTCGCGATTCCCAACGTTTTAGCGATGGAACGACGCAAGAACGATGTTCTCGTGATGAATGCGCAAGATTTCAGAACGCACAAGATGTTCTTTCAACTCCATTTCCGTGAGTTTTGATCACAATACACTATACACAATACACTTCGTTACGAGCTTCAAAAATCCTGGGAGGTTATTGTACTTCAATCTGCTATAATATTCGGGTGATCCCTTCATCTTCTCTGTATTGGCTCTTCTGTGTACTTGGTTCCCCCTTGATCTTGTGGGAAATCTGGGTATCAAATACTGAATTGGTTGGTTATGGTGAAAAAGCGGATTATGTAGCATGTTGTGGATCTGAATGACGCTTTGGAGTTCCCTTAATGCGGCTATTGGTAGTATCGACTGCTGATCCCCAAATCGAAGCCATGTATTGCAAATTGGCTTGCACAAAAGCATGGTATAAACAAGTTAACTGTTTGGTTTTTTTTCCTGTTGGTGAGAGAGTCCACTGTGACCATTAAGTTGATCTATTGTAGTATTACCTCGTGTTATTATTTTTACTTTGCTATGCTACTTGACTGACACCCCTGCTCTATTGGTTGAAGTTGCAATTGTTTACCGGTAGCACTACGAGCATACACATAACTAGGTAGGATCTCCAAGTGCAATCTAAGTTCCCTTGAAAAGATCCATCCACATGCATGTGCTGCATCATTGAGGCGTACAATTCCAAGGTATACCCGGCTAGCATTTCACTAATGCTAAAACCGCCAACCTTCATCATACTATGTGTGCCAGGTTATGTCACGACCGGGATTCGATCTCCTGAACGTTGGCCACGATCTGCTGGCAAACTGTTTGGTTGGTACGAACCTCGATATTTTCCTGATGATACTGTGTATTGCACTTAATTCTTTTCGAAGGCCATTTACGTGTACGTTCCATCTTATACGCTCGTCAAAGTTAAGACCCAGATACTTGAACGTTTTAACTTGTTCAATCGTGGTTTGATCAATTTTTAACTGAGAGTGGTCCACAGACAGGCGATTCGTTGATCTGAAGATCATATATTTGGTTTTATCTAGGTTCAGCGAGAGAAGTTTGGCGTCGAAAAACGCTTTCAGCTTTTCCAAATCAGTTGACATCTGGGAAGTTATTGATAACGATGTATCGTCAGCAAACAGCCTGGGTTTACCATACAAATTTAACTCATGCAAATTGTTAAGATAGATGATAAACAGGAGAGGCCATAAGTTCCTTGAGGAACCCCAACTGGAAGTTCTCCAAGGTCACTTGTTGCTTGATTGACTTGGACGTATTGCCTCCTGTTAGCTAGGTAACTAGCAAGTAGGGAGTTCGCGTTACCCCTGATTCCATGAGCATCCAGTTTTTGAAGGAGAATTGAGTGATCGATGGTGTCAAAAGCCTTTTTTAGGTCCAAGAATAGCACGCCCATAAATTTGCGATTATCCAGAGCAGTGTAAATGGCATCAACTAGTTTGGTTGCTGCTGTTTGAGTACTCGATCCTTCACGAAATCCGTATTGATAGCTATACAGTAGGTAGTTTATGGTGATTTAGAAATTGCGTGACACGATCTGCTATAAGCTGTTCTAGGATCTTACTAAAGACCGATAGTATTGAAATTGGGCGATAGTTACTACGATCCGTTTTATTTCCTGCTTTAAAGATCGGTAAAACTCGTGCCATTTTCAGGAATTCTGGGAATACACCGTTCTGTATGCAGTCGTTAAAAATATCCTTTAACAAGAAGCCACAAAGATATGATTCGCATTGACAAAGTGCGCTGGAATCCCATCTGGTCCCGGAAGAAGAATCAAGCTTGTTAATTTTCAGAATAACTTCTTGTTCTGTTGCTGGATGAAGATAGATAAATACTATTACCGCTTCCGATGTATCGATGTTCATTACTATGGAAATGCTCGGGGGTGCGAGCAACCTTAGCGGATATCGGGTACCCAACCCCGGTGGATGCTTTGGTCGCATGCAGAATGAGTTAGGGGGCTTCGTACGCGTCTGTTCTCCATGTTAGGGGCGGCGTGCGGAGTGCAACAACGTCCTGGTGGTGTTCGGGACCCAAAACAGCAACATCACGACGGTCCTCCTGCGAGATAGTGGGGTTAGCTGCGGGCCTTGCGAGCCTGTGACTACTAAAAAACATAAGCAACGAATAACGAACAACAAATTTCGGATGGAAATCGGCAAAGACCCACGCGACGAAAAGGGACTAGCGATTGGAAACTTGGAACATGGAACTGCCGATCTCTAAATTTTGTGGGCAGTACCCACGTGCTCTCCAACGAATTGAAGAGCCGCAAATTCGACATCGTAGCGCTGCAGGAGGTATGCTGGAAGGGCTCCACGGTACGAACGTATCCAGATGGTCGTGCCATCTACCAGAGCTGCGGCAACACACACGAGCTTGGAACAGCTTTTATAGTGATGGGAAAGATGCAAAAGCGCGTGATCGGGTGGTGGCCGATCAACTCACGAATGTGCCGGTTGAGAATCAAGGGCCGGTTCTTCAACATCAGCATCATCAACGTGCACAGCCCTCACCTCGGAAGTACCGGTGACGACAAAGACGAATTCTACGCGCAGCTGGAGCGTGAATACGACCGTTGCCCAAAACATGATATCAAGATCGGCATCGGGGATTTCAATGCTCAGGTTGGCCAGGAGGAGGAATTTAAACCGACAATTGGAAGGTTCAGCGCGCACCAGCTGACCAACGAAAACGGCCTCAGACTCATTGATTTCGCCGCCTCCAAACGAATGGCCGTACGTAGTACCTTTTTTCAGCACCGCCTTCCACACAAGTACACCTGGAGATCACCGTACCAAACTCAATCACAGATCGACCACGTTTTGATCGACAGCCGGCACTTCTCGGACATCATCGACGTCAGATCCTGTCGGGGCGCCAACATCGAGTCGGACCATTATCTGGTGATGGTGAAGATGCGCCCAAAACTCTCCGTAGTGAACAACACGCGAAACCGGCGCCCGCCTCGGTTAAATATCGCGCGACTGAAGCAACCTGAGGTCGCGGCAGACTACGCGCAATCGGTCGAAGCAGCGCTGCCGGCAGAGGGCGAGCTTGACGAAGCCCCTCTCGAGGACTGTTGGGATACCATCAAAACAGCCATCAACAGTGCTGCGGAGAACGTCATCGGTTATGTGGAGCGATCTCGACGGAACGACTGGTTCGACGAGGAGTGTAGGAGGGTGATGGACGAAGAGAATGCCGCGCGGGCGGCAGTAGTGCAAAGAGGCACCCGTCGAAATGTGGAAAATCACCGACAGCGGAAGAGGCAGCGAGTTCGACTTTTCCAGGAGAAAAAGCGCCGCCTGGAGGAGGAGGAGCTCGAGGAGCTGGAGCAGCTGCATCGTTCCCAAGAAACACGAAAGTTCTATCAGAAACTCAACGCATCCCGCAAAGGCTTCGTGCCGCAAGCCGAAATGTGCCGGGATAAGGACGGGGGTATCCTGACGGACAATCGTGAGGTGATCAATAGGTGGAAGCAGCACTTCGATGAACACCTGAACGGCGCACATGCAGGAGATCAAGACGGTGGGGGAAGGTACATTGCCGGCGTAGCCAACGACGAAGAGGAGCCACTCCCAACGACGAGTGAAGTTAAGGAAGCCATTCGCCAGCTGAATAGAAACAAGTCGGCTGGGAAGGATGGCATCGCAGCTGAACTCATCAAAATGGGCCCGGACAGGTTGGCCGATTGCCTACACCGGTTGATAATCCGGATCTGGGACATAGAACAGCTACCGGAGGAGTGGAAGGAAGGGGTAATATGCCCCATCTACAAGAAGGGCGACAAATTGGACTGTGAGAACTACCGAGCGATCACTGTCCTCAATGCCGCCTACAAAGTGTTGTCCCGAATCCTACTCCGCCGCCTCACGCCACAAGCAAACAGATTCGTGGGAAGTCATCAGGCCGGCTTCATGGAGGGACGGTCTACGACGGACCAGATATTCACATTACGGCAAATCCTCCAAAAATGCCGTGAACACCAAGTCCCTACGCATCATCTATTCATCGACTTCAAAGCCGCATACGACACGATCGACCGTAACGAGCTATGGAAAATCATGGACGAGAACGGCTTTTCCGGGAAGCTTATCAGACTGATCAAGGCGACGATGGATGGAACGCAGTGCTGTGTGCGGATTTCGGGTGAATTGTCGAGTTCATTCGAATCGCGCAGGGGGCTTCGACAAGGTGATGGTCTATCCTGCATGATGTTCAACGTGGCGCTAGAAGGTGTTATTCGACGAGCGGTGGGCGAAATGCGGGGCACGATTTTCAACAGATCCAGTCAACTTATCTGCTTTGCCGATGACATTGATATAGTCGGCAGATCATCTGCGGCGGTGGAGGAGATCTACCGCAAACTGAAACGCGAAGCAGGAAGGATTGGGTTGATGATTAATACGTCCAAGACGAAGTACATGCTGGCCTGCGGATCCGAGACCGACCGAACCCGCTTGTCCAGTAATAACAAGGTCACGATCGACGGCGACGAGCTGGAGATAGTCGAAGACTTTGTCTATCTCGGCTCACTGGTGACCGCAGACAATGACACCAGCCGTGAGATCCGGAGGCGAATTATCAGCGGAAGTCGTGCCTACTATGGACTCCACAAGCAACTGCGATCGAGAAGACTTAGCCCTCGCACGAAGTGTAACCTGTATATGACGCTCATTAGACCGGTTGTTCTCTACGGGCACGAGACATGGATATTGCTCGAGGAGGACCTGCGTACACTCGGGGTATTCGAGCGACGAGTGTTAAGAACCATCTTTGGCGGCGTACAGGAGAACGGAATGTGGAGGCGAAGGATGAACCACGAGCTCGCGCGACTCTACGGCGAACCCAGTATCCAGAAGGTGGTGAAAGCTGGCCGGATACGCTGGGCGGGACATGTTGCGAGAATGCCGGACGATTGTCCTGCAAAACAGGTGTTCGCTACGAATCCGGTAGGAACAAGACGAGCGGGGGCGCAACGAGCGAGGTGGTTAGACCAAGTGGAGCGTGATCTGGCGAACGTGGGGTGCCCGAGAAATTGGAGAACGGTTGCCATGGACCGAGTGAATTTTAGGAATTATGTTCGTCAAGTTATGTCGTGAGACGGAATACTATGTAAATAAATAAATAATAACTATGGAAATTTCTCGGGATTGTGGCCACGAGTTGAGCCCCAATGTTACAAAAATAGTTATTGAATGCATTGGCTAAGGGTTTTCCTTCCGCCGTTACCAATCCATTTAGCTCTAACTTTAGCATACTCCCTTTTCGATTAATTCGCTCCTATCAAGAGATTCAAGTTTTTCCACATAATTTTCTGATTCGAGTTGTGGAATAGTTTGTCGTAATAAATTTTCTTTGCCTCAGCTTTGGCACGAATGGGGTTTTTCGATACTAGCATCAAAGCATTTTTGAATTCATCGTTAGCAGGGTACTTTTTGCTACGTACAAGAGCTTTTTCTTTCATTCGCCTCAGATTCCACACGTCTAGCGACATCCACGGGCAATATCCTTTGACCTTGGCTTCGATCGATTTCGTTTTTGAGTATTTTTCTTTTAATTGATCATACAATATGTACTGAGCTTTTCTAGTTTTTCGGCAGGGCTGTTCGCTTAAAGGTTATAAAACTCTACACGAAACGCTTCGTTAAGTTTTTCATGTTGCACCACTACTTTTTCCAACTTGCTGAGAACTATCGATTTTTTCAAGATTCAAGGTGGTCAAAACCATGCTGTGGTCGCTAATATTGAGTGGAACTGTTTCATTTAATATTTGTTCGAATAATAAATCTGGGCAAACAACGTGATCCAGAATGTTACAGCTTGCTGGACGGGTTATAAATGTATTCGATACTCGACATCCGTAACAGCTTAGAAGATCTACGTACTGGTCGACTACGGGGCAATTCGTTTTATTGATTGGAATGTTCATGTCACCTACCGGCAAAAAAATGGGAATTTGACTTCAAGGATGCAAATACGGAATCAAGTTTGTCGAAAAAACTGTACATTTTGAGAAAGAGGTCGGTATGGCATGGACGTCGATTGGCGAGCAACCTGGTTTAGTGAAAGCCATCAATATGTAAATTTTCGATCTCTGAGACAATAAGGGACTCTTTTACAAGAACAGCAAGTCCCTCGCTGCTAGAATCAGGACGACAGGAAAGGAAGCTGCGATATCCATCAATAGCGGCCAGGTACTTTTTCTCCTTTCTGAACCATGTCTCACCAAGAACTAAGACTTCGATAGACGCAGGAAATTCTAACAACATTTTTAAGGAATCCAACTTATTTGGATCGTTAAGGCCTCTGATGTTAAGTTACAGAACTTTTAAGAAGTGACGATTGTTTTTATTTCGGTTATTTGTATACAAAGAATCTAACGAATCGTGTAATATATTTTATTTGAATCAATCATTATTATAATTTTATACAGGTACAAATAGGAACAATATCGTTTTTTACAGTTCTCTGAACCCAGCAACACGTTTTGGTGAAGACATTTCCGGCAGTGTGGTGTTTGATGTTCCCATGTCGAGTGAGTGATTCAAACAGCGCTTCTGCGTCGATTTGACAAGCACGCATATATCATTCCGGTTCCCAATTTGTTCAATTTTTGCCCCTTCATGGCGCTTGAACAGGATTTTTCCATCTCGTCCAAGCCAAACAAACTTAATGCCGAGCTCACTCTGCATGCTCTTCGCTTCGGACAGCAATTCTTTCCCGAGAGTAGTCAATTTATCTCGAATTGTCACTTTGTTCGAAGATCCAGCAAAAATCTCATCGATCTGCGATGCCTGTAGAACTCCCCGTTCACGTTTCTTTTGGAAAAGCAACTTTTTGGTTTGTGTACGCTCAAACGTAACAAGTATTGGTGTAGTTCTCATCGATGAATTTTTGCTCAATAACCTTTTCACCTCGGTGACATCACCATCCTTCAGTGGACATCCGATTGTAGTTGCTAGTTTTTTCAAAAGTTGACCTGACATCTTTCAAACATCTGAGAAGTGTCGGAATTAAACAACAGAAAGGGTTGCCGATTGTCGAGGTGAATTCATACACTGCCGGCCAAAAGTTTGGGATCATCCCCACAAAACACAAAAATTTTGTTCAGCCATAGCTCAGCCATCTTATGACATATTGGAATTCTTCTGATCTCATTCAAGAGATCGTGAGCAAAACCTTATTTCTATTTGAATGTTTTATGAAAATTGTTAATATTGAGTTTATATGGCGTAAATCACAGAGAACTTAAATCTAGCTTAAAGTTGGGACATTTTTCAAAAACTGAACTTAACAAAATTTCAAAATTGAAGCTGCATTCGAATCCTTTTTTATACTTATTAAAATACATTTCTCGCGTGAGCTTTAATTACATCGAATGCAACACTCATTACATCGTATGGACATCTTGAGATTTCACAGAAAAGTGCAGCAAAAGTTATCAAAACAATTTTGGTTCACCCCACCCTGTGATGATCTGGTTTGAATTTCAAGTTCGGTTTTAGAAAAATTCCCAACTTTGAGCTAAATTTAAGTCAATATTAACATTTTGTCAAATACATACAAAGAACGTTTGCTCACGATCTCTTGCATGAGATCAAACGAATTCCAATATGAAAAAAGATGGCTGATCAAAATTTTTATGTTTTTGGGGGGATGATCCCAAACTTTTGGCCGGAAGTGTATGTCATTTATCATTGTTGCTGGTTGGCAAGGTTGCTAATCACCAGTGCAAAAACTTCGTATTTCAATTGCATTGACAATAGTTTATGTCAGAAAGATTTATTCGTGAGATCTTAGTATGCTGAAAACCAAATGTCCTATCCTTCTATGGAGAGATCAATGGCCTGGTAGACTTAGTCGATTTGGGGTCATTTTTTTCAATTTCTCAGACCCTGGGGTCTAAAAAACTTTATCCATGATTTTTTGCAGAATTTTTAAATATCGTTTATATGAGTAAATTTGAACTTTTAGGTTTGTATGGGAAATTTGAATATTTTGAACTGGAAAATCAACATCATTTTTGTTTCTTCTGTGGAGACGAGCCTGCTTATGATTTTTGTGTCAATTATTAATTCTCCAAAGGAAATTTTCCACTGATCAACTTTGTCGAAGAATTTAACTTTTTTTTTTTTAAACGAACACAAACACATACAGGATCTCAATAAAACTTGATGTTTCCTCGAAGAGATAAAATGTCTGTACATAAAGTTCAAGAGCCTCGAATAAACACTGATGGCGTTCAGTTCGTATATTTAGTATTTAGTGAAATCCCGACCAAATTCTTTACAAACACTGATTTGTGTTTTTCTTTTCATTTTTATGATATAAATATTATCGCCCAAACTCAAACGATGCCTGGTCCAAAAATATAGCTCGGTTAATTTCGGCACAGTAAACAGACACGAGAAAAAGAACCTTTTCCCCGAGCTTTGATTGCTACATTGAAGGAAGAAGGAGCATGTTTACTCAAAAATAAAATCCCGAGAGCAAGTGCTAATCCTTTTCCCATTTATTTCCTCTTCGAGTAAGACGGTATCCACTGCTTGGAGGTAGGTGTAGATAGGTCGCTTCCATGTTAGGAATCTACTTTATTTATTTTCCGGATCCAACTCCGATCCAAATGTGAATCGAAAAGAAGCAGCAATTTCATCCTATTCCCGGTTTGAAGCTTAGCTGCTATTGTCAATGTCCGGTGAACTTCTTTACAGTTGATTTCCGGCTATAAATGGCATTCGAATGCGGCAATGTTGACTCTAGTCACATTCGTTTACTGGAAAAATTTTACGCTTAGGGTAGTGTATCTGTTTGCTAGAAATTTTTCTTTTAGATTCTGAATGAGGTATGGACTTTTTCTTCTTGATTATCGAGTGAAGTTAAAAAGGCCTTCATGAACCATAAACATAGTAAAAAGTTGCCCATGATAAAGGTTTATCAGCCTAAGCTCGAATGCATACACCTTGAAAAATAAGTTAATGTAAGGTGTGAAATTGGAAAAGTTTTAATTATAAACTTCATCTCATGAAGGAGTGAGTTGTGCATTCTAAACCAATTTGAGATAACCGTACCGTTTGATCTACACGATTTAGAAATGCTTCTACTCAATTGATTTTCGGGATGCTTATTGTCTCATAAGAGCAAATTCACTGGTGTTGGGAAAAATTGGTAGAAATTTTGACATTTTTTGAAAATTTCCATCACACACGGCTGAAATAGAAACAGTGCTGTAAAAAATACAACGCTCAAAGAACTTGGAATCATTTTTGCATGGTAAAATTTTCAAAATGTGCTACAAGTGTCAAAATTTCAACCAATTTTTTCCAACACAAGTGAACTTGCTCAATGAAGCTTTTGTGGAGGGACTAAAAAAACAAAGTATGCAAGATTTCCGAGAATAGCTTCAAATTTTATGATTAGATTTTTTTGTTCCATCGCAAATCAATTCAAGCTGAAAATATGGTTGTTCCTTAAAGTTTAAACTTTTCGTCAAGGCAATTTTCTCATGCAATGGTAATTGCTTACAGTTTGATGACCGTAGTTCATTTTCCGCCAATTCTCGGCTAGTTCATAATAGAATCTAACATCAGAATTAAAACTGATACTTTGTGTATGTCCTTCCAACAAATAACTTTCTTTAATTTTCCTTTCTTTCAGAGCCATGCCAAAAGGAGTTGACTATCGGACTTTGATGGCCCGCGGCAGTGCATCGGGAAGCACTCGTAGCCTGAGGATTCCCTCAAGAAAAGCTCGCTGCAAGTTGGCCATCATATTGGCAACCATATTGCTGGTGTTCCTGTATACCATTAGTTTACCTTGGCTGATGTACGGTGACGGTTCCGGGGCACACTACGTACACGAGACGTTTCTAACCGGAGACGACGAGCAGTATTTCAACTACAACAATTCGTATTTCGTCAACACCAAGGGCTGTAAGATGCCCAGTCTTCCGATAGTGGACTCGTACATCGAAAAGTACTTGAAAAAGGAAGACCCCCTGAATTGCACTCCACCGCTGCTGGAATCGGACAGCAGTTCGGTTTGGTTTCATCTGACCGACGAAGAGGCCGACAAGTACTACGGTGTTCAGAACGCTAGCCTGATCACTTGTTGCGGTCTTCCGTTCGAGCGGAAAAACAACGACGTGGACCAATTCATCGAACCGGACAGCTGCTTTCGATACGGCGAACGAATGCTGGTGGAACACGAGTTCATCATCGTTGTTTGCAACCATCCTAGCAAACCCATTTTTTATAAGGATTTTTTCGTATTTGTACCACTGAAACCGGCCGTTGAGCAACGCGCTGAACGAGCCTTTGACAAATTTAAGGCCAAAACAGGTGGTGTGGCGGAGCAACTCAACATTGTGATCCTGGGTCTCGACAGTGTATCGAGACTGAACTTCCATCGCCAAATGCCACTGACGGCAGAATTTGTGATAGATAAAGTGAAAGGTAAATTTCCTTTTTTTTTTTTCCATAAATCGATTTAAAATTGAAACAAAAAAAATCAAAATTAAACCTTATTAATTTTTTTTGTGAATAAAATTTACAAAAAAAGAACACAGATTCAGAATTTCAGCTGAAAATTTTGTAAGAATCTTGAACCATAATTTCGAAAGTTTAATTTGTGCCTAATAGTTTTGAAATGTGAAGATGAAGAGGAATTGAAAACTCGATGAGTCCATCACAAACAACACGCTGCCGGAGGTAATCAGTGTGTGAAGTCACTGTCGGCTGACGATGGATTTTGGTGAGATTGTTTTATGTTGAAACTTTTCAATCCTATCTGCCAAGCAGGATTTCCTATATTGTGCTTTTCCAGCTCCCTTGTGAATCAGCTTTCTGGGGCGTATGAGTTCTGTTTTTTGTGTTAAATTTTTCCAATGTCACTAAAACAGTTGAAAAAGTCTTTAAAATTATATTGAAAAAAAAGTTAACAATTCGAAATAAATTAACAGACACCAAAATTTTCAACAAAATTGTTATATGTGAGAGATCTACAAATGCAAATAAAAAACAGCACATGTTAAACGAAAAGTTTAAAGAATTTACTTGAAATTTAGTTAAGATTTACATTTATAGAAATTTCAATTCATGAAAGAGTCATGAAATTATAAATTGGGAGGTCCTCATGAAAAAGTGACAAAACAATGATAGAGGCTTGAAAAAAGATAAAGGACAAAATGTTGACAGAAGATTGACAATGACTTAAAGAAGTTTAGCGAATAAATGACTTAAGATGATAATAACAAAAAAAAGGCTCAATGATTTTACGAGACTAATCTTCAAGGTAGAATATAATTTTTCAAATTTAAAACTAACTCAAAGAGAATTTACTTACAAAAATGGATAATTTGTTTAAAAAAATTAACACATCCAAGAAACACCTCAGAAATATTGTATACATCCAAGAAACACCTTTTGGAGTATTGTAGAAAATATATCAGTAAACCTCTAAAAAGGTACAAAAAATACGGAAAGTTATCGAAAATTTCGAAAAGGTTTTGAAATCTAAGTATTATCTACCAATCTTTCAAATGATTCGAAAATGTCTAGAAATAAGGGAACTTAGAAATGAAATGTCTAGTATATTCGATTTTCACAAGTTTACCCTTCCAATTAATACAACCAAGAGCATTTAAAGCATGGAATGTTTCCTGCCATGTGATAAAGTGCACTGTACAGATTTTGATTGATTTTATCAAAATTAAGTTTTTTTTTAACAAATTCAAGCTTTAAAAGTCATAACACTTCAAATATTGGTTAAACACGTTGTAATAGTGTCACTTTAGGAATTTTGTTTTGACACGAATGCCAAAACGTTAGTAAAGTGTCTAAAATAAACAAAAAACCACTTACTTTTTTAGGCGAAAATCTATTTTTGTTTAAATTCCAATTGTCATCCATATAATGTTGAAGTGTAAGCGATATATCAAAGCAAAACAAAACAATAATCTTCCTTACTGAATCTGAGCCATTCTCTCAATTTAGGTCGTGTGAATTCCCACAGGACTCAAAAGGAAAGAAAAGGAACCCGTCAAATAAATAATAAACGAATAACCTAATAATGAACTAATGAATACATACCACTTTTCGTGAAACAATATAATGTTTTAATAATGAGTAGAAAAAGTTTAAGAAAATAAGCTCAGTTGTAAGGAAACTATATAAAAAATAGTAACTTTAGGGACCAAATAAAAAAAGTACCTTGTGAGTGACCAGCCTGAAAAAGTGACAAAGTTACTTAAAAGTGACATACTTTTAGCCCTGTAATAAAAATAACACAAATTATTAAAAATTTGAATTTATTTTCAAATAAAACAAATTATTAAAAATTTGAATTTATTTTCAAATAAAACACTTCCACAATAACAATCACTATCACTACATCATACACTGTCACTATAATGAAAAACAATCTGAATTCCGGGTGGTTCAACAACGCATCAGCTTTGTTTTTAGGATCCTGTTAAAATTGAAAAAAATTAAATTGTATATCTCGATGATAGACAATTTACCTTGTCCGTACCCAAAGTCAGAGATATTTTTTATGTTTAAATTTCTCTAGTTATCTGAATAAAAGGCTAAAAATTCATATTTGAAGATCACAATAATAACCTAATATCTATGTGCGTGCTTATTATGCCCCTCCAGTAATTTATTTTCAAAATTTTATTTTAAAAATTTTTAAAATGCATTTTTAAAAGTTTTTATCTACTTTTTTAAGTATGGAAGTAGACGTTTTTAGTATCTTAATACGAAACAATTATGTAACTCACATACTAAAGCTGATTTCTAGGTTAAATAAGCGTTTTCCTTAAGGTGACCATTATGCCCTTATTCCCCCTACTGACAAAGTATATGTTGGAGAATTTGATTTCTTGATTGATAAAATTTAAATAAGGGAAAATTTAAAATAAGGAACTCCAAGTTTTGTTGTATACTGCCCTCCTCTTACTAACTCAAAGTTAGGAAAAATACTCCCGGCCCATAAAAACTTTATAAGTAAAATGCCTTAATAAAACCATTTGTAAATAATAAGTTTTGTTGTAAATATTGAAAGCACAAAGCAAATAGTAATTCAGCTTACATTGCACATTAAAATTAATCTTTTAAGATGTCACTTAACATTATTTTTCAAACTTTTCATAGATTAAATAAAAATCATGATCGATTCAAAAAACAAGATTTGAAATAATAAAAATAAGTGTTTATAAATGTTCAAGCACAAGTTTTATAGTTTAAAATTTCAAGCCCCTGAATTGAACAAAAGGTATAAACGTTAAATTTAGGAAATTAATTTGCGGCTTTATCGGTGAGGGTTAAAGAGTTGAAATGAAAGACGGATAGAATTCAGAAGAAAATTCTAAGGTGGTGAAAAGAGCGAAGAGCATTTGAAATAGAAGCTTGACCACATACTAAATTCTTTGTCCCACACCAATTAACTGTATCTTTTCACCACCTTAGAATTTTCTTCTGAATTCTATCCGTCTTTCATTTCAACTCTTTAACCCTCACCGATAAAGCCGCAAATTAATTTCATAAAACAAACTCACGGTGATTTCTCTTCTTAAAATAGTTAAATTTAGGTTCATAGGCTTTAAAGAAGATTATGTTTTAAGAACACAAAAGTTCAGAAATTCAAAACATATTTAATGAAAAAATTCAAAAAAAATCAATAGTAGGACTATAAAAGTCGGTTGAATTGTTTGAAGATAAATACAAAATGATTAGTTATTACCATTTTAAAAGATTTATTTTTTTAATTAAACCATCTTATCATTTCAGAAACTTATTCTTGAATTTTATTGATAACTCAATAGAACAATATTTTTTGGTGCCTATGGTTTAATGATATTTTTGGAAGATTTTACTCGAATTTTACTCAAAGTTTGTTTATCACTTCTTTGTTTTTATAAGTTTGAAAATGAATCAGGAATGAGAGCAACCATCGATAACTAATGAACCAACAAACCTACATAAAAGAAAACAAACTGATTCTGAATTTAATTTAATCCTCCATTCAATAAAATAAACATATTTTACCTAGATAATCTGATTTCATAGACACAATGTCTCAAAAAAAATGTATCCATTTTTTAGATATTCGAAAAGGTATGACAACAAGAAAAGTATTTCAGACATTTCAAAAGAAAGTAATAAAAGAATTTAATTCATGAACAAATTTGTTGAAGACTGCAATACGATTTGACTTTTGCGTTTAAAATATCTGAAACATAATTTGGTTTAAAACTTTTCCGTATTGTACATGAATAACTTGCCCTCCTTGGGAAAGTTGATTATTTGTTGAAAATCCTTATAATCAAAATTTTGGTAATGTTTGACAGTTTAGCCAAAAAAGTTCAAATGAATTTTCCACATTTTCAAGTAATTCAAAAAGGAATTTAAATTTTGGTGCAATCTACTGCGTACCACCCGTAAATTTCAACCTTTGGCTGAAAGCAAAGTATCATCAGCAAATAATCTTTTGCCTTTTCCTTCTGATACATCAGGAAGATCAGAAGTTAAAATATTGTATAAAATTGGCCCAAGTATACTGCCCTGAGGGACACCAGCTCTAATGGGTGTCCTTGCTGAGCATGTTTTTTGATAGCTTACTTGCTAAGTTCGACTAATCAAGTAATTTTGAATCATATTAGAAACATATATATGAAAATCAAAACGAGCTAATTTAGCAACTAAACCTTTGTACCAAATACTGTCAAAAGCTTTTTCAATATCTAGAAGAGCAACACCAGTTGCATAACCATTAGATTTGCTAGCGTTAATCATATTGGTTAGACTCAAAAGTTGATGTGTAGTATAATGTCCATGACGAAAACCAGATTGTTCATCAGGGAAAATAGAATTCTGATTCATGTGAATTATCATTCTATTCAAAATAACTCTCTCAAATAGTTTACTTAAAGAAGGAAGCAAATTAATTGGTCGATAACTTGAAGGCTCTGAAGCACTTTTTCCAGGTTTCAAAATTGAAGTTACTTTGGCATTTTTCCATTTATTTGGAAAATAAGCCAAGTGAAAACATTTATTGAAGATTTGAACTAAAAAATTTGAAGTGCTTTTGGGCAACTTTTTAATAGGAATAAAGAAAATCCCATCTTCCCACGGAGCTTTCATATTTTTAAATTTTTTGAAAATCAATTTAAGTTCATCAATATTTGTCTCACAAGAACACTCAAATACATTTTGTTTAGAAAGAATATCATCAAATTCTATGGAAATTTGAGCATCTATTGGACTAACAACGTTTAATTGCATGAGCAGACTCAAATTGTTGGGCTAATTTTTGAGCTTTTTCTGCATTGGTTAAAAAAAGTTTAACCCCATCTTTCAAAGTAAGAATTGGCTTCTGGGGCTTTTTCAGAATTTTAGTCAATTTCCAAAATGGCTTTAAGTAGGGTTTTATGTCCTCTACTGCTTTTGCAAAATTTTCATTACGAATAGATTCTGAACTTGTTTAGTAACACTTCCTAAAGAAACTCCATTCTAAAGACTAGGTGTGTGTCAAAATTTGAGTTTCAATACAAAAAGCAATTACAACTAACATTTTTTGACCTAAAGTGAAGGATTGAATTCCGCCGGAGGCGAGCCAATTTTCTGACATGTTTGTTAACATATAACCCTTAAAAACCCCCCCATCGCACGGCCTAGTCCAGGAAAACATTCAAAAAGCTAGATAGAAGTCAAATATTTCGAACTGTAATTTTTCTTTGTGCTTCCAGGCGTGGAAATGTTCGGGTACAACAAGGTTGCCGACAACACCTACCCCAACCTGGTGCCGATGCTCACTGGGCTGGATGTCGACGAGTTGGCAGCCGTTTGTCTTCCAAATTCTGTTTCAAATAGTACCTTCGATTTGTGTCCGTTCATTTGGAAGCGGTTTGCGGAGGCAGGTTACAGAACCTTCTACGCCGAGGATATCAGCGGACTGGAAACATTCAATTACCTCCGGAAAGGGTTCAGCAGTCAACCAACGGACTACTATCTGCGAAGTTTTTTCAAACGAGCAGAAAGCAATATCGGTTACAATAAGTTTTTGAACGCGAAGTTGTGTCTTGGGGGTCGCAATCCTACACAAATACTAGCCGAATACGGGTCTAAGATGGTGTCATCGATGAAAAATCGATTGATATTTGCGTTGCTTTGGGGATGCGCCATGACCCACGATTCGCTAAACCATCCAGCTTTGATAGATAATTCGTACAGACAGCTGCTGGAAAACATGGAACAGGAAGGGTTTCTGGATAGATCGGTGGTAATATTGGTGAGTGATCATGGAATCCGATGGGGAAGCTTCAGGAACACATATCAAGGAATGATGGAAGAACGCCAACCAATGCTGTTTTTTATGCTACCGAAATGGTTCCAAGCCAAATATCCGGAGGCTTATGCAAATATCCGCAAAAACCGTCAACGACTGACATCGCATTTCGATTTTTTTGAAACACTGAAAGACTTTCTAGGTATGTCTTCGTTGTCTCACAAATATCTTAAGCAGCGCATGTATGAAATACAGGAATCGAAACCAGTTCCACGTGGTATCAGCTTGTTTTTGCCGATTTCTGATAACCGAACGTGTGAGGATGCTGGGATTGTTGCCCATTGGTGCACCTGTCACGATCATAGACCAATTCCAACCAACGATCATCGAGTCATAGCTGCTACCAGATATACCATAAACCATCTGAACCAAAAGTTGAAGAAATATCCACAGTGCGGAACGTTGTATCTGCATGCTATTGTGGACTCTCGGATAGGAGTATCTGCAGATGCGATACTCTCCAAGAAACCGGCGAACCAATTCAGTGATATCAGTATACGCTTCGTGACGAGACCCGGCGGAGCCGAAATGGAAGCAACGGTCAGAATAAACTCCAACAATCGCACAACTCTGACCGGAAGTGTGAGTCGAACAAATCGATACGGAAGCCAGAGCTACTGCGTTGACGATTTCCTGATGAAGTTATACTGTTACTGCACCCGATAATGGCTGATCCCGTTCGGATCAACTGTTTAGGAGCATTTTGTAACGTGAAGCAATTTTTTGTATGTTTCAGAAAACTAGTGAGAAAGTTCGTTTTCCTATAGAACACCGCGGAGTAATAGAGTAGAAATAAGTTATTGTATGTATATTCATCTAATCAGTTTTCTATCGGAATGATTGAGAACCTGGAACAATAGTGTTCTGTCGAGTGGAAGAGCTTATTGTTGATTCGAATTTTTAATTGGGACATTGCAATTTGTTGTCGAAATCAATAAACGTAATATTTTATTAAAAGCTATTTCGTTTTGAATATCACATTCCTTTTACTTTCACCATATGAGAAAGGTCTGTGTTTTGAAAAAAAAATCCTGACTTTCTGTGATTTAAACTAAAAATTCTGTGACAATTTTCTGTGATACTTTTCCCAATAATTTCATTCAAAAGTCACGTCTTACCGAGTCATTTTCACAATTTACTTAAGAAAAATAAATTAACATAACCAATTTTATGATATTCTTGCAATTCAAAGTTAATAATCAAAAATATATATTGACACTAGCTGACCCGGTGTGCTTTACTACACCTGAAAAAACCATAATAGGAACCTTTTTTCCACATTAGTCAGCAGTGTTGTAGATTCAATATCCGCCTCAACAGGGAACTGTTTACGCAGAGTAAAGTGATTTTTATTTGAACTCCTTGTCGTACGGAACTCAACGGCCGAAGCATTCGCCGTTATATCGATGATCTATATTTAACCCTAAAGGGTGATCGGTCAAAATTTGGTCAAGGGAAAACGCGTGTTAATCGGTGAAATCGTTTATTAAAAAAATCAAATTAAATTTCTTTTAATTTGAATTTAGTATAAAATTCAAGAAAAATATTAAGTTTGGCTTCCGCTTTTCCAAATCCGAATTTCCGGGCCTTACGCTCAACCCCTGCCATCAGATTTTGTACAGCCACCTTGTCCACCTTCCTCGCCGCAGAAAGCCAGTTTTCATTCGTTTCGCATCTTCAGTCGAAGACGTTCGTGTTTTTCCCTCTTGTGTTATTTACAACAAACAGCAGTGAGTGAAAAGTATAGTTTAGCTGTTTATCCGGGTATGTATACCGTAAGAACAGTCTAAGTGGAAAAGTGTGCCAGAGAATCATTTAGTGGACACCGTTACGGAAATTCGTGATCGAAACATTGATCATTATCATCGATCCTCCAGCACAGCAGAAGACAAAAGGCCCTGCTGCTGCAGAAAGCCACCAGTAGGGGAGGAGCGGGCTATATGCGCCTATTAAGCAGAACACTGATTTACTCAAATATCACATCGAATATGTGTACAAAAACTATATACACGTGTGCAGGCATCTGTTTTCTATACAATGAAGTAATTTTTATGTTAAAATTTTCTTCTGTTTCCAAGAAAACGATTTTATTGTAAGTGTTGTCTAAAATGCCGAACCTCAAACCGTGCGGGCTAAATGCGCCTATTTATGTTTTGAACAAAATTTCTGTTTTTTGAGCAATATTTCCGTATAATTTCATTGAAACTGCAAGAAAGTAATAATTTCCGAACGACAAAACTGAAGTTTTATAAAAATCTATGCATATTATAATTTTATAGAATAAAACAAAAGTTAGGGTTGCCATACTATGGAGGCAGTTCATCCATGAGAAAAACTTTATCAAATCTGTTTTTAGATCTTCAATTCTCTCTAAAGATGTTATTAAGAGCTTAGATTTGAAGGTTCAATGATAAAAATCATTTATTTATTCTATTTAACCTGTTATTTTAGGATGGAGGCATTTTACAAACATGATGGGGGCATACAGAAACACTCTATTGTTCCACTATATAATCATTATTAAACCTCCACAAAAGCTGAAAAATATTTAATTTATTAAGTTCATTTGAGTTAGAAACAAAAGCCATCCTAGTTTTTGTTTTAAGCTTCTTTACTTATAATTTTCAAAAGTCGAAATATTACATCAAAATGTATCAAAACCTTGTATGATTTTTTAAATTTTTTTGAGTTTGTAAATTCATTAAATTCTTTCTTGCCTTATGTTCTAAGCGTATCACCCTCAAATTGCATTGGTCAGCTAAGCTGTCTAGTCAGCCATTTCATCAAACAGCCGTAGGGTCATTTAACCCGATAGGCCCATTTAGGAAACCTTTCCCCTACTAATCGGTCAACAACAAAAGACCACGTTGTTGATTCGGCAGCAGATTGGTGTAGGGTGGTTCGTCCACCTAGGGTGGTCCAAAAAAAATATTTTTTAATTTTTTTTTTCCAAAAGTTTTTTGGTTTTTTTTTGTTATAGTTCCTTACTTCTTATTCGCTTTAGTTATTAATACCTCTTAAAATAATATTATTTAGATATTATTATAGTTAATTTTATTCTTTTTTTTTTAACTATATTACATTTTGTACAAGGTTTTGTTCTCCGATACCTATTAAGTCGGAAGTTTCCGGCTAATGGATGACGATGGCGAGGCGGGGGAAGATCCCCCTTTTCAGGAGGATGGTTCCGAGGAAATAGTTTCCGAGGAACTAGTCGAACATGTACCCATGTACCTATCGGATACGGAAAATGCCACTACCTCCTCTCCGCAGCCCTACAATCTCTCTATCTCCCTAGTTCCCTTTGTATTCGGCAACTCCGCATCATTATCAACTCCTCAAGAACATTCCCCTGTTGAAAAAGCTAACGAGATGCCCTTCCGCAATCAGCTATCAGCCGATGAGACCGCACAAGATGCGCATTGTTGTTGGTAGCGTGAAGGAAGCAAATGCCATTGCTTGTGACCCGAAGTTTACGATCGAATACCGTGTTTACGTTCCCGCTCGTGACGTGAAAATCGACGGAATGGTAACCGTGGAGTGTTTGACCGTCGATGATCTTGTGGAGTCCGGGGTTGGCCGATTCAAAGACCCTGGTCTCCCCACGGTCAAGGTACTGGACGCGCGTCAGTTGAAATCAGCATCAGGCGAGGGGGAAGAACGAACATTTTCCCTGTCGAACTCCTACCGTGTTACCTTTTCCGGCACTGCACTTCCTGATTTCGTTGCGATCGGGAAGGTTCGTCTACCTGTGAGACTCTATGTGCCTTCGGTCATGTTCTGCCAGAATTGCAAGCAGTTGGATCATACGGCCGCCTACTGCTGCAATCGGGCACGCTTCTCTAAGTGCGGGGAGAAGCATGCGGAAACTTCGTGTGAAATACAAGCAGTAAGCAAGTGTTTGTATTGCACAGGCGAGGAATCTCATGCTCTCTCGGCGTGTCCGAAGTATATATCGCGCCGGGAAAAAATCAAGACTTCTTTGAAAACTCGCTCTAAAAATCATATAGAGACATGCTGATAAAGTCTTTGCCAATCGTCTCAGAGAACCAGTTTGGCCTTCTAAGTGACTATGAATCCGAAGGGGAGGATTCATGCGAAGGAACATCAGCTGGGCCATTTGTTTAAAAAAATGTTTCACAGGCTCCAAAAAGGAAACGCACAACTAACACACAACCCAGATTTGCTGCCAGGAAAGTTAATAAAACAAAAAATCCTCAAAGTGGAAATAGTAATTCTACCCCTTCTATTCAGAGACCTCCGGGTTTCAATCCGTCCCCGAAGGACTTCCCTCCACTTTCTGGGAAGTCAAAACCCCAGGCTTCCCTTCAGAATTCAGGACCATCAGTAACTAACAAGAATGTAACAATTCCCAGAGAAACCGCATCTGATCCATCGTCGAATGATTTTCCCAGCTTTTCGTCTGATGGTAAGATGAAATTTTCGGAAATTGTTTCGTTCATCCTGGACTTTTTCAGTGTACCAGCAGGTTGGAGGACTATGATTAATATGTTTGTACCTCTTTTAAGAGAAGTCTTGAAAAAGAAAGCTTGCACTATGACTCTCATCGCAGAAGCAATTTCTTTTAATGAATAACTCGTCCACTGAGGTAAGAGAAATTGTTTCTGTATTGCAATGGAACTGCAGAAGTATTTTACCAAACTTCGATTCCTTTAAAGTATTGGTACACAATTTGAATTGTGATGTGTTCGCCTTATGCGAAACTTGGCTCTCTCCAAACATTGATTTCAACTTCCATAGTCACAATATTATTCGCCTGGATCGAGATGGGCAAAGAGGGGGTGGTGTTCTTTTGGGGATCAAGAAATGCCACTCTTTCTATCGTATTCCACTAAAACCATCTCCAGGTATTGAAGTCGTCAGTTGCCAAGCTAGAATTAAAGGCCAAGACCTTTGCCTAGCCTCGGTATATATTCCGCCAAATTTAAGCGTGAGCCGGAACCAATTGGCGAATATTGTTTCACTTCTTCCAGAACCCCGGTTAGTTCTGGGAGATTTCAACTCCCGTGGCGTGGGCTGGGGTAGCTCACGTGATGATGATCGTGCTAACATTATCTATTAGCTGTGCGACGACTTCAATACGGCTGTCTTAAACAATGGGGAAGTGACTAGAATCAATAGAACCCAATCACAGCATAGTATTTTAGACCTTTCTTTAGCTTCTTCCTCTCTGAGCTTGGATTGTACGTGGAAGGTAATCCAAGACCCTCAGGGAAGCGATCATTTGCCTATCAATATTTCTATCACCAGTGGTCGTAGTCCATCCGAAGAAATCAATATTCCTTATGACCTCACAAAGAATACCGTCAACTGGGGCAACATGCAACAATTTTCAACTTCAATGGCTTCTAAAAAACTTATGTTCACAATTAATCCTACCCTTAATGCATCAAAAGTTTTAAGGATGCTGGGGTATCAAATTGGCGTAGTTAGAAAAATTATAGGTGTCTTCAGTTTTTTTTAATTTTCTAAAAACATGCGATTTTCACCCTCCTTAGAAAATGGGGTAACATGCAACAAACTTTGTTTTTAATGAAAAATCTTATGAACACGTACGAAAATTTATAGTTTTTAATATATTAGCGATGCCTAAAAGATCATTACGCATGACAACACCAATTGCAGTAGTTTTTGGGTCTGTAATAACTAATTTTCAGATTTTTTCTGAAAATGAAGATGCTGCATACATTTAGGGGTTAAATAATACTACGAAAAATTCTAAAAGCTGAAATCATTAAAATAAATGTTTGTATGAATGAAATTCCAATGTTTACAAACGCGTGATGCAAAACATTCATATTCCAACACATGGAAACGAGATTTACAAGGTATTTCTTTGATTTGCATTTTGTTGCATTTAACCCCAGACACCTAACGGAATTTTAAAAATATTTATTTAAAAAAATTGGGTGATTGTTCGAAAAATATTTTTACACCAACAATGTTGGTATAACATGAGGAAACCAGTAAAAAGTTTGCAGGTAATATTATCAAGCCGATCCGTCATACTGGGTAAAGTTTTTTTCGGCATAAAAAAATGTTAAAATTTGTACATTTATTGCTCGATTTTTCAAATTTCACATAAAAATAAAAAACTTAAGAAAACTAGCTTAAGATTTGAGAAATTATGTCATCATCATTTTGTGATCATTAAAAGATAACTTTATTACAATACATTAAATAAAAAATTGATTTAATGTAGTGTTATATAAATGTTGCATCGAACCCCGCTGTTGCATGATGCCCCGTTTGACGGTATAGATTGGAAAAAGTATGCATCAGGTGTCATTGAAGCCATCGACTCAACGGATGAACTGCCTCCGGAGGCAGAGTACAGCTTTATGTTCGGGACAATTGTGGACTGTGCAATCGGGGCACAGGTCAGACGGAATGACAATCCGACGATACAGAAACGGCCTCCCACTCCATGGTGGGATGGAGACTGCTCACGCGCACGAGGAGAAAAATGCAAGGCGTTTGTTGAGTTTCGCAGAACTGGATTGCCAGAGAAGTTCCAACGTCGTCCTTGGAACGCAAGTTCAAGAACTTGATCAGGGGCAAGAAACGTGGGTA
This sequence comes from Uranotaenia lowii, assembly GCF_029784155.1. Taxonomy (NCBI): domain Eukaryota; kingdom Metazoa; phylum Arthropoda; class Insecta; order Diptera; family Culicidae; genus Uranotaenia; species Uranotaenia lowii. The sequence goes on along the minus strand of NC_073692.1, from coordinate 156,607,170 downwards.
CTGGCGGCGATTCGTGGATGGGTTATCTCGAGATACGTCTCTGCACACGCTTTGGAAAACAGCTCGAAACATGCGAAATCATACACCTTTGAACGAAAGTGAGGAAAGCTCGAGTCGTTGGCTGACACAGTTCGCGAAAAAGGTCTGTCCAGACGCAGTACCAGCTCAGAAAAACTATCGGGATACAGAGAATAGTTTCGAAACGGAGGATCAATTCTCGATGGTCGAACTTTCACTTGCGCTCTGGTCATGTAACAATTCAGCTCCCGGACTGGACAGAATCAAATTCAACTTGTTGAAGAATCTGCCAGATACCGCTAAGAAACGCTTGTTGAATTTATTCAATAAGAGTTTAGAGAGGAACATTGTGCCGCATGAATGGAGACAGGTGAAAGTTATCGCCATTCAAAAATCGGGAATACCAGTTTCTGATTACAATTCGTATAGGCCGATCGCAATGCTCTCGTGTCTCCGGAAATTGCTCGAAAAAATGATTCTCTTTCGGCTGGATAAATGAGTTGAATCAAACAATCTCTTGTCAAGTACTCAATTTGGATTCCGCAGAGGAAAGGGTACGAACGACTGTCTAGCATTACTTTCATCAGACATTCAATTGGCGTTTGCCCAAAAAGTGCAGATGGGGGCAGTATTTATGGACATCAAAGGGGCATTCGATTCGGTGTCCATAGAAGTGCTATCTAGTAATCTTAACTCTTGCGGACCAGGCTTCGGACTCTTTTCAGAGCCCAACAAGAGCGGTGCAAAAATCAGCTCCGCTCTTTGAATTTAGTTTTGAGCGGAGCTAGAGCGGTCGATAGGAGCGGAGTGACCATACACACAGGGAGCGTTTTTCGTCACTCACAAAACACTCAAAATTGAAATGAGCGCTCTATAAGAGCGTCACCTAAAGAGTACTCCTAATGTGTACACAATGTGCGTCCAAGTAATTAATTGATGGTGCTGTTCGCTTTGGTTCGTATCCAGCTGTTTTTTTTTGGAAGATGAATCAAAAAGATAATAACATCAAGCCGGAATAGATGAGAACAATATATTCTAATATACTTTGGTTCAATATAAGTCTCTATCAAACAACAAACCAAACAAGTCACGCTTAGAACCGATCCGAAAGTTCTTTACCGGGTGAAACTAAATTGCTCCCCCACGGTGGTAAAGGTAGCATAAGTCATCTGCAGTATAGTGGTGCTGATTGAACATTGAAAGTTAATTTTGCAGTCCGCTAGCTAGTGTCGAGGGTGTTATCAACAAGATTTTTTTTTGGATTTAGATTGTTTTGAATTCGTGAAATAAAATCAATACCTACTAGCCTATACTAGCAAAGAATGTTCCTAAATGTTTGTCAGAAACAAGTCTTTTTCATGGAGTTCTATGTGACTAACAATTGTTACAGGCTACAATTTTGACCAAAGCATGCGTTTTTGAAAAACGTTGTTTTTAACAAAATTTAAAATAATAACATATCGTCAACTGGGGCAACATGCAACACTTTCAACTAAAATGGCTTCTAAATAACCCACGTCCACAGATAATCATAACCTTTATACATCTAAAATTTTAAGGTTGATGGGATATCAAATTGGCGCAGTCAGAAAAATTATTGGTTTTTTCAGTTATTCTTAATTTTCAAAATACATTTGATTTTCACTATACTAAGAAAAACTGATAACATGCAACAAACTTAGTTTTAAATGAAAAATCTAATGAAAAAGTATATAAATGTATTGTTTTTGATAAATTTTTGATGCCATAAAAACCATTACGCATAAAAATACCAATTTCAGTAAATTTAGGATCTGTTGAAACTGATTTTTGAATATTTTTGTGAACATAAGGATGCTGCATACATTTAGGGGTAAAAAATACTAAAAAAATACTACAGAAAAATTAAACCAGAAAAAAAGTTTGTAGGTGCTATCATTAAGCCAATCCGTCATATTGGGGAAAGTATTTTACGGCATCGAAAAATGTTAAAATTTTTACATCTATTGCTCGATTTTTTAATTATTTTTAATTTTTTTTTAATTTTTTTAAATTTTGAATGAAAATGAAAAACTTTAAAATACTAACTTAAGATGTGAGTAATTATTTCATCATCATTTTGTAGGCATTAAAAGACAACTTGATTGCATTATATAATATTAAAAATAAAACAGGGCTGTAGTAATCAAATGTTGCATTTAACCCCGCTGTTACATGATGCCCTGTTTGACGGTACTTGAACTCAAAGAGGAAGTATTTTGTGACTAAAATTCACGCAAAGCTAGATATTTGGTCTACTAACACCCGGATAAACGAAAAATTAGTGGGAAAAGGAAACGTAAAGTGATCAATGATTGTGGAAGGACCGCAGTTCAAGATTTTTTTTTGCCAAAAATTGACTTTGTGGGACTTTTTCGGTTTTCTGAAACATAGTTTAATATGCATTATGAAAATTCAAATGATTAACATGTGATTTTCAGCGAGTTGTGAAATTCTTAAATATTCTATATAAATCCCTTAGAGATCTAAAAAAATGGCAGTGCCAGATGTTTTATACAATTTCTAAGTCAAGTGACATCAAACAGTCATCAAAATGTACGTACAAGTTTTTTTTTAAATTTTATAATGAAATTTTCCCCATTCATCTATTGTCATAATAATGTAGATATATGTATTGAGTAACTGTAAACGATTACTTTACATTACATAAATTTCATTAAACCATTGGAATTTGAATCTCGGCACCAAGCGCGCTTTGCTTTCAAAGCGCTGCCTTAAGAATTACATTAATGAGCGTCTTTTTTTGCTATGCAGATGATGGGAAGGACGGTTTCCTAAAAACACACTTAATTTCCCTAAGAGCACGCTCTAAGAGCTACACTGACGGAGCACACATCACTCATGTAAGTGAGTGTCGAACATTTATTTTCCGGGAAGCATGAGCAGAGTGTGTGCGGTTTAGCGCTCACAAGAGCGTGGGTTCCACTCCTCTTTGTGAAGCTTTGCTCTTGTACTTATGAGTGACACCTCAAGAGTCGTCCAAAGCCTGTTGCGGACTTTCACCAATATTGAATAATTTTCTTTATAACCTGTTGCCTGAAAAAATCATGCATTTTAGTCATGGAGAAACCAAAGTTGAACGAATTAGTTACATGGGTCTACCCCAAGGCTCATGTTTAAGCCCCCTGCTATACAACTTTTATGTCCGAGAGATCGATGCTTGTATGGCACAAAATTGCACGCTAATACAGCTTGCGGATGACTGTGTTGTTCATATCACAGGTAAAAAAGGCACTCAAATTAAACCTCCGTTACAAGAAACTCTAAATAACTTATCAAATTGGGCCAGGAATCTAGGCATTGAGTTTTCGCCAAGTAAAACCGAGTTAGTAGTTTTTTCAAGGAAGCATTCCCCTCCTCAAATAGAGCTCCTTATGATGGGTAGAACTCTAACTCAATCTCTTAGTTTTAGAAATTTGGGTGTCTGGTTCGACTCTAAATGCCTCTGGGGAAAACATATTAGGTACTTGACTCAAAAATGCCAAAAGAGAATCAATTTTCTTCGAACGATTACTGGAACCTGGTGGGGTGCTCATCCACAGGAGCTCATCAGGTTATATCAAACAACGATACTATCGGTCATAGAATACGGAAGCTTTTGCTTTGGGTCCGCCGCGCAAACCCACTTGATTAAACTAGAACGAATACAGTATCGCTGTTTGCGTATTGCCATGGGTTGTATGCAATCGACACATACGATGAGTCTCGAAGTACTGGCGGGAGTAATGCCGTTGAAAAATCGGTTTTTCGATTTATCCCTACGTTTCCTAATTCGAAGTGTTACTATGAATCCTTTGGTGATAGAAAATTTGGAAAGGCTTATGAATATTAATTCGCAAGTAAAATATGTAAACAATTATCTTACTTTTAGTCAATTAGAAATAAATCCTTCTTTATTAAATTCGGACACAAGTCACTTTTACCCGATTATCAGTTCCTTGATAAAATTCGATCTATCCATGACCGCTGACATCCGTGGAATTCCAGATCACGTCCGACCCAACGTCATTCCTTCAATCCTTGCATCAAAAGTACGTGAAATTGACCCTACAAAAATGTTCTTTACTGATGGTTCTAGAATCGACAGCGCGACTGGTTTCGCAGTGTATAATGAGCGCTTTGAAGCTTCGTTCAAGCTTCAAGAGCCATGCTCCGTTTACGTTGCCGAACTGGCCGCAATTTATTGTACCTTGGAACACATTCGCACACTGCCCGTAGACCACTATTTTATCTTTTCGGATAGTCTCAGCTCCGTTTAGGCGATTCGATCGATGAAACTGATGAAGCGCTCTTCCCATTTTTTGCTGGAAATTTCAGGGATATTGGGCGCTTTGATCGAAAATTCGTACAGGATTACCTTAGCTAGTCTCATTGTCTTATTCAAGGCAATGAGAATGCGGACTCATTGCCTAAGGTGGGCGCGTTACAAGGTGAAATCTTTGAGAGGATAATCACTTACAATGAATATTTTTCAATACCTCGCACTTTAGCGATTAACGCTTGGCAGTCTAGCTGGGACAATGGCACAATGGGACGTTGGCTCTATACGATTATCCCTAAGGTTCCGACGAAGGCATGGTTTAAGCATTTTAACATGAGTCGCGATTTAATTCGCGTGGTTTCTCGGCTCATGTTAAATCACTGCCGGCTTGACGCGCATTCGTTTCGTATACAACTAGTTACAAGCAATGTTTGTGTTTGTGGGGATGGCTACCACGACATTGATCATGTTGTGTGGACGTGTGAACGGTTTGATCGATCGCGGGCTTGACTACTGGATACCCTTAGGGCCCGAAGTAAACTACCTGGTGTTCCAATTCGAGACATCTTGGCAAACTTAGATTTAGAATATTTGTATCCCATCTACAAATATCGTCGAAAGTCGAAAACCCTGAGGTAGCTATCGAAACCACAGCTACAGGAAGCCACCACCGGACCCTAACGGAAACTGTTCTTGGAAGTGACCCCAGTTAATCCCCTTTCGTTTCCTATAATAAGTTGAATTAACAGTTGAGTAGCCGCGACGATTACGGCCCCCTCTTACTAACCCAAAGTTAGAAAAAATACTCCCGGCACATAAAAACTTTATAAGTAAAATGCCTTAATAAAACCTTTTGTAAATTAAAAATTATTTGAAATATAAAAACATACCATTTACCCGCATGGGCGGTTAGATCTCCTAAGGCCTGACGAGTGGTCGGTTATCTCTTTGTCTAACGGCTTCAGTGGAGGGTTTTTATTGAGCATTTTCCTCATTCCAGATTTCTCCTTCCTCCCTAAGGGAAAAAAATCTTTTTTCCACACAATTTTATACAATTTCAATCAATGGCTACACAGTGACTATAATTTTCTCCCCAATTTTTGTTATTTTTTATTTTTAGATTTTTAATTGGCTGGTTTATTCATTCCCATTTATGTGATCATTGGCGTAACTTTTCGATTTAAGTATAGCAATTTTTAGGTGCTGGTAATATTTATCGAAAAAAACGGGATTAACTTTTGTTTTTCGCAATTTCTAGCCTCTAAGGATTTAAATAGATTTTGATAGAAAAGACAGGATTATTTTTATTACTTGAAGTTCTTTTGTTAACATTCAAACTTTAATAACTGATAAATGAAGTCAGTTGAAAATTTTTGTTATTCGAAGACTTCGAAAACTCCCGTCTACAGTATTATAATAGCTGTGTTACTATTTTTTCATATTATCACCTTTTCAAATCCCATATGTGATATAAGTAATCAAAATCATGTTTGAAGGTATAAACTCACCTTTTCGCTGAAATCTGCTAGTAGGTTGATACGTTCCGTTCCGAGCGTTACGCCTTTCACAATGTCACAACATCATTGCGGCTTCGATCTTTTTCATACCAGCGAGAATTCAGTTGTCCTGGGCTAAGAAGATTGAAGATAGGTTGTTGATAAAATTTATGACACATTTGCACATGTTTTAAGATTTTTTAATTGGGATTTTAAACCGTTAGGTTTATTCTTCTCCGCTCAGTGAAATTTCAATGAATAGGTACCTACTTACTTTTCTGCCCTTTTCAATGTTTTGAGTGGAAGTTCTTCCCGCCCTGAGATTTCACGGTATCTAATTGCTTGATTCTGTCTGTACTCTGGTGTTCTAGTCTTCTTTTGACAGCCGAAGCTTTACTGCTTAGGGATTCTAAGAGGTGCTGTGCATGTAAGAATGGGGGTGGCGAAATTTTCGGCCTGTGTCTCGCAAACTAATACCTTACTTATTGTTGAACAGCTTTCTCCTAGATGGCGGATTTCGGTGAATCGTTATATTGACATTGTTGTCCCGAAAGTGGTGTACCCATTGTAAACTTTTCTTTGATAGCTAGCAATTCTCACGATGATGACGCTCTTCACTTTTTTACATAAAGATATTAAAATCATTCTCATTTTTATTGATCATGTGCTAGAAGAGGCAGGTATCAGAAAAGGGGTTACCATTTAACATTGACTGAATGAATGTACAACCCATTGAAAAATAATTGAAATATATGAAAGACCTGAGATACTAATTACCACTTAGAAATTCGTTGCTGACCATATCCTTAATGTAAGAAAATTTAGGAACTCAAGAACGATTTCTACAAAAAAAAAGAAATGGTGATATCTGGTACGCGAACAAAAATAATAAGACCCAGTTTATCCAGAAACAATAGATTACACTTGATTTATTTTGTATACTATTCGATTTCAGTGTCACAGAAATGATACAAGTCGAATGTTTCAAAAGTGGAAAATAATCAGAAGCACTGCTACGTTTTAGCTTGGAAACACTTTTGAAGTTAGGAAAAAAAAGATAATAAATGCAGGTCATTTATTGCCAATAGACTTCCCACAAGGAAAGCTTAGAATAAGATGAAACGTCAACTACCTTAAAAGAACTAGTCTTATCATGGTAAAACATTGTGAGATCGAAATCGTAACAAAATAGTATAAAAAGTGTAATTCTAAACAGGACAAAGGTTGTTAATGATGTGTAACGCCTGTCAGGTCCTCGCGAACCTTTTACTGGTGTTGCTTCCACAAAGATCAGGCATATTTACAGCCTTGGATGGCAATCATTAACAACTTAAGGCTGGTAGCAAGTGCGTGATCGGGATTCATTGACAAAAAGGCCTGAATGTTACGAGCTACCTCCTGAAGGACCTTATGAATGTGTTCATTCATAAGGGGGTCGAAGAACGTCAGATTAACGATGGCGTCAGAGAGATACCTGTTGAAGAAAAAAATTGAAACTGATTAAAATATCAACTGTAACGCAACCATAATTCCAAACCTGTGCTTAAGCTCGTTAATATTGGACATGTCGGCTGCAATCTGCTGAATCAGTGACAGCAGCACCCGTTGTTCTAGAGCACATGGATTGAACACCTGCTTGTAATTGGCGTGCTTTATTGTGAACTCCACTAGTTTCAAGTCGTTGGACTGAAGGGCTATAACGAATGCATCGTTTATGCGCCCCGTTGCTAGTAGTTGCCGGATGTGTTCGGGATGATCCAAAATAGCGGGCGCTGGGGTTTGTGCTTGCGACCGCACCGCTGACAATACTGAGTCCTCTAGAGTAGAAGCTTGAGCCTCCAAACCCTTCTCGATTTCCGTCCTTACGTTTTCCCGAATCATTTTTAGCAAATTTCCTTGGAATTCTTTAAAATCATTGCTTAGTTCTTTACGCAAGGCAGCAACACTGGCGGGTTGGACTAGATCATTGACAGTTAAGTTCTGCCGCAGCTTATTGAACTGTTCCTTTAGTGCGGTTTCGAACTCTTCGTTCACTTTTCTGCATGATATATATGTTTCCGTTTTTTCGAGGTCTGCAAGATGAAAATATAACAGTAAAAATAATGTATTTCAAAAAGATGACTTTGAACATTACATTCTTTTAACCCTGCCGAAAATTCTTTATTCAGCTGCCAAAACAGTTCCTGTGAGCATCGTTCATAATTCGGTAGAATGATGTTTCGTAACGCTTCATGGAATGATGTTTCCATTGCTTTTCGAACACTTTTATAGACGGAATTACCGATAGCATCAATAGTTACCTAAAAATAAATATAAAAAAAATGATTCAATGTTCTTACAATTTGCAATATTTTCACACCTTCAACAGAAATTCAAGACCAAAAGCGGTGATTTCGATTTAAAAAAAACAATAATACTCACCTGATTGCGCATAGTTTTTTGTACACCCTCTTGGAGGGCGCTATCGAATTTTTGCAGCAACTGTTGTTCGATCGACATCGTAAATTGAAGCATTATTTTGCCCACGACCTGTTCGCAAGTCTTCTCCAGGTGAGTGTTCAGGCTCGTCCCTAATCGGTTGACAATCTGGTGCGTCAATCTCGGTTCCAGTGTGTTCATGATGGTAAAGTTCAAGCTGCTAAAATGTTTGCTGTACATAGTTTCGATTTTCTCACTATGAATATCAAACAGAGTTCGCTTTTCGGAACTCGTTTGCTCGATGACGTTGGATTCCATTTCCCGCAGAGTATCATTGAGTAACTTCGAATCATCTGTACGCGTTTTTTGTAGATCGGACACCTGCGAACGCAGTTCAGTTATTTGTCGAGATTGTAATTCTACTACGTTTAACAGCCGATCCATTTTTTGAGCTAGCTCGTCCATCTGTTTGTTCGGTTGTATAGCAGCAATGCCGGAAAGCATGGAAGGCTGTGGAAGATCTTTCAACGGAGGAAGTGGCACTCCAGGAACCTTCGGCCAGTCAATGGTTCTACTGCTAGGAGATTCAGTAGTAGCAAGAGATTTTTCGGGGATGGAATCGGCTTTTACGTTTATAGGATTTATATCAGGCAACTTTCGTTCGGTTTGTTCTGGTTGATCCCTTCGGGGCTGAATATCTTCTTTTTCATCGTCATCATCGTCTATGTTTTTGAAATTGTACCGTATTTCCTCGTCTTCGTCGTCGATGATTTCGTTTTCCAAATCATTCAACTCGTCATCATCACCAGCAATCCCATCGGTATCATCCAAAAGGATATTGTCGGAGTCATAGTACTCATTAAGACAGTCGTTTTCCTTGAGCGATAAAATTTCCTGAACTTCACGCGATGGACTGGAGCCACCGCTAGCTAACATTTCTGCAGAAGGCATAGGCGGAACAGGTGGCGTCACTAAGAAGGGAATTTACATTTCGAGTTTAGTAAACGGTAGTGTAAAATAACTCGATATACTTACCCAATAAAGTCTTTTGTTGTAGTTCGACTGACTTGCGAACTTTAGCTTGTTCCTGTTCCTCTATCATTGTGCTGTTGACAATGTTGAGCATGCTCAGCGGCGAAGGTTTTTCCTTGATAGACTCGTTTGGCGATGTACCGTTTGCAGCTTGTTTCTGCTGTTGCTGTTGCTTGGTTACATTTGCAAGCATGAAAATGGTGTTCAAAACATCTGGATTTACTGTATCGTCATGTTTGGATTTTTCTACACAAAAATGAAGAGATATTCGATATATTTTGGAAGAAATTGGCGGATATAAAATATTATTACCTAATTTATCAACAGTCGGAGTAAACGAGTCAGGCGTCATAAGATGTACCGCGGGTTTGGGCGGCATTACGGGAGCACTTCCGCTGTTGTTCAACGATATATTTCCGCTGATATTGGTTGCCGTGACATGAGGAGATTGTATCCTATCTAGTTCTTTCAATCTGTCGGATTCGTTCGATACACTTTTGATCGAACTTGACAATGAAGTGTCCTTTTTGTTGAGTGCGTTCACAGTGTTTGTTACAATGTTGCTTACATTTCCCACTGATTCAGAATCTTTGTTGGATGTCGCTGATTGTGAACTATGCGAAATGTTCCGATATTCACTGCTTATGTTTGAGATTGTGCTGAGTACATCGGTATCAAAGTGCACATTAGGTTGATAGAACAGATAACACTCCTGGACACTTTTAGGTTGTACCAGGAAAATTCGCAAAACCACACAATACAGAGAATTGTTTTCCTCATCATAATCATCCAATTCTTCGATCAAATATGCATCACTTGTCTTGCACTTTCGTACAGCAACTTTTAGAATATTGAAACTGAGGATAGGCGAAGATAGTGGAAACTCAGCGATCGAACTCACGTACGCCTTTGATACCGAACCAGAACTGCTTGAGCTTACTTCTGATGTGGATGTGGAATTTTGTTCAGATGATTTTAAATCTTCAGTTAAACTTTTTCCATTAGCGGTGGCTAACGAGGCAAGGGTACCATTTCCTGTAGTAGTCGAGGTACACAGGTCTTTGCGTATTTGTAAAACATATAACTCCCGGGTGTTCATATCCGAGAGAACCAAAAACGAAGAAGTTGGATCAATTTCGGCTTTTAAATTCAATTCCGGTTGATTAACGGCTGGTTCGAATGTGATCGTTTGTGTGCACTCCCACGTTTCACAAGACCACACTTTAATCTCGGTGTTATTTTCTGCGCAGGTGATGGCATGTTTCCAGAGAGTTTGACTGAAAAAAATGTAAACGTTTGCACTAGTTTTGTAGTTATTACTTCTAACTACTTACTCTCCCGCCTGTTCCGTATAGTTATCCAGGAAAAAGAAACTGGTAACAGCTTTGCCACCGTGAGGTTTCCACTGATGGAGACACCGCATTCCTTTCTCATTAGCATGTTCATAAACTTGATAGAATCGAATTATACCGTCCTCGCAGCTCACGGCCAATGTAGAGCCGTCAGCTGAAAAAATAGCTCCCAAAACGACGGGCAATGGCTCACGAAACCGGAATCCACCCTCGGTAATGTCCTGGCCGAAGATCTCCCGGGCACCGTAGTGCCGTACCACGGAACTAATACTGTAACACTGGAAGGTGGTGCCCCGGGTCCAAACGACCAGGGTGCTGGCGTATTCATCCTCGCAACCGTTATGCTGCAGGTACGGGCACCAGGATATTTTGTCACCCCGGGGAACATGGTCCTCGATTTTGTCGTCTATTTTGATAACCAAGTTGCAGATAACCTTTTCGTTGATGATCTCGACCGAATGCACGTGGAGCGCAACTTGATCGATCATGCCGAGTAGCACGTTCGATGAAATGTGCGCAAACTGCAGATCCAACACCTCGCCAGTCATCTTCCGGATGAGAGCCCTCTGTCCCAACAGCAAATGCACGATCCTGACCACGCCTTCGGCTCGATGGTTTACTGTGAATAGTTAAAAAGAAGTTGGTATGGGATATCGGTAAAGCGAGTTTTTTTGCAGCATTTTCAGAATCAACTACACGCAAAATAATTTAGAAATGATTTCTACGGGATTTTTCACGTAAAATAATATTTTTCTGCATAACACAGATTCTACGTGTGTCTTGTATGTAAGCACAGCCTATGAAGGATGCCCTGGTAGTATCTATTTTACTTCCACATAACTAACTCGTAAATTTCACGTAAAAGGTAAGTGGATGATTAATACCCGTTTTGTCCATTTTTCTGAAGAGTGTTGTAAACTCTTATTAGAAGGAAATGTCAGCCAGCAAATTTCGTTAGCTGTTGTGAATTTTTTTTGTGTCTGTTGACTAGAAAGAATTGGAAATTCTTCAAGCGTTTTTCGGGAAAATGAAGAAGTTTGATTATGGGTGCACCGCATCCCTAACGAAGCCCCACCTATATATGGAATATCTTAGGAAGCACCGTGGCTCTGAAGATCGTCAAAAGTGTTTTTCGACTTCCTCGAACTTTTAAGATATTGAGTCGAGTTTGACAGCTCTTCTTAAGCTGCCTGGTGTGTTCAGTGAAGTTTAAAAGTCTCTCGTAAGTGATCGATAGATCGATCAGACAAGATGTTGGCATTGCAGATCTGAAGAAAATCTGAGTTTCTTTTAGAACCATACTACCAACAGCATCGAGCTCAGTTTCTAGCAAACAATACTCACCAGTAATAGCGTATGCAATTAGCTTCCCATCGCGATGGCACGCGATCAGTCGGCCCGGATAGTTTTTCTGTTCCCACTTGTAGTCCACCAGATTCTTCAGTTTGACCTTGGAGCTGCCATGATCATGTTTTCCATCATTTCCGACCACGGTCACACTTTGGCCTCCGATTTCGAAGCAATGTTGCTTCTCGTCCCTATCAAACACTCTGAAATGTACAAATCAACATAATGAACGAGAAATACAAAACAGCAAAAAAAAAACCCAATGCCAACTCACATCTTAGCTGTGGCCGCATTTCCGGTGGTTGATCCGGCCTTGCCCATCTTGTCCATGCGAAGAAACTTACGCCAAACGTTGGAAACGCGTCGAGATAATATTAAGAGCCAGAAATAAGAGCCTTGTTGTCCGCCCAGCAAAAGCCGTTCTACGATCCGTCCAACCTGTGCTGCTCCGATGAAAATAAGAATTAGCATAGCATCCCTGCCGAGTGAAGTAGTGATCCGGGAGGACTTCTGCTTTTGTGATATTTCACCTTTTAAAGAGTTTCTTCAGATTTCGTTAGTCGATGAGAGTAGATTATCCCACAGCAAATATCGGGACCGGTCACGAAGTAATTTCAATTCGAAAAGAAAAATGGCCTAATCAGGAAAACAATGACGGCAAGCTTTTCCGGTTATGTTACGCGTCTTACATGAAATTTGTTTCCGGTTTATTGCTTTAGAAAACACCGACCGCAACGAAAAAACTCTTGGTTCGGATTTGGCTGCTGCACGGCTAGCTATTTCGCTACCTTTAATCGTTATGCCCTCGAGAATTCCGGACAAATTACGGAAAATTAAACGCACCGTACAGAAGATTTCAGGAATTTTGCAGATTTTTTTTTGCTTTTTGACGCCTCTCGGACCAACGCACACGCTGGAAATTATTTAACCAATTATCGTTAAAAAGTAACCATTTTCACACCTTTCCGCGTTAAGTTATTTTTTGGTTTCTTCCATAGAAGTCATTTTTTGACTTCTCTTGAGAAGTGGAAATATGGTTACTTTTTAACCGCAAGAAATTATTGCGGAGAAGTTGAAAAACGGTTAATTTTGAACCATATCGCAGAATGGAAGGAAAACAGGTAATTTTTTTCTTAAAAATACTAGAATTGAGATTTCGGATCGAAAGATAAATCATCATCCAGCGTTCTAATACGAATTTATTGGCAATTTCTTAGCACACCTGACCAGGAACACGAAATTTAACTCACCCTTACCGCCGCTCTCAGTTTGGCCGACCGACTCCGTGGATTTCGTTCGACCTCCTCGTCACCCGGAAGCACCACATGTTTGGTCAGTTGCTGCCATCCGGAGCACGGTTTCGCTAGACTGTCCATCGCCTGCCGTTCGTGATAAACGGTGTGGCTGGAGTAGCGCAGCGGCAACCGATTGGCCATATCGTTCAACACGTTACCCATGACGTGCCGCTTCACGATAGTGTCCTCGAGCGAGTGGAACGTTATGGCCACCAGTTTGCCACTAAGCTTTAGATATCGCTGGGCCAGCAGCATCCCGTAGTTGGTTTCGTTCAGTTCGTTGTTGACAAAGATTCGCAGCGCCTGGAAAGTTTTCGTGGCCGGATGGCTTGGTCTTTTAAATTTGTCCAATCGGTGCATTCCCGTTCCGAAGCAGGACTGAACGATGTCGGCCAGCTGGTGTGTGGTTTCGATTGTACGCATTGAGTGACGAGCCTCGATTATGGCAATTTTCCTGTACTGTTTTTCTTCCCCGTAAATTTTCAATATCCGGCTCAAATCGGTTTCGTCAATTTTGGCCAAGACTTCAGCGGCCGTTGGACTGTCCTGGTATCGATCCTTATCTATTCGCATATCCAGGGGACCGTTTCTGCTAATTGAAGAACCACGCAGTCCTTCATCGAACTGCATCGAGGAACAACCGAAATCGAATATGAATCCGTAAATGGAATTTTGTCGAATCTTTAATTCTCGCAATTTTGCGGGAAGCTCGGAAAACCTCCCAAGTACAGGTATGATTTGTTTCGGGTAACAGGAAGCCAAATCAGTTGCAATCCTATGAGCAATTGGATCTCGATCCAATGCAATAGTTTCGGCTTCCGGAGCAGTTTTTTAAATTTCTTTGGTGTGACCTCCCGCGCACACAAATAGCTCTCCTTTCTGAGGTTTCAAAAACGTGACCGGGCCATAACCGGAACATGGCCAACATTCGTGGCAAAGTTTCTGCTTAAAACTAATCCTAATCTATGAACACCGCCGGCTAATACCTTCATCATTGCTTGTTCAAGTATTCCATAAACTCCGATGAAAGCACGTCCCGGCACTGCTCTTCGGACAGCCCGGTGGCAGTCGATTGAAGCATCCTCGGGTGTGCCTTCAGGTGCACGTCGTTAACCAGATTTTCCAACGCTCGATGCTGTCACGATAGATTTTCGTCGTTCACGGCAATAATGTTGACACCACCCAGCACTCCGGCCAGCTGATCCCGCAAAAACTGTCCCAGATCCCGCCCGATTTTACTCTGATCCACCGGCCAACGTTCCAGCAGCTTGAGAAAGCGATTGTAGTGCTGGGACATTATACGCACCGACCGGAAGCTGTAATATAAATTCTTGTATAACTATAATAGTTAATTGTAACTGCAAGGCTACGTTAAACACTTCAGAGACAAATTAGGTAGAATACTTACAATAAGTTGTATAACTTTGGCTTCAAAAAACTTTTGATAAATGCTGCCGTGTTTGGGATGCACCACGGGTTAGTAACCGATTCTAGGGCAGCGGCTTCCAAGCAGTTTTGTTCGCCTCCCGAATGATGTGGACCATTTGCTATGCCATGATGCTGATTTCTTCTGACCGGAGCTTTTCGGAGTGGCTTTTTTTCTCATTTTCGATTGATTTTCACCGGCGGATTTAGCCAAAATTTACCAAAAACTTGGCAAAAAAATCGACAGGCTGAAAAAAATATCCAATAGTTATAAACATGAAATATTGAAAACCGAATACAAGAAAAATTACCAGTCCAAGTTTTCTGCTTCTAGCACTGAATGTACCGGGAGTTTCCTGAGACAGTGATATTCCAGCGGAGACGCCGACCGACCAGCCCCAGCTCCATCCGGATCACAGGAACAGATTTACTTTTAAACATTTAATTCGTTCGCGTTCGGTTTGCTCTACGCGTTAACTATAAAATGGCGAGGAAAAGTTTTTCAACCGTTTTGTGGTTGTATGTATGTATGTATCAATTTGACTGGGTTGGCCGAGAGTATGATACTCTATATCACCACTTTTTGTTTGTGTTTGTATTTCTGTTTTTCATCGTAGGGTGTTCCTTAATTATTTGTGTTTTTGATTTGTCGTTCCAGACTCTAGATTTTAAATCTCGCTTTTTCCAGAAAACTAAGAATTTCTCTTAGTTTTGATTCTTCGAAATTTTGAACCATCTCGAGTAGATTGGAGTAACGATCCCAATCATAATGGTTTCTGATATGGTTGAACTGAACACAGTTCAACAGGGCATGCTCTGTGGTGAAGTTTGTATCGCATAGTTCACATAGTTTCGAGTCACGAATTTTCATAATTCCCAGGTAGTACGGTGAGTAGTCGTGCCCGCTGAGTAATCGGTTTAATGTTCGAACTTGGATATTGTTAAGCTCAATATTCCAATACCATGGTTTCTTGTTAAAATTCGATTGGAATTCATAAAATTTGATTCCTTTTTTGTCTTTATTTGCGATGTTTTTGTACCAAGAGTTTGTATTTTGCAGCGATTCAAATTTAAATTGTCTGTATGCGTCATCAAGTCGTAGTTTATTTTCTATCATGATCGGTCCATCTAATCCTTGTCTAGCCAGAGTATCTGCGTGTTCATTGCCATCAATTCCAACGTGTGATGGAATCCATTGGATTGTGGCGTTTTTCATTGTCGCTATTGTGCATATATCATGGGTGATTTTATCAAATTTCTTATTTTTCAGGTCTCTACTGAGGATTTTACAGGCTGTTTGGGAGTCGGTAAATATTACCACACCAGTGATTGTGTTGTCTGCTTGTTCTAGTGCTTCTCTAATTGCTATTAGTTCTGCAGTCGCTATACTTACTTCATTAGCTAGACTCATGCTTATCTTGGAGCCGGAAGTTGCGTCATAAATTCCTATTCCACATTTGTTTGTTCTAATTGAAGCATCTGTGTACCATTGATCGAGGTGGCTGTAGTGATTATTAATCATTTCTTGTGCAAGTTTTTTCAGAACAATAGGGGACGTTTGTTTCTTTTTCATTCCCGATCCTATCATTTGTTCTTCAATTTTTACTTTAATCTCTATTCTAGGTTTTGTTTCTGTGTAAATCTTCTGGTATTTTTCAGCATTTTGTATGTAAATTTTCTCTATGAATGTGTATTGGGCTTCGTTTTTTATATTTAACAAGTCTAAAGAATGAAGTTGTTGCGCGATTAAATCGTTTCGGTGTATGTGAAGGGCAATTCGTTTTTTGGCTAAGTAGTTTCGTTTGATTGTTAGTGGTTCTTCTCCTGCTATAGCAGCTAGGGTATTTATGGGTGTAGTTTTCGTGCATCCTGTAGCAATACGTAGACATTGTCTATTCGTGATTTCCAGCATATCACAGTATTTTTTTGGTGATGATCCATAGATAACAGCTCCATAGTTTAAAAAATTTCCATATAAAGCTTTATGGTATAGCATTAATACTCTTGGAGTGCCGCCGTATTTGATACCACTTATTATTTTCAGCATGTTTTGTTTGTCCAGTATACTGTGCTTTAGTGTTTTGATGTGTATGCCGTATTTTAATGTCTGGTCAAGTGTTATTCCTAGATATTTGTAATTTCTGACTGTTTCCAATGTTTCACCTCCCATCGTCAAATGGAGTTGTTTATCACTATCTTTAAATAGCATTGCTTTTGTTTTTGAGCTATTAAGATGTAACCCCAACTCTGTAGCTTTAGTCACAAATTTGTCTATTTCATATTGCATTTTCTTTGTTGCTTGTGACAGTGATTTTGCTTTAACAATTTTGAAAAAATCGTCGGCAAATTGTAGTGTAGTTACATCTGGGTCAAGGTTAGTATTGTGTAGTGAAGCAGTATAAATATTGAATAACACAGGCGACATGACATCTCCTTGTGGTACTCCAGAGCAAATTTGATGACTTACAATTCCTTGCTCTGTGTAGACTAGAGTTTTACGGTTCATCAAAAAATTATAAATCCATGTGCAAGTATCCTGTTTGAAACCATTGTACAGCATTATTCTGTATAATTTTTCAACATTAACTGTGTTAAAAGCGTTTGAAAAATCAAAAAAGACACCAATTGTTGTGTAGTTTTCTCTTCTTGCTGCTTTTATCGTATTAGTAGCGAATGTCACACAATGTTCTGTGGACATTCCCTTTCTAAATCCAAAAGAGAGGTCTGGAAGAATATTGTTTCTGTTGCATGTTTCTTGGATATCTTCTAGGACTGCTGCATTTAAAATTTTTACTAATGTTGGTAGTAGTGCAATAGGTCGGCTAGAGCGTACATCATTGGAAGGCTTATTAGGTTTGAGAATGGGTATAATTTTTATTTCTTTTAGATGATTATCTAACGTGGACTTTCTCCACATTTCATTTAAAAGATCAATTATTTTTGTTACCGAGTGGAAATCAAGATTTTTTAGATCACCGTAATTGAGATTATCAGTGCCTGGTGATGATGATGGTAATTTGTTTTTAAGAAAGTTTTTCCAGTTTTGGTATTTTAATATAGTTGGTCTTGTGTTATTTTCAGGTGGTAGTGGTTCTACTGAATTGGATGGTCCAAAGTTCAGCGATAGGAATTCTGTTGCCATGTCTTTACTATTAATTATTGGGTTATTTTTAGGGTTAACTACAGGTCGCAGTTTCAATCTTTTTACAAGCTTCCAGTTTTCTTGCGTGTTTCTCGGATCAATAGAACCAGAGAGTTCCTCCATTTTGTTTTTAATGTGTTGAAGTTTGGCTTTTTGAAATATTGCAGAAGATTTTTTCCATTGTATCAAATTTTCACTGCTACTGTATTTGTTGTATTCTTTAAGGGCGTTTTGTTTTTGTTCATATAGTTTTGATAGATCTGAGCTCCAGTAATATTTTGGAGTATGTGTGCTTATTTGTTTGTGTTTTTTGCTAATGTTTTGAGTAAGCTTGGATATATCTTTCAGATTGTCAAATTCCCAATGTTTTATTAGTGCTATTTCTTCGTTTATCTTTTTTCTATTGTAGAAGTATTTTTGTTTGGTTTTGATTCGCAGATCTAAGTTTGTTTCGATTATCAAATGTCCACTTCCACCAAAAGCTTTCTCTATCACTTTCCATTGAACTATGTCGAATAGATTTGTTGAACATAGTGTCAGGTCTATCGCACTTGACCTCTGATTAGCTATTGGAGGTAAATAAGTGGAGACTCCAGTGTTAAGTAGCATGAGATTAGAACCCACTATAGCATCATGGACTATTTTTCCTTTGGTATTGGTGTCATTACAACCCCATATCACATTGTGACTATTGAAGTCTCCTCCTACTAAAATTTTTTCAAATTTCGAGAGTTCGTTGAAAAAGATAGTTATTGCTGCTTCTAAAATGTTTGTTGATATTCTTGGATTTACGTAAATAACCACCAAAGCTAATTTTATCGTAGGTATGTATAATCCTAATGTTTCAAAATCTTCTGATTTGGATAGATTAATTTCTTCAAATTTCAAATCTTCATTTAAAAATATTCCTACTCCTCCAAACCCGTCTCTACGGGGAGCAAGAATACGATGGTAACCTTGAATGTTCCATCTACCTGTGGATATTTGTTCCGGTTTAACCCAAATTTCAGATAGTAAAGCCGCATCGTATTTTTGTGTATACAACTCATGGCTTAGCTCGTTTTTATTTCTAAACAAGCTTTGAATATTCGCTTGTAGAACCTTGAATTTGATAATATAAGCCTAACTGTCTCCTGACAGTCCCACCAATTTATTCAATTCACCAATAATGCATGCTGAAACATCTCCTCCTGCTTTGCCATGGGTTTTTGTTATAATTTCTAATTTCGTGTATACTGTAGCTATTAGTTTTTTCCACTCTTCTTGTGATTGTTTTTTAACCGATTCTTCTATTTCTTTTCTCAACCTTTCTAACTCTTCAGTTTTGTGTTTATTGTTTAAACCCATTCCTCTAGGTTCCTCTTCCATTTTTCTTTTTTTGGCGAATTCTTGTTGATTCATTCCCAACACACTTGCCACTCCTGGCACTATTTCTTCATTTTTATTTTCTCTTCTTGACCTATTTCTCTTATCATTATGATTCCAATCACTATTTTTCTGTTGTGATTGTTGGGTAAATCTTGGGCCCTTTGCTGCTACTCTAGAAAAGGATTCTGCTGGCGTAGGAAATTCTTCGGAAACTCTTAGTACATCGAACATATTTTCTGTAGGTATCTCGTAGTATTGTTTCGCTTCTTGATAAGTCATGCTCTTTTTTGCCATAATTGCCTGAATATTTATTTCTTTTTTCCATCGGGGACATGTTTTATCAATCGTCTTATGATTACTACTTCCACAATACAAACATTTTAAAATATTACAACTATTGTCAGCAGGATGCTCCGTTGCACAGTTTAAACATTTTCCATTGGACGCTTTACAGTTTTTGGACAAGTGGTTGTAACGTAAACATTTAAAACAAATCACAGGTTTTCGAACAAACGGTTGAACTCTGTGAATTACGGAACAAATACTAATGTCAGAAGGTAAAATGTTGCTACGAAAAACTACACCCATTTTGTAAGTTGGTTCTTTTTTTTTTTCTTTAAAACGATGCATTCTAAAGACTGATTCCACTTCTACTTTTGCCTTAATGTAATCTTTAATTTCTTCATCTTTCAACTCCAAGGGTATCCCTGAGATCACACCTGTTACTGTAACGAATTGCTTAGGAATATATGCTTTATAGCCTTTTAAGTTTAAATTTTTACAGTTTGCCAATCTGTTTGCGTCTTTTATGTTCCCAACATACACCGTAACCTTATTTTTACCTGTTTTATTTATATCCTCTATCGATTTGTCAAACCCATTTTGGTGTAAAAGAATTCCGACTTGTAGCCTATTTACGACTTTCTGTTTTTCCGTGCTCTCTACTACTACTCGATACGGCCGGCAATCACCTGTCTTGTAGTTATAATTTATGTATACTTTTTCCGATTCTGTCTTGTCCTTGTTTACTCCTTCGTTGTTGACCGGTGTTTCTGTGTTTCCATCTTCCATCCGCTCTAAAGATCCGGAACTCTCCATCGGTTGATTGAAGTTGTTTGTTGATGCTACTCCATCTGGAGCAGCATCTTTCTCCCTCATTTCGGGACGAATAATAATAATTCGTCACTCCACTTGCACTCTATCACAGGAAATATCACAGATCTTTATTTCGAATATATCACAGAATCTCTAAGGCTAATAACAATACGACAATTTAAAATTTGGTTTTATAAATAATCCACGTTAAAAACACACATGTACACCCTATCGATGTAAACACCGCAATCCGTTTTGTGGTTAATACACGAAAACTACCAAAATGGTTAAAATTCCGCGAAGAAAAAATCTTAAAAAATAACCAAATTGATAGTTTGGGAGCAAAAACCATAAAATAGTTATTTCGTAACCATAAATGGTTAGATAAAAATGAGCGTGCAGGCCTGCTGCTCTGTCAAAACTTTCGTCGATTTTGCTCTAAAATCGATCAAACAAATAACACTCTCAGAAAAATTAACTTCAAGTGATTTGCGGAAACCCAATGTTTCCCGAAATTGAGATGTGTGAAACTTCTCAAAATTCAATAAAATTGACAACTTCCCTGTCAGGAACTCGATCGGGCGAGAGTAGTTTTTAACATCCTTTTCGCACACTTGTAACGCGTGTTCAGATGAGACGAGAAAAATAACATCAAAGACTTGCATTGCAGTACAAAAATCGGGTAGTCGGCCTACAAAATGGTCGTTTTTGGGATTTGTTTTAGTTGTGTTGATTATCATCGTGGATTAGTGAAATGAAACCACTGATGAAACTGTTCCATACCATTTCCATTTTGACCATTGAAGGTAAATTGTGGTTTAAAAGTCAAATTACTATGGGAAATACAAAAAATTAGGATTTTTGGTTTACAAAAGTTGTCCATTTTTTTTAAATTTTGTTCCCAAGTTTGAGTTTTACGTGGGTTTCACAGCCGCTGGCATTTGGCATTGATTTTAACTTTTATGAAAGGGCCCCTTGTTCATCAATACTCGAGCACGTGCTCGAATCATTTTTCGAGCAGTTCAAATTTCATTGGCAGTGATGCCAATTCAACTAGTAAGAAAATCAATCCAAAGTTATAAAGGATATTGCATCTTGCTTGATCATACAGATTAAAAAGCTTATAATTTTATTTGTTTATTGAAATAATACGTTCAGAATCGTTTCATGCAATTTTATTTCTTTATAAATTTATCATTTTCCACAAATCTTCGTAAAATTTTTGAAGAGGATAAGATTGCAAAGTCGCAATAAGAGTATTTGGCAACACTGATCAGTTCCTTCAAAATCAAAATATACGGACGTAAACAGTTCGAATGCAGCATAACTATTTCACGTTTTTAGCGTAATTCCGCTGTTTTATAAAGCAGAATTGGTCATATTCGGTCAGAATGAAAGTTACCAAACATAAAAAAGCTCGGAAGTATATGAGCTTCTATATAAATAATTTCGGTTTCCGGGAACCGCTGCTGGTGCTCATCGATGGCACGTTTTGCCATGCTGCTTACAAGGTAAGAAACAGCATCATATTTCAAAATAGCACATTTATTAGCACATTATTAATGTTTTATTAAGGCATTGAACTATTTTTTTTGCCGAGTAAACTGCCACCAGGTACAAAAAAAACTTAACGTTGATTCTCCAATGTTAAATTGCTTCCTCATAGTTTCCTCAACCTTATGTAGTTCCAAAGAAGGCTATCGTTACTCAATAAAATTAAAATTAGAATTAAACTTCAAAGTTGTCTTTTGCTAATACATTGTTCAAATACTTCAAGCTATAAATTTGGCAGGTAGTCTGAATTTTGGACTCTTGATATGTCTTGATTTTCAAATTCTTCTTTGTAATCTGAATCGATATTTCAAATGTTCTATGATAAGATCTTTTTGAAACATAATTTTAAAACGCGATCTCCCGGCACATAAAATCTTTATAATTAAAATTCCTTGTTAAAACCATTTGTAAATAAAGAAATTACCTTATGTTTATATAATATACTAAAGCAAACTATTCCAACGGTTCTAGGCGCGCATCCAGATAGAAGACCAGTTGAAGAAATACTTCCAATGTGAGCTGAAGCCCATCGTTACCGCGTGCATCATCACGGAAACGGAAAACATCGGTGGACCCC
This sequence comes from Uranotaenia lowii, assembly GCF_029784155.1. Classification (NCBI taxonomy): domain Eukaryota; kingdom Metazoa; phylum Arthropoda; class Insecta; order Diptera; family Culicidae; genus Uranotaenia; species Uranotaenia lowii. Next base: position 156,584,751 of record NC_073692.1, on the reverse strand, counting down.
TGGTGGCAGTTTGTCAGCTGCTCAAAAAATTTCTGGTACACAAATGTGGCCACGAAAAGCATCCGATCCCCGGGTCGTCCTGCATCCGGGCCATGACCAAAACTTGCAATTACATCGTGGCCTCGCAGGATCGCGACCTGCAGCAGTGGATCCAATCGAGGCCGGGAATCCCGCTGTTCTATTTGCACAACGATTTGGTTCCCACCTTGGTACAGCCATCGGACTCCAGCGTTCGGGCAGCGTCGAATAAAAGTCGAGCTAAGGTAGACCTTCGCCAGGTGGACGAAAAAACGTTGACCGATCTGAAGCGCAAGGAGGGAATTCTGGTCGACGATAGCCAACACAAACCGATAAAGAAGAAAAAGAAGCATAAAAATCCGAATCCACTGTCCTGCAAAAAATCTAAGAAAGAGAAAAAAATAACCGCTGTGTCACCGAAGGATTCATCTACGCAGGGAGGTGGTGTCGAAAAACGTAAACGGAAAAGAGTAAAATTGTCGAAACATGTCGTCGAGCATTTGAAGCAAAATAAACCCATGGCTGTTTAATAATTACATTTTTTGTATGAACACCGAACTGAAGTGAAGAATGTCATGTATCTGTTAAGCAGCAACCGTAGTTTTTGCCCCGAACTACCCATAGTTACGGTTGAGTAGCAACCGCTATCAAGTTGATTTTTTCCAACAACTTAGTAAGCCGTGGAACAGGATGTGAAAATTTTCATCATTATTCAAATGATTAGATAGCGAAAAGAATAAACTTGTGTTACTCTCGAAGAATTGAAGGTGATTGAAACTGAAGTCAGAAAGAAACACAACTGAATATTTGAAAAGCCGTCAGAGTCAGGAACAACAGATGCAGCTAGTGGTAATCAACAATCCGATCAATAGTAACCAAATTGCTGACTTACATTTTGGTGGTATTTCGATAGGTATCTATCAACATTTCGACCAATAGAGAAAATAGTCTGAATAGCTGAAAAACAGTCAAGAATAAAACGCCAACCTAGTCGAGTGACGGAGAGGATTGGGTTTGAATTCCTGTATCAATAGAAAAAGGTAAGTTATATTTTTTGTCCATTTTTATTTTGAAACTAGCTACATAGTTTCAAGTTGATGTACTTGGGATTGACGTAAAAATGGTTCATTTTATCGACGAAATCTAACACTAACCGTCAAACCACAGACTAATACAGACATGACTCTCTAAAGAATATTTCGTCCAATTTTTCGCAAAAGCGACTGCACTGCCACCTAGCGTCGACATTGCTCCTCAATTTCAAAATTCGCAGAATGATCCATGGTAGCCAGAAATTTGTGATATTTGTTATACAAGCGTAAATAAACAACCGGGCGTTGTGATGACAGTAACACGTTGAATAACTGCCAAACCTTCAAAATCTCTTAAATCCAGACTACAATTAAAGAAAAATTGGACCATTTGTTTAAGTATTGTGGTTTGGTTGGTGAATTGTATTTAACCCATTCGAGACGGAGGCCTTTTCATGACATTCGAACTCATAGTACTCTACTCTTAAATAACTTAAGCCGTTTGATTTTGATAAAAACCAATTGTTAATACATTTTGCCTAAGCTTTGCGGATTCCATCAGTATAGGAATATCATTTTTCCGAGCAATAGTAAACTAATATTAACTAATTGTTCTGGCAAAAACACAAAAATTCCATTTCTCACACGGTGTGCAATCGGTTTCGAGCAGGTTAAGATTGCAAATCAGTGGTATGGTAACATTAAGGTGTTAAGCCATCAAACAAGCGAAAAAACCTGGTTAAGTTAATAGATTTATGAAGATTTTGAAGACACGTTGCTGTGCCAGATTTGTTCATTGAACTGTATCCAAAAACTGTTGAGGAGGACCCTCCTCGGAGACGGCGGAAAGAATGGCCAAGCTGACGATGAGCTGCCAACTGACCGGGTAGCCACAATTAAGGTCCGTTGTAATAGTGATGCATAACAACGACTAGCGAGTTAGAGGAAAGGGTACTCATATATGCTCAGGGCATTAGTAGTATTCAGTATAACCCACACAGCCTTCAAGCAGATGGACGAAAATACCAAGGCGTTATTGGAGCATTCATCGCCGATTGCCACCTGGAATACGTCCGAGATAAACCGAGAGCCAAAAAGATGTGGACTTCGTTGGCCAAAACATTTGATGCTCAAAATGGGTTTGCTGCTCAAACCTACATTCGACGATCGCTGGCTCTTCTACGAATGGACGAAGGAACCGCCCTGAAGGACCACTTCCGAAAATTCAGCGAGTTAGTTCGGCAACTCAAGGATGCTAGGGCAACTCCGACGGAACTGAACCAGGTGAGCCAGTTATTCATTTTGCTTCCGGCATCGTACGATGTGGTCACCACGGCTTTCGAGAATCTTCCATACCAAGATCCAGCTTGGGAGTGTGAAGGAGCGTTTATTGGCGAAAATACAGAAGTGGAATGCTGATGGAAAGACGGAAGTTTGCTAGCAAATGCTTCGGATGTAGAGTTTATGGCCACAGGCGGTCGGATTGCTCAGGAAAAAGAAGTTCTTAGGATGCTCAGGCCCGATAAGTCCAGATGCAATCCGAATCTTAACTTGCTTTCTTTGGCTGCGTTGCTTCAAGTCGGAGTGCAAGTCGAATTCAAACCGGATGGTGCTGTTATGAGGAAGGATGGCCAAATCATTGCGGAATGCAAGGAAATCTATTTTACGTCCATATGAAGGTAAAAGTATATGGTTGCAGAAAATGTGACAAGTGGTTTAAGAAGATAAAAAAAAAGTAATGGAGAAAAGAAATCAATATCTTTATTATTAGATAAAATCGATACATGTAATTAAAGTTCTAAATTCAATGGATTCTAATCAGATATAAAATAATCTGTTCGTGATTTGTAATTGAACATTTATATTATAAACGTTCTAAAGGAGGAAGAACTGTAGAATCCACCTCGAAATTGAGCTTAACAAATAGTTTTTGCTGTTTACAAAAGCTCTTTCACATTCATCATTCCATTGAAAGTGGACATTTTTCTTTAATAAATTATACAAACAACTCAATTTGGTGGACAAATGTGGAATAAATTTACCATAGAAATTCAGCAAACCCAAAAACGGCTTCAGTTCCGTTATGTTTCTTGGAGACTTGGCTTCTCTTATAGTTTCAATTTTCTGAGGACACGGTTTTAGACCATCCTCAGTCAAAATATGGCCAAGAAAAGGTAAAGACGAAACAAAAAACTTGCATTTCTTAAAGTTTACCTTTACATTTGCTTTAGTCAATCTCTCTAAAACAATATAAAGCTTCTTTTTACAGTCTTCGAAATTTACTCCTGCTATTAAAGCGTCATCCAAATAGCAAAATACCATTGATAAATTTTTCAAAATTTGGTCCATTATTTTCTGGAAAATAGAGGCAGATGATGATGCCCCCTGAGGCAAACGATTGTAACAAAAAAGTCCTTTAATAGTATTAATTGTCATGAATTTCCTAGATTTTTTTGTCAGTAAAAGTTGCGTATATGCTCCTGCAAGATCCAACGAGCAAAACACCTTAGCTCTAGCCAAAGAAGCGAACAAATCTTGCGCTACTGGGAGTGGGTATGTATTAGGTATAATTAATTTATTAATAGATACTTTACAATCAATGACCAAACGGATGTCATTATCTTTTTTCATCACCGCAATAACTGGAGAAGCCCACTCACTGACTTCAACTGGTGTGATAACTCCCTCTTTTTCAAGAAAATCCAGATGATCAATTACCTTTTGTCTCAAACGCAACGGAACCCCATATGCTTTTTTGAGTATTGGTCTATCTTACTTCAGAAACAACTCTGCTTTGTAACCAACTATATGATCAGAAAAGGTTTTGTTAAATATATGTTAAAACTTACACTTGATATATTCCACCACCTCATCAGATATCTGGTAGATATCTGGTTGACTGAAGATAAAGAAAAGGTGGTTCTCAAACCTGAGAAGAAAGCATCCAGCCATTTGCGGCCAAAAAGAGGAGTAATTCTGCGTAAGTTTGAATTATTTCTCAACACCACCAGCTCTAAGTATTTTTTTCCAAGACCTTTCATGAAGACTTCCACCTTTACCTAAAACTTCAAGTTTGGTACCATCAACAACGATTAGATGGTTTTTGTATGGCGAAAGGTACAAATGATTCAAATTACTCTTGAAATCGTTCTCATCCATTACCGACACAGCCGAACCGCTATCGATCTCCATGCGGAAAAAACGACCTTCAACCCGACCTCCACCACGCAACCTAGCTACCTACCTGAGGGTCCGGCGCCGATTGACCGACGCATAGGGCTAAGATAAAAAATCTCCACTGCTGGCGATCCGGAGCCAGCGTCTTCACTTGCTGCCAGCCAAGGTTCTCGTCAACTGTGCGGCTAGACTTCGCTGCCACGAGCTTTTGGGTCTGCCTCTTCTTCGATGCCCATCTGGATTACAGTCAAGCGCCTCTCTGCAAATCTCGTTTTCATCTCTTCGCAGCGTGTGCGCAATCCATCTCCACTTACGTTCCCCAATCCCGATTTCTAGCACCTTTTGATGACACCGGCGATGAAGTTCAACGTTTGAGATCCAGTTGCCAGGCCACCAAGCGCGGATGATGTTCCGCAGGCAGCGATTCACAAAAACTTGCAATTTTCGCGTCGTCAGCGCATATGTGCACCAAGTTTCACACCCGTACAGCAATATGGATTTTACGTTTGAGTTGGAGATTCGGATCTTAGTTCGTAGAGAGATCTGGCGTGAGCGCCAGATGTTTCGGAGACTCGCAAACGCAAATCGGGCTTTTCTGATCCGGGTTTCGATGTCCTTCTTGGTACCACCATCAGGCGTAATCTGGCTACCAAGATACTGGAAGCACTCCACTGTCTCAACCTGTTGTCCAGCTATCACGAAATTGGAACGATTTTCTGAGTTGATTTCCATCGACTTGGTCTTTCCGACATTGATTTTGAGACCTGCTGCCTTGGAGCTTCCGGTGAGGTCGTCGAGTTTGCTCTGCATGTCTTGTTGTGTTTGGGCGAGCAAAACAATATCGTCTGCCAGGTCAAGGTCGTTCAGTTGCTCCATTGATGGATTCCACGGCAATCCTCGGTTTGGTCTACAGTCAATCGATCCAGTCAAGATCTCATCCATTACGATGAGAAAAAGCAGCGGTGACAAAATACATCCTTGTCTCACTCCAGCAGCTACCGGGATTGGTTCGGACAAGACACCGTCGTGCAAGACCTTGCACGAAAATGCCTTCGATGAGATGGACTAGTTTCTCTGGGACCCCTCGTCGTCTAAGAGCAGCCCAGATGTTTTCGTGGTTCAGTAGGTCAAATGCTTTTTCGAAATCAACGAACACAAGCAGAAGAGAGTCCTGGAATTCGTTGATTTGTTCCAGTATTATTCGTAGCGTTGTGATGTCGTCCACACATGATCGTCCGGATCGGAATCCAGCTTGTTGCCGACGGAGTGTAGCGTCGATTTTCTCCTGAATCCTGTTGAGGATCACTTTGCAGAGTACTTTGAGGGTTGTACAGATCAAAGTTATGCCACGCCAGTTACCGCACTCTGTTAGGTCTCCTTTCTTCGGGACCTTTACGAGGATACCCTGCATCCAGTCGGCCGGGAATGTTGCAGTATCTCAAATGTCAGCGAAAAGACGGTGCAGCATTTGTGCTGACAAGGCAGGGTCGGCTTTGAGCATTTCAGCAGGAATGCAATCAATTCCAGGCGCTTTGTTGGATTTCATGTTTTTGATTGCCGCTTCTATTTCAGCCAGCGAAGGCGCTCCCGAGTTGACGCCATTTATGCGACTTACTGTGGGTGCCTCGAGCTACGGGTTCTGTTGGCCATTGCTATTTGTAACTCGGAAAAGTTGTTCGAAATGCTCAGTCCAACGCTTGAGCTGATCTGTTCGATCTGTCAGCAGCTGACCTGCTCGGTATTTCAACGGCATTCTTGCATTAGTCCTTGCACCACTAAGGCGGCGAGAAATATCATATAATAATCGTATATCTTCAATGGCGGCTGCTCTTTCTTCCTCTTCGGCTAGGAAGTTTGTCCAGGCTCTCTTGTCTCGTCTACAAGCTCGTTTAACTGCCTTTTCCAGCTCCGCATATCGTAAGCGGGCGGCTGCTTTGGTTGACCCGGTACATGCCTGCTCAATTCCGACTTTCGCCTTTCTCCGATCATCGATCATCCTCCAGGTTTCATCCGACATCCATTCACTTCGTCTTCCACAAACTTTACCGAGAGCACCATGGCTCGTCGTGATAAAGGCATTCTTGATTCCACACCACTGTTCTTCGACTGTTCCGTCTGTCGGCAGCTCCGAGGCTCGGGATTCTAGCTGCTCAACGTATGCCCTTTTCACCTCTGGATTCTCCAACCGACGGACGTGGTATCGACATCCGACTTTCTCCTCGCGCCGTTGGACACGCGCAACTCTCAGTCGTATCTCGCCAAGGACGAGGTCAGATGCAATGTCTGCGCTTCGTTTGATGCGGACATCAAGAAGGCTCCTTCCCCATTTTCGACTGATGCAGATGTGGTCAATTTGATTTTCTGTTCGGCCATCTCGGGATACCCAAATGACCTTATGTGCTGGTCGATGGGGGAAGAGCGATTCACCGATCACCCTGTTGTTGTTGCCACAAAATTCTACAAACAGCTCTCCGTTTTCGCTCATCTGTCCTAAGCCATGGCGCCCCATGATGCGCTCAAAGTCCTGATTATCGGAGCCAATCTTTGCGTTGAAGTCGCCTAAGTGGATTTGAATGTCACCCTTCGGAATTCTCTCAACCACGCTGTTCAATTGACTGTAAAACTGCTCTTTCTCCTGCAAATCGGCAACGTCAGTTGGCGCATAACACTGGACCATTGTAAGGCCCGTGTTCTGAACCCGTGTTCTGAATCTGGCTAAGATTATTCGATTCGATCAGTTCCCAACTTATGAGGGCCGCATGGGCCTGCGGACCACCACGCAAGGTTCACTAATTAGATTTATGGTATAAATCTGCAGGTTTCCTCATCCGACTCCGATTCACTGGATTTTACTTCCTCTCGTAGCTTTTCGAAATAATCCGTGCTGCTCGACGTTTGGGCAACTGGGCTCGATACAAAGTTGACCCGTTAATTTCTTTTTTTATTTCTTAATTCAAAACAATACTTCTTTAGTAAGTACAATAAAACGACCGTCGACCACCGGAAACCGAACGACTTCTGCTTCTACTGCGACTGTTGCGGAAATTACGATATCTATTTTCAGGCATTCTAACATCACGATTTCTTGATCGGTGCTCAGATTTAAAAACGTTTCTTTCTTTGGTATCGACGTTAGCTACAACTGTTAATCGCCGGTCATTTATCTCACGAGCTCTAATTCCTGCACTTTCAGTATTGACAATAAATTTTTCCACTCTCGCTAGAGTTAAATCTTCAAGTTCTAGCAGTTTTTGTTGAACATCTTTGTCAAAAACTGACAAACCAATTTATCCCGAATCGCGGTGTCTTTAAAATCCCCAAAAGCACAACTTTCAGCTTGCAGCTTCACATTCAGGATGAAGTCCTTCGCCTTCTCACTTTCCTCTTGTGCCATATTATAAAATTGGTATCTTTGGAACATATCAGCTTCAACTTTATCAAAACGCCTTTTTAATGAGGTTATGATGTCTTCGTAGGTTTGATTTGATAAATCCTGACCTGGATGAAGCAACTTTAATTCGCTGTAAGTTTCTTGACCACACATTGCCAAAAAATAAGTTTTGCGATCAACTTCCACAATTTTATTCCAACGAAAAACCCATTCCATTTGCTCAACATCTTGTGCGAACGAAATAGAATTGGGAATGAAAGGGTCAATGTTGCCGATGTGTGGCATTTTTGCAAAAAAAAATTAACGCAACAATGGAAATGTGCTTGAAACACAATCAAATTGTTGATATGTATAATTTGATGAAATGCACGCTTCGAATCAAAGAAAAATTAAAAAAAAACGTACCTTTATTTGCTGAAGCCCAGCCAAAATCCGACCGAGGCTAACCCAAGCTCACTTATTCGGCAAAAAAAACCAAATCCAAAGGCACAACAGCAACCTCCACAGCACAGCAACAGCGGTGATTCGACGATGGCCCAACTCGCAGCAACAACAGCAACAGCAGATGATTTTTTGTTCCGCCCGGAAGAAAAAGCACGCAACGGTAATAAGCTTTACCGGAAGTCACGCACGATAACCACAAATAGACCGTGGCTCGGCTTTTTAATGGTTACACCGTGAAAAAAAAAACCACGTGGTTTGTAAAAAAATGTCTTGCACGGGAATTAATATAGAGAAACCGGTAAGGCAAAACACACTACGGCCTTCGATTCTCACTTAATATAATAAACTCACTTTGAATTACAAAACTTGAGGAATTTTCCTCGTCGCCACTAAAAGTTTTCGGACAGCGTATAAAAATACGTGTTGTCTGGTGAAGAGCGGAAATCCAAAGAAACCGATTTTTAATTTTTTTTCCGCACGTCAATTTCATTTAACGTTTTCGTTGACGTTAAACGAGATGGATTCTACAATGTGTATTACACGCTGATTTGTTAAACTCAATTTCGAGGTGGATTCTACAGATGGAAGTGCAAACTGGAAGGGCATTGGCGACACGAGATGTGAGGTTCAACGAAACGACATTTCCCTTAAGGTTGGGCGAAGCGAATATTCGAAAACTGACCATTCCAACCCGCCAGTCACCAGAACAAGAGGGGGAAATGACGGTAAATGCAAGATAGGAAGCTCTAATCGAGGTCGAAGATGTCGAGGAAGAACAGCTGGATGAAACGATCGGTGCACCAGATGTAGATGATGCAGATCTGATAACGTCCGATGGTTCAGCGAATCAAGGAGAATCCGCACTCCTTCCACAAATCGATAAGAGCAGCCCTCAGCTTGCGGATACCTCTAAATCGGTAGAAATCTCTCTCAGGTTCCCATGTGTTGTGCTGACATGATAACATAATTCCTAAAATTCACTCGGTCCATGGCAACCACTCTCCAATTTCTCGAACATTCTACACTCGTCAAATCACGCTGCACTCGGTCTAACCACCTTACTCATTGCGCCCTACTCTTTTGTTCCTATCGGATTCGTAGCGACCACCTGTTTTGCACAACAGTCGTCCGGTATTCTTACAAAATATTTTGCCCAGTGTATCCGGCCAGCCTTCACCAACTTCTTGATACTTGGTTCGCCGTAGAATCGCGCGAGCTCGTGGTTCATCCTTCGCCTCCACACTCCGTTCTCCTGTACGCCGCCAAAGATGATTCTTAACACTCATCGCTCGAATACTCGGAGTATACGCAGGTCCTCTTCGAGCAATATCCATGTCTCGTGCCCGTAGAAAACAACCGGTCTAATGAGCGTCATGTCTTCTCGACCGCAGTTGCTTGTGGAGTCAACAGCAGGCACAACTTCCACTGATTCGCCGCCGGATCTCACGGCTGTTATCATTGTCTGCGGTCACCAGTGAGCCGAGATAGACAAAGTCTTCGACTATCTCCAGCTCGTCGCCATCAAGCGGGCTCGGTCGGTCTCGGAACCGCAGGCCAGCATATACATCGTCTTGGACGTATTAATCATTAACCCAAACCTTCCTGCTTCGCGTTTCAGTTTGCGGTAGATCTCCTTCACCTCCGTAGATGATTTGCCGACTATATCAATGAAGTCGGCAAAGCAGATAGGTTGACTGGATCTGTTAAAAATCGTGCCCCGAATTTCGTCCACCACTCGTCGAATAACACCTTCAAGCGCACGTTGAACATCATGCAGAATAGACCATCACCTTGTCGAATCACCCTGCATGGTTCGAATGAACTCGATAATTCATCTTAAATCTACACATAGCACTGCGTTCTATCGATCGTCGCCTTGATCAGTCTGGTCAGCTTCCCGGAAAAGCCGTTCTCGTCCATGAATTTTCATAGCTCGTCACGTTCGATCGTGTCGTATGTGGCTTTGAAGTCGATGAATAGATGGTGCATAGGGACTTGGTGTTCATGGCATTTTTGGAGAATTTGCCGTAATGTGAAGATCTGGTCCGGCCTTATGACTTCCCACGAATCTGTTTGCTTGTGGCTTTAGGTAGCGGAGTAGGATTCGGGACAGCATTTTGTAGGCGGTATTTAGGGCAGTGATCACTTGGTAGTTCTTACAGTCCAATTTGTCGGTCTTCTTGTAGATAGGTCATATTACCCTCTCCTTCCGGCGATGTTTCTTTCCCCACCGTCTTGGTCTCCTGCATGTGCGTCGTTCAGGTGTTCATTGAAGTGCTGCTTCCACCTTTTGATCACCTCACGATTGTTCATCAGAATACCTCCTTATCTCGGCAGATTTCGGCTTGCGACAAACCGGTGATCCGTTGTATCATTTCGAAAAAAATATTATATTTACGTTTATTTTCTTTCTCTTAAAAATTTTGCATCATCTTAAATTTTTTTTAACGTTAAACTTGTTCGAAGAAAAAAAAAAGGAAATTTCAATATTTGTAAACGTCACTTATAAATCAATCAGAAATAACTGTGACAATGCCATCCAACCAGGTGGTGTAGGTAATCCATCCGTGCTATTCATTTTCGAATTCATAAAACGCTGGGCGCGTACACACAAAGTAACAAACTTAAGTTGTCAATTATGCTGACGTCTCTCAATTCGTCTGTGTCGAATTTTATTGTGGTAAAAATTAAATAAAATCTTCGAAAAGGATACATTTGTATGTTGAAAATGTTATTTTTCAAATGCATTATAAATTTCATACACATCAATATTTAGTCAATAATCTATCAATAAGGTTTTCAAAATAAATGAAAAATGAACAATCCAGTTGAATGAGTATCCACATTCTTTGGCAAGTGTTCGGCAGCTTTGTTTGCCAATCACCACGGATGTGTAAAGTCGTTGTTGTTTTTTTCGCGACTAACACCCCGGCCGGTAGTAGTCGATGGAGGTGGGATGAGTTAGGGAGGAACCTCCCTTATGTACCCAGCACCAATAAGATGGTGACGTCTAAGAAAGGTGAACCAAGAATAGCTGGGTACCGTCAATAGGCAGTAGGTTCCTCTACCCGTTGCTGCCATTAGTGCTACTGTGAATCAGTTAATGCCGCTTAGAGTAGCCAGGTTTGCATAACGACGATTCTAGACATTTTAGATGTTGTGATTAGGTTGTTTGAACACAAAACAGTGATTATTGCGGTTTATAGGTGTCCATAATGCCCCTATTTTCTTTAATTAAAATGAAAACATTTTTTTAAACCAGCTGGCATATCAGGAATCTGTCATATAAAATCCAGCATTGAACATTTGGAATGTGGAATTTAAAACCTAACATGCGCAAAATATAACCCATAATCTAAAATTCTATTTCGAAACTTGAATCCAAAATTTTAAAAGTAAATAAAACCAAAAATTGGGAATTCAATATGGAAACTGGTTTTCTCCAAAGGAAATTTTTCGCTGAACAACTTTGTCCAAGACCGTAACATCGTATCATATTAGGCAAAAAAGTTATTAGCTGTTTAACAGGGTATGTCTTTTGGCATTGAAAAATTATAAATTCAATTGACATCACTGCTGATGCCTCCAGGCTTCAGGCAAAGTAGTGTCATACAATGACCTCGCTAGGCACCCAGCAGTGATGTCAATTGAATTTATAGTTTTTCAATGCCAAAAGACATGCCCCTGTTCAACAACTAAGAACTTTTTTGCCTAATAAGATACGATGTTACAATCTTCGACAAAGTTGTCTAGCGGAAAATTTTCTTAGAGAAATTTTTAAATTGACACAAAAACCATTAGCAGGCTCGGTTCCACAAAAAAAAACAAAAATGATATTGATTTTTCAGAACAATTCAGAACAATATTCAATTTTCCCATACAAACATAAAAGTTCATATTTAATCATGTAAACGTTACATAAAAATTCTGCAAAAAATCATGGATGAGTTTTGAACCAAAACGAAGCTTTTGAGACCTCAGGGTTTGAGAAATTCAAAAATGACCCCAAATCGACTAAGTTTAATGAACCAGTATCTCAGTGGCAGTATTCTTTATGTCACTGCCACACAGCGTTTTGCAACAAAGATAACTAATTTTCAACAAACAGCAACTGAGAAATTTTGCATTGTTGAATCAATCACATATAATGATTGAATTTAGTTGGTTGTTGATATAAATCAAACCAAATATGAGATTCAAATCAGTGACATGGAAAAAACAACCTTATGCTTTTTTTTAACATTAACATTGAAATGTTTAAGGTTACATTTTGAATTTTTTTTCGTTTGAAGCATTTTCAAAACATCAGAAGATCAACGAGCATGGTAACTCTAGAAGTAGTAGACGTTTCCCAAAAGGGTGGCAGCGCAGTACTTTTCCCCATTATTGTTGTGAACATCAAGTGTACGTGTATGGAGAAGGTATGTAGGAACCCAGAACACTAAAAAAAACAGTCCGGCTGATATGGCCGCGGAACCGCCAACCACATGCCGTTTTGCCAGCCTTAGAAGGGACTTGGAACAGAACAGGAAGAACATTTCGTGCGGGTAGTTCTGTTTTGTAGTAGGTACCTACTATTTCGTTTCGTGCTTTGTAGTGGTCGGTCGGAAAAAATATGTTTCAGATTTTGTGAACGGATTGATCCCCCACCCACCTCCTTGCACTTGTTATTATTGTTTTGCCAGTTAGCGCTGCGCTGACCTAGAAGGGTCGATTTATGTTCGGTCAGAGCAGTTAAGAAGTCAAGGGGAGTCCGCAGAAAAATTGCACTATTCTCGCGTGTGTACACTTTTTCATAAGGTTTATTGGACCGTTACGTGCCGTAATACGTGGAATGTCATAAAGCATGGTTTGAGTGTGGAATTACGATTTACATGTTTGTCCCTTCAGTTCAGTGAACCTGGGCTGGAAAACAAAAACCGGCGGGAAAAGGCTCCGGATTAGTCCGGTGAGATGGGTCAGTTTTCTTGCTACGGAGTTGGTGAAATGTTGTAAAAATAATTTTCTCGAGCGATATTGAGTGCCTAATTACGCTGGGAAATGGTTCAAATAGGTAAAAATGGCTCGGCCAAAAGTGCCGGTTTTTTCGGTAGTTTTAAATCGCTGTTTCGAAAGAAATCGGAAGCCACAAAAGTCATCAACTTCCCAACGGCAACCGGGAGAGCTCCGATTGCCGATCCTGAAGCAAGCGAACCTTCTTCGTTGGTTTCGAATGTAGCCGAAGAAAATAACAACAAAAACGACGGCAACACCATATCGATTCCGGTCGATGTGAATCGTTATGAGATTAGAAAACCAGTGAAAGCGAGGAAAGCGCTGCGGCAAACAACAAAAAACAAATGTTCTGTCGTCGATGGAAACCAGGAAGCCCGTTCCGTTTTGCCACCGGTGCGGAGAAAATCCTTCGGCCGTCGAATAAATAACCTGTGGAATAATTTTGGGCTGCTGAAAAGTTCGGAAAAGATTGCCGAATTTTCCACCGGATACGGTAAGTCTCAATCTTTTTTAATGAACCATGTTAAGTATGCATTTTTCCTTCATACGACTATTGGTCATTAGACTGAGTCGATTTGGGGTCATTTTCGAATTCTCAAACCCCGGGGTATAAAAAACTTCGTCTTGGTTCGAAACTCATCCTTGATTTATGCAGAATTTTTAGATAACGTTTACATGAGCAAATTTGAACTTTTATGTTTGTATGGGAAAATTGAATATTATGAACTGAAAAATCAACGTAATTACTGTTTCTTATCTGGAACTAACCTGCTCATGGTTTTTCGTGCTAACTAATAAATTCTTTAAAAGAAAATTTCCGCTGGATACTTTGTCAAAAACCGTAACTACATATCTTATTAGGCAAAAAAGTTATTAGCTGTTAAACAGGGGTATGTCTTTTGGCATTGCTAAACAATAAATTCAATTGACATCACTGCTGAAAAGTAAGTGAAAAGTAGTCATGCAATACCTCGCTAGGCACCTAACAGTGATGTCAATTGAATTTATTGTTTATCAATGCCAAATGGCATGCCCCCATTCAAAACCTAATGACTTTTTTTTGTCATGTAACAAATGTATCTAAAATAAGTGAAAATGACATTGGGACTCGTCTAATATTTTTATTTATCCGAAGCGTCAAACCGCTTTTGGAGGGCAACATTATTTAAACAAGCGGTTACTATTGTAATGCCAAACGTTGTAGATATAAGGTCTGTACTCGAAAAAAGCAACATTTTGTTTTCTGAACAATTTTGAATGCATTGATGGAAATTGACAAAATTCCAGTGAAACCACATTTTCGAATAAAAGTTTGCAATAAAACAGTCCATCCACTTTTGGGCATGATTATGAAATACCTAGAAAAAATTTATTGGGAGACCTTAAACAGTTGGAAATCAATGATTTCACCACAGTTCATGAGGATCATGTGTGTAAATATGACCTTAAATTTGAATAAAATGGAAGAAGGATTGCTTCAATGAAGGTATGGAATGTGAAGATTTAATCTATTGGAATAAAGAAGGTAATTTTTTTCAGTCTGGTTCGTCCAACAGACAAAGGCATTGATCGAATTTCATGTTTTAAAGGTAAAAAGCTGTCCACAGATAAATAAACAAAATAAGGTGGTTAAATCAAAATATGCCAAATAATTGGAAGAGTAGCGGGGCCAATGGACTGCGAAACGAACCTTTTTAGAGAGCGCTTGGCAGCTCTCCAGCGGTCAGCCAGATGTTTTTCTTCAACAAATCTCGCCTTTATGTTTCGTAGAACACAAAGATAGAAAATTGAAACATTTTATTTCCTGTACTTCAGATGACCCATTTATCTGTGAAAGCTGGTAATGAGTACTTGAATGGTATAATTTCACTGAAAATTTCATCAATTTCCATCAATACATTCAGAAGCTATTTACAAATGAAAGTATTGCATTTTTTCGAGTACTGTCCTTATTTAAACAAAAGTTCGAAGTTTTATTCTTAAACAAATAGTTTAAAGCATAGATTATCTTCAATCTGGATGCATTAAAACAGGTCTATCTCAGAGCTATGTAAACGAAATAAAAATCTATTGTACTAAAAATCTAGGTTTTGTATTGCACTTTGAAGGAAAAATAATAAAAAAATATTCCGCTGTGGTTTTGATGAAATTTCGAACATTATAAAGTTCAGGGATTAAAAATAAAAATAAACTATCATTTTCTATTAGGACTTTGATAAAATTTATTCTAGATAAAGTCCTGTTCAAATCCTCATGGAGCCGGTTCTGTCTTATTGTATTATACGGAAAATATTTCTTCTGCCCAAAGTTTTTTGGTTCCATCGGAGACTTTCCTATTCAAGATTGATACATATCTGTATTCGATTTAAAGGTTTGAAAAATGTATACAGAAATCTTATCTTTTTTTTCACGGAACGAGTGAATGAAAACCTCTAATTGAATTCCATATTTTGAGACCTTAATCTCTAAATTATTGATTCACACATAATTCGTTCATGTTAAATCCTCGAAATTTAATTAAAAAAATTGAAACTGTAAAAATAATCAATGAAACTTTATTTAATAAAACTAATACTGCCCGAGGGCGGGATTTTTTATTCCTTTTTGACCAGCCAATCTACGTCGACCAGACTTGATGATGGCGTCATGTCTTTTATATATGATATCTTTAAGAGGAGTCAATTTCGTGATTCGAATTTAAAAAAAATGTGAACCAAAAGTTAAGTTCTATGATCGATAGAAAATTTTGTTACTTTTATATGGGAAAGAGAGATTTGAAAACGGACGCACACACATAGGATCTCAGTAAAACTTCATGTTTCTTTGAAGAGATTTTTTTTCCTTAACTGTAAGCGTACATCTGTCGAAATTATGACGGTTAGCATCTTACAAATGCTAAAACCACCGGACCCCAGAAAGTGTACTATGTACACCTTGACCAGGATTCGAACTCATAAATCTTGGCGTAGATGACTTGAATACTACGCCAAAGTTGCTGGCTTGATGCGATCGGAGATGTTTAGATTTATGTAATAAGAAGGCAAGTGTTTTTTTTTGCTTTTATAGCAATATTTCAAACTTTAAGTACAAACCCACCTTGTATTGCCAAAGTTCAGCCGTGCCCTAATCTAACGTTAATTTTCTCAATTTTTTACTATTAAAACCATTGTTACTGTCATTAGCGTCAATTTTTGGCAAATTCGTCATTTTTCATTTTTTTTTATCATGTTTTATAGACACATTTCGTACTTCTCGCGGGAGTTTTCATTACGTCGTATGAAACAAAATGTAAACAAAAGTTTTATGACGAAAAAAATACAAAAACTGACATAAACTAGTTGCAACTTCTTTCTATTTAGAATATTTGTAGCCTTGAAAACATATTTTACGTGTGGAATACACATTTTTAAGTTGTTTTGATAACTTTTGCAGCAGTTTTCTGTGAATTCTCAAGATGTTTCATACTACGTAATGAAAGCTCACTCTAGACTTGTTTAATTTGAAAAAAAAGTATGTTATTTTTGTCGTTTTACATCAGTTTTTTGGCAAATTTTTAATGTTTTCGAAATACAATTTGATTTTATAAAATTTTAATCAACATTGTCAATTTTGAGTACCTCAAAATTTTTTATTATTTTTGTTGTTATATTTTATCAACATTGAAGAAACATGCAAGTGTTTGTCTAAATTGGTTTCTTTTTTTCCTTTATTGACAAAAATATTTACATACATTAAAGGCTCTTGATTTGGGATCATTTCGAGCCGAACACTGATAATAACTGATAAACTTTGAGTTATTGTTTTCCGTTTGTAGTTCCAGGATTCCATGATATTCCTTCAGTTTCCGGGGGTTCCGTCTTTGTGTACTGTCGTAACCTGGTGATTTCGTTTTAGTAACAATTGCTTAGCCAATTCAAGATAAATCTCTTTGTTTGATTTAATGGCAGCAGTGAAAACTGCTGAACCATTATCGCAACGTTCTGCTTCGTCCTGGTGTCCGAACAAGGTGACCTCGACCAGCTTGCGGGCGACCTCCGTCTTCAAAGCTGTCGGTTTTGTTTCGATTTTCGAACCGCTGCTTCGACCCGGCGCTTCCTTCTTCTTGGTTGTGGTGATGGTATTTGGATTATCCCTTTTGGCAGAGGGACCCGGGGCTTCCTTCTTCGTCTGCGTCTCCATCTTTATTCAATTTATCACTGGTTATAAACAACCGTCACAAGAATATCTTCCAAGGTGTGCTCTGACATGAACTATCGAAGAGATGTCCGTGATAGTGAACACCATCTCAGAGCTCTTGCGAAACCAAACAACTTTTGAAGAATTTTATACCCAAAATTAAACTTTTCTTCAAAATCACACTTAAATCAATGTTTGTTTAGTGATGAATTGTTCGTTTAGGTAAATCCCTTATTAACAGGGATGTAAATTACTAACATTTACATAGATATTCAAGCAAACGAAGGAGATATAGCCATGAATCTGTGTGATTTTAGTGGGTTTTCGAATGACTTCTACTTCATAGTCTTATTGTGCTATGTTTAATTTCAATTTTATTTTCTTTATTATTAATCGCCTATCTCTACATGTACATTCCGTCCTTTTTCGTTAGTTTTCCAGGTATTCGTTGAATGTTCTTGATTTATTTCATAATTTCAATCTATAAGATCTGCTCTATAGCGTTCATATTTTGAACAGTGCCATACAACATGATCTTAATCTTCGTAGACTTTACCATAATAACAAATGTTCGTGTTTGATAGTCTGATCCGAAACAAATGGGATGCTAGTAGATAATGAATTGAGATAATCCGCGAAGAAATTTGAAATCTCTTTCAAAAAACTACACGCAAAAGAATTTAGAAATTAATTTTACATCCGTGAAAATTTTTGAGAACGGCGTGTCTATTTTTGCTTATTTTGAATTTTTCCCTTGTACCTGCTGAGGTGTACACAGTTTTGCTTTCTGGTATGGTGCCGTAGGACAAGCTGAATTGACAATTCGTCGGCAAATAAAACGTTCGAAAAAATTTATAAGTAAGTGTTGCGATTTTCTAATTATTTTAAATTATTTTTTGATTAATCGTTTTATTTGGTCAGGTCATATCGATATGTTGCTGATCACTTTTCGCTTCGAAATTTGTGCTGCGGGTTCTAACAAGGTAAATTATTTATTATTTATCTTTTTTATTTGATTTTTTTGGATTTTTTACTGAATTTCACGACCTAATTCGCTGGCAAGAGCCCTCCAGAATTGAGGATTCATTACATAACAAAATCAGTGTAGTGATAGCGTACAGTAATTCTAAGTGTATAGTAATAGGAAAAATAAATCTTATTTTCGAAGAAAATTAGTTGGATTTCTATTATTATGATAAATCATGTCAATACCTAATACATTCTACGTAGCGTTCATCATCACATCGCGTTGAACTCATTAAAAATTTACGTAATATGTAGGTGACTTCTATGAAACACAAATTCTTATAGGAGCGCGTTTACATAATGTTTCCGTAGCATATACGTGAAAATCAATTGGATAAAAATCATGTGTTTTTCACGTAGCCGCTACGTGCAAATTATTTTGCGTGTACTTGAGGTAAAATTGAGAAACAAAATCTTCCTGAGTCGCTAGTATTCCACTTACTTTGCCACATATACAACGCTATGGAATGTGCAATGGAGTAAAGTTCAAAATGTTGGAAACCTCTACAATAAATCGAGTCACTAATAGCTCCCTGCTTAGGTAGATGATGAGCTTCTTCATTCCCCAAAATAATTAAATTGGCCTTGTAAGAGTGAAAGTTCTAAATCACGTTTATAAAAAACGTGCCAGAATCAATACCATACCAAAATCGAGCGGGGTCTGTTTAGGGGGCATCCATTAGTTACGTAACGTTCTTAGGGGAGAGAGAGGAGGTAATCTCGAGCGTTATGAAGTGTGACAATTTTATATAAAACCAGGCAAAATCCGGGCTTCTGATTTCAAAATTGACGACCAAAAATCCGGGCAATATCCGGTAAAGTTTTTGTCAACATCCAGAAATTACTCAACAAAAATCAAAGAAAAAAAAATTTAAAAACACTTTTTTCATCAAAACTTTTTTCAAACTTTTTGTATGATTTGCTAAATAAACTGAATTTTTCTATGAAGTCTAGGCAACCGAGCTGGGCCGAACTGTTTCCAAATTTTGTATTAAATATCCAGGTGAACCCGAATAAAATCGGGGAAGAAGAATTTTGTAAGTACATATCCAGGCCGAAAAATCCGAACAATTTTGTATACAAACCTGGCAAAATCCAGGCATTTGATTTAAAAATTAACAACCAAAAATCCGGGCAATATCCGGGCAAATTTTGTTAAAACCCAGAAATAACTTACAAAAATCAAGAGAAAAATTGTAAAACAAAATGTTTTTTTTTTATCAAAATTTAGAGGCGTTCATAAAACGATTTTACAACATTATTTGTTTTTTGTTTGATTTGCCAAATAAAGAAAATAAATCCGGGTTTTTTTTCAATGAAATTCGGGCAACCGGGCTGGGCCGGTCAGTTTCCAAATTTGGTATTAAATATCCGGGCAATCTGGCAACCTTATGTTAACATTGTTATAAATGTTGCAATCCGACAAAATGCTCTCATTTACTATGAAGAACGTTAAAACTATTTTGTTGAAAAAAATTTCCGAACCTAAAAAAATAAATCTGTTAAGGTAACAGTGGAGAGGGGTCGGGTATATCGCAGCGTAACGATTTGTGACATACGGGGGGAGGGGGTCAAAAAAGTGTATTTCAAACCTTCAAACCTCTGAAATACAGCAATTTACTTTTATTTGGATTGAACATCATTTCTAATATTCTCTATTGTCTTCGCAATCTGCGGATACGTCTCTTTTAAGTTAAAAATATTAAGTCTATTAAGTTAAAAATAATTTCGAAATCAGGGATAGCGATATTTAAAATGGTGAGTACCTCAGCGTAGGGTAAATGATAAAGTTAAAAAAAGATTCCTAATATAGGAATCGCATGTCACTCATGTCGATGAGAACTGACCTATTCAAAAATCGATCCTAGTAATTGGTGTAACGATTGACCCACTTTATTTTACGTTGTACCTACTGAAGAGACTCTTGTAAACAAAGGGAAGAAATGTCACGATTTGAATGTTCAATTTCCTTTCAGTGTCATTCCAATCGATCAAAAAACCTGGTCAAACTGAAAAATTTGAATTGAAATTTTTGCTGTAGTTAATTTTTTTGATTTTACTTAGAAGGCTTTTTGATTTTTATTAGAAGGGCAAATCACTGCTTTATGAGTTCTCATCAATTTCAAACAAAGTAAATGTTATCAAAATATGAAGTAATAAAATATAGATAAACTTTATCCGTTCATCCAAAACAACAGCCACGAGAAGTTTTATTAATGACAATCTTGGATCAACACTGCAGAATGGTTGCTGATAGTATTATTTTGAAACGGATCAGAAGGCGCCTCTTTGTTTACTGTAGCCTCTTCAGTACCTAGCTACGCAATGAAAGGCAGGAGGTCAGTTAGGAGTTCGTTCATTAATTGGAATAACGTTCTCTCAATCAGCGATTGATGGTAGAGGAAGGACAGTTCTGCATCTGGATCGATAGTAACCTCTTGGCAATCCAAAATTGAATATAATTTATGCATGACGAAAACTCAACCGAAACGAACCATATGTAGTACGGTAGGCAACGTACGATTGTGACAGTAATTGCTCATCGATTGTGAAGAATTTTCATTTGTTCGATTTGAAGATTCTTTTATATTCCAAGCAGAAAGAGGAAAGTTCTGCGTCTAGATCGACAGTAGCGTCTGGACAATCTTAAAACAAAATATAATTTATGCACGACTCAATCGAAACTAACCATATTTGCAACGGACGATTATGACAGTAATTAGTAAGAGCAAGTTCACTGGTGTTGGGTAAGTAAGTAGTAGAAATTTTGACATTTTGAAAATTTTACCATGCAAAAATGTTTTCAAGATCTTTGGGCGTTTTATGTTTTTACAGCACTGTTTCTATTTCAGCCGTATGTGATAGAAATATTGCTATTTTTGCATCACAGCATGCGAAACTACAACACGTGTTGTTAAAAAACTTGAAGGTAGGGGAGATGGGGGCATAATGGCCACCTTAAGGAAAACGCTTATTTAACCATAGAGAACAGCTGTAATATGTGAATTAATCATTGTTTCGTGTTCAGACACTCAAATAGTCTATTGCCTAATTGGATGAAACTTGAAAAAGTAGATAAAAACGCCGAAAGCTGAAAACCAGTCACTGTAGAGGCATAATGAGAAACCCCCCGAGGCAGTATGAGCACCATTAATTAATTCACAATGAGCGTTTTCTGCCGGAGATTCTAGCAGCAAATTCGACTCGATGAAGTCAACTGAGTAAAAGAGCTACAGCTTGACTTGTATCGTCTGACGATTTGTCCTTTTGCTAAGATGTCGTACAGGCTCGAGTTCGATTCCTGGTGGAGGTGATTTTTTTTCATTTATCATTCATGATCATGATTCCACTAAACGGTGAGGCGTGGATTCATCAAACGAAGCAATAACAAAATAATCTAGGTCTGTTTGTAGAATTCAAAGAATTAACACATGCTCATACATTATGTTTCTGGTGTTTTGTTTGACGGATGATGCGTTGATGCTTTTAGCCGTATAATGTAACAATAAGAAAAATCAATCATGAATGGTATGTGCAAAAAAAAATCCCCTCGAACAGGAATCGAACTCGAGTCTACTGACTACCTTTCCGATACCTTACCAATAGGCCAAATCAAGAGACGAAACAAGCCAAGATGTAGCTTCAGTTGACTTCATCGAGTTGAATTCGCTGCTAGATTCCCCGGCAGAAAATGCTCATTATGCCTTTATTGATAGTCCTCTGTTCGCCTCTAGTGAACAAATTAAAGTAAAAAAGCGTTTTAAAATTGATTAAAGTGAAAAATCAAAAATTTTATGATGTTGAAAATTGAGAAACAATGTGTAGATCATGTTGCAGTGCGTACATTTCAGATCAAGATGATTTAAAGGTCAAAAAAGCTTATTTGGTGGTGCTCAAAAATAATATTATTTTCGCTGGTTAGCTGGTTTAGCTAGTTATTATTTAATATTTCTGTAAAGATGAAAAGGATATTTCTTTTTTGGTGAAAAATTAATACTATGGGTAGTACGAAACAAGTCCTTATGAAAATTTGTTTAAGAAAATACGTACTTATGTAGAAAAAAGGAATGCTCATTGTGCCCTGGGTGCTCGTTATGCCCTCATCTCCCCTACAGATCTTGAAAATGTTTTTGCACGGCAAAATTTTCAAAATGTGCAAAAAGTGACAAAATTTCTACCACTTTGTCCCAACAGCAGTGAACTTGCTATAAGAAGAGAGGCAGGCTTAGTGCACATACTGAGGAGAATACTTTTTCCTCCAATAAGTATCTGAAAACGATGTGCACATGAGCAGAATTATGTGCTCCACACATTGGAGCAATTTTAAAGTTGAAATCTCTTACAGTTTTTGAGAAAATGATTTTCTAATAGGGGAAAGTCGGGTAAGACGGACACAGCGGGTAAAACGGACATTTTCGATATTTCGAAAATTACAATGTTTGGCAAAAATCTAATGATGGGAATATGTTCACCAAAGTGTATCAACACTTTCGAGACTCTTTGTTTATTCATAGCAAGCAAAGTCCCATAATAGTAAACAAAACAAACAAAAACTTTGAGGATCCATTATTTGATGTAATTTTTTCTCCTCATTTAATAGTTCATAACTCGCAAAATTTTAAAAAATTTCAACCGTTTTCAAAGGTAGACTGTTCATTAGGCTTCTTTTTAACCATCTGGAGGAAAATCAGCGAATTTCCGTCAAAGGGCTTGAACAACAAACGTTATGAAAAAAAGTTGCTAAGGCGGGTAAGACGGACACCTCAAGGTCGGGTAAAACGGACACACAAGTTTCTTCAGGTATTTTAAAATTTTCATCGGTTCGATCCTCCATACGCCTTCGAAAGGCCTTAGCAAGAGCAATTGTCGGTCGAAAAGCACTCGGCATGTCAAACAGGCCTTAAAAACTGCAAAAATCGGATCTCCGGTTGAGAAAGCGCCTATAAAATACGAAATTTCGAAACCACACTGTTTCGCTGCTGGACTTGTTGGTTCTATTTTGGTTTTAAAACGTTTTCAAATACTTAACTCACAAAAATATCTACTTTAACAGCAATTTTTGCGACATAATGTACCTTTTCTGAGCAGTGTCCGTTTTACCCGACCATTTTTGAAAAGTGTAATTTGCAATCATGTTTTAAATTGCTATAAAAACAGTCAAGATGAAGGATATTTACCAATTCCAATGGTTGATGCGATAGCAAACAACCTAAACTGCCCATCTGCACGAAAACTGCGATGAAAAAAGCAATATCTGATTTTCTCTAGCGGTTCTACCTTAAGGTGTCCGTTTTAACCGACTTTCCCCTACCAGTAGTCACAATAGCCGATTTCCAAAACCAGGCGGTTTATATGGGCACGTCTATGTTTTGAGCAATATTTAATTTCCACTTGCAATATTTCGTAAAGTCTGCTTCATTTAATATTAAAACACAAACTATAACTATAACTATAACTATAACTATAACTATAACTATAACTATAACTATAACTATAACTATAACTATAACTATAACTATAACTATAACTATAACTATAACTATAACTATAACTATAACTATAACTATAACTATAACTATAACTATAACTATAACTATAACTATAACTATAACTATAACTATAACTATAACTATAACTATAACTATAACTATAACTATAACTATAACTATAACTATAACTATAACTATAACTATAACTATAACTATAACTATAACTATAACTATAACTATAACTATAACTATAACTATAACTATAACTATAACTATAACTATAACTATAACTATAACTATAACTATAACTATAACTATAACTATAACTATAACTATAACTATAACTATAACTATAACTATAACTATAACTATAACTATAACTATAACTATAACTATAACTATAACTATAACTATAACTATAACTATAACTATAACTATAACTATAACTATAACTATAACTATAACTATAACTATAACTATAACTATAACTATAACTATAACTATAACTATAACTATAACTATAACTATAACTATAACTATAACTATAACTATAACTATAACTATAACTATAACTATAACTATAACTATAACTATAACTATAACTATAACTATAACTATAACTATAACTATAACTATAACTATAACTATAACTATAACTATAACTATAACTATAACTATAACTATAACTATAACTATAACTATAACTATAACTATAACTATAACTATAACTATAACTATAACTATAACTATAACTATAACTATAACTATAACTATAACTATAACTATAACTATAACTATAACTATAACTATAACTATAACTATAACTATAACTATAACTATAACTATAACTATAACTATAACTATAACTATAACTATAACTATAACTATAACTATAACTATAACTATAACTATAACTATAACTATAACTATAACTATAACTATAACTATAACTATAACTATAACTATAACTATAACTATAACTATAACTATAACTATAACTATAACTATAACTATAACTATAACTATAACTATAACTATAACTATAACTATAACTATAACTATAACTATAACTATAACTATAACTATAACTATAACTATAACTATAACTATAACTATAACTATAACTATAACTATAACTATAACTATAACTATAACTATAACTATAACTATAACTATAACTATAACTATAACTATAACTATAACTATAACTATAACTATAACTATAACTATAACTATAACTATAACTATAACTATAACTATAACTATAACTATAACTATAACTATAACTATAACTATAACTATAACTATAACTATAACTATAACTATAACTATAACTATAACTATAACTATAACTATAACTATAACTATAACTATAACTATAACTATAACTATAACTATAACTATAACTATAACTATAACTATAACTATAACTATAACTATAACTATAACTATAACTATAACTATAACTATAACTATAACTATAACTATAACTATAACTATAACTATAACTATAACTATAACTATAACTATAACTATAACTATAACTATAACTATAACTATAACTATAACTATAACTATAACTATAACTATAACTATAACTATAACTATAACTATAACTATAACTATAACTATAACTATAACTATAACTATAACTATAACTATAACTATAACTATAACTATAACTATAACTATAACTATAACTATAACTATAACTATAACTATAACTATAACTATAACTATAACTATAACTATAACTATAACTATAACTATAACTATAACTATAACTATAACTATAACTATAACTATAACTATAACTATAACTATAACTATAACTATAACTATAACTATAACTATAACTATAACTATAACTATAACTATAACTATAACTATAACTATAACTATAACTATAACTATAACTATAACTATAACTATAACTATAACTATAACTATAACTATAACTATAACTATAACTATAACTATAACTATAACTATAACTATAACTATAACTATAACTATAACTATAACTATAACTATAACTATAACTATAACTATAACTATAACTATAACTATAACTATAACTATAACTATAACTATAACTATAACTATAACTATAACTATAACTATAACTATAACTATAACTATAACTATAACTATAACTATAACTATAACTATAACTATAACTATAACTATAACTATAACTATAACTATAACTATAACTATAACTATAACTATAACTATAACTATAACTATAACTATAACTATAACTATAACTATAACTATAACTATAACTATAACTATAACTATAACTATAACTATAACTATAACTATAACTATAACTATAACTATAACTATAACTATAACTATAACTATAACTATAACTATAACTATAACTATAACTATAACTATAACTATAACTATAACTATAACTATAACTATAACTATAACTATAACTATAACTATAACTATAACTATAACTATAACTATAACTATAACTATAACTATAACTATAACTATAACTATAACTATAACTATAACTATAACTATAACTATAACTATAACTATAACTATAACTATAACTATAACTATAACTATAACTATAACTATAACTATAACTATAACTATAACTATAACTATAACTATAACTATAACTATAACTATAACTATAACTATAACTATAACTATAACTATAACTATAACTATAACTATAACTATAACTATAACTATAACTATAACTATAACTATAACTATAACTATAACTATAACTATAACTATAACTATAACTATAACTATAACTATAACTATAACTATAACTATAACTATAACTATAACTATAACTATAACTATAACTATAACTATAACTATAACTATAACTATAACTATAACTATAACTATAACTATAACTATAACTATAACTATAACTATAACTATAACTATAACTATAACTATAACTATAACTATAACTATAACTATAACTATAACTATAACTATAACTATAACTATAACTATAACTATAACTATAACTATAACTATAACTATAACTATAACTATAACTATAACTATAACTATAACTATAACTATAACTATAACTATAACTATAACTATAACTATAACTATAACTATAACTATAACTATAACTATAACTATAACTATAACTATAACTATAACTATAACTATAACTATAACTATAACTATAACTATAACTATAACTATAACTATAACTATAACTATAACTATAACTATAACTATAACTATAACTATAACTATAACTATAACTATAACTATAACTATAACTATAACTATAACTATAACTATAACTATAACTATAACTATAACTATAACTATAACTATAACTATAACTATAACTATAACTATAACTATAACTATAACTATAACTATAACTATAACTATAACTATAACTATAACTATAACTATAACTATAACTATAACTATAACTATAACTATAACTATAACTATAACTATAACTATAACTATAACTATAACTATAACTATAACTATAACTATAACTATAACTATAACTATAACTATAACTATAACTCAATTGAAAACGGTACAAACTGATGATAAGCATACGTCAAACCTGAAATTTTAGGCAAAACTTCAGATATCGCACGTAATTTGCATAAAACAAAATTGGGGATGCCATTTCATGTTCATATTTCGTTTATAT
Organism: Uranotaenia lowii; assembly: GCF_029784155.1. NCBI lineage: Eukaryota > Metazoa > Arthropoda > Insecta > Diptera > Culicidae > Uranotaenia > Uranotaenia lowii. The sequence goes on along the minus strand of NC_073692.1, from coordinate 156,557,316 downwards.
GATTTTTTTATGGAGCGCTGATGTGGTCTTGTGGATAGGCTGGCGCAAGTTTGGTAACTCAGGCGTACTGGTTTCGATTCCCGGTATCGGCAAGAAAAACTTCTGGCTTTAATTGTATTATTTACTAAATTGACTAAATATTTCAGAGGGAGTGCATCTAGAGGTAATCTGAAGAGACAATTGCAAGCAAAACGGATTGCCAACCATTGTAGGTCTCTGAAGGTTGGATGCCTTCCCTCGACGAACCATCGGCCGTGGAAGTCCTAGAAACAATTCGAAGGCCAAGCCACACAGACATAGGCTGGACCTTGCTACCGATGGGGGAACCATACATACATACATATTTCGTTTATATGATTTTTTTAACATTTCATTATTATGCTCATACATATATTTTCACTGTGAGATTATGATTAAAGCTTAGATTTATGGTTTCAATTATTTAAAAAAACATAAATTTGATATGGTTAACCTATTTTTCCCTAACACATTGTGGGCCAAATACAAAGCGCCGATGTGGTCTAGTGGATAGGCTGGCGCGAGTCTGGTATTGGTACGCCAGGCGTACTTTTGGGTTCAAATCCCATAAGCGGGCCGACAGGTAAAATTGTGTTTCATTATATAACTGACCATATAATTGGAATGTTCAATAAGTTGCCAGCTGGCCAGGTATATACACGGATGCCGGAATACCTGTAAGTAAACTAGCCCACCTGATTGATTCGTTCTTCCAAAATATATCTACATCAACACACTCAATACATTCACCACATAACAGTTCATACGAAGCCATGGGGTCCGGGTATGGTGGCGCGCTGCATTGGAGATTTGTCGAACCTAATAATCTAAGGAATGCATGTGAACCCATACTTTGGCAGAAACTGCGGTGAATCCGTGCACCCATGGTGGATTACCAACAACACATTGTGGGCCAAATACGAGATATCTCGCTCTGCGCTTGCCGCGAATTTGCTTAATACAGAATCATAACTCAAATGTTATCGATTTAATCATGAAACTATATTCTGCAAAATAAAACAACACTTTTTAAAACTCAGATACTAAATTTGAAAATTCGATTCATTAGATTCTGAAATATAAAATGCTGATTATCGGTGTTTTTCGGCTTCGATTTCTTCGTGGTCCTTTAAGTATTAATAGAGGCAAAATTTCGGTTTTCTGGCAATATTTCCGTATAATTTCATTGGAAATGCTAAAAACTGATAACTTTCATGCGGCAAAGCTGAAATTTTATAAAAATCTATTTCTTTTTATATTTTATAGAATAAAAAAAAGTTAGGGTTGCCATATTATGGAGGCAGTTCATCCATAAGAAAAACTTTATCAAATCTGTTTTGAGATCTTCAATTCTCTCTAAAGGTGTTAACAAGAGCTTAAATTCGCAGTTTTTATGATAAAGATCATATATTTATTCTATTTAACCTGTCATTTTAGGATAGCGGCATTTTACAAACATGATAGGGGCATACAGAAACACCCTCTTATTTCACTTTCCAATCATTATGAAAGCATTAGGCTATCATTAGGATCAACATGTGATCCGTTGATGTTTTACAAATAAACCAAATCATAAAAGCTTATATTTGTTTTGCTTCTATGGTTCATTTGAATAGGAAACAAAAACCACCCAACTTTTTGTTTTGAGCTTTTTTACGTATAATTTTTAAAAGTCAAAATATTACATCAATATGTATCAACCCCTTTTATGAATTTTTAAAATTTTTTGAGTTGGTTTATTCATAAAATTCTTATTGCCTTATGTTCAAAGCGTATTTCCATCAAAATGCATTTATTAGATATGTAGTCTTGTCAGCCATTTCATCAAACGGCCGTAGGGTCATTTAACCCGATAGGCCCATTTTAGAAACCTTTCCCCTATATGTATTACCGGATATACGCATTTTAGAAGACTCCCCTTCACTCATCAGTTAGGAGCAATTTTTATTGGTTCGATTCGATTCGAATTTGAATGAACTCTATAACACCTTTATCACCCACTGAATAAAATACAATTATCTGGTACATAGAAATACGAATCGTTTATTATACGGTTGCTTGCCAACATATTTAGTATGATTAGATTCTGCCTTATTTGACAAATAATATTTCTATTTAATCCGCTGGCAATTAAAGTTCCTTGGAAAATCTACCTGTTGGCAGCTAACGTTCTCTAGTGATTCTGAAAAGCACAATTGTCACTCACTGGAAGTTTGAATTCCACCTTTGGATAGGGAATTGAAGCAAATTGGTTCTCAACATTGTTGGAAGTAGAAAAATGAAGCGATTCTGGTGAGGTGAGTTCGAAGCGAATTATGAGCGAGACCTATTTCACCACAACTGCCTGTTAAATTTGCGATCCTCGATAGCAGTTGAGGCAGAATGATTTCATTCTTTGCTGGAGATTTCTTTTGACTGGTCGTTTATTGCGATATAATCACTTTTTGGTTTCTAATTCTTTGCCTTTCGTTTAGTTAGTATATTGAGACAATTAATATGTTTCAGGCTTAAGAGTGTTTAAAAGTTTATAAACAATTCAATACAGAACAACGGTGTATCAGCAAAAGTACTTTTCGAAATTGAACGGTTTTTTGGAACGACATTCCCTTATGGTTTTCGTTATAACAGGACCAATATAATTTAGACAAACAACCATACATACGTTTTAACGTTCAGAAATGGTGAAAAAATATAATAACAAAAACGAAAGAAAAATAAAGAACTTAACAATGACAAAATCTATTAAAATTTCATATAGGGGAGATAAAGGCATAACGAGCCCCTCCCCCCCCCCCTTTTAAGGAAATACGTATTTTTTCAAATAAATTTTCACAAGGAACAGTTTAGTAGATCCTATTGTATTCGTTTTTTACAGAAATACTAAAAACCAACGCGGTTCTCAAGGGACTTAAAAAACTATTTAATTTTTGAGGATTGTCAGCATTGTTGAATCATCTTGATCTAGAATGTACGCATTGTTCCTCAATTTTCACTATCATTAAATTTTGGATTTTTCACTATAATAATTTTTAAAACGCATTTTTACTTTAACTTGTTTACTTGGGGCAGACAGAGCATCATTGATCGGGGCACGATGAGCATTTTCTGCCGTAGAACCGAGCAGCGAATTCAACTCGATGAAATCAACTGAATTATAAAGCGACAACTTGACTAGTTCACATCTGACGGTTTACCCTATTGGTAAGGTGTTGGAGAGGAAATCAGAAGCCTCGAGTTCGATTTCTGGTCGAGGCGATTATTTTTCATTTACCATTCAAGATCGATTATTTTGATTGCATTATACGGCTAGTAGCATCATTCGTCAAACAAAGCACCCGAAACATAATGTTTGAGTGTGTGTGAATTGTTGGTATTCTACAAACAGAGAAACATTATTTTGTTATTGCTTTGTTTGATGGATCTACGACTCACCGTTTAATGCAAAATGCATCGATCATGAATGGTTAATGAAAAAAAAATCGCCTCGACCAGGTATCGAACTCGAGTCCTCTGATTATCTCTCCGACACCTTACCAATAGGCCAGATGGAACTAGTCAAACTGTAGCTCAGGCATGTCAAACTCGTTTAGGTGTGCGGGCCGCATTAATAATTTTCTACGACGTAGAGGGCCGCAGCCAAAATCAGCTAAAAAACATAACATATTAGTTTCGCGAAGATTAGATACAATACAATGGAATATAGTTAAAAGTTAACTTGGAATGCAATTTTGCGTTAAATTTTTATTTAAGCTTTTAATGTTTAACATTCTTATATTATAATGCATTATATCTATTTTTCTGATGCTTGACATCTTTTCTGAGATACTAGTTCATTAATATCAAATTGAAGTTTATTTGTCACTGACACTTTTATTATCTATATATATAAAAAGCAATTTCTGTATGTTTGTTTGTTTGTTTGTTTGTTTGTTTGTTTGTCCTCTATAGACTCAGCCGTCTTAAGAGCTAGAGAGCTGAAATTTGGCATGCATACTCATTAGGACCAGGAAGGATGAAAAATGTTTTCAGATTTTTGGATGACCCCTTCTGAAGGGGTCGTCCATACAAGACAAATATTGTTTTCACGATATTGACGTTATTTTTCGTCGGATTGTGTTGAAAATTTGCACATGAGTGTTTTGAAAGACTAACAATCGATTTCAGGTGTCAAATTTTGTGTAAGGGGACAGCCAAAGAGGTCGTCCATATTAACTGTTTTTGCGATATTGACGTTATTATACATCGTATTCAGATGAAAATTGGTACACGATAGTTTTGAGTGACGTGCAATCGATTTGAGGCATCCATTTTAGTGTAAGGGGCCGGCAAAAGGGTTCGTCCATATTAAATTTTCAGTATCTTAGTGATATTGTCGTTTCTATACATCGGATTGGGATGCAAATTGGCACATAGGAGTTATTAGGGACAAATAACTGATTTCACTTATCCGAACTAAAATCAGGGGTCGGCCAAAGGGGTCGTCCATGTTAACTATTCACTGTTGATGCAATATTATCGTTATTATACATCGGATTCAGACGAAAATTGGTAAACGAGGTTTTTGAGAGATGAGCAATAGATTTCAGGTATTCAATTCAGTGTAAGGGGCCGGCAAAGGGGGTCGTCCATATAAACCTTTCAATATTTTTGTAATATCGAAGTTATTATACATCGGATTGGGATAAAAATTTCCATAGGTAGTTTTCAAGGACGGACGATCGATCTCAGATGTCAAATATTTTGCCAGGGGTCGACGAAAGGGGTCGTCCATATAAATTAATTTTTCACTGTTTTAGCAATATTGACGTTATTATACAATTTATTGCTTTGAAAATTTGCACACGGGAGTTTTGAGGGAAGGGCAATTGATTTCAGGTATAAAAGTTTTTATAAGAGCCTCCGAAAGGGGTTTAGCTTTTTGGCAATTGCGTTGTTATGCAATGATTTAGTCGAAATTTATGCACGTGGTTTTTGATACCTGATTTCATATTTAGTAGCAGACGACAGACGAGGTGATCATCCAATATTTTTTCAATTATTACTTAACAATGAATCTGGAAAATGCTTGGCAATTGACTTTCATACAAACTGTTCATGACATATTCCAAGTTGAAAGCGAAACGGAGTTCGTATGGGATCAGCTAGTTGATGATAAATTTGTATCAGATAATCTCGAACAATGAGGAGTTTTTGTAGCTTTCATTATGGAAAAAAAACTGCTCACATAGATAGGTACTTGCAAAGATAGCAAGAATTCCGGCAACAAATTTCCGGTGTAAGCATTATAAGTTTTTTTGTCGCTAGAGTAGTGTCCTTTGACATTGTACTCTTTTGGCACACTCATGCAGAAATTACATATCAAGCAGATTATTTTGTTTAATATCGATGTGCAAAAATAACTCAACTCCCATTTTGCCTGAAATTTTCCTTTTTTGTCCTGAATTTATCTCCTCCTAGTAGATGGTGCTGTAGTAACTAATTCTTTATCTGTATTAATTTCCATTTTTCTGAAAAATTAAAAAAAAAGCTCTGACATATTGGCTTATATATGAGGCTCTTGGAACCAAAGGGGTGTAAGTGTAAAAATGATCGTTTTTTAGGTAATCACTCTAAACAATTAGTTGTATTTAAATCTTTATTCAGTGCTTATTTCAGATTTTTATAATTTTATCTTCATACTTTTTTGAACGGAAAAACACTACAACTTCCCAAAAAGTATATGGAAAATCGCACATCAAAGAAACTTTGAAGCGTGCTATCTCGAAAGTAGCTTTTGTGCACTAATACCCCTTTTGCTTTGAGGCCCTCATATGATGTGATAGCAATTGTTTACAAAAAACTTAACTTTATTTATTGACGTCAAGTTTCAAATTTAAAATCGATCTCTGAATCCGGAAAGATGTCAAAAAAAATATCTGCGAAGAGCATTTTATTGGTCAGATTATAAAAAATGATAATTTTATGAAAAGTAGCTGAAGATATTTAAAAAAAAAACACAATTATTTTTTTTTTCATTTTACAGTATTTCAAAAACTGCGATTATCAGAATTTTCAAAATTTTTTTCATTTCAGTGACCGGTATGGTATTAAAAATGACTCTCAATTTACGAATTAAAAATATTGTTAACTACCCAAGAAACCATAAGCACTAAAAACTAGCACCAATTCTGCTCTAACATCAGCTCTAGAGCTTGATTCTGTGCATCATATAAGCCCTGTGAGCCAAGTTAGGCGAAATTAACTTCTGCTTTAGTGCAGAAACTGGTATAACCCTATAAAAGCACTGTGCTATGCTAAGTTGGTGCTAGAGCGTTGGCGGGCAAAATGCTGGGAAAATGCAAATGGCGTTCAAATGAGGTACAACCATGCGGGTAAAAAAAAAATCGATTTTTATTTTGGCTCCATTTTCTGCCATGATAATTAATTTGGCTTATGTTGGATATTCGCTTATTCATGTTATGGGGATCTCTCGGGTTGAATTTTCTACATGATTTTTTTTTTTCATTTTTCGGGTGAAGATGACCTGGAATCGAACTCATGACATCCATGGATCGGACATTTTTCAGTAACTCTGCTTGTGGACCTATCAAGTCCGCGTTAAATCTTTGAAAAAAAGCCCTATTTGAATCAAATTATTGGCAACCGGTGCCCTAAATTTACATTATTTCTGCATCAATCAATGCTAATGTGCTTTAGCCTGATGCCACTGTAGTGCTTACACACTTAGATTGCCTTTATCTCGCTCGGGACCATGATTCTCTATATCACAGGAAAACTGCTCAATTCAAACGAAGTTCGAATGGGAACTCACCCGAATGTCGGGACGCTTCATGTCTCCTGAAATCTGAGACAAACTTGCTACGAGAGCACAGGAACTCAAAGTATCCCCGTGAATTCAGGATAGTGTACGCCGGAAACACGGGAGGCCCAATTCTTGTCAAATTTTCTGTCTCTTGCTCTCCTGTATAAAAAAACAACACGTTTGTTTTCTGTCGCTTTCAGCAGTGCATTGGGCAAAAACCGCGAAACATTTTGACTCGCCATTTTTTTTTTTGCAGTTTTCGTTTGTTGGTTTGCAGTTTTCGTGCAGAGTTAAAGTTTTGTTCGGTAGTAGTTTCGAAAAATTAAGGAAGTGAAAATCGCTTTTCAGCTCTTCCGGAAATCTTAAACGGAAACTTCACACGACTGGTAAGCTGATTCGATCGGGTGCCAAATTCCTGGTTCAGGATTTTGGACCATGGTTGACTGATTAACCTAGATTCAGTTGCTAGACACGAAACTCAAGGATTCGCCAGTGTCTGGCGTTTTAGTAAATATTGTAACAATTTATTTTTATTTTTTATTTACAGGAGAACAGTCCCAGCGGGCGTGTTGTGTTGTGTGTGATAGTTCAAAATTGTCGACAATGTCAAAAGTTATAAATGAATAAATTAAAAAATATATTGGTTAAAATATTTGGAAATAAATTTCAATTGTTTGTTTTAACTAAGTTTTTTTTCATTCAAACATTGCATTGGAATTATTTTTAATAACAGAAAATATACAAGGGGAAAGGATTCCTTAATTCACTACAAATCTCAGGAGATAGCTGTTTCGAGCTCCCAGAACTGTTTCGAAACTCCCTGCAAATTACAGGAAAACATCGTTCAGAGTCTACAGGTGATTTTGACAGTTGTTTTCCTGAGCTGTTTTTCTGTCCTGAAATCGTCCTGTAATTTCTGCTGTTGAAAATACAGGACGAAATCGTTCCGACCACAGGCGAAAAGATTGAGTGTGTACATAGTGCTAAAAAGCATTAAAGCAAGCTTAAGTGATGCAAATTTAATGCTTAGAAATTATAGCATTTTTTTTCTGACTTAGAGCTATATTGCATTTCAAACGCATTGTGAAAAGCTGATAAAATGCTGGTTGCATTTTAAAATAGTGGTATAATTCTAATATGATGCAGCATTAGCACTCGAAGGGCTATTATGATGCGAAATTGCACCCGATGTTCTGATATCGTGTAATTTAGCACTTGAATGCTGGTATATAGCTATAAAAAGGCAAAGCTTTAGTGCTTATGGTTACTTGGGTAGTGTTATTAAAAATGTAGGTATGCTGCTTATACTCACGTATTCGGATAGGTTTGATACAATAAGAAGACTCCAGCGGTGGGATATGTTTTTGTTCATTTCCGGTGCAACCAACAAACTTACCGCGAAATTAACTAAACGTCAGACAAGTGGTCACTGAAATAAAATTATTCAGAGCTACAAATTTGATCACGAAAAATTTCTGATTATTAAGCACGTGCTTTTTTACAACGAATAATGTTTTTTTTGAAAAATATCACAATATGTCTGTTGTTCCTTCGGTAAAGCAAAAATAATAGTACCAAAATACTTGGAAGATATTTATGTTGTTTACGCTATGAATGTTTACGCACAATCTTACACGGAAGCGGAATCTCACCTCAATCTGTGGTTCAGAGCAACAATGTTACACGTGTTTTTCTGATAGGAAATTTGAACTTCGAAAAACATTTGCATTAAGTTGAAAACGTTACTTTCAACTTTAGTTTTTTGGAGTAATATTTTGCATAAAAATCAGTGGTGTTTTTTTATGTGACAATTTAAGACGGGACTATGCGGGCCGCATTGACCAAGGCCGCGGGCCGCATGCCCCCAGTTTGACATGCCTGCTGTAGCTCTATAATTCGGTTCACTTTATCGAGTTGAACTCGCTGCTAGATTTTCGGCAGAAAACGCTCATCGTGCCCTGACTAATGGTGTTTATACTGCCTCAGGGGGGGTTCTCATAATGCCCCTACAGTTACTATGTAATTTTCACCATTCTGCAAACTCACATATTATAGCTGTTTTCTATGGTTGAATAAGCGACCTTCTTAATGTGGCCATTTTGATCTTATCTCTCCTAACTAAAAAACATATACAACCCTAAAAATGTTTCGTGTTCCCAATAAATCATTGAAGTACTCTTGATTTTGCTGTTTTTTTTTAGAAAGGTAGGCTCACAATACATATTAGAGTTTAGAAATGCCTTAACCTGTGCCACATTTTTTTTATAAATAGAATGAGAACTTCCAAACAGATTTTATAGTGTTTCGACGCGGCGAGGAAACTTTTTTGTGTTTTGTTCTTAAATCAATTATGTGTGATGGAAGTACCGTATTACAACTTGAAGACTTTCAATACAATAAACCATTTAGAAATCTGAAACATTTCCTATAAGGATGAAAATCAGTTCAAAATAGTTCGAGTTGTGTCATAATTTCGAAAAGCGATCTCCTCTTTTACTAACTAATAGAATGTATTTAGTTTGGATACACTCGGCACATAAAAACTTCATTAGGTAAGCAAAATGCCTAGTAAATTTATTTGATTAACAAAAATATTTTAGAAAGGCATCTTGTGCCCTTTTGAAACTTTTTTCTATACAATAAATTTATTGCCTATCACAAATCTTGTCTTCAGGGTTGTCAGATGGTTTTTTAAAAAATCTGTATCGGCCTCATGAAAAAATCTGTATTTATCTGTATTTGAACTTTTACGACCAAAAACTTATATTATTGTTTTCTATGTAAGCTTATCGCTTAATATGCTATTTGGAAATCAGTTTTGATGGTTTTAACGTATTCATTATTCACAAATTGACAATTTATTTCTAGAGCAGGGGCGAGAAAACTATTGAACCAACGGGCCAGTTTTATTTCAAAATAATCTCGGCGGGCCGCGCTAATATGAAATAAAACTCGTCAATCATTTATCGAACTCTATAGATAATAACAAAAAGATTTGCTAGATAATAAAAAGTCGAATCGTAATAATCACAAATTTTAAGCGATTTTTTTATTTCAAATCATTTATTTTTAATCTTAACTTCTTCGCAAACATTCGTTCTTCCAAACATAGACATCATTTGCATCACATTTTTCCTTAAAAACGTACGATGCACAAACACGTTTAACGCCTTTCCATATAATAATCATTTTTATCTTAACTGGCGGTATCTACTCATTACTTTCTTTAAAAGTCTTCTGGAGCTATGTATCTATATCATAGCAATAACTAAAAAACTAGAGATATATTTTTTTATTTTTGTGGTTCAAATTCACTGATCTAAATTTCGGATTTCTGTACGTATTTCCAGAAAAAAAATCCACAGTTTAAATTGGCCCTACGAAGCCCTGATTTTTTTTCCTGCAATTCGCGAAAAACATTTTTAATATAACGTGTCAACCAAATTCACTGAAATCCTGGGAATAACAAAAATTTCACAGATTCCCAAGCAAATTTTAGGAGAGTTTACATTCTTTATTGTTTTTTAGCATTAGCAATAGATTTTATTAATTAAATTTTAGTGTCACTGGGAAAAGATTTCGAAGGCCTGTTGAAGAAAATATCTTTACGTTTTGAATATGAATTGTTATTTACCAAGTGAAAAGACTGAATTTGTCAACGTTTGGTATAACATCAGAGAACATTTCCACAGATTTTTTGAATCAAATACAAAATTAGAATACAGGGTTTTATCATGAATGTAAATTTTTTTTCTGGCACTTTTCATGCTGAGTTTTAATTCAATTGCTAACAAAATTAGTATTTTTTCCAATTTGATAAAATAATAATGTTTTCAATAAAATTTTCTGCTGATTTAATTTATCATACAACTTTATCTTTGACAAAAATATGAAAATCATCATTATGTGCTCATAAATATTCTTCCGATTTTTTTTTTAATTTGGGTTTGCCGACTTTTATTTAGTTATCGATTTTAAATTTAAAAACGCTGAAGAAAAATTAGGAAAATTTTATTTTAAATGAGAATAAACTCCAATATTTCAATTCTAACAATGATATTGCACTTATCCCTTTAAAAAACACATTGAATGTTACATTTCTGGAAAAAAGTTATCAATATGAATGATTGAGGGATAAATGCAAACAGAAACACGTAAATTACATATTTAAACGAGTCATCGCCGTATCAACTATTTCTGGTTTATTGGCTGGTTTTTTATGATATCTAATGAACTACCGCAGGCAAAAATTGCGAAAATAATTCAATTCGGAAAGGCTTCGTGGGCCGCACATTGGGGTCTCGAGGGCCGCGAATTGCTCATCTCTGATCTAGATTGCTAAGTTTTTTTTGGTAGATATAAAATTATTATTAAAGGCTAATTAACTCACACCAGATGAAAACATGCAATTTTGTTGGCCGCAACCTAACAACCTTAGGACAAATTTTAAAAGTTTGTCACATTTGAATAGCATTTTGTTGAGCATCTTTTCATTTTAATACAGAAAACTTTTAAACTATGTATTTAATTGTCTAAATCGGAAGGCAAAATGCTTAAGATTTAGCTCAATGATTTTGAGTTATAATTCTAAATAATTAACCATATAATTATGATGGTTATTCTGAATTCAGAATCTCATTTCTGTTTTCTAAATTTTTCCAACCTTATTTCTAAAATCTTAAAATTCAAAAATGTATATTTAAGTACGAAAATTGAATTCAAGTTATGATTGAAAGTTACACAAGGGAAAGTCATTTATGTTTCCTATGTTTTCATACTTAATTGATTTTGAAAAATTTTGGGTTCCTAAATTCAAATCAATCGATTTCAAAAAGAAATTTTAATATATATTTTTTTAACCCCAAAAATAAACCTACATGAATACGTACAACAGATTTTAAACCTTTCTGTTGTCTTTCATTCAATCAATCTTGCTTATATATATATATATATATATATATATATATATATATATATATATATATATATATATATATATATATATATATATATATATATATATATATATATATATATATATATATATATATATATATATATATATATATATATATATATATATATATATATATATATATATATATATATATATATATATATATATATATATATATATATATATATATATATATATATATATATATATATATATATATATATATATATATATATATATATATATATATATATATATATATATATATATATATATATATATATATATATATATATATATATATATATATATATATATATATATATATATATATATATATATATATATAAGTTTCAGAAACACAACGCTTTAACAAATTAAATATTATCGAAATAATAAATCTGGTATCATTCCAAAAAAGTTTTTGAGAATTTGATATTTAGGATTTTAACTTATTTCCCAACCTTGCCGAAGACTACAAAACGTTTTGACTGGTGCCTCAAGAAATATGAAAGATTTATTTTGTTCATTAAATTTAGTTCAAAATTTCCATTTTTTGTTGAATTGGAACAAAAATGACAAAACGGAAACTTTTATCACTTTTTCCTCCAAAGTCAAAATTACTCGCGGTCCTCGAGAAAGTCGATAACTAAATTGAAACAATTTTTTTATATCTTTGTCATGTAGTTTTGCCTGCGCATAAATTCATTGAATGCATTTCTTAACCTATTTTTAGTATTTATATTTAAAATAAGAGCTTATATCACTCTTATATTGCTTGAAATTTTCTGCCTTGTGCTATCGATGAAAATTGTAAATCTAATTTTTAAATCCTTAGCACATTTAGGACTAACTATGAAAAGTTTCGTCTAAGAAACATCACGCCTGATTTTTTCTTGTATTTATGAACTAAAACTGGTTTCAATAAGTGGGCTGGCTTAAAAAAAATTACTGCATATCGTATAAGAAATGAATTTGTTTTAAAATTCTAAAGTGTTCTCCTAGTTTATTCAGTTAAAGAGTTTTGAATTAAAAAACTGAGGATGCAATCCTAATTGAATCTGAAATAAGAATTTTCTATATGATTCTCAATATTTTTCTTTTTATGTGATAATCTTGAATACCACCCTACTTTATAGATATCAAACTTAAGGAGAAGAGATTTTATACTGATTTTATTATCAAAATTTGTGTACTCTGTTTGGGGGGGGGGGGGGGGGGGGGCTATCATCCGCCGTTAAAACCATAAAGTTATGCTGTTGAGAAAAAGAGACTATTAAAGCTCCTACTAACCTATAATAAATGATGGTTACAGTCTTCACAAAAGCTTACTTGTAGAAGTTAATGGTCTGGATAAATTATATGTGCTGTTGCAAGCATTTGCGGTATACTGCAGTTCGAAAGATAAAGGTTTAAAAAGATTTAGCTCAGTCAGCCCGTGGAAACCATTTCATCAACAATTGATTAAGATTTTCTAAAAAATCTGTATAAATCTGTATTAATGTTCTAAAATCTGTATAAAAATCTGTATCTGTATCTTATCTGTATTGACGTTGAAAAATCTGTATAATACAGAAAAATCTGTATATATGACACCGCTGCTTGTCTTCCAATATTATAATTCATTTATCTCATCATGTCAAAACTCGTTTTTTTTTATTACACCCAAAATAATTTGCACGTATTGGCTACATGAAAAACTACATAATTTTTATCCAACTGATTTTCACGTGGATGCTACAAAATCATTATGTAAACACATCCCTATAAGAATTCGTGCTTCATGGAAAATACCTACATATTACGTGAATTTTGAATAAGTTCTACGTGGTATGTTTATGAAAATTACGGGGAATGTTTTTAGTATTGGAATGAAAACTGTGTTTTGTGGGTGCTTTTTTCTTTTGTATTTTTGTTATTTTTTTATAATAATGATAATTGAACAAAGCTTTTATTTGTAAATAAACTTTATTTTCACTATCATTGCACATTATTTCGCTAGCACTTTCTTTAAATGTAGAAATGTGAAAGAATGCATTAATAAGTAATGAATGATTTAAACGAAAATGTTTTACCTTGTCTGTTGTTTCGTGAATGTTATTCTGTTGATTATTCTGACAGCCCTACCAAACAAAACGACGAATCTGAATCGGATTATTACGCGTTTTTCCTCGCCAATACGGAGCTCCTCTTCCGGGGAAAATTATTTAGTTCGTCAAAGTAAAATAGAACCGTTTGTCAGTAGAGACAACGGTTTTAAAATCCTAACAGCCAACAAAATCAGCTGCCTGTCGACAATTCCATTTTCTAATAAGAATTTTCCACCACACAAATAATAATAATTCACAAAACAGAATTGAAATCATCTACTTAGATTCTACGTGAAATTCGTGAGACTGTCATGTGGAAGTAAAAAAGCTACTACCAGGGCGTCCTTGATGAATTGTGAATTACTACAACCTACCTAACCTACCTACAATATTCACGTAAAATCGATATGATGCAACAAAATTTACGTGAAAAATACCGTAGTAATAATTTCTAAATTATTTTGCGTGTAATATTGCTGAAAATCAATTAAAAATTGTTGGTTTGCCATGTTTATTGTGGATTCTGTATGGGTTCCCATTCTTTAAAAAAAACGTTCAGAGTATTTAAATAAATATTTGTACGTTTGCCAAACTTGATCAACATCGTTTGAAATTTGAAAGATTTTTCCATTTTTTTTTCATTGAATTTGTTTGTGAATTTTCCTTCAGGAATAGGCTTTTACAGGTCAGATCGAGACAACCATGTCGATAGCTGAACAGACGCGTATTATGACTGATGTTTTTTTTCAAAAATTTTCTACTTGTTTGTAAATTGAAAGTTTTTCTTTAAAAGATTGGTAATCATGAATTAAACATATTCATATTACAACGATTTCAAAACTTGCAGTTTTGTTCAGATTGATTGAGGGTTAAGAGAAAGTTGATTTAGGAGAGTTGGGTTAAGATAGAGTTGGAATTGACACTCTGCACTGCAATTTTTTTATTGCTGGAAACCAGCAAAATTTTGCTGGTTTTTGTCCCGCTGACTTTCCAGCAAAATTTCCAGCAATTAAAATTGCTGGAAAATACAGCAAACATTGATGCTGTTTTCCAGCAATTTGAATTGCTGGAAATCAGTAATCCAGATTGCTGAAAACCAGTTATTTGTTTCAAAACAGCCGGCTGTATTTGGTATCAAATTTATATTTCAATTCAAAATTAAATTTTGAATACTGGCTGTGCATATAATAAGCAATGAAAAACGAATATTTTCTCCCGTTTATCACTAAGGGATGTATTTATTTTGTTATCTTATTTTGATCGCCGCTGGGATATATTCTTATCTAAGTTTGTGGCATATCGGCGAATTGAAAATCTAGTTAGAGAGCAATTAAGACAGATATGAAAATTGATAGGTGGAAAGGTCAAAGCTAGAGCGCTTTGGGTAGAAGAAACGAATAGATGGTGAAACTGTGAGCTAGGGCATTGTTTCTTATCGACAGCATGAAACTGCTTGTGTGATTCTTTACCCGGCACCTGCTGGCTGTTTGTAGTAAGTGACGAAGAAGCCACATTGCTACCCACAACCAGCTTAGATGGGTCGAACACATGAGGTTGCGTTCGACTACAAACAGCCAGCAGGTGCCGGGTAAAGAATCACACAAGCAGTTTCATGCTGTCGATAAGAAACAATGCCCTAGCTCACAGTTTCACCATCTATTCGTTTCTTCTACCCAAAGCGCTCTAGCTTTGACCTTTCCACCTATCAATTTTCATATCTGTCTTAATTGCTCTCTAACTAGATTTTCAATTCGCCGATATGCCACAAACTTAGATAAGAATGTATTTATTTTCAGAATTTTTTTTCTACATTCCAACACCGGCTTTGTGCCAAAGTTTTGATTAGTACTCCAATTTGACAGCTCGATTGCTGATTTTCCAGCAAACTAGACCAATTGCTGTAAAGTTCAGCAATTTGAAAAGCGATTGCTGATTTTTCTGCAAAAATGACAAGAACACGACCGAATGCTGAAAAATCTAGCAATTAGAAAACCGATCGCTGGTTTCCAGCAAAAATTTGAATTGCTGAATGGTTCCAGCAATTTTTTTTGCTGGAAAGCGAGGCAAAAATGTACTGTGTAGACTGTAGTTCTAATTAGGGTTAAGCAATGGTGGAACTGCAGTTGATATTCAAAAACGACTCATGTTTTCAGCAAAGCAAGTGATGTTTAACCTATTGCTAAAAAAAGGTCAGAAATTTTGTAAAGTGCTGGACATTTTTTCACTTTTCTCACTTGGACCATCTGTCTATCTAAATTTTAAAGTATTTTTTGTTGTTTATTCTTTTTTACTCAAGCGATTTTCAACCAAGTTGGGTTATTCAACCCGAATGTTTATTTATTACCTATTCCAGTCCAAACCTATTTTTTGTTCTTTATTTTTGGAGTTCCTTTCTGGTGAATATAAATTTATTGCGGAAATCTTGCGTTTATATACGCAAATTCCAGTGCAAAGTTGCATTTAAGTGCAAGAAAATCTGAGAAATATCCAATTGACAAAAAGTTCGAAAAACAGCTGCATTTTGAAATTCGTCAAAAAATCTGTGTTTCGTGTTTTGACAATCAAAAATGCAAAAATGTGCCAAATTACGTCAACTTTCCAACCCTCATTTCAAAACACATTTTGACACCGTGACAATTTTGACGGTTCTTGATTGAAAAGTATGGGTTTTACAACACTTTTTTTTAATATTTTTTGTAGTCATGATCTTAAAAAATAAAAAAAAAAAACCTTATGCAACCGTTGCAACGAATCGCTTTTAACTTCAGCTTTTTTGGACACTAAATGAAATTTTTTTTGAGCATTCTGTAGCTGATCTACAGTCTTTTTTACCGAAGCATGTTTTTTTTCGGATTTTTTCTTAGACTTTGAATAACGGAAAACTGAGTGTTGTAGGTGAATAATGTCTGAGAAACATATTTGAGTTACATTACGAGGCTTCCAAAACTATAAATTATGTAAAAATCGGTTGACAAACAAGAACGATATAGCAGTTTTAAGCGAGTAGTGTCAAATGGACATTAAAGGTCTGATTAGTGAGTTTTGCCCGGGCTTTCAGGGTGCGTTCATAAAAAAAAGTAATTTAATAAATTTAAAATAATAAAAGATTTCAAGGACCTCGAAGTATTTTTTTTTATTTGGATGCAACCGAATAAAGTGACAAACCGCCAAACTCTCAATAGCGGATTAGGGTTAAAAGAAACCTCAGTTTGAGGTATTCCTCTGACTTAGTTATTCGATGCATTATTTTTTTGAAGGGGAGATGTGAGGTTTCTTCTATTATTATCGTGTTGAGTGTGTAGTGTGCATTTTAAATTATGTGAGCAATTGTATTGTCCCACTATTTAAGTTGTCAAGATTCTAGGTATGTAGGTGACAACATTAATAACATCAGAAAGGATCACTTCTCTTTAGTTCAGGAGGTTCAATGTAGTCTCGCACTGCCCCCCGTAATTGAGTAACTGACGTTAGGACTTCACAACCTTAGCCGAAGCCTTACGAGCCCCCTTTGTGTTCTGCTGTTCATGTTCCTTCGGTTTACATCTGGTGGCGATTGGTTGGTTGGTTGGTGGCTCGAGTTGCATCTAGCTGGGGGCTCTCTTTCTCCCTGATCGTTTCGTTAAGGGCCTCCATCCGTTCAAGTATCGGACTGAGTCTGATCGGTCCGCCCGGGTTAGTTAGTTGGGCTACCGCGGATCAGAGCGCGCTCAGTCTAGCCGGTGGTGTTGAACTTAAACGACACGCCGCCGTTTTCCTCTCTCTGGCCGGAGAATTTTTCCTGAATGCGAGGTATAGTTTTTTTACGCGTCCACGCGCGTGGTTTGAGAGTTTCGTGTGTTCGCCGTTTTCGACGACTCATCGACCGGGGTCTCATGTAGTCTCTTCTTTGTGTCAGTTGGGATAGGCTTGAAGGTGGCCTAGCAGTTTGTGAAGGGGGCAAATGTGGTGAGAGTCTGTGAGATTGCAAACAGCAGTGAGTTGAGGCGGAGAAGTGAAGAAACCTGTTCTCGGAAGAATTCCGAAGTTGTTTCAAGTGAAACAAAAGTGCTTTGAGATAACCGAAATTTCAGTGCTTGGCTATGCGTTTACTAATGTATGGAAATAAACATTTCGAAAATATTATGCTTTCTACACTGAAGATTTGAGGGCACTCATCTTGTTCCAGAGAGAGAGCTATGAAATTCAAATGTTTAGTGGAATCTAGAGAGCGCGCGTGTTCGTCTGTAATTTATGACCTAAGAAATATGTGACATTGTGACATCTTACTGAAATGGCGTGAATGTGTATAGTGATTTCAAAGCAGAGAGTTAATTCTATCAACGATTTCATGTGCTAGAGACGAGGTTTTGCTGCTAAACGTTTTTGGAGAAATTCTTACTGTCTGGCAAAGGATATCTGCAACAGAACAAACCAGAGAAAGACGATTCTTGTTGCCAAAGATGACGATGATGATGGGTGATGATGCTGAGGGAAATTGACCGAAACTTGTTTCGTTAGTCTTTTTTTTGTTGTTCCGAAAAGCATGGGAGGAGACGGTTTTGCATCAGTTTTGTTGTTATTTTCGCTGTATCTTGGAATCTCGTTTGGGTGGATGTTTCTTTTTTTTTCTGAGCGAGTCTTTACGAAGGAAAATGGGTGGGAACGAAATAAAGTGCTTAAAGATTTTTTGAATGCGACTTTTACATGTAGCGGAAGGAATGAGTTATAGCCAACAAACAGAACTTGCACAAAATTGAATTAAAAACTACTTTTCTTGTATTTTTTTAAAAATTAATTACAATAAATTATATCTCAATTCAAAGCAGACTAAATTTCTCATGAATGATGTCTAATGCTTAACTTCCTGCATTTGCTCACTCATAGAAAAAACGGCGGAAGATGTCATTAGTAACGTAAACAGCTCGGAGAAGGTCGTGAGACGCAACATTATCGGATATCATTTTTTCCCTTGGACAGTCTTTCCTAGTCCGACAGCTCTGAGCCGTCACGTTACACGTGTTCCGCGTCATTAAAAGTTCGTTATTTTCTTTTGACAAGCTTATTTTCTCTTCTCGACGATTGTTTTTCCCAGTGAGAGAGCGAAAAAAATAACCGATCTAAAAATGATACTATAGGTGTGATATGTTACAGTAGGAAAGCACAGATTTTTTTTCGGTTATGTATAACAACCGTGGTGTGTTGAACAAACTAATATTTGTAGAACTGCGGAAATGGCGAACGCCTTTTTTTTACAGTGAAATTTACTGTTTACACTTTCTTCCAATTTGTTCTGAATTTTTGTAAAAGTCATAAAACCAAAAATAATTTTTCTCCTGTTTATGCTTTGCAGACAAAGTGTCAGTTATGACAAAAATGATTAGAAGTTTTTTTTTTCTACTTCTACTTTCCGAAGTATACACAATGCTGCAACATTTTGTCGTATTTATTTACCAGTCTTTCGATCTGCTGCCGTAAATATTTGTATCAACAAGTTTTCTTGTGTTGGTTTGGTTTGTTTGGGTGCTTGTGACGAATCTATCCCACAATTTAGTTGCTCTAATATTAACACAGGGTTGATTATAAAACCTTAAACCATTTGTGTGTCATTTTAACTGTAAAGAAACTCATAAGTAAACATTTGGTTAACCTACTTATCATCACAAAGCTATAAAAACAGCTGATGCATGAACTAGCCCATTTCGGAAAAGGCATCGTTTGTCCGAGAAAGGGCTCGAACGTAACGGGATAAGGTGTTTAACCAACCCTGAACAACCGTGTTTTACGTTTGTTGGTTTTGAATCGAAATGCTTTCATCAGGTACAATATAACATGTGAACGGGCGATCGAACTTTTTTTTTATGAACATATCCGATGGAAAAAGGCAAACATGAAGCTACCAAAAACATTTGGACCTAGTGTTTTGAAAAATATTCTATGGGGAATGAAATAAGGATTATTATAAAGGTTCTCTACATTCTGTTAATAAATTTGAAGCTTGAGGAGTTTTTGTCTGTTCAAGGTGGATATCTCTGGCTGCAACGCCAGACAAGAAAGAATGGCTTGGTAGTTCTCACAATCCAATTTGTCGCCTTCTTGTACAGGGTCCGGCAATTGAACTGCTACATTACTTCAACAGTAATTATTTTGTTGCATACGAAAAAGTATTGAACGACCCCTCATCGCTTTGTTTACATTAAGTCTTAGCTATCATTGGATGTAAGTGTTACTTTTGTAATCAGGTGTTATCCGGAAAAATGGATCTCGAACAGAAACGTAGCGCTGTGATTGCCTTGTTCCTAGCTGGCAAATGGGAGAAGGTATGGTGGGGGACGTCGACCTGCCATGGCGAAGATCGTCAAGAAACGCCTTAAGAGAAATCCTCGTCCTAGTGCCAGAGGATCTCAACATATCGGATCGAAGTCTCCATTGGATCCTGAAAGATAAACTTCAGATCAAGCCCTACAAGATCCAAATCCTTACGGTGAAGCAGAAACAAGAACGGATTAAAAGAGCGAAGACGCTGCTGAAGAGGGCCGCGGAAGGAAGGTTGAAGAATATCGTGTTTACCGACGAAAAACTCTTAACAGTATAGCAGTTCGTGAATAAGCAGAACGACACAGTTTGGTTGCCAGACAGATCACGAAGCCATCAGCCGCTGGTTTTTGTCCCTGAAGGAGTGAAGATCAACCAAAATACATATCGGGAACTAGTTCTACAGAATGTCATCGAACCGTGAGCACGTCGACATTTTGGTTCCAGGGTTTGGGTTTTCCAACAGGACTCGGCGCCGGCTCACAAAGCGAAGAAAACCCAACTTTGGATTGCGCAACATTTTCCAGGGTTCATTTCGAGCTCCGAGTGGCCGGCCAATTCGCCAGACCTGAACTCTATGGACTTCGCTGTTTGGAGTATGTTTTAGGCCGAAGTCTGCCCTAAGAAACATGAAGGTGTGGAGGTCCTGAAGCGACATCTCGTGGCAGCCTGGGATAAAATACCACAAGAACACCTGCGGGCCTCATACAATGCGTTCCTCGACCATCTGCGGCGAGTGGTTAAACTCGAGGGCGAACAAGTCGAACTTTACCAACTTTGCCGATACCGGAAATCGAACCCAGTATGCCTGGCAAAACCAGACTAGCGCCAGTCTATCCGCTAGACCACCTCGGCGCTCTATTATAAAGGTTCTCTACATTCTGATCATAAATTTCAAGCTTTCAACTATGTTCAAGAGTGCGGAATCTAAACCATTGATTTGAGTAGTTTTTAGTCAATGGTAAATATCGAGGCCTGTCACGCGAGAGTCAGGGGTCCGTAAGACAGGTCAAAGAATTTATCCACTGCCCTTGTGTTACCAGCTCTCAAATGAAACTTTGCCCCTTGTCTCGGAATAACTCTTTTCGCTGAGTGTACTTTTTCTTCACGTCTAGCTTCCGCTTTGATGAATGCAGGTACTCGTCTATGATTCCAAACATTACGCTCAATCATCACCAAAACTCCCTCGTTTACGGAAGGCGTGTCCTGACATCATTTAGTGCGTCGGGAAATAGTAGACAAGTTCTTCTCCATAGCATCCTAAATCGATCGACCGTTACGTTCGAGTGACTGTTCTTCTAGGTGGTTCGTTTAGGAGTCTGTGATACGGCGCTAGAGGTCAAAATAGCTCGGTGTTAGAACTTTCAGGTTTCTTCATCTGGGTTTCAGCGAATTTGCATTGAAGGCATTGTCATTTTAAACGAACGTATTTACAATTCCCACGCACTTCTGGTATGCAATGCTGATCCACATCGTCGACAAACTTTAGGCGTGTTGCTCGAAACACATTTCAGTGGTGGCGATCCACGACAAGAACCGTCTAGCATGTGAATAACAGTAACTGGATGAAAACATTCCCCCAACATAGCGAATGGCATGCAGCATGCTTTCTTGATCTCACACACTTGATATTAGTTGGCTACCATTCTTACCGCACTTCGAAGAACCGGGTACGAAAAAGCTGCAGTATTCCGCTCAACGCTCGTCGCTCGAATACTTCTTCCTTTAAGCCGAGGTCTGATGACTTCCCACGAATCTGTTTGCTTGTGGCGTTAGACGGCGGAGTAGGATTCGGGACAACACATTGCTGCCGGCATTGAGGACAGTGATGGCTTGGTAGTTCTCACAGTCTAATTTGTCGCCCTCTTGTACATGATGTATGTTACCCTCTCCTTACACTCCTCTGGTAGCTGTTCTGTGTCCCAGGTCCAAACCATCAAACGGTGTGTAGGCAATCGGTGTCCGGGCCCATTTTATTAAGTTCAGCTGCGATGCTATCCTTCCAAACCGGCTTCCAAATGGCTTCCTTTACTCCACTCAATGTTAAGAGTGACCTCTCTCATCATTGGCTACGCTGACGATGTACCTTCCCCCATCGTATTGGTCTCCTGCATGTGCGCCGTTCAGGTATTTATCGATTGTACGTCAGGATACCTCCGTTCTTATTCAGGCACATGTCGGCTTGCGGCACGAAGCCTTTGTGGGATGCGTTGAGCTTCTGATAGACCTTTAGTGTTTTTTGGGAACAATACAGCTGCTCCAGCTCTACGAGGCGCTTTTTATCCTGGAAAATTTGGACTCCCTGCTTCTTCCGCTATTGGTGATTTTCCACGTTTTGACGGGTGCTTCTCGCCCGGCGTTCTATCCGTCCATTCCCTCCTCCGCGTCGAGCCAGTCGTTCCGTCGAACCGGTCGTTCCGTCGAATTCGTTCCACATGCCCGATAACGTTCTCCGCAACGTTGTTGATGGCTGTCTTGATGGTATTCAACAGTCCTCGAGAAGGGATTCGTCATGTGCCGGCAGTGATACCACTGATAAACTGATGTAATTCCCTAAGCAAACGAAAGAATATTTTATCGCCCAGAAATTTTGGGCGACATCTAGCTCATCATTCCCGAACCATAGGCTCCTGTGTGAGCATTTCCTATTCTACTAGCGCCATCACTATCAACGGTGTAATCACTAACTTTTGAAATGATGGTTGATGAAAAGGGAGCCCAGAGTTACATCAGCTTATCAGTGCTGATACTTAACCGAGACGTGCGTCGGTTTCGTATGTTGTTCACTACAGAGAGTTTTGGGTGCACCTTTACCATCACCAGATTGTGGACTGAATCTAGGTTGGTGTTTCGAGGATGTCCAAGAAGTGCCAGCTGTCTATCAGATGTATTTGTGTGGGAGGCGGTTCTGGAAAAAGGTTCGTTTGGAGGCGGCAAAATCTGTTAGTCACAGGCCATTTCCGTTGGTCAGCTGGTGCACGCCTCTCAATTGTCGGTTTGGCCAGCGGTCATATTCACGTTCCAACTAAGCGTAAAATTCGTTGTTGTCGTCACCAGTACTTCCGAAGTGATGGCTGTGAATGTTGATTATTGAAGAACCGGCCCTTGATTTTCAACCGACACATGTGTTGGTCGATTGACCACAACCCGATTACGCGCTTCTGCATCTTCCCCTGCTGTTCCCAGCTCGTGTGTGTTGTCCCAGCTCTGGTAGACAGTATGACCATCATGGAACATACGTACAGTGTATGTAGTTCTTCGATACCTGATGCAGCGTTACGACGTCGAATTTGCGGTACTTCAATTCGTGGGAAAGCATGCGGGTTTATTTTTGGAGTATTCCGTCTCAGGACATGACTTGAAGAGCATAATTCCTAAAATTCACTCGGTCCATGGCAACCGTTCTCCAATTTCTCGGACATCCCACATTCGCCATATTACGCTCCACTTGGTCTAACCACCTCGCTTGTTACGCCCCTGCTCGTCCTTCCGGATTCGTAGCGAACACCTGGTTTGCAGGACAGTCGTCCGGCATTCTTTCAATATGTGTTGGCCAGCGTATCCGGCCAGCCTTAACCACCTTCTGGATACCGGGTTCGCTGTAGAGCCGCGTGATCTTGTGGTTCATCCTCCGTCCCACACTCCGTTATCATGCACGACGCCAAAGATGGTTCTTAACACTCGTCGCACGAATACTTCCGAGTGTTCGCAGGTCCTCATCGAGCAATATCCATGTCTCGTGCCCGTAGAGAACAACTGGTCTTATGAGCGTTGTGTACAGATTACACATTGTGCGGAGGCTAAGTCTCATTGGCCGCAGTTGCTTGTGGAGTCCATAGTGGTAGCTCGCTAGTAACTTGCCGTCGGATCTCACGACTGGTGTCATTATCTGCGGTCACCAGTGAGCCGAGATAGACAGAGCTTAACTCCACTATTCACAGGAGGACCATCGTTATGTTAATGTTTTGGGTCCCGAACACGACGTTGTTGCACGCCGCCCCTGGCATGGAGAACAGACTCGTACGCCTCCTATTCAGTTAGCATGCGACCAAAACATCCCCCGGATAAAAATTAAAAACGTTTGACACTTCGTTAAAAACACGACAACAATTATACAAGGGGTGGTTTTGTGCAAAAACGGTGCGACTGAGTGGTATCCACAAAAAAATCTGTTGTCGAAGTCGTCTCGTTGGTGCGTGAATGTTAATGTTTTGTAGCAGTTGTGGGCAGTCTATGTTATTCATTAACAGGTCAAAGATAAACATTCTTTGAATGTATGTCCGCCTGCAACGAAGGGTTTCGAGGGATAATAAAGAGCATCGCTCTACGTACGGTGGTAGTTTAACAGCATCATTCCATGGCAGTCGTCGGAGTGCATATCTTAAAAACTTCTTTTGAACCCTTTCAATCCTTTCGATTTGTACTTGCTGATAAGGTGTCCAGACTATCACTGAATATTCCAATACACTACGAACCAAATCAGCAGTGTTTCTCCGGATGAAACCAAAGATGGCAAAAGCTTTTGCGGTGGTGGTGGCTATGTATTCCGTAAAAGTAAGTTTGTGATCAAACACTACGCCCAAATCTTTTATGGAAGTCACTCTCTCCATTTCTTCTGTGTCCATGGTGTAAGCATAGCGGATGTGCTCTCTTGATCTATGGAAGATTATACATTTACACTTATTCGAGTTAGCTATCATCCCATGTGACCTGCACCAGTCCAAGAGTATCAAGATGTCAGCTTCAAGTGCTGCACAGTCCACAAGTGATCCAATAATTCGGTATATTTTGAGGTCGTCTGCGTACATCAACTTCGAAGATTTAAGTATCCAAGCAAGATCGTTCACGAAGAGTATAAAGAAGAGTGGGCCTAAGTGGCTTCCCTGAGGAATGCCGGACGGAACGTTGAATGGCTGAGATCTGATTCCTCGTAAGTTTTCAAATGCTTGACGTTTCGTCAGGTAAGAGTACAGCCACGATGTGGACCACGACGGGAAACCAAAGCGTGCGATTTTTTTTTAATTGCGAGCTCGTGCGGTACTTTGTCGAATGCTTTAGAAAAGTCCACGTAAATAGCGTCAACTTGTTGTTTTTTGCTCATAGCCGAATGCAGTGTATTAGAATAGCACAACAAGTTGGAAGCAGTTGATCTTTTCTGCACAAACCCGTGTTGATATTCTGATATTATCGGTTTAGCGGCGTTGTACAGTCTTCCATACATAATTGTTTCGAAAACCTTTGATAAACAGCAGAGTATTGCGATCGATCTGTAATTTGTCACATCATGTAAATTTCCTGATTTGTGAATAGGAGTTACGCGCAGACACCAGATACCCAGACTGATCAGTGACGCTTGAATCCATACAACTACAAGTCGCCCAGAATCATACGCCATCTGACGGGGCATCGTGAAACTACTGTGCTTCATCAAGAAAAAAAATACACTTGATAATTAACAAGCCAAATGAAATCCGTCTTGATTGAATCACCTATTAGTATTTGAGATTCTTTCTAAAACATTTTTATTTTCGTTTTTGTCTTCAATGTTAGTTTTTTACTTTAATTTACTGTATCATAGTAAGAGATGAATGTTATACAAACAATGAGTGTTGATCGATTGAGATGAAAAAAAAAAATACAAACGCAACGTTATAGCTGTCCTTAGTTCGGAGCCAATCAATTATAAGATTCAGTTTTGATTTCAAAATTAATTTATCCGGCTGAGTAACACTATGAAAATTATATTGTCTGTTATAAATAGTTCATTGAGTTCGGAATTGTTTGTCCTAATCTGAATGGTTGACTGCTACCAAAAAGACAAACTACATAAAACCACAGAGAATATAACTCCTTGGAAAACTGAATTCTAATTTATCTTAACTGTTTCTTGGCTCGTACCTAGATAGGTAAGGAGTGAAATAAGTTATTAAAATTCTCGTTGGGTTGATTGGAACATGTTCAGACAATATAAAAAATGAATAATTTGAAAATAACCTCAGCAACGACTTTGTTTGTCGACCGGTTATTTTTCCCTGCTCAAATGTGCGTGAGAAATGTCAAAAAACAACTGTAATGACCATTTTGGCATAATTCTGGACTGGACTAGAAAATTAACCTTAAAAGCGACCACGTTTTTAGACATTTTTCCCCATCTTAATCCGTACACGAGAGCAAGTGCGCGTGAGAAATTTTCACTTAAAAATCTTTTATTCAAAAAAAAAAAAAAAATGTTGAAAAACTGCACTGACTCTGGAATATTTCAAAATGTATGTTTCAAATCCATTTCTCTTTGCTTCCGAATTTTTTTCACCTTTGACATTCAACTAATTTCTTTGATTCAAAGTTTTGTTAAAATCATATTTCGGAAGTAATCAGTTTACAAAATGAATCCATTCTTCAAAAAACTATAATTTTGAATAAGGGTCATTTTATAATGTTCCTTAACCGCTGCCCAGTAAATTAGTAATAATTTCGCTGTAACTAAACTTATATATCGATTTCAATGCTTTTCCACACCACCAAAACGAATTTTGAATGGTAAAAGAACAGTACTATCTTGATGCAAACGAAGGTCAATTTTATTTTCCTGCCGTTGCATGGAATGTCAAATATCGTATGACTGTTTGAGTGAATTCATTTAATGTTTTGATTTTGATGTGACGAATTCACGTTTGTTTTATTTTACCCATGGACAAAATCAATTACACGTGCGATATTCAAAAAATGGTTCGAAATTCAATCAAAAAAAAAAAAAAAAAATAATTTAACAACAGAACAGGAAAAGCTAAGTTATTCTTGCTAAACAGATTCGGATGATTGAGATAGTTTGTCAAGAATCATCATTATGTCAACCAAGGCACTTTGTGAGAAATTGTACTAAATTTGCGGGAAAATGCATCATCTCGAAGCCCAAAATATTGTTTCTACAACTGCCTCTTCCAGTGGGCGGTAAAAAAGTTAGTTTGATATCCAAGTTTAGTTAAATATTTTGAAAAGAAGACATTTCTCAAATGTGACTAAATTATTCATAGAAAGGGAAGTTTTAGGATTTATTGGTTAAAAAAGTGAATAAAAATCTGCCACCGGTTTTTTGTTGTAGATGGGGACTTAATGGTATATTTCGTTGTTGCGATTTTCATTAGTTTCTACTGTTAACAGAACATTGCTTTAGAGATTTTGTACATATCACCTCTACTTTTGTTTTATACAGTTTTTGTAAACCTCTATAAATTCGAATAGGTGAAGGGTTTTGAAAAACTTTAGCTGAAACAGATGGTTCGAAAAATTTTTGTAAGAATCTCGTCCATTCAACTGATTCACATTCATTCATTCATATATACTGTAGTTTTGTAATATACAATCAGTGGAATGTTTGTATGATGTCATTTGTCGTTTTCTCAACAAGTCCTAGATCGTTTTACAAATAATTGGGTCGTCACGATATTTTTCTACTCGGCAAACTTGAACTTACCCTTGACGAGATTAACGAAATCTTGCAGTTGAAAGTGATCCTCACAAATGAAGCCAAAGATGTCATAAAATGGTTATTTTTCAACCACAACGCAATAAGGAAGTGCAGCATAAAACCCCAAGTTTTCATTCAATTTTCATTTCTGTCGAAGTCGATGTATTTTTTATAAGCTTTATGGTTGAATTCTAGCCACATTTGGTTAATGCGCTTCAATTCAAAAATGGTTTTCGAAATATATCGTGTTATTTCTTTTCTATCAAAAGTAGGTAATCAAAAACGACCGTGTTCATCGCTTGATGTAAAAAAACAGCAAATGTGTGTGTGATATCTCGAGATTTTTCCTTTTGTGTATGTAGCCGTTAGTTTCACGATAACCCGTAGATAGCGCTGCGGAACAAGCGCCAAAATCAGCCTTCAGTGGTCAGTCTGGGTATTTGGTGTCTGCGAGTTACGGCAGCCATTTTCCAAACACTAGGAAAAACACCATCAGTAAGCGATCGATTGAAAATTATCCGTAATGGCTCGGCCCAGCTAACATGAAATCGTAATGGAAATGATAATCCAAATCGAATATTAAGACATTTTCAATAACCATCGTAAACAAGTTTGTATTGAGTGATTTTCTGTCATTCATTTACGACAAGCTTTGTCCACAAAAAGTTAAATCGGATAGCAGTTTAGTCAATTCGTAAATGTTTCTCCAAATAGTTGAGAATATGCTAATTCGACATTTACGATTTAAGTAAACTGATTTACGATAAATGGACGATCCTTCCTTCTTTCTTCCATTGAGCGGTTCGTGAACAGAAAATCTTACATAAAGAGCTATAGCGTGAATCATATCAACTGATGAATTGGCATCGTGGTAAGACACCGGACAGCCAACTCGGAGGACCTGAGTTCAAATCTCGGTCGGGGAAAGTTTTTTTTCGTTTTACTCAAATTACTTAAAATCGTATATTTTGCTTTTTGTGGGGAAATCGAATCGTTAAAATCTTGTCATTGTAGATATATCGCCTTCACTTTTGTAGCTGTATGCTATTTTGGTAAGTTTTATAGAATCCTTTCATCTGGTATATTTGTTTGAATAATTCTGTTGTTCCTGCGATATACCCTCTTAAATGTTTGCTGGGGGCGTGCCACCGTGTCGTGCAAGATCTTTCACGAAAATGTCTCGTACTGTGCATCGACGAGATGGACAAGTTTCGCTGGGACTTCTCGTCACCTTACACACCAAGAAAAAATCGTGTAAATTTAGATCGAAAACGATGCACGAAATCGAAAACAATGCACGAAAACGGATGACATAAACCGTCGTGTAAAAATACACAATGATGTAAATTTTAAAACATATTACCGTTAATATTACAAATCTTTTTTTAAATAATCAGATTTTGAGTGTTGTTCATGAATAAATACGCCACATGTGTCATTTTATTTAACATATATTGCCGATACACTGCAAATTCAAAAAACACCCACCATCACTGGCAGCTGGAATTGTGGTTGTGTCCGATGATCCCCAGCAGGGCGATGTTTTGCCGTTAAGCGTCAGGCAGCATTCTTGAATCCTTCCGGAACAGCAAAGTAATCCCCTAAACCAGGCATGTCAAACTCGTTCAAGTGTGCGGGCCGCATTAATAATTTTCTATGACGTAGAGGGCCGCATCCAAAATCAGTTAGAAAACATAACATATTAGTTTCGCGGAGATTAGATACAATAAAATGGAATATAGTTATAAGTAAACTTGGAATGCTTGGAACTTTTGCGTTCAATTTTTATGTAAGCTTTTAATGTTTAACATTCTTATTTTATAATGCATTATATGGATTGTCCTGATATCAGGTTGAAGTTTATTTTTCACTGACACTTTCATTATTGATGATAAATTTTTATCGGAAAATCTCGAACGATGAGGAGTTTTTGTAGCTTTTATTTTGAAATAAAAACTGCTCACATAGATAGCTACTTGCAAACATAGCAAGAATTCTGGCAACAAATTTCCGTAACTCGATGTAATTTTATATTGAGATATATTTTTTAGATCAGGGCGTCTAAACATACATCATACAAAATTAAGTTTATACCAACGATTCAAAAATAGATCAAAAAGAGTGTAAAATTACATCAGTTTTGAATTACACTGGTCAAAAAATAGATCACTCGTATTTTAGATTGCGTATACTTTTTAGAAATTTTTTGCTGTGTAGTGCCGCCCAGATGTTTTCGTGGTTCAGTTGGTCAAATGCTTTTTCGAAATCAACGATCAAGGTTATACTTAGTTACCGCACTCGGTCAGATCTCCTTTCTTCGGGACCTTTACGAGGATACCCTGTCTGCATTCAGTCGGCAGTGAATATTGAAGTATCTCAGATGTCAGCAAAAAGACGGTGCAAAATCCGGCTTTCAGCATTTCAGCAGGGATGCAATCGATCCCAGGCGCTTTGTTGGATTTCATGTCTTAATAATTATTGATTAAAAATGTCCATCGCTAGTAGTGTACTTTTTCCCTTTTTGATAACTCAAAGGATAAGCTTCCAAATGAAACTTTCAATCGTAAAGACGCAGTTTTAAATGTGTACTCCCATTATCATTTACCTTGGACGTATATTTCTAAACATGCTAAAAAATTCTATTAATTCAGTACAAATCAATTGACTCTTAATGTTAAAAAAAATTAAAATGGTAGTTTGCCTTTAAAAACACTAATATTGACGAACATAATTCCCCCGAATAATCAATATACATAAGATACCTACTTGACATTGACATTGAAAAGTACTAATACTCATTGCATATAACTATCTCATTTAACCTTCCTTAAATTGAGCTTGAATTAACCCCACAATTAGCAGCAAGTATCAAAATGATTGCTAAAACCTGATACAACGACGATCTCTAGAGTGGGAAAGAAAAAAAACGCCGGATCTAGATGTCTCAATCTCCAAGGCGCGAAGAAAATCTTCAGAACGAAAAAAACAAATTCAAAATCCCCGAACCGCCAAAAGAAAACTAATAAATTTGCGCCCGTCATCGTTGTCGGAAAAGCGTGACTGTTGGACTTTTCTCCGCTGCTCCGAGAAGAACGAAGAAGAGAAGTGGACGGACGCCATCGATGACGATTGGCGATGATAGTGTGGTGTATCCGGCACCTTACACTGTGTATACCTACTTACAAATTTTCGATGACGGTGACGGCGGCGGCAGAGAGATGACGCCATCATTGAACGAGTGAGTGTGGTCCGAATGGAGGAAACCTGACGCACTGGCGTGGAAAATCTTTCGGCAATGCCGGGATCAGACCCGCCGCAAAGGTTTAGTATTTCGGAAAATCTCGAGTTGGACGGTTTCGGTTTTCGGTGCAAGATTTCTTCCGAATCGGTATCCACAAAAAAGACGGGTTGTCACGCACGGACGGACGGGTTTTTTTTCGGTTGATCTGTGGACTTTACGAAAATTCATGGTATTCGTTTAAAAAGTGACGGGAGGACATTCGTCAGAGTCCGAGAAAGAATTGTCCTCGGGCAGTAGAGCAGTGATCGGTCAGACAGATCTCTGTTCGGTGGTGGCAAGTGGCCAAATCGGATGGCGCTTTGATTTTTGCAAGAGCTATTTGGCCGCGAGGTACCTACTTTTACCTATTGGATTGGCACACATGTCTCATATGACGAGTTCATGGTTTTTCCTGTTTGTTTTCCCTCCCGAGTGGGCGCCAAGGGGCATTTCCCTCCGTTTTCATCCTACCCACTTCCCCGCCCACGCACAATGAAGTGTCACATTCTAGTTAATTGTATTTTCGCGTTTTACGAGGGCTGAAGAGCTGAAGTGTGCTGTTTATACCTTCCTAGTGTATTCTCTTTAGTGTTGTGCCCTGTGGTCTTGCTCGGCGTTTGGGAGCACGGGTTTATTTTTCGGTTAGACCATTTCTTCAACCTCGGCGCTGCTATTTTCACTCTACAATTCAGGCGAATAATAAATGTTTTATATTTTGTTATTTTTACCGCTGTCTGCTACTACGGTGCATGAGATTTGTGTGTGCGATTGATGAAACTTTCCTGTTTTCTTTTCAGCCTGCTTATTGGCAATTGATTAATTAGGAGGTATGCGCGCGGTAT
Source organism: Uranotaenia lowii (assembly GCF_029784155.1). NCBI lineage: Eukaryota > Metazoa > Arthropoda > Insecta > Diptera > Culicidae > Uranotaenia > Uranotaenia lowii. The sequence continues at coordinate 156,525,571 of NC_073692.1, read as the reverse complement.
TTGCTGTGGACATGCACTGCAGAGAATTTCCCAAGAGTAAATTTGCACTTTCGTTGTAGGAAAGGTCAGCATAACTGAAAGTTAAATACATATTTCATAGTTTTTTTTTCACAAAACATTTACACTAGACCTCAAAACGAGAATACTTACCATGCAATTCAGTTCTATAAAGTTTTTTTTTTCAACTCTAAAACAGTATCAAAAAGTGTTTTTATACTGTTTTTTTCTTGCCAAAGTACTGTCAACGACCTTCTTGATCAGAAATTTTCACGACTCGTGGTAGCAAAAAATCACTTTTTGTGTATAAATTACTTCATGCTACATATTACAAACAGATATTTTTTCAGCACGAGTTGTTCATCCATTCAACGAGGCTCGCCGAATAGAATTATAACGTTGAGTGATAAAATTATTGAGTTTGAACATACATATTTTTTGAGATGCCGGAAAATGCCAAGGAAATTGCCAAGAACCAATTTATTATTCCTATGGCAACGAATCAAAACAGTGTATAAAAGTACTACATTTCGACACTGTTTTTAAAGTATAGAAATGCAGGCGTTTTCGAAACCAAACTTCGTATTTAAAAACCAACTCTGTAGTGCGCGTTTGCAAAATGGTCCTATTTATGAATTAAGTTGCAAAAAGTGAATATTTTCAGAACGAGCAGTAAATTTATCCAACGAGGCTTGCCCGAGTGTACAAGATCTCTATACTCAAAAGTTTCTCAGGAGTGATTAAAGCTTATTCATTTTTTTTATTTGCGCTGAATATAAGAATATGCTGCACATCTGCATGGAGGAGGCCATTTTCACACACTTTCTTCTCTAGCGACTAATTCGGATAATGTATAAATTCAAAACTTGCTTGGTGTGTAAAAATCAAACTTCATTTTGACATTTGCCGATAAAGTGTGGAACAATTTTGCAAAATGTGTTTAATGATTTATCAGTGAAGAGTTCGGTTATAAAGGTGTGTTCTCTATGATCATTTCTATCGAAGACAGAATGTATTTAGTTTTGAGTTGAGTGAAGAAAGTTAAAATTCAATCGTTCAACTGTATATTGTTTCCCCCTCACGATTTATTTGTTCTTGGGTGGGACACCTGTGGGTATGGTTCTAGAAAAATTAATATAAAAACTATCTGTTTTGATAATCATTGTATTCAATGACATTGTTTGCTTGCGGAAAACCCTTTTTTTATGAAGGAAATAATTTTTTTTATGTGTTTCCATGGAAATTGTTTCTTTTCAACATCGAGTAACCTGAAAAATTTTCAGAGATGCAATTTTTCCTTTTTAAAGGTCTAAAAAAAGTCACCATGCTTCTACACGGCTCTCGTGAATCGACATGTTTTTTTTTGTTTTTTGAACGAAAATATTAAAAGTCATGTACGTTAACGATGGATTTTATACCACGTAGTGAAGTGTCACTTTCTTGTTAGTCAGCATTTTTCTAATTTGGAAGAACATCACAAATGAAGTAAACAACTTCATTGGAATCTAGAGAAAAGACTTCAGAAGGATCTAATATTCCGTTACCGGGTAGATTAGTTCTTTTTGATATAAGTCAAGGGCATTCACATAGTAGGTTCAAAATAGGACCAAAAAACGGAGTTGAAGAGCCTTGTCTAGCTAGCATGTCAGCTTTTTCGTTGCCTTCAATTATGTACTTACTTACTTACTTAACGTTCCCGCGCCGATCCCCCGATGCATAGGGTCGTGGTAAAAGACCTCCACTGTTGACGATCCGGAACCAGTGTCTTCACTTGGTCCCAGTCAAGATTCTCGTCGACAGTTCGGATTTCGGTGGCTACACAGTTAGAAAAATCCATGTAGCATTACATGCAAGTACATAGTTAGAAGGGAATCGGCCTTTTACATGTGATGATACTGCATATTTCATGTAAAATCCCAATAGCATTCATCTGCTTTGTTTATTGTAAGTTTACATTTTTTTATCACCCCAATTCAAAATTCCTATTGGATTGCAATGTTCGAAATAAGATCGGAAACACAAGTTTGACCATGCAGGTATTCATCCTTTATTAGCAGATCATATGTTTGAAATTTACACCTGTTCATAAGTGTTCGAAGTTCCTCCGGGAATTCGACAGCAGATTGTAGAATACAAACAAATTACTCCTAACTAAGTCCTTAGCTGCATTTACCCGCTGCTTTTGGCTCTAATGGTTTCTGAAAAAAAAGATCAATCGATGTGAAAAGATTAGTGACGATTGACACAAACATTTGGATAGATTTTAGATCAGAACTTACCTTGCTAGAATATTCTGCGAGCAGCAAACGGAATTCAATTCCTACGGGAATTGGAGCAAAACAACAAGTGTGTTGACAGCTTGAAGCACATGCAGCTTCATGTAAATGTCCTTTAGAACATGCGTTCCCATTGAGTTTCTGCGTGTTTTGCTCGCATTTTCATGTAAATTTCTTTGCAATTGCAAAGATACTATAGTCTTTTCCATATTTTTTCAGAAATGATGCGGAAACGTAAATGCACTTGTAAAGTAGGATTCAATTTTTTTTCTGTGTAGGCTTCGTCGCCACGAGCTTCTTGGTCTGCTTCTCCTTCGATCTTCTTTTGGATGCCATTCAAGCGCTCTTTGCAAAACTCGTTCTCATCTTTTCGCAGCATGTGCCCAATCCATCTTCACTTACGCTCCAGAATCTCGATTTCTAGCGCCCTTCGACGTCACCGGCGATGTAGTTCCTCATTTGAGATCCAGTAGCCAGACCACCTAGCGCATATTCCGCAGGCAGCGATTTACAAAAACTTGCAGCTTTCGGGTCGTTTCCGCATATGTGCACCAAGTTTGCACCGTACAATACGGATTTGACATTTGAGTTGAAGATTCGAATTTTCGTTCGTAGAGAGATCTGGCGTGAGCGCCAGATGTTTCACTCCACTTTTTTAACCTCTTGCCCTGCTACCACGATGGAACAATTAACTGTGTTGATTTCTATCGACTTGGCTTTCTGACATTGAGTTTGAGACCTCTTACCTTGGAGTTTTCGGTGAGGTCGTCGAGTTTGCTCTGCATGCCTTGTTGTATTTGGGCGAGCAAAACAATATCGTCAGCCAAGTCAAGGTCGTTCAATTGCTCCATTGTCGGACGATTCCACGGCAATCCTCGGCACGGTCTACAGTCAACCGATCCAGTCAAGATCTCGTCCATTACTATGAGAAAAAGCAGCGGTGATAAGATACATCCCTATCTCACTCCAGCAGTTACCGGGATTGGATCGGACAAGACACCGTCATGCTGACATGCCTCATACTGTGCTTCGATGATATGGACTAGTTTCTCTGGGTTTCTCATGGTTCAGTTGGTCGAACACCAGCAGACGAGATTCTTGCAGTAGTTCGTAGCGTTGTGATGTGGTCCACACATGATCGTCCGGATCGGAATCCAGCTTATTACCTTCGAAGTGTAGCGTCAATCTTCTCCTGAATTCTTTTTAGGATCACTTTGCAGAGTACATTGAGAGTTGTACTGATCCAAGTTATGCCACGCTAGTTACCGCACTTGGTCAGGTCCTCTTCGGGACCTTTAAATACGAGGATACCCTGCATCTAGTCGGCCGGGAATGTTGCAGTATCCCAGATGTCAGTGAAAAGACGGTGCAACATTTGTGCTGACAAGGCAGGGTCGACTTTGAGCATCTCAGCAGGAATGCAATCGATTCAAGCCGTTTTGTTGGATTTCATGTATTTGATTGCCACTTCTATTTCAGCCAGCGAGGGCGCTTCCGAGTTGACGCCATTAATGTGACTTACTGTTGGCGCTTCGAGCTGCGGGTTCTGTTGGCCATCGCTATTTGTGATTCGGAAGGGTTGTTTGATATGCTTAGTCCAACGTTCGAGCTGATCTGTTCGATCTGTTAACAGCTGATCTGCTCGGTCTTTCAGCGGCTTTCTTGCACCACTAAGGCGGCGAGAAATGTCTTTTAGTAATCGGGTATCTCCAATCTTCAATGACGGCGACTCTTTCTCTCTTCGGCTAGGTAGTTTGTCCAGGCTCTCTTGTCTCGTCTACAAGCTCGTTTAACTGACTCTTCCAGCTCCGCATATCGTAGGCGGGCTGCTACTTTGGCTGACTGGTACAAGCCTGCTCAACTCCGGCTTCTCCTTTCTTCGATCGTCGACCATCTTCTAGGTTTCATCCAACATCCATTCGTTTCTTCTTCCACACACTTAACCGAGAGTACCATGGTTCGTCGTGATAAAGGCATTCTTGATTCCACACCACTGTTCTTTGACTGTTCCGTCAGCCGGCTGTTTCGAGGCTTGTAGCCGATTGCTGCAGAAGTTCGAGGGGGCACATATCTTACGTAGAGTTTTATCCCAGGATTCAGCTAGATGGCGCTTTCAAACCGTCATGTAGACTTAGTCCTTTAATGTACTCTAGACAGCCAAGTCCATTTTATTCAGATCAGGCGAATTCACTTGTCACTTCGAGCTCAAAATGAACCATCAAACATTTTTTTTTTAAATGGGGTTTTCTTCTCTTCGAAAGCCAGTTCGAAGTTAAGCCAGTTAAAACCATCTGTTGAAACTGAAATGGAGGCATGTCCACGGCTCGAGACATGCTCTTCAGGGTGTTTGGATGATCTTCGTCAGAGAAGAATGGCTATTACGAGTGATTCCGGCCCAGACGTTCAACGATGCAGGCTTATGTCGCCTGGTAGCTTGTAATACGTCAGCATAGGTTTGTGATATTTTCGGCAAACAAAATCTGTCGTTCCGAAGGTCTTGAAACCTAAGGATCTTGTAAAGCTTGATTTGTAGTAGTGGTATTTCCGATCTCCAGGGATCTTCACAGCATGGTCTCTAATTTTCATTCAATCATTTGAATCTGGGCTGCTTTGAAAGTTCACAATCGAATTTCTTTATTATTCTGCCAAAAGAAAACATTTAAGTTTCAGGTTGCTATGAAAGACAGTAAACGAAACATTCCATAGTTTTTCGTTTGCAAAAATGTTTTTTTTTTTTAAATTTTCAGGTCTTGTTGAAAATCATTATTTTGTGAGTTATTTGTCTAAAAAATTTAATTTTTGGAACGTATTTTATAGAATCAAAATTAAAAAGAGAACATTTTTTATTAAATTTTCGTATTTTTGTTACTTTAAAACCGATTCCTCTAACTTAACACTGCCGAATTTCGACTGAAAGCATCGTAAATAAATTACCAGTAGTAGGCTATTCCTTTCATTTGACAAATTTTTGTGTTGGAAATTGGAGGTGGTGCTTTCAAGAGCAAAACGATAGAAAAAAATACATTCACGGATTACTCAGCATTTTCCCAATTTGGAAGAACAACGCGTGTGAAGTTAACAACCTTATTGGAACCTAGAAAAAATACTTTAGAAGGATCTAATATTTTTTTTACCGAGTAGACTAGTTCTTTTTGATATAACACAAGAGCATTCACATAGAAGGTGCTCCGATGTTTCCTTCTCAGCCTGACACAAACGACAAAAATCAGATTGACTTCTTCCTGTTAGTTTAACCTTCCCATGCCGTTCGCAAAATATCCGTTTCGGGGAAATTTGAGTTGTAGTTTGATTTCGTTCTCCTGGCTGTAAATGTTAACCGATTTTGTTGATATTATATTCATTGTGTAGGTAATTTGTTCTTTTTACTCAAAATTAAAAAATAAAGTCGATATGTATAACCAAGTTATCAGAAACTGGTTCGGAAAGTAAAAAGTCCGAAAAATCAATTTTATTTTTAAAATGCTCATAACTTTTGACAGCTTTTCTGTATTTAAGTGTTTCAAAGATGTTTGAAATCGTCAAGAATCCATCTATCCGACAGTGTATAGATATGTTGGGGTCCAATGAAAGTTTTGACCGCTATCTCAGATCTTCCGGTAGAAAAAAATCTAACTTTAAAAAAACGATATCCAATTTTTGCTTTACTTAGCTGTATTTCATTTCCCAATGAACCGATTTTCAAAACTCAAATTTCAACTTTTTGACGTTAATTTGATCATTATTTTCATAGAACATACTTGGTCTGTCAAAATTCCAAGTTCTTCAGTATATTGGAATGATGATAAAGAGATTTTAAATGTGCGCTTCGGGTCATATTGACCCGAACGGCATGGGAAGGTTAAGATGATATCTTTTTTGATTTGTAAATATTTGGAACAATCATTCGCTTCTATTGTATTGCTCCTTCAAGGTTTCCGTGTTTCTTAAAACCATGTTTTTTTCTATACTTCTTATTTCCATTTTTTAAATGCAAAAAGGTTCAGAACCTAAAAACGGGGTTGTAGAGCCCTGTCTAGCTAGCATGTTAGCTTTTTCGTTGCCTTCAATTGATTGCTTATAGGTATTATTTACTAGCTGACCCGGTGTGCTTTACTACTCCTTCCAAAATCATTATAAATGATATATACTTCTTTTAAAATTATATTTTAACATTATTGAAAAGTAAACTATTTTTCATGGTATCTGAGCTTCTAGTTTGTCTTGAGTCTCAACGTAACTTGAAGGTTGAAGGTTGAATGAGTCATCTTTAAGAAAAAAGAAGGGGTCTTCAGTACAATAAACAAAACCTTTAATTATAAACAAAATCGTTCTTTTTTGAAGCAGGAGGAGTATTAATATACAGGCTAATTTGTACATTATAAAAAAAATGAGTCAACCATTATGAAAACACGAAGACATTGTTTTTGTTAAAAATATGTATGTTACATTTATTGAATACTAGCTGATCCCGTACGAACTTCGTTTTGCTTTAAATCATTGGTACGTCAAAATGAGTTTAGAAAATGAATTCGAAACATTCTTTCGACAATTTTGGGGAAAAAATTCAACAGTGTTTAAAGTCGCTACTATTACTATTGCTGGAAATTCAAATTAAACGGTTGATTGGCTTTTTATTAAAATTTATGTGAGAGTGTTTTCTTCTCGATCGGCTGCAAAATCTAGACATTATGGCAGAAACATGTGCTATTTGTTTATGTGCACGACTCTTTTGCTTGACCTTCACACTTAAATTGGTATCAATTAAAAAAAATATTGCACAAATCACTGAACTTTCAATGAAACCCTCTTTTTCTTTCCCATGGCCCGAAATTCGATAATGGAAACCAATTTCACGTTCCTCAAAACTCCCTTGTGCCATTTTTTCTTTTCAAATTATATGTAAAATAACGTCAGGAACTTGAAAACAGTGAACAGTGAATATAGACGCCCCTTTAGCCGACCCTTGACACGGAACATGCTACCTGGAGTCAATTGCTCATAGTTTATAACCCTCATCTGAACATTTTCATCTCAATCCGATGCATGATCACGACAATATCGCGAAAACAGTGAACAATTAACATGGAAGGCCTTTTTTTAACACAATTCAAAACTTGACACCTGAAATCAATTATCTTTTCTGTTAAACTCCCATGTGTCAATTTTCATTACTATTCTATGCTCAATCAAGAAAATATCGTAAAAACAGTGAACAGATAATAACCCTTTTGCCGACCCCTGAGTCAAGATTTGAAACCTGAAAGCAAAAGAGCGTCCCTCGAAACTCCTATGCGGAAATTTTCATCTCAATCCAATGTAGAATAACGTCAAAATCGCAAAAACATTAAAGTTGGGTATGGACGACTCCTTCAGCCGACTTCTGATCCGCAATTCGAAACTTGAAATCGATTGCTCGTCCCTCAAAACACTCATAGGCTGATTTTCATCACGATACGATCTATAATAACGCCAATATCGCAAAAACATTAATCAGTGAATATGGACGACCCCTTTGGCCGACCCCTGACCCTAAATTTGATAACTGTAATCGATTGCTCGTCTCTCAAAACACTCATGTGCAAATTTTCATCACAACCCAATGTATAATAACGCCAATATCGCAAAAACATTAATCAGTGAATATGGACGACCCCTTTGGCTGACCCCTGACCCTAAATTTGATAACTGTAATCGATTGCTCGTCTCTCAAAACACTCATGTACAAATTTTCATCACAATCCAATGTATAATAACGCCAATATCGCAAAAACATTAATCAGTGAATATGGACGACCCCTTTGGCTGACCCCTGACCCTAAATTTGATAACTGTAATCGATTGTTCGTCTCTCAAAACACTTATGTGCAAATTTTCAACACAATCCGATGTAAAATAACGTCAATAACGCGAAAACAATATTTGTCTTGTATGGACGACCCCCTTCGGAAGGGGTCATCCAAAAATCTTTAACATTTTTCATCATTCCTGGTCCTAATGAGCATCCATGCCAAATTTCAGATCTCTAGCTCTTAAGACGGCTGAGTCTATAGAGGACAAACAAACAAACAAACATACAGATAATTGCTTTTTATATATATAGATGAGAGTTTTCATTCATTAAAATGGCAAGCGTCTAATTCAATACATATATCATCTAATTTTGTTATTTGTCATTTCAGTAGGGGAAGAGCGGGCTATATGCGCCTATTAAGCAGAACACTGATTTAATCAAATATCACATGGAATATGTGTACAAAAACTATATACACGTGTGCAGGCATCTGTTTTCTATACATTGGAGTAATTTTTATGTTAAAATTTTCTTCTGTTTCCAAGAAAATTATTATATTATAAGTGTTGTCTAAAATGCCGAGCCTCAAACCGTGCGGGCTAAATGCGCCTATTTATGTTTTGAACAAAATTTCTGTTCTTTGGGCAATAATTCCGTATAATTTCATTGAAACTGCTAGAAAGTAATAATTTCCGTCCGACAAAGCTGAAGTTTTATAAAAATCTATGTATATTATAATTTTATGGAATAAAACAAAAGTTAGGGTTGCCATACTATGTAGACAGTTCATCCATGAGAAAAACTTTATCAAATCTGTTTTTAGATCTTAAATTCTCTCTTAAGATGTTATTCAGAGCTTAGATTTGAAGGTTCAATGATAAAAATCATTTATTTATTCTATTTAACCTGTTATTTTAGGATGGAGGCATTTTACAAACATGATGGGGGCATACAAAAACACTACTATTTATTCCACTATTTAATCATTATTAAACCTTCACAAAAGCTGAAATATGTTTAATTTCTAAAGTTCATTTGAGTAAAAAACAAAAACCATCCTAGTTTTTGTTTAAAGCTTCTTTACGTATAATTTTTAAAAGTCGAAATATTACATCAAAATGTTACAAAACCTTGTATGATTTTAAATTTTTTTTTGAGTTTGTAAATTCATAGAATTCTTTGTTGCCTTATGTTCTAAGCGTATCACCCTCAAAATGCATTGGTCAGATAAGCTGTCTACCCAAGCAACCAAAAGTCTCATATGTACTTAAACTCGTTCCTCCAGAGTTCGAATTTCGCTGAACAAAGGTTTCAAAGGGAATTGGTACCGAATTTTCTCGAATGTGAGCATTAAAGTTACAAAATGTTCCTCAAATAGCCTTCTATGGACTTGAAGTTCCAAAAAGTTCCTCAAATAGCTTTTTTGTGACATGTCAAACGCACCCACACAGTTTAAAAGTTACAAATTAGGTCTCGAATAGGCTTCTGTGAACTTCAAGTTCCAAGAAGTTCCTCAAATAGCCTTTTTTGTGACATGTCAGTCGCACCCACACAGTATAAAAGTTACAAACTAGGTCTCAAATAGCCTTCTATGGACTCGAAGCTCCAAAAAATTCCTCAAATAGCCTTTTTAGAGACATGGCCGCCATTACATGAATATGTAATGTGAACGTACATCACAAAAGGGCATATAATAAATAAATCATTTTTTTGGAGCTCGGAAATTGTTGAAATGTATAACTTTTATTGAAACTTCAACTCAGAACAACTTAAAGCTAACTCGCAAATGATTGTTTTTGAAAAGAATAAATACTTTGATTTTATAAAATTTCGTCCAACTGTATTAACTTACCATGAATTTATCACACATTGAAAGTCAGTTGAAGCAATTCATTAATAAAATATCAAGATAAACTCAAGAAATTGAATAATTTTATGCTTAACAGTTATAAACATGGAATTTCATTTTTTTTAAATCGATATTATTTTTATGGATGATTGATTGATTTATACGCCGTTTCGTAATGTTTCTTAGTAATAATCAACATGCATCCTTACTGCTGGCCGCTGGCTGCCCTTGCTGGTATTTTAGGAAGCTTACAACCACTTCGAATTTTAGCAGCCGGCAAGGCAATATCTACGCATGGCGTCGTGGCAGCGTGTTCGGCTATCATCTCGGAGGATCGGGTTCAAATCTGGTACCAGAACTAATTTTTTCCATTAGGTTGTTTGATTGCTTGAGTAAGCGAATCAAATAATTGTGTAGCAGAACTGGCGCGCGTGCCGGCATGTATCGAACAAAGGTAAAAACAAAGCAATTAAGTGAGATCAATTGAGGGATATGATGGGAGGAATAACGATGGATGCCGAGAAACCGGCAGCACCATATGGGCTTACCAAAGTAAGAGAGGAGAGGAAAATTATTTTTTTGTTTTCGCTGATTAAACGTTTACTTGTGGGCTGAATAGAAGGCCGTTCAAATCTGTAATGGAACTTCAAAGTTTCAATAAGAACTTAAATTTTGGGCTGAATGAAAGGAACTTCAGCACATTGGTTATGCTGATTAAGCTGTGTTCGACCTTTTTAACGAGACTTTTGGTTGCTTGGGTAGTCAGCCATTTCATCAAACAGCCGTAGGGTCATTTAATCCGATAGGTCCATTTAGGAAACCTTTCCCCTAAATCATCTCATCAATGACGTTTATAAATTTTTTAACAAAATCCTTCGAGGATTGTTAAAATATTGTCAATTTTTTGTTAATTTTGTATGAGGGCCCCCCTTTTGGATTCGGAGGGATTTGAAAGTATTTAAGAAACCATTTGTGGTCTTCACTTTTTTACATTCACTTTTATATATTTGGATAAATGCCGATGAATTTTTATTTTTAGTCTTGTTTTTCATCTAACATCGTCTTCATATAAGTAACTTTTTAAACAAAAATAGTCAAACGAATCCCTCATCATCATTCCCGCATTTTTTTAAAATGATTCTTGATCCTCGTTTATTTATTTTTTTTGATCTTATTTCAACTCCTTCTTCTTAAGTTATTTGGATGAAAGCGAAAATGCAAGTAAATTATAGAACTTGAAGTGTAAATTAGTGTAGGACTCCAATTGAGCCTAGAATATGAGAGTGAAAATTGTTGCCGCCTGGTATCCAACGATTGAGGCCGGGGTTCATTGAGTGATAATTTGTTTTCCGTTTCTGGTGCAAAATTGTGGCGGTGAAAATTGGTAATGATTTGCTGAAATCAAACATAAATTGAAATACAAAATACTTCGACACGCAACCATTGGGAAAAATGGTTCGCTTCGGCAAGAAGGAGAACACCGATAGGCGGCACCTGTTGGCCAGCATGAACTCAATGCACTACAATAGCTCCAAGCAGCTCGACAACGGTAAGTCACAACCTTTCGTGTCTGATGAATGTCAAGAAAATTTGAACTCCTTTTTTTAATTCTATTTTGAACCGGAAAGTATTGCATGAAAAGTACTCTTGAGTGGGACTATTTATAGAAAATTTACTCATCTTTGGCTCATAATTAGCTTGCAGGAAATTTACTCATCAGAGTGAAAGTAATCCTTTGAGTTATTTTGAGTAGCCGTTCTATTCTTACCGGTTCAAATTTTGTACGCCATAACTGGGATCGACTTCTGACATGAGGGCAATTGGAAAACTTAGGTAAAAATTAATTTCAGCCTCAGCTTTTCCTGAAAATAATTTTCATGAATCACTAGTTAACTCTATTTTCAGAGCTCAAAAACAGGACCTGAAGCTTTCATTATTTTTCAATTTATTTATTTTTATTAATTTTATAAAAAAAAAATTCTCCATGAATTTCAGTAGATTGGATTTTAATTTGCGACAGTAATTATTTAAAATTATACTTTTTCCAAACCGTTCAAATTGTTCGCAAAGCAACTTATTACCGTACACCGAGCAGATTGCAATTCTTAGCAGGATACGCGCATTCAATAGCCTGTAATAAATGCCACACTAGAGACATATTTCAGATACCATTGGACAGAAGAACAACAAACGTCTTCCGCGTACTTCAAAGCCGTTAGAGACGAAAATTCGGTCTGTTTATGCGAAATATCATTTCACACCAATTGGCAGGAAGGGGGAAAAGGCGAAAATGGTGCGCTCAAAATGCGGGTGTGTGAAAAAATAATAAGAGGAACAAGCAAAACGACGCCGCCTCACCCTGCCAAATGAGAACATTATTTAGAGATGATTGTTTGTTTATAATAAAATAAAAAGTAACTATAAACGAAACGATACCAGCCCAGTCAAAGTGGGAAAACGGTTTATTGACGATGAACACTTTCGCTGGGAGGCAGTGGCACTTTTTCGGATATTCGTGCGTTTTTTTCGAGATGATATACGAACCAATATGTCTGTGGAAAATCGATCAGATCTCATATGTTTATTATTGGCTTGCTTCCGGAAAAACTTCCTCGCGCTGATATGAGACATTCAGCTTGGAAAAACGAAACATTTCACCAAGTTTCTAGAGAACGTGATAGATTCACTATTTTTGCTCGTATGACATTTGACAAACAACGAAATCGTCATACGCTCGAGTTTTTATTTCTTTATAAATTTGTTATAATTAAGTGTCAAAACCCCGACGTTGATCACGACAAAGCAACAAACAAACAGGGATGAAAGTTAATCTTAGAGTCATCATTTATCCTCAATCACCCCTCCTTTCCCTAGCTATAAGAGTGTTGCTAAGATTTACGATATCCGAATTTTATTGCTGGACGTGACCACTGCTTTCTATATATGTAGGATGTGTCCCCAAGGACATTTTTTGTTGTTTTTCAAACACATTTTCATGGGTGTTGACGATGAAAAACAGTTAATCATTGCTTAAATGATTTCTTTTAAGAATTATATCGCCGTTCCAAACAAGATTGTTCTATTAGAATAAAACGTGCAGTCGATAAAAACACGATTTAAATTTATGAAGTATTTTAAGTTTTTCCTTTCAAATGTCTGTATTGAAGATATAAGTGAAGTATTTAAATAAGGGATTTTGAAGGCTTCAAACAGGCAATAAGAAATTGTTCATTTTTAATATTATTCATAATTAAAATATAAGTGATTTCCTCTTGGTCGTGTTGCCAAATTGACTCTGAGAGAGTATAAAATTTTAATTTCGAATCAAGAATCAACAAACAAACAACTGCTAATTTTAAGTTTAAATTTCGAACCTGAATCATGTATTTTTTTTGTTTAAAAATTGAATTCCGAATTTGAGGACGATTTTATAATCTGATTTCCAAATAAATATAAATAAAAGTAAAGCTAAATGTGTGTCAGAGCCCTCAAACAGATATTTCTTATTCGGATTCTGAATTTTTGGTTTGCAATATACAGTACCGTTCATAATTGTATAGAATTTGGAAGCACGCGCACTGTCACTTCGACTTTGAACTTCCATAACTTTTTACTCTGATGATATTTTTGATCAAATTTTCTGCAAAAGATAGATCAACTATCACACAATCATGTCACAAAATTTGAGCTTTCTGGAGTTTGTGTGGCCTGAGATACATGAATTCTACGAAAATCGGACTTTTTGGACTTTTGTCATTCAAACTGCAATATCTCAGAAACTATGCTACATATTTTGTTCAAATTTTGCAGAGTGATGAAACATGATAACCTTCTATCCACTTATATAAAAACACTTCATAATCTTTAGATGTCCCTACTAAAAAGGACATCACTTTTCACCGCTAGGCCGATAAATTAAATCTACAAGTAATTCAACTTAGGAATCTGAAAGAAAATAGCGAAGGATGAAACTGTTGAACTATTGTGAAACTTAATTGATTCCAATTCCTAATGAGTTAAAAGTGTAAATTTCAAATCCAAATTTTAAAATGGTTTTGAATATTATCTTTTAGAACCCCGAAACGATGAGTTCGAATATGGCAATTGCATCTAATTTTTGTTTGAAATACAAAACCAAGATTAGAGTCGGGATTTGGTCCCAACCGGTCAGAACCCGAAACTTTTATTCCGGATTTTTCCCCAAAATCCGGCTAGTATTCTGGCAAATTTGGAAATTTTTCAATGAAAATCATTCAGGAAAACACTTGAAAAATGCTGGAGATGAATTCTTTTCAAAATTCTTTCAAAAATTCTTTTCAAAATTCATAACTTTAAAGACGAAATTGAAATTTTTGTTTGATTATGCAGATAAAGTGAAAATATTCTGACAAAATCCTATTGAATTTTGATATTCGGGACTAAATGTGTATCAACAAGTGAGAATATTTTTGAAAGACGGTAGTAGAATTGTGTACCTTGGAAAAGATTTCGAAAGTTTGGCTTTAGTCCTGAGTCGAGAGTGTTACCCTTGAATCATATTAGTCGTTATTAAAAATCTGATTAGGAAATTGAAGTTATGAGTTTGAAGAAGAACATTCCGCTAGGCAGTTTGGGACCCTCATTGGGGGAGGGAAATGATGTCTTAACTCCCAAACCCTCCGTTCCTACGGCCATGCTGTATGCTCCTTAAACGCCTGAAAAAAACTCCAAATCGTCAAATTTCAACTCAATCGTGCATTTTAGAGGCAGGTAGATTTTATACATATTTTTTAAAATTTTTTGTTTAAATTTTAGCTTTTTTGACTGCTTATTTGAAAGCTGTGTAACCATAAGATGAAAACAAAAGAATTCAAAGAACTGCTTTGCATAGCCAGGGAATTAATCGATTTTTATCCTATATAACCTTTGCAACTTATGAAATTATTAAAAGCTCTAACAAGCACTGTCTGCTGTTTTTAAATACTTTTTAAATATTTAAAATTCAGATTTTTTATTTTGAAATGGTTCCACAGACCCTGTTTGTTTTTGGCAACATTTAATATTGGCTTAAAATAAAATATATGTAAAGCACTCAACAGACGAAAAACAAAAAAAAAACAAAAGAATCAAAAACAAAAACAAACAAAGGAATAGAAATGTTAAAAAATATCTTAAAAAAGATGCAAAAGAACAAAAATAACAGATATAAAAAGTAACAGACAATCTAGACATAACAAAAAAGTTCTAAATGTGAAACATGATAAAAAAAAACAAAAACTGACTAAAAATTATCAAAAAAGGTGAAAAATTGAGCTAATAATTATAACAATGGTTTATTTTCATCAATAGGTAAGAAAAAAGTTGACGAAAAAAAACCGTTCGATTTTGGCACGGTTTGATTTCGGCAACAACAAAATTCTCGAGCGTGTTGCCAAAAACGAAAGGGGCCTGTAACTTTTTTCATGAAATGCTTAGCTGCTTGTCACGCTAGCAAAAAATTAAGCTTAAGAATAGTCAAAACCAAAAATTTAAGACCAACTTCATTCAAGCTTATTGAATTTTCTGGATGTTTTGATGTGCAAAAATTTCTTCTTCCATACAAAATTCCAATCAAAATTGAAACGCGTTGCGCTAACTCAGGAAACTACCAAATCATCTCTAATTTTACGTTGATGCTTGGTGAACCAAAAGGCATCGAAAAAACATATGGCAGCAAACAGTCAGCTAGCAATTAGGCGGATTCATCTCATTCGGTACGATCTGGACTTTTTTGAATTGGTACCAAGCCATCGTGTCATTTGAGTAGTGAACTGAACGGCTCGCAATGCATGCCACAGTTACATATGGCTTGACAAACCTCTGTATTTTCACCGAATTTTTCTGTAAACATTGATGTCTCCGTCTCGTCAACACTTTGGCCATCCTTTGTAATACTGGTTACCTGGAAGCGTTTTGTAATCAAGCTTGCAAGAGGTTCCGTCGTCGATGATAATGCACACCGATTTTCCACACAACAGTTGATCATATTATTTACGAGCTCTTGGTTTGACATAAGTGGCTGATTTTTGACTCCGCTTCGGCTTCTTCTGCTTCTTATACGTCTTGAAGCCCAATCTTACCTTGGCGCGATGGGAGGTGCTGGAAGGGGATCCTAATTTTTAGTCACATCCCGAACTGCGGTAGTCTTCCTACAGGCGTAGGCACGCATGACTTTCCGGTCCAAAGTTTTGTCCACCCGGTTTCCACTCAGATTTTTTGTCCACGAAGCTGCTTTCCTTTTCATACTTCATCGTCAACACATAGCAGAAATCAGCCGTTTAAACGTAATCTGGAAAGAGTAGCGTATAAAAATCTAGCTAAGACATAATAGGACACCCTATAAAAAATTGAAACAACAACAAATGAAGTAAAGATGAGAATAGTACAATCTCAAATACGTTAGAAGGTTGGGGTCTACGTCGATCTTCAATAAAGCAGCCCGTAGAACTGGAAGATACTTCAGAAGACACAACAGAGGGAATAGAGCTTTCACTCACAGAGGGGAAATAGGGCTTTCATAAAGACGTAATGCGCTTAATGGCACCGTAACTAGCAAAGCAATAGAGGCGGAGAATCGGAGGCCATCATCCGAACAGTGGGGAGTGAGCTCAAAAAGAGAAATAGGGTCGCCTAATTATCCTACACCTGGTACGTCCAAAGAAACAAACCCAGGGCAGGGATTAGAGAACCTTTGAAAAAGTGTCCATCGAATGGCAGTCCGTGACCCGAAGGTACAAATAAATAGACCACAAACTCAAGGAGCTGCGTAGTCGCGTTAGGGGAAAAGGTGAAGCGATCGCAGTCAAACCACCAGAAGGAACGTGTGCTAACGTGCTTCGTCGGATGCAAATCCATGATATCCTAGACTGGGAGAAACCGTAAGGAAGATCAGTCGTACTCATTCCGCTGAGATGATCCTCGAGATGAAAAGAGGTTTGCAGTGCATCCTTCAATGTGCTGGCGGAGGTGAGAATACTTGATACTCTATGCCTTTATGTGAGGATTCGAACAAGACCTATGTTTTGGTAACATCATGTTAGCTAGTGGTAGTGCAGCAGTAAAGGTAGAAGTCGATAGATTTTTCAGTCAGAATGGCTAAAAATGTTCAGTTGAAGTTGTTGCAGAAAAGTGAACGGCAAATAGAACTTCTCATGGACAGTGTGAAAATATTCGAGCAGAATTATAATCCATAACGAGATGCGTGTCAGATAAGTTCTAGGCTTGAGGCTTTAGAACCTGTGTTTGATGAATTTCAAGTGCGTAGTAAAATTGAAATGATTGTGTTAGTGAGGAGAAAAAAAAGGCAAGGAGCTCTACGGTGAAGCAAAGGAAGAAGCTGAAGCCCAACATGAAGAAGAAAACGACGAACTGCTGCTTATTTTCGGGGATCGTTTCTTCCAGTTGAAGGGTCCGCTGTCGAAATTACGAAACAAATCGGAACGAGCTCCAAACGTAGACGACTCTTCTCACAGACAAGGGCATGCAACCATGGGGTCGAGAGTTAAGCTGTCAGAAATTCGATTGTCCAGATTTTGTGGAAAACTCCGCGAATGGGTCTCATTCCGCGACAGTTTTCAAAGTTTGATCCACAATAACGGACAACTCGCCCCCATGGAGAAGTTCTCCTACCTCAGGTCAACACTAAGCGGCGAGGCACTCGAGGAAGATTTCTCTATTGAACTCTCAACGTTTAAGTCCTCAAACCAGTGTCCATTTTGTATCGAAATGTGGCACTCACCAATCCACTGCCAGAGATTCCTTCGATTGCAGATATCAGAACGTGTTGAAGCCGCCAATCGAAGTCGAGTCTGTGGAAATTGCCTGCAGCCTGGTCATTTTGCGACGAACTGTACTCGTAGCAGTTGCCGGTTGTGTCAACAAAAACATCACACTATGTTGCATGCTACGCGATCCTCCGTTCCAAATCCGTCAAATCCGAGACTCAGTCAACTGTCAAACGCACAACCAACTCAAGAAAGCAGCCATAATAACCCACAGCAAGCTTATCAACAACAAAGACAACAAACCATGCCAATAGTTACGGAAACACACACTCAATCCCAAAATGCAATACACAATTCGTCAAACACAACCACACAAATCACCGTTAGAATGATCGCAGGAAATTAGCTCAATGTTCAACCAAATCGATAGTTATAGAAAAGTACCGTTGTTTTGAAATGAGATTTCTAGGCGGGTGGCGTATGTTGTGGTAATATCTTGTTAGCTAGTGGTAATGCAGTAAATAGTAAAGGTAGAAGAACAGACAGACATCAAAGGCTGATCAACCGAAAGTGATCTAAAAAGGGAAAGCTCACTTAAGCTCTGTTCAATTACTCGAATTCGAGTTTATTTTCTCTCTGAAAAATAATACTATCACAAATTGTAACTGTGTAATTCTACATTAATACGAAATGTTTGCTCTATACCTGTGCCACCGTTCCCCACCTTGTACACAGAAAATTGTGAACACAGTCCAAACCAATCCGCCGCACAGTGGTCCAAAACCCAGAAAAGCTGGCAGAAAGTCGATTTTTGAAGCGCTCGTAATTATCTATCCAAATATTTCATCGTGTTCCGGCATTTTTAAGCTACATGAAACCATGAAAATGATAGTCTAAAGTTTTCCCGTTTCGGAGTTCTCAAAGAAATGCTAAGAAAAGATTGAAATTTTGTTTTTAAATTCGCAAAGATTTGCTTACATTGAAAAACGAATAGATATTCAAATCGCGAATATATATTGCTTTGTAATTATTTTTATATTTTTTCTAGGCATATTTTAATCTTTATCTAATAAAAGTTTGTCATTTGGAATAAAGTTGAAATTTTTTATATGGAATTTAGTTGCAAAAAACGATCAATATTTTGAATTTTATAACTTCAACTAGAGATTTAAAAAAAACTCCACATAGCTCCACTCTAATTTTACATTGGATAGATTCCCACATTTCTGGGCTACAAAATATGGCAAATTGGGCTGCCTTTTTTCGCCATTTTTGGAGAACGACGTCAAAGAGTTCAACAACTTTTTTCATCAAATTTAACTTCTAAGCCATTAACCTCCCGGATTACGAACTAAATTGATATTTAATTGGATCTCTAGGTTGATTTATCTCAAATATCCATTAATAAAACATCCTTTTCATATTTTTAAGCACTATAAGTATGAATTTCTGTGTTATTTTTAACTATTAGGAAAACTCCCAAAACATAATTAAATTACGGTTTCTCAAATATTCTTCTGATTATTGTTCAAATCATAGAACCTTTTGTGCAGTTCGTTATTCATGAGAACCAATTGAAACTATGAAAATTGTTAGAATTTTTTATGGTATTATTTTAAAAATATTAAATATGAAATAAATTTAAAAATAAATATTAAAAGTTAAATTAAAAAAATTAGAAAATATGAAGCAAAAAGTGTGTATTTCTAGTTTAAAATGTAAATTAAGTGTTTTGTGTTAAAACAACCATTGATATAATAAATGATTATTTAAGAAAAAAAAGCCTACAAACCTCAATTTCATTTGGATCAGTAGTGGCGAAATTGTTGAACAATTCTCATCTATCATAAAATTTCTATATTGACTCGTTAATGAAAGAAAAATTAAAAAAGTGATCGGTACTAGAGCGTTGTCAGGTCAATCTGTATTGATTTAATTTCATATGTATTGTAATTTTGAGATAATTTTAGATTCAATTAACCTTTCTAGGATGTGATAGATTTTGCAGCAATCTGTTGGATAATTTTAATACAAGAATTAACTTACTGAGATATTAAAATAACTTATTTTTTTCGAATTCTTACAATAAAAATAGAAATTTAAAAGAAAAAACGAAAATAATATGTTATTTTTTGTGAAATTATGATTATTGAACAATTTTGAAAGGTTTCAGAGCAAAAATAGTTGAAAATAGACTTTTTGCCAGCTTTTTTGAGAATTGGACCACTGTGCGCCGGCTTGTACACAACGCCAAATAAAACTCCCCTATTCGAATTGAATAGACTTGTCGTTTTAAGTAAAAAGTAACTAAACTGTGTCCGAAAAGTGTTCCGGTCCCAAAACAAACTCCACACGAGATAACGACAGATGGTGAGGTGAGGACAACAGTGTGAAATCTTCAGACTAGAACTCGATCCGTTCAAAGTGGAGTCTTGTCAAAAGTGGAATAGGTGTCGTTATCGTCAGACTTCGGGTTGCAGGCAAGGCTGGTCGTAGCGTTAGAAGCAACAACATGATTACTGAGCAAAAATGAGTTTTCAATCCCATGCAAGAAGTGGTCACATCGAACGAGGAAAGCTCCGTTATAGCCAAAGTCAATGGTCTCCTTTGGAAGCTGCTACAATCCAACAAGATGTATATTGAAGAAATATAATGGATAAGATATGCAAAAGTTAACTTGAAATTCTGACAAGGGAGAAGAATACCTGGTTTACGTTGGCAATATTAGAACCTACCAGATTTAAGGACAAGAATCCATATTAGATATCACATTTGGAAGTCCAGGTTGGACAATTGGAGGATGATTCTTAATAGCCACTACTATGCGATTCGCTATCGTCTGGGTCAGAGTAAACAGCCATGAAGGGCGAACTTCGCTGAAAAACAGCAAAATTTGACCTGAATGTCTTTACTGGGGTTTGGGATTAAACATAACTGCAGAAAACCGACGTGCGGTGCATCCTCTTTAAAAAGAACAGTTTTGGCGCTAATACATTACTCATTGGGCTAGTTAAGATGTTAACCGTTTCCCCGACTACATAAATTTTGACGTTACGAAGGATGTCAAGCAAATTATAAATCTTTGTAATTTTAGTTCGTCACTAACTCTTATTATGGGATTCGTTGACATCCAATAAATTTTCTCGATAATTTTAAATTTTTAAAATTCAATATGTTATGTAACGCAAACGTTTAATTTTGTACCCTTCTCAAATTTTTCCAGCTGCTTTCCAACATGTGCGCGATAACCTCGAGGACCTCAACGGAAAACCCGAGGTCAACGATACGGATTTGGTGTTTTTGCAGGGAATTCTGGAAAACCCCGCCGTAACCCAAGTGATCAAGGTAAGTGCTGCCAATATACGATGGGTAACTTTTCTAGGGAATCCGGTAATTTACTTACCAGCCAGTGGCAATGCGAATTTATTACATCATCTGTGCCTCTCTCTGCCTGGGCGTTGTTAAATGGAGAAAGAAAAAAAAGACACAGATTAAAGAGGAAAATTGAGGGTTTGGCGGTACCAAATGATTGTTTTTCTTCGTTTTCCATCCAAACCCGGCATGTGCGTGTGAAATTTATGTACCAGCAATTAGTTAGTCGTGGATGACGCTGTCAGTATGTGGCTATGTCGTAATGTGTTAATTGAATTATTTATTAGACAAGCCGGGTGTGAAACGTTACATCTTCTCATGTGCATCCGTAGAGATGAAGACATACCTACAGTATGCAGATGGTTGTTGTCTATGGACCGTGTCACAGAAATGACGTTGAAGGGCAGCAGCGGTTGAAAAATGAGTTGTGATTCGCCTGTCACGTTTTGAGATTGGATAGAAAATATCCCTTCATATGATGGAGTTTATTTATGTTATTGATAAATAATTCAAGAAAGGACATTTTATTGGGTAGTTTATTTGCGAGCGGTTTCCTAACGAAACGACGAAACTGGACAACCCTCGAGACTTTACGAGACATTTGGGAAAAGCGTGTTTGTTTTCCCGTCGCTAATTGGATCTCTTGACTTGGTGATTTTCCCAATGTCGTCGGTAAAACGCACTGTTTGAGGCTAATTTTGGCGACCTCCATACACGCCCATAAAGTGACAGACTTAATTGGCCCGGTGACACATTTATACCGGAAACGTGTAATGGTATAGTTTTTGTCCATCTCTCCAGAAGATGATATTTCTTAGCATCGAATCTCGAATGTAGTTTCTGGTTGTTGTTTTTGTAATTGAATCAAATCTTTCGAAACATTTAAGATGAAGTAATAGAAAAAAAAAACAATTGACATAGACCTACCCGAACTCGAATACATTCCATAATTTCCGACCAAGTCACTATCACTCATCATAGCATTCGAGGTAGAGTACTGCCAATGAATGAATCACTAACCTTTTGACAGCCAGCGTAAAACGGGGGGAGGGAAAAGGTCATAATTTCCCACTTAACACGCGGCACTTCTCGGCGCTGGCTAGCTGACTGGCAGGGCGAAACGGTCACTAATTAAATCAGTTTACTTTAAATTGATTGAGCGCGTTCCGTTGAGCAGCAGCAGCATCTTTCTGAGAATGACGAGGCGGCGGCGTGGTCAGTTTTACTACCATGTTGATTCTACTTGGTCTGATCCGCACAACCCCTTTCTCTATATAGTAGAAGAGGAGCAAAACAGCGGCATCCGCGAAAACCGGGAGATGTTTATGGACACGGCGATGAAGATGATGATGATGATCATGATCATGGTGGTTATAAAGTCGCGACACCAGACTTAGTGTCCGCGCCGCCGTTGGTTGGCGATGTTAGAAAGAATTAACAACTGAAACATCGCGAACTCTTAAATGAAAGACCAATTAAACCTCCTGACCCCTGCTGGGAATGGACCAATTCCGATTAAAGTCACCGTACTGTCACTTGTAGGATACAGATGAGCAAGGTAAAATATCAGTGTATAAAATGGTATTGATTGCTGATTCTTTCTCAAGCGTGCAATGAGCGAGAGCCGCATGAGTGGCTGAGTGAAAATTAACGATTAACGGTAAAAGACCAACGAGCAACGACCAACGAACAACGTCAGTCTATTGACGAATTTTCTAGACGATAGATGTGTCTTGATTTTAGGAGTTATGGTTTCACTGACTCATAGACGTGTGCTGTGTTAAGGAGTTATGGTTTCACCGAATCCGACAATGGCGCAGCCGTGACTCCACGGATCAGGTGAGTATTGTGAAAAATGAAACTGAAAATCGCAGAAAATATACTTGAAAAAGGACTCCGATGAGAAGGCGGAGATCCTTGCAAACTTAAAAAAAAAAAAAATAATAATAGAAAGTAATAGAATTATGGGACTTCGATGGGAAGGCGAAGTTCCTGATGAAAGTAAATAAACGGACTTCGATGAGAAGGCGAAGATCCAAAATTAATGAATTACAAAAAAAAAGAAAAGAAAATTGCATTAAAAAAAATAATATAGGACTTCGATGAGAAGGCGAAGATCCTGGTGAAAATTTAAAAAAAAAATTATAAAAAAATTACGGACTTCGATGGGAAGGCGAAGATCCAAAAATAAGATGAAAAAAAATTGTTATAGAAGTATACAAAGGGCTTCGATGGGAAGGCGAAGTTCCTAACAAAAAAAAACAAAAACAATAAAAAAACAAGAAAAAATCTAGTTTCCTTAAAAAAAAAATGAAAAAAGAAAAGTTACATCTGAGGATACCAAGTTTTGAGAAACAAGAAACAGTCCCGACACTCCTGGCGAAGATAAACAAAAAAATCGTTAGGAAAACGAAATATTACACTCGACTGGTAGACTTGACTGATAACGTCGAATTTTTAAATATGGCTAATTCAAAATAAGTTGGAATATTTCAAATGGTGAGTATGGTGACTATCATCAATTTTGGTGAAGTACTCTCAATTTAAAACTCGATATTTGTTATAGCAGGATTCAGAATACTACACTTATTTTTTCAAATAATATTATCTTGTTAATACGATGCCGAAAATAAAACAAACGTTTCATAAACACAATGAAAGAGGAGTCATCAGTTTTATCCTGAATGTTAATCCGTGATATTTAATTAAATTTAATAATATCTGACATTTGATTCCAAACAAAACGCATGATTACAGATTACAATTTATATCATGTGTCTTAAAACCACCTGGCTTATTTAGAAGCATTAATCTTCAATTCGGTACTGACCTAAAATCAAAATAAGATTTTAAATAAAAATAATAATAATAATAAATAATCAAGGTAGTAATTAATTAACACCGAATTACAAAAAAAAAGTTTAAGGGTTGAATTATTTGCTTCATTCTGACATACAATTTTCAGTAATTTAAAATAAAAATAAACGAATCTTGAAAGTCAGGAAGCATTTAGCTAGGAAGTCACATTTTAAAAGGAAAAGCAGATTTGACATCAGCCTAAGGTGTGTATTTGAGACGTAAGTTGAATATAAATATATAAGTCGGAAATTTTGATTCAATAAAAGCGTCTTGTTTTGTAAAAGGATACAAAACAAAAAAAATATATTACTTAGAGCAAGAAATGGGCCCTTATTTATTTTATTATCTATGTAAAGTTAAAAAAAAAAGGTTTGTTGGAATTATTAACCATAGCAAATTTACATAACATTCTATTCTAAATGTTTCATTATTTTTAACTGATTGAAAGAAAGTTAGGCAGACAATTCCTTTCGCGTTCGATAGCCAATTGATAGGCTGCATACAAAATTCAAAAATAAAATTGGATACACATACGTTTGAATCAAAAGAAAGAAAAGTAAAATTGTATGAAATATGCTAAAAACATGTGTTTCAGTTTTGAATTTAATGTTGAACTTTTTTTCTAATATGAATTTGAATAATGAAGCCCGGATCTAAAACTCGAGTTTGGAAAACCCTTTAACCTCGAAACTAATTTGATCTGTGTTTGAATTGATGAAACTTTTATGACTAAAATAGGTAAGAAGGTTCAATCGTATCTAGCTTATATTAAGAAAGAGTTCTAACTGAATCTGAACGTGAATCCAAAATATACAAAGGTTATATTAGTCCTGGGAATCTACTTAAAATAGGAATCAAACTACTGGTTCTTCAATTGAATCATAGTCTACATCTGCAACTAGAGCCTGAGTTATAAATACCTATTTATCTGAGATCTGAATAGGTACAGTTCAAGAAATTTGAGTCAATGAGTATAATATGCTTTTTGAGACTACGTGAGTAATATCATATGAAAAAAGTCTGAAACCTGAATCTACAAACGAATGAATACAATGTCAGTCAAAGACAAAAAGTCAAAAAGATCTGTGAAATAATTTTAGCCTGAAGTGATAATTCTGTAAATAAAATCTTCATGTGCACTTGCATTTCAAGCCTGTATTTTAGTCTAAACTTAACTCTGCAGATTTCAAGTCTCTCTTAATTCTGTCTCAATTTCCTTTGGTATATTTAATTCAATTTACCTGCATCTGAAAACTACATCTGGAAGCGAATTGCCTCAATTAGCAATAAGTTTAGAAATTATAATAAAGTCAAATTTTATCTATATTAAATTTATTCTGAAAGGATAATTTGGTAATGCATACAAATATTGAATTTAAAATACAACAGCTTAATTTAGATTCAGTTGTCTAAATCTGTTATCCAGATAGAAACATGTATAGAATCTGAAACCGAAGTTATAAGTTAGAAAAATGTTTCCTGATGATCCTGAAAAATGTAAACCTGATGAGCAACTATACAGTGGTCGAATTGCTTTTCTGTTATTTTAGATCTGACATAGAATAGGGAGAAAATTATAGAAATTAAGAATCTGCGAAGTCGGTCACGATTTTTACCTGGTTTTTTAATCTTGTTGCTGTGTACTTCGGTAGGATGGATAAGACTGGAAGCTGATGTGATTCCGAAAAGTGCTGTGTTAACCGCATTCCACGAAGATGAAGCTTCTCAATATGGATTGGTTCACAGCAAGGTCGATCTCTACAAAGACCAAAATTTTTGTTGGAATGATGGGGTTCTCATTGAACCGCAAGCCCTGGAGGAACTTATAAAGAATTTTATATCTGCTCAGCCAAATTAACGATGTTTGATTTCTTTTGCTTCTGTATTTCTCCTTTTTCTGTACTATTACGAGTTTGTTATTGTATGGTTTGCTTTTATGACGTTTAATTGTAAGTTTCACATGCGTTACTTGCGTTACGGTACACTATAATTCTCTATTGTTCATATTCAAGGTAAAATAAATTCAAAATGTGTTCAGATTTTCGTTTTTCTCAAAAAGGCCAAAAGATCGATTGATGAATGTGTTTAAAAACAGAATGTAATAAAAATTAAATTTGGATTGAAGTATTTTGTGCAAAAAAGTGATTTAAAGGAATGAAACAAGAACCAACTATTTTCATAAAATAATAAGTTTGAAAGATTTTCTCTGATCTGCTAAATTAAAAAGTATTAAGCAGTGCAGTAAGTTAGCAGAAAGATTATCTAATAACGGTAGTAAGTGATGAGGTGAAATGAACAGAAGTAAAAGTCTGAAAAGTTATGAAATGTTTTCAAGTTATAACTATAGAGTTCTACTTGTTCGCCGAAAGAATAACACCTTTTAATCTTCAAACACTCTTTATTTCACCTTCTAATTTTCCCCGTATCGGAACCGCACGACCTCTGTCTTGCACGCTCTTTCTTCCTCTCTTCTTCCTCTCCTTTTCTCTTTTCCTATCGAGTCGAGGGGCGCCCCTACAATCCCCCCTTAACAAACGATTTTTTTTTTAAATATTAATGCATAAGATAATCTTTGAAACGCAATGGCTCTTTCCTGCAACGTCCCTCTCGCAACGATTGTTCACTGTCAACTCCAGAATTTGGTTGTGGATTTGAAACGCTTGTTTTCGGAGTTTGTGAGTTTAACTGAGACATAGTCTGGGAATTCGTGACATCTAACGCCCTTTCTGGTGATGATAGTCTCTTGAGGTGACTTATATGCCGACGATACACCTTGCCGCTTGCCGTTGACTTAACCCGAACATCTGCTCCTGACCTGTGCTCGACAATGTATTCTTCAGGATCGTACTCGGTACTCAATTTATTATCTTTTCGAAACCGCTTCACTAGTACGCGATCGTTCTCCTGAATATCATTAGAACAAGCTCTCCTTTTCTTATCCGCGTAGATCCTCCCCAAGCAACCAAACGTTCGGAAAACATTCCTCTATCAGGTTTAATCAGCTTAATCGAGTATGCTAATACAACTTCTTTTCAGCTCAATTTTTAAGTAGTT
The DNA here is from genome assembly GCF_029784155.1 of Uranotaenia lowii. Lineage (NCBI taxonomy): Eukaryota > Metazoa > Arthropoda > Insecta > Diptera > Culicidae > Uranotaenia > Uranotaenia lowii. The sequence goes on along the minus strand of NC_073692.1, from coordinate 156,498,631 downwards.
AAGCGAACTTTAAAGTTGAAAAAAAGTTCGCATAAATCGCCAAACAACTTCTAACCAGCTTCAAAATCCACTTTATAAGCAGGATAATTAATCGAAAAAATTACTTTTCCGCTCCTTCAATTGCCTTCTCAAGTCTGCTATTTTGATTCATATTAATCAACTATATTTGTTACTAACTCACATTACATTTAAAAAACATGTTCTTACCAAGCCTCGAACCCGAGCTCACCGCTTGAAAGTTGAGATCCATACTTGTTGCCCTATATGAACATCATGAGTAGGCAACGATTTTACTTGATGTGATGATTTTCTTTAAAACGACTTTCAGGTTCTTTATTTCTACTTAATTCCCACTTTCAAGCTGTTAAAAAGTTCTTCCGGAACTTAATGTGTACTTCATATAGTTGTTTCCCAAGTAACGATGTGTTTATTTATGCAAACACGTGTTGAAGTTCGAAAAAAGTAGATTTTAGCCTTTAAATCTACTTCAAAGTTTCTATAATACAAAGTTGCTTTTGAACGCCCGTTGGGACTAATTAAAAACTTTCAAGTTTACAAAATAGTACAACAGAGACTTTTTACGAACTATTGAGCTGTACAAAAAGACTTGCAACCCTTTGATAGCTACTTGATTTTGAAAAAAATGAGAAGTACGTAACAAGTAGATTGTTTTTCTTCATACAAACTTTAAAGTTCCCAAAAAGTAGAAACAGAAACCAAAACAGTACTTTAAAGCTTTTTTTGAGTATTGGCTGAACTTGATAAAGAATGAAGTTCCATGAACCTCGAAAAAGCATTTTTAACAGCAAAAAAGTTCCACAGAACTTTTGTACAGCTATATATGAACTTATTAGTTCGTTCCTTAAGTGATATTCGAACTTTTGGTTGCTTGGGTCCCCTTCTCCTTTTGAATTCGATCTTGATCTCGCATTTCTTCATCTTGGTGAGAGAAACGTGGGACTTGAGGAAGTTTGTTTCTGATACATCTCCCAAACATCAGTTCAGCAGGTGTTTTGCCAGTGGTGGGGTGCGTGGTAGAATGATAGGATAGAAGATATTTATGCAGAACCCTTCTCCAGTTTTGACCTAGGTCATTTGCAATTCGCAGTCTCTTTAAAATGGATCGATTCTGACGTTCTACTTCCCCATTTTGCTGAGGCCAATAAGAGATCGTATTGATGAGCTGTATTCCATTTTCTTGACAGAACAATTTGAATTCTTCGCATCCTGCATTAAATTGTGGCCCATTATCTGCTCGAATCGTGCTTGGTAATCCAAATGTGCTGAATATTTTTGCTAAAACAGTTATTGTTTCTGAAACAGTAGTATTTTGCATTTCTGATACTTCGACGTAACGACTGTAATAATCGACCACAACTAAGAGATTCTCCCCATTCGGAAGTGGACCTAATAGTCTATGGCAATATCTTGCCATGGTCTACAAGGCAATTCCTTGCGGATCATTGGTATTGGAGGATCTGGAGCTGACACCAAAACACAGGATCGACATGATTTTACGAATGTTTCGACATCCGTGTCCATTTTTGGCCACCAAACTGAACTTCGAAGATGCTGTTTCATCATCCTTGATCCTATGTGACCTTCATGGGCAATTTGTAGAACTCGATTCCGTAAACCCGATGGTATTACAATTCTGTCAGTTCGCAGTAAAATTTTCCCAACTCTACAAAGTTCATTGGCAATCATACGATAGGAAAGCGGAAGCGAATTTGAATCTGAATTATCCAAACAACGCAGAATTTCCACAATTTCAATATCCTTTTCAGAGGCTTCTTCCAATTCTTCCCATCTGATAGCTACTGCTGTAGACGCTGTTATGGCCAAATGCTGTATCATAAGTTCTTCGGCTGGATCAAATGGTTTTGCGTCTAAAGTACTCAATCGAGATAGGACATCAGCGATGTTTTTCTCTCCCGGAATGTGAACAACTCGATATTCAAATGCCTGTAGTCTCAACACCCAGCGCTCAATTCGAGCACAAGGTTTTGATCGTTTGGTAAATAAATATAGAAGAGCTTTGCAATCTGTGACTACTTCGAACTCTCTACCGTACAAATAGATGTAGAATCGCTCTACACTCCAAACGATTGCCAGCGCTTCCTTTTCAGTTTGACAGTAGCGTTTTTCTGTATTTGTCAGTGATTTAGAAGCACAGCACACCATTCTAGTAGACCCCGTGCGATCAGTTTGCAACAGAATAGCTCCCAGTCCCGTTGGGCTTGCATCAGCCATAACAGAGGTACGATCATCTTTGTTGAAAAACCCCAGTATTTGAACTCTTTTTAATGCTGCTTTTATATCTTGGAAAGACTTCTGTTGGGCTGAAGTCCAAACAAACGAGGAATCTTTTCTTAATAAAACTCGGAGGGGTTCATCTAGGGTGGCTAAATCAGGTATAAATTTGTTGAGATAATTCGCTAACCCCAAAAAACTTCTTACTTCTGCTTCATTAGCGGGAGGGCGGAAAGAAGTTATTGCTTCAATCTTTTCATGCGATGGAGAGACACCTTGTCTTGTTATTTTGTGCCCTAAGAAATTGATCTCAGAGACCCCAAACAAACACTTATTCCAGTTTAACTCGACATTCCTGTCTTTAAATCTTCGTAGCACCTGATCAGAACAAAAAATGTTATTAGAAGAAAAACAACCATATGAAAAGTAACACGAATATATTTATTTTATACCAGAAAAACATTTATCATCAATTTGAATTTGCCGAAATTATGAAATCTTACAAGTTTATATGAGTCTTACCTCCTTGACGCGTTGATCGTGCTTCTCCTTGTTTTCACCTTCGATTATAACGTCATCAAGATACCAGTACGTACCACTACATCCCATGAGAATTTCGTCCATCACCTTCTGGAACAATTCCGGTGCTGATACTAAACCGAACGGCAGACGTTTGAAACGGAATAGTCCCTTGTTCGTTATAAAAGTCGTTGCGTTCCTTGACTCTTCCGCCAATTCCACTTGTAGAAAAGCCTCCTTTATATCCAATTTGCTCCAATACATTCCACGACCTAGTCGGGCCAGATATTCATCCACGATAGGCATCGGATGTCGTTCACGAAGTACGGCTTCGTTCACACGGCGTAGATCTAAACAAATACGTGGTTCACCGTTGGATTTCCCGACAACTACTAAAGGCGATACCCAAGACGCAGGACCACGATGCTCTTCAATAATGTCCCTTGCCAACAACTGTTCGAGTTTCAAATTTACAGCATTTTCAAGTGGTATTGGAACTCTTCGGATTGGTTGAAATACCGGCTTAATATCGGGATCCAGCAGAATGTGCACCTTAATATTTTTAATTTTAGCGAAAGGTTTGATTTTCTCATTGACTTGATTTACTTCTGAGTCCATATCTAGTCCAATTTTAAGAACTCCCAATTCTTTCGAAGTCTTATCTCCAAGCAGACATCGTTGACCTCCATGTATTACAAAAAATTCGGCCTTCACTGCCTTTTTTCCTAGCACAACATCGGCTATAAAGGTTCCAACTATGTTCAGAGGCTTATCACTAGCATAGGCTTTGAGAACTTTTGAGCTACCTTTTTTTGATTCATATATTTGAATATTTCGATGCTTAAGCGATTCCCAGGCTTTGTCCGAAATAAGATTCACATCAGACCCTGAATCAATCAACATATCCAGATCAGCTCCACCTAATTTACAGGTTACCACATTCGAAGAATTTCCAGAATAAAATGCATAATAATCTTTTGGGTCTGTCGGAGTTTTTGGTTCATCTGGGATGCACGGTTGCTCGACTACCTGCCTCACTTTCTTGGTTGTATTCAAATTTGGCAAAGATTTTGGCTTTCTAGATCTACAGTGATCATCAAAATGACCAACAACATCACAAATACGACACTTTACATTTCGTGCTGGACATATTACTGATGAAGCGAAATGATCACGACGTCCACAATTGTAACATGCGTATTCGCGTCTTGGTGGAACCGAAGAATTATTTCTGGAATATTTTGGATCGTATCTTTGATTGAATCGTTGAAAAGGACGTGTTACTGTTTTTGAGTTGGTAATTTTGTGCACAACGTGATCATTTTTTGTGTTGGCATGATCTCGATTAAAATCTTCGATTTGAACTTCAAGGCCTTCTAAAGCCACTCCCAAAATCTCGATGTCGCTAAGCGATTTATCTTCTTGGAACATACGCTTACGTAATTCTTGTGAAATACAACCTTCCACTATTGCATCCGTTAAGTAAATTTCTGTTAATACAGTACGTGTTTCCTCAGAGTATTTGTCAAACCCACAATCCTGCATTTGCTGACGCAAACGAAGAATAAAATCAGCAAACCGTTCCCCTTTGTTTTGTTTCAAATGTCTCAACTTATTTCTTTCGAAACAATCTCGCCTAGATGGTTGGAAGAATCCATCTAATGCATCTACAGCAACATCGTACCATTTTTTCTCAATTGCAACAATTGGAAAATTTTCTCGATCTGGTAAATTTTGAAAAATGCGTTGTAGTTGAGGTCCACCAAAATGTAGGAGCATCGCTCTTTTTTTCTTTTGATCGATCACATCAAAAGCTTCAAAATAACATTCTAATGAGCCTTTCCATGTTCTCCACTCCTTGTTCAGCTTATGCTTCTCGATTTCGTCACAACGAAACGATGGTACCGGACGATGTTCATTCATCTGTAAGATTATTTTTAAAAACAAATTCGTCTAAATAATTTTTTTTTGTTTTTTTTTCTTTAATTTTATTTTATTCTTTTTTTTTATGTATTTAATCAAGGTTTGAATAAAATCCACCGGTGTTGCAAATAATCACCAAAAAGGGATATTTATAAAAACGTAAAAATAATAAGATCACAGTTTGTATCGATTTCTTATTTTACCAAGATCCGGAAGATTTTCAGTTTCATAATCCTGTGAATATAGAAATGTTCACCACACAGCAGCATAGTACTTTCCGAACATAAAATGAGGCTCATAACATAAAAATGTTAATGATTAAGTATTGAAATACTTTGAGTGCGTTCGAACGGTCATCTAAATGGCCACACCGAGTGTAGAAATACTCTTTCTGTTTTTTTTTTTAGAAAAAAAAATTTTGTTTTAAATCCTGAAAACATATTTTATTTCTTTATTATATCATGGAAATGATTCAATTTTTTTTTCATATTTGGATTTATTTGAATCATGGAAATGATTCTATTTTCCATATTTGAATTTATTGGAATCATGGAAATGATTCTATTTTCCCATATTAGAATCATGGAAATGATTCTATATTTTTTTTTTTTGCATTTGAATCATGGAAATGATTCTATTTTTCCATATTTGAATCATGGAAATGATTCTACTCTCCATACTAAAAATCATGAAAATGATTCTTTGCTATATTTTATCAGTTCTATGATGCATCTAGAAATATTCAACGATTTTTATATTGCATTTATATTTTCAAGAAAATAAAACAATTTTCCTTCCGTATATTCATTTTTATTTATTAAATTTGCACCCTGCAGCCGTTTGCTATATTCAACACCATATAAAACTTGTCCCACAACGCTTTGTGATTATGCATGAAACAAATAAAAAAAAAAACAATTATTAATAAATACTTTCAATTTTTTGAACAATTTCTATGAATTTGTTTTAGCGTTACCCATTTTTGGGATTCTACACTGCGTTTGCGATGTGCTCGAAAAAAAAAAAAAAACACACAAAAATTCAATTTCATGTATTGTTGTCTGAGCGTGTAACAGCTCGAAATTTTTCTTCAAACTGCCATTTTGGAAGATTTTAACTTTGCATCAATCTTCATTTCAATTTTGTCTAAAAATAACATTTTACTCACCATTCCATGCATCCTAGTCGCCAATTATAGAGTTCTACTTGTTCGCCGAAAGAATAACACCTTTTAATCTTCAAACACTCTTTATTTCACCTTCTAATTTTCCCCGTATCGGAACCGCACGACCTCTGTCTTGCACGCTCTTTCTTCCTCTCTTCTTCCTCTCCTTTTCTCTTTTCCTATCGAGTCGAGGGGCGCCCCTACAATAACATAGTATTAGAAAAATAGCTGAAGGAAATAAGGTTAAGCGGTTGAAAAATGATTAAAATTTAGCTAATAAAAATATTCAAAGAAAACACGCATGAGCGCGTAAAACAGAATAGATAGGAAGGTTGAAAGAGAGGAATGAAAAATTTAGGCATTCAATTCAATTTAGCAATTATGTAGTGAAGTCGTGTATCTGTTAAGCTCCGAAGAAATTAAAAGTTGAGTAGTGGTAATAATATCACGATTACTTCAAAGGTGAATATGAAATACTATTCGTTGCTTTAAAGTCAATTTCGTACGTTTAGATTTTTGCTTCAAAGCAGGCCGAACTCTAAAAAAAAATACAATTACATGCTATTATTCATCTTATACCATGGATTCCTATTTTTATGCCACCTTACTTTATTGGAGAGTAGGGGCAAGGGAGATTGTAGGATACAGATGAGCAAGGTAAAATATCAGTGTATAAAATGGTATTGATTGCTGATTCTTTCTCAAGCGTGCAATGAGCGAGAGCCGCATGAGTGGCTGAGTGAAAATTAACGATTAACGGTAAAAGACCAACGAGCAACGACCAACGAACAACGTCAGTCTATTGACGAATTTTCTAGACGATAGATGTGTCTTGATTTTAGGAGTTATGGTTTCACTGACTCATAGACGTGTGCTGTGTTAAGGAGTTATGGTTTCACCGAATCCGACATCACTGAATTGGGAGAATCGCTTTCGAATTGAAGAGAGAGCAGAAGTCATATAGTTTGCCGGGTGCGTTCGATAAGTTTAATCCGAGTGAACTCTATGTAAGTATTATCAATTTTCCAAGCTCGGTAAAGAAGCAATAATGATTTTAGTAGATCACTTTAGGGAACTTGCATAGATATGTATACCCATCGGCATATGATAAGGCCCAGTTTCAATTTTTAAAAACTTTCAGCCGCTTATATCGTTGATATGAAGCCGCGAATGACACATTTTATCAAAAAAAAAAAATCACTTTTTTTTTTTAAATATCTTTATTTGAAACAGGCTTTAAGGAGCTATGGTTTTTTTTTGTCTTTACATTGTTCTGCTTAACTGAAAACTTTTGTTTTATAATTTTAAAGAAAAAGGAGGATGGAAAGGGAAAAAATAAATTAAGAAGAATTAAAGGCGAAGATCAATAGCTTTGAGGAAAAGGTAAATTTCGAAAAATGTAGTCCAAATCTAACACAGCCAACACATCTCTCACTGAAACATTGGGTGGTTTACGTCGGCCCCGAAGGGAGACTATTAAATTCGTTCTGGCGACAAGATGGGCCTCGCAAGACAAAAAACAATCACTTGATGTGTCCACTTTAGTTCTCAATTGCTCTTTCCAGACGAGATTTCAATCATGGAATCGAAATTTGGGTTTCGAAATTTGGGTAAAGGGATAAACAGGTCTGCGCTCTAACATACGCCCATATCGAATAGTCAAGAGGACTAAAATCTGTACTGCTCGGAGGCCAAAGGTTTTTCGACCAAAACGTTGTACTCTCCTCCAGCCAGGTTTGGGTCTGTTTTGAAAGATGTCATGGAGCTCCATCTTGTTAGAAAACAGCATTCTCGAGTTCATTGAGTTCACTACCCGGTTTCAGAAGACATGATTCATTAAAAATAGAATGTTTCATGCGATAAACAGTCGCTAGATGGCATTTTACTCAGCTGAATGAGTCTGAACCTAACAACTGGACTACGCTAGACTATTAGCGTAGTTGGTCGGATCAAGACCTGTCAGGGTAGCATTTAACTTAAATAAATATGAACTTTTTAGCGAGTGTTGCGTTTGTAGCGCTGTAGCGCGAGTGTGATCTCCCGTCCAAAGTATTGCCTCAGGTTAGTTATCGGATTGGGTTATGGTCTGAGGCCCCAGGTGGAGTTATTGGTTGGCGTATGTATCGGGGGATTGCAATAGAGAGCGAATTCTTTGCGTTTGGGATGGTAATGATCGAAATTCCCGAACGAACCGTATAAATCGTGTGTGTGAACCGTAGGAACCGTAGAAACCATACAAACAGTAGGAACCGTACGAACCGTAGGAACCGTGTGAACCGTACGAACCGTGTGAATCGTAAAGACCGTGTGATTCTTAGAAACCGCACGAACATTAAGAACCATACGAACCGTGTGAACTGTAGGAATCGTACGAACCGTGTGAACCGTAGGAACCGGGGGAACCGCAGGTACCGTGGGAACCGTAGAAACCGTAAGAACAGTAGGAATCGTATGAACCGTAGGAACCGTGTGAACCATTGGAACCGTACGAACCGTATGCACCGTGAGGATCGTACGAACCGTACCGTGTGAACTGTAGAAACCGTACGAACAATACGAACCGTGGACTGTAGGAATCGTACAAACTGTACGAACCGTGTGAACCGTGAAAACCGTACGAACCGTGTGAATCGTAGGAACCTAACGAAACGTGTGAGCCGTGGGGACCGTGTGAACAGTAGGAACCGTAGAAACCATGTGAACCGTACGAACCGTAGGTACCATAGGAACCCCACGAACTGTGAGAACCGTATAAACCGAAGAATACGTACGAAACGTACGAACCGTAGGAACTGAACGAAACGTGTGAGTCATAGGGACCGTATGAACCATAGGAACCGTAGAAACCGTACGAATTGTAGGAACCGTACGAACCGTAGAAACCGCGTGAACCGTATGAAAAGTAGCAACCGTTGGCACCGTACGCACCGTAGTAATCATAAAATCCTATAAACCGTAGGAACCGTACAAACCATAAGAATCATGCGAACTGTAGGAACCGTATGAACCGTTGGAACCGTCGAAACCGTACAAACAGTAAAAACCGTACGCACCGAAGGAACCGTGTGAACCGTTGGAGCCGTACGAAACGTAGGGACCGTACGAATCGTACGAACCGTAAGAATCGTACGAACCGTGAAAATCGTACGAACCGTGTAAGCTGTAGGAACCGTGGGAACCGTAGGAACCGTAGAAAGTGTACGAACAGTAGGAACCGTACAAACAGTAGGAACCTTACGAACCGTAGGAACCGTACAAAACGTAGGAATCGTACGAACCGTGTGAACTGTAGGAACCGTGTGAACCGTAGGAACCGTAAAGGGTGATACGGTCAAAATTTGGTCAATATCAACTTGACGTATTTCTTTCAATTTTGCATTTAAAATACCTGAACACCCCTCATTTTGAAGGTGTGTGTGTGTAGAATGTTGCTCCTATTTTGATTTTGGAATTCACTCTTCAGTTGTCAAAATACCGTCCAAGGAAGAAAAGCAACGTATCAAAATTTTGCTCGCGCATCGCGAAAATCTGAGCTACTCGCACGCAAAGCTGGCGAAATAGCTAAAAGTTGCCAATTCAACCGTTACAAATGTAATTTAAGTGCTTGGGGAACGTTTGTCGACAGCCAGGAAGTCTGGAACGAGGGGAAATCGAAAATCGGAAGCCACTGAGACTACAAAGAGAGTTTCAAGCGAAACCCTTATCCCTCTCTGAGATGCCGCAAATAAGCTGGGTGTATCGTTTACAACCGTGCATCGAGCCGAAAAACGAGTCGGACTATCGACTTACAAGAAGGTAGTGACTCCAAATCGCGATGATAAACAAAATATGACGGCCAAAGCGCGATCCCGGAGGCTGTTCACGACGATGCTGACGAAGTTTGACTGCGTGGTAATGGACGACGAAACCTACGTCAAAGCCGACTACAAGCAGCTTCCGGGACAGAAGTTTTATACGGCAAAAGGAAGGGGAAAGGTAGCAGATATTTTCAAGCACATGAAACTGTCAAAGTTCGCGAAGAAAAATCTGGTTTGGCTAGCCATCTGTACCTGTGGCTTGAAAAGCAGCACAGCTTCCGTGATTGTCAACCAAGAAATTTACATGAAAGAGTGTTTGAATAAACGTCTGCTGCCTTTCCTGAAGAAACACGGTTGTTCCGTACTGTTTTGGCCGGATTTGGCATCTTGCCATTACGGTAAAAAGGCCATGGAGTGGTACGCCGCCAACAGGTTTTCAAGCCCCCCCCCCCCCCCCCCCGCAAGTGGTTCCCAAGGACAAGAACCCTCCCAACACGACAGATCCGCCAAATTGAGAAATGCTGGGCTATTGTCAAGCGGAACCTAAAGAAGACCAAAAAAACAACTGCTAAGGACGAGCAGCAGTTCAAGGCAAACTGGCTTTCTGTGGCGAAGAAGGTGGACAAGGTGGCTGTACAAAATCTGATGGCAGGGGGCTAGAGTGTCCTACCCGGGAATTCCCGAATCCCGGGAAACGCTTTAAAAAATTCCGGGAGTTCCCGAAGCCAGTAAAATGTTCTAAATTACTACCAATTTACACGATCATAATTGGAAAAATTAATCATAATGAGCAAGGAAAATGATAGTTCTACCACTGACCATACTGACTGGACACTCGATTTCGTTGATTGGACAATTTTTCCAACAATACGCAATATCGTTTCCAGAATGCGCATCGATCGATTTGAGAAATGCTATCCCAGTCAGAAAGTGCCTTCCAACTTTCAAAAAATGGCAATTTCTACGATAAAATCGGGCTAAACAGGTTAATTTTTTCGTCGATTTTGCAAACCTACAAACTTTGACAAAAAAAATAGCCTGAAAATGGTTGAATTTGTGTTCTAAGTGTCATGTCAGTGTGATCAATGACCTTTATGATTTAGTCTTAATTTTTTTTTCTTAAATCTGATTAACACAAGGAATTTGATAAAAACATGTTTTTCCGAAAACTTAGTGTAGGTAATAGTGAAAAACGCCAAAGAATCTATAAAACCAATAATACAACGCTACGGAAAGAATCTGAATGTTCTATTTTGCAACACTCATCATTTAGAACCTCCGTTTCGGATACTGTTTACAGTAGCAAAATCATCTGCAAAGGTTAAACAAATGGATAGTTATTTGAAAATTTACGATGTTCGATGAATAACAGTCTAGCTGACTAACTTCTACGGATAATGAGAAATCTTTCTCAATTATTTCAAATTTTTGCAGCTAGAAGATTGCTAGAGATTGCTACGAATTACAACAATACCTTGATACAGTAGTGAACTGGTGTGCTGTCAACTCTCTGGTTTTGAGTGTTGCTAAGTGTTTTATCATAACATTTGGACGCAGGAAACAACCTTTCTTGTACGATTACTCAAACACATGAGACATATATTACAAAGCAAAGGGTGTATAAAGAGTTTAGACAAAATTAACACTCCAGCTAGGTTCAATAAGAAATTGCGAGCTATTCTCCTTAAAAATATCCGTTTATCGATAAAAAACATATAGACAATGCTCCTACGCATCGTTTGGCTCATATAATCTGGACAGATTCCACGTGAATTTTAATGAGCGATTCAAAAAAAGGCCATATATATCTAGACCATTTTTCGCGTGATTTTACTGAAATCATTGAACATTCAAAATAATCATCTTTGAATTGGACCTTAAAATTCAACATGCATCTGCATCTCTTATCTGAATGAATCCTTGAAACCATGTTGAAAAACGAATATCATTTATTCAGTTTTTGGCCTGTTATAAAGCCAGTAATGAGTAAATATTTTCTTTGAAATATTTCATTAGGGCAATTGCAATGTAGGGTATGATGGCCACCTTAAGGAGGACGCTTGTATAACCATAGATAACAGCTATAATAAGTGAGTTACATCATTGCTTTGTGTTTAGACACTACAAAGTCTATTTCCTAACTGGCTGAAAAGTTGATAAAAACGTTTAAAAATGCATTTTAAAAATTTTTGACGAATGCTGAAAATCAGTCACTGTAGGGGCATAATGAGAACCCCCTTGGGGCAGTATAAGCAGTGGTATAAGCTCTGTTCTTCAATGATGTTCTAGCGGTTCTTCCCGAGGATTGTAGAATTGTCTACGCCGATGATCTAAAGTTGTTTACAAAAATTAAACATGAAAACGACTGCCTAACCCTCTAATGTTATGTTGACCAATTTGCAGACTGGTGTAGTCTGAATCATATGATCATAAGTATTCCAAAATGCGCGGTTATTTCGTTCGGCAGAAAATCTTCTCCGACTAGATGGAACTATCAAATATCTGACACTCCGCTGTTGCGAGTCTCAGTCATCAAGGACCTTGGTGTTCTACTCGACGAGAAACTGACCTTCAGAGACCACTACTGCTACATTCTGGCCAAAGCAAATCGAAACCTTGGGTTTATCATGAGAACCGCCAAAGAATTCCGGGATCCATATTGTATACGAGCTCTTTACTTTTCGCTGGTTCGGTCGATCCTCGAAACCGCTTCCGTTATCTGGTGCCCCCACGCAGTTTACTGGTCGAACAGGATTGAAGCCGTACAGGCACGCTTTGTTAAGTTTGCCCTTCGTCGCCTTCCCTGGAGAAATTATCAGGAGCTCAACGATTACAAACATCGCTGCCAATTGCTGGATATAAACACACTTCTTGAGAGACGCTTTATCGCTCGCGCTGTTTTCATGAAGAAATTAATCGACGGTGAATCTGATGCCCCATGTCTTCTATCCCATGTGAACTTCAACGCCAGGCTGCGTATACTTCGAGAACATGAGTTCCTACGCATCGACTTTCGCAGAACGTGCTACGGGCAGAATGAACCAATTAGAATTATGTCCAAACTATTTAATTGGTTCTACCCTCTCTACGACTTCCAGATGTCCACTGAAACCTTCAAACACAAAATCAGAAAATCTTCCGAACTGCAGAGTAGTATCAACCTGTTTTTAAATCGTTCACTATAGACTTTTAAATTTATGTGTCACTAGCTGACCCGGTGCTACACCTTTCAAAATCAAATGATATTTTCAAAAATTATTCAAATTTCTATTATTTTATTGGCATTACTTTAAATCTAATTATAACATAATTTATAAGTAACCGCTATAAAATGAGAGCTGCAGCTGAAGTTTCGAATTGCAACACAAAGATAAGTTAAACGAATGTTCTAAATCTTGCTCTATAAATTTGTGTTAAAGATCTGATAATTTGAAGCTGTCTGGACGGTCTCAAATTAATCGTACGCAAACAATCTAACTTATAAAATATGGTTGTTTTTTCTTGATATAATCTGGATTTATGCTGAAAAACTGATAAGAGAGCCCCTCGTCTGTCCTTACCTTCACCCCAGCTGAACGGAGGTCGTGATTTTTAATAATCATACCTAATTTTTTCGTTCCCAAAAATCCTCTTATATCAAATATAGTTCCATTGGTTGATAAGTTTTTAAGCTTTACAACAAAATTTATATGGACCCTCCTCCTTTCTTCCCCTATCTACACTGTAAAGCGTAAGAATCTATAACAATCGTAGAAAGATATCTCGTAACCAAGTACCTTTCCATGCCATATTTGTTTCCATTTGTTGGCTTCGTTAGCATAAATTGAGAACTTTTGCTAACACTTTTGCTAACACACTGGCTTACCTCCCTCCTCCTATGTACGTATTCACTGAAAGGAGGATGGTGTGTCAGATAATCATAGAATCATACAAAAATGATTTTCCATGTAAAGTTTTGTCCATTTCTCGGATTTTGTAAAAAAAAGTTAAATGTAAGCCTCCTCTTCTCGAATCCAAGTTCCCTCATATGCCAAATATGGTTCAATTTGCTCGATCAACTCTCCAGTTATACTGAAAATTGTAAGGGAGACCTTTCCTCCCCCTTTTCATCCACCTCTTTGAAGGAGTGAGGGGTACCAAATATTCAGAAAAGCATTTCTCGTACCCAAATATCGTTCCATGCCAAATTTGGTTCCATTTGCTGTTGTAGTTTTTGAGTTATGATGTAAAAATTGTATGAAACTCCCCTCCCTCTTTCCTTTCTCCCCACTGGAAGAAGGAAGGGTTCTCAAACAATCATTAGAACATGTCACGTTCCCAAATACCCGCCCATGCCAAATTTGGTTCCGTTTACTTAATTAGTTTTTGAGTTGTGTAAAAAATTATAAAAGAGGCCCCTCCCCCCTTTATTTCTCCCTACTGGAAAGAGGGATGGGTCTCAAATAATCATAGAAATATATTTCGTATCCAAATACCCTCCCATGCCAAATTTGGTTCCATTTGCTTTATTAGTTTTTGAGTTATGTAAAGAAATATGAAAGAGGCCCCCTCCCCGTTTCTACAAAAATGGGGGAGGGGTCTCAAATAACCATTGAAATATTTTTCGTATCGCAATACCTTCCCGTGCCAAATTTGGTTCCAATATCTTGATTAGTTTTCGAGTTATATGAAAAATTGTAAGGTAGCCCCCCTCCCCCCTTCCTATCACCCCACTGAGAGGAAGGAGGGGTACCTAAAATTCATAGGAATATTCTTCGTACCCAAATACAACACCATGCCCATTTTGATACCATCTGCTTGATGGGTGCTCGAGTTATGCAAAAAAATGTCTTTTGTTTGGGAGGCCCCTCCCTCCCTTATTGAGAGAGGGAGGGGTCTCAAACCATAATAGGAACCTTCCCCTGCCTCCAATACCCCCACCTGCCAAGTTTCGCGCAAATCGGTTCAGTAGTTTCCGAGTCTATATGGAACAGACAGACATACAGACAGACAGAAATTCATTTTTATATATATAGATGTTTAGCTTATTTGCATTGTATAGACTTAGGTTAGTTAAATATTAGGATTAATAATTGTCATGGAGACCATAGGTTGTCAGATGATGTAATAAATCAAATCAAATCAAATCAAATTAATCGGGGCACGATGAGTGTTTTCTCCCGTAGATTCTAGCAGTGAAATCAACTCGATGAAGTCAACTGAATTCTAGAGCTACAGCTTGAATTATTTAATCTGATAATTTGGCATATTAGTAAGATATTTGAGGGATAATTAGAGGACTCAAGTTCGATTCTTGGCCTATGGGATTTTTTTTTCATTTATCATTCGTGATCATTTTGCACTAAACGGTGAGTTGTAGATCCATCAAACGAAGCAATAACATAATATGTAATGGTTTTTTTTGGCGATTTGCTAGGGGAAATAAGGGCATAATGGCCACCTTAAGGAAAACGCTTATTTAACCATAGAAAACAGCTATAATATGTGAATTACATAATTGTTTCGTGCTCAGACTCTAAAATAGTCTATTTCCTAATTGGCTGAAACTTGAAAAAGTAGATGAAAACGTTTAAAAGTGCATTTTTAAATTTTTTGCCGAAAGCTGAAAACCAGTCACTAAAGGGGCATAATGAGAACCCCCACTGTGGCAGTATAAGCACCTTTAATTGGGGCACGATAAGCTTTTTCTGCCGGGGAATCTAGCAGTGAATTCAACTCGATGAAGTCAACTGAATAATAAAGCTGACTTGTTTTATCTGACGATTCGGCCTAGAGGCGATGGGCGCGCTCGCTTTCCCGGTATACGATTTCTCATGTGTTCACTCCAATTTCACTCCGATTAGCTGTCATTCTTATGAATATCTGTGATATCTGTGGCCCAAGCCCAATTGGAAGGTGTCGGAGAGATAATCCTCAATCGTCAGATGTAAACTAGTCAAGCTATAGCTCTATAATTCAGTTGACTTACATCGAGTTGAATTCGCTGCTAGATTATACGGCAGAAAACGCTCATAGTGCCCCGGTTGATAGTGCTCTGTTCGCCCCGAGTTATCAAATTTAAGTAAAAACGTATTTTAAAATTGATCACAGTGAAAAATTAAAAATTTATTGATGGTGATTATTGAGAAACAATATGTACATAATGTTGCAGTGCGTTCATTATAGATCAGGATGATTTTAATGTCATAAAAGCTTATTCCGTGGTGCTCAAACATTATAATATTTTCGTCTCTTGAGGACCTAGCTAATTTTTTGTAAATATTTCTGTACAGATGATAAGAAGATTTCTTTTAAATGATAAATTAATACTATAGGAAGTACGAAATAAATCCTCATGAAAATTATTTTAAGAAAATTCGTACTTTTGTAGAAAAGAAGAGTGCTTATTATGCCCCGGATGCTCGTTATGCCCTTATATCCCGTATAGGTACCTAATATCGAAAAAATCACTGATTTTACGGTTCTGAATTTGAACCCGCAATTTTCCGGCGTTTGTACCCAAATTCTGGGTCAAATCATCATTTCAAAATCAATGTTGATTTTCGAAAAAAGGCTCTCTTTAAATTGAATAAATTTGGTTAGACTTCCCAACTCTCTCAAATGCTCCTGTTGTAAAAACCCGTTATCGAAATAGGTTGTATCCAGCCAACCGCAAATCAAACAGGTCCCCTAAAATTTTCCGTTTGTCAAACGCCAGTACCATGCCGTTCATCAGAAAGGGAATCCATCAGGAGGGGTCCGTCATTCGATAGGAACACTGCCATGCTCTGCCAAATCGGCATAATGGACACCGAAAACAGAAGAAAAAAAACACCCACCTGAACATAAACAGGCATTCTGAACTGGCTGGAGTAGTTATTGACAAAACTGTTCCCGGTTGTTCGCCCACCTTCCCGTACCCAGACGAAAATTAAGGAGAAGTTTCGTTGTCATTATTCGTTCATTGCCTCGGACGGAACTCACGTGTTTGAGCTCTGGAATTGTAGATTGTGAAACCCATCGCTTTCGTTAATTAACAGGGGACTGTTAACGAACGGCTAGAAATGCAAGTGCGAGTGATGGTGAATTGAAACTTGTTTACGTTTCGTTGTTACACGTTCACATGAGTAATTCAAAGCACATCGGAATTCTTGACTTGAACGACTGTTGTCGCCACCGGAGGAAAAATGCAGCGATACGAATCGTCGTTCGTCACAGAGCACGAGACGGGAATCGCAAACAATTAATTGATTCACGATGCTCGTAAAGGGAGGGCTGAAAAAAAAGGAAATATGGCATGTGGAGTGGTCAATAAAAGTTGAAGAGCGCGCGCTGAGAATGCTCAGGCGCTCACTTGATCTTCGAAGTTGCGCCTAGAGAGGTGAGCAGAGAGATTAAAGATCGTTATCCACCTCACCACAACCTCGTTGTGGCCACCTGGTGAGAGGTTCCAGTGGGCCGAGAATTTTCTTTATGCTGCGAATTTCCGAAGGGGGAACTCAACATTACTCACCACTTATGCGGTTGTCGTACCTTCCTTTTGTGGTAACCGGTCGTTGAGCGTTTATGAGTTTGAGTGCCGCGCCAGTTGGAGTGGCCGGATGAGGGTGGTGTTGTTGATTCGCGTTGACGAAGGTGGAAAAGTGGGGGAGCTCGCGCTCTGGAAAAACTTGGACTTGGCGACTTCTGCCGTGGAGCCTCAACTCACCACAGTTGGGCGTGCTGCCTGTCAGTTTCGAGAGAACCGCGTTCGTTACAGGTTGCGTGTTTGAGGCGTTCTCGGCCGGTCGCGTCACCTTGAATAGCTGCAACAGTGCTGCTACCTTTAGCATTGTCCATACACTGCCCTTTTCCCCCTTTTCGTGATTGTTTTTGCTGCATCTTTTATGTGCCTGTTTTTTCATTATATATATGGAGTGATTAATTCCCCCTTCTTACCTGGGGTATTTTGTGTTTTGCGTGCCTTTTTTGGATTTTGCTGGATGAATGTTAAGTAAGACACAAAGCCATTCGGAATCGATTGCGGGCTGTGGTTTGGATTTGTGAACGCGTAGCATCGAGACAGTTGTGTCCACAGTGAAAATAAGGTTAAACTAAAGGTGTGTACCATCAACAGATATTTAACCTAGTTTTAAAATTTTGGGTGAAGAAGTCATATGAACTGTTACAAACCATGTGATAATTATATTTCGCAACAAAGCAAAATTTCAATTTCATCTCGATCGCAGCCCAAAAGCCATGATGAGTCAACCGATGATCTTTAAACGCCTAATGGCCGCGCTACGTCACCGTTCGTACCCTCTCAGAGGTTGAATTGCGCGGAGTTTCACCACCCCGAAATTGCAACGAACAATAGTAACGACAGTCGCTGCAGTAATGATGAATGACAACTTTCTTCCTCGAAAACAATCAAAAAAAGAAAAACAAAACGCCATTGTTGCCATTGTGGGCACCACGGGAAAAATACAGGGCGGTAGCCGAGAGAAGTTTCCCAAAATTTACGAAAAGGGTTTTCCGTGCTGAGGTATCCACCCATGTTTCGGGGGAGCATCACACGAATACACACCTGAATGATCATCTCGCCATAAGTATGAGTGAGTGTGGTAGTGTGGCGCGTCGCTCCAAGTCGATTGGAATTCTTCTCCCAAAAGGGGAGACAACACCTTAAGATGCATCATCATTAGGCTAGCTAGGCAGGGGGCGGGGGTCGATTATCGTAATATAGGTAACCACCATGCGATGTGGCGAAACTAGTGACGGGTTGTGTGCGTTTCGCCGCCCGTTAAACTTGCCAGGTTGTTTGGCTGCGTTGAGGAGTTTGTATGGGAAAAACAGGTTTCGGTGTTTATTTTTTTTTGTTATTGTGGGGCAGCGTCGCGTTGTGTTGGGGCTTCAGTGCTGCCTACATTTTTGTTAAAGTACATACTATAAAAAAGTTAAAGGGGAGTCATTGATACTGATAATAGATAGTTGAAATATTAAACCTATACCTACATTTATAGGGTGTAATAAAATGAACTATAGGTTTATAATAATTTCACAACAATTTCACAAATTCAGGTTTGTTTAAAGTGATTGTGATAAATATGGTTAAGGATTAAGCAACTGCACTGGTTAGCTTATCTAGAATCTGCAAATTTCGTCAATATTGAATTAAAATCGATAAAACCCGGATGAAACAGCCAATGTTTTTGTTGAAAAGTCGGTTTTTGTCGCTTAGTCGTTAGCATTCTAATCTGCTGTCTTCTGTATTTTGACAGTTTTAGCATTTGATTTTTTTTATTAGTTGATAACCCAGGTGGTATGGATTGCATTTATTAATCAGGGTCCATGGGTGCAATTGGACGACTCATGATACAGACCTTTGTTCCCACCTCTAACAAGTTTAGATCCGACATCTTACCGTATGGAAAGAGATCCACATTTTAGCGCAACTATTTGTTTTGCGAATCTGATTCAGGAAGTCCAGAGACAAAAACGAGTTGTCGACGACACTTTCTTTGGTCGCACAAACGAATCAAGGAGGGAGACCTCCTGAGTTACGTGTAAAACCCAAACTCCTTCGACACCTCTAGTTTAGACCTCTAGTCTAAATTTGAGCCACCACTTTGCGCAACTATTGGATATGCGGACCAGGGGGTTAATGTACCCAAGCGCAAATCTAGCTGTCGATTGCACTTATTCATGTCGCACATGCGATTCGGGCGTATCAATTCCCGATACGCCTGTCGAACCCTGACACCTCTGGCACTGCACTGTGCCTCGTCTGACACCTCTTGTGCCTGACACCTCTATAAGTATTGACTTGTAAATAGTTACCAACTAGGGGAAAAGTTCATATAACGCCCCATGTGGCTAATACGCGCCACTGTTG
Source organism: Uranotaenia lowii (assembly GCF_029784155.1). Classification (NCBI taxonomy): domain Eukaryota; kingdom Metazoa; phylum Arthropoda; class Insecta; order Diptera; family Culicidae; genus Uranotaenia; species Uranotaenia lowii. The sequence continues at coordinate 156,479,121 of NC_073692.1, read as the reverse complement.
TTTTGAAGAATCTGAAACATTTTAAGCCTGCAAAATATTACCAATTTGTTTTAAATGCTGTGATTGGTCATGGCAAGTATGAATTTTTCCTTGAAATGCCCCTATGTCGTGATAATTTCACAATTTAGGTTTTTCTTCATTTCGATCTTAATTTTAAAACACTTTTAATAAGGTGTCACCAAGCAGAGAAAAACGAATAAGACAATATTTTCTGACACATCGATAGAGGAGAATCTAAATGATGATTTTATGCAAAAAAAATCATACTGATCTCGCTAAGGTATGCTTTTCATGGGTATGTTCTATCACGGCCCATGCGCTCTTTATAACGCGCCAATCGTAGTAGGCTGAAAATAGCATTAATTTTTCAAAAAGGCCAATTTTCATTGAAAATGAACAGGACGTCTAAAACCATATTTTGAGCGTTAATTTAGCCCAAAAAATCTATTTTCCAATTTTTGTTAAATTTCTATTAGTCCATTTTGATTTTCTTTTCAGTCAAAGTGTCTGTAAGTATTGGTGTGTTTTCGGTCTTCGGCTGCTCTCGGGTGTGTTCGGCTGCTAGGCGCGTATTGAATACACAGCGGCGCGTATTCGCAACACAGTTTTGTTCTGTGGCTTTGAATATGGTTTTTAAAAATCATGTTTTTGAAGAAACTATAGCAATTTGAGTAATGAAAATCCATAGGCATTTGTAGAAAACACTTTTATTCAACGATTCCACCCATTTTTAGCACAATTTGTATGTGAAATAGATAGAAAATAAGCGATTCGCTTAGGTGGCGCATAATAGGGCATGTTCCCCTACTTTGCGCAACTAGGGGAACATGCCCTATTATGCGCCACCTAAGCGAATCGGTGATTTTCTATGTACTCCACGTACAAATTGTGTTAAAAATGGGTGTAATCGTTGAAGAAATGTGTTTTCTACAAATGCCTATGGTTTTTTATCACTCAAATTGCTATAGTTGCTTCAAAAACTTGATTTTTAAAAACCATATTCAAAGCCACAGAACAAAACTGTGTTGCAAATACGCGCCGCTGTGTATTCAATACGCGCCTGGCAGCCGAACACATCCGAAAGCAGCCGAAGACCAAAAACACACCAATACTTACAGACATTTTGACTGAAAACAAAATCAAAATGGACTAATCAAAATTTTGAAAAAAAAAAATGAAAAGTAGATTTTTTGGGCTGAATTAACGCTTAAAATAAAGTCTGCTTCATTTAATATTGGAACAAATTTTTTTGCTCATTGTGGCGCTCCTAGTGGACGAATTTGGAAACTTTTTTCACCCACGTGTCGGGAAATTCATTACCTTTCATCATGTATTTATGTCATAACACCAAACGATAGCATTTTGTAAACAACCGCCATGGAAGCCGAACGGAGAGATCAAATTGTGCACAGTTTTCTTGAAAATCCATTGTTGTCGGCATCGAAGCTAGCTAAACAGCTTAAAATGCCCAGAAATACCGTATGGCGTGTTATCAAGCAGTACAAGGAAACATTGACGACGGCTCGGAAGCCACATTCGAAGCGTCGGAGTGGAACTGTCGACCGGAAACTGCGTGGGAAAGTTGATGGTTGATTGGCCGTCAAGAGGAATCCCAATCTTTCAGACCGCGATTTGGCCAATAAGTTCCAGGCCGCTCACAGTACGGTGCGACGAATTCGTCTCCGGAAAGGAATAAGGTCATTCCGAGCCAGCAAACAGCCAAATCGGACTCTGAAGCAGAACAATGTGGCCAGAACCCGTGCTCGAAAGCTGTACGACCAAGTGCTGACCAAGTTCGACGGATGTAAAGTCTGCTTCATTTAATATTGGAACACAAACAATTGCGTGTAGTTCAGTCATTTATTAACGAATTCATAATTTGTTTTTCATACAAATGTAGCATTTTCTTTACTCTTTCATAAAAAAAACTTAAAAAAATTATTCATTGCTGTTTCGAAGAAATTCTCGAACTCGTGGGTGAAAAAAGTTTCCAAATCCATCCACTAGGAGCGCCACAATGAGCAAAAGAATTTGTTCCAATATTAAATGAAGCAAACTTTATGGTTTTGACTTTTTGTTCATTTTCAATGAAAATTGGCCTTTTTGAAAAATCAATGCTATTTTCAGCCTACTACGATTGGCGCGTTATAACGAGCGCATGGGCCGTGATAGAACATACTCGTAAAAAGCATACCTTAGCGAGTTCAGTATGATTTTTTAGCATAAAATCATACTTTAGATTCTCCTCTATCGATGTGTCAGAAAATATTGTCTTATTCGTTTTTCTCTGCTTGGTGACACCTTATTGAAAGTGTTTTAAAATTTAGATCGAAATGAAGAAAAACCTAAATTGTGAAATTATCACGGGACAGGGGCATTTTAAAGAAAAATTCATACTTGCCATGATCAATCATAGCGTTTACAACAAATTGGTTAAATTTTGGAGGCTTAAAATGTTTCAGATTCTTCAAAACAAAGGTGGCGCGTATTAGCCACATGGGGCGTTATATGAACTTTTCCCCTACTCATTTTATGAGGCGGGTCCCGAAACCAAAACGAATTGTCGAACGAACTCTTTTCGTTCACATCCGCCGTTGAGGGACATGAACCCCTAACGCGAGACGGACCCTCACGTCTTTTTTATTAATTGATCACCTAGGTGGTAAATATTTTTTACGAATTGCATTCCAAGGCACGGTGAGCCATCGCGCCCCCCAGTTAGCTACTCTGGGTTCAGGGTGCAATTGGTGACTCATGGTACTATGTACCCCTACATAATAAAGTCCACCTGGGACCACTGACCATAATTCCCATCCGGACCTGCAACCCTGATGTGAGCCATACTCGCGCAAAGCACCATACTCTACACCAGCAAAGCCTTCCCCCTCTACTGTCACGATTCGAGACTCACTGGACAACTGATCGTTCGCCGCTACACTTGACTCGAGGCCCAGATTTGGCCTCTTGTCACAACTTGAGACGTTAGCAAAGCGCCTCTCTTCGTGAATCGAGACCCGTTTACACTCCGTCCTTTTGACCCAATTCAAGACGAGAACAACTCGCCTCTCTTCGTGTCTTGAAGGCCCTCTTTCTCTCCGTCTCTTGGCCCAACTCAAGACGAAAACAACTCGCCTCTTCTCGTGTCTGGAGATCCACACCTCACTAAACATGTTCTCCGTCTCAACTCTTTGAGTTTGAGATTCAATCTGAGGCCAAACCTCCAAGGCACCCAGTTGCACCACGATTGTGCCACACCACATGGTACGCAGGTTGTCATCGAAGCTTGACTGTACATGTAGTTCTCTCGGCCGTACACCTGCAGGTGGCAAGTCTTCAAACACGTTTCCACTCTGTACTTCGGGGAGGTGGAACTACTTCGCAGAGTAGGACCAGACTTGTAAACAGTGATGCCACATTTCTATCGGTATTTTGAAACCCTAAAAAATCTTTTATCGGTATGTAAATCCTAAAAATCGGTATGAAAATCGGTATTTGAGGTGGATATTCAAAAATGCTTACATTTTCAATTTTCTAACATATTTTTCTTTAAATAGAAGCTTGCAATAAACAGCAAGTCTAAGAACTCTTATGAATTTTGTATTTTTAGTTCAAAACTAGCTGACTAAATGTGTTTTAGCATATAAAGCATGGATCACTACAAATCTGGACGCACTATTTGTTTTACCATAGTGCTCCTAGTTGTCGAATCTGGAATGTTTTGGCAGCACTTTGTAGAGAAATGTTTCTTCTACCAGTGCTGAAAATTTCATTACGATTCGTTTTGTTTCAAAAAAGTTACACGTGATGGAAGCCGCGAGATGAAAATAAATTTTGAACACCCACGTCAAAATCCCGACGTGGTCGGGTTCAAAAATCGCGAAATCGTTAAAAATTGTCAAATCAACCGTGTGTAGCGTTCTAAAGGGTTCCGTGAGATGCGTACTATAGATCGGCAGGTTCATACCAAGCGTCATAGTGGAATTAAGGATCGGAAACTGCATTTGAAGGTGTTGAGAACGATCAAGGAAAACACAGGGTAGTCGGACTATGACATTGCCAAGAAATTCAACGCCGACCGGTGCACCGTCAGCAGAATCCGTCTACGCGAAGGAATACGATCCTATCGGACCAATAAGCAACCAAACCAGACATTGAAGCAGAATTTAGTAGCCAAAGGACGTGCCCGCAAGTTATACAAGAAGATTCCAACGAAGTTCGACGGATGCATCCTCATGGATGACGAAACGTACGTGAAGATGGATTTTGGGCAGCTTTCTGGCCAAAAATTATGTAAAGCCACTGCTGTGGTGCACTGCACTGGTCATGGTGATGTCCCCGGCAACTTCAAATTCGTTTTTGCTGATAAGTTTGCAAGAAAGTGTTTGATCTGGCAAGGTATTTGCAGCTGCGGACGAAAAATTCCGGTTTTTGTGAAAAACAAGACCATTAGATCTACATTAGATCTCACAAAGAACTAGTTAAGTTTTCGCCAGATTTGGCAAGCTGCCACTACAGCTAGGAGGTTCTACAGTGGTATTGGGCCAACGGGTGGATTTTGTCGAAAAGGACATCAACCCACCCAACTGCCCTCAATTCCGCTCTATCGAAAAATTTTGGGCAATTGTCAAGCAGAAGATGAAGAAGAATGGTAGGACGACTCGGGAAGCAACAGAGATGAAGAGATTGTGGAACAAAATGGCCGCTGAGGTCAACGAATAGGGTGTTCAAACTATAATGAGTGATACTCAACCAAAAGTTCGAAAATTCATCAAAACAACATCGGAATAATTTTTTTATTATTTTTCCTTTAAAGTGCAATAAAAACCCTACATTTCAAGTACAAAACATTTTTATTTCGTTTATATAGCTCCGAGATAGACCGGTTTTAATGCGTCCAGATTTGTAGTGATCCATGCTTTATTACAGAAAGGTTTTTTTTTACACTGATATACGTACCGCGTAAAAAAAACCGTGTTTATTCCCGAAAACCGTGTAAAAAAAACCCTGTAAAAAAAGAACCTTGGTGTATTGCATTTTCTTTGTAACTTAGTTCTAGGTAACACTAGTTTACCCAAAATGACAGTTTTGAAATTTTAACAACTTTATGTTTGTTATGACTTGTACAACTTTTTTAAAAATTTTAATCTATCTGCTTTTGCTGACGAAAGCAAAATTCACAAATGAAAATTCAGCAGAAAATCCGAAATAAATAATTTTTTAACAGTACTCATAACTCATAACATAATTTTTTTTAAAGTTACCGTTTGATAAGAAAAATAGGGGCATGGCGAGCACTTTCAGGTTACACGTTGTTTAGGCATATAAATTAAGTAAAAACTTGAGACTTTAATTGATGTTTGGCTTAAGTGGGATGTAAATTTGATAAATTCGATAAGGCAGTAGAACAAGGTCAACCTAAAAGAAATTTCCATTTAGTAAACACTTACAAATCCAATGGCTTTTTGACGTTCGAGGTAAATATGGGCCCAAGTTGATGTTCTTCGTTTATTTATGGATTTTCGCCAATGTGATCTAAAAGAAGGTGTTCTTCCGAAAAAGATTTGATACACATAGTTTTACTATAACTGAAAGTACCCATTTTGTCTGGCGTTTGTCTGCAGTTAGGTACTTATGATATCATTTATTTGGCTAACAAGGTGCAGAAGGATTGAAGATTATACCGATGATATGACATACTGTGTATCTGATTCCACTTCAATTCTCGACATACCCCATCTGGCGACGAGTTGAACAAGGATTCCTTGAAAAGTTAGCATCTCACGAGACGAGAACATTGATGCGATCGTCAATTGAGATTGATCTTTAGAAACTTCTATTGGCAGTCGCAGAAGATCAAATATCAGCCTAGAGCTTAGTCCATTGCCTTTAGGTTGAGTTCCATAATAGTGCATCATTTGATAGAACAAAGGAACAAAACAGCGCGAACAACTGAACGAATTATGAGAGTGAGCCGTGGAGATCTTTGCAGTATACTTTAAAAGTTGTACAGATCAAAGTTACGCCACGCTAGCTACCGAGTATTGTCTTCTTTCTAAAGGACCTTTTCGAGGATAGCTTGAATGAAGTGGGAATGTTGAAGTGGAATGAATTTTGAGCTGAAATCTTAAAAATCGGTATGAAATCGGTATGTTTTGCCAAAAATCGGTAATCGGTATATACCGATTCTTGGTCAAAATTTTGCTCAAAAATCGGTATAAATACCGGAAAATCGGTATGTGTGGCATCGCAGCTTGTAAACCATCGACATTTTCTCTGACAGTCGCACAGCCTGCTTTTATCAGTATCATTGTTCGTGCCATCAAACGAATGCGACCGAAAACTTGCCGAACAGTCGACTACCATCAAACGAAACGACATTCATTCTTCTTTGTGTGATTGTCGAACGAAATTTCGTGTCTTGGTACACGAGAGCGATAATTTGGTCAACGATGATAATTCCCGATAGTTTACGACATCGCCTATCTCTTTCACGCAGCAGAACTTATAGACTCAATAAGGAAATGCAATCTTTTCTATTCACTCCCTCCTGTTGAAAAAAATTTCGCCACTCTGCAGCGCCGGGTGATGTTTGGATGTGTTGGTCGAACAATGTGGAATGATTATCTCGATTATCTACGCAAAAGGGATGAAAGTCAAACGACTAACCACAACAAAGATCAAAATTTCATTTGACATTTTTTTGCTCTCCGATCAAACGATTGCGCTCTCCACGATTGTCACGAACGATGTGTGGTGGTTGTCTCCGGAAAAATTCAAACGATGGTGACCACTTACAAGCCTGAGTAGAACTCTCACGTCTTTTTTTTTAGTTTATCACCCAGGTGGTAAGTCCTTTTTACGGATTGCATTCCAAGGCACGGTGAGCCACCGCGACCCCCCAGTATGCTACTCTGGGTCCATTGGATGCGATTGGTGCCCACGCGATAACGAATCGCAAAGTGATCGCTATTGGAGAACGCGTCGCTCACCCTCCAGTAAGTGACGTCAATGATGGACTCGCTTCCATTCCTGTGGTAGGCCTACATTCCCCAGGTCTACATTCAGCCTTGCTAGGACTTCCAGTAGGAGTTGTCTCCTGAGGTTTGTAAGGCGACTACCTCATTCTGTCATTCTACGGCCCACGTGTTGAAGTACCAGCTACAGACGAAGACCCCGTTGACTTTGGCTATCACGAAGCCTTTCTCTCTAGCCGACACTACCTCTTATATGGGGTATCTTCCTGTAACTCATATCGGGGAAGTTTGGCTTTATCGTTTACACAATTATTGCCATCCGAGATCCTGCGATACGGATCTGCGATACGGAAACACCTTTCCGGTTGTTGGGTGATGGCTACTTGGCAGATAGACCACCCCACCTTTAGCCGCCCACACTTCAGTGCTGGGCGTGCAAGTCAGTCAAGTGCAAGTCACTCTCGGGTAGGGTGACTTCACGTCGTTGCCGGATGAGTCACCTGAGTCGGTGTAGGATGAACTCTTCGCTGGGAATCATCCGAGTAGTTTTTCGTAAAGCCCCGGACGTGTGCTGTGACAGGAGCGTGTCCAGGATAAGCTGCTCTCGATCGGCACACGGACGGGCAAAGAGGAGAGGGCTTCGAGCCAAGCCAGGCGGATCCAAGATCTCGAGTCGTTAGAGGAGAGGTCATTGGTCTCTTGCAGTGCCTCGAACAGAGGCGGAGCGCACGATTTTCGTGGGAACCAAGCTAGTCTCGAGTTGCGAGTAAAGGCCGGATCTCGAGTCGTTAGAGGAGAGGTCCTTAGTCTTGAATCGTAACAAGAGGCAGGGTATATATGCTGGAGTTTGACTCGAACTAGAGTTGCCGATGAGCGCTTAAGCACGGACTTGGTCTCCCATTTCAGGTTTAGCCTTCGTTGCAGGTCTGGGTAGAAATTATGGCCAGAGGCCCCAGGTGGACTTTATGGCGCATGGGTACTTTGTATCATGAGTCATCCGATTGCACCCATGGACCCAGAGTAGCATACTGACGGGACACTACAGTGCTGCGTTTGCTGCCGCAACCGAAAGTTTCGCGAACGCCACCTGTGTCCCCGATTTGGGAGGGCCTTCCCGTATCCTGATCGAAATCTCATCCGCTTAGGTATTACACAGATCCTTCAACGCGTTCTTTACCTCTACCCCCGTGGCTATCTCGTCATGATTCTCGATCCTGACGGTAACCGTGGTGCTCAGGGCACGGATCTCCGCGGTCTCTACGACAATCTCCTGTGTAAGCGTGCTGTATTCCTCGCTTTTGACGGTTGAGCCACGTTGGAGCTCAAGGATCATCTCGCCGGAGCGTGTCCGGTGGATTCTCCTGGAGACCGTCTTTTCCTTTCCGGCAAACTCCTCTTCGCCATCCGTCTGCACGAAGACGCTGACCTTCTTCGACCGAATCGTTTCCGCCAGCAGAAGGGTCACAACGTCTCCACGTGCCTACCTCCGGCACCACCGCTCGGTTCGCCGTGACAAACAGTGCCATCATGTTGGCGAGTTTCTCTCGGACCTCCTTGTGGGTGTTAGACTTCTTTCTAACGCATTCCACAAGGTTCTTAATGCCCGCCATTGCCGCCGCTAGTTCAGCAGGAGCCTCAGGGTCCTGAAGCTCCGGGGAGCTTAGGAGTTCCTCGACTGAATGCTGGACTTCGACGAAGGGGTCAACGCTCTCTCCAACATTTACCGGCGCCCTCAACGGCTCGGCGGGTTGCCTAACCGACGAACACATTAGTCCGCTCCTACCAAACGGATTGGGACAATCGTCTTTCTCTGACTCCAACTCTTCCTTCCGCAATTTTTTGTTTAAAATTGGATTTCATGTTTGATCTCACGAGTCGTAGCAAGGACTGGGATACTGTGGAGTGTGTCCTGGTGTCCCACAGGCTACCGTTAGAGACTGACGTGATTTTTCGACCCGCCAGCCTTCCAGGCTCATCGGCATGGTTCTGCATCACACCTTGGTCAAATGAAGTCGGTTTCCAATAGGGAATCCATGGTCATAATCCAGGTTCGTTTGCAAGGGTCTTCACAAGGAGGAAGGTGGATTTAGTTCTCTCGGCCGTACATATGCAGTAATGCAGGCACGTTTCCACTCTGCACCACGGGAAGGTGGAACTACTTCGCAGAGCACGTCTGACACCTGGATACTGGAAACTGCCCATATGCATCACTTCTTCCGCGCAGATTTGGCTAGGATCTATCGACGGTCTTTAGTAGATTTAGTTGTAGTTCTTTTAGCTGGACATCTGAAATCGCGGACACTTGCAGACACTTTTTCGTCCGGGACCACGAGGAGGTGAAACTATCAGTCCAGAGCCATAGCATTTGAGTATGAGTTCATGGGACATGGATTGATCTTTTCCAGGGTTAATAAGATGGTTCTGAGGTCCTGAGGGCAAGATTTGTGTTTTTTTTTTCAATGCATACTTGGTCAAAATTGAGACGATCTTACCTGTCATCTTGGCAACACTGTTTAGCAGTGCCCACTTTTACCGGTCTGTTCACTGAGACACCTTAGGTCGCAAACCGGACTATAGCCACTCATTTCTGTGGTATTGGTGTTGCGGTTTTACATCTTCACTCAGCTTCGAGATGGCTCCTGGCTCTGTCAACTCAATCAGGTTTACATACCTACCAGATTCTCTACTTCTGGTTGTACCGAAGACCTCAACTGCCTTATAGTTAGTCAAGTATTGGTAATGTGAGGGAGACTTCAACAAACCATCCATAAGATGAGAAAACCTGTTTCTCGAAGCAACTACTTTCAGACAGACAGACAGAGTCAGTCAGTCAGTGAATCGGTAAGCAATGTTTGCACTTTTGTAGGTTATTGCGTGCTGCTCGCAAGCCTTCGATTGAGGTGGAACTAAATAAACTTAAGCCGCGTTCTTTGCGGCTCAAGCTCGGCTGATGAATGTTGTTACTTGCTAGGGGTAGTACTATTATTGTTACATAATTTGTAATCTGGTTAGCTAAAGTCTTTTTGCGCCCGCAAGCTGTACCCGGGTATTGTTTGTATGGACTGACGCGGTTCATGTTGATGCGAGGAAAATTGTTTATTATCTCATTTGTTGTTTTCATCGGATGTTGTCATGCATCCAAAACCGGAAAATATGACGTAGAGGGAAAGTTTTGTTTTTAAATTATAGTCATTTGAAGGTTCTTTGGAAAACATTTTTACAACTAGTTCAAGTTATTGGAATGGCATTCAAAAAATCTTTTAGGTTTTATTGAAGTCTTGTTTCAAACTCCAGCTTGTATTAATTTAATATGAGCTTCACTATCATTAATAACAAAGGTTTGTCAGTGAGTCTTCAGTTTAGGAATAAATTATTTACAAGACGAGTGCGATTATAAATAAATGGTAGAGTTGAGCGGAGAAAAACCAAAACAACCGACTGAAAGCGAGGAAAACAAAACAATGGAAGTAAAATTTGATTAAATTTGCCGGCTGCCGGATCGAGACTGTTGTGAATTCCGTTTTTCTTCGTTTCAACTCAATTTTAGCTTATTATTCAAATGAGGTTAGCGGTGTGTTTTCGTTATGGCGTTTTGAATGCGGTGGACATACTTGAACGCTTCATGTGACTAGTTTGAAATTTTGTTTTAAAAATAATAACGTTAGTTTTAAGTTTGCATTCTATAGAAAATGTGAGGAGAGTTGATTCGATCATCGTCGATTACTGATTGTTACTTTTTTTTTACATTTTATGACTTTGTCGTTGCGATGATAAAAAAAACACTTCATATGACTTCTGATCCTCTAACAACCAATAAGTACTAATTCAAATCGTGCAGTATTAATTGATCCACCCGCTTAAAATGGCACTACGGTACATTCGAAATGAAAGGGAAGGAGAAAAAAGACTCGAATAAAACTCTGATGACGAGAAATTTTACAGCTGAGCAATAATCAACACAAGAACAGAAAAAAACCAAACGACTCGCATGGGAGGTGAATGGGCTTGCTTCTGCTTAGACTTTGCTCAATGTAGTCATTCTAAATTAAGAGTGTTTTTTTTCTTTTTTGTCTATCCTTTGAAGTAATTAAAAATTTTCTGTTAATTTTTCAATTAGAACATAACTCAGCTCACCTCTGCTCCGATAAAATGGCACACACTTTTATCGTTCTTCTGTTTATATGATCTCTAACATTTTTCAAATTTCATGCAAATATTTTCCAAATTTATTGTTTTTGTCCTAACCCAAATTTCGAACCTCTCACACTCTCCACCAGACACGCATCCCTCGTCGTTTTGTTTTGTCGGTTGTAAATTTCTCGTTTGATCGATAGAACGTTATGTTTTGTTTCTCCTTACATACACATCTGGATTTTTGTTATTTTTCTCACATGCTGACTGGTGCCATTTTATCGCGGGTGTGTATTCCAATTCCGATAACTGAAACGGCGAAAGGGCAACTTTCGATTTTTATCTCTGTCAAATGCCGTCGCGCGACCATTGCTAAATGAAGCAATCATGCAATTTAAATATTCGTATTTTGAATCGCTCGAAACCCGTCCGGCTGTCATCCTCACGCGAGTCGCAAGTTCAAGTGTAAATATTTCTCCGTCATCGAGTTTGTCTGTGTTTTGATGATTCATGATTTTTTTCCTGTGGATTCCAATGCACTTCAACGGTCCCAGTTGATAAGAGATTCGAACACTTTTTAGCGTTCGAAGTATTTAAAACTTTAGCTTTCTAGCAGCAAACATCAGAATTCAGTAAAGAGAATCAAACGTCTCACACTTCTAATTTCAAGCTAAATACTTCAGATTTTGTAATTCATATTTCAGACTGCTGACTTCAGACATTAGTTAAGAGTTAAGATGTCAGGTTTCGGACTATAGATTTTACACTTCAAGCTTCGGGCTTTAAAATTTAGACTTCAGACCCCTGACTTTGGATTTAAGACTTCAGACTCAGACTTCAGATTCAGACTTCAGACTCAGACTCTTCAGACTTCGTTTTTCAGATTTCAGCGTACAGACATAGACAAATCATGTTTAGGACTTCAAATTAGAGATGAGAGAAAAGACTTCAGGTTTCAAACTTTTGATTTCAGATCTCATTATGAAAATGTTTAGAATTCACTTCAGATTTAAGATTTTTAAAATCAGACTTCCGACTGTAAAACTTACTAATGACTTACTCAAAAATTACTAACTACTAACAGACTGCAGACTAAAGACCGCAGACTACAGACTGTAGACTTCAGACTTTAAACTTCATACCTCTGATTTTTGACTTTAGAGCTTAAACTTCATATTTCAGACGTCAAAATTCAGACTTCAAACTTCTGAAGTTTAACTGCAGACTTCACACTTCAAAATTTGAAACTTGAGACATAAAACACTCGATTTCAGACTACAGACTGCAGACTTCACACTTCAGATTTCAATCTTCAAACTTTTAATTTCAGACTTGAGATTTCAGAATTCAAATTTAGACTTTAGATTTCAGATCTCAGACTTCAAGCTCCATGCTTTCAAGATTCAAAATTCTGACTTCATACTATTTTTCATACTTCAGAATTTTGACATTTCTTTAAGACTCATAACTGAACACTTCTATTAAAATTAGACTGAGATATACATAAGAATTCAATAAATTAAAAGAATCAAGAATAAGGAACGGCTACGTACAAAAAATTGATAATTGAAAATTCAAAATTGAAAATAGAAATCGAGAATCGCGAATTGAAAACTAAGAATGAAAAACTGAGAAATGTAAATTCTGGATCTAAAAGCGTGAATTGTTAATGAGAATTGAGGATTGAGAAAAAAGAAATTTGAAATCAGAAATGAGAATTCAGAAATGAGAAATGACACTTTTGAATGATATGATAACTGAGAAATGAAAAATATGAAATAAGAAATGAGAAATGAAAAAGGTTAAATATCAGAAATGAGAAATGAAAAATGAGAAATGAGATATGTATAAGAAATGAGAAATGAGAAATGAGAAATGAGAAATGAGAAATGAGAAATGAGAAATGAGAAATGAGAAATGAGAAATGAGAAATGAGAAATGAGAAATGAGAAATGAGAAATGAGAAATGAGAAATGAGAAATGAGAAATGAGAAATGAGAAATGAGAAATGAGAAATGAGAAATGAGAAATGAGAAATGAGAAATGAGAAATGAGAAATGAGAAATGAGAAATGAGAAATGAGAAATGAGAAATGAGAAATGAGAATTGAGAATTGAGAATTGAGAAATGAGAAATGAGAAATGAGAAATGAGAAATGAGAAATGAGAAATGAGAAATGAGAAATGAGAAATGAGAAATGAGAAATGAGAAATGAGAAATGAGAAATGAGAAATGAGAAATGAGAAATGAGAAATGAGAAATGAGAAATGAGAAATGAGAAATGAGAAATGAGAAATGAGAAATGAGAAATGAGAAATGAGAAATGAGAAATGAGAAATGAGAAATGAGAAATGAGAAATGAGAAATGAGAAATGAGAAATGAGAAATGAGAAATGAGAAATGAGAAATGAGAAATGAGAAATGAGAAATGAGAAATGAGAAATGAGAAATGAGAAATGAGAAATGAGAAATGAGAAATGAGAAATGAGAAATGAGAAATGAGAAATGAGAAATGAGAAATGAGAAATGAGAAATGAGAAATGAGAAATGAGAAATGAGAAATGAGAAATGAGAAATGAGAAATGAGAAATGAGAAATGAGAAATGAGAAATGAAAAATGAAAAATGAGAAATGAAAAATGAAAAATGAAAAATGAAAAATGAAAAATGAAAAATGAAAAATGAAAAATGAAAAATGAAAAATGAAAAATGAAAAATGAAAAATGAAAAATGAAAAATGAAAAATGAAAAATGAAAAATGAAAAGTTATAAATGAGAAATGAGAAATGAGAAATGAGGTATAAGAAATGAGAAATTACAAGTGTTTAAAGTTGAGAGTTGAGAGTTGAAAGTTGAGAGTTGAGAGTTGAGAGCTGAGAGTTGAGAGTTGAGAGTTGAGAGTTGAGAGTCGAGAGTTGAGAGTTGAGAGTTGAGAGTTGAGAGTTGAGAGTTGAGAGTTGAGAGTTGAGAGTTGAGAGTTGAGAGTTGAGAGTTGAGAGTTGAGAGTTGAGAGTTGAGAGTTGAGAGTTAAATTTGACTGTGGTGAGTTGAGAGTTGAGAGCTTTTAAGATTGTGAAAGTATTGTATTGAAATCAAATGGAAGATTTCAAAAGTCGAGTGTATTTCAAATCCACAGATTAAAAAAAATCAATGAATCATACAAAAAAAACTGAGAAAAAGTACGTTGGTGTCATTTAAAGTGAAAGTGTAAACATAATTTTTTTTCACTAGAACATTGTTCGTTCGCTTTATCGATTCCAGCTGATCCCCAGTCTTGGACTTTCGAATCATCCACCATGAACTATGGTCGAAAGACTCCGTCGACCTTCCGGTCGACACCGTCCGTCTATTCAAACATCACCAGCCGATCCCAGTCCAATCTGCACTCGCAGCGATCCAAATCGATGAAATCCATCCGGATACCTTGGTACCAGAAGCCAATTCTGCACAACAACAAGTACATGGATATCCAACGGGGTGCCATCATTACCGGAACCTGTTCGATTTTTGTGGCTCTGTTTACGATTGCTACATCGATCTTTGATATTTATTGCCTATCGATGGCCGCTCCTGGATCGACGCATTATGGTTATTATATTATTTCGTACGAGTTTGTTTACGTGGGGAATGTACACGTTAGAAATGCCTTGATGATCGCGGCCCTCTTCTCGTTACTTGGAGCTTTGGTGGTTTTCGTGACCGGAGTCATGTTGGTCCATGCCCTAAGAAAAGAGCACGAAAATCGGATCGTTCCATGGCTGTGGAGCTTCGCCGTTTTCACGTTGTTCCGATTCCTGGCCCTGTTGTTGTTTTCGATCGTGAACGATCTGATCTTCGCGTACAACATACTGATCACGCTGATTTGGATTGTGATCGTGCTCGGATCCTTCTACGGTTGGTTGATGGTTTACTCGCTCTATCTGGAACTTTCGGATCTCACTAAGCTGGAGGATTTGGCCCACTTACGCATGGGAACCATGCAATCGCTCAACGCCTCGGTGGCCCACTCGCTGGCCGGATCGAGGCCCACAACACCACACAGCACCGTCTCCACCATGCCAGTTGGAGGGGTTGTTTGATAGTGCCGGGACCCCACCCGAATCCGGACCCGGACCAAGGCCAGAATCGCAAACAGTAACACAACAAAACACAAACGACGCAGCAAATCGTTAGAAACTAATAAGCGACGAACCTGCGACGAATCGGACGCAGAGACACAAGATAGTTGCTAAGTCCGTCCACGTATTTTTAAAAATTGAAAACAAAAAGTAAAGTTACGAAATTGACAATCGTCTGAAGCGATTGTTCGATACTAAAAGACACTTACTTTTAGTCAGTGCGCGAGTACATTGAACATTGTGCGTAAAATCCAATCGAATCTCTAAGCTTAAAGTGCCTTTCCGTCTATTTTGGTGTTATTTAACCCATAACATTGTTTAGCTCGTAAGGTCGCAACATTACAAATCTGGTTTTAAAAGATTTTTGTCTAATAGTTGTTAACTGGTAACGTAAACAAAAACGAGGTGAACAAACGAAGATGTTCAAATAAAATAAATATAAAAACAAACTCATCAAACCCCTATCGTTCTTTTATCCATCAATCCATCTTTCCGAGGCTAGAGGTCTGGCACCGATCATCGTACCTATACAAACTATTTGGTAAAATGCTGTAAAACCGTTCAGTGGGCGAGGTCAATGTTTTTATTTATTTCCTTTTTTTCGGTTAGGTCATTTCTCACCTTTTTCCCCATAGCAGTGAGGGTTTTTTCGAGAAGCTACACCATGGGTCATCAACCTCTTTTCACGTTTTTTCTTTGTGGTGCGTAAATTCTTTAAAATAGACAGAAGGAAAAGAACTTTCTATTTTTTTAAGGTATTCTGTTGCCTTTTCATCATTAAGTGGATGGTTCTTGCGTATTTCGTTGTTGCCTAATTCGAGTTGCATTCGAACGAGGCTTATCTGATGATGTTCATCACACTTTTTTTCGGTCTACCTATGCTGGCGCACGTGTTTATGAGTTAAACAGTTTTTTTTTCTTTCTTTACACTTTGTTGACTGGTGCATTGTGCGTTTGGAGATAACGTGTTGACCATATGGTTCATTCATTATGGTTTCGGAAGTTTGAATTTTAAGTTATCTGAAAACGGAAGAAGGGAACGATTTGGCAATAGCTTCGGAGTAGTTATGACTATGTTAATATAAAATTAATTCTAGAATCTGTTTTATTTTGCGATATAAATTTAAGAAACGGAATAAAACGTCAAACCAAGAATGAGGTTTAAGATTATGTATTAATTTAAAAAAAAAAAAACAAATCATACCTTTTTATTGTAAATAAGAGCTAGTATTCAGTATTAGGTGTATAAAACATATAAGTTTTGAAGCTTTCTGTCTTAATTGTTTGCTTTTTCCATGCATTTCTGCAAAGGTTGTATACTTTTGATAGAAATTGATGTACTCAATTGTTGCTGGTAAACATTATTTTCGTATTATTGTTAAAAACTAAAAACTAAACAAATTAAGAAACTGATGTTTGGATACAATGAGCAAATTTGGAAAATCATTTTAAAGTTGACTGTTAAACATTACATGAAATTACCAAACAAGTTTTGTCAACACAATTTAATATTATAATAATCTTTGATAATATCATTCAAATTTCAGATCATCGTTGAGAGCTTAAAGTTTATAATTTAAAAAACGAATACATAGGAATGAAATTTGATCTAGAATTGAAAGCTGATTTTGGTCCAGGTTTAATACAGGTCGGACTCGATTATCCGGAGTATCGATTTTTTTTCACTCCGGATAATCAAATCCTCCGGATAATCGAATCAAAAAAAAAATTTCTTTTTTCAGTCTGAGGACGTTAAATTGTAATTTTGTTGTGCATTATTTTTGTGAAATGCAGTGGCGTAGCCAGAAATAATTTTTATAGGGAAAAGGGGTAAAGTCGTGATAAGAAAAAACCAAATATGTAATATTAAACAATTACTGGTTTCACTTTACCTTGACCTGACACATCTCGGAAGTGATTAAAAATCAGAAGGGTTGAGTACAAAACCACGACTGCAAGGTTCACGTTGAACTACAGCTGTTTATTACTATTTCTCAGGTCGTTTGCGTTTCAACAAGGCTTGACATTTGACATTATAACGTAAGTAAGCCGAACATGGGACAAAATTTGTCTTGATTGTCCTATTTAATATCGATATGACGGCAGCGTAGTTACATTACATTTATTGCTTGGGCAGAGGAGAATGGACTACCATTGGAATGACAGTTCCTGCTGCGAGAAGTACGTGGAAATATTCTAGAGAAAATTATTGATCCACGAAATGTTAATGTTTAATTTTAATTTCTCTTGCATTGTTACTTTCTTTTCTTCTGAAATGTTATAATGAAAATTTGATTTTTGTTCTCATGCTTCATTATTCAATGAATGAATTTGATTTTAAGCTTAAATAAACGAGGAGTTTCCTGACAAGAAATATGAATTTTATTCAACCAAAATGAAAATGTAACAAAAAAGAATATCAAAAGGGGAACATACTGAAATGACACCCTAGCTTAGGTCCCTCTTTTTCTTGCTACGTTCACGTTTGTTCATTTGATCATACTATGTAAGTAAACTAAAATACATTTCAAAATCCACTTATTTTCAACCGAAGACTATCGATAATTAATTAAACTAGATAATAAATAATTAACCCGTTACTTCCCACGATTTTTTTTTTAAATATTTGAACAACAAAAAAGCTTTTGTAAGGAAAGAGCTTGAACAAAAATTGTTCCCCATGGCCTCAAAAGTTGTAATTCGTTGAAAAAAGTTTTTGATTGTTTCAATAGTTGCTAGATTGTTTTTCAATAGTTACTATATCTAAATTTCAAGAAGGCTAATAGACAAGCACAATAAGTACACAAGGAAGTTTATACAATTATTGACTGCATCATAGTAGATTTACAAATTTGATAAAGACGCAAATGTTGTGGGTCACTTGTGCTACCATGGGATGTAGAGGGTTAAACACATTGACAACTCTTATTCTTACCCCTCCTGTTCCTAGCTTCGTTATTGCTTGACCACATATTTATATTATGTATTATAAAGTTAATGAGTTTGATCTTGAACAATACACTGTGGATAACCGAGTTTTAATAAGGTTATGATCATTTAGTATCCGGGCAGTTACAAACGTGTGTATTTTAAAAACCATTCATTTGATCGAAAAACTTTCTATGGATGAAATGAAGGTGTTAATATGACATTTAATGTAAAAATATAAAAAAATATATTTATCAATGATTTCAAGAAATACTTGAACTTTTTCATAAAATCTCTTTTTTATCTTGCACACTTTTTTCAGTCATGTATTGATTTATTTTTTTTACCACAGAAGCAAAACCATTGCAAAACCATGATATTTCGAACAAATTCACCTGGAAAAATCAATTGGAATCTGGTTCGAACCGTTTCATGAGTAGGCATCTCGAAAAATTTGACTTCTTAAATTCGGTTGTATCATAAATTTATTTGTCCATCAGAACACATCTGTCACATTGCGTAAAAACCGGTTTCACAGATTGTGATCCATGGAACTGCTTATTATTAGTTATTTACTCGTTGTCTACTAGTCAGGCAACACTTTTTGCCAGCCGGAAACGGATTTACTGTATAGTTAAGCGGTCTACTTCTAGTTATTCTCAATAACCATAGTATTTTACCCATATTTGAGATCAGGGGTCCCACTCCGATGCATGGTTTGAACTTCGTGAGCATCCTAAAGTGGCTGCTTATACTTCTTAAACATTTGAGATAAAAAAAAATTTAGAAAAAATCAACAGTTCATGAGCTTTCAAGTCAACAATGAAGAATTTTCGAGGCGCAAAATGCGTAAAAGGAGCAAATTTGTGCAAAATTATTTTTACCATGTCTTTTTGCATCGTAAATATCTCAAACACACGTTAACTTAAAAATCTATCAAAAATATGCAAGATAGTCCTTTTCATAGCCAACACAACGCTACTAAAGTTTTGCATATCCGAGCTCTAGTAACGTAGTTATCACCGAAATAAAGTGCCCGGATACTAAATGATCATAGCCTTATAAAGTACAACTACTATACTATCCCCTGACCCCCCTAACTCCGTCCAAAGCTGATAAAATTATTATTTTGTGAATTATAGTACTAAACTATTTGAAAAAATAAAAATAAAAATTTAAAAACAAATTGTAAAAAAAATACTCCGGATAATCGAGTCTGAAATTCCGGATAATCGAACCCCGGACAATCGAGTCTCCGGATAATCGAGTCCGACATGTATAAGATTTTTAATTGAGGTTCAAAATGTTGAACTTTGAAGAACTGATTTAAAGTTAGCAAGATTTTTTCTGAATCAAGGTAATCGAAAAATTCCCTTTAATTCAACCACGGTAAAGTTCAGATACCGGTATTTCGATAGCAACTCACTATCTTTTTCAGTGAGCGATTTTGATAGAATCCCTCCGCAGTGAATTTTTTATTCATTTTCAAAAATTTGAAAAAAAATGGACAGAAGGTTGTATGCAACAAACTTTTATACAATATACATTGTAAACAACCTCTCTTATAAGAAACGGTCCTTTTTGCTTGATAAGAACTCGATTTATGCCAAAAAACTTGCATGGAAGCCCTTCTTTTCCCTTTGTCATTTCTTCCTGCTGAAAGGAAAAATATCCTCTCATATCAAATTTCGTGTCATAGGTTGAAAAAGTTTTTAAGCTATACAACAAAATATATATATGAAACCTCCAACATTTCTTCCCATAGAACCATATCTTGTACCCCAATGAATTCCCATGCCAAATTTGATTCCATGTGCTTGATCAGTCCTCCAGTTATACCAGTAAAATTTTATTGTGACCCCCTTGCCCTTTTTTATGTATTCCATCCACCTGTCTAGTTTAAAGCAAATCGGTTAGTAGATTCTGAGTCTGTAGAGAACAGACAGACAGGAATCCATTTTTATATAGATTCAAAACTCAGTTTAAAAATTGAAATTGAGTAATCAGAAACGAAAAAAGTTTTCGCAGTAGGAAACTCGAGATAACTTCTGATTCCCTATTTTGATTGTCATTTTATAATTATGAATCTGAATCGAATCATCAGAATCGATTTTTTTTTCTTCAACCTACCTAATGATTCAAAAAACCTTTTAAGTTAAGGGCTTCTATTTAAAAGCCGAAATCTCAATATTGGTTTCGGTGGCCGATATTTTACATATTACAACGATGCAAAGTTTCAATTTTCTTTTCCAGAATCTTCTGCAGAAGTTTTTTTATAACACTAAACGTACCGGAGGGGGTGACGTTGTTTAAACTTCAAATGACTATAACTCCTATTAGAATTGTTTTTTCGCAAATTTTTCTTCATTACCTTCCTTATTTTCAGTATGGACGTATTTTTTCACTACATTTTTTTAAAGTTTGTATATTTTGAAAAACGTATGTGGTATACCTATTTAAACCACCGGGGGTGACCCCTTACACTTTTTCCGCTAAAACTCTCCTGTTTCTTGACCGATTTTTTTTTACAAAGCTTATAGTTTTAGAACTCTTGTAATGTGACTGAAATATGCTTCTCAGTAAATATTCAGCTACAATAATTTATTTTAAAGTTATTCAAAGTCTGAGAAAAAAATCCGAAAAAACATGCTTCGGTAAAAATGCTGTAAGTCAGTTATTAGGTGCTTGAAAAAAAAATTCACTTGGTGTTTAAGAAAGCTGAAGTTAGAAGCCATATGTTGCACATATGAAAATACTTTTTTTTAAATTTCTTTAGATCATGACAACAAAAATGTAAAAAAGTGGTGTAAAACCGTACTTTTTAATTAATCAACCGCCAAAGCTGTTACAGTCACAATAAAAAAAGTGGATTGGAAAGTTGATATTTTTTAATTTTTGAAACACGAAACACAGAATTCGGTTGAAAAACAAGAGAGTTTTAGCGGAAAAAGTGTTAGGGGCCATTTGACCCCGGCGCACAGTGGTCCAATTCTCAAAAAACCTGACAAAAAAGTCTGTTTTCAACATTTTTCGCTCTGAAACCTTTTGAAATTGTTCAATAATCATAATTTCATTAGAAAGAACATAATATTTTAATATTTTTTGGGTTTTTTTTTTGTTACTGTAAGAATTGAATTTTTTTTTTGAAAGCTCAGTAAGTAAATTCTTGTCTTAAAATTTTCCAGCTTATTGCTGCAAGACCTTTCACAGCCTAGACAGGTTAGCTAATTGAATCTAAAATTATCTCAATATTACAATACATATGGGTCATTCCATGTCAAGTGTGCACAGCGAAAAAAAAAATCTTATCGAAAATTCGCCAAACTTGGCCGAAAGACTTTCTGAGGCCTACAAAATAAATCCTCAATTTATGAGAATGATCCGCCCACCCCTCGTTCCAGGACCCTCCCTTCTTTTTTTCACGATTTCGAAAAATTCATCATTTTTAAAATACTATATCTCCGGACTGAAAAATCATACCAAAATGACAAAATATGCGTTGTGTAGATTTAATTAAAATCTATCAATTGATGTTAATCATTTTGTGAAATAGTGACGTTTTAAACGTCAAAACATAGCTTTAAAAATAAAACGTTATTTTTCGCAAGGAAAGTATATTTTTTTCTTGAAATTAATGATTTCATTTATTTTTTGAGAAAATTTTACGTAAGAACCAACCAAAATCCCAATATAATATTTCTTGTTTTCGAGATATGAAAGATTTAAGTTGAATTGTATAACAATTATTTACTCGCAGTACTCAGCGGTTTCACTAGAGTGCAACAATCGTCGAAATTTTCAGTCACATCTTTCATGCTTGAACAGATTTTTTGTTTTCATGATTTGTTTTATAACTAAAAAAAAATTTGAAATAACATTTTGAATGAAAGAATATTTTAAATTCCGTGGAGCTTGAAAATGTTTTCATTCCTATTTTTCCACCATCTAAAGGGATTGCGGCGTGAAACGAACGAATTCCTTTGATTACCACAGATGCTTCAAACCTTCTAGTCAATGTTATTCTGATTTGAAAGCAACATAAGCAACATTTTGCGAAACAGGATACAAGCTCCACTCCCTTGAGGTGAAAAGTCGTGTGTTCTTGAAAAATGTATCCACTGAACATCGCTTATGAAGTTCTTTTCCAATTGAACGCGTTGCTTTTGCCATGCTCGGAAAACTGTTACCGTATCCCACTTTTATGTTCAATATTTCGGCAGATTGTTCTTGTGGAGTAATGACAAGACTAAATTTAAACTTAGCAAAATTCCAAATTTATTTGGCGAAAAGACGAAACGCGGTTCAAATGTACTGTGTGGCACTTTATTGGCTACTGAAGGCAAATTCCTATTCCACTGCCTTTTTTAAAAATACTTCTGACAACGTTATCTACCTAGACTTAAGAACAATAGGCACGAACAACTGGATATTTCAACCGCAATCTTCGATTATAGAAGTTGTATTCATAACTACTAGCAAGTAGCAGCAAGCGAGCAGTTGCGGCAACAATTCGTTCACAATGGTCAGTGAATCAGTTAAAAAAATTGCTATTATTCACTGCCACTCGGCGTCAACAAAAACAATCTGCTGCGCTTACTTTGCATATCTAAATAAAGGCTATATACAATGAACAAATGCTGTGCGTCAATAGTCAGTATTGTTAGACCAGTATCGCCATAATTCATGTAAGTTTAGTAGGTTATCAACATACGAGCAAATTCTCGACATTTACACATTTTCTGTGAATAAGTTTAACAGTTTTATGGAAAAAAGAACCAAATCCTCACATTAATTCATCCGCAGCATTCGCTAAGGAAGCTCTTGCTTAATGATTTTTATACAGTGTGATAATGAATAAAATTATTATCCAATAGCAAAACTAATTGGAACAAAAAGTGTTACATTACTTTTTAAGCATCTTATCTTTACAAAAATTTGCTGATCACTAGAAGGTAACATCATTTGTATGCTGATTTTATATTTGATTCGTCCAGAAAATCGTGAATAGGATTGCCAAAAGTTTAAGAGGATACAGTAAGAAAATATTTGATGACAATAAAACTTAAATCTTTCATATCTCGAAAACAAGAAATATTATATTGGGATTTTGGTTGGTTCTTACGTAAAATTTTCTCAAAAAAACAATGAAATCATAAAATTCAAGAAAAAAATATACTTTCCTTGCGAAAAATAACGTTTTATTTTTAAAGCTATGTTTTGAAGTTTAAAACGTCACTATTTCACAAAATGATTAACATCAATTGATAGATTTTAACAAAATCTACACAACGCATATTTTGTCATTTTGGTATGATTTCTCAGTCCGGAGATATAGTATTTTAAAAACGATGAATTTTTCGAAATCGTAAAAAAAGAAGGGAGGGTCCTGGAACGAGGGGTGGGCGGATCATTCTCATAAATTGAGGATTTATTTTGTAGGCCTCAGAAAGTCTTTCGGCCAAGTTTGGCGAATTTTCGATAAGATTTTTTTTTTCGCTGTGCACACTTGACATGGAATGACCCATATGAAATTAAATTAAAACAGATTGATATGACAACGCTCTGGTGCTGATCACTTTTTTAATTTTTCATTTATTAATGTGTCAATATAGAATTTTTATGACAGATAAGAATTGTTCAACAAATTTTGCCAAAATTGATCAAAATTTCGAAATTAAAGTATGTAGGCTTTTTTTCTTAAATGATCATTTATTTTACCAATAGTTGTTTTAACACAAAACATCTATTTTTTTTGTAGCGGCCCACCATACTCCCCCACAACAAAAGGCTCAATTGAGCCCCCTGGTAATGGAAGCTACTGTTTAAACGAGAAAAACAATCTTTGCGCTTAATATTTTCTTAATTTTTTTCAATTTAACTTTTAGTTAAGTTGATTTTATTTCGTATTTCATTTCTTCAAAATAATACCATAAAAGTTTTTAACTATTTTTTCGACTTTCAATTAGTTCTCATGAATTTTGTGCAGCAAAAAAAGTTCTATAGTTTGCTCAATAGACAGAAGAACATTTGAGAAACCGTTATTAAATTATGTTCTGGGAGTTATTATAGAAAAAATAACACAGAAATTCATACTGATAGTGCTTTAAAATGTTAAAAAGATGATTTTTGAACAGATTTTTGAGAAAACTTTACCTAGAGATCCAATTAAATATCAATTTAGTTCGTGAAGTCCGGGAAGTTATAGGCTCAGAAATCAAATTTGAAGAAAAAAGTGGTTCAACTCTTTGAAATTGTTCTCCAAAAATGGCAAAATAGCAGCCCAATTTGCAATGTTTTGTAGTCCAGAAATGTTGGAATCTATCCAACATAAAATTAGAGTGGAGTTACGTGGAGTGTTTTTAATCTCTGTTTGAAAACTTCAAATATTTATCGTTTTTTGGAACTAGAGTCCATATAAAAAATTACAACTTTATTCCAAAGTTTTTATTGCATAAGGTGTAAAATATGCCTAGCAAAAATATAAAAATAATTGCAAAGAAAAATATATTCGCGATTTGAACATATATTCGTTTTTCAATGTAAGCAAATATTTGCGAAATTTTCAAAAAATATTCAAACTTTTCACGGCATTTCTTTGAGAGCTCCTAAACAGGTAAACTTATGACTATCATTTTCATGGTTTAATGTAGCTTTAAAAATGCCGGAACACGATGAAATATTTGGATAGATTATTATGAGCACTTCAAAATTCGACTTTCTGCCAGCTTTTCTGGGTTTTGGACCACTGTGGCGGTATAAATAGGTTTATGTTTATACAAAGTATCGGTATGTTTAGTGTTAAAATTCAGATAGAAGATAAACGGTTCAATTGAATTTCTCGTCAAACACTATATTAGCAGGATTGATTGTATAATCTTTTCAATGTGATGATTTTTTGTAAAATATATTCAGAACACAAATTATAAATTTAAGATTGCAGTGGAAAGGCATTAAACAAATTTTAACTGCGAACTTTCAATCTCTAACTTCTAGTTCTGTTCAAATGAGGTGTACATTATTAATTTTCTTGAGGATTTCATATAAATCATGAGGATAAGAATATTAAGTTCTAAATTTTTAATGTTTGTGCTTTCGTTTTGTAATTTTTAAGTTGAAAAAAAATTAACAAAAATGGTTCTCCTAATTTAAACAATTCAATTTCACAAATGTACATTTTACATTCATATATGAATAATAAGATTTTCTAGACGTTATAATTCTTATAATTCAAAGTATGTTTTGAAGTACAATAAGGGCAAACATTACTATACAATTGAATCGGAAGTTGAGATGAGCAGGAATTTTGGCAGTTGTACATTTTTGTGGTGGTGATTCTTTTGCAAATCCGGAAAAGCTTTCTGCAGCGTGAACTTCCACAAAACTGTGATGAGAAAATACCTCAAAATGATGAATATGGGTCTAAATAAACCTGTAAAATCAATATTTAGACTAAATTTGGTTTTAACTGCAAGATAGTGCTGCCATCTACGACTTGAAACTGGAATAAAGTGTGGTTTACTGAACAAATTCAAAGTTTTTGATTTCCAACCTATTTTTTTCTCATTCAAAATCAATCCCGAATGTTTGTTTCATCATTTCACGTCATTTTTATGAAGAAAATAGGTAGTTTGGTAAAGAATTACAGCTCAAATATCAAATACCTTAACGCTAGAAGAGCATCTCTTTAAACCCCCTAATTAAAACCTATGAAAACCTTTGGAATTCTGGAAAACTCCTTAAAATGCAGTTATTCATTCAAATAATTCGTAAAAGCATTATTATTCACTTTTACACAGTAAATTTTTAAAAATAAGCTTGTTTCTGTTTAAAAACTCAAGTGGTTCTATTCTTATTTCGCACCCCTTTTCCACATTTTTGGTCCTCAACGCCAATTGCTACGTCCAAAAAAAGTAAACTTATGCTTGATTTATCCGTTGAGTAATTCAGAACAAACTGTGTAAGAAAATTTTCATAATTTTCAATCATTTATATTTTAACAAGCAAAACACATAGTGGTGCTATTCTTATTTCGCTCACTGTATGTTCTTCTTGTTTGGGAGCTAGCCACTAGACAGATTATCACCCAATTTTGCAAATGCACTCATAACATTCCAGGCTTATTTGGATTGAAGTTTCACACGCAATTAAAATTTATTCACAAAAGTAAATGGTGAATTTTTTTCGAGTACAGTCCTTATCTTATCCAGTTGAATTTGAGGGAGATTCTGTAGCTATAAATTCAGCTCATTTTTGACGGATGCTTTTTACAACAGAATAAAAATTAATGCATTTTATTGGTGCCGGCAAGAGATTATTTCTTATAACCAAAATGTCAACAACCTCTTTCCGAATTCATTCATCACAACCTGTAAAGCTCAGCACACCTGCATAGTTATTTATTATTATAAAATTCATCAACGCTCACCCTGTGTTTTGTGTCTCCGTTGCATTCTGGGTTGAATTCTAAATTCCATCTGACGCCTACGCCAGAAGGCAGCGAGAGTGCAGTGGTCTGGTGCGCAAGTGTTTCTGCACTTCAATTGCACCTTTCAAATGCCAGTTAAACGTTTGCAAACTGGCTGTCAAAACAGAGAGTCCAAGTAATAACAAATGCCAGAATTGGATCGTTCAGTCAAACAATGACTTTTTCATTTGAACTTTTCATAAACTTTTACTCCCTGAAGTGTCATTAGACTGATTGTTTCATATTCTGAGTTAATGAAATTAACAACAAATTACGTTTAAATTTGTGGAAAGCATGTATTTTCCTAGGAATTCATCATCTATAAAGTGCTGCATATTTACGTACGTAATATTTGATTTGAACTCACAACGCTGCACAAGTGCAAGATAATTGTAAGGGCGTTGGTCGTTATAGTTTCACGATGGCGCCCACTTTCATTCATAACAGTAACGAATAAATCAAGCGTAGCATAACAAAATGACACTTTCTTTTATGAATAAGTTTCTTAAAAATTTGACTATAACATTCCAAAGCAATAAATTAAAAAAACTTAGCTCAAAATCTCCGTTTGTCGGAAATTAGTCTAAACAACGTCTCATAAGGGTATGTGCCCTTTCGTTCTGCGTAGAAAAGTAGACCGATCAAAACAAAAGTGACGCAAGAGCACGCAACCCGTTTGGTTCGGTCTGGTTGGAGGAGTGCCACACCCTCATCGCAATTGACGTCACGTGATTGTTGTTCCGGTAATTCCTATAGATATTCTGTATAGAAGCCCTAATGCCTAATCGTGCTCAAATGGGGCTTGTGGCTTTGGTGACAGTTCTTATCCAACAGGTGTAAAATACGGTATCTACTTGGGTATTTAGATACCAACTCCGTTAGGGTGCTTTCCACTCGTAAACCTCAAAACCGGTTCAAAACAGAATCAACATATTGCATTACAACTGCTGCTGCAGTTGGTCAGAAGAATGTTTCAGGTAAATGGAAGCTAAGCAATATGGAAACACTTCTTTAGAAAAGTTACTCCATTTGGAAACCGGTTTCCGAGCTTTATTTTACTTACCTATTTCCATTCACTTCCACCGCACGGAATGGGATTGTACCTAGATATGCGAGACGGTTCAATTAACCCTAATTCGTTGCTGATGTGATAATTCCGTATGCAAAGAGCGGAAACCAATAATCTCTATTTGGGGCAGGCCTGCGTTTGCTTTTAAATATAATTTAAAATTAAAAACTTAATTACTTAGTGATTATTCAAAGTTCTCTAAATTAAAAACTTGCTAAGCCTACCAAATCGACTAAAGAGACATTCCACGTGATTGTACCGCTCACAAGTGACTTTTATACGTTAGCGTATAAAATATTCTCAAACTTGTCAATAATTTGGATAAGGGGGCATCCATAAATTACGTAACGCTCTAAGGGGGGGGAGGGGGTAAGCTCGAGCGTTACGAATTGTGACATAGGGGAGGGGGGAGGTACGCTCATCGTTACGTAACGATTTTTTCCTTCAAATTTTGTCATGCATGTCTTGCAAATTTTGCAGAATGATTTGCAAACCACAATCAGTTTAAAATTTGTAAGCTGATTGAAACTGGTTTGTATCCTTTCCTCTTCAAAGATTCTGAGATAGACTCCTTGAAATGTGTATTGCATATACGTGAAATAACCGTTGGAAAACATTTACCACCAAGAACTCTATTTAGCCTTAAGACGGAAATTCAACTATTTTTTGTCAATTAGTTAAAAAAAATGCAATTTTGATTATTCCGACGAATATTTCTAAGTGGAGTATATTTTGCATAAAAAGTTATGCTCCTTGAACAAAATAAAGTAAACAAGATACCTAGATCATCAGTTAACAAGCACAGCACAACTCGTAATAAGACAATCAATTCATTTTATCAGAGAGTTACCTTTAATCAGTGCTAAGAAACGATTTGGATAGATAGTATTTCCGTTTCGAGAGCGTTAATAACATTTTACAGAAAAATCTTTTTTTTTTACTTTCGAAAATCAGTATTTAAAAACATGAGAAGATGAGGGGGGGGGGGGGTAATTATCAGCGTTACGTAATTTTCATAGGGGGGTACGTTGAAGCGTTACGATTTGTGACATACGGGGGGGAGGGGGTCGAAAAAGTGCATTTTTTGCGTTACGTAATTTATGGATGCCGCCTAATTCATATCACACAAAACCAACGAAAAAAGCGAAAAAAACATTGTTTTACATGTTTTATATAACTTTGATTTTTTTTTTGAAAAAAGTGTAAATGTTGACAATTTTGACACAATAATTAATTAAAATATATGGATTGATTGTTTTTGATTTTTTTTTAAACGATTTGAAGCCAAAAACTACTCCTTGATTGTGTAAAAAAAAAGATTTTTTTTTTAAATATCCAATGGGTTTGATTTAAAAAGTGAACAAAAACAGTCGCAAACGAGTGAATTCACGTCACAAAAACAGGTAACTGTTTAATTTTACGCGAAAACTTTTATATTGTAATACAATAAAAAACAAGATCTTTTTTGAAAATGATGAGAGGATTATAAAATACTAAATTTTATAGAAATCGGTTGGAATCGAGCTGAGTATCAACAGCACGAATGAGTGAATTTGCGCCACTAAATTTAATTTTTTGTAAAATTTAAAAGAGAAGAGCATACCATCCAAATGGTCGGATTTTTACAAATCAAAAATAATTTGTTCTTTATAAAAAAATATTGTAAAAAAATGTTTAACGTTCACAAGAAAAGAAAAATTATTGCAAACATACCATTTAGAAGAATAAAGTTGATAACACCACAACTTCGTTAGACGGATAAAAAATGACTAGTGGAATGAATGTGTTCATTATTTTTTCACAATGCCTTTTTCCTATTTTTCATAAGAACTTTGTATGAAAATTGAAAGTTTTTCATAAGACTCTTATGAAAAATAATTTTAAACTTTAAGAGGCGTGCCAATCGAAATAAGGAAAAAGTTAGGGAAACATACTGATAATTAGTGATTCTACAAGTCTGAATAACAAAACATAACTTTTGAAAGGGTACATAAAATTTGAAGGCTCTAAAGAATTTTCCATAATAACTTGAAATTTCGCGATGTGAATTCAGTACACTACCCTGTCCTGTTTTAATTGAGTGAATTCACGTCACATTTTTTAAGAAGCACAATTTTGTTCGTTATTGTTCAATCGAGAAGCTATGAACGTCAAATTGTGAAAAATTGTTTTCTCTACAACTTATTCGAAGACACCAATATCCTATTTCCACACAGAAGACAGGAAATCGAAGTGATATGTATTGAAGTCGAAAATGGTCAATTCTAACGTGCATTCACGTCACAAAAGTAATCGATCACATCACAAACAACTTTAATCACGGTGGAGTGCGTCTATAGATTGTCTATAAATCTCAACTGATTTTTTTCACTTTTCAATTGGGAGCTGCGTTATATCAAAAGATTTTTTTTTTAAAAGACAGGTTTCAACAACTAAATTCAATAAATTTTTTCTTCAAACGAACACATACACATACAGGATGTTAATGAAACACAGGAGGATGCAACTTTATACAATTACTCAATAAAATATATTTTTGTTGAGTGTCAGTGAATGTCATTTTTAAGCTTTTTTTTTTATTCAGTTTCAGACTCTCTTTTTGCCTTGAGAGCATTGGAACTGAAAGCTTTAACGTCTAAAAAGCTTAAATTTTAGAGATGTTTGCCACATGGCTTGTATAAGGATGCATCCTCCTGATGAAATACGATGTTTCCTCGAAGGGATTCCTTTTACTTAACTCTAAGCTTACGTCTTTCGAGGGTATGATGAAGATGATGATGATCATCTTACAAACGCTAATATCACCAACCCACAGAAAGTGTACTACGTTACCGCGATTCGATCTCAGGACCGTTGACTTAGAAGACTTGAAAGCTATCCTCAAGGCCACGAACTGTGGCGAATCATGAATGCGAGAAATGAACAAGAATAATCTGAATATTTTATTGAGACGTAGTCTTCCTTTTTTATGATATTCAATTTGTAAAAATTTAAATTTAATTAAATGATGAAGAATTAACTGCTGTTAATTGAGAATAAAAAATTGTTGGAATTTTTTAACGTTATAATTATTTCTTCATTAACATAAACGTTATCTTAAGAGAATTTTACTCAAATATCCAACATCAAACTAAAATTCAAATAGGTCAAATGTCACTGTTTACTGTCTACTGTTGCGTAATTAAAAACTGTAAAAAAACTATCCAAATTGAGGGTTTGTAATATTGAAACAGATTTTAGTAACCTTGCGAATAAAATTTCTGTGACAGACTATAGAACAAAAGTTTTAGATTTTTTGAAGCTTCGGGAAGAAAAATAAACCTTTCAATGTTCAAATTCTTTAATTCAGACCTACTTTTTGCTTGGATCAGAGGGATGCAAGTAATTAAATGTTTCTAGAATATCTAGGAAACAGATAACGAAGTTTAGATGAGATTTAAAAATTTCAAAAATACTTTAATTATCAGATTTTGGTGGGCGTAACGTTTTAGAAGTTGATTAGTTTGGATGAAAAAATAATTCCTTCTTAGTTTTATGATAAATTTCGTTGATCCCTGAAGCGGGCTGAAACATTTGCCCGCATCTTTTTGGCAGCTATATCTATTGAGCTCTCATATTGTGTGATTTTTTGATATCGATACCTTTTAATTTTAGATTATTAAAAAAAATCATATCGTGTATTTTTTGATGATTCCTCAATGGAACATCCAGGCTAACAATCAGGCTGAGAAATTCAATATCTTCCCTCCTAAAAGAACCAAATCTATCAATATATACTTTCCCTTGTCCCGAAATGTCCCTTGTCCAAACCTTTCTTGTGTGATTTTTGACAAGCATCGGATGGAGACTGTTTAAACTACAGGAATGCTTCGGAAATAATTTTACCCTCGATTCCCCTATATATTTTTCAAATAATTATGAAAAATAAAGTTCGAGCTTGAAAATTTTGAACCAAATGATACCATTCTTGTGTGATTGTTTATCCGAGAAATCCGAGAATATTTCTAAAAAAGCGTGTTCGGACTTGAAAAGTTTAAACCGAATGAGACTTATCTTCAGCGATTTTTTCCGAGAAATCAAGTGAAGGCTGTTTGAGCCACCGAACGCTTCGTAAAATGGAATTATGGCTGATTTAACCCTCGACTCCCCTATATTTTGAACTAATAATGAAAACAGACATAAATTTTTTGAACCAAATGATACCTATCTTGTGTGACTTTTTCCGACGAATTCAATGAAGACTGAGCCACCGCACGTATAGAAAAATGGAGTTATGGCTGTTTTTACCCACAATTCACCTACACTTTTTCAAATGGTTAAGCTTTAGCTTTAAATTTTCAAGTCCAAACATGCACTGACATTTTTGAAAAATGTAGGGGAATAGAGGGTAAAACAGCCATAACTCCATTTTTCGATGCGTGCGATGGCAGGAAACAGCCTTCATTCGATTTCTTGGAAAAATCCCACAAGATAGGTATCAATTGGTTCAAAATTTTCTAGTCCGGACTTACTGTTTTCGTAGTTAATTGAAAAAATTAGGAGAATCAAGAGTCAAATCAGCCATAACTTCTTTTTCCAAAGCGTGTGGTAGCTCAATCAACCTTCATTTGATTCCTCAGAAAAAATCACACAAGGTAGGTCTATTTTTGTTCAAATCTTTTTAGTACAAATCAGTGTTTTTCTGGATTGTTCACAAAATAAAGTGGAACAAGGGGTTAAAAAGGAACTACACACATCTGTTATTATGTCCAATCGAGTCTCCGGACATTTTAAGTCAAGGAAAATATATTTTCATAATTTTTTTCATGTAGGATGGGAGCTATTGAAATTCTTTATGGATTATACACTTTTTTCCCATTGTACGATGTCTACAAAATTTATAGTTTTGGGAACCTCGTAATGTAACTCAAATGTTTCTCAAACAATGTTGAGCTACAACAGTTCAATTTTCCGTTATTCAAAGTCTAAGAAAAATAATCCGGGATAACATGCTTCGTAAAAAATACTGCAGATCAGCTAAGAAATGCTAAAAAAAATCCTCTTAGTTCCGAGAAAGCTGAAGTTAGAAGCTATACGTTGCGCACAAGAATATTTTTTTACTTTTCAATCAATGAACTGTCAAAATTGCTTGAGTCATACCAGAAAAAAATTGAAAAAAAGATTGAAAAATTGACGGAATTTGGCACCTCTTCACATCGTTAGATTTGAAAAATACAAAACACAGAATTTCTGAAAATTTTCAAAATTGGTTGTTTTTTGAACTTTTTATCAGTTTACAATTTCTCAGATTTACTTACACCTTAATTCAACTTTGCACTAATTTTGATATTATATACGCAAGAATTTCGCAATAAAAAAAGTTGGAGCTTGAAGACTAAGTTGGGTTTTCTTAAATATTTCTGTAAAGTGTAAATGAAGATTGCGTTTTTTGCTAAACTTTAATACTATAAGAACTACAAAACTGTTCTCATGAAAATTTATTTAAGAAAATACGCACTTCCTTAGAAAAGAGGGGTGTCCAATTCACCCCGGATTATTGTTAAATTAAAATAAAAAATACAAAATTTCCTACTTTAGAATGTGAGTTAAGTCAATCATCATCAAAATTTAAATTTAGCTAAAAATGATAAAAATACGAAAAATTCACACTTGATAATGAAATGAATTTCTTACAGCATTTTCTTACTCATTATTATCACATACTCTAAAAATTTCCAAAACAGATCTTCATAAAAGTCATGAAAGTAAAACTACTTGAGTCTTGATGAAAGTTGATAATAGATCTAAACTTTAATTTAGAATGCAATGTTATTGTTTTCAAGTAAAAAAAAAGTGCAGAACTTCCTTCAATAATTTTAACCAGTTTTGAAAAGTAATTTCAATAACAAAAGGGGATAGAATAATTGCATATTTAGATTAAGAGCACTCAAATTAGTCAAAAATACGTTTTAATTGCATTGCACCTCGGAAAAACGTAAATTTTGTGAACTTGAATAATTTATCAAACCCTTTTGCATTTGGAAGAAAAAGAAACTCAAAATAAGTTTCCGACCTAAATTGGTTTCGTGAAGAAGAATATTTCATGTCAGTATAAAATAAAATTTTAAGTTAAAAGGTAGAGAATATTAGATTTTAGATTTTTCTGCAAATTCTGTTTCCATTGTGAGAGGAAAACGCATGTTGGTTTATAAATGGTATAAATTAGTATTCGATGAGCTAATTTTGAAGTTAAAATGGTTCTTTTCAAAATCTATTCTTGTTTAGTTACACTTCTCAATAAAAACCCATTCTGAAGACGAGGTAGGATTTTAGTATGTCAAGTATAGAGTTTCAATACAAAAGGTCAATTGAATTGCAACTCGAAATTTTCAATTAAAAATAAGTTTCAATTCGTGAACGTTATATAGTGTCGTGAAATAAAATGTCTCAAGCCGTGAGTGATTAAATACATAATTCCGCCGGAGGCGAGCCAAAATTCTGACTTGCTTGTTTACACTTATTTAACCACCTTTTAAGATAACGTAATTTTCAGATACAACGGAAAAAATTTGTCTTTGAAAAAAACCCCATTGGGGGGGGGGGGGGGGGGGGGTGGGGGCGGGGGTTAAGCTCCTAAAACCCCCCCGTTCGCACGGCCTTGATTGTAACTACTTAGTCCCTCGTTAAATAATGCCTTCAAGGATAATTACGTCAAAATAAATTCCAAATACTGCAAAAGTTTTTCGGCGATTTCAGTCTTAAAATACCATAAAACAATGTTTTTTTACTAAATCTGACGTTATTAATCGAAATCATTACATGTAACGAAGTGCTTATTTTGCCAACCTCAAGGAATCTGACTCGTTGCCAAATATTGATTTGACAAAGAATTTTTCATAGAAGGACAATATGGATCGTAATGTTCTTTCAGGATCATTGGGATTTGAACAGAACTTCGATGAAAAAGGACTTATTTTGAAAATTGATTTCCTATTTTTTTTTCAATAAGAATTGTGAACGATTTGAAATCTTATTTTAAACTTGCTGACCCGGTGTGCTTTGCTGCCTTGGTAAATTGATATAAATTTTAATACTGTATTCAACTTTTGATTTGCTAACACAAATATTTAAATTTCAACATCCATCAAAATCATCTTCTCAAAATAAATGGTGTAATTTGAGTTTCAACAATAAGATAATTTCTTATTTTCTTAATTTTTTGTTTTCAAAATCTGATCTTTGAATTTATTTTCCAATCACTATTTTGTATCTGAAATTAAGATTCTGTATGTATTTACTTATAAGTTCTACTTATTCTACTATATATTCTACTAAATAAAATTATTTTTTCACTAGTATTAAATATCTCTCTCATGCTAAATTTCTTCCCATGGGGTTAATCAGTTCCCGGGTCATTAGAAAAAGAGAGCATTAGAGGTACATTTCTCGTACCCAAACTTTTTCTAAGCTAAATTTAACTCGATCATTTCTCGAGTAATGTTAAAAAAAAGGAATGCGTTCACCCAGCCTTTTTTCTTTCTCTTCACCGAAAATCAGTAAGGAGTCTCCAATAATCATTTCTTGTTTCCATATATTCTGTCAACCCAATTCGACCCCATAAACTTAAAAAGTTATCGAGCAAAGAACTATTTGAGAGCCTCTTTCTTTCCTATTTATCTCCCCACTGAACTGAAGGAGAGTTCCCAAATATGCATAGAAATCTTCTCATTGCCAAATACTCTCCCATGTGGTTTCGTTTTTTCGAATAGTTTCAGAGATCCATTTGATCAATTAGGCCGGAAAAAAATATTCATTTCTTCTCTTGTCACACCACTCCCCTCCCCCCCCACCCTTCGAAATTTATATGGAAGGTGCTCCATTGGGAACACCAAATTTCGTTCACCGAAATAGCCTCACATGCCAAATTTGGTTAATTTCGCCGCATAAGTTATAGAATTATGTAAAAAATGGTATTAATGCTTCCCTTCCCCTTCCTATCCTCCCAATGAAAGTCGGGAGGGGCCTTAAATAATCATAGAACCTTTTTCCCATATCAAAACATCCTCCCATGCCAAATTTGGTTCAATTTGCTCGATATTCTCGAGTTATTCAAAAATCTGTATGGGAGCCCCCTCTCCCCTTTGAATCACCCCACTGAAAGGAGACAGGCGTATCAAACTATTTTAGAAATGTTTGATCTACTCAAAAATACCCTTGCATGCCAAGTTTGGTTCCATTTGCTTCCATTTATCGAGTTATTCAATCATGTTTCTTTTATTTGGATGACCCCTCCCCCTTCCCGTTAAAGGAAGGGGTCTCAAACCAAACAAACAGAAATTCATTTTTAAATATAATGATTGTTAGAAAACTTTATTCTAAAACATTCGTTCTGAATTTTTCTCGTCAGCACTTGTTATTTCGTCACTATTCTTCATGAAACACTGACATCATAATAGCAGGTGCCCTCATGTTATGTTCCTACAGGTACCGAAGGAAACTTGCAAGTCACGCTCAGAAAGTTTCTCAATTGCATGTACCCACAGCTGAAGACCGGAGAAAACGCCACCATGCCGAGGGAAAATAATTCGTTCAATGACCCAATAAACTCGAGAATCCTTCTTTCCTAACCTTTCTTTATTTCACTTACCTGGCAAGTGAAACCGATTCCACCGATCAGTTCCGGTTGATTTGTCGACAGCTCGAGTTCGACGAGTTCGCTCTACGGTTTGTTTTGATTGATGTTTGTTCAATGTAAAGCCATAAAGTTGCGCCCGGCTAAGCAGAAGGTGGTGAGTTGCAGTTCCAAGTTATTAAATTGAAACATGATTCTAGCTGCTAGGAAATCGAAAACGAAAACGAAAGTGGTGCACGGATGTTAGAAATCATCTTATAATCCAAGATCCATGGGAAAGACAATTACTTTTATTTTTTTCTTTCTAAAAATCAAACCGTAAGTAGGAACTCCATTGCGGAAACCATTTCAAATGAAGCAGCTCAAGTTGTTATGAGTCCATTGCTGCTGCTTACTGTTCAAAATGAGACACGTAATTCAATAAATGTAAAGGGCAGTGTTGTCGGTGAACCACAAATTATACCTTCCTGCATCTAAAAGCAGTGTTCAGTTCAACTTAATGGGGGAGAAAAATTTGGGATCTATGACTTGGAGGTGCTTTTTATGTCTATGAGAAAATCTTTGGTTATGAAATGATTCAGTAGTGTATTTAGATTGCGTAAATGTTCTCATGAAAACTTTGAACTAGCTACTTCTTCAAGAAAATCTTCACATGTAGGTATCTACTCAAAATCTTTGAAATGGTGAAAACACGGTCAAATAATTTCAAAAAATCATTCAACAACCAGCTTGAATCAACTTAGACTAAGATGTGAGAATATGATGGAAATGAAATCTGGGACAAATTTCCTCATTTAGAAAAATGATTTGACATAATGTTCCAACCTGTTCTTAGATTTTCTCGTTGATTTGTTTTTTATCAACACTTTCCAATTTCCGGCTCAATTAAGCTTTTTTCTATAAAGCTCACCAAACAATCAACCCCTTAATTGTGGCCTAATCACACTTTTTATTTTCAAAATTTCTCCCTAATGAGATTCATTTGCATGGCTCGCTACCGCTTCCGGTAGCACAGATTCTATTTTTTGATTGCACCGACTACCCAAAACATTTAAATGGTTGCGTGACGACGGGCGGAAAACGATAAGTTGAAAAGTTTGGGTTTGGTTGAAAATTCAATTCACTTGTTAACTTTTCACCTGATATCTGCGAAACAATCTCTCGGCATCTAAAAGTTAGAGTTCTAGTTTTTCGAGAGCCAGCCCCTGGAATGTTTGATGTTTTTTCGTTGAGCTTGCATGTTTGAAGTTAATGCACTTTAAAAATTGCTTTTGGATAATGTAGTTGAATCGCGCTGTTTAGATGTGTTAGAAATGTAAGCAAAACGTACTTAGATTTTGCACAATTGGCACATCAGTAAACATATGAAGGTCTAAGTTATTTTGTTATCGCATAAAGATTTTTTTTTTATCAAACTGGTAGTTGACTTTGAAGATTAGGGGAGTGTGGGGTATCATGGGCCACTTTTTTCATTGCTTCATAACTTCTTTATTATAAAAGATAAAAATAAAAATATAAATGGAAAGGTTTTCTACATTTTTAAGATATCGTTAGGCAATTTTTTTAAATTTTTTAATACATTATTTTCCCCGAGTTCTGTCTGTTTAATAACCAAAATTGTGTAGTTAAGTTATTACGTTGTCACAAATCCGCTCAAAAATGACTTTAAGCTTTATAAATAAAAGCAGAATATGATGCGTATTTAAGTCAACAACATTTAGAAAAATATGCTTACACAAAGCGACGGCGATGACAGTTAGACTGAGATTTTTATCTAAACACACATCTGAGATATTCAGAGTAACCCACGTTACCCCACTCTCCCCTACTAATTAGTCGAATGTTTCGAACCAAACTAATAGTTTTGTGAAAAAAAATAAACTCAAAAACTCTCTTCTATGTTAATCAAAAGTTCGTCAATTATTTGTAGGCACTTCTAAGCTATTGGTGGTGGTGGTCTTGATATTTTTGTATTTTGAAATTGATGAAAATCGTTTCAAATAAAGAATTATAAAAAAAAATAAAAAAAATTGATGAAAAAAAAACAAATATGCAAACTTCATGAACATTTTTTCTGTCATTTTTAAGAATTTCTTTAGACTAGTATTTTTTTCTGTAGATCTGTTTCAAGATTCTAGATATTCAATGGAAATATGTTCGGATGTTTCCCAGATTTTCATCGCAAAACTAAACAAACGACACAAACAGAGATAATACATTTTTCTTATTTAAATTAAATTTAAATTAATCACTACCTGTTTTTGGAAGCTTTTTGGACCAAATTAGCCTGGATATTGCCCGATTTTTGGGGTTTTAAATTTTGAAAACAAATGCCTGGATTTGCCAGGTTTTGTAGATAATATAGCCCGGATACGTGCACGAAAAATTTTGCTACTAAGGCGTTTAAAATAAAGAGCTTTCCGAGAAAGACAGCTCTTCCGAGGACTGCTTTGCAAGGTGATTAGTACTTCACACAGACACGAAATGACTGTTGAATTAGTAAAATTTGATTTCGATAGGTTTCAAACCGTTGGTACTATTATTATTTCCCCAATGTTCTGTTAGCAGCTTAATGATAGTTTTGTAGCAGTTTTTTATTGTTTAATATAGCTCCTTAATACTTTGAAAGAACGAATACCTACCGTAAAAATAGTTTAGTTTAAAGTTTGTGTATCTTGAAAGTGTTTATCTATGTTGGAAACTGATACCTACATCAATCTTCAAATGAATGAATTTTGGCTTTTATTCATAAAATTTTAAAAAGGTTGAAATTGGAACTTCAAACTCCTAAAAATGTACATTTTTCCGAAGACCTACAGCAAAGATTTCTGCTAATAAACTTGAAGCACTTGGAGGGCTATGATAGATTTTACGGGATTCAACTTTTCAGCGTTGTAAGAGTTTAGTTTTTGTGCTTATATTAAAGTTATTTTGCGAAAAAGCACTAAGTTCGTCCGAAAGAAAACCTGGTCAGAAAAAGTGTTGAGAAATAAATCTCAGCAGTGAAATTTGAAAAAAAAGATAACTGAAATGTTTGATTTGTGTAGAAAGTTCTAGAAGATTATAATTTTGTTATTTTTCGTAGTCAATTTTTTTTTTGAAAAATTTCATATTTTAAATATTGAAATGTATGCAGCACCATAATACTTTTTCGAATACAGTCGACGAGATGGCTCAAAATGTCAAAAATTTTAAACAAAACAAAAAATGATTGCATCTGATATTTTCAAGCTTTGAAAGTTGAATGGCATTAAATGTAAGAGATTGGGCCTCAAATAAGTTGGATGATCAAATTGTAATTTTTTTGAAACTTTCAGTTGTAACCAAAAAGAAACCCCTTCGAGATTTTTTTTAATTAATAAAAAAGTGATCAAGCCACCCCAGTTTACGGTACTTTATAAAGTGTTCCTAGAACACTTGTATTTGCTTAGAAAACCGTCAGTTCCTGTAAAGTGCCAGAAAGTTAATTTTCGGCAACAATTTTTTTTCGGTATAAAACCAAATCTTGACGTTTAAAGTCATTTGGAATTGAATTTTCATTTTCCCTAGTTTATTTAGTTCCCTTAAAAAGGTGAATTTTTAGGGTGAAAAATCAAAACTTTGAGCTCTCTTCAGCACCCTTAAATCAAGTCCAACTAAGCAGAGATTTTGCTCAGATAATGCATATGGCCGTTTTTTTTCCATGATGAAATTTTTCTCATAAATCTGTTGCTAACACTCAATTGAAAAAAAAGTGATTGCTACCCCCAAACAGAAGAGGAAAACAAAATAATATCAAGATTTGATATTTCAATATTATTTTTTTCCTATAAAAATCTATTATATAAAATTCTCTTGTAACGGTGTTTGTAGTACTACTTCTCCGAAACTACACAAAGGATGCAAATAAAATTATTTTTAGAATATTCTGTAGGCATGCGAATCGTTTTATATCGAATAAAATTAACCAAAAGTCGCATCGATTGTCCGTTTTAATTAAATTTGTAGTTTTTTCAATTAAAATAAAGTCATGGCTTCCATTTTTTCGAGATTTTTTTTCCTTTGGGCGCCGGCCGGGCGGTTTGTTTTTACGTCTCCATGGTCGAGGCGTCGCGAGCAAACGTCGAGAGAGGGTAGTAACCATGGCATAGCATACTGATTGTGATTAGTGGGAATATTTGTGCGCGCATTTTTCAACCAAGCATAATTTCAATGCATGTGGTGGCCATATGAAGCCTAGATGTGTTTTTTTTTCTTCTTGATTCCTATATCATTTGTACAGCACATAGTAATGAATGACGCCTAGATGTTACCCAAATTGATATTTTGCCGATCAAATCAAAACCATTTAAACGATTAAAAAAAATTAAACTTTAATTCGTATTATTTAAAGAAGGAATTTTTGTCTGGAAAATATGAATTTAGTACTGATGCATATGAAATAATGGTATGACTCTTTACGGACATTTGAAAAAAGAAAAGTCGAAAGATTTGGTTCATAATCCAATACGCCTAGAAACATTTTTCGAACATGTACAAATGTGCTTTACTGAAGTTGTATCAAGCGCCTTTAAATTAACAGAACAACTACAAAATCCGTTGAAAATGAACAGACACATGAACTGAACAAGACCCTGTCCTTTAAAATGGATTATATAGGATTGATGTTTATTTAAAGGCCGAATGTAAAGAAGTGCAAACCTTCAACATTTACAAAAAATGTATGCACGATTTTTCAATTTATAAATGGTTGGGCCCAAATAAACAATCTGACTAAATAAACTCAACTTTTTTCAAATCTTTCACCGAAAAACTGTTTACAGGCTCCCTGTTTGTCTACACAAAATTCTTAAAAATAACTTAAGATTCGCGCTTTTGTTGAAATTTTTTTTGTGATTGATATTCCAGAAGCAAAATTTTTTTGATAGCAGAAGCAGTATTTTTTTTTGATAAGTTTTAATGATGACCTGAAAGTGTTGAAAATAATATTAACTCCTGTCATTTCACACGGTGAAACAAGTGGCAGCGCGGTATTAGCCATGAAACATATACCTACCAATTTTTCTCTAAAATAGTCAGAAAGGGTATCCCGAGTGTTAAATCTGAAGCGGATGTTCAAAAACTAATAAATGTCTTCGTAATTTATTTATTTATATAGTATTCCGTCTCACGACATAACTTGACGAACATAATTCCTTAAATTCATTCGGTCCATGGCATGGACCATTTACAAATGTCTTCGTAAATAAAGGTCTTTTGGTTAAACAGTATTCAGAAAAATTGAAGTACCAAGAATTATTTTATTCTGGAGAAAAACTGCAGATATATCAATGAAAGGTGATAAAAAAGACAAACAGGAACAAGTATTAAATTCATTTTAAAGTCTTTCTTTTTCATTTTGAAAGAATATGAAAGTTGAACTGTAATGATATCCATTTGCACTTGCCCCGATGTTTCTTTAATAAAAATAACAATGTATAATAAAGAAAGACACTTAAATGTTAAAGGTTTCGAGGTGAATTTACATGAAAATTTCTAGAAAATAGAATGAACACATGAAATCATCGTAGCCTTAACAGATTAGTTCTTTTTATGTATTAAATTTTTTAAAACCTGCATTCCAATTTAATTTTATTGAATCTTGAAAATATTACATAATCTTAAATGAAATCGCAAATCACCTTCAACACTGTTAATAACAAAAAATTTAAACATATTTTTCTCCTTTCAAAACCAAATTAAAGTCCTTTGAACATTAAACCAATAAATCAAGAAAACTTGATTTATTGAGTTAATATTTTGTGGAATAAAATTTGCAATTTTTGTTCCGTCAAATAAAAAAAAGACCAATTTTTTTTTGAACGTGGTTTTGATGAAAATATGGATATTAATAACCACTGCTTGGGTGAGGAAAGTGAACAGCAAGCTGCTTGAAAATGATTTGTAAAATATCTTCTCTAATGTTTTTTATTTCTTCAGTTCTAAAAAATGTACCATCCAAAGCTGTCGGAAGCTAAAAGTGCTGCGCTAGGCAGAATATTGGGCAAATACTCCAAAAATTGTCCCGATATTCAAAATTCTTCTTCCATAAAGTTTCATATGCAATATATTCCAATAAATGATTTTTTTTTATTTTGGTTTCAACCTTAAAGTGATCTTGAGCAAAGCGGAGTAAATCAACTAAATGGTATACAATAAATGATATAATCAAGATTAAAAGGACGAATGACCAAGTTGGTTAAAATCCTCTATAAATAAACAAAATAGAATAGAATAGATATAATCAACGTATGTTTTTTTATGGAACTAGTCACAAAGAATGGATTTCTTTTAGCATAAGGCTTACCAAGTTTGATGGTTACGTTGAGTGCTGAAAAAATCGAATATGCAACGGGAAGCTGATACCTGATACCAATTCGGCAATATTCAAAGCATCCGAATCAAAGAAATGTAAATGAAAAACATTCATGTAGGATGCATGTAAGATTGATTGGAACAAATTTTTTGATAATTTATGAAAAGACCCATAGAATTGAGTAAAAATTCTTAGATTTGATTCCGATATAATTAAGCGGGACATTTCGAGCAAACGGAAAAGTTGGATATGGGAAACAACTAGGACATGTTCAAGAAAGCGAGACTTTTAACAACTCAAGATTTGATGCTTTTTTGAAGTTAAACAGCGAAGAAAAAATGGAAATAGACGCCATGATAAGACGAAGTTTACCGGGTCTGCTAGTGAGATATAAAAAAATTTACTACTCGTAGATTGTAAAAATATTACAAAAAGTCCATGCAATCATATCCAAATTATATCACCTCTT
Organism: Uranotaenia lowii; assembly: GCF_029784155.1. Classification (NCBI taxonomy): domain Eukaryota; kingdom Metazoa; phylum Arthropoda; class Insecta; order Diptera; family Culicidae; genus Uranotaenia; species Uranotaenia lowii. Next base: position 156,436,024 of record NC_073692.1, on the reverse strand, counting down.
GATGGCTTTATATCAAGATTATTACTCAATCAGATAGGATTATAACCACCAACAAACTGATGCAAGATTTCATACAATTTTGGTATTGTATCATTCACTTGTAAGCAAATGTAAACTTGCACTCAAACTTTCATGCATTCCCAGGATCTTATCATAACAAACTCAAACCCATCACAGAGCGATATTATTATCTTATTTGTCGTTAAGAAAAAAAAAAAATATCTCCTTTGATACAAGCAGTTGTTTTTTCTTCTACTTCAATTTACCTGCTTGCATTACTTTTGGAAATTTTTTGTACAGCCAGCCAGCAGGATTCGAATCTCGACCATTAGGTTGAGAGGCGCGCACGCTACCACAGAACCATGCCTGGTGCATTGGAATGTGAGCTTATAAATTCTTATAAAAGTCTTCAAAACGGACAAATTGAGCCAGAAAAAACCACTGATTGTATCAAAGAAGATATATTCTTCTTTTTTTCGAAACAACAAACGTGGCGATTTTTACGACAACAAATCAACTGATATAATAAATGTTTGCAACCGACAAAGTACTGAAATTAAGTTATTTGGCCAATGTGGTTATGTAGTTTTTAGAGAAAAAAAATTTAAACATTGTTTCCTAGACAATTAATTTATTCGTAGAACTTAAATGGTAAGTTACTAGGTATAAGGCTAAACTTGTATGATTTTTTCAGCAAAAAAAAGGTTTAACATGAAGTAATAATGTCTATGTTAAAAGTATGATACGAAAGTCCTATACTTCTGGAGTGCCTATTGGAAAATTGATCACCCCAATGGAAAATTTTACTGCAATTTGTTTGAGAAACATTCCCACGGAGTGAAAATTTTTGAAAATTCAAGGGTATTCCAACTAAAAAAAGTTCTAAATTTTTATGAAGCTCGAGCATTTTCGTATTTTTTTCAACAGGTTTTTCCTGCTTGGGGGGGTAATCACCCCTCCTCATAGAACCGCGCATGATTGAAATTAAATTTCACATGTTTGGTTTTTGGTTGTCACTTATGTTAACTCCCATTTTGTGCAACCAGCATCGATACGCAAGGTGAATCAGCTATCACATGAGGTTTAATTTATAATGCAGGATTTAAGAACAATCGATTTTCGAAAGAAAACGGTAACAAGAACTAAAATAAAAATTGTTTAAGAATCTTCATTATTCCTTTCCAAAAAATTAATTTGTGATTTTAGTTTCTAGAAACAATAAAATTTATGGTCGATTTGCTGTGTATAAAGATGTTGAATTCTCTTTCAGAACAAATAGGTAGTCTTTCTCTACTATCCACCAAGACAACAAACATGCATCACTTTTAAACTTCAATGACCTCTAGGAAATTTATAGCTACAGCAAATTATAGATACACGGATTATGTAAACATGCATAATTGCTACGTGTAGGTTTAAGTGCCCCAAATGACCCGACATTTGAAAAAGTCATGCGCTCCAGGCTTAAATTAATCCTAGGCCTAGTAAAAGGTCTCATGCCAAATTTGGGCCAGATCGAATCACGGGAAAGGGTCGCTCAACAAGCCTAAAGTTTGTGTGGGATTTTGGGAATTTTGTTCGAAAGGAACACAAAAATACAGTTTTTCATGAAAAACTTTGGTTCCCTTCGGCCAGGAGAAGTGAAGTAGGCGTGTGCCGAGAAAGACATGTTTTTTTTTCATCTGCCAAAATCAAGCAAGTGAAAAAATAAAAATTAATTGAAGAACTTGAAACTGAACTTGAAGAACTGTTGAAATGAAAAAAATTGCTATAAATTGCAACACATCAAGTTTAACCAGGGATTTTCAAAAACGCGTACCGATCGAGCAGCGAGGGCAATCCTACAAGAAATGGATCCACGATGGATTAAAAGGAGTCTCCCATGATGTCCATTTTACGCACAGGGTTAGTGACTCAGGAAGTTGGATGAAAATTTTTGGAAAGCAGTTTTTTTTCATTCAAGGATAAGTACACATTCTTTTCTTTCAACTAAGACGGATTTAACGTAATGCATTTGATTTGCTTTTTCTTGTTAGTAGTGAATATTTAGTTTTCTTTTCATTCATCCCATTTTCTACCTTTTTTCGTTAACAAACCTAACTGATTCCTTTGAATTGATTTTCGGTATCAAATATTCACGCTTCCATGAGAAGTTCAATATCTTTCAAACGATTAAAGTTCAGACCTGTTTTATTCACGATTTTCTATATTTTGACGAATTTTCCGATCAAATAACTAGAGCATTACTAAAGTTATTCATTTTTGTACAAAAATATGACAATCTAATTTGACATTATATTTTGACATCTATACATACTATACAAATTTTTCATCGAATACGTACAAACTCTAGTAAAACTTAAATTTTCATAGTGACAGGAAAAACCCAAAACCATTTAAATTTTGAGATAAAATTAATAGAATTTGCGAAAAGACTAAGTATTTGTCATACTTCCATACTGGTTAACAAGTTTTGGGAAACAGATGTAAGATATTTTAGGGCCTTACGTTGAATTTATTTTTTCATCTTTACTTTATATTCAAAAACCAGTGTAAAAAACCAACAAGCTTAGAATTCATCATTATTTGAAAATAATGATCAATAAGGCCTCATCCTTTTGATTTCTGATAAAATTTTGATATGTAGTTATCTAAAAAAAACTCATCTGAATTGAACAGTTTTAAAACCAAATAACAGGAGCTTAGGAGAATAGAATTTAACACTGATTACATAACACTAGTCAAAAGTGTTTCCTAGTCATATCCTTTTTACCCAATCCAAACAAAAATTGATTTGCTAGGATGCAGAGGTAACCTCGGTCCTAAAGCATGAAATATTATTCTTTCAATCCCTTTCTCTATTTTCCTTCTATCCATTGACTACTAGGACGTGGCCGGCGCCGTTATTGATGTATAAAGAGAGAGCATCAGTTTTGTTCATTGTGGATGTGCTGTCAATCCCAGATACCATTCATTTGACCTCTGGACAAAATTGATGGCCTCGGTCAATCACGGAGTAGCAACCATTGGCGATGTGGAATTAGTTCTACTGAGCCACGCCTGCGATCATGGAATTTGAAATGCGTTTGCTTAATATCGATAAAAATGTATTTAAAGTTTCACGAAACTTATAAAAAACTACTGATTGAGATTATATTGCATGTTGCATTTCGCGTTCAATGATTTAAGGTGGATGTGAGTAGTCAATTAAGCTAAGCTAAGCTAAGCTAACAACTTTGGTTCCCTTCGGCCAATTTCTTTTAAAAATAGTTTTTCTTAAAGCCTAAACTATGACAAATATTTCATCCGAAGACTGCATTTCAATTTAAGTTAAAACACAAAAGTTATTGAGCTTCAAAAAATAGTTATCTTTTTCAAGGTTGATATTCATCACTATTAATTACAGACACTGCTTCGAACAATTTGACGCAGCATTAACAGTGATCGATATCACTCTAAAAAAAGTTACCCCATTTTTGAAGTTCAATAATTTTTTTTTATCATAAGTCGAATCGAAATGCAGCCTTCGGATGAAATATTTGCTTAGTTTAGGCTCTGAGAAAAATCGTTTTCAAAAGAAATCAACCGAAGGGGACCAAAGTTATTCATGAAACACTGGATTTTCGTATTCCTCCCGGACAAAATGTTCCAAAATCCCATACAAACTTCAGGCTCGTTGAGCGACCCTTTTCCATGATCCGATCTGGCCCAAATTTGGCATGAGACCTTGTACTAGGCCTAGGATGAATTTAGACCTGAAGCCCATAAGATTTCACAAGCTTGAAATTTCTCATCCAAATTTGGGGCAGCCTAGTGTAGGTATTAAACAGATAAAAAAAAATAAAAAGCGCTGTTGTATGCAAGTGTTCTAAATTTTCTGAACGTTGCAACGCGTTGGGTAAAACAAAGTTTAGTGAAACGTTTGTTAGATTTCAGTAAAGATTAACAAACGTTTGGTGAAAAATTACCAAACGTCCGATGATATAATATTGAATTAATAAAATTCGAATTTCTTTCGGTTAAAAAATACCGGTATCCCGTTTTTTTTACCGAAAAATAGCTGTTATTCCCAGACGATAGGAACCACTTCAATCGATAACCACTGGCTGTACACAAATCATTCTTGATCTTAGTAATTTTCTAGCTCATGATATCAAATGATATCCGATCTCTATTTTTATTTAACTTTCCAAAACTTGTTTTGTTTATGGCTATACTTCCTGGAATAAAGCATTTGCAATTTTTTTGGGCTTAGAAATCGAACCGTTATCGGATTCATTGATTTGATTTTTTTATAACAGTTCGAAAACAAACGAAAAAGACATTTAACCACTGCACTGCCTTATAGAATTTATCTTAAGATTTTACGAACGAATATTTCAGCGCACATTAAACGCCGCAATTTATGCAATTCCCTCATTTTAATCACTTCATAGAATAAGGTATCAATGGTGTCGATTATTAGAAACCTTAAGCACAACCCGTTTGTTATCATGTATTCTAGTAGGAGGTAATGCTTCGAATGTAGTTTAACCTAAATTAAAACCATTCATGCCAGTTGTTGGGCAGAATTTTATTCCGATGATTCATCCGGGCACGATCATTCATTCCAAGTTGATTGTCGTACAATTGTTGATTACAATTCTCTCGTCTAGTCGTTTTTGAATACTTATGGTAGATATCTGTTTTCATTCTGTGGATAGGTGTATACAAACAATGGCACTAATGAACAGCAAACTTCGGCTTCATTGAGCGAATGCATGTTTCATAAGACTAGTTCAAATTTATTTGTGTTACAGTTCAGAGTTTATCTCAGAAATTTTTTAAATTTAAAAAATCTGCTCATTAAAGTTTGAATCCAGCGAAAATCTGTTGAAACATAATTCACTTATAAAATTTTCGTGATTTACCGTGAATCAATCTAGTGTCACGGTTAGTGGTGCAGCAAATGTGTCACCGTGCGATCGTGATCGTGAACATATCTCACCTCTGGGAGTGGCTTTTGCCCGTAGCAGCATATGAGAGCTATAACAATATGTTAGCTCAGTTGATCAATGCTGCACCACTACCTATAATGATGTCGGCAACAGTTCAACGTGTTTTTTCAGCTGGCTGCCAGCAATTAACTTCATTATTCACTTGAATTTGAACCACTGAGAGAAACGAATCGTGGCCACCGACTGGTCTACAGGTTAAGCTTCGAGCGCATTTTTCAGTTTGACCTTGTCGATTGATCTTGATTATTATCATTAATTTTTTTGTTCTGTTTCATTCACTTTCCAGATCCAGGATAAGCTTGAAGAAGTAGCGCCCCCGATAAAGCCAACGCGCCTCAACAATATTCCATTGCTGCGTGAAGTCGTCGATCGGTGCAGTTTGTCTCGGAATCCCCATGCCCGGGAACTAGCTCGAATATTCCGCTATCCACACTTCCGGGCCCTGATCGAATCCCACGACGAGGTCGGCGAGATCACAGTACAAAAGCTCCTGCATCCACCCGAGCCGGAATCGCCCGGAAGTAGCGGCGCCAGCAGTTCCGAGGAAATAGACGGCGGAGGCCCATTGGCTTCAGCAACGATCACCACATCCACGACGGCCAGCAAAAAAGGCAAGGGCGGAGGGATGCCGGGGGAAACGATCAAAATGGTCGGAATCCGGCGGAATCCGAACGAACCCCTGGGGCTCACCGTCGAGGTGGACGATCACGAGCAGCTGGTGGTGGCCCGAATCATTGCCGGTGGGATGATCGATCGCCAGGGCCTTCTGCATCCGGGTGACGTCATCTTGGAAGTGAACGGAGTCGAGGTGCGGACACCGGAAGATCTACAGACTGAAATTTCCCGGGCCAAGGAATCGGTCACCCTCAAGATCGGTCCCAGCCTGGAGGAGGAGATGAAATCTGCCCGCATTGTAATGGCCGGTGGCAAGGTAAAAAGTGGGAAAAATTTAGAGCCAGGGAAGAAACTGACGGTAAGTGACGTGTTTTTTATGCTTTTTTATTACATTTCTTTCTAGCTCGATGTAGCTTTTAGCAGTTAAATAGCTTTTTTGCCAGAATCAGTTGATCGTAGGTAATTATTTGGACTTTTTAAGTTTGCGGTGTTTCATTTGAAATTTTGTTGAAGTGTGGTTTTAGTTTGATTTTTATTATATAGTTTTTACAAGTTTATTTAAAATAAGAGTTTTTTTTTCAACAAACTGGATTGAAATTTTGAAGTTATTTTACAGCAGCTTGATCTAACAAATGCTGAAGTGTTTTTTTATACCTCTAGCTTGTAGGGTCTTTTTCATTTTTCAAAGCTAGAAAAACATACACTGCGTTTTTTCAAGTTTTTCAAGTTCTTGAACTTGGCATGGAAGACCAAGAGAGATTGTGAATAATGTGTAGCGATGAGATGAAGAATGTACAGAATAAAATTAAAAGTTATAAAAATAAATAGATACATGGCAACACTGAAATAGCAGCTTCAAACTGTAAACAAAAACACAAATCAGTAATTGGTCTAATCTTCTGAGAGACGGGCGTATTAAAGCTAGATTTTAAATTATGATTCATAATTAATCGTCAGTTCACGACAGATATCTCACATTACGACTATTTCTGTCGGACGTGTTAAAGCGAGATTCGGAATTAGGACTCGCAGATTCGAAAGGCTGCTGCTTTGTTTGTTTTGAAATGATCCCAGTTTCGGTAAATAATACGGATTGAAGAAGCGCAGATTAGAAAAGCTTTGTTTGTTCTGAAATGACGCCGTTCCGGTAAATAAAACGGACTGAAGTGCAGATTAAAAAGGCTGCGGCTTTCACGGAGAAAAAAGTATTGTATTCCAACAATAATCCTCTTATATTCAATCATATATCTGATTGCTTCTCGGCCAACTATAATTAGCGAAATTTCAACAATACGTATAATGGAAAATCTGATTGATTTCGTACATTAAACAATGTATGTAATACATTCAACTATAGATGTATGATTAATTTTGTGCATTCAATTATAAATATAATAGACTGTAATGCACGATTGCTGTCATAAATCCAACAATAATTATAGAAGAATCAACTGTAATTATATGATTGATTTAATAATAAATATGATAGATTCAACTATTATAATATAATTGATTTAATTATAAATATGATTGATTCAACTATAATAATATGATTGATTTAATTATAAATATTGTAACTTTAAATTATGTTTATTTTGGATGTTATCGTATCTAAAGCGTTTTTTTTGGAATAATTTTATGGCTACGTTTTATTTTCTTTTAATTTATTATTTCAGCTTTTTGCATCTAGTTCGTTTTAGCCGCCATGATGCTAAAAAACCTGACCGGATATCCCGATATCCACGTCCTGGTTCCTCCGCTGTTGATCTTTTTGCATAGTTTAATTTACTATATTTATAGTTCAATACCAAGAATCATACATTTGTTGTTGCCGCAGCCCGTGGCGTAGAGGATAGCCTTCATGTCGTGTTTGTGTTCTCTTTAAAAAAAATCTATCATATTTACAATTGAATCAATTATACTATTACTGTTGAATCTACCGTATTTACAGTTGAATCTATTATATTTATAGTTGAATTCCTAAAACCAATTATACAATTGTAGTTGAATCTATCATATTTTCAGTTAAATCAATTATACCATTACAGTTGAATTCATTTCATTCATAATTGATTGCGTAAAGCCAATTATCAGTTTGTAGTTGAGTGTCTTGTATTTAACTATAAATTGAGTCTATTGTATTTAACTATAAGATGAGAAAAATCAACTACGTGTTGATGATTGGTATAACTAGCTGAAATAATTAGAACAACTGTGGTCTTTTTTCTCCATGTTGTTTTGAAATGATGTCAGTTCCGGTAGATAAGACGTTGTTTTATTTATTTTGAAACTTCATTTAACTTCTTCCGTTCGGAATTTCGTAGAATTTTAAAACTTCTTACCGAACGACTCGTCTCTGCAAAATTTTCCATTTTTTTTGTTCCCGACGCGCAAACTAGTTTTCTCATATAAAAAACTTCTCCATTCAATTTTAAATCAAACAGATATAATTTTACATTGTTTTTCATAAAAATTTCATTAATCGCTTGGTGTGAAATTATATCAAAACATTTTTTATCTTTTTACTTTAAAAAAAGAGGTTGAAAATTATATCTTTTTTCAATTACACTTGTGAAAAAAACAGATTCCTCGTGTTTTAGATTCCGTATATTTTTGAAAATTTTTTGCTGCGCAGAATTACAAAAGACTGTTATTTGTCGCTGTTTTTTTTTCTAGTAATAATATTAGCGTGTCGTATAAAATGTCAAGTGTTTTTTTTCTTAACTTTAAAAAAATATCTATTCACCTATTTTTTTTTGGATCTTTTTTGTATGAAAGAGCATTCGAAAATGTATATTTTGGTTTATTTTCAGTTTTTGTCTTTTTCAGCAAACGAAGAAAAAAGCCAAAAAGTAATTGAAGTCCAGCCCGATCGAAAAAGGCATAACATACGCGTACGTCTACTATGATCAAAAGTTTACAAACAACCAGAAAATCGTTTAAGTGTTGTTTTTATATGCCAAAAATATCAAAGCACGTACAATACATCTATGATACGGTTGCCAGGTTGCCCGATTTTATCCGGTTTGGCCCGGATATTTCATACAAAATTTGCGGACAGTTTTGTTCGGGCCGATTGCCCGGATTTCATTGAAAAAGCTCGGACTTTGCACGGATTTTTCACTTTCTTGACAAATCAAGCGAAAAAATTGTGTTGCAAGTTTTATAAAAAAAATCATAAAAAGGTTTTTCGGAAGCCTAGAATACGATTTTAAATCTGTCAATGAATTTTTAATACATCATTTTTTTCATAGATTTTTTTTAACATGATATTTATTGATTTGTTTCTGAGTTTAAACAATTTTTTCCAAGATTTTGCCCGGATTTTTGGTCGTCAATTTTGGAATCAAATGCTCAGATTTTGACAGGTTTTGTCCGGCCCGTGAATGTACATTCAGGTTGCTACATGTACGGATCTATCTAGAAAGGTACAGACTTCTAAACTAATTTTTTGTACAGATTGCGTACGTGCAGATGACAGATTTTAAAAATTTGGTACAGATTTGTAAAGATTTTTTGTCTTTGGTGTAATTTATAGGGTTGCGCTTTACAAACACTGGAGTTGTAAAAATAAAGCAATTTTTGTAATAATTGCATCGAGTTTTCATATATCGATGGTACAGATTTTTCTCATAAAGGTACAGATGAAAAAGATTTATTTACTTAAAAGTACAGATTTTAATGTGGCAATACTGCGCTCAGGGTATCGATGAAATAAAACCATTTTTCCCAGTTGCTTTTTGGCAGTCGTTTTTGGGTATGAGAATATTTGAGATACCTACTATATTTTATGATTTGAAATCTTATTTTATTGTTTCAGGACTGAGCAAAAATGTATTTATTATTCTTTTGTAAGTACTTTTAATGCTATTCCTCATCGCGGCGTTGAGTTTTTTTATTCTTAAGAAATTTTGTATACAGACATTTTTTTTAAATTATCTTACAATTTGCACCAGGTGTCTTCAGAATTTTCCCATAATTACAAATTTTGTTAATTTTGCTGACTGTTTTTTTGACACGAGAGTTTTAACAGATTTACAAATTTTTACTATGTTAGATTTTTGTGGTTCGATCTGTCCTTAAAAAATAAACTTATTCATATTTCAAATGCACATAATTTTGTTTTTTTTTTCAACGAAAAACACAAAATAGCACATAAATCCGCATTGGAATTTTAGCAGCTTTTCAAATAAATTTAAAAAAAAAACAATCTTCTACATGAAAATCGTAAAAATGTTTTTATTTTGCATTGCTTAGCTTCTGTTAGAAGCGCACGCAACCTGAATATATGAGCTAATGAGAATTGTTCGTTTTCCACACCTAAATAAATATTTCATTACTTCTTTCATAACTCTTGAAGAGGTATTTTTTTTCACGAATAAAAAGACTCGGAAAATATTTATTTTATCAATCTAATATAAATCATGTGTATTTTTGAATCGGAAAAATTAACCATATTTGAAATTTTGGGGACATCTGAAGACTCTCGACGCAAACCGTGAGATAATTAAAAAAAATCCATGCTTAAAACATTTTTTAAAATCTTGGCTTTTATTATGAACAGATGTAATACTGAATGCAAAAATCTGAATCTGCATGATTTTTTACTTAGCATGTTTTTATAAAATTAAGATATTTGAATAATTTATTCAAGAATATTGTTGTTCTTTTTTTAGCAATAACTTCGAATGAAATGTAATCAAGTTCATAAAGTAAACTGCTTTAAAAACAAGTGTTACTGCCTACTTTTTTTTTGGATTTTTAAGGATATTTTCTTGATCTGAATTTAAATAAAAGCAGAACTGTATGCATTATCTTGTTCATTCCGGGATTGGTTTGAACATCCAAGAACTTTGGAAAGAATCATAAACAATAATTTGGCAGAATTTGTACAAGCAATTTTTAAACGAATGGTCTGCCTGAGTTGTTTTTGCTGATTTTTTTTCAACCCATTTGCAGTGTTTTGTTCAAGTGTGCTTTCTGCTGTTTTGCTTCGCCGTTTGCGTTATTTTAGAGTTGTACAATACTGTTTTGAAGCCTTTGCACCAAGCAAAAGAACACGAGTGATCCGTTGTGAGCAGATCGTCACAAGCAACTGTGTAGAAGATAAGTACACCTATTTGATGTTAAATATTTTGTTTAGGTAAATAACGTTGTATTTCTGATGTTATTTAAAGGAGATGACGGAAACTGTATATAAGATTTGTTGATCAGGCTAAAAAAACACTTCTTCAATGTTTTAAATGTTAGAAAACCCATTTTGAAAAGCTAGATTACAGATGAACTAAGAGAAGGTTGAAAAATTGTCCACAATTAAAGGTGTCTAGAATTTCAAATTCAATTTGATGTAAATAAAGGTACAGTGTCGGAAATAACTTTGAGACCACTTCTCACTAAAATCGAATCAAGGATCAATACCTACTTTAGGGCTAAACAATAAATGTTATTTTTTTTTGTTTAGTTCATACAGTTATTAATCTCACAAACAACATCATACGATTTGTCTTAGGAAGCCCTAAAATTGAATGACCTTATTACAAAATACGAAAATTTTTCTAAAAAGTGCGACAAAATATATGACTATTTTTTATGGTTCGATAGTCTTTTTGGCCATGATATTTAACTGACAACCTCCAGTTCCCATTTTAGCATTGATTTTCTTAACTTTTTGCACATAACTTCGCCATGGTGCCTCAACGACAAAAAAAAATGATACCAGTCCTGAAGGTCTGGAGTGAAATGACACTTGGTATACCCAGCCAAGTTTACTCACCTATAGTTCTTACCCTGAAATCCATCAGAATTCTCTGACCTTTGGTCCCCAAACCGCGGTTGAGCTGGAAGATTACTATTAGACGAATCATCCTTTTCAGCAAATACTCTTCTCTCGGCGACTCAAGGTCTGATATCTTCTCGTGATGACTCGAGCTCCACACTACTGTTCGAAGTCTACTTGACTTAACTGATTCGCCTGACGCCGGATAATCTGCTATTGTAAGTACTTTTTCCCAACGATATCCACTACGGAGAAGGTCATTTCTTATCTTCGCAGTTTCACTTGAATAGAAAGGCGCTTCTCCCAGGATTTGAAGGTTCTTACAACAAAGACTTCACTCCATTCCGACTCCGGTTTGGGATGAGCATGTTTCAACAGATCGCCTCAACTTCTGCTTTGCCGACGACATTGACATAGTCGGCAGATCATCTGCGTCTGTGGAGATAACCTACCACAAACTGAAACGCGAAGCAGGAAAGATTGAGTTGATGGTTATACATCCAAGGCGAAGTATACGCCAGCCTGCGGATCCGAGACCGACCGAGTCTGCTTGTCCAGTAATAACAAGGTCAAGATCGACGGCGACGACCTTGAAATGGTCGAAGACTTCGACTTTCTCGACTCAAGGATGACCGAAGACAACGACGCCAGCCGTGAGATCCAGCAGCGAATGAGCTGCGTTATACCTTCATGGATTCCACAAGCAACTGCGGCCGAAAAGACTCGCACGAAGTGTAACCTGTACACGACGCTCATTAGACCGAGATTATTCGAGTGAAGAGTTTTAAGAATCATCTTTGATGACGTCCAGGAGACCGGAATGTGGAGGCGAAGGATGAACCGCGAGCACACGCGTCTGTATGGAAAATCTAGTATCCAGAGTGCCTTATCCCATGGTTATAAGACACTTAACTTGTTTCGTGCAACTGGCTAATAAGTGACCAGAAGTACTACACTATCTTTACTCAATGCGCTTTGTTGTACCGACCGACTCTTGTTTTGCATTCCAAGGCACGGCGAGTCACCGCCTCCCTCCATTTTGCTACTCAGGGTTCATGGGTGCTATTGGGTGACTCGTGATACAATATTACAAGTAACATGCTACCTTCTACGCTACTAATTTTGATTCCCACCTCAAACGGTTTAGCGCTATCTTTTAATAGTTGCAGGTCTATTCGCACTAGTGCGCTTCAAAGCATAACTCTAAGTCGAATACACTTCAACAGCGACGACCTCGCATCTCTACGACTCAAGGCCCTCATGGACTTTTTGTCCTTAGTGTGCTAAATCGAGAGTAGCTTAACCTAACACGCGCTGTCACAGCACACGCACGGAACTCGACGCAACTACTCCTAATATTCCTGACGAAGGCGATTCTCAAACGAAGAAGGTATTGTCTTATCCCCGCACTCCCCGCTGGTAGAGTTATCTTACCACGCTGTCGACGTCTTCTCGAGATCCACTACGCAGAAGGTGTTGCCTTATCGTAGAAGGTTTACTCGTGGGATCGTACACACTCTATTCCAAAGTCCCTCTACGACGGGATATTCTATGCCATTTCGCCATACCGTATCTGTGATGATACACTCGCACCTTGTTTCGACGCTACACGGACACTTCCGACAGCGTATCGACGACGACAACGAGTATATGCCGACCGACTCTTTCCTTTAGTTGGTAACCACAGGTGGTAAATCCCGGTTTACAGATTGTATTCCAAGGCACGGCGAGCCACCGCGTCCTCCCAGTTTGCTACTCTGAGTCCATAGGTACAATGGGAAGACTCATGATTTACTCCGTGTATACCTCATATTTACTCCCTGAGCTCCACCTGGGGCCGCAGAGCTAGTTCCCACCTCGAACTGTTTGACACACTATGCTTCAATAGTCAGAGGTCTATTCGCGCTAGTGCGCTCCAAGGCAATACTCATAGACGAGACCACTTTCAGCAATACCTCTCATCATTACGACTTGAAGTCTGAACTCTCCTCTAACGACTTGAGAACCGACATCTCTCCTCTTACGACTCGAGACCCGACCTCTTAACGTAAATACTCGAAGTTGACCACTCAAACATCTCCTCTTGAGGACTCGAAGCCTGACCTCTCCTCTAACGACTCTAACCTCAGGATTTGACCTCTGGGGTTTGTGAGATGGCTATTCCATAGCCCATTCCTCGGCCCACATATTAAAGTAGTTTTTCAGTTCTTCAAGCGAACATACAGTTCCACCAGCAATTCCCCCTCTATTGTGGCTCGTCCAGTTGTTTATTCCGGATGGCCACCTCTTTACAGACGGTGAAGGTTCCACTGGAGTTCCTTGCGCCACGTTTAAGCTCCAGGATGACCTCACCGGTGCGAGTCCGACGGATTCTTCGGACGTTGTTGCCGTGATTCGCGCTCGTAGGCTTGTCTGCATTTCCTGCAGGATCTTCTTCCCTCTTTTTAGAGCTGGCCACAGGGTCCTCCCGGATAGAATGGTCCTGGGCTATTTTCTTTGGTTTCCCGGGTCTAAGTTCTCCTGAAGACCCTCTCTTTGGGTGGATGGTATCCGCCCTCAGAGAGTCTCTGCCGGGCCGCGCTCTTTAGCTTTGGCCTCGGGTTCTGCAAGACGTTTCAGCACAGCGAAAGCTGCATCACCCTGATTAGCTTTTCGCGTATATCCTTATGGATGTTGGACTTGCCCTTCAAATATTCCACAAGGTCAGCGATGCCAGCCATGGTGTCACGAGTTCCATCGTTGCTTCCGGGTCTTGGAGCTCAAGCTCTTCCTGTACGGCCTCGTACGAGTCCGCACGCACCATCGACTCGCCGTTAGGTCCACTGGGTTGGCAGGTTGCCTGACCCGTGAGCGCCTAAGGCTACTCCATCCTAACGAATTTCGGCTCTTGCTCTTCTCCGTTCCATCATCTTTCCGTATTTTCGATATTTTATTCTTTTTGAATCCCACAAGCTGCTAGGTAAAAATATGGTCCACTGCGCCAGCGACCTGCTTAGCTCAGTAAGGGCTAGTATACTGTGGCGTATGTCCTGGTGCTTCACATGCTACCGTTTGTGACAGACGTGATTTGATGACCTGCCAGCCTTCCGAGCTCATCGGCACGGTCTAATGTACTGGGAAGATTTCTCAACCTAGTCAGCAGCACATCTTAGCCGACTCTAACCCGACTCACTAGCACAGTCCTTGGTACACGAGTAGGCACATGCTAGTACAGCACTGACAGTGCTTTGTGATTATTGGGCGTTGCTCCTTTACGCAACAGATGGGTATCAACTGCACGGCTCCATCGATTTCCTAGGCGTTTTTGCCCAAATCGGTACCCAAACCTCAGTTTTTCCCATCTGTCGCAATCATATAGAGAACGTGTTCACCATATGGGTCAGACCAAGGGTGATACATTAGACTGAGTCGATTTGGGGTCATTTTGGAATTTCTCAAACCCTGGGGTCTTAAAAGCTTCGTCTTGGTCCAAAACTCATCCATGATTTTTTGAAACTTTTTGTAAATTTTCAAGTAACGTTTACATGAGTAAATTTGAACTTTTAGGTTTGTATGGGAAAATTGTATATTTTGTACTGAAAAATCAACATCATTTTTGTTTCGTCTGTGGAACCGAGCCATATGATGGTTTTTGTGCCAATTTATAAAATTCCTAGCGTAAATTTTCCGCTGAATAACTTTGTCGAAGACCGTAACTTCATATTCTATTAGGAAAACAAGTTATTAGCTGTTTAACAGGAGTATATCTTTTCGCATTGATTGACAGTAAATTCAATTGACATCACTGCTTGAGCCTCGCGAAATGTTGCATGGAAAGTAGTCACGCAATACCTCGCTAGGCACCCTGCAGTGATGTCAATTGAATTTATTGTTTATCAGTGCGAAAATATATACCCCTGTTAAACAGCTAACAACTTTTTTTCCTAATAAGATACGAAGTTACAGTCTTCGACAAAGTTGTTCAGCGGAAAATTTCCTTTAGGAATTTTATAAATTGGCACAAAAACCATCATATGGCTCGGTTCCACAGACGAAACAAAAATGATGTTGATTTTTCAGTACAAAATATTCAATTTTCCCATACAAACCTAAAAGTTCAAATTTACTCATGTAAACGTTACTTAAAAATTTTGCAAAAAATCATGGATGAGTTTTGGACCAAGACGAAGCTTTTTAGACCCCAGGGTTTGAGAAATTCCGAAATGACCCCAAATCGATTCAGTCTAGTGATACATACCATATGTTACAACTGGAACTTTGTCGAAGCAGTGAATTCGAGTCCGGTTGGTCGACATGGCAAAGGATTTTCTTAGCACTTGGACGTGAATTTTTTTATGTCAAGTACCACCAACCAATGCTTAGCAACATAATTAGTCTACAAACAATTTAAGCAGACCTGAACGAAATAAGTATCAGGATGAAATCTCACTGGGTTGAAATTCAAATGCTTCAACCAACGCTATTTTTCATGGTAAAAACTACTCTTCCATCTCTTAGTTCATCTGATTATCAAAGTTGCAGTAAAAAAATTCGAATGTACAGTTCAAATCCACGAATAGGATAGTTAAGTTTAGTATTCATAAACATAAGACATACTTCTAATATCAAAAACGTGCAATAATTGATCTTAATCTCAATCACCATCTCCTACAGTGCTACATGCGGGCTCTGTTCGATTACGATCCGGCCGAGGACAATCTGCTGCCCTGCCAGGAGATTGGCTTATCATTCCAGCGGGGTGACATCCTGCAGATCATCAACGTGAAAGATCCCAACTGGTGGCAGGCCCGTCATGCCGGCGAGGACGGATCCATTGGGCTGATTCCATCGCAGGAGCTGGAGGAACGTCGGCAGGCCTACGTTCCACCGGAGGCCGACTTCGTCCACAAGATCAGCATTTGCGGAACGAGGGTAGAGTTTTGAAATTTTTGAATTCGAAACATTATTTTTTATTTTTTCGAAATTTCTCTCAATTCTAGATCTCTAAGAAGAAACGTAAAACGATGTACAAAACTAAGCAAAACAACGAATTCGATAAGGCAGATCTGATGCTGTACGAGGAAGTTACCAAAATGCCACCCTTCAAGCGGAAAACTTTGGTCCTGGTCGGTGTTGCTGGGGTGGGTCGTCGAACGTTGAAGAACCGGCTGATCAACAGCGATCCGGATAAGTTTGGCTCGGTGTTACCACGTAAGTAAAATTAGTCTAAAAAAACTTTTTCGAGATTTTTTTAAACAATCTAAATTACAGATACCACACGACAGCCGAGACCCTTGGAGGAAAGTGGCAAGGCCTATTGGTTTACCGATCGGGAAACCATGGAAGATGAGATACGGCTGAATAACTTCCTGGAGCATGGATCACACAACGGTAATCTTTACGGAACACATTTGGACTCCATTCGGGACGTCATTCGACAAGGTTGGTCATGATTAGTTTGTCGGTTGGTGGTTTTAAGAGTTTTACTAACCGCTGTAATGTTTTAGGTAAAATGTGCGTCCTGGATTGTTCGCCGCAGGCTTTGAAAATTCTGCACAACAGTGCCGAGTTTATGCCGTACGTGATCTTCATTGCCGCCCCCGGGATGGAACAGCTTAAGCAGCTGTACTCGGAACGTCGATCCGCCCAGGGGTCCATGAGAAGTTTGCAGGTTCGAACATTTGTTTCATTTCCTTAAACAATTTGTGGAGTTTTGTTTATTTTGTTTTTTTTTTATGAATTTTTATAACATCTAATATTTTTCAACATAATATGTCTTTTTAAGCATCATAACACAATTAACAGACGACGTATTACAGGACACGACACTTAACGTTCTTACAAACGGAAAAAAGGATTCAAAATTACCTTTTTTGTCGACCGGTTTCGGGCTCGATGTTGCCCATCTACAGGACGATGTCCGAGGTCGGACATCGTCCTGTAGATGGGCAACATCGAGCCCGAAACCGGTCGACAAAAAAGGTAATTTTGAATCCTTTTTTCCGTTTGTAAGAACGTTAAGTGTCGTGTCCTGTAATACGTCGTCTGTTAATTGTGTAGTTAAGTTCTTACGTTGGCACAAATCCGCTTGAAAATGAGTAAGCATCATAAATTATAAAATATTAACTACTTTGAACATGTTTCAAAACTAAGGTTGCCAGAGTGCCCGGTTTTATCCGGGCTTGCCCGAATATTTAATACGAAAGTTGGGAAATAAACGGGTGCCCGAAATTCATTGAAAAAAGCCCGGATTTATTCAAAAAAGGGGTAGGCTAAACATACTCCAAATATTAGGAAAAATTGGGCCTATATGTGCAAAATGAAATTCCGGAGCAAGTTTTATAACAATAATTTTAAAGGTTTTTTTGGAAGTCTAAAAATAATGAAATTTTTCAAGATAGTGCTCAAATTTTTGGGTGACAATTTCGAAATCGGCAACCTTATTCTAAACTTTCTATGGAAAACGCGAAAGTTTGTTCGGGGAATGACACTTTTTTCTCCACATGCGATGCAAAACAAATGTCAAAGTATGAAATTTCCTGGATAATGTTCAAGCTAAATTTTAAAAAAGATTGTTATACGATAGGAAAAGACAAAAACATTGAAACGTTGCAAATAATTCAGTCTTATTTTTCATTAAACGAATCTAGCAACACTGTCAGATTGCCAGAAGCAAAGCGTCCAATGTTCAGAAATGTCTTTCTATAAGAGGTTGGCATTAAAAGGCAATTCGCTTGTTAGTCCGCTACATTTTTTTTGTATCTTTATTATTAAAATTAATATCTGAGGAACTTACGGCTAGTAAAACTCCATCACCTTGTAGAAAATAACATTCATCAAAATTCTTGTTTGAATAATTGCACCTAGTTGCAGTTTGTACATCCGTTACTTCACCAGAAATCTTGTGAGAAAATAAATTTGTCAACAAAAAAGTAGCAGTCTAATAAGCGATTTGCGATTTAACGCCAGACACTTGAAAGGAGTTTGTCTATCCACTAGTAGAAAAGTTTGGTAAAAAGATAATTAAAAACGAATATTATCTAACAAAAACGGAGCAGACAAAGCGGTTAGCTTTTTAATACCGAAAACTGCTTTCTATCGGAAAGTTATTGAATTGAAGTTCTTGAAATGATCAAATAAATTGATCTACAAAAACAATTCTACCATTTGCAAAAAAAAAATGTTTAAGGATTATAGAAAACTTAGTGACAATGAAGTTCTAGTTTTTCAAAAAATCTTCTTAAAAAAAGGGTTTAATTAGTTTATGTTCTTAAAATTTCTCATGAAGAACGAATAAAACCTTACAATAAAATGTACAAATAAAATTGTTGACCAAGTTTAAGCATTTCCGATCGAGCTGTTTTCGAGTCCGGAATAATTGATGATTTTTCTTTCAAAAACATGGCTAACTTGAAGTGCTTCCATGTCGAATTTCTTGTTGACATTGAATAATGATTTTCCCGATGCTTTACATGATAATTTTTTACATTGACAATACTTCAATTTGGAAAGTATCGTAAAGAACGGCGTATAACTTGTTTAGTTGAACCTTAAAAACTTTTTTAAAGTCTTCGTTTATCTGTCTACAGCAAATAATACCTTTGTAACAATTGATAAGTAATTTCAAGTAAATTTCTAACACTTTCTTACACGAAGTTACGAGGTGCAAAAATAGCTATTAAGATTTGAATATTCATCGGGTAGGTATGTTCTTCTCCCTCTTTTCAAAATTTGTAGGAAAACTTTAACCTCGATTTGCTTTTAGAATGCTTATTCCTTATGCTTGAATTTCTATTTTTTTGATTCAAAAGTCAAAACTCACAACTTTTAAACTAATCCGCTCTTGAGTATCAGTGTTGACACTATTGGAAGTTCCGCGGCTTTTAACTATATTCGGGTGCATCCAAATAAAAAAAAATCTTAGCGGAATCCTCAATTAAATCTTTTGTTTTGCATCATTACTATTTTATGAACGCATCTTGAAAGCCCAGAAAAAAAACTCTCAGATCAGATCTTGACGTCACTTGACTAGCACCCACTTTTGGAAACGAACAAGCAGCTGCTAGCGATAATTTATTTATTTACCCCGAAAGTGCGATGTTGAATTTAAGTGTTAGAAAATCTGAGAAATCGCGAATTGCAAATAGTTCGAAAATCTTTTGAATATTCGTCACAAATTCTGTGTTTCGTATTTTGACAATCTAAAGATGCGAAAATGTGTCGAAATACGTCATCTTTCCAATCTTCATTTATCAAAATTTACCTAGTGTGACTTAAACAATTATTACGGTTCATTGATTAAAAAATGCGGTTTTTGCACTACTTTTTACATTTTTTGTGGTCATGATCTTAAAAACAATAAAAAAAACAGATCCTTATGCGCAACGTATAGCTCCTAATTTCAGCATCAAATAAATTTTTTTTGAGCATTCTGTAGCTGATCTACAGCCTTTTTCCGAAGCATGTTTTTTCGGATTTTTTCCTTAGTCTTTCAATGACGGGAAACTGAAGTGTTGTAGCTGACTAATTTCAGTGAAACATATTTGAGAAACATTACGAAATTTCCTAAACTATAAATTTTTATAAAAATCGGTTAAAAACAAGAGATAGAACGGTTTTAGTCAAGAGTGTCAAATTGACACTCCAGGAACTCTAACGGGTAAAAATTTCTGGGACGGATGAGGGTTAATGAAGGATTCTTCAATCAGAGTTATTTATCCTTAAATTATGTTATAAGAAATCACTGCATCAATTTAAGCACCTCCTGCGCAGTTTTTCGCTAGAGAGGTACAAATCTGCTATCTGTCGTTTTTATATATAAGCGACATCAGGTTAGGGTGCCATGAAATTTTTTAGATTTCAGATAAAATTACTGTTAAATAAAAAAAACATTTGAATTACTTCAATGGAATGGAAAAGATTATTTTCAATAATATAAAAAAAAAATCCAAGTATTGAAACTGCCATTCAGCTATTGAAAAAGATGTCCGTTTTTTGAACACAAGTGTCTTATTATACCGATACCTTCAGAGCAATGATATTGATTCTAAATTGAAAAACTTTTCTATATTTTTATCAATAAATTTCATATTTACAGTAAGCATTCCAGATTTTCCGGTTTCATTCGAGCGTTTTCGGATATTTAGTGCAAATATCTCCGTATTGTCCCGGATGCCCAGTTTTGCCTGGATCTAGTCACATTATATGCTAAATTTACAAAAAAAAAATCAAATTGCATTGATAAGTTTTAAATTTCTGGTCCTAATCCGAATTTTTAAGGAATTATTTTTATCCAAATTAATTAGAAAATTAGAACACAATTTGATGTGCTTCGACGAAAAATGAAAAGTTGTAATTGAAATTCTCCTATCTTTTTGGTAATTTTTCTTTAGTAATGGATAATTTTTTAACAGGTTCGACCGGAGTTTGCCCGTTTTTTTGTATTTGAATATTTGCCTGGATTTTGCTAGGTTTAAAACAAAATCTGCCGGAACTGTTCAGCCCGGAAACGTGCGCTGGAAAATTTCTGGAATGCTTAGTATAGAATCACATAGTTTTTGGCACCGCTCGTACTCGATTCACTCAGACGAGTACACATAAAGAAATTCTAGAGCAGATAATTTTAATTTCGTTGAGAAAAAAACGGATTTCAATATGAATTAAAACCTCATAAAATCTGCCAGCCTATCTTTACATGTTAACTTCATGTCTCTCCTTTACGCTGATTCTTATTTATTATGAAAATAAAAAAAATCCTGGGGTAACTATGGTAACAATCGTGACTATGGGAGATTACCATATAAGCAAACGGACAAACATATTTCAAAATGTGTTTAATAACTCGACTGCCATTTCTTTTTGTTACGATCGTAAGATTATAAGTTGAAATTTTACGATATTTTTTTTGGAATTTTAAAACGATTGGTTTATTCATCCCAGTTTCACGGTCACATTTTGGAAGTGGCTTAGGTTTATAGAAAACCCTTTCATTTTCTAAACACTTATAGCCAGCTCTTATTGAAAAAAAAAACTCGTTTGAAAAGTTAGATTAATAAAGGTAGCCCATTAGGGTGAATATGTTCAAAATAGGGTGACCTGAAAAGTCGACGCTCGTTTTATATTTACCTTTCATGAAGGTAGGTCCAAAAAACTGACCATGGTGCAATTCTCAAAAAAGCTCCAAATCTCTGTATCATAACTAAACCAAAGATAGTAGTTATAAAGATACCCATCTCTTAACATTTTTCATATAAATTCCAAAAAACATCCTTTCTACAAACATCAGCGCCATCTACTGACGAAGGTCAAATTTTTCACAAATTATGTTTGATGATCGTAGCGTGTGTAAAAAATGACGTAAACGTCAGTTAATTAACTCATAATGCAATCTGATAATAGTTTAGTCAATTTCATTTAAAAACTATGCATAATACACTCTGAAGTAATTTGATGCAATTTTGAAGAAACATGTGCAACTAACTCAATAAAATTTAGTAACTCACAATGAAATTCCTCTATTGAGAACGTTGAACTAAAATTAAGAACTCAATTTAGTAAAACTTAAGGGAGTCAGTTAGAAAAATTCCGTAATTCAAAGTGCTATATGAAAGAAATTGCTGTACCAAATTCTACAAATTTGGTATTTTCGGTCACTCCAAGTGCCGTGTTTAATTTTGAAGAAGATTATTTCATACAAAATATTATAAATTTTGAGTCTTTCTTAAAGTGTAACAATCGCACTGAATGTTGGTTTTTGTGTGATCTTTTGCTGTCACAAATAGCGGCCATCGTGTAGCAAAATAACAAAATTTATACTGATTTCACATGTCGTACAAATGCAGCGATCCATAGGTTGGATGCTGTGTTTAAATACTTCCAATTGAGTACATGTTTCTTATCGTATCATAAAAACTGCAATACATGAGTTTTCTCTGCTAACAGTGTCAACTGATTTTTAGTTGCATTTATGCCGTTATATTTGATGGTGTCGCTTATTTTTTTGTCTCCCGGTTTTCGTAAGAGTGAGAAATCTTTATATGAACCATTTTTGACTAAACTCTTATAATTTTGTAAAAATATCCACTTAAAACTTGAATAAAATCAACAGGAATTAAATGATCTCGTCTGAAAACTTTGATTATTTCCTTTTTTCTGATTTTCTTCATTTTCCCATGCTTTTTGGCTTTCTTACAGAAAGGCATAGCGAACGGTCAGTTGGGGATATCATTAATTAAGGGTCCAAGACCCCACTTTGTATATACCAATCGACTCACCTCGACGACTTACAAAGATGTCCGTGGATTTGTATGTTCCATTGAAACGTTCTTACCACCCTAACTCCTATTCTAGGTTTTACGATTTTGATGAATTTAGTTTAAAAAATTGGATTTTTTTTTCCTGTAGGTCATATCTTAAAAACAAAAAAAAAAAACAAAATTGTTTAAAATTGTTCTATTCCATAGTAAATATCATGCTTATGTTGGCTCCAAAAAAGGTAGCCATTTGCTCAGCAGCAGTCACTAAATTAATTACAAAGGCGATCGAAAATTTGACAAAAAGTTTATCAAACAGCCGAGAATTGATCCCACGCCATGTATCAAGAGTTTAGGAGGCTAACCCCTTGACCACTATAGTGCACTAGTGAGCGTCGAGAAATGTGGCTCTCAAACTTAAACAGTTTGAAATATTTTGATAGTAAATCGTTGAATATCAGTTCGCTTATCCTCCAAAAACCGTACTGGCTATATTTTTTTTATATTGAGTTTAGTAATTTTTGCTTTTGATTTTCTTTAACCATAATCTTTTTTATAGATTAATCATATAGAATTCAGAAATAAGGAATTCATTATTGTTTCATATGTTTCCAAAGATAATTTACACTCTGTAAGAAAGCCTCCAATCCACTGTTAGGTGTATTAAATCGGGTTTTCATATTACATCGCTTACTCGTTGAAGCCTGAACACTTTTTTTTACGGAGATTAACGTTTACAACAATATATTGAACATAGAAGTTTTTCGTTATCAGTGATCCAAAATGTGCGTTTTTAGTAGTTCTTTTCAAACATATATATTTTTGCAATTTTTCTCCATTTTTCAATGGAATGGGAGAGTTTGAAATTTGAAATTATCTCAATCAAAATGTCTTCTTTCTATTGAAAATGTATTAGATTTTTTTCCCAATTATTGTCTGCGTGATCTCCCACAGTACAACATAGTGCCATGTTATGTTGATTTGCTGTGTTTTCTGTGCTACTTTGATCCTGAGGTTTGACAGCTCTGTGCGCTGGTGGCGACTTCCCTTGAAAAATAAGCCTTTTCCAGTGATCCATTCTCGATCCATTAGAAAGTCAAATTGCTTCAAATATTCAAAGATTAATTAAATCCGTAAAACAAGTCGAACAAAGCTAGACTGAAGTATTTTTGTAACATTGTAGTGTTAATTGTTGTTTGATTTTAGTCATAACTTTTTTTTCATTAATTTCAGTATTACTGTTTATATAAATTTTAAATTTTTCTTAAACATGAATCTCTTAAAAAGATTTTTTTTTCTATTGAGATTCATAGTATAAATTAGTTTAATGTATCGCCGCATTTCCCGCATTTATCGCATAAGATAAAAAATTTTGAGTTCTCAGCATGAATAATGTGTAGCTCGCGTCTCGTATTGGTTATTTTGTTTCATATTTTTGCTACCAGACGTGCTGAGTTCAGTAGCGTCCATTACCAGGGGGGCAATGTACCTTTTTTGTATGGAAGAGTGTGGTGGGCCGCTACAATATAAAAAAAATCTAATAATGATAAGATAGCATATTAAGAGTAGGTATTAATTTGAATATAAAACTTTCACCCTGAATCTGATATTCAATTCAACGATTATCGTAATATTGATTGATTTTCAAATGCTATTTGAAAATGTCTCTTGCAGATCTTGTTTGGTAAAACATAAAACGGGTTCGTTTCTTTTGAAATTGAAATCTTGTATACAAACTTCCAAGCAAACCCATAAGAATTCTATTAAATGTTAGACATTACATGGATCTGTCATAGAATAAATATTTTAACCTCCTATTTAAATATGCTAAACGATGTTTTTCATGTAATATTTCTAATGCTATCAATTGCTATCTTGATACTTCAGGCGGTGAGGGTAAGACATCATTTAAAATTTTTTTTTGCACAACTGCTTTTCTAGCTCCATTTGCATGATTTTTTTTTAACATTATTCGTTTTTTATCTTTTTTTGTGTCGTCCTCAAAACTAAACAGTTCGACCGTCAAAGCTCCATCCGGTTCAGTTCCCGCCGGGCCAGAACCCTGGAATCGCTGGCTTCTTTGTACGAGGTAAGTTTGTGCAAAAGCTTGGATGCGCACCCCCTGCTTGTCAAAAATTTAACTCTAAGATATTAAGGCTCGTTTCCAATTGTTAACTTTTCTCTTCCCATCCCAGGATGATGATTTGGTGTCGGCCGTAGAGGAAAGTGCCTTGCTGCAACGAAAGTACGACAAATATCTGGACATGGTGATCATCAACGAGGACTTTGATGTGACGTTCCGTGCCGTAACGGACGCACTGGAAGCGCTCAGCCACGAGCACCAATGGGTTCCGGTTAATTGGATCTACTAGTTTGGGACAAAAAGTTCTGAAACAAAAATAAATAAATAAAAAAAACGCAGCGAATCATGTGTTCAAATATCGAATCGAAAGTATCAATCTCTGTAGTGTTGTAGCCATAAAAACGCGCATGCATTCGAGAAACATTTAAAATATAAATCTACCCCTAGGGTGAGAGACATCGTTTTACAAAACTTATATTTCCATATCCTCAAATAATAATCAACAATACAATCGTGTTACGAATGAAACCGTATCAGTCATTTTAGATCTATTCGTGTAGAAAGGGACAAAATCCCTCCTCCGTCATAAATCGTACTAACTATACAGCTAAGTGATACTCAGCTACTGAATCTAAACTTTACTTCTCTCGAGATAAGATTTGGAGGAAAGTCAGGGAGAGTATAAATCAAAATAAATATTTCCAAAAATCGGAAGCAGCAAACCACGATAGCATTTAAGAGCTTAGGCTGTAGGCATTTTTTTACCAGAAAGATCTGTTTCGTCCATTATTTTTTAGTTTTGTGTTAAGTTTAGATCTAGGTTGAACATCTTTCGCTGATTATTTTTAAATGTTCCCAATTCTTAGGAAATCAAACAATCAAAATTTTCTAATGAGTTATAGCAAAAGATAATCTCTCAACTTCTCAATTGAGTTCATGTTTTTCTCTTCTAAAACAGTTCAACTACCTTTATTATGAAAAATTTTAAAAGTCACCAAGTGAAGATGAAAACCGTAGTTACAAAATCGTAAACCACGTTTAGTAGTGTTAAGTTCAAGATCTGTTTCAAACTTTTATTCGTTGTATATTTTCAGAAGCTCTATCGACTAGATTTATCTAAAACAAATAAAAACTTGAACGACAAATCCATGCGTAAAATGTTGAAAGAAAACACCCTATTTGATAACTGTTTCCACAAAACGAATTCCATTCAAAGTAATTTTCTTAAACTAACAATCAGTTTTGCGGAAAGTCGATTTTAAAACAATTTATTTTGAAATAAAGAAAACAAAAATAGGAATTATACCCAATTGAATTTAAAAAATTCTACACTTGAGGCATCCATATCAATTTATACAGGAATAGGACAACCGAAATAAGATCTAATTCAATGAATAATCTGCCCCCACGTTTATTCTATTAACTGGTAAGCTGTTTATTGCTGTGAAAAATTAAAATAGTCCGAATCGCATCGGTTTAGGACCAATCATTGTACCAGTTCTGAAAAATGTCGATCACGAACTGGTGCAATAGCCCACCAGTAGTACGCCTTATTTGGCCGAAAATTCGGTCCAAACCTGCCATTCAGACCAGGGCTACCAGTCTCCCCTTGATGACTGAGAACTGACCTCAACTCTAAAGACTCACAGTCCAACCTATCCTCGTTACGACTTATGAATATAACGAATAACATAGGTAATGAACCCTGGGAACTTTATATAAAGGCTAATTTATTTTTTCCTGAACATTTAATCTTTTTTCTTTGTTAAACTATCACGAAAAAGTGATGGTCGGAAGAACATGAATTTTTTACTCGAGGATTTAAGCAATAAATGGGAGTTCTCTTAAAAAAAATATCTAAGCAATGACTAAACTGTGTCAATTTTCATGTGATTTTCACAAACATCTATTCATTCGCCTTTTTTAACTCAACAAGATAACTAATAAAACAAAATGAGCCGTTCCGTTTTTGAAACACGGGATATCATAAAACAATTCATCGAAAAATTAAATTACTCATATAATTTTCATGGGATATTAACATTTTTGATGCCAAAATGTCACAAATTACGTCAACTTTCCAATTCACTTTTCAAAAAAAAATTTATTGTTACTTTGGCGGTTGATTTATTAAAAAGTACAGTTTTTACACCACTTTTTTACATTTTTTTGACCATGATCATAAAAAATTTTGATTTTTTTTTCTATATATGCAACATATAGCTTTTAACTTCAGCTTTTTCAGGCACTAAGTGAATTTTTCTTTGAGCACTTATTAACAGACTTACAGTCTTTTCCCCGAAGCATGTTTTTTCGATTTTTTTTCTTAGACTTCGAATAACTTTAAAATTGATGTTTGTAGCTCAATATTGTCTGAGAACTATATTTGAGTCACGTTACAAGCTTTCCAAAAATATAAACTTTGTAAAAATCGGTTAAAAACAAGAGAGTTTTAGCGGGAAGGGTGTTAGGGGTCATATGACCCCCGGCGGTATAAATAGGTATACCACATACGTATTTCGAAACCTACAACCTTAAAAAAAAATATTTATATGAAAAAATTCGGGCATTTTGAAAATAAAAATAGTCATGAAGAAAAATTTGCGAATAAACAATTTTTAAAGGAGTTACAGTCATTTGAAGTTCAAAAAATGTCATTTGACCCCCTCCGGTACAAATAGTGTTAAGCAAATTAAGTACCTAAACCTAAATATTTGCACATGACAAAATGGTTTATTGCAATGATTTAATTTTCTTACTTTAAAACAAAAACTGCCAAAATCATCATAAAATATGACACATGTTGAAAAATATTCATGCGATTTTCCTAGAAAGGAACTAGAAATAATTTCTGACTAACAAAAGGACAATTTTCTAGTATTGATAGACCCCTTATATTTTAGAAACGGAGTGGTCCCATATTAAAAAAACACGACACAACTCGAACAAGTTTAACGGGCTTTTTATAATAAATTGATTTTTTGGTTTGGTTTTAACATTAAAGGTAACACAGGAGAACAGACATTTTAATGCCTACGTTTTAATTTTTGAGATTGGGAGATGTTATCGCCCTGAGTTCAAAATATTTGACAAATTTTGTCTATCAGCTCTTGTTTTGGTGATATGACCAACGGAAATTAAAAAATTAAAATCTTTTTTTTTAGCGACTCTCCATCAAGAATCCTTTGGTAATGGACGCATACTGTTCTCAGCACGTCTGGCAGCAAAAAAGAAATTATTACAAATTGCGATCAAAATTTAATCATGCTGAGAACTTGAAAATTATTTAACGAGGGAATGCAACAACCCAAGTAACCAAAAGTCTCGTTAAACGGGCCAAACACAGCTTGATGAGCATAATCAATGTGCTGAAGTTCGTTTTATTCAGTTCAAAATTTAAGGTTCTTATTGAATCTTTGAAACTTTGAAGTTCCATTACAGATTTTAACGGCCTTATGTTCAGCTCACAAGTATTTAGTTGTTTAATCAACAAAAAAAAAAAAGAACTCTTCTCTCCTCTCTTACTTTGGTCACCACCAGCCCATGTAGTGCGGTCGGTTTTTCGAAATTTATCTTTATTCGGTCATCACCCTTATTCTTCTTACTTAATTGCTTTTTTTTAAACTTTGTTCTGTAACTGACGACACACGCGATTTCTACTACATTTTTTTTATATTTGCTTACTCAAGCAATCAAACAACCTAATGAAAAAATATTAGTCCTGATACCAGATTTGAACCTCCAACTCTCCGGAATGATAGCCAAACACGCTAACACGAGGCCACGCCTAGATCGAAGAGGTAAAAAAGCTTTCCTAGAAAACCTGCAAGGGCAGCCAGCGGCCGGCAGCGATGGCGAATATTAATAATTACTCGAGAAAACAACGAAACGGCATATAAATCAAACATCCATTAAAATAATATCGGTTTAAAAAAAATTGAATTTCATGTCATAACTTTTAAGCCCAAAATTATACAGATGCTTGAGTTTATCTGGATATTCAGTTCGGGAAATGCTTCAACTGGCTTTTAATGTGTGAAAAATTCTTGGTAAGGAAATAAAGTTGGACGGAATTCCTTAAGTGAAAAATTTCCTCTTTATAAAAACAATCCTTTGCGAGTTATAGCTTCAAGTTGATTAAAATTTCAATATAATATAGAATTCATTTCAACAATTTCTAGACTACAAAAAATTATTTATTAATCATATGCTCTTTTGTAATGTTCCTTCACTTATAAAATGGCGAACATATCAAAAAAAGGCTATTTGAGAAACATTTTGAAACTTGAAGTCCATAGAAGGCCAGTTAAGAACCAATTTGTAACTTTTATACTATTTAAGTATATGTGATTGACACGTCACAAAAAAGGCGATTTAAGTATCATTTTGTAACTTTCATGCTCGCATTCGAGAAAATTCGGTGCCAATTCTCTTTGGAACCTTTGTTCAGTGCAATTCAAACTTTGGAGGCACACGTTTGAGAAAATATGTCAACATATTTGAGGAAAAGTATTTATGCAAAAGTTTCAAATCTTCTTCCATATGCAAAATAATGTTGTTTGGACATAAGCTGGATAAAAATGGACTGTGTCAACTTATAATCTAATAAATCTATATGAAAAGTTAATGCGGAGTTGGAATCAATAACTATCCTGCGTTCACTTAAGGATTCAGTTCTTTTTGAGATATTCCTGTTCACGAGATACTATGCTTAAGAAAAATTGAATTTGACAATTTTTAGAATACTGAATAGAAAAGATTTCAATTTTTCCGACATCATTCAAGAAATCTTTGAGTATTTGATATTGAAGATTTGAACTCATTTAGCAATTTGGTTGGAAACTGCGACACGATTTGACTTTGGTTTTAAAAATAATAAAGACTCAATTAAGTTTTAATTTTCTTTAAAATTTCGTCGAAGTCCTTTTTTTACAATTACAAAAAGAAAACTTTAATAACTTCTATAACAGAAAGGGAATAAGCTTTTTATGTTATTTTTCATAATTATTGGGTAACATTTTAATGTTAGCAGGTTATTTACTAAACATGTGCAAACAGCTCTCACATAAGAGCAGTAATTTCTGAAGTGCATTTTTATCATAATGTCTGTCAAATATCAAATGTTCTAGAAATACGTGCCAAAGAGAACAAAACAACAATGCTGTTATCTCGAAATTTACGGCTTAGAATTTTTCACAAAAAAATTTGGAAATACTAGACGAAGACCTAAAAATTTACTCTTTCTTCTTTTTCAGAGCTCTATGAAGGAAAATGCAAAGAACCGCTGACAAATTAAAAGATCGAAAACCAATAATCTTTTAAAGGTTAGAATTCACTTCAAACCATTGCCATCGTCCCAGAATAAGGACTTAGTGTTCATGTTCTTGAAGTCCTGCAGGGAGTTTTCGCCTCGCAGTATGATTTTGCCCCGTTTTGTTCCGTCTGATCAAATACAGCAGGGGTTTTCAGATCATTTGCTCGGCGGAGCACTTTTTAAAACCAAAAGTTTTGGCGGAGCACCTACATTTTTAAAAGAATGAAAAACCCGAGTTTTGAAAGCTTGTTAATATTTATCGTTCAAATAAGATGTGCCTTGTCATCGTAGTCAATAAAATCAGTAAGGAATGGCTAATCTTTGGAAAGTCTTGTTTTTATTAACAAAATATGTGCCATAAAAAATTTATGATTTCAATAGAGGAAATACGCTTTCTTCGATTTTCCAAGCTGTAACAAGTTTGGTTGAATTTGTGTCAGTTGTAGCCTGATGTCTGTTTTCGCGTTTACTCGGGATCGGTATTTTGTCTTCGTTGTGATATATATTAGGAAAATCCAGATCCACAAACTAAGTTATGGAAATCGGCAGAAAAATAAGTATTGCTTTATCGGACAAAATTTAAAATTTTATTTTTCAGTTGACAAAAGCACTTCTCCAACGACTTTATGGATACGAATTTTTTCTGAAGCTTTGAATCCGATATCATATCTATCAAGCATTCATATTCTTGCGATGTTCATGATTCTGGTTTCTTTGACATAAAAATAGGCTGTTCCACGCATTTGAAGTCTTCGATCATTTTATTATTTTATGATATTCTTCTAGGAATTTTGCTGGAAGCTGTTCAACAAATCCTGCGGCAAAACATTGTAATTGTAATTGTAAATGACTTCAT
This sequence comes from Uranotaenia lowii, assembly GCF_029784155.1. Lineage (NCBI taxonomy): Eukaryota > Metazoa > Arthropoda > Insecta > Diptera > Culicidae > Uranotaenia > Uranotaenia lowii. The sequence continues at coordinate 156,405,152 of NC_073692.1, read as the reverse complement.
TAGACACGTGGGCCTGTTAGTTTAAGTTTACACCAAGGAATACAAAAATAAATTTATCAACGAAAAGTGTTGTGATTGCCATAATTCTAGGAAATTTTCGGATGATAACTTCAAGGTTATTTCTGATTGAATGCTTCTTAAATTCGGAAAGCTGTCCAGGTTGCGCTTTTTGAGTGATTCTGCCCAAAATTTGATTTTTCTGTTGATAGTCATGATTATGCCGTTGTAATCGAAGATTGTTATTCCTTTACCTTGCATTGAAAGACTGAAGTCATTCTTATTTCAAACAGGCGAGACAACGTTTTTCTACGAGGTAACCAGCGATCTTCGGTATGAAGTAGTAGCGTGGAATTTTGTGCTAACCATCTCTTTGCTCAACGCCTTGAATAACCCTGAATTTTTCGGTCGGGCCTAAATAAAGTTGATTATTTTTTTGCTTTCGTCCAAGACTTCCTTCAAAGATGATAATTGTTACTTCATAGTGAGTACATGTCGACGAAGGATGTAATGACTACTACCTAAACTTTTGGTCTTTTCTTTGATCTTGGCAACGAGTTCAGCAGTATTTTCAACTATAGCTTCGCAATGTCCCATCAATGCAATTTTCCCATGGAATATTGTTGTCCGTAACATAATCATCAATTATCTAGCTTGAAAATTTCAGCCCCCGATGTGGAAGTTGGCAACGGTTTGCAAAGCAACAAATCTCCTTCGAAACATTCAGAATCTTGATAGCTAACAAATATTTTCAGAATTGGTAGTCCTGCTACATCTGTGGATTCGTCAAGCTGCAAGTCGAATTTTGAAGTTCTTTAACGCTTCCAACATATTCAGCCATGTCACAAATTCGCCGAGAAACCGTGTTGTCAGACATGGGAATCGAATTTACCAATTCCACTATTTTAATATCAACCATGATTCGGACGACTTCTGGAATACAAGGTTTGATTAAGTTTTCAGCAATAGTATGCGCTTCTCCATTTTTTCCAATGGGTAGCTCGCCAAGTACGGCGCAAGAACAGCCTAATCATTAAGTGTTTTGCACACTAGTCCTGCAACACAAAGTTTTTCGATCAAAGCAGTGCACTTCGACAATCCACCATTCTTTGCCAACATCCCTGCAGGGATTCAGCCGCCAGTAAAACAAAGTAAACAAAATTTATTCGTTCGTACCTATGTCCTGTGAATTTTTTTTCTCATGTTTCGATAAAAATGAAACTATAAAAAAATATCAAAGTTTTTCAAAGTTGGTTTATGATTTTCGTTGAGTACATCGCGGAGCACTTTCAAAAGCTTCGCGGAGCACCAAGTGCTCCGCGGAGCACGATCTGAAAACCCCTGAAATACAGGAATAGCTGCTTCACGTTCCAGTTGAACAACCTTGAGATCGGTCGTCAGGACGCCCAGATCGTTCTTTTCCCGGGAAGTGCTAAAGTCGGGAACGTTTTTGCTGCAAGATTTTATTGAAAATTGAATCACTCTCATCGCAAATCGAAAATGCTTACGTGGTCTTTTTTTCTCAATAATATCGTGTAGTTGAGATTCCATTTCAAACTTACACTAGCACTTTGACGGTGTTTATCCGAGTCGGAGTACCGTAATCGTTGAAGAAAGTTAACGCAAAGCAGCAGAACGTTCCATCGATTGTGGTGTAAACAAAAACTCCAAAGCATGCTGTTAAAATTTTCAAATTAATGGTTAAAGTCTAATTCGTCAATATTATTTTGGCGCTAGTGTTTTGTCCCCAAAATTTCTCAGAAGCCGATAGTACCTGGAAAAAGTCGTATTAAAATGGATTTCAATTTCATCTTTTGGTTTAAATTTTTTTCCCATTAACAAAACGTCAAAGATTCATCTAGCATCACCCATCGACTCGGGATTTTAGCCGAAAGCGCACATTGTTAATTGCTTCGTGCTTGCCGATACTTACGGTCAAATGAAGAAGCAATAATTTGCTGCTCAAGTTCTGTTGAAATCTAAACTTATGTTCTGAGTTGTTAAATGGATAACCCATAGAAGCCCATAGAAGAGTTGCAAAAATCCAATACCTGTTCAACAAATCTCTGTACCGAAAATGCGATGAAAAGAATACTGTACCGAAAATGATACGATTGGAAAAGCACTACTGGCATAAAGACTTGAGCTCCCATGCAAAATAATTCATGATCACTATATTCAAGCGATACCCGAAAACATTTATGGATTTTTCCTCCTATTGGTTGATTCATCAAAAAAAAAAAAAAAAAAACATGAAAATAGTGAGAATCGAACTAACTGCAACATTTCATCTCGGTTTGACAGTCCAATATCTTACCCAGTTCACCATCTGATCAGTTTAGCAAACGAAGGTACATTGTTTTGAGAAAGCTTGTTAATGCCGGCCCGGCATAGAATCTTATACCGATAATTCCACCTTCAATAATACCGATAATTCCACCTGAATAGTGAGTGTAGAAGTAATAAAATTAGAGATGTGCCGAATATTCGGTCGGCCGAATATTCGGCGCCGAATACCTCCAAAAAACCGTTAAGCCGAATATTCGGCTCACCGAATAGTTGAGCTAGGTATTCGGCCGAATAGGCCGAATATCTATTTTTTTAAGATTAAACAAAAACAAACTTGTCAAATTTTTCAAATGATGTTGGATAATTTATAAAATATCCAAAAGTAATGTTGAAAAAGCTTTAAAATAATCAAAAATGTATGGTGTCAGTAAAACATTTAAGGTGTACCCGTGTATTTCTCACTGTAGATAGCTTTAATTATCGATTATACTTCTTGATGTATCCAGGCTGGTCCATACACCAAATAAAGAATTAGAGAAAAGTTAAATCTGACTGGGATCGACACACATTTTTTTAAACTTTCTGAATTTTACCCGGGCTTGTTCAGATTTTTTGCTAAACCAAATAAAACACTCAAATGTCTCTTTGAAAATTTTTAAATTTTGCGTCGCAAAACGATTGTTTAGAGTAAATTTATTCGTTAGATATGATTTGAACACTGCTGTTGTGATTCGATGAAAACTTTTAAATTCAAGTAATTTTATTTCTCTTCCTTTTGTATGTTAGAGAATGATGCCTAGTTTCTGTCCTGATTTTCCTTTTTCATATCAAGTTTTTCGAAGAATCGTTCAGACCCGACCCAGCCGTGTGGCTACGTGTCGTAGAAAGTATTGTATGCTTAAGGTTAAAGATCATCGTTCTTTTTGGCAACTATTTTTAAGGCATCTAGTAAAAATAAGATATTCATCTAATTCGATATAGAAAAAAGCAAATTCAAATAGCTTGACACCTGTTTTGGGATGTTTTGCCCCAGATTTCACTGGAAACCAACCTCATTTCTGATAAACATCCTAGAAGCGACAAGTCATCAGATGTCCTTCAAGCTAATGGTGACATTTTGAATATCAAAGAGATCTCTACTTAAAATATATCTGATGAATTATACATCTGGTTGGAAACAATAGACTTAAAAACATGAGGGGCATTTAGATGGCAGAAATAGAAGAAAAATGAATACATTGTGTTGTTTTGTATTGAAAATTCAACAGAATATTCGACCGAATATTCGGCCTAGTATTCGTTTGGCCGAATAGTTGAAAAGGTCACTATTCGGTATTCGGCCGTTCGCCGAATACCACTATTCGGTACATCTCTAAATAAAATCTTCGATATTTTAAAAACAATTTCAAATACACACTATCACTTGTTTTGCCGCGAGTTTCCTCAATGACCATAACTTAATATTTGAAATCGACCTCAAGAAGGCATTTTTGTCAAAATAAACTCCCACATCAAAGTTATGTTGGATTCCATCATGACTTATTTTTTGGACAAATTTTCAATTTAAATCGAATTCCTTGAGAGTACTAAATAAAAACAAAAATCAAAACACGTCTGAGTACCTAAAATACAACTTTATTCAATTTCGGTACTTTTGAACGATTTGTTTATTCCTATCACGGAAAAGAATTTCTCAAATTCAAACCCGGGGAACCCCTATCTAATGTTACAATCTTTATGAGATGTTTTTTTTTTCTAAACTGCCCTTCTGTTGGACACCGCCAAGCAATCTCAAATTGGAAATCGTGCCCCCCATAATTAATTAGCGCCAAATTTTTGGAACGCTTAGGATTCAGTCCCAACCCAAGAGAGAGAGAGGAAAAAAACACCAAAACACGTGACAACCAGAAAGAAGAGTAGGAAGGTAGCTGCTTTCGTTCCCGCTAAACTGGTTCCCGAGAAGACATAGTAATATTAATTGTTCGATTCAAGGAAGTACTTTTACGAAAACGGTTTCGGGTGACCTTGGTCAATGTTCCCGATATTGATATCAGACGTTTTTGTTTAATTTTCTCACGAGAAATCGCCATCCAACTCTTTCCTTTACGTTAACATGCATTTTGCCTAAAGATTGTAAATAAAATATAATACGCAGTATTCGTCCGTTCATATTTTTGTTTATTTTGGAAATACTTTCCTCTATCTGAATTAAGCATTTCTATCGGATGGAAACAACTTTGTTGGATTAAGATTAGCATGATAGTTTGTAGGTGAACCCTATCATTTCCAGTGATCAATTATGGGTTTTGAACCAAACATATTATCTACCTAATTTGATTAAAATGTAAACTGTAAGGGTGAAATTTTTGTAGCAAAAAAATGTAAACATATTCAGTTCGATCAATATTATAAATTGATAAAAAATGAGCTGGAAAGGGCGTTGTTAACCATTTCGACTAGCGAATTCCAAAATAAATAAATAACTATCCACAAACGATTGACCGGTATTTGAATGTGACAGCATCGATATCGGTGCCGATAGTTCTTGGAATGTGGCAGGGAAATCGCCACCAGCGCAAAAATCAAACCCGCGCAACAGGAAGAAACCATGAAGTTATATTTTGTTCAGTTTCTATTTTCGTAACGGCTAAACATCCTGACCCTTTCCTGACTCTCAATGTTCCTCGTGCTCTGGAGAAAACCATCGATCCGTGCGCTCTCAGATTGTAAATAGGTACGTCACATGCTCTGATTATGAAGCCTCAGTGCTGGAGGCACGGAAAACTTAAAATAAGAATATTTTAAGGCTGCTCTGTCGGTTGAAGATATCATTTTTTTTGACGATAGAATATACACCCAGTAATATGTTCGCACGACCGTGAAACATTTGGAATAGACGACTAAGCAACCTCCACTTTACAGAATAAATATGGGAAATGGCATCTTTTTGAACGAACTTAATACAGCCCTTTATCTTCCGAATATCCGGTGAATTTCGAACAAGTTTATTGAACACTGTACCAGACCAGGCTCGAGATGTATAACTTAAAGTAAGCATTCCGTTTCATGTACTCTGTTTAATCCGGGTTTGCTCGGATATTCAGTGAATTGAAAAATCTAGGCTGACCTGTATAATGTGGTTGAAAAAAGTCCGAATTTGAGCTCAACATTCTCGACCAAACCCAAACGTTATTTGAGATAAACTTCTGTCTAGCAGACTATCTGCCAGCTGGTGCTCCTGCAACGACGTTGTCGCGTTCACGGAATCTTGGCTAAACGACCGTACCTTATCGAGTCAGATCTTTGCCCCTGACTATGCAGTGTATCGTGGCGACTGATAGGATATATTGACAGTTCTTTACGAACACTATCTTATCGAGAGGCCTTAGCTTAGAAATTTGACTTCAAACCATAACAGCCGAGAGTTTGCTGCCGTGTGTGGGTTCATCTCACTAAAACTACCTTGGGCTTCGTGTGCCAGATGTGCCCCTTGGTTTCACCCTATGATACTGCATCAAGGGGTAGGCTGTGCTCATGCACTTATACATCTTACCCTTTTCCTCTTTCTGAATTTTAGCCTTTCTCCTTTATCATCTTTCTACTTTTTCCTTATCGCCAATTTTAGTCTGGTACGGAAGACTCCGAGACGTGTGCCGGTTAGGTAACGCTTTCAAAGTAACTCACGTCCGTCACAGCATCCTCTCCCGCAGGATTTCTAACCACCATGTGACACATTTCACGACAAAGACAGCATGTTCTGCCGATTCCTCCGTATCTACGCATTCCGGGCAATAAGGGGACATGATAAGCTTAAACCGATGAAGGTATTGCTTAAAGCACCCATGACCCTAAAGGAACTGCGTCAGGTAGAAGTTGACCTCTCCATACTTCCGATTTACACAGTTTGAAAGTCGTAGGATTAGCCTATGCGTCCATCTTGCGTTGTTCGATGCGTCCCATTGCTCCTGCCACTTGAGCATTGACGCTGCTCGTTGAATTTTACGCACTCCTCTAACAGCTCTTGCTTTGTAACACTCTATATCCTTAGCCAGAGTTATGTCGATGGGAATCGTGCCCGCGATGACAAAAGCTGCTTCTGCTGATATGATCCTGTTTGCACAGAAAACTCGCATGCCTATCAGCCGATGTGTGTCCTGTAATTTGGATCTGTTGCGCTCTATTTCTATCGCGGATTTCCAGGCCGCTCCTTCGACTGTGCTACGCTCGCAAGAAGACGTCTATTGCTACTCTTTAGACCATGGCCGTTTGGCATAATCTAGGCCAATGAATCTATGACTTTTGATGCATTTTAACAACAGTATTTGACATGCGCACCAAAACTTAAGCGATTGTCGACCATTACTCCAAGGTATTTCAGCTGCTGTTTCGAAACTGTCGTGTGCCCTTCAACGGTAATCTCCTTGTGCGGCACAACTCTTTTTTTGGCTCACGAGCGGAACTTCGGTTTTATGGTGAGCTATCTTAGCTTAGCTTAGCTTGATTGACTACTCACATCCACCCTAAATCATTGAATCTGAAATGCTTACTCAACTAATCAAATAAATTCCTTGAGTGAAATCATCATTTAAACCAATGCATTTCAAATCCCATGATCGCAGGCGTGGCTCAGCAGAACGAATTCCGCATCGCCAATGGTTGCTACTCCGTGATTGACCGAGGCCATCAATTTTGTCCAGAGGTCAAAAGAATGGTGTCTGGGATTGACAGCACATTCACAATGAACAAAACTGATGCTCTCTCTTTAAACATCAATAACGGCGCCGGCCACGTCCTAGTAGTCAATGGATAGAGAGGAAAATAAGAGAGAGGGATGATAGAAAATAAATTCATGCTTTAGGACCGAGGTTACCTCTGCATCCCAGCAAACAAAATTTTATTGGGAGTAGGGGATTGAAGGATTTGATCATGGAGACACTTTGACTGTGTTGTGATCTTATAATTCAAATATTTTTCTGCAAATGTATCCATTTTCACGACAAATCAACCGAACCAGAGGTACAGAGATTTTTGAATTTCCTAAAATAATATCCATAAGTTTGAAAAACAAAGTTCATTAGATAAAAAGGGCCCATCACATTCATGTTTTGTTCAATCTGCTACATCGATAAAGCAAATTCATTTCTGAGTTTCACTTTGTTTCTCACATAAAACAAACATGATAAAAAATGTCAGTTTTGTCCGTAAGATGTAAGATGGATTTATTGCAAATAAGTTTTGGATATTTTTTCACACATTTATGCTTCCGACATGATTATATGATTCTCAAAACGAAATTGATCGTAAACATAAAAATCACAGCTTCCATTTTCTATCTTTACCCACCTAAAGTAAACCGTTTTTTCATAACCTCAATATTCTGGAAATTCTCGATTACATCTTGGGCCTTAAGCTAGCTATTTGTGTCTTTAATGTGTCTCTCATTTTGCCAGTGCATTGAATTTATTTGAGGAAGAATCATTTCAAGATATAATAAACCACTTCCTAGTGCAATGCGTTGTAAAATTGGTTTTCTTCTCATTAATGCTTATCTTATCCTCATAATGAATCATAACATTTCTCTGTAACAAAAATGCGTTGGGTATATTTGTATAACTAGAAATCTGTAACACAACGTTTTGGTACAGATTTAAGAACATTATGATGAGTTAAACTTATGAAACAGAAAACATCATATTATTTGTCCGGGTCAAAGGTATCTGCTAACAGTGAAAAATGAATTCTCGTTTTACTTTCTAATCCACATTAAAAACTTAGCCAAACTTTGGGCCACTCAGTCCCGGCAACAATAAAAGGTCTCAAATTTTATCATAAGCAACACAATCTACACAAGCTTTTTATATGGATTGAATAAAACCCACTATAGTACAAATTACACATAAAAAAATGTAAACGCTGACTCTAACTGCCCGGAGAACGGCAAAGTAATAGAAAGATAGTAAAAAATGTTTTCCAAGATACTTATCTTCGTTTTGGTGCAATTCGGATATTTTTCCAAGATCGTTAATCAGCGAGTCCCCTTTTTCAAACTAACTGTTTTCCGCAGGTTCCATAATCCCCTTATTCTCGTACCTTTAGAAATTTTTCGTGGCGTTTGCAGCAGCTTGATGAAAACACGTCACTTTTCAACAACTGATTGCTTCGATCTCTCTTCGGTTTTATGGTGAGCTATCTGAAGCTTAACTCCCTCCATCCAGATGCCAACCCTTTCTACGAACACCGTTGGTTGGTTTTCTACCTCCTCGATTGTTTCGCCGGTGATCATGAGCACGATATTGTTAGCAAATCCGACTATCTGCACGCCTGCTGGTAGTTTCAGAGTTAACACCCCATTACTATGGCATTCCAAGGCACAGGTCCGAGTATGGAACCCTGTGGAACACCCGCTGTTAGGGCAGTAGATTGTAACATAGTTTCGGTTTCGTACGTCAGGACTCGATTTTCGAAGAAACTTCCTATTATCCGGCAGAGGATATTGGGAAAACGCATCCTGTGAAGCGCTTTGGCAATCGCTTCCCAGCTGGCATTGTTGAAGGCATTCTTAACGTCGATTGTCACGATGGCGCAGTGACGAACACCTGTCTGTTTCTTTTTATATGCGCGCTTCGCGTACTCTGTCATCATTTGGATTGCGTCCACCGTTGATCTCCCTTTCCGAAAACCGTCCACTTTCGCATTCTGTGTTGATAATAAGTCTGTCAAATATTAGATATCCCCTCCAGTAGCTTATCAAAAGTGTGACCTCGTCGGCGACCTTGGGCCACCGAATCTCGCCAGTGAAACTTTATAGGCTTGGCCCCATGGGTTATCATCTACGCTCTAGCATAACGCTGTGTAGCAGTAGTTGTTTTAATAGCTCGTTTAAGTGCCACCCTGGCTGCTCGGCAAACGGCACCTCTGGTTTCACTATCGGCTTCGTTTCTCGTCTGTTGAGCTCATCGCCTGGCTTTTAGACAGCTAGTACGAAGCTCAGCTATTTCTGAGGTCCACCAGTAAGCTGGTCGTCGCCACCACTTCGGTGTATTCTTTCAGCTGGGCATGGTCATTTCGCACTCCGCTACCATCACTTTCGTCAGCTTTATGGACCTGCGATGCTTCCAGCTTCGGTGCACACTTCCTTATCGAAACCTTTGGTCTTCCATCTCCGCTCATGGACAGGCAGTTATCTTACTGCCACCGGATTTCCACTTCCTACGCTGTAACGTAGCGCCTGATGGTCGCTGTGCATATAATAGTCACACACTCTGCAATTCATGTCAGTTTTAAATGATGGGCTCGCAAAGGTGATATCTATTGTAGCCATGGGAAAGTTTCCAACCAAGATTCGTCGCGTAAATGTAAATGTCGAGGAAGTGCTGGTGATTAAGTGTAGAGTGGAGCAGACCTGCCTTTAAACCCTAAAATGCCTCGAACGCAGCCAATCAACACAACGCGCACAACGATATTGGCACACAACACCAGATGGCAGCACCTGTCACGCATGAGGAGTCAGGGTTGAATACGCCAGCAGAGCATGGAGCCTGAGTTGCTGAGGGGAAGCCGGAGAAAGGGATAGAGGGGCAATAAGGGTTAAAGGCTGGGTACGGAACGTCATCGACCTTAAACAAATTGGTGATTATTAAGTTGTATCTCTGAGCGCGTATTACGGCAAGCCAAATCGTAAGAGTACGATTCGTTCCGCATTGTAAAAATAGTGCCTAACCCGTGAAAGAAACCCGACGTAAACTACGGTCAACTACGGGACAGAGAACAACAAGCTCGTTTGTTTGTGGAAGGGATCTACCAGGAACCCGTAATTTACTCTTTAGTTCCGGTATCGGTTCCCGAGGCAGCTCACCTGAACGCCGATCGCAGCGCCCATCCAGAACGTGGACGGCCCGCTGACTCCTGATTGAGGGCGTCGTGACTTAACACCCCGAAGTTATCGACGTGCCGCATACCACCCATCAGCGCCGTGTGACTCCGCTGAAACTCACCTAGTGCCGAAGACACAGAATTGCGACCCCAGGCCGCAAACTACTTCTGGCTAACCGAACCCACCCAAGCAATTCGGTAGTTTCGCCGCGCAAACAGGAGGTCGTAATATCTCCGGTTCCGAACGAGGAGGAGATGCACACAAGGGGAGACGCCCGAGAGCAGACGTGTGAGGTAGGAAAGATTGTGCCATTATATAAAGCATGGATCACTACAAATCTGGACGCACTATTTATTTTACCATAGTGCTCCTAGTTGTCGGATCTGGAATGTTTTGGCAGCACTTTGTAGAGGAATGTTTCTTCTACCAGTGCTGAAAATTTTATTACGATTCTTTTTGTTTCAAAAAAGTTACACGTGATGGAAGCCGCGAGATGAAAATAAATTTTGAACACCCACGTCAAAAACCCGACGTGGTCGGGTTCAAAAATCGCGAAATCGTTAAAAATTGTCAAATCAACCGTGTGTAGCGTTCTCAAACGTTTCCGTGAGATGCGTACTATAGATCGGCAGGTTCATACCAAGCGTTATAGTGGACCTAAGAATCAGAAACTGCATTTGAAGGTGTTGAGAACGATCAAGGAAAACACAGGGTAGTCGGACTATGACATTGCCAAGAAATTTATCGTCGACCGGTGCACCGTCAGCAGAATTCGTCTACGCGAAGGAATACGATCCTATCGGACCAGTAAGCAACCACACCGGACATTGAAGCAGAATTTAGTAGTCAAAGGACGTGCCCGCAAGTTATACAAGAAGATTCCAACGAAGTTCGACGGATGCATCCTCATGGATGACGAAACGTACGTGAAGATGGATTTTGGGCAGCTTTCTGGCCAAAAATTATGTAAAGCCACTGCAGTGGTGCACTGCACTGGTCATGGTGATGTCCCCGGCAACTTCAAATTCGTTTTTGCTGATAAGTGTGCAAGAAAGTGTTTGATCTGGCAAGGTATTTGCAGCTGCGGACGAAAAATTCCGGTTTTTGTGAAAAACAAGACCATGGACTCCAAAATTTACAAGGAGGAATGCCTGAAAAACTTTTTTTTTCGTACATTAGATCTCCCAAAGGACTAGTTAAGTTTTCGCCAGATTTGGCAAGCTGCCACTACAGCTAGGAGGTTCTACAGTGGTATTGGGCCAACGGGTGGATTTTGTCGAAAAGGACATCAACCCACCCAACTGCCCTCAATTCCGCCCTATCGAAAAATTTTGGGCAATTGTCAAGCAGAAAATGAAGAAGAATGGTAGGACGACTCGGGAAGCAACAGAGATGAAGAGATTGTGGAACAAAATGGCCGCTGAGGTCAGCGAATAGGGTGTTCAAACTATAATGAGTGATACTCAACCAAAAGTTTGAAAATTCATCAAAACAACATCGGAATAATTTTTTTATTATTTTTCCTTTAAAGTGCAAAAAAAACCCTACATTTCAAGTACAAAACATTTTTATTTCGTATACAAAGCTCCGAGATAGACCCGTTTTAATGCGTCCAGATTTGTAGTGATCCATGCTTTATATTGTGTTGCGGATCAATCGACAAGTGCCTTTTGTACCATTGAAGAAGGGGAATAAAGTGGGCGAGCAAAGCTCGAAAGTTAATCATTTAGCGTTTCCTTGTAGTTCTTTGAATTCGAAAAGCCGACCCTGAGGCAAGAATTGGGGGAGTCTTAACAGTGCTGGGTAGTGACTTAACCGTAGGTTACACTATCACTGACGTTCTGTCTGGTATTCCATGCTTGAGATAGGTGCTGATAGTTCCAGTGTTGCACAGCTCAACTTCCAGTCTCGCGAAGGACTCAAGCAGACTGTGTCCCCTAGGGTTATTGCACCTACTACCCCAGTAACCGCCTAAGCGTTGAAGTCTCCTCCTACCAATACAGGGGCCCTTCCTGTCAGTTCGTGAGTGAGTCACCAACATTGTATTGAACTCCCCGATCGTCCATTTTGGTGGAGCGTAGCAGCTGTAGAAAAAGATGCCGTTTATTTTAGCAATCACGAATCCATCCCGAGAATCTGCCACTATCTCCTGGATAGTAAAAACGTTCCGTGGCGTAGATAGCAGCTAAGCCAGACCTATCCACTGTCCAATTACCGTTTTCAGACGGAATTGTGTATGGTTCTGATACAAGCGCCACATCACACTTCCTTTCGCCTGTGGAGCCACTCAAAACGATGAGTGAAGTTAAGGAAGCCACTACCCAAGCAACCAAAAGTCTCGTTAAAAAGGTCGAACACAGCTTAATCAGCATAATCATTGTGCTGAAGTTCCTTTTATTCAGCCCAAAATTTAAGTTCTTATTGAAACTTTGAAGTTCCAATAGAGATTTGAACGGCATTCTATTCAGCCCACAAGTGAACGTTTAATCAACAAAAACAAAAAAAATAATTCTCCTCTCCTCTCTTATTTTGGTCATCACCAGGCCAAGTTGTGCTGCCGGTTTCTCGGTATCCATCTTTATTCCTCCCATCCCCTCCCTCAATTTATCATACTTAGTCATCATACTTAGAAAAAATTAGTCCTGGTACCAGATTTGAACCCCATCCTCCGAGATGATAGCCGAACACGCTGCCACGACGCCACGCCTAGATGTTGCCTTACCGGCAGCTATAATTCGAAGTGGTTATAAGCTTCCTAGAATACCCGCAAGGGCAACCAGCGGCCAACAGCAAAGACGCATGTTGATTATTACTAAGAAACATTACGAAACGGCGTATAAATAAATCATTCGTTAAAATAATATCGGTTTAAAAAAAATGAAATTCCATGTTTATAACTGTTAAGCATAAAATTATATAAATTCTTGATTTTATCTTGATATTTAATCAATGAATTGCTTCAACTGACTTTCAATGTGTGATAAATACGTGGTAAGTAAATACAGTTGGACGAAATTTTATAAAGTCAAAGTATTTACTCTTTTCAAAAACAATCATTTGCGGGTTAGCTTTAAGTTGTTCTGAGTTAGAGTTTCAAAATAAATTAAACATTTCAACAATTTCCAAGCTCCAAAAAATGATTTTTTATTATATGCCCTTTTGTGATGTTCGTTCACATTTCATATTCATGAAATGGCGGACATGTCTCACAATAGGCTATTTGAGGAACTTTCTGGTACTTCGAGTCCATAGAAGGCTATTTGAGATCCAATTTGTAACTTTTATTCTGAATGATGCGATTGACATGTCACAGAAAAGGCTATTTGAGGAACTTCTTGGAACTTGAAGTTCACAGAAGGCTATTTGAGACCTAATTTGTAACTTTTATAATGTGTGGATGCAATTGACATGTCACAAAACAGGGTAATTGAGAATCTTCTTGGAACTTGAAGTTCACAGAAGGCTATTTGAGACCTAATTTGTAACTTTAATACTGTGTGGGTGCGGTTGACATGTCACAAAAAAGGCTATTTGAGGAACTTTTTGGAACTTCAAGTCCATAGAAGGCTATTTGAGGAACCTTTTGTAACTTTCATGCTCACATTCGAGAAAATTTGGTACCAATTCCCTTTGAAACCTTTGTTCAGCGAAATTCGAACTATGGAGGAACGAGTTTAAGTAGATATGACACTTTTGGTTGCTTGGGTAACCAGTTGAATAGCAACTAGTCGGCTAGGAAGGTTGGCATTGCAGCTGAACTTATCAAAATGAGCCCGGACATGTTGGCCGAGTGCCTATACCGGTTGATGGTCCGAATCTGGGACACGAAGTCCGGATCTGGGAGGGGTAATTTGACTGTGATAACTACCGAGCGATTGCTGTCCTCAATGCCGCCGACAAAGTTCTATCCCAAATCCTAAATCCGCCGCCTAACGCCAAACGCCAAGAGATTCGTGGGAAGTCATCAGGACGGCTTCATGGAGGGACGGTCTACGACGGACTAGATCTTCACATTGCGGCAAATCCCCTAAAAAACCGTGAACACCAAGTAACTACGCACCATCTATTCATCGACTTCAAAGCCGCATACGACGCGATCGACCGTGACGAGCTATGGACAATTATGGACAAGAACGGCTATTCCTGAAATAAGACCTTACAGATCAAAGCGACGATGGATGGATCGCGATACTGTGTGCGGATTTTGGATGAATTGTCGAGTTCATTTGAATCACGCAGGGGGCTTCGACAAGGCAGTGGTCTATTCTGCATGATGCTCAACGTGGCGCTTGAAGGTGTTGTTCTACCGCAAACTGAAACGCGGAGCAGGAAGGGTTGGGTAAATCATTAATACATCCAAGAAGTATATGCTGGTCAGCGGATCTGAGACCAATCGAGCCCGCTCGTCCTGTACTAACAAGGTCACGATCGATGGCAACGAGCTGGAGATAGTCGAAGACTTTGTCTATCTCGGCTCACAGGTGACCGCAGACAATGTCACCAGCCGTGAGATCCGGCGGCGAATGATCAGCAGAAGTCGTGCTATGGACTCCACAAGCAACTGCAGTCGAGAAGACTTAGCCCCCTTCTGGAAGTGTAACATGTACACAATGCTCATTAGACGGGTTGTCCTTTACGACGACTGTCAAGAACCATATTTTTGCTTTAATTTATTGCTTATTGCAAAATATTTTGCCAGTTAAACATAACCTTACGTGTTGATTTTTCAGATTACTTCGCATTTTACTTCTTCTTTCATAGACATTTGGTTAACTCTTACAATTTCCATTAAGATTTCCAAAAATAACAAGTTACATATTGTGATAAAAAGTCAAGCTCTGAAATAGACACCCTTTCGATGCTTTTAAAAGATTTTCATAATTAAGTCTATTCCCATTGCGGTAGTCAACATATTGCACATTAAACATATGAAGCTAGGTAGGTCGTTTTCTGTTCTGGTGTTCACACTGCCTGAGAAATCGATGTTCAAAAACGAGCTACAATACACACCATGCTTGGTATAGATGTCTAGGGGAGGAGCGGGCTATATGCGCCCATTAGGCAGAACACTGATTTAATCAAATATCACATCGAATATATTTACAAAAACTATACACACGTGTGCAGGCATCTGTTTTCTATACATTGGAGTAATTTTTATGTTAAAAATTTCTTCTGTTTCCAAGAAAACGATTTTATTATAAGTGTTGTCTAAAATGCCGAACCTCAAACCGTGCGGGCTAAGTGCGCCTATTTATGTTTTGAACAAAATTTCTGTTTTGTGGGCAATATTTCCGTATAATTTTATTGAAACTGCTAGAAAGTAATAATTTGCGTATGACAAAGCTGAAGTTTTATAAAAATCTTTGTATATTATAATTTTATGGAATAAAACAAAAGTTAGGGTTGCCATACTATGAAGACAGTTCATCCATGAGAAAAACTTTATCAAATCTGTTTTTGGATCTTCAATTCTCTCTTAAGATGTTATTCAGAGCTTACATTTGAAGGTTCAATGATAAAAATCATTTATTTATTCTATTTAACCTGTTATTTTAGGATGGAGGCATTTTACAAACGTGATGGAGGTATATAAAAACACTCTGTTATTCCACTATATAATCATTATTAAACCTCCACAAAAGCTGAAATATGCTTAATTTCTTTAGTTCATTTGAGTATGAAACAAAAACCATCGTATTTTTTGTTTTAAGCTTCTGTACGTATATTTTTTAAAAGTCGAAATATTACATCAAAATGTATCAAAACCTTGTATGATTTTTTAATTTTTTTTGAGTTTGTAAATTCATAAAATTCTTTCTTGCCTTATGTTCTAAGCATATCACCCTCAAAATGCATTGGTAAGATAAGCTGTCTAGTCAGCCATTTCATCAAACAGCCGTAGGGTCATTTAACCCGATAGGCCCATTTAGGAAACCTTTCCCCTACATAAAACGTCAGAGATGACGTTTGTAAAATTTGGGAGGGAAATGTCACATGCTTGGAATCAGGGCATGTCAACGAGCTGGGCTTGGTTTTTGCTAGAACGAAAGCTCTACCTAACTAGATTCTCCATTCATGTATTCGATTATATTTTATTGACCTGAGAAGAAAACAAACTCCACAAAAACTTCACACAATTTATTGTGCATAATTATTGGGAACTGTTCGATGCATTCCAACCGCCAGCATTTATTACAAGACATCAGATATTGACACACTCCTTTCTTCCCGTTCTCTATTCTCAGGTAATCTTTATGAGCTATCCTATTCCCTCTCTTCGACCAACTCCCAGATATCGATTTTGCTTGAATGGCTTGAGTTGCACACGTTATCCTTGTTCGGTAGTTGGTGGCATCGTAAAGGAATTGGACTTTGCTTGCCCGCCACCACCGTCGCCGCCGTTTCAAATAAGCACTTAATGAATGCATACAAAATCTAACAAACGTGGCAGCAGTGCAATGTGAATTCTTCTCTCTTTTGGGATTCTTTCGCTCTTTCTCCTTCTCTCTGGATGGCGGTTTCTCTTGCTCGCTTCAAGAAATCTTCTGCTGTGTTTGGTCTGGCTAGAGAGTTTCTAACGGACTTGGTCGTTGCTTTCTGTTTGACACGTTTTCCCATCGTCACAACGACAAAACAGCGGCCGGCCGGCCTGCTGGGATATTGCTGGCTGACTGGCTTGGGTGGATCGATTTTTCTGCTTTTATTTTGTTAATTTTTCGGCTCTCCGTGTGTGGTAGTAAGAGAAGCAGGAAGAAAGAAAAAAATGTCGGATGCCACGGGATATCCAGTTTAGATGAGCCCGTTTCATCCAGTTTATCGTCAGTTGAGGTCGGACTTTGCGCGTGATCGGGCGGCATCGGTTCTGTTGTGGTCGTTGATTGTTGAGGAGGTTTTTATTCATCAAAAGAGAAGAAAAGTCCCGGCGGCAGCCTACAGAAAAACAGAAAAGCCCACCGGACTGAGTGTGGAATGTTAACGAAAGATAAACTTGTGCAAATTCCTGCGTCAGAGTGGCACGAACTCCGGGATCTGTTTGTGGTTGAATGGCCCAGTCACGAGATCGCGTACTACACCATCCAGAACTACATCGATTGGTTTGCCATTGATCCGGAGATAAAAAATTTGCAGATCCTCAGCCTGAATGGGGATTGGCGAGATAATGGGACCTACCTTATTGTGGTAAGATGATCGATTTTTTTTTTCATTATAGCTTTCGCGTTGCTCCAGTCAATCTGCGGGCGGAAGTTGTGATTACTGGATGGCTGGAGCAAAACATGATGAACATGATGTGTAGTCGGCTGTACTTTGTGATTAGGCTGGAATATAATGAAAGTGCTTTGTTCCCTCTCTTAATCTCTTAGGATCGTTACCAAATGTTCGTGTACACTTTGGAGGCGAACAACGACTCGCTGAAACGTGCTCTCTTCTTGATCGATTGGGACTACAGTTATAAGATGTGTAGCATTCGCCAGTGTCATCGACCGGCCTTGGAAGAGGTCTTCAGGGCGTTGCAAATTGAGCTGGCATGGCAAAGGGTCAGTAAAGTGTATCGGCTGGCCGGTGAGGAGGCGGCCAAATTCGAATTTGCCATCCCGCAGGGTATGTATATGGATCGGATGAAGGTGGAGCATGCCCCGATGGCTAACGAGTTGTGGTCCCATCGCTGTCAGGGATCGGAATTCTACATGAAACGGATCGCCGCATGGAATCCATCAGTGGGTTTATTCGACGAAAACGGTGAACCGGTGGCTTGGTGCTTCGTTTGGCCAACCGGAGCCATCGGGCCGCTAGAAGTGACCAAAAAACATCACCGCAAGGGCTACGGGACTATCATTGCGAAGGCAATCGCCCAAGAGCTGGCCAAGATAGGCCGTAATTGTTATGCTACGATTTTGAGTTCCAACATGGCGTCACAGACGATGTTCGATAAGATTGGATTCCATGAAGTGGATGAGGTTTATTTTACGAGAAATCGCGCGCGTAAACTGGTGGAGTGGGACTGCTGAAAAGTAAACAACGACACGACACGGTTTGGGTCCTGCGAATCGCGAGGGGAATGCAAAACAAGTGATTATTATATTGAAAATACCTACTATTACGATGATTCATGTGCGGAAAATGGAGCAACATTTGAGTTCGGGTTAGGTTACGTTTCGGATGCGATGGTGTGGCTAGATTTGTTATCGCAATGAACATAGAATGGTTATTGATTTGTTGTAGAACTAGAAGTGGAAACTGTTTAGACTTGGATCATGTGTTTGTGGAACAGCAGGCTTTCTCCGAAGTTTCCAGTCTGTTATGTCTTCCATCTCTTAGACAGGTATATTTGGAGGCACAAATGCTTCAGTAATTTATCTGTTCTACTTAATAGTTGTTTGAATCCTTGAAGGTTTTCAAATGTGTCAAATTAACGAGAAGGTGATTTTTTAAGGGATTTTATTTTTAATATGCCTGCCCAGTGTCTTATCCAAGCAACAATTCAAGTTTTATAAGATTCTCTAGGTGCGCTATAAGGCTCTGCTGGCAATCAGTTTGAAGTTTCAGAAATGCACTTTTAAAACGTTTGTAGTTAAAAAAAAGGCCATTTACAAGAGGTTTTGAAGCGCTATATATGGTACTACTAGTATACATGCTCGATAATCGGGCGCTATTAAATCGGCCACGTACGGTAATCGGACGTATTTTGGGCCTGAGGTCAAATCCAACTGACACTCTACATTGGAACGTTTTGCTCAAATAATTTTACTCGAAGTTGATTTCAAAGATATTATACTTATCGGATACTTCCTTACGTCGATGGTGCTTGAAACTCTTAAATTAATTCAAATTCAGTTTACTTATTCATAGACAGTACTCGTTGATACATCAATAATACTTCTGTCTGCAAAGACTATACAATTTTTTCGACTGCCAATTTTTATTTCATTAAAACTAACGAGTGTTTTCATAGCCTTCTTTCTAGCTACGGGTCATTTATTGGTTTTAAATTTGCCAATGTTTGTTTAATTTAAGCAATTTCAATTTCTTAAAGAAAATAAGTAAATTTTTTTTAAGAAACTCTTTATAAAGACCCTCAAGATAAAAAAAAATGAAAGTTTTATACTGGTTTGTTGCTGTATAGAAGGGCATTTATAGGTTTCTTGTTTCAATGCGGTTTACAACTATCAAAGCTGTTTTTGTTTTTAATGAAAGATTATTTTGTGCTTGCATAGCATATAACAGTTGAAATTGTTGTTTGAGATTAAACATATTGTAAACGTATAAAAAACCTTACTCGTATGGAAATTTCAAAACTGAATAATTTTGAAAAAGTATAAAATAGTATAAACGATAGAATTTCAATTTGAAGTCTTGTCGATGACCACGTCAAGATTTTTTTTTTCATTTCTCTACATACTGTAAACAATCGAGCTTAAAATTATATGAGATTTATTTAAATAGTTATGACTGATTGTGGAAAAAATTTTAGGAAATACAAGCACTTCAAAAACGCTGTTGTAAAAAAATTAAGTTATTCTGAGAAACATTGCTGACCAACTTAGGAGCTTAAAAGTGTAGAGAATAATAACATGTGTTTGTTATGAGAGTCAAAAGCTGAAACCCAAATAAATTCAGGCTTCAAAATAGAGGATCATGGTTCAAAATCAGCTCAACTTCGGAAATTAGAGATCAAAATTTAAATTTTTCTTTATTCGTAAAATAATTAAACATAAAAGTAACGATTCAAAACAACAACTCATAGCCAAAATCAAGGATTCAGAATCAGAATTGAGAAATGTGAATCAAGTATTCACAGTACAGAATTAGAAAATAGAATTACCATTCGGTTTTTTAAATTTTAATTTTGAAATATTATGATTTTACAAAGTTGTGATTTGCAACAATGTTAAAAATGTATCAAAACAGATTAAAACGACATCATTTTAAAGATGATTGGATTTTGTTTTGTTTGGTTCTCCGTTTTGTAGCTCAAGTCTGAACCCAAATGTTGCTCTAGAAATAACTGTGCACTAGATTTATGGATGAAACTTTCATACCGATGATGAGAAAAATAAATGACATTTATACTAAATGATAATCGATAAATGAAGAATTGTACTCAAATCTGATAGATTGTAAGAATGTAACGAAATTTTGTAACGGTTCAATATGTAAGCGGCTATGTTATGATCAACATTTTATGTGTACTCGTTTGATTGTAATGATTTTTTTTCTTTTGGAAATATATGTAACTGATAAGAAAGATAAAAAATTGTATCTCTTGAAAGAAAACGGCCCATTTTTTTGTATGTGAAAAATTAGAATAAGGTATCTGTCAACGGCTAGGTAATTTTAAACTTTGATTGTAAATTTCTAAACAACGTTATTACGGGCCACCAATGCTTGCCAAAATCCAACAATTTTAGCTCCAACTCTGAATTATGGAGTAGCAACACATAAATTATACCTAAATGTTCTACCTTCCTCTTTTCGAGGTGGATTGGCGATTAGTAGCTTCATATAACGACATTTAGAGGGCAGCCCTATCATTATTGTGATGATTTGGATTCGACTGTCAAACCGCGTAATGGTGTTTTCCAAATAAAATTTTCAACATTCTCGAATTAAAAGCTACATTTTTGAAATTCAGTTTTGTTATAACTTTTGTGAGAAAAAAATGAATAATGAATTTTTGTGTAGGTTTCGATTTCTATTTACTACTATTTAATTTTCAAAATTTGAGAACATTTCCATTAAAATTTTAAGGATTGAGTTTTCAAAATTTGCCAGCATTGTTTTCGTCCAAAAACAAATGAGGGAAAAAGTTTGGTACTTTCAGGTTGAAAGATTTATCAATCCCTTTCCACGGTGTGCCAAAATACGTTATTAAAAATAAAAAATGACCACCAAAATGGCACTCGACATTCGAAAGATATAGTATTCAGGCATCTATCCTGGAAATTTGGAAATGTTTCATCGGGCTTTTTTGAAATTAGAGTGATTTTAAATTTTAAGTCAATTTGCATTAGATTTCCAATGGGGTTTTTCGACCTTATGTTCTATGACCATGTATTTTTCTGACTACACATATTTTATGACAATCATCCAGTTCAATGAATTTTTAGAAAATTTTATGCCCGACAACTTTGTGGAAGACTGGAAAAAAATTTGACTTGATCCTGAAAAGTTATTGGCAATTTTCTAAAACTTTATTGGACTGATTGAAATTTTTTCATGTTTCTTAAGTTTTTTTCAATTCCGCTTCACTAATATCTTTCCAGGCGTAGTTTGAATCGTTTTTGGGTCTTTGATAAAGTTGTTTGGGATAGAATTTTCAGCACAAATGTCTATGTAATAGTAAATCTATGGGTAACAGTCATCATACGAGCTCACAGCTCTTTGAAACCAACTGCTCCTGTATCTGCCCAGAATGTGTTCGAAATGAAAGTTGACAACAACTTAAGCGCGAGGAAAACCCTTAGTATTACACGAAACTCTTCCGTAAAATGGGTATAAATTTTGAGCCTAATCTTAAAGAAAAGTTAGGCTCATATAACCGGAAATTAAAGGATTTCTTCGAAATCAAGAAGTTGGGTGATATGGGAGGAAACGAAAGTATACTTCGTCGATGTAAAAGAAATTATTCAAAAGATTCTAGACTCGCAAAATATGACTGATGAAGAACTAATTTTTAAATTTGGAATAGACGATGGAGGTGGTTCTTTTAAAATTACTTTGTTGGTGATTTCACTGGGACAGCAGTCCAAAGCTGAACGTTTCAAGGATGGCGGTGTTCGAAGGTATTTTAGAAATAGTTATGAACATTAGGCTTATAGTATAATAACATCAAATTATTTAATCAACTATTAGGCTTTTGATTCATGCTCTTGCCCCAAAACTGGAAGAAAAATATGAGAATATTGCTCCAATTTGGAACGCGCTACAGTTGCAAGACATCGATGGATATGTTGCGGAAGATTTAAAAGTCATAAATATTATAACGGGCATAATGGCTCATCCGTCAGCACATCCGTGTCCATATTGCGATGTCAGTAAGCAATATTTAATGACACATAACGGAAACTTGAGGACTTTGGGGACAATCAAGAAAAACGCACAGCAATGAAAAAGAAGTCAACTGTAAATCTGCTAAGAGATTTTCATGCTGTGTTCACGAGCCACTCTTCAAAGGATCTGACAATCAGCTAATATTAACTGCCGCTCCCCCACCGTCTTTGCACTTAACTCTCGGAATCGTGAATGCCTTGTTTAAGGCAGTTGCAGCAACGAATCCAGAGCTAGCAGAATTGTGGACTGCAAAGGCAGGAGTGAGGCATCTCCAACAAACGTTTGGTTTCACAGGAAAAGCTTGGCATAATCTAATGGATTCCTCAGATATGCTTGAAGGTCATTTTGATGTGCAAGAACATTTAAAGGTAAGTAAAATCGATAAATAAAAAAAACACTTAAAACTGTAAAAATACCGATATCGCAAGCACTGAAGCTGTTCCAGGAGATTTACAAGGCATGCTTTAAGGAAAACTTAGATTCCGAGTACACATCACTCATTGAGAGTTTTCTACAGTGTGGGAGAATCTCTGGGAAAATCACTGAGTGTATTCGGAGAGCAAGCCTCGGAGAGTGTTCATCATGATTTTTCAGAAACGTGGAAACTATATCAAACCCCCGATACATCGAAGTTGTACTATGATCATCTCTTAAATGCTGTAGTGGACTATAACAGTGGTCATCTGTGTTGATTTTTAATTTTAAATAAAAAATATCGTTTATTTTTATTGTTGAATCCAAAAAGGTAATCAATAATGACTATTTTAAAGCCAATATTACGCTATTTACCTTGTTCGACTAAGCACATTTTAAGCACGAAAAAAATGGTTGAAGACCCAAAAACGATTCAAACTACGCCTGGAAAGATATTCGTGAAGCGGAATTGAAAAAAAACCTAAGAAACATGGAAAAATTTCAATCAGTCTAATCAAGTTTTACAAAATTGCCAATAACTTTTCAGAATCAAGTCAAATCTTTTTCCAGTCTTCCACAAAGTTGTCGGGCATAAAATTTTCTATAAAGTCATTGAACAGGATGATTGTCATAAAATATGTGTAGTCAGAAAAATCCATAGCCATACAACATAAGGTCGAAAAACCCCATTGGAAATCTAATGAAAATTGACTTAAAATTTAAAATAACTCTAATTTCAAAAAAGCCCGATGAAACATTTCCAAATTTTCAGGATAGACGCCTGAATACTATATCTTTCGAATGTCGAGTGCCATTTTGGTGGTCATTTTTTATTTTTAATAACGTATTTTGGCACACCGTGTTTCCCCTTTTTTTTCTACCAAAGTTGGAACTAAGCAACACAATTTTTTCAAATATTCATGAACATCTAGAACTCCGTTAAACTCAAATAATATCACCCTTATTCTAGTTGGCTAGTGAAAACTAGGTGGCTCTGCTTGTCAAAATGAATTTTGATCTATAGGTTGCGCTGATCAATAATTGATGCTAGTACAATCTAGGCGACGCTAGTGTAATTTTTAGTTTCCAATTATGTTTGAAAATGTGTCACCTACTTTAAATTTAAGATATACGATTAAATTAAAATTTGATAAAATCCTAATAAATTTTTAAATTCTTATTAACAGTTGAAGTATTTTTCTAGTTCAATAATCGTTTTTGTTTTAGTGTTTATATTCCTTTTCAAATAAAACCATTTCATAAAAAAACTTGAAAATTGAAAAATTCAACATTATTTAGATTAGAAGAAAGATATCGTAAACAACGTAAAATAAAAAAAAAAACAAAACTTTTTTCGGTTATAAAACACTTAAACAGAGCTTAAATCAAATTTTGAGAAAAATCTGTGACTGTGAATTTATTAAAAAAAACCCATAGGACGATTTTTTTTATGTGTGAGCAGGGAAAAGCCCCTGGGAGTGGAGCTAATTTCAAGCCACTTCTCCCAAAGGTATAAAACCTCCTCATCACTCTTTCATTTTCTGTATCTTTTATGTAATCTTTCCGAATGATTTGATTATACAATATTTTTACATTTTCTTTTTTGATTCTTAGATTGATTAGATGCAAACAGTTTTCATAAGGTAGTAGTTCGGCTGGTGACGGTGGAGGCGGTGATGGAGGTGGTGGTGGTTGGTGGCGAGATGATAAGAAATATTGGAACAGGCATTAGTTTGACGTTAGATACAGGTAACTAGCGGTTTACGCGAGTGATGTAGATCCAGGAGTTTGATGCGTTCCCAGTGAGAAAATTCTCTTTCAAGGGAACGCTAGCTGTCAGGTAACCGGAAACCGGACTGTTGGTTTAGTTTACTGGATGTAGTATGTATCCATGTTAGCTTTGGTGCGTCGCTTGATGAGATCTCTGAATTTGGCGATGTTTCTTTCCGATCGTATGTTTTCAGGTAATCGGTTATAGCAAGTCTTACCGTAATATGTGAATGCTTTTTTTTTTGGCAAATTCTGAGGTGGGTTGAGATAAGCTACTTTGGTTTCTCAATGCATATCTGTGATCAGGGCGGTCGTAAATATGATGGTGATGAGCGATTGGGTTATACAGATGATTGTGAATAATGCATTGATTGCATTGATTGGAAGAGTAGATTTATCAGCTTCGATGTACAGATTCTTGGTCGGATATAATCTAGGACGCTTGTATACAGCCTTTGAGCAACGGTTTTGAGCTATCTGTAAGGGTTTCAGCCTTGTTCTGGTAGCAGCTCCCCAGATAAATACCGAGTACTGAAATTTAGATTGAACAAACCCATGGTACATAGTCGCGAGTTGTTTGCAAGGTATGAAGCCATTAATCTTCCAAAACAGGCCGCAAGCCGAGGTTACTTCGCTTTTCAACGATTGAATGTGATGTGTCCATTTCAAACCAGAGTCGATTGTCAATCTAAGGTAAGTGAATTTTGTCACACGTTCAATTTTCACCGAGTCGACAAGCAGATACCATAGTCCAGTGTCAGAAGTTCGGAACGGGTTCAAAATCATGTGTTATGTTTTCGATAAATTTAGAGAAAATTTGTTTTTCGCTAAAGTATTGTTGAAGATTTGAAGTTCATTTCATTCCATGTACGGAGTAGGTTGTGAGCGAAGAAAGCCGATGAGTTTATTTTTTGACAGGAAAATTTGCTGCAATTTGTGATACATGTAAAATATTCGGAATTGGAAGCTATTTGGTGGCTAAAGTCCGAGAAATGGAACCGACCGGACTCTGGAATAGAGGCCCACCCAAACGAAGACCTACTAGTTAGCCTCGGTTCCTGCGAAGAAGCAAAGTAAGCAGTTTTCCCAACATCCCCTGATCCAGTCAAGCCGAGTTTCCCGAAATTTTTGCGCAGTTAAAGCTATTCTTGCGTCCTGAATCATCCGTAATTATAGTTTCCCTTTGATTTGGTGAGCCCGTTCTGTTTTTTCATCTGTTTATTTATTTATTTATATTCTATTTAAAATTTATAGCCAAAGACCTATACAATCCTATGAACGTTTGGCAGGGAACTCCACGCTTCATTCATCCCTTGTTTATTTGTTTATTTGTGTAAAAACATCAACGGATAACATGTTGATCCTAATGATAACTTAATAAAATAATGAGTTAAAAACTAGTTAAATCTACAAAGTTCTCGAAACCATTAAATTTTTTCTTCGGAAAGTAGTCCT
Source organism: Uranotaenia lowii (assembly GCF_029784155.1). Taxonomy (NCBI): domain Eukaryota; kingdom Metazoa; phylum Arthropoda; class Insecta; order Diptera; family Culicidae; genus Uranotaenia; species Uranotaenia lowii. The sequence continues at coordinate 156,379,303 of NC_073692.1, read as the reverse complement.
TGAAGCGTCGAAGTCGAAGTACTAGGCGAAGCGGTTGAAAGTTCTCAAAATTCCAATAAGAGCGCTGTTGGCTCCGTAGTTATTCAGCCGGATGGGAACATAGAGCTGTAGATTTTGGTTCCTTAATCCTCGGGGTCGCACACTGAGAGGAGTAGCCTCCAGCAGCATGGGAGCGTCAATCCTCGACGCAAGGAGATCCACTACGATTAGAGCACGTGCAGCGTTACGACGGCAACGGTTTTCATAACTGGGCAAACGAAACGGATCTAACCAGTTCAAGTTTCGCAGGGCATACCGTATGAAACGCCGCTGGATAGCCTATATTCGTTCAGCTCCGTTCTGGTAAAATGGGCACCAAACTGCAGATGCATATTCAAGCGTTGAGCGAACTATGCTGCAATACAAACTTTTTAGGCAGTACACATCTTTAAACTCCTTTGTTACGCGAAATAAGAAGCCAAGACTTCTAGACGCTTTATCGACGATGTAATTCGTATGAGTCTTAAACTCCAGCCGATGGTCTAGGATAACGCCCAGATCGTTGATGTGGTCCACCCGGGCGATGATTTCGTTCCCAAGAGAGTACTCTGCGTGAAGAGGGTTTTCGCTTGCGAGAAAAAGAAATGACCGCACATTTGCTGTGGTTCAGAGGCAAGCAGTGTCACACCAGTGAGCGAAGGTGTTGAACTGCCTTTGCAAGAGATCGATATCGTCTTGGCCATTGATAGTGTGGAAAAGTTTGAGGTCGTCGGCATACGCAAGTTTTGGGCCGTCCAATAGAGTGAGAACATCGTTAAAATAGATGACAAAAATTATCGGTCCCAAGTGGCTTCCCTGTGGCCAGGGACCGAAAACAGCACGAACACAGTAAGTGCAACACAATTTGATGACACAGCACTTCCGAAACGAAACTGTGCTGTGTCTGTGTCAATCTACTTTTGTTGCGTGTCGGCCGCAACACAGCACAGTATGCGACACAGTTGACGACACAGTGTGTTCGTGTGCCGGTCCCGATACGATTATCATTGTTGCTCCTGCCAGCTAGCTTTTTTTTCAATTCGTCGCCTACTTGCTAGCAGCCGAACTGGATAAATTTTTTTCTTTTGCTTTTGCTCAACACAATGTGAGTGAAGAGCTTCGCCATGGAAAATACGGAGAAATGCTGTCCAGTCAAGTGCGACGGGTGAAAAAATAGCCTTGCTCGTAACAACACTGTGCTGCGTGCTGTGTTATCCTCGACACGACACAACTGGGAACTGTGTCGTGTTGATTTGATGCAACACAACACAATTGAAGTGCTGTGCCAAACCAAAGTGTCGCACACAAAAATTTATGTGTCAGCACTCCAGGATTTGTGTTGCACGTTATGTACTGTGTTGTGTTTGTGTTTTTTGTCGGTCTCTGCCTGTGGCACACCTGAACAAGCGGAGAATTGTCTTGAAAAGTAATTTCCAGTTTGCACAGATAACTTTCGTCCCGTTAAATAGCTTCGAAACCAGTCCAGTAGGGATCCACAGAATCCAAAGCGTTCGAGTTTAGCAATAGCAATATCATGATTTACTTTATCGAAAGCAGCAGACAGATCAGTATAGATGGCGTCAGTTTGTGACTTCATGGTGAAGCTATCTTGCACGAACGATGTAAAAGTCAGCAAATTTGTTGTCGTGGATCGTTTCAGCAGAAATCCGTGCTGATCATTGGAAAAGTATTGTTTTGAGGACGAGAAAATCGGATCCAGAACAACCTATTCGAACAGTTTGGCTATCGAACAAAGAGCTGTTATTCCGCGGTAGTTGTTCACATCTTTCTTATTTCCCTTTTTGTGAACAGGGAACATGTAAGCTTCTTTCCAGTGCGAGGGAAAGGTTGCGAAGTCCAGCGAAGCTCGAAATTTCATATTGGTTTCTATTTGACAAGAAGCTTTTTATGAGGTTATGAGCTTGTCCGCGTAGTCCGTAGAAATCCAGTTTTTTTCAGAAGGATGGTGTGATCTATAGCATCGAATGCCTTTTTCAGGTCTGGTAAAAGAAAGCCAGTGTGCTTTTTGTTCTCGAGTACGTAAAAGATTTCAGTAAATAAATCAGAGGTTGCAGTTGTGGTGCTCTGCACCACTGCATTCTGAAGGAAAAAGTCGGTAATACAAGACACCAGCATTTTCTCTAATAGTTTACTCAAAATTGGCAGGACGGAGATAGGGCGATCATTGTTGGAATCTGTTTTTAATTCTTGTTTGTGGACCGGGACAACTCTAGCAACTTTAAGGTATTTCTGGGAATCTTCTAGTAGAAAGACTTTCGTTGAATACGTCTCTCACTAAATCCGAAAAAAACTGGAAATGTCGCTTGATAAATTGTGCGGGAATTTCATCGTCACTTACAGTTTTATTAATTTCAAGATTTTTTGCTTATTCGGGTTCTTTGAAACGACTGCGAGGGAATTGAGGCATTTCTACATGAATTTTGGGTTGGCATTGCTGAAAAAATTTCTAAAGTATTCTATTTTAGTAGTTTCTTTAAGGTTTTGAAGATTCCTGGAGGCATGTTTTAAGAGATCACGAAGATAGGCACTATTTGGATTTCTTTTAAATTTTCCAAGAATTTTATCTTCCATTTTCATCCACTTTCAAAGATTCAGTGTAATCCAGGGACAATAGCCTTTAATTTTTGCTTTGATTTTGTAAGTTGTTGTACATTCTTTTTTCAAACTTTTGAATGCTGTAATAATTTAGGTTAGGCGTTCATGGGGTGTGCAGGGGTTCATATTCCTTACAAACGTTTCGGATTTTTTATCAAGTAAAGCATTTTTAACGACTATTTTCTCAAGCGCCCGTACGCAAACACTTTTTCGCAAATTAATTGAAGATATTATACAGCGATGGTCACTGACATCTGTGAATAAAGTTTTGTTTGTGATCCTCGATTGAACAGCTTTGGAGCATAAGACATGATTTAGTATGTTGTTGCTTATAGGTCTCGTGGCGTTCGTATTTGTTACTTGAAAGTTAAACGATTTAAGAAGATCAATGCATTCGACAGTACTTTAAGCAGTCAGACTATTAACTGGGATATTAATATCACCAATTGTCACGCACGAATAACCCTGCTTGGAGCTCGATAGAATCGTTTCATGTTTGGTTAAGAAATTGGTAGGGGAGGAGTGGGCTATATGCGCCTATTAAGCAGAACAATGATTTAATAAAATATCACATCGAATATGTGTACAAAAACTATATACACGTGTGCAGGCATCTGTTTTCTATACATTGGAGTAATTTTTATGTTAAAATTTTCTTCTGTTTCCAAGAAAATAATTTTATTATAAGTGTTGTCTAAAATGCCGAACCTCAAACCGTGCGGGCTAAATGCGCCTGTTTATGTTTTGAACAAAATTTCTGTTTTTAGGCAATATTTCCGTTTAATATCATTGAAACTGCTAGAAAGTAATAATTTCCGTACGACAAAGCTGAAGTTTTATAAAAATCTATGTATATTTTAATTTTATGGAATAAAACAAAAGTTACACGCTGCTTATTTTAAACTCAAAATTAAGTAGTTTTGGTTCAAAACAGCACTTCAGTTGCAGCCCTCAACTTTGAGTAAGACTGAGCAAACGCAAAAACTAAGTTCTGACTGGCATACTCAAACCTGAGTTCGAAAGCGAGTTCCATTTTTTGAACTTTCTTTATGCCTTTATTCGTAGCTACCCAAAATGCAGTTCTCGCAGCCGAACTCGCTAAGTGCTTTCAGTTCAACACACGCGAGGAGGGTTCAATTTTTAGTTCATTAGATCGATCTCAGTTTTGCTCCTTCGCCGAAGGAAAAATGGGATTAGTTTGAGTTCGCAGTTCGAACTTCCTTTTGAACCATCGCAAGGAGAAAAAAAGGAACTCAACTTTAGTTCATACAATCGAACTATGATTTGACCACGGTCAAACAGCACTTTAGTGGCAGCCCTCAGCTTTGAGTTTGATTGGGCAATAGCGAAACTAAGTTCTGACAAGCATACTCAAAACTAAGTTCAAAAGCGAGTACCATTTTTTGAACTGTTTTTTATGCCCTTGTTCGTAGCTACCTGAAATGCGGCTCGGCAAAAATGGCACGAATGGGATTAGTTTTGAGTTCGCAGTTCGAACTCCATTTTGAACAATCGCGAGGAGGAAAAAGGGTACTTAACTTTAAGTTCATAGAATCGAACTATGTTTTGAACCTCAGTCGTACTTAATTTTGAGTTTAAAAAAAGGAGCGTGTAGGGTTGCCATACTATGGAGGCAGTTTATTCATGAGAAAAACTTTATGAAATCTGTTTTTAGATCTTCAATTCTCACTTAAGATGTTATTCAGAGCTTAGATTTGAAGGTTCAATGATAAAAATCATTTATTTATTCTATTTAACCTGTTATTTTAGGATGGAGGCATTTTACAAACATGATGGGGGCATACAAAAACACTCAATTATTCTACTATATAATCAATATTAAACCTCCACAAAAGCTGAAATATGTTTAATTTCTTAAGTTCATTTGAATAAGAAACAAAAACCATCCTAGTTTTTGTTTTAAGCTTCTTTACGTATAATTTTTAAAAAACGAAATATTACATCAAAATGTAGCAAAACTTTGTATGATTTTTTAATTTTTTTTGAGTTTGTAAATTCATAAAATTCTTTCATGCCCTATGTTCTAAGCGTATCACCCTCAAAATGCATTGGTCAGATAAGCTGTCTAGTCAGCTATTTCATCAAACAGCCGTAGGGTCATTTAACCCGATAGGCCCATTTAGGAAACCTTTCCCCTAATACTGTACGAAGCAGGTCTGTACATTGCCTGTACATTAGACTAGTTCACTTTTCGGTTTTTTTTCGCAGATCAAAACCGGACTTATATGGGTTGTTCCTCATGCATTTTCAAGTATTTCTGCCAATTTTGAGATCTTTTGAACTAGTCTCTGTTCTGCGCAATGAGTTTTCGTGAAAAAAGTCGATTTTTCTTGAAAATATTCTTATGAGAGTTCTAGCAAGCCACTGTTATTATAATACGGTAATTTTTTGTTGCATGGTGGTTGATATTATAACCATTTTTATGAATCTGTTCTAGATAATCGTTCAAAACAAACCGAAAAAATTTAAAAAATCATAAACTACCAACTTGTACAGAAATTTTACTTACAAGTTGAGAGTTAAAAATCTGTAGTAAATCAGAAAAAAAATTGTTTCACAAAATCTTTTTTTGTAAAGCTAGCCCTTTTTATTACCTTTCTATTGATGCAATAAATATACAAATTGGTTGTATAGCGGTCAAGTTATTTGAAGATGTTTGCAACAAATTTGATTTGATAAAATATTTTTCATTCAAGTTTGCTCCCACCAACTTGTGCACAAGAAAGGATATTTTATTCAATCAAGTGCCCCATGACGGGGCCAGGAGTTAAAAAAGCGCGCGCTTTGATCAAGTTGTAAGCAAGTCCTCTTGATGCCACGTTTTTCATGTTGCATGAAGCTAAAACTTGAATAGGAACACAAATATGATTTAAAACTGGTGCATAAATATTTGAATAACTTTGCTCCTATTCTAGCGATAATTACATTTTAAGCATCAAATGAATGGTAATAAACAGGGCTATCATAATAAAAAAATATTTTGTGAAACATATTTTTTTCTGATTTACTACAGATTTTTAACTCTCAACTTGTAAGTAAAATTTCTGTACAAGTTGGTAGTTTATGATTTTTTAAATTTTTTCGGTTTGTTTTGAACGATTATCTAGAACAGATTCATAAAAATGTTTATAATATCAACCACCATGCATCATAAAATAATCGTTCAATATTAACAGTGGCTTGCTAGAACTATCATAAGAATATTTTCAAGAAAAATGGTCTTTTTTTCACAAAAACTCATTGCGCAGAACAGAGTTTAGTTCAAAAGATCTCAAATTTGGCAGAAATACTTGAAAATGCATGAGGAACAACCCATATGAGTCCGGCTTTGATCTGCGAAAAAAACCGAAAAGTGAACTAGTCTACTGTACATTCATATGTTGTTCATTGATATTCAAATAAATCTGTATATGGTGATAACCAGCATCATGTTCACACCTGATTTCATCATAACGAAAACTGTCTCTTACATATAAAGCAAGCAAAATCGACATTCTTTCCCTCTTTGTGTTCTAAAATATGTTACCAGTATGCTAGAAAGCTCAGAATTTCAGGAATTGTAGTTTAAACAATAACAAACAAGTTTGTAGAAGACTATGACGCGATACGAGTTGACTGTGATGAGTTATTTGCAATTGAATGTGTGATTTTTTTTTCGCGTTTCATCGATATATCGTGAACGGTGTATAGGGTGATTATTAGTACTAACTTGATTGCATTGTCACACAATGAGAATAACAGATAGAAAGTTTGTGTCCAAGGCAAAGTTGTAGCTTATTTTATAACAAATATCTGCAAAAGTTAAAAGAAAGGTAACAAACTTTCTATTTGTTATTCTCATTGTATGACGATGCGATCAAGTTAGTGCGATTATTAGCCCATACTCCGTTCACAATATATCAAAGAAATGCGAAAAAAATCACACATTAAATTGCGGATAACTTATCAAAGTCAACTCGTATTGCATCACAATCTTCTACAAACTTATTTGTCATTGTTTGAACTACAATACCTGAAATTCTGAGCTTTCTAGCATACTGATAACATATTTTAGAACACCAAGAGTAGTATGTCGATAGAGAAAGTAAGAGAAAGTATGTCGATATTTCATACATTTTGCCGAAAATCTCCATACAGATTTCAAGTCCTTTGCGCCAGCTCGCGCTTCTTCCAAATGACCTGAAACTTTCAGAAAGTCATTTTTTCACCTAAATGCACAAAATTAGGGGGTGCCGCGTGGAATATAATGTTTTTTTTTCGTTGTGGGCCAGTCTAATGTTTCCCCTAAAATTATTATATCCATAGTTTCTGTAAATTGTTCCAACGTCATTTTTAATTCATCGAATTTGGATAAATTATTCAATCCTCTTGTATTTAGTTGGAATATGTTAAGTTCATTACGATTGTTTTTAATACTAGAAGCATATTTATATAATTCATAGATGATATTATAAAAGTAATTTTTTGTTGTGAAATCCATTTAGTTTATTACAAATTTGCTCTTAACATTACATTATTTAATCTGCATGCGTTTCGGCGACGACACGATAAAAGATGAAGTAGATGAGTAATTCAAGGCTCGCTTAAAATTTTTCGTTTCCAGCATTGCTAGCAGTTCGCATTTGGTTCCAATTTTGTCCACCTTCGCTGCATCAGTTTTCTTTAGAAGAATTATACCGCCTCGTCCTAATATATTTGCCAAATATATTTGTATCCTAATTCATCCTAAACTAGCCTCGATTCCTTCAGCAGCTCTTTCCCATATGACGTCATCTCGTCCCGCAGAGTTACTGTCTTGACCGAACCACAATAAAATTCCTCGATGTCAGCTGCCTTCAAGACTCCGTGCAAGCGTTTCTTGTCGAACAATTCTTCCTTTTTTGTGTCAGCTTGGAAAACAACCAGGACCGGCGCAGCATTTCTTGTAGTATTATTCCCGTTTAGGCGTTTCGCGCTAATAATGTCATTATTTTCCAATTTACAGACTACTGTATTTGCGATAGCAACGATAACTTCGCGTAAATTTTCGCTTTCTGTGGATGGTAGTCCTAGAGTTATGGCATTACACGAAAGCCCTTCGCGATAAAGATGATCGATTTCAGATTCTAATCCCTCTACACGCTTTGTAAGGTCAACATTTTTATCCTTGCAATTTTCGATTTGTAATTTTAGCTAATTTTTTTCGGATCTTAACAAAGCTAAACCTTTACTAAGATAATCGAGTTTGGATGCTAGAAACTCCTGAGAAGCCTCAATGTGTTTATTGGTTTCCTGAATTTCGGCTATTTGCTGTTGTGACTTTTCTATAGCGGTGCGTAAATTAGCAGACTTGCGACGCGCTTCGTGTACACTTTGTGCTATTCCGCGAATTTCTTCCACAAGAACATCGAATCCCTCATTTTTTTGGTGCTGTTGGATATGAAAGTTCAAACATTGCGAAGAGCAGAAAAATGGTTTACTTCTTGCTCTTGCAATTGCATTCCCTCGAAGTTTTTTACACTTGAAGTGAACAGATTGATTGCAAGAAAAACATACGATGACACGCTCTAAGTTATGCTCAACGTGATCACATATAGCACAGATGGGAGATATTAACCAAACAGTAGTGCCACAAAGTCCTCCATACAAGAGTTTAGAAAATTTGGGAAGCTTTCAGGAACAGGCATATAATAACTGGTTGTTTTGAATGTAAGGATTGTTTCAATGTAGAGTTTTTCGTCAAGAGCCAGCTAGTTTACGAGAAATTTGCGATTGAAAAAGATGTACATGAACTCTACATCGTAGTTAGAAATAGAAAATTTACAAAAAGTCACCGTAAACATCCGCAATTGTCGGAACCGTATCCCTTTTATTGTTCACATTATTGTTTTAATAGCCACCGTCCCCACTTACCCCGCGTCCCCACTTACCCCGGTGTACTATACATATAATTGAAGAAATCAGTTTACCTTTGTTGGAATTACGCGCATAATAATGTTTCGAATAAACCCTAACGTAGTTGCTATCCAAATCTTTTTCATTTTTACATTTTGATTTAATCGCGAGAGTTTGGAACAGCAAAATAAGTTTTTATGTTCTTTCGAACACTCAATTACTTGAAATCCGAATGCAATAGATTTATTTTAGAAATTTTATCACTGTTTAAGAACCCCAGTGATGAAATCAACGTCTCTGAGATTCTTCAAATTACTTCATTTGTTTTAAGTTGTTTCTTCACAAAGTTGCTCCTTTAAAAAAACCATGCTTTTAAAAGCCTAAACTGGAAACATGATTATATACCACAGGAAGACTTCCTTTCTCTCAAGTTTTCAGGAATTAAAATAAAATTAGGGTTCAACTTTTTACGGGTTCATGAAATTCACTTTTTCTTACCTCATTGTGTTGTCAAATCTTAATAATAAATCTATTTTTAGCCGAAATTTTGAAAATTTGAACTTTGTTTTGAAAAAGTAATTCGCCATCTGACATAAGTGCTTCTAGCATCATCATTTTGATCGCAGTGGCCTCTGAGTGTCGTTTTGAGCTGCAAATCATCAATAAAAATGAAGTATTTAACTATCAAAAACTCGGTAATAGATAACATTTTAGATAATCAACAAAATTCACTTTTACCTGAGCTGCCAAAAATTTGATGACTGATTTCGGCAAGTCTAGAGGGTGCAGAATTCAAATATGCCAATATTTTCTTTGAAAATTGCTTTAGAATTTTTTGAACTTTTTTGTGAAAATGTAGAATCATTTGAATAAAAACTTAAAATATAATTAGATGATTTTGATCCAAAGCTCATTTTTATCCTAAACCGCGAATCATTTTGACATCTGTGAAAAAAGTTTTCATTATTATTTTTTCCGCCTCCAAACGAATGGCCGTACGTAGTATTATTTTTTCCTAGAACATATGTACCTACGAAAGTTTCGACGAAGAGAAGAATGTTTAAATCCTCTTTAAATAAATGAAATAGAAGAAGAAGAGAAGAAAATTGCGACCAAAAGAAATATTTTTTTTTAAAGCATAAGTAAAAATGTGTGGCATCCTTCAACAAAGTAATGGAAAAATAATGTTTCATATATCAATACATAAAAGTTAAAGATGTTTCTGTTTAATTTTCCAAAAACTTTTCCAAATTTTCCAAATTCAGTTTTAGAGTATTCATATTCAGAGTAGCTCGAAAAATAAAAAAATTAAGCAAAGTATTATTAACCCTTGATTGAATCAACAATCAGAAATTCATTCGAAATCAGATTTTGTACTTTGAGGGTTTATTTGAAAACTTCTGAACGTCACATGTTCAAAACTAGAGGGATGATAGACAAATTGTAATAAAAAAAATAAAACTCAAGGCGTCAAAATCTGTGCTTTTAATTTTGATTCGATTTTGCAGAATGTTTTCTCAAGAATGAAAACTCGTCCATCTAATATTTTCATAAAAAATCTTTATTATACAAACAATCTTTTGTTTTCTCAATAATACTTTCAATAGCAATAATAGTACAATAATATATCTTTTAGGTACACTTCCATATTGAATATAGATTAATTTTTATAACCTTTAGCTATTCCTTTTTTCATCTTTCTCTTGTGTCTAGCTTACATATTTCGTCGTTTGTGTGTCTTTCGCTAGTGTATCTGCTTCGTACGTTTTTTTTGCGCTGCCCCTTTTTACGAGTTCCTAGATTATTGTTTTCATTTTCAAGATTTTTTACTGCGTCGATTTTTGTGTGCTTTCCGTTGTTGAAATTCGCTTTTAGGATTTGTTTTTTAACTAGTTGTCGTTGATTAGGCTGATACTGAAAAGTAGTATAATTTAACTTATTGAGATGAAAAATGTTTATAGAGGTTATTTACAAAACGAAAATTCTTTATAACTACAGTGAATCTTTGAAATCATATATCTTGAAACTTAAATTGGCCTTCCATTTTTCATTCAAAGGAGAGAGAAAATTGAAAAAAATAAAAGTTTAATGATTAAGCCATTCGACGAATTTTACAGAACAGGGGAGGTTTTTTCCTAAATATATAACATTCTTTCCCAACTTTATTCTTAGATTTTCTGCTGTTATCTGCTTTTAGGTTTTTTTTTTACTTATACACTATCACGTAGTTGTAGAGCCATAAAAGTTTACATTTTGTTCTTTTGTCACATATCTTATCAGAAGAAAACGAAAGAATTATGGTAACAAAGAGCACATTTTTGTTAGGTTTATCTTCTGCGTATCGTATAGTTTTTACACGCACACACATACATACATATCGTGTCGATAATCGGAGTTTTGTAGAACATTCAATAGAGCATACTCAAGCACATTCAAAAACTTACACGCTAAACACTGAAAACCGAACACATTTCTGATGAGAGAATGCTTTGAGAGCAGAATATTTGAGATAAAGAGAAACAATAGTTGATTGATGGTTAAAGAATGGAATAAGTGAGAGGTTGATTTAAGAACAGTAAAATAATATCAACTTTACCATGAAATAACATTTGAAAACGTGTTTCGATAACGAGTTCTGTTTTTATACAAAAAACTGGATAAGAAATTAAATGGACAGCGATTAATTTCGAATATTGTTCTGGTTAGTTATTTTTAATCCTTCCGGTTTTTCTCTCAATTTCAAATAACAAATGGGAATTGCTTTTAGGGTCATGAGACTTAAGTCGAATCTAGAAAAGTAACGCGTAACCGAAAGCCACGTGGTATCGATATCACACACAGCTCTCCGGCACGTGGTTCGTCATCAGGAAGTCTTCAATTCCTTTCAGGTTGATTTCGGCCTCGGATATGTCCTCGTCCCGGAAGCTCAGGATCGTGGTGGTGGTGGTGGTCGTTGAGGTCGTTGCCCCCAGAGTTGATCCTCCGCCTCCGCCGCCACCCGTTGTCGATGAGCTGGAAGTGGTGGTGGTGATGGGAGTGCTCGGCGGCGGTGGCAACCGGACCGTTTTGGGACGGAACGAAAACTCCGACGTCATCGGGATCAGCTCTTCCTGCTGGATGTCGGTAAGTCGGGGGTACTGTGGAAGGGTTTTCTGAATGAGTTTAAAATCTAGGGTCTCTGGTTGAAAGATAAATAGAATACTTACGGGAATTAAGTCGGGATCCTGCTCGTCGTCTATGGTTTCTATTTTATTCCTCGTTTTAATACTACTGCCCATGCTATTTTTCCACTTGGAAGCCTTTTGAGATTTCTCCTTCTGCAAAGAAGCGTTAAAGAGAGATGTTAAAATTTTGAAAATGTTTCATACATTATTGAAATCTGCTAGTATCTATCTGGAAGTGGAAATATTTTTGATCTTTTTTCCACAAAAAATTTCTTTAAAATTTGTACATCGAACCAACAATTTAAATTAATTGCGGTTAGCGCAACTTCGTTAAGGCTTAAGAAATAATGTCCATAATAAATTGTATGCATCTCTAGAACTCTAATAAAGCTTTAATTTCTGGCCGTTCTAGCTATCTGGCTAAACGTCATCATGACTAATTTTTTAAGCTTCAATAAAATGTTAGCAATTTTCTTTTTATTCGTTGCAATGAGTTTATCAAATATTTAGTACACGGTGTGTTTCTAGAAAATATTTGAAAAAAGAAACTCTAATTTTTCAGAAATGGAAAATTTGGCCTTTTCTGAGTCATTTTCAGGCAAAATTATACTACTCGGTCAGCGAGTCCCCATACGCGTCGTTTTTTTTTGAAGATTTGTAGTCCATATTTAAAAATTTTCATCTTAAAATTACTCCAATGCAATTTTGTTCTTTGATAATTTGATTTTTTTTAATCACGTTTTTGTAATTCTGAAACATAAAAATATCAACGCCTGGCAAGATTAGTAATTTTGATTTCCTGAAAAACTTATTTTCAAATGAATATTTTTTTTAAATTTGTTACTCAATTTTATCGGCCTTATCGGTGAAAAGTGATGTTGTTTTTAGTAAGGACATCTTAAGATTATAATTTTTTTTTTGTAGAAAAAATAAAAGATGGGGAAAATGAGCGGGTAATTTTTCGTGATAGGGAAAGGGAAAGGAAATTATTTTGGAATTCTATTGACAATCCTCATAACTAAAAGCTTCTTCTAAATCGATAAATACAGTGATTAATCTTAAACAAAATTTCAAAAGACTTACAAAACTTACTTGGACAAACATGGGCCAAATTTCTTAAAATGATGAATATAAAGCTTCCAAAATTTCGAAAAATCAAACGACTCATTTTGATTTATATTTTTTTGTGAACCCTAGCAAGGCCGGGTAAAAATTTGCTAGATAGTTACAAAATAAATATGATATATTTTCTCACATATTAAGCATATTAAGTTTTTTTTTAAGTTTTTATTTTCTATAAAATTTGAAAAATCGAGCAATAACTGCACAAATTTTAACATTTTTCGATGCCGTAAAAAACTTTACCCAGTATGACGGATTGGCTTGATTACCTACAAACTTTTTACTGGTTTCCTCATGCTATACCAACACTGTTGATGAATAAATATTTTTCGAACAATCACTCAATTTTTTTAAATAAATATTTTCATAATTCAGTTAGGTGTCGGGGGTAAAATGCAACAAAACTCAAATCAAAGACGTTTTTGTAAATCTCGTTTCCATGTGCTGGAATATGAATGTTTTGCATCACGCGTTTGTAAACAATTTCATTCATCCATACAATTTTTTTTATGATTTCAGCTTGTAGAATTTATCGTAGTATTATTTAACCCCTAAATGTATGCAGCATCCTTATTTTCAGAAAAAAATGTGAAAATTCGTTTCTACAGAACAAAAAATTGGTGCAATTGGTGTTTTCATGCGTAATGGTCTTTAAGGCATCGCAAAAATTTTCACACATCCAATCACATGTTTTTGGAAAGTTAAAATAACTAAAGGAACCAATAATTTTTCTAACTATGCAAATTTGATATCCCATCATCCTTTAAACTTTTGATGCATACCGAGTATGATAAACTGTGAACATAAGTTTTTTTTTTTTTGGCTTGTGATATAGCTCAGTTGGCAAGTCTGTTGTCTCCTGAGCAGATGTCCGCGAGTTCGAGCCCAAGAGTAAACATCGAACACAGTTGTACCGGATAAGTTTTTCAATAACGATCCGCCAACCGTAACGTTGATAAAGTTGCGAATGCCATAATGATGGTAAAACGACTATAAGTTTTTTTTAGAAGCCATTAAAGTTGAAAATTGTTGCATGTTGCCCCAGTTGACGGTAATACTTGACTCTGTGATGGCGTCGCGTTACGTCACAATCGTTCATGAACAACTGTATGGATACAACGAACTAATACTTTTGGTAGTCCTCACATAAAGATAAACCACATAGCTCGTTTATGGCATTTTTGTATTTTGTTTACCTCAGATTAAATTTTAACAAATCTCAGCAAACCAGTTTAAGTTAGTTAGAGGCAGGCCCGTGCGAAGGACCCGTCCATGGGGGGGGGGGGTTTCCGAAATTAAAATTTAGCTAAAAATAATAACTATTTCAAATTACACAATAAAGAAGGGAATTGATTTCTAACATCATGTCCTTATTCATAATTTTCAAAAAAAAAAAAATTTTAGTGATAAAATGAGTTAATCTTTTTTTCAACAAATCATAAGAGATGTTCCAAATCAATGATGTTTTCGGTCAGTCATTCATAAATTTTTCAAAATGATGTTCCTTACTCTAAACTAGAAATTTGCTTCAAAATAATTTCTCAGCAGTCTAGTTTTCAAATTTGAAATATGTAAACATTTCCAAAACACAGATTTAAAAATAAATCTAAATTCGAATAATGTCCAATAAATAAACGTCAGATCAGCTAAAAGATTAACCATGATTGATCGTTAGGAAAATGATAATAATAGATATATATTACTCATCTTAATTTACATTTTTTTCTTCATTTTGAACTCAAGTGTTGATGTATTTTTAATATGAAAAAAAAATTAATCGCGATTTGAAATTTGACTTTTTGATTAGGAAAAAAATTTAAGGAATATGTTTTAAAACACCACAATTCAGAATTAAAAAACATAGACAAACTTATTAAAAATATTTATAAAAACTTAAAAATCTTGACTTTAAAATTCGTCAAATTTATTTAAAATTTGGAAAAAAAACTGTACTATTGAATTCGGTAAATTCATTTGAAAATTGAAACAAAATATTAAGATTTTTTTTAATAATCACGTCTTACCATTATTACCTTATTTAAGAAATTTAATTGATTACTTAAGAGAGAAGCATTTTGGTGCTTATATTTTGATGATTAATTCAGTAGATTTTAGCGTCCTAATCTAGAATTTTTTGTTGAATTTAGACTATTACATTTTGTTTAAAAATGTGTCAGTTTTAAGTGAATTCAATCATTGATAACTGATAAACTTTTAAACCTACATTTGAGATAAATCTGGTTCTGATTTCATTCATAATATTTTGACGATGATGGTGATGATAATGATGATGTATGATTTAAAAAAATAAAATTAGACAGTTTATGAAAACTTGGAAAGATATCATTACAAGTATATTTGACATTGCTGCATTGAGGTTAAACAAAAATTGATTTAAACTTCTTTAAAAATTCGTGAAATGAGAAAAGTAAACAAATAGAAAACTACTATTACTTTTTTCGCAGAACTCTAAATTACTTATAGTCTTAAAAAAATTGTTAAGCATTTGAAACTTTTATTTCAAAATGTTGTTTTCAAGTTTGTAAAAAAGTCCAGAACATCCTTAAAAGATTTTAACCTATTTTTAAAAATTATTTCAATAACAGCTGATCGCTGATAGAAAGATTGCATGTTTAGACTCAGGGCCCCCTAATTAGACAAAACTACTTTTGCAAATTCACTGCACCGTGGAAAAATGTAGTCTTTTTTGCCTTGTGAAATTTGTCAAAATCTTTTCAAATCCGATGCTAAGCAAGAACAAGAAATACAAAATGAAATTAAGACTGAAATTGGTTTCTTGAACAATATTTCATATAAGCATAACATTTTTAATGACATAAACGATTTCATTAAATCAAAATTTAAGTAATAAGGTAGAGGATATTAGATTTTAGATTTGTTTTTTTTTTGCTAATTCTGTTGATCATTGTGCCTGTTGCATGGTTTCCAACTTATTGATGTATGAAATTAGTATTCGATGGATAAATTTTAAAGTTAAAATGGTTCGTTTTAAACTCTGTTCTTGTTTAGTTACGATTCTTAATAAGAACCCATTCTAAAGACGAAGTAGGGTTTTTGTATGTCGAGTTAAGAGTTTCAATGCAAAAGGTTAATTGAATTGCAAATCGAAATTTACAATGAAAAATCAGTTTCAAATCGTGAACGTCATGAAGTGTCGTAGAATAAAATGTCTTAAGGAATTTAAGCCAAGGGTGATTTAAATTTTAAATTTTTTGACTTGCTTGTTAACACTTATTTAAGATCAAGTTATTTTCCGATACTACGTTGAAAATTTTACTTGGAAAAAATCTTCATAAGGAGGGGAGAGGTTAAACCCCCAAAACCCTGCCCCCCCCGTTCGCACGGCCTTGGTTAGAGGTAAAAGTATTTGCACTGAAATCCATTCATCTTTAGCTACATAAAATCAAATTCAAATTTCTCTTTCTCAAATTGAAGGTGAGTTTCAGATTAGATTTATGTACCTAATAATAAATTTTTAGTTTTTATGGATTTCCATGGTTAATTCAAACTGATGATTTCTAGAGGTTTTTACCAGAATTGAAAAAAATACTTGTACTATGACTGCTTTACTTTAACACTCATGCTTCAGTAAAAAAGAGTAGAATAACTAAATTAAGAAAGGAAAGAACAAAACATGATAAATCTAACGCGCTTCAGGCTAGTTCGCAAACAATTATTTGCAATTCTCTTTTGCCAACAATACTGTTTATTTGTGTAGATTTAATATCGACAAAAAGATAGAAATGCATTTTTTAGTATAATTACAAATTTATCACAGTTTTAGACTAGATTCATCCATCATTTTTTTTTCTAAAAACTTTAAAATTCAATTTAAAACAAAGAGTTCAAGAGGTTATTATATAATAATAATAAACATTCACAGAAATGCTACCTCTTTAAATAAGATGCAAATGAATTTTAAATTTAAAGTCTCTTTAAAAATAAACAAATCAAACAAAAAATACCTCTTTGGATAAAATTGAAGAATCAAAGTGTACAGCAAGGGTTACTAAAATTGGGGTAGAAAAAATAAAAATGTAGCATTGAATGAAACACTCCTGACTTAAAATGATTATTGTATCAAAAGAAAAAAATAAACATGTAAAATTAAAGCTAGAATAAACTGCTGTAGCTATTTGCATTAAGTCAGAAGTGCGAATGTGATGCGAATGTGAGAAGTATAAAAACTGATTCCTCTGAAATTATTTTTAACGGATTTCATTTTGAATATTGATTTTCTTAATTTTTTCAAAGCTTCAAGACAAACGTTTCTTCTCCAGATAGCATCACGATATGCGTTATTACAAAAAGTTCTAGCGGTTCCAAGTATATTATTCTGGATCATTGAGATTCTTTTGATAAAATTCCCTCCAGTGTTTCCGCAACCAGAAAATCTTAAGATAATGGATTCAAATGGATTCATATGTGGATTCAAATAATTCTGAAAATTTCAGATAATCCGTCTTAGACTGCTGACAGGATTTACCAGCCGATTTTTAAATTCTGTCAAGATAAGATATTTTTGAGCAATTTTCTTTATTGTATAGCTATGTAGCTAGTTTGATTTTATTTTTAATTTTTTTTTTCAAAGTTTTCGATGAGTTGAATTTCAAAATATTTAAATTAAAAACTTAGATCATTAGCGCTTCTGAGATAATAAAACACTTTAAAATATGCATATTTTTGGAGATTTCAAATATAAAGTTTTCGAAAATAAATTGGTATGGAAGGTCACCGCAAAATATTTTAATTTTTGGTGAAAATGAACCGATGATGTTCCTTATTCTGAACAAGAAATTCGCTTGAAAATAGTAGTTTATTTCCGAAACATCAAAAATAGAATACGAATCCAAATTTAGAATAAAGCTTCGAACCTAAGAATTAAGGCACAGAAATAGCATTCATGAAATATAACACCAGGTTTGAAGAAAAATCTGAAGTCTCAGATAAATTTCAGATCAGGTTTAAAAATTTTCCATGATTGAAAATTATATTTTTTGTTATTTATTTTTCATCTAAATTTAAATTTTGTTTCATCATTTTCAATTGAAGGATTTTTGTCGTCTAAAGTGCGTAGCCATATGCATCAGAGCCTGCAAATATTGTGAAAATATTTCAAAGAACAATTATGAAAAAAGAAAAGATTTTAAATATTTTGTTGCAAACCAATGGAATGGTGTTGGACTGTTTTTATTCATGTATCATAAATTTTTTATAAACCAGAATAAGTTCATATGAACATAGATTCATGTTGCATTTGAATAGCACCAATTCTAACAAGGATATTCCAAATAATAAAATTTTAAATAAAATGTTCATATGAAAAAAAGTTTTTCAGAAAATCCAAACCACTTATCTATCCAGGCGTTCACAAAAACATGAAATAAACATATATAAATATGTTAATTAATAAAGTTACTGTTCCATTGCACTGAAATAATTTTACAGAATTTTTTTTTAAATATGGACTAAAAATCTTCAAAAAAACAAAACGTATGGGGATTCACCGACCAAATATTTTAATTTTACCTGAAAATGATTTAGAAAAGGCTAAATTTTTCATTTCTGTAAAAATAGAATAACTGTATTATTTTTTTTTTAAATATCTTCTGTAAACACACCGTGAATTGATTAAAAAATTCTCTTATAGTAATGTAGCTTTCATAGCATTAAATTTGAAAAAAAAATCAAGATTAGAAATGTGAATTTTCGATTTGTAAAAGAAATCAATTTTGATATTAGGAGAATTTAAAAGTTCATAATAGAACTATTATTGATCTTATAAAGAAAAAAAATAATTTTATTTCAAGATTGCCAGTGATCAAAGTTAAACATAAATTTTTATGTTGAAATTCTTCCAGTTTTCAAATTAAAAGGCTAAAAAAGTTCGTTTTTGAAGTTAGAAATAATAATTTTACATATAAATAACACAACATGTTCAGTATGTAAAGTACATATTGGAAAATGGTTGATCTCGTGAATGAAAGCACAAAGATAATACAAATTTAGTTAACATTGCGCATTCATATCATCATATTCATACCATATTCGTTGCATGATAAAAAATTATGATCGAAACAAAAACAGGAAATTATGAATGAATCAAATAAAACGTATATAAATTTTAAATCGAAGGTATAATAGTTCAAAATTTCGAGCTCTGAATATTTTGTCACTTTTAATTGAACCGTTGGGTGGAAAAGGTGGAAATTATGTATGTTTTTCTTATTAAAAATTTAGTTTTATCAAACCAAGAAGATTATGTTTTCAGAACAAAAAAAATCAGAGTTAAAAAACCAAGACAAACTTTTTAAAAATATTTTATATAATTAAAATAGTTTGACTTTAAAATTCGGTAAATTTATTTGAAAAGAAAATAGGAAGATGAAATTTTTTTTTCAACATTCTTGATGATTTTTTTTAATAAACTAGTCTAGCTTTTTAAAAACTTATGAATTAAATTTAATTGATAACTCGAGCGAACGGCATTTTTGTGCCTATGATTTAATGATTGATTTAGTAGATTTAAGCGTTCTGAACTCACATTTTTTGGTCAATTTTTTCAATCACCTTGAGTTTTGGTGATATGGAGCTTAAAAGCTTTAAAATGTAACAGTTTAAAGTGAAATCAATACTTGATAGCTGATGAAATAACAAATCTACGTTAAAGAAAACATCTGATCCTGAATTTATTTTTTATAAATATATTTATTAAGGGATAAGTTGATGATGCAAGATCTTAAAAAGTTAAATTGTACAGATTTTATAAATTTTGAAAGATATCATTACAAGTATTTCTGACATTTCTGAATAAAGTTGAAAAAAAAAAATTGACTTTATTTATTATTAAAAACTGCAAAACGATTAGACTTTTACTCTAAAAACTTTCTAAAATCCTATTTGGTTTAAAACTACTTTGAAATTGGGAAAAAATTAACAAATTGAAAACCTCTATATTATTTTTCGCAGAGCTCAAAATTGCTAGAAGTTCAGAGGAAAATTTATAATTGATTTGAAACCTTTTTTTAATTTTGTTTTTGTTTTTAAGATTTGGTTTTCAAACGCAGAAATTTCTTTAAACTCAAAAATCAAAATCTGATAGAAAAATTGCATATTTTGGCACTCGAATTAGTCAAAATTAACTTTTAAATATTTTGCACCTCGGTAGTATGTACCTATATTTTGTGACTTTGT
This sequence comes from Uranotaenia lowii, assembly GCF_029784155.1. Taxonomy (NCBI): domain Eukaryota; kingdom Metazoa; phylum Arthropoda; class Insecta; order Diptera; family Culicidae; genus Uranotaenia; species Uranotaenia lowii. Next base: position 156,359,273 of record NC_073692.1, on the reverse strand, counting down.
GTAATTTATCAAAACGTTTTTGAATGTGATGTTGAGCATTTAAAAGAACAAGAAACACAAAACAAAATTGAGGCTGAAATTGGTTTCTTTAACAATATTTCATATCAGCACGTTTTTGTAAATCAAAATTTTTATTAATAAAGTAGAGGGTACTAGGTTTTGGATTTTGATATGCTTATTCTGATGACCATCGTGAGTAGAAAACACCTGATACATGATTTCCAACTTGTTGATGTATAAATTTAGTATTCGATGAAAAAAAATGTAGTTAAAAAGTAGGTTTCAAACTCTGAACTTGTTTGGTTATATTTCTTAATAAAAACCCATTCCAAAGACTAGGTAAGGTTTTTGTATGTCAAGTTTAGAGTTTCAATAAGAAAGGTTGATTGAATTGAAAATTGAAATTCGGCATATAAGTTGTGTCGTTAAATGAAATGTCTCAAGCCTAGGGTGATTTGAGACTTCTTTCCGGCGGAGGCTAGCAACACTTCTGATTAGCTTGTTGACACTTATTAAACACATTTTAAGATCAAGTAATTTCCCGTTCTAAGTTGAAAATTTTTCTTGGAAAAAATCTCCATGGGGGAGGTGAGATGGGTTGAGCCCATAAAACCTCTCCCGTTTGCACGGCCTTGGCATTAGCACACTATCATCAAAATTCAATAGATATAATTCCCCAAGTATTTTAAGCTATTGGATTTTCTGCACTCAGTATAATACAAATACGATTAATGTACGCCATATTTTCTCCTTCTTCTGACATTTCTAAAATAATTATATTTGGGCTTGCATAAGATGCACCGTTTGATAATTATATTTTTTTTTAAATGAACAAATAACGTCTCTCAATTACCTTGGACTGATCCATCAACAGAAGCGTATTTTTGGACTCCTCCGTGTAGCGCTTTTCCTTATCAATAGTTTGTTTAAGTCTTTTCGATTTCAGATAAATTCTAACCACTATAACGATGATGATGAGCAGAATGGTAACGAGCAAACCGATCAGTATCGGCGTCAGAAGTGAGGAATTGCGCCCGTCCGGCTGTTCCTGCTCTTCGACGGCCGGAATTAGCAGATCGGTTATGTAGACTCGCTGGCTGTTGCCCTTCTGGTTCACGGCGTACGCGAAAAGTTTGAGCGTATCCGGTTGGTTTGGGTTTGGCAGCTTTTCCCGTAGCGCGCCCAGCGAGGTTGTAAATGTGGGCTCCTCCGAATTCGTGAGATTAATTCTGAAATTAAACATGAACTTTTTAAAACTGTTTTATTTCCTAAGTAGGAAGTTTTTACCCAAATCCGGGACTCCCACTGGACAACATTTCCAGCACAAACTGTTGCCGGAGGCCTCCATCGTAGCCGGCATGGCAGTTGACATCGACCGAGGTGCTCGTATTGCTCCAGCCACAGTTGATGACGGATGTTGGCAACCCGGCCGTGATGAGCTGATAGATGCAGGGATCAGCCATGGTTCCGATTTCGTTGGTCCCCCAGCAGGACAGGGTTCCGTAGTCCCGATCCGAGCTCGGGGTGTACTCCAGCAGACTACTGGTTCCGTTGTTGTTGAACCGGGACGGGTCGATTTCGATGACTTCTTCGGAGTTCTCGAAGCGCCAGTAAAATCGGCTGGCGGGTGGATGGGTGATGATGTTACAACTAATCAGTACTGTCTCGTCGATCGAAACGCCGAGGCTGACGATTTTGTCGGTGTCGCAGATGGGAACATCTACAAAATTTTAGAAAAATTGTAGAACAAATCAACTTTTTAGGAACGGAATAGTTTCACTTACACTTGATGTTCAGCACTATAGCGTTGCTCAGCGTTTCACCCTCACTATTGAGGGCCCCACACTGATATGGACCACTTGAGCTGCGAGTCACCTTCTGAATCACCAGACTTTGCCCAGTCCGCACGATCTTCGTAGACGATGAATTCTGAGGTAGTTGAACTCCCTGTAAAAAATAATAATAAACGATATCAATTTACCATTTCTAGGCGAAGTTTATTCAGTACTTCACACTTTTTAATAAACTTTTGTTAATACTGCAGCAAATTATTCTACTCCACGCTCTGTATTATGCATAATGAGACATTATTGGCATGTTTTTTTCATCTCTATAGTATAGCTGGCTCATCTACTTGATTAAAACTTGATCTGAGAAAATATTCGCTTCCTCTAAACTGTTTCCTTTACGACAAAATTATGTGCCTCCTACGTGGCATAATTAAACACCGGATAAGCTTCTCCGCATGATTTCTTTGCGTTCAAGTAGGGTTGCCAGGAGCTGTAAGGTAAATGATGTCAAAAATAAAATCATTGATATTATCAAGTTTTCGGAACATCTAACTGAACAGTTAGCTACGCTGCATAAGTCGTTATCACAGTCAAAATTGATGATAGCAACTTAAAATCACATGTTGCAAAAATTTACAAACATTAACCGAACAAAACTTTTAACAGAAGTTTTTCACAGCAGGCATAATCAATACAAACAAGTTTTGCTGCTGACTAAGCTTTATATATTCTGTAGAGCGAATTGCATTTTTTTGCTCTGAATTTTTTAAAGTAATGCGATGTAAATGAACTGATTAAAAAATTAAAATATTTTCAACATTCTTTATTTTTGATTTTTGATTTGCATTTTAATAAATAAAATATGAATCATTCGATTGAACTACTAACAAAGTTCGAAAAGATAACTGAAAAGGAAGATTTACGTTTGACAAGGATTTTAGAACTGAAACATTTGTCTACCAGAAAAGAAGAAAATTTCAAGCTTTTATTGACGATTTTGTGTTGTACCAGAAGTCCGAAAAACTTTGAAAATTTTCTTTCATAGCGCAAAAATGTGTATTCTATAAAAAATTAGAAAACATGAAAAATTATAGCGAATTTCAAAACTATTTGGTATGAGTTTTAATAACCAAAAGATATTACAACCATCAGTCATATTTTTGTTCCTTCTCAAGTGATTTGGGATAATTTAATCAGCAGGTGGTAATTGATTTTTATTGTTTAGCTCCTTACATTAATTAATTTCCTTCAATATAGGGAAAAGTAAAAATCTGCTGCATTATTTGCAATATATTTATATGCCCTTGAAAATAAGTGACTCAACTAACGCACCCTTTGAGATGCTCGAACTACAGAGTGGCTCCAGAGAGTGAAGCACCGGATGTCTTAAAACTGCAACATTTTTGGGAATTTAAAGACTTGCTTTTTAGCTAAGAGTGTCTGGAAACAGTTTTGAAAGCCACTAGCTCTAGATAAGAATGTTTTAACGTTCTAGACAGGTAGTTTTGGGAATAACTCAAATTCGATGGATGGTAGTGGCTCCAGAGAGTAAATAGCGGATATAGTTCAAAGAACTAGTTTATCAAGTACAAGTACCTTCCTAGCCCAGCCTTAACAGAAAAATGTCAAAAATCGGCTACAAATATTTATTATGATTAACTTTTCATTGATTTTTCAGTAAGTGGTCAGTGATTAGCGCTTTAAGTTAGAGATCGCTAACTTCTATAGCACATTTTTGATTACCGATCATCAGCTTCGACTGTGTTAGACTAGCTTTTGTAATTTGAAGCAAAAGAAAATTGTAAATTTCATACCAACTATGAAAAATTTGATTTTGAAACATTTTTTACAAACAGTTATGTACATTAGAGTGAGTTGATTTGGGGTCTTTTTCGAATTTTTCAAACCCTGGGGCCTTATATAAGCTCCGTTTTGGTTCAAAACTTATCGATAATTTTTTTGTTCAAATTTTTATCAACGTTTTATAGGTAAATTTTAACTTTTATTTTTGTATGGAATAATTCATTATTTTGTTCTTAAAAATCGATATAATTTTTTTTTCTTTTGTGAAACCGAAGTTGCCTATGGTTTGTTTTTTATAATTTTTAAATTCACTAAACGAAAATTTTCCGTTGATCAACTTTGTCCAAAACTGTAGCTTCGTATCTTATTAGGCAAAATAAATTGGCAGTTGAATAGGGATATATCTTTTGGCATTGAAAAACAATCAATTCAACTGACATCACTGCTGGGTGCCTAGTGAAGTATTGCATAGCAACCTTTCAACACTCAACAATGAGCAGATTTTATTGAATTTCCTCTATTCTATGTGTGCTTTGAAGAAACTACACTACTTCTGAATAAACGACACATGAAATTCAGGTTAAGTCGAAGTGGAAAATTTAATTTTCCTTTTACACTTTTTCGTGTGATTCTAATAGAAAAAAGAACGGGTCACACAGCTGACATTGTTTGAAAATCGACTCTCAGGGTGAACACGAAATTATTGCGACACATTCATAACTTTTTTACCATTAGGTAAAAATCAACCAAATTTTGCACATTTTCTCATTGATATGTATTGTTTACATGCTGTAAAACTTGAAGTCATGTTTTTCGACTAAACGAAAATGAAGGAGAACCAACGTGAGTCAAGAGAACAAATTCCTTCCAATCTCCTGGAGTTTCCTGACCTGTCGCACCAGCAGTTGGGAAAAATTTTGAAATTTACAACCGTCTCCAGAGTGTTTAAGCGGTTCCAGGAGCGGTTGATGTTGGACCACGGCAAAAGAGCTGGAGGAAAACCGGAACCGGAGAGCAAAAAAAAAACGGAGGAAAAGGTGATTAAAGTAAATCCCAACGTCTCAAGCATTAATTCGGCTAACGCTCAGAATGCAAAGAAGAGAGCTGGGCTACATACATACATACAAGGTACAGAACTTCCCAAACCGCGATGAGCGGCAACAATCGACAGCTAAAACTTGGGCGACGTGATGGAAGACGAAACGTATACAAAAGCCGATTTTAAGCAAATTCTAGGGTTGGAGTTTTTCACCGGCAAGAGCAAGTTCGATGTGGATGACAAATTTAAGAAGAAGAAAATGTCGAAGCTTGCCTCCAAATATCTCGTTTGGCAGGCCATCTGCTCTTGCAGACTGAGGAGTGAGCTTTTCGTGACAAAGGGCACAGAACATGGGGAGATCTACAAATCTGAGTGCTGAAGCGCCTTTTGCCGTTTTTGCGGCAGCACGACGAAGCTCCGCTATTTCGGCCCGATTTGGCATCATGCCACTATTCTAAAAGTGTTCTGGAGTAGTATGAGACCAATTCTGTCGATTTTGTTCCGAAGGACATAAACCCGTCAAACTGTCCGAAGCTGTGCCCGGTGGAGCAGTACTGGACAATAATGAAGCGGGAACTCCGGAAGAGCAAAAAGACAGTCAAAGATCAGAAGGACATGTTAAGAACATGAAAAAAAAACTGTAAAACTGGTACCATATGACACTGTCAAAACTTTGATGGAGGGAATCAAGCGAAAATGCATTCAATCAACTTTTCTTATTTATTTTTCCTTTCTACAGGATAACTGAGTCGTAGCAGAATGCGCTGCAAGAGCCTCCGGAAATAGGGGTCCCCGTCCCGGCAAATAAAATATTAGTGTCAGTGTAAAAGTAAGAGATAAATAATTGTGTCGTTAGCTCAATTCCTCTCACAGGGAAATTTGTCATTATTATTTTGGTTATGAAAACAAAACAAAAAGTAATTAACAAAAGCTACAATCAAAGCCAAAATTATTTCGATACTAAACCGATTTCACGCAGCTTTCAACATCACATCGTGTCGATCTCACTTAGAATTCACGTAAATTGTAGCTGGTTAGAATTCACGTAAATTGTAGCTGGTTTTCATTCAGCACCAATTCTTATAGAGGCGTTCATATATGTGAACTGGTTATTTCTTAACTGTAATAAAAAAAAAACCGTCTTAGCTGTACAAACCGTCCGAATCGTTCAAAACAATCCAGAAACTAAGAAATTCAATAAACTTGATATATAATAATAAAAAAAATTCTTCGGAGTTTTCACTACCACGCTGTTCAGTTGACTGTAAAACTGCTCTTTCTCCTGCAAATCGGCAACGTCAGTTGGCGCATAACACTGAACCATTGTAAGGTTTCTAACCCGTGTTCTGAATCTGGCTACGATTATTCTTTCGTTTATCGGTTCCCATCTAATGAGGGCCGCGTAGGCCTGCGGGCTTAAACGGAAACCAACTCCTCGTTCCCCAGCAGCATGTTCTCCTCGTATGCCAGAGTAAAGCAGTACTTGCCCGGACTGTGTCTTGTGTTCTCCAGTGTTAGGCCAGCGGACTTCGCTCAGTCGCAAAATTTCAAGCTTGAGGCGGCTAGCCTCTCTAGCAAGTTGTGCCAGGTCGGTCATTTCTTTCGGATTCCGTAATAGTTTTAAGTCGGAAACAGTAGGTTGTTAGCTTAAAGTCCTTAAGCACAAATTCATTTCTTTCATCCCTTCCTCTTTTTTCCTGCCTATCTTTTGACAACTAGGACGTGGACGGCGCCGTTATTGATGGTCAAAAAGAAAGTATTAGTGTAGTGCATAGAGAATGAGTTGCTAAACGTTTGACCTCTGCGCAAAATTGTTAGCCTCGGTCAATGACGGAGTAGCAACCATTAGCAATGTGGAATTCTTTCTACTGAGCCACGCCTGTAATCATGGTGTTCAAATGCATCTATTTTAAAATAATAAAAGACATTTATCAAATCATCAATTCACAATTAAAAATCGATATATTATTTCAATGAAGATCATTCTGTGAAAAATTGTAGAAGAGCATTTCGGGTTCAATGATTCAGATAGATGTTAGTAGTCAATCAAGCTAAGCTAAGCTAAATGATGAGAGCTTGATGTTCTGTAATAAGGCTGGAACAAATATCAATTTCATCTTTTGTCAACCCCCCCCCCCCTTTCGAAATTTCCAAAAAACCCGAAGGGGGAACTAAATAAAGTTTGAAGTATTTTATGTAAATTTTGACAAAAAATTCAAATATCCGAAAGATTTCAAGACCATACAAATTTTGGAAGGTGGATTTTTTTTCACCTTTTGTATTCTTGACTTCATTGAATTATTGTTTTAAAAATTACTTGATTTATAGGTTTTGTGCAATGATATAGTATGACATTTTGTTGCATACAAGCTTTTGTGCAATGTATTCCGATTTATATGTTTTCTTGCATTATTTTTAATGTCCCCCACCCTCGCGATGATCCAACTCCGAGTGACAAAAGAAAGATTTGAAATTTGTTCCGGCCTAATCTGGAATAAATCAGTTCAACTTTTTTAACCTATGTTAATCTTCGGTTCAGATGATATTTAAAAGGTATTTTTCGATATGAACTGCAAGCAACCAAGAAGTTAAGATCTTCTGTTGCATGAATAATGGCGTCCACAGCACAGTTATTTTGCCTTCGTTTATGTAATCTAAGAAGAATGCATCTTATTTTCACCAGTCAACTGGTGTCTTGAATAATCTTGATTGTTTCTTCGCGGTGTCCTGATTTTTTGGCGAAATCACATGGCATCTTTGCTCCGAACGCCACCTTTGACTGTAACAGTTTTTTTTGTAGGTAAAAAAAACCAAAACAGCAGAAAAAAATGATAAAAAAGACATCAAACAGAGAAACATCAATTAGACACGGATGAAGTAGGGATGAATCATTTCAGAGCAGGGCCGTAGGAAGTACCGACTCATGGGGGGAGGGGGGGTTTTGGTGACTAATTTTTACCTATGATTTTTTGTCTAAAAACGCACAAATAAAAAAAATAAATCAAATTATGTTTGTTACTGTATAATTATTTATTTTTAAGTTCTCATTAATAGTTTTGGTATGAAATTGTAACTTAAGAGAAGACACGAATGCCACAAGGATGGTAAAGTGTCATTAATAAAACCTTAAAAAAGTAACTTTAGAAAAGTGGTCCTCAGCCTAAAGGGGGAGCTGATTTTTTTTTACGAATCTTCTAGAAACAAAATATGAAATTCGATTTCATCGATGATTAAAGTTTTTGAATTTGTTTAAAAGTCTGGTAGATCAAAGTTATTTGTTTTGAGCATAAAATAAGTTTTTTCAGGGTAGCCTTCAAATTCTTTAAAAAAACTTATTCTATACTTAAATCGAACAAGCCCAATCTTCATCACTCTTTTGCGAATTTCAAGATTCTAGCCTTTGATGAAAATAAATAAAATTTTAGAGAAAAAACTAGTAAGAGATAAAAAATTTTCGAATCAAATTCGTGTGATGCAAACTTGAACTAAATTTATGATTTTTAAGGTGAAGATTAGGTTTATTTTTCTTTAATATTTTTCATAAAAAATCAATTCCATACTGAAAAATCCTGTGGATGATTTTTTAAAAATATAATTAGGGATATTTTGCATGAATCAAAACAAAGAAAATTAACTCAAATTTGTAATTTTCAGCTGAATTTTGTACAAACTTTTTCTGATTAAAAACTTTGATATCTGGAAATTGAATTGACAAGCAAAATTTTAAGTTTATGTTCTCTTGGATTTCTCAACAATTTTATGTTGAATGAAAAACTCATTCACAAGCTAAATCTATATCTGAATTCTAAACCTTAATTCAAAAATTGAACTTCGAATCTGTTTCCTATTTCTATACGATTTCCAAAATAAACAAAAAAATACGATTTCCGAATCTTAATTCCAGATCAGAATTACATGAGCCAAATCTTAAAAGCCCTCATTCATGAAAATTTAAACTCTGTAGTGCTGGTTATATCTTAATTCATTATTACAATTATTTATTTTTAATCTGTTTTGTGAAATCTGATTTAAAATGTGAATTTTGAATGATGAATCAGAATCTGGTTTCCCATTTTAGATCGCCACTTAGAAGCTTGTAATGTTTGAATTTTGTGTTATAATAAAGTTTAAGAACTTCGAATTTGAATATACAAATTCCTTCTTTTTCCATATTCGGAAAACTAACATTAAAATATTGAAAATGCAAAAACATGATTCCAATTTGATATGAAATGCAAAACCGAATTGGAAAAATGATTTCAAAGCAGCTTTTCATTCCTAATTTCTTATGATTATTCGAAGTGAAAATCAAATATCCTAAACTTGGTACAAAATCAGAAATACGAAAATATGTAGAAATACAATTTTGGTTTAAGAATATGGAACCAGAACCTCCAGAATGGGTTGAATTAAAAATTTAATATTTAGACCTGAATTTCTATGATAAGGTTGCCAAACTGCCCGGTTTTAAATGGATTGGCCCGGATATTTAATATTAAATTTGGGAACAGTCCGGTCCGACCCGGTTGCCCAGATTTCATTGGAAAAGCCCGTTGTTCTCATTCTCATTCTTAAATCAAACTTAAAAATAAGCAAATTGTGTTGTAATTTTTTTTATTTATGCGTCCAAAGTTTTTGCAGCAAGTTAAAAAAATTATTATGTAAGGTTTTTTAAGTTTTAAGATTTTTGATGGGCAATTCTTAGGTTTTGACCAAAATTGACCGCTTTTGCCTGGATTTGGTCGACACTTTTGAAATCAAATACCCGGATTTGCCAGGTTTTTATATAAAACAGCCCGAATTCGTCCGGCCCGGATACGTGCGGAAAAAAAATCTGACAACCTTATTCTATGAACAAGTGAGAAAATTTTGAAAAACTGTAGCAGAATTTTGAACTTGGAATGGGTTTTTGAGGTTTCGGTATAAGTTTTTAGTTCAGATAGTTACACTTGAATATCTTTGCTTAATATCGTTATTTGATTATGAATTTGAAATTTTGAGTGTAGAGTAGAATAGCTCGCTTGCTTTTTTGGACCTTCATGGCGGGGGTTTTACACCCAAACTCCCCCCCCCCCCTCCGATCCTACGGTCATGTCTCAGAGGATGAAAAAAAAACACGTATTTACAAACATGTACAAAGTTCGTTGTATGCAAGCTTTTGTCCAATTTGTTCCAATGTATTGAAAATTTAGATTATTTTTTACTATCCCCCCTTAGCGATGTTTCAACTCGAAGTAACAAAAAAAGGAATTCAAATTTGTTCTGACCTTATTTGCAGGAAAATCAAAATTAAAAGAGGAAGCTTTGATTCTGCAACAATCAAACTTATCAAACTTATTCGCATATTTACCACAAACGAATAGTTATAGTTTTGCAACCCTACCATAAATCTGTATCTAGATTCACAACAGGTAGGCAGTACGTTTAGAGGTTTTAAGCGAAACTAGGTAGAATGAGGGGTAGGAAGCAGCAAATTTTACTATTCGTTGGAAGGTCCGCGAACCAAATGCCGCATCCTAGAGCGGGCCTCCTTTCTACGGTAGCCGCCCGGGTTCTCTTAGTCCTCTTACACCCACAATCGGAGAGTTGGTGGTGCCGCAAAATGGCGTAGCTGGTGCCGACAAGATGCTGTGGGATGAATTTCAATTACCTACCGAGCGATTTACGTGTATTTAGTCATTCAACAGCAACAGTGTCGATGATAGGAAGCAGTTTTTCTAAAGACGTCGCGTTTTCCCTTTTCAGTTGCGCGGAAACCGTTTAAGGATGAGACTTCGTGGTTTAACTGAGTGGAAAATTAAGTTTTATTTTGAAGTCAAGGAGAAGTTCAGAGATTTAATGGGGGCGAATATAATCTACTATGTGCCATCTGTTTCGGAGATCTTGAAAATTTTAATACGATCAAATGAAATCAATTAATTCTACTGAATCAAAGCAATCGGAAGATTCCCTTTAACTCAACCACAGTACCGTGGGAATCTTTCGATTGCTTTGATTCAGTACAAAATTTGCTCAAATCTTCAAAATCGAACACAAATTGGTACAGGTTTACAGCACAGATAGTCATTATAGAAACAATTCAATTACTGGAGCCCACTAATCTCTGGTCCCGGAAAACAATTCAACTCATCTAAGGCACCGCAAAAATTGCCAACTGCAAATGTGCTCAAGCAGACGAAGGAAAACAATGCACTCAATTAAGTGCATAAGAATCTCCGGAAAATATTTTCAATCCGGAAAATACCTACTGTTTGCACCCACTCACCTGCAAACAGTAAACATTGAGCAAGCCAGTAGTTACTTACATTATGCAGCCAAGAGAGACGCCGCCAGGCCGGGTTTGATTGTATCTTGCATTCGAAATAGATGTCGTCCCCCTCCTTGATGTCGTCGATGGCCAGTGTTGATCCGAGCTGCAGCGTTACTACCGGAGGATCTGAGGAAAAACGGATAGAAAAGAAGAAGGAAGCCATAATGAAGCCGTTGTGGAAATGCTTTCGGAAGGATAAATTTCAGGAACAGGAAGACCGGTGAGTTCCTAACTTATTAAAAGGAAGTCATTACCGGAAAAAGGTGAGAGGAAATTTAAATAGCTCGGCCCATTAGCATACTTCCCAGAATGGCTCTGCTGAATGAATTCTTGCACCTAGCAGACATTAGAATTGCATTGAAATTACTGGCATTATCCCTTTGACAGTATGATTGAAGCTCATGGATGCTATTAGGAATTATCCAATCGATACTTTCAGCTATAGACAATTCAGAGGGAAACAAATCATTGCATTGAAAATGAAATTTAGAGATATTTTCATATTAAATTTGTAGCACGGAATTTAAATGGTCCGTGCAAGGTTTTTTAAAACACGAGGTTCTCCGACTTTCACTGTAATTAGGCGAGGAGTGAGCGGGGCTCTCAATAAGTTTATTTACAAGCATAAGATTATTTGCTCAGCCTTTCTGCGGTTTGTTGGTAAACAAACTCCACAAGTTCCGCAGTTGCATAGTCTATATAGCCAAAATGGCTGAATCGGGAATTTGATATACGGTAACACCTCCTTTGTATACACACCTTGGGTTCGTGTGAGTTTAAAAATGGTTCATTCGAGTATTAGAAAAATGTAGAAGTAGACTTTTTTCAAACTGTCATCACGGGTTTTTTTTCGATTTCGCAAATTTTATGCTGATTTCATAGAAAATAACAAATGTTTGACGACAAATTCAATAAAAGTGTTAAAAGTTCTCCAAACAACCGTTTTTGTAAAAGTTACGAGTTGAAATTGCACAAAAAACTTTTGAAGTAGTTCGAAGTTCTGTGAAAGTTAAGAGTAATTAAATTTTCAATAATCTGAATTTAACCTGAAAAATTTTAGTAAACAGTTAGTCTCCAGAACTTCCAGTCTCCAGAACATGAGCTTTCGCTGCATTTTCACTGAGTATCCATAAATTGATATGGAATCCTACTGTAGGCGATTATTGAGAAAACAATTCATCAAAATGACCTACATTATAAATTGATACTCTGTTAGAACATGAGTGGCCAAAATTTTCAGCCAGCCGGTTAGAAATGAGATTTGTCTGATGGCCAAAAAATGCGTTTACCAATTTTTGATTCTTTTTATTTGTTCTAAATATTTTTTCAACATTTTTATTTCTTTAAAATTTTTAAATACATTAAAAAGTTGTTAAAATATCCTAGATGTAAAAAGGACTAACGGTATTTCTATAACATTAATTCAAAGTATGTACATATAAGATATAAGAGAAGATATGCAAAAAACCAAACATAACAAACCTTTTTTTTTCTAAAATAATTTTTTTTTTGGGAAAATCGCGTTTGGGGGTAAAACCCCCCCCCCCCCCCCCATGAGGGTCCATCAAAAGCAAGCGAGGTATTCTACTTTACTCTCAAAATTTTAAATTTTCTATCAAATTTTGAGGATGGAGTAAGGTTATTCTATAGAAACAATCTTGACTCAAAACTGATGCCAAAACCTCGAAAACTAATCCCAGGTTCAAAATTCAGCTACAAATTTTCAAAATTTTCTCACTTATGGACAGTAATACATTTCTTATTACTATATTTTCTTTTGGTTCCTTATAATCAAAATCGAAATTGTATTTGTGTTTTCAAATTTCGTATTATGTATCCAGTTTACGATTCTTGATTCTCGGTTCGAATCATCATCAAAAATTGAAAGCATCGTTTAAATTTGGTTTAACATTTTTTTTGAAATTTGATTCATGATTTTCGAAATTCATACCCATTTTTTACATTAAGTAAATATTGCTCCGAATACAAAAAAAAAGTTAAAGTTTTTATCTCAAATTCAGATTCGAAATTCATGAACTTTATTCTTATGCTAGATTCAAACACAACAAAGTTTCAAAACAGCGATTTAGATTCATCATTCGAAATTTTTATTTTTAATATAGATTTGGATGTCGAATTAGATAGGGGAGAGTGGGGTATCGTGGGCCATGGGGAAACGTGGGCCACTTTTAATATCTCAGATGTGTGTTGAGATAAAAATCTCGAACCAACTGTCATCGTCGTCGCTTTGCGTGAGCAATTATTTCTATATGTTGTTGACTGAAATACGCATCATATGCTTCTTTTATTTAACAAGCTAAAAAAAGTTAGAAAAATTTACTTACAGAATTAAAAAACACCCGCTAATTTCATTGATGGGGAACCTAAAGTGCATAACATAAATATGCTCATACGCTTACGATCTTAGTTTTGTCATGATTTTTCACGAGGAAAAGGAATTTTTTATGAAAAATCAATAAGTCACACAAACGCAACCAATTTGCAAATCATAGCTTGTGGGGAATCGTGAGTCACACATCTTGAACCACCTATATTTTTATGTTTTTATACACATTCAGAACTTAAAATACGTTTTACCTATCTGTAAAGTTTTCTTATGCCAAATGAAGAGTTATAAAAAATATTTTGTCCATCCTATATGAGAAATTTTGCCAAAACGTTTGCGAGCCAGGTTTTGGAATCTATGCGATCATACACAGCTCTCTTTTTTATTTGATCATTTGAAATTGCTTTAAAATGACGAAATGGGTTAGGAAATCACAGTTTTGGGTCAACTCATAAACTTTTCATGTTATTTGGTTAATTTGGATTTGGTGGCCCACGGTTTCCCACAATTTTTCAAAATCCAAAAAATATTGCTTTTTTTTAAACAGTCAGAATTTGGGAAAAATAACTAATTAAAAATTTAATAAAAATACCTTATGATACCTTGAAAATGTAGAAAACTACCCCATTTTTTATTTTCATTTTATCTTTTATAATAAAGATGTTATGGAACAACGAAAAAAAGTGGCCCATGATTCCCCACTCTCCCATACACATAAAAGAAATGAATAATACTCATTGAAACCCAAAACATCCGAATTATTTTTATTATGGATTCATAATTGAGGGTTCAGAAACTAATTTCAATTCTTGGATCTAATTCCGAAATTCAGAAACCGATTTAATGAACATTTTAGGAAACGTATTTAAATTCCGAAACAGACTGAAAATTTTTAATTCAGGCTCAAAAAATCAGATGCAGATTTAGCTCGTAAATGAGTTCCATAATCCAAATTAATTTATTAAGACGACTTTTTAGGTAAGAATTTAAATTGGAAGAGATCGCAGGATGATAATTCTGATTGTTAGTTCGATTTAAAATTCAATCAAAGTCACTTCGTTTGCACAATTGAGTTGAAAATGATAAAATTTTAGTAAAATTATAGTTCATTTTGCAAAAAAAAAACGATTCAAAGGTATTGATTTTCAATGAAAATTGATTGATGATAAAGGAACATGTATATTCTCTTACAAAAATTGAAAGGAATTCCAAATGTTTGACGTATTGTTCAACATTATCATTATTGCAGTACTTTCAAGAACCAAATTTTACACTAAAATCTTTAACTAGGAACGAGTTAAATCGGATTTGTACTGCAAAATTTTAATCTTTTACTTTTACCTTTGAAAATTGAATTTATTTTTAGGATTTTCTTTCGTAATTGAAAGCTTTGCATGGGTTATTTTAAACACCCAAAAATGAAATTTTACAAGCTAAATTTGTTAAAATAAACCTGAACGATTTTTTAGGAAACTGAAAGAGACTGAAATAGGATTCAAAATTTGGTTGTGTTCTTCGGTGAAATTTTTTTTTATTTGTATTGAATAGTTTTTAAATTTTCACGAATACTGACTGGATTTTGGATTGAAAATTTGGAAATAGAATTTCTGAATTTTGCCAGTTTTTAAATTAAAAAGCCCGGATTTGCCCTGAACTTCTGCAATCTTATGCTAAGTTCACCAGATTTTGATGCAAATTTAAAATTTCAACCATCGATGAGAGTAAGTTTCCTATTTTGTGCTTAAGGAATCTTTATACATATTCTAGTCATCATCTGAAAGATTTTAGGATGTGTTTTCAAAAGTTTCTATTTTACACAAAAATTTAGTTTCTATTTGACTAAGAAAAAGAACTTAAAAATGAATAATCACATAGTATTTCAAAATAAATTTTTTTTTACTTATTCATGCATCGTTTGAGTAAAAATTTCATAGTAAAAATTGATCACCAAACCCCCCCCCCCCATGACTCAGTTCTTCCTACGGCCCTGCTATATATGTACCTACTTCAAATTTTGTAATCTATCGATCAATTATGTAACATCTTCCAGTACGCAATGAACTTTGTTTACTTGAAATTTTTTAAATTGTATAGGAACAAATTAGCAATTTCGAAAATTATGTTTCAACTTCAATGTGCTTCAAATTTGTCCATGTCAGTCCGATATGAAAGCCGAATAATTCGGCCTTTTTTTCAATCGATCTCGGCATATAAACGTAATTTTGAAACGTCTATGCCATTTTAGCTATGAACGCTTGCTTTAATCGACGTTGGCATAAAATATCCTGACAATATCTGGTTTATTTTTGGAAATGGACTGAAAATTTGCATACATACATCCTAATAGCGCACTCTGTTGTATAAAACTCTTCCAAAGAACCCTGATGACATTTTCTATCGACCCTCTTAAACTCAACCCCGCCTTTAAATGGAGTGTACTAAAATCGACATTTAACTAAACCCAATCACTTTTTTAACTTACTTTTTGCGCAAAATGTGTTAGTTTTGCAATTTATCAGATATACTTTAACCAATTTATCAGATTTATCAGATATACTTTAACCAATATACACCACTTAATGAGAAATCAGGGGACACAAATAGCGCTATTTGGTGACAGAAATGGAAGCATTACCCTATGAATTTTTTCGGAGCTTTGATAAAAGATGCCAGGTGTCCTGATTTTTCAGAATTTGTCTTGATTTTCGAGGACCGTTCTGAAAAACTCTCGACTTGTCCTGGTTTTTTAAAAATGGTTTTGAAAATGTCCTGAGTTCTCCTGATTTAAAAAAAAAAGAATCAAATTTGTAGTAAAGTTATGAAAACATCGAACAAATCTGCAATAAAGTAGTTGAACCCATTTCACCGATGCTAATCTTCGGTGCAGATGATATTTCAATAGTGTATTTCGATATGAAGCCAAGAAGATGCTCACTTTTGTGACATATTTTGAGGCGTCTACATCACCTGTTTATGTTTTGTTTATGCAATCTAGTGATGTCCTGAATAATTAATTAAATCCTGTTATTTGACAATACCTCCTGGCACCACTGTTGGACAATCGTTAAACGTGTTGATCAGGGATGCCGTTCGAATAAATTTTCATCTTTTTTTTCTTTAGTTTACGTACAATGATAAAGAAATTATTTAAGAAATCGGATTTAATTTTCAATTTCCATTAATCAGCACGAAAATCTTTAAGGGAATCGATTCGTTCAGCATAGTTCATTCGATATAAGACACAATCGCTGATCGCTTTTATTTAAGATAAGGTTACCAGAAATTTTTCAGCACGTACAAAACGGGAAATTTTATAAAAAAAAACCCGGCAAAATCCGGGCATGTGATTTAAAAACTGCAACCAAAAATTCGGGCAATATCCGGGCAAAATAGTCATAATAATTAATAAATTAATTATCAAGACACCAACGCCTCAAACGTGGTAAAGTGTCTAAAAAAATAAATTCATGAAAACTACAGGAAGTGCGTTGAAAACTTACTCACATCCTTAAAAAAATAATGCGAATTTGCGTATTTAATGTAGATTTTTGAGCCTTTTGTTTTTTCTTTCGGGAAGCATTTGAAAGCATTGAGTTCTTTTTAACCTGTATCAATAATTATAAATTTAAAAATAAAGAAATTTCAAAAAGATTATTTGTTACATGAAAAACAAATATTTGCCATTTTTTTTTCTCCATGTTGGATATCAGCTTTGAATATTCTTCTTTTACGACAATAACCATAAGCAGGCTCGGTTCCATAGAAGAAACCAAAATGATTTTGATTTTTCTGTACAAAATATTCAATTTTCCCATACAAACTTAAACGTTTAAATTTACTCAAATAAACGATACTAAACAATTCTGCTAAAAATCATGGATATATTTTAAACTAAAACGAAACTTTTTAGACCCCAGGGTTTGAGAAATTCAAAAATGACTCCAAACTGACTCAGTTTAGTAAAACAAGCTTCCAGGGTTAATAAGAATAATTTTTCTAAACTGTTAGTTCTTAAATATTTTATGCAAAGTTAAGCAGTTTTTTTTCAAATCATTTGGTTCGAAAATAAATGAATTGTCGCAGGCAAATCTTAAAATCAACTGGGCATATAGTGATCAACAAAAAAACCTCATTAGAAGTTAATCGGAAACAATGGCCCTGATACACATTTTGTCGGTTCATGTTTTCAAAACATCGACAAATTTTCTTAAACATATTTTTATCATTTTATTTATTCAAGTTTCTAAAATTTTCATGATGCACGAATAGGAATAAAAGTAATTATTAATATTAACTATCATCCTTGATTAAGTCGTGTCCAAATACACGCTATCACGCGTTACACGAAATTCTCGAATTAGTGCTTCCATTTTGTCCACTAGAGAATACTGATGCTGTCACCTTGGTGTTATATAGAGAAAACGGCTATGGTCAATATTGCAAATGTTGATTAAGTATATTTGAATGAATAAGTTTGAACAAGCAGTTTTTGAAAGTTACAGCTAAAATACTTTAAAAAGCATGAGAAAACTGGAAATGGATCTATTGTTCTAAATATTATTATTTTAGTTGCCTTACAAATTCTTAGTCCATGTGTTTTTTTTTTATCTAGAAAATGATTTTCAAAATAAAAAAAAAATATTGACATTCTGGATTGATCTTTCGAAAACAAAAAAATGATCCTAAGTTATGAATAATGCAACATATGACCCGTCTCTTGCAGGGTTGGGAAAGTAAGGCAAGAAATCGAAAAATATGTGAATATTTACTTTTTTAAGTTGTTTAAGTTTAAGTTATTTGTGGTGTAATTTTTACAAAAACTCTTAAAATTAAAGCTATGAATCTGTCGTAATATTTTTTTTCCAAAATTTACGAAAAATTTGTTGAATTGCGCGTTCAACCGAAGAAGTACTGAAAGTAAAGTTTCTTAGCCCCAGTAGCTATGCACTTTATGAAAAATTTGACAACATTTTTCCCTCATCTTTGAAGTTTTTCATAAAACAAAAGTAGTCATTTGTAAGCTGCTCTAAATTTTTCAGCGCAAAAAGATTTTTGGCTTTCAGCTTTGGCCTTAAATTTTCTGGATATTGTAATGAATCGAATAGTCACCCTGTGGTCTAAAAAGCTTCGTTTTGGTTGAGAATTTATACCTGTTTTTTTGTAGAGTTTTTTTTAAATAATTTATGAATAGAAGATTTTGGTCTGTATGAAATAATTTAATATTTTGTTCTTCAACTTAATTTATCTTTCTACTGTGGAAATCATCAATCTGTTATTTTGTGCCCTATGAATTCTTTTTAAAAAAAATTCTGCAGAACACCTTTGTCAAAGGCCGTGACTTAGTATCATATAAGAAAAAAGTATCATATAAGAAAAAAAAATTAAAACTTATAAAAAGAGAAATCTTTTGGAAATGACAAAAAAAGTTTTAGCTGACAACGCTGCTGGTGTCTTGCAAAGTTTTGCACGGTCATTTTTGACTTATTGGCCATTTTGGCAATTTTTGTAATTTTTGTCATTTTTGTCATGTTTGTCATTTTTGTCATTTTTGTCATTTTTGTCATTTTTGTCATTTTTGTCATTTTTGTCATTTTTGTCATTTCTGTCATTTTTGTCATTTTTGTCATTTTTGTCATTTTTGTCATTTTTGTCATTTTTGTCATTTTTGTCATTTTTGTCATTTTTGTCATTTTTGTCATTTTTGTCATTTTTGTCATTTTTGTCATTTTTGTTATTTTTGTCATTTTTGTCATTTTTGTCATTTTTGTCATTTTTGTCATTTTTGTCATTTTTGTCATTTTTGTCATTTTTGTCATTTTTGTCATTTTTGTTATTTTTGTCATTTTTGTCATTTTTGTCATTTTTGTCATTTTTGTCATTTTTGTCATTTTTGTCATTTTTGTCATTTTTGTCATTTTTGTCATTTTTGTCATTTTTGTCATTTTTGTCATTTTTGTCATTTTTGTCATTTTTGTCATTTTTGTCATTTTTGTCATTTTTGTCATTTTTGGCATTTTTGTCATTTGTGTCATTTTTGTCAATTTCACAATTAAATTACTGTGATATTTTTTTTAAATTTAAATCTGTTTTTTTTTATTAGACAAAACTTTCAAAATTAACTCAATATTTATTTTATATTTGAAGACCTCAGAGCCAAATGCTGATAAGTGCAAAAATAATTGATTCTGAGTTAATAATGCCAAACTTTTTTTCATATTTCTAACTATATTTGGTGATATTTTTAAGGATGTAAGAATTTCATTTACATACTTTTGCGTTTTTAACCACCAGCCGTCTTATAAAAACGATGTCCTTTAATGAAGCTATTTTCGTAACGCAAAATCCGTCCGCCAATTTTAATTAGCCGTCCTTTAGTGTTGCCGTGAGACGTTATTCTACGTCAAAAATCGAGTTTTGTAGCAAGCTTTTTAATTGATTGGGTAATGAAATATGGTTGATCAGATACACTGTTCGAATAGTTGACTCCAATGGATAGCGAAATAATTTCTTTTGAAAACTTCTCCCGTATCACCCCATTTAAAAGTTTCCTTCCGGAAAGAATCCTCCACCGAAAACACCACCGAAAAAAAAAACTCACGTTAAAAACTCAAATTACTCACAGTGTACGCTGATGTTCTGGAACTGCTCCAGATAGAGCCCGGGAACTTTGGGATTCTCCGCCCGGCACCCCAGTAGCCGGCCATCATCCTCGACCGTCGGCACCAAGCTGAGCACCGAGTAGGTGGTATTGCGGATCACGTGCTCCTTGAAGCGTTTCAGCGACTTTTTGCCCTTGGTCCACGATATTACAGCATCCGGCCGGGCTCCGCTCGTTTGACACACTATCCGGTACTCCTTGTGGGCGGCCAGGGACAGGGTCGAGTTCAGGATCTTCACCGATTGGGGTTTAACTGTTTGAAAAACGAAGATGGGGAAAGATGAAGCTTAGATTGGATGCATGAATCGACTTTGAAGGCAAATTGCACCAATTATTTAAATTGGTTGTCGTTTGGCATTTTGCATTCGTGCAGCAACAGTATGTGAAAGAAGTTAATCGAAGCCAAAGGGACAGGTAGATTGCATGACACTCGAGAAGATTAATATCCTGTTTCCGGGTTTATCTAGAAGATTAGGTTTATTGCAACGCTTTCTGACAAGGAGGGCAACAGTATGGAAAGAAATTGGAAGAATGGTAAGGTATTTTTCCAATCATTGATAAAAGGATAAGCAATCAAATGTACTTGAATGGTTTTTTTTCTGAAGATAGAGGACTTTTGTGCTTTTTTTTTAATTTTTCTGATTATTTTGTACTTAGGACAAAGTCATTGTTTCACAAAATGTAAGTTATACTAATATTAAAAGGATTGTTGTCGCACATTTGATCAATTCTTTCCTCTATTTTTCCTTTAAATCTCTGATACTCACGGTACATGTCCAGGGTGAACTTGCTGATCCGCGGCGGCATCAGCTTGGTGTTCCGGGCCTGGCAGGTGAAAACCGAGTGCAGATGGTGCCTCTGAACCGACGTCCACAGGAGCCGATTCTCGATGACGTTGCCGGTGTTCTGCTCGATCTGGTTGTCCACCAGGTTGTCGTTGATGAACCAGAGCACATCGGGCTGCGGTCGTCCTGGAATAGAGCAATTTTTAATTTTTATAATTGGTAGTAATATTTATTTTTAAAGTTTGTTGATTTCAAAAAACGTATGTGGTATACCGGCCGTAGGAAAAAAGGAAAAAGTAATCAAATTTCGATGATTTAAATAATGCAGAAAAAGCTCTAAAATAAGCCCATAAATTTGAGTTATCTCATGATTTTAATTGAAACGTTGTAAGTCCAATTGATGTTCAAATTTCCCTTAAATTTGGTAATATTATTTCCAAGCCAAATGTATTTGAAAGTTTTGGCGAGACAAATATTGATAAACTTAAATAGATTATCAAAAAATTTCAAAAATTGAAAGCTCCATGGAAATGGGATTTTACATTCTTATTAAAAACTTGCCTGAAAGCATTTTGAATTTTTAGTCAAAACCTTCAATAAATGTCTCCACTTGGCTTATTTTCTCAATAAATGGAAAAAAATGCCAAAGAAACTCCAATTTTGAAACCTGGGAAAAGTGTTCAGAGCCTTCAAGTTATCGACCAATTAGTTTGCTTCCTTCTTTAAGTAAACTATTTGAGAGAGTTAT
This sequence comes from Uranotaenia lowii, assembly GCF_029784155.1. Classification (NCBI taxonomy): domain Eukaryota; kingdom Metazoa; phylum Arthropoda; class Insecta; order Diptera; family Culicidae; genus Uranotaenia; species Uranotaenia lowii. The sequence goes on along the minus strand of NC_073692.1, from coordinate 156,337,793 downwards.
TTTGAATAGAATGATGATTTACATTAATCAGAATTCTATTTTCCCTGATGAACAATTTGGTTTTCGTCATGGACATTCTACTACACATCAACTTTAGAGTGTAACTAATCTGATTAACGCTAGCAAACCTGAAGGTTATTCAACTGGTGTTGCTCTTTTTGATATTGAAAAAGCTTTTGACAATGTTTGGCACAAAGGTTTAGTAGCTAAATTAGCTCTATTTGATTTTCCTGTAAAACTCACCAAAATTATTCAAAATTATTTGACTAGCCAAACCTTACAAGTAAGCTATCAAAATTCATGCTCTGAAAGGACACCCATTAGAGCTGGTGTCCCTCAGGGCAGTATACTTGGGCCAATTTTATACAATATTTTTACTTCTGATCTTCCTGATGTACCAGAAGGAAAGGTAAAAGATTATTTGCTGATGATACTTTGCTTTCAGCCAAAGGTCGGAATTTACGGGTGGTACGCAGTAGATTGCAACAAAATTTAAATTCCTTTTTGAATTACTTGAAAATGTGGAAAATTTCTCCTAACGCTTCCAAAACTCAACTTATATTATTCCCCCATAAACCAAGAGCTTCTTACTTTTAAAAATCACATTGAAGATATTCAATCTAAATGTAATAAATACACTAAATCTCTTTATTCTCTCATCATCAAGAAATCCAAGTTGTGTCTGCGAAATTAGAATCTTATCTACAAACAACTGTTCCGACCAGCGATAATGTATGCAGTTCTGATTTGGTCTAGCTGCTGCGCGACGAAGAAGAAAGCCATCCAGAGGATTCAGAACAAGGTTCTGTAAATGAATCGATCGAAGAGATGGCCAACAACATCATCTCCAACTTAAGAGGCAAATCGATGCAGTCTTCCATCGCAGAGATTTGTTCTCCTTACAATTAAGTAAGTTTTTAGGATCTAGGATTTAGGATTAAGTTTATACAATTTTTTTTGCTCTACAGAATATTCTCCTATAAATCTGTAACGAATGTTTGTGTACCCGAGCTGTCAACAGCTTAAGCGCCACTCTCGGAAACCCAAGAGGCTGTCGATGCGTGTCTTCCGTCCCGGATTGAGACTCAGTTCAAGGCGGGCTTACAGTTAAGAACTACTAGATCAACATTCAATAATCCAACCGACCAACCGAGTTGCGGCCCTAAACTTCAAAATTTCTGGAAATTGATGCGACACCCAAAACCCTGCGACACAATCAAACCTTACAACCCCAAAATGGTATAATCGTCAACGGATTCAAACAAAACCCAAACACTCTAGAGCATAACAAAATTTGGAATGATTTTAACAACTGTATTCAAATGGATCCTCATTCCCTATGTGACGTCACGAAATATTCTTAGCTCCTAATAGTTAAATACAATCTTCTTACATCTAATCTGACCTTGTGATGTGGTGTGCCGTGGGTTCCAAACCTGCTGATTCTTTGGCTCCAGAATCAGAACAATGAGCCAAGCCACCGCATGCGCGAGGTGGTTGTGATCTTGGCTAAACCGTAACGCTGGATGGTTGATTGCTTCGAAGAAACTGTAGCGAGCAGCACGTGGCGACCATTTGCTTGAAGGCTCGCCGGAAGTGACCAAGAGAACCCGGTTTCTACACTGGACCACAGGGAGAGTAGCGGTTTTTCCTACCACCTTTTGACGGCTCTCCAGCTATTGGTAGCGATAGCTCGGTCGATGCTTGATTAGTAGAAACACGTGTTCCACAGTTGACTAAGGATGTTGTTTGCCAACTTCACAGGATCAACATCGCCACAGTCTGAGCGATGAATGTGACCTTCAGCTCCCAGCAAACGCCCACGTTGAACGATGGGATGGCTGTGTTCAACGGGTTAATTAGTTCGACATAAGGTAATATTATACACCTAAAATATTACTTGCTGACTATACTCGTTATCTCCACACTTCGGCGGCTTTGTGTAATTCTTCGAATCACCCACTTGGTCACCTAAACATTTTTATAATTTAGTTTCAATTTGATAGACGGATGGAACTTAGACCTTACTTAATCTGGGCTTCTGCCATGCGCTCAAGATCGGAGCAACACTTATTTGCCTACGAACGTACTTGCAGACAACTAATCAACCTAAGCACGTATTTAGAATAAAACAAATATAATTAGTTTAAGCACTCCACATGTTCAGACTGGCATATATTTGCACGTGATTGCACTTACAGTTTCGTGCAATGGCTAAGGCTCTGGCACAGTGCTGAGCCCTGATCTTCACCGCCGAGCGAGTTCTACCAAATGAGGCTGCGATAATCGACGACGATTAGCTAACCCCTACCCCAAGCTAAGTCGCTGCAATCGAGGGCAGAGCCCTCGGCAGTTGTGTGTGTCACATCGCATTCCAGAATCCCTAACTCATGGGCTTTTGTCCGTTTCTATTTTTTTTCTCAAGGACATTGGTGGTAGGTACTTGCAATTTTTTTACCACGTAGCCTCTTTTTGCAAACTCGTTTAGTCGGTTGCAAAATTGAATGAGATCGCCTGTGGAACTCAACTAAGAAGCTCGGAAGCCTAGCGCGGTTGCCTCTAGAGACTGAGAGATGTCGCGTCAAGCGTCGAAAAGATAGCTTTTGATACTTTAAGCTTGAGTCTGTTATGGCAAGGGATTTAACGGACATACTATTTCGATCAGGACGTAACTCAGAAATATATTACAAATCAAATAATTTAATGCTCTAGCAAATTTAAATCAAATAAACAATGTTTAATATTTACTTAATTAAAGAGTTGAACTGATCATAATTGATCTGAACACTAAATTTACTTTAATAATGTAACTTAATTGTAATGATTATAAGACTAATAAAGACATATTAAAAAAAAGATGCCAAAATGTCACAAATTACGTCAACCTTTTAATTCTCATTTCAAGAAAAAAATCCACTGTGACTTAAACAGTTTTACGGTTAATTCCCTATTTCCATATAAGCAACATATAGCTTCTAACTTCAGCTTTTTCTAGCGCTAAATGATTTTTTTTTCGAGCACCCAATAACTGACTTACAGCCTTTTCCCGAAGCTTGTTTTTTTTCGGAATTTTTTTCTAAGATTTTGAATAATTTTCATATAAAGGATTGTAGCTGAATATTGTTTTAAAATCATATTTTAGTTACGTTACAAGCTTCCCGAAACTATTAGTTTTATAAAAATCGGTTGACAAACAAGTGAATTTTAGCGGAAAAGGTGTTAGGGCTCATTTGACCCCAGGGCACAGTGGGGCAGAACAGGCTTTGTGCTGGACAAAACCTCGTTACTTTTTTAAATCAGCTCATAGAGGTTTGATGTCTTGAGGTGAAATGTTCACGATAAAAAAGCTATCTAATTGTTTAGTTGATGATATTCTAGCTATACATATATTAGAATTCATTTTTGAAAGGCACAACATTGAAAATATACGTCGGTTAAATTCACCTTTCTTAACTATAAACTACAAAACGAAATAAAAAATGACATGTTTGAAAATTCTAAAAATTAAAGATTAGAAAACACTCAATCCATCAGGTGGTTCCAACAATTTTTATCTTTAAGTTTTGTGTAAAAAATCACGTTTCTTCATTCAACTTTACGTCTTTATTTACCTAAAACGCATCAAATTTCATATTTCTTAAGAATAAATGATGAAAAATTTTTTCAAACTCAACAAAATCAAAAGTTGAAAAGATTTAACGATTTCCAGGAAATAGGTGGTGAGTGCTCCTACTTTAGTCCTAAAATGCCGAAAATTGTAAATAATTCATTTTGCTTGCAAAGGATAAAGATGCTGCTAAATATGTGCACAATGAACTCTTATTCTTCCTGAATCCTTCCATGCCGCTTTTTGCCATAAAAAGTCTTTCTCATAAAATTTTCAACGTTTTTAAAAATATGCCTCCTATTCAGTAGTAAATTAGACAGCTCAATTAGTGAGGTGCGTTTTGAGAAATGAGAGGAAATAAGGAAAAATCACGTTTTTTCAGTGTCCAAGCCAATATTTAATGGGTTATTACTTTCATTATGGAGAATATGAACCTGATTACCTTTTTTTTGCTAAAATAAATGAAAATCAATGGAAAACCCGGAAAATTTGTAAAGCGTCCAAATATAGGTGACTTTGACTTTGATGTTCCATTTTTAGACCTAACATCACTAAAACTTTGTGTGAATACCAAACAAATCAACAGAAGTGCGAATTTTCAATTGGGGCATAATTCAGAACCAATATTGAACATATCTTACATTTTTTGTTAGCGTTACGCAAATAAACTATAAGTTAGTAGACATATAAAAATTTGAACTATTTTTCTGCTGATAGAGCTGACGGGGAGTAAAAGTGTTTAAAATATTCATGACAGAAACGTAAGTTTTTTTAGCCGTTAAAAAGCTGTAATATTTTTTATGGTAGTATTTAATTAAAGATTACACTGTAACAGTTTTGTTTTTATGCATATATTCAGCACGCATTTATCATTCATTAAAACCACGGAAAGAAATTGGCTACCAAGTCCCCACAGTGTGGACATGTTTAGCTGAAATTGAAGGTACCCCTCGCCAAGCAGCGCAAACAGTATCAACACACAAGCTAGTTTTTCGCCAGAGTGTGAAAAAGAAAAAAAAGTGACGTGTCAGGTCTGGAAGTGCCGTTCCTACACAGCGGACCAAAAAGTGCACGTGTTTAGCGACGAAACATCCAGCTTTAGAAAACCGTGACGGAATCACGGCTAAAAAAGAAGGCCGCGGATACTTGGGCCCTAGACCGAATTAATACCTTCGCCCACAACTGCTGGTGAGTAGGCATTCCAAGCGGAATGAAATTTTCATTGGCATTTTATGATCATGTCAGAAAGCTCATGTTAATCATGAAATAACCATTGGCAGGTCAATCCATCGGAGCCGGAGGCACGATTGCCGTCAATATAATCAAGACGGGGTGCAAGCAAACCAGCATGTTAGCTGACTAAGCAACTCAGCTTTTACGCCACCCCAAGATTGATCGGTAAGTTAACCTCAAAGGACCAATCGGCAAGGAGCTGACGTCTATCTCTCTCCCACTGGCTGATTTACACACGACAAACTTCCACGTGTTAAATGCCAGAAAAAGCTCCCCCCTTCCTTTGGGTAAGACCGAAAAACTAAAATACCATAAATTAGATGAAACAAATTGGGCATCGCCAACAGGGCTTTTTTCTACGGCTTATCTTCTACCAGCAGTTGCAGTTCGGGGACTTGGTCGCACACGAAACACGTCACTGGCAGGGGTCCTTTCCACGAGGGAAAACCAGTTTCTTTTACCACGAACGAGACTTTCTCAATCCGGACTTCCAGAGCCCGAACACTTGCCGGGTCGATACCACACATCCGCGGAAGACGGAACTCAGATGCACGGAAACTCTTTGGACTGGATACAATTGCATGTCAGCAGCACTTTGCCGAACGTATTGGTGAATCGCCACCGCGAGACTCTTCGTGTCGGAACGAAGCCTGCTGGGCTTCTACGCAGGTCACTAACGAGCACATCACCGGCAGGATCCGGAAGTCTGGTGCCCGATCCTGTTAGGTTCGCCAAGGCAGTCGGCGCACAGAAGGACAATATCACCGGCAGGATCCGGAAGTCCGGTGCCCGATCCTGTTAGGTTCGCCAAGGCAGTCGACGCACAGAAGGAGAATATCATCGGAGGAATTGCATGCGACGAGTTGAAATCATAGGATGACACGTGAGCCAAAATTATACTAATAATGTTTGTGTTAGGAATATATGCAAGATGAAATCTATCAATATTTGTCTTTCAAGTTGATGGCGTTGTTGTTTAAGTTAAAGTGCGTTTTTGACCATGGCCTCGCACAAATCAAAGAAAAGCTCTTTTACAACACTTCTAATAAATTTGTTTATTTATTTTCGAAAAATCATATATTTTATAAGAATTTTAAATATAGGTCCAATTGAAGGTACCAGTACAGTACCAAAATAGGAACAGTACGTTTAAAGATGGAAATTTTGATCATCAATATCTATGCAAATCTTTCAATAAAGGCGAAACCTATGTTGGAAATTCTCATTGAAACTTGTAGATAAGATAATGAACTATAAATAAATTTCTTTAAAGATAGAAAGCTCCCGTTTGTTTATGAGAAAAGCGTGATTATTTAAAAACCGCCGCATAAAGGGTCCAATTTAGGGCAACTAACCCTAATTAAAAATTCGGAATAAATTCGGATTTGAATAAAATATTGAAATTGAATAAAAAACTAATCGTAATAACCATACAAGAAAATTCCAAGAACACATGGATTACGATGTTTTCCATCCAAACATACGTCCAAAAATGAGTGAAATCGTCTGCTGGGCGATAATGAACCTCATTTTCTACTCGGCATCATTTTTGATCACGTTCATCGATTTTGACGAAACTTGGTATTAGATCAAAAATTTTTACAACTTTATTTCAATTTTCAATGAAAATTGCAGCAATTCTAAATTTCCCTTTTTTACGGAAATAGCTGTATCTTTATTTTCCGTTTTTGTAAAGACTTCAAGTTTTGCAGAGCGTTTGTTGGACAGTTGAACTAGATTGTATGAAATTTTTATAAAAAAATATCAATCGAGAGAGAAATGGCAGCTTGTCAAAGTTGGAAGCTGGTGCGCAGCTTCACACGATTTCATTCTCACTGAGCCTTTTAAAATGGTTTTCTCGATTTGTGCAAAAAAGTACAAGGTAAAAAAAAAATAATAAAAATAGGGTGAGTGCTCCTACTTTGGACCTAGAGCCTACTTTAGTCCTAAAATGCCGAAAATTGTAAATAATTCATTTTGCTGGCATAAAATAAAGATATTCCTATGCACACAATGAACTCCTATTCTTCCTGAACCCTACCATACCGTTTTTTTGCCATTGAAAGTCTTTTTGAAAAAGTTTTCAACGTTTTTAGAAATGTACCTCTTCATCAGTGGTAAATCAGACAGCTCATTTAGTGGGGCGCGTATTGAGAAATTAGAGTGTTTAAGAAAAAGTCACGAATTTTTACTGTCCAAGCCAAAGCTTAAAGGGAAATTACTCTCACTGTGAAGAATATGACTCATACTACCACTTTTTCCAAAAATTCATGAAAATCATTGGAAAACTCGGAAAAATTGCAAAGGGTCCAAATATAGGAAACATTCGCCTTTGATGTTCCATGTTTAGACCTGACATCAGAAAATCTTTGTATCAAAACCAACAAATCAACAATGTTGCGAATTTATAATTGTAGCATAATTCAGAACAAATATCGAATATTTCCAACATTTTTGCCAGATTTACGCAAATAAACTATAAATAAGTAAACACAATCAAGTTTCAGCTATCGTTCTGCTGATAGAGCTGACGGGGAATGAAAGTGTTTGTGATATTCATAACAGAAATTTTAGTTTTTTTAATATTAAAAAGCTGTAATACTGTTTTTTGATAGTAATTGATTGAAGATTACATTAACAATAAATTTGTTTGTTTATTTTCGAAAAATGAAACTTTTTATAGAAATTTTATTTCTAGGTCCAATGAAAGGAACCGGTCCAGTACCAAAATAGGAACAGTAGGTTCAAAGTTGGAAATTTAAATCATCCATATCTTTGCAAATCTCTCAATAATGGCGAAACCCATGTTGAAAATTTTCATTGAAACTTGCAGATAAGATCAGTACTTATACATGAACTTCCTGAAGGATATAAATTTCCCGTCCATTCGTGAGAAAAACATGATTATTTCAAAACCACCGCTTAATGGGTCCAAAGTAGGGCAACTAACCCTACTTAAATATACTGATGAATTATAAAGCTGTTCATAAACCTGTTTGCAATTTATTGTATGTTCTTGTATATTTCTTTGGAAAAGTTTAGAAAAAAAAATTAAATGTTCACATTAGCTCCACAATAATATCCTATATTGACTAAAATGAAATCAGTTATGTAAGGAATTTAATTTTTGAGTTAGTTAAGTAAAATTTTATGGTGTTATTTAAGCTAATAGTTAAAAAAAAAACCCACACTAAACATTAGGCTTTCATACCAAGAACAAGTTACTGAGAAAAAAGTTTAAATTTCATGATAAACATGCCTCACAAAAAGTTGAATAACAAGTTGCTCAAAAAATCGATTTTTCTAAAATCTTTGATAGATTTGAGATGGGCCATCAATCTCGTTTCCAAAAATATAATTACAGGGTCCGGCAATTAAACTGCTACATAACTTTAGGAATTTTATTTTTTTTTATAAGTTTTATTAACGACACTTTACGATAACTTTAGGAATGATTATTACGAAGTATACAAAACGGAGTTAGATGACACCTTTTCACCTTGTTAACATTATGTCTAAGATGTCAGAGGATATTTTTGTTGATTTTGTAAGTGTTTTTTTTTTTTTGTAAAAGTAGTCCTCGAACCTTCCAGGCTGTGAAACGGTAGAAAGATATATATTTCGTGAGTTGTCCAATGAGTGTATGTATTTTTATTTTGGCTCGCACTTGGAAGATACCTGGAGATCGGATGTATTCAAGTATAGTATAGTGGGGATCGTCAAGCTACAGTGGCGACACCTACCATGGTGAAGATCATCAAGATGCACCCAGAGCGAATTTCTTGGCGTAGTAACACAAAATTTGCGATAGATTTTAAAATACCGGATCAAAATAGCCGTCGGGTCTTGAAAGATGATCTTTAGACCAAGCCTTTCAAGGTCCTAAAGTTTCAAGACCTCCTGGTAGCATAAAAGCAAGAAAGCGTGAAAAGAGGCAATGCGCAGCTTACGCGGGCCGCATGGAAAATTTAAAGAATATCGTGTTTTCTACCGATGGATTCGTCGCTGTACAGCTGTCTGTAAAAAAACAGAACCATAGATTTTTCTAACCAGAAAGATCACCTATAAAGACGTACCGTCCACTGGGGCAACATGCAACAATTTTCAACTTCAATGGCTTCTATAAAACTAATGTTCACAGTTAATCCTACCCTTTATGCATCAAAAATTTAACGATGTTGAGATATCAAATTGGCGTAGTTAGAAAAATTATTGGTTTCTTAAGTTATTTTTAATTTTCTTAAAACATGCGATTTTCACCCTCCTTAGAAAATGGGGTAACTTGCAACAAACTTTGTTTTTAATGAAAAATCTTATGAACACGTATGAAAATGCATAGCTTTTTAAATATTTGCGATGCCTTAAAGACCATTACGCACGACAACACCAATTGCAGTATTTTTTTGGTCTGTAAAAACTAATTTTTAAATTTTTTCTGAAAATAAGGATGCTGCATACATTTAGGGGTTCATTATTACTACGAAAAATTCTAAAAACTGAAATCATAAAAATAAATGTTTGGATGAATGAAATTTTAATGTTTACAATCGCATGATGCAAAACATTCATATTCCAGCACATGGAAACGAGATTAACAAGGTTTTCTTTTATTTGCATTTTACCCCAGACACCTAACTGAATTATGAAAATATTTATTTAAAAAAATTGGGTAATTGTTGGAAAAATATTTTTACACCAACAGTGATGGTATAGCATGAGGTAACCAGTAAAATGTTTAAAGGTTATATTATCAAGCCAATCCGTCATAATGAGTAAAGTTTTTTTCGGAATCAAAAAATGTTAAAATTTGTACATTTATTGCACGTTTCATAAAATTTTATATTAAAATAACAAACTTGAAAAAATTAACTTAGGTTGAGAGAATTTAGGTCATCATCATTTTGTTATCATTAAAAGATAACTTTATTACAAAACATTAAATTAAAAATTGATTCAGTGCGGTGTTATATAAATGTTGCATCGAACCCCGCTGTTGCATGTTGCCCCGTTTGACGGTAATGCAGGTGTTGCGCGCAATTAGCAACACTGGTCTTTGCTATTAACTCAGCGATCTCCAAGCTGCCATCGTGGCCGATAAAAATTAAGTCTCTCGTGTCGACCATTACTCATCATATTAGAAGCAGGATTTCTACACGTTGTGTAAAACACTTAAAAGTAATATATAAAAAATATTTTCCATTTCCACTTACCAACTAATGAATTTATAGATTTAGAGAATTTTGCTTACTAATATTGTATTCTGTTCGTGAAATAAATTAAATCAGAAAGGATATTATGGAAGTTAGAATCGAAATATTTAGATAACTTATATTTTTAACAATAAAAAATAATAGCAGCTTTGAGCTTGAATCTACCGGAAAAAAAGGAGTAATTTGCTGAAGGATTCCGAAATTGATTCTCACGAACAGCAGGTCTCTTATCTTAGCTGTTTCCTCGTAAAACCCCGCCGGATGTTTTACTTGAAATTCCACAACGTTTGATTCAATATGTGAATCTTTTCCTCTGTAAAGTGGTCTACCACCATCACTGCTGTACGTGTCAAGATTGAACTTGTTACACATTTTCACCTTGGTTGAGTAGTTAAGGTTACTCGGTCCTTTGCAACGTGGAGACAGGCAGGCTACCCGAACAGCAGGTCTGCAGCTGCCTAAAGGCCACCAGGTGATAGAAACTTGCATTGTTGAAGGTCTGGGTCGGGATCAACCGTACTTTCCTGGTGAAGATCAACCGAACACCCTGAAGAGGTGTAGATCAATCAATTAACATATCGAAAAAAAAAAACGTCCTCAAACTGTGGACACGTCCCTATTTCGGGTTTGGTTGGTGGTTTTTCAGCAGGACTCCGCAAGTTCGCATTGGCTTACGAAGGAAAGAGGTCCCAATTTTTGTGTGCGAAATTTTTGTTGGAGGGTTAATTTCGAGTACGCAGTGGTTGGGGAGTTCGCCGGACCTGAACTCTATGGACTTGGTTGTCTAGGGTATTCAGAAGTCCGAAGTCTACTCTACAAAAAATGACGGGTTGGAAGTTCTGAAGCGTCATCTAGTTGAATCCTGGGATGAAATACCAAATATACCACCTGCGAGCTTTTTAGAATATGTGCCTTTAGCTTCTGCAGCGAGTGGTTAAGCTCAAGAACAAAAAATTGAAAGGCGCCAATGGATGAAAATTTTATCCGAGAAATGAAAAATGAGATTTTGATACAACATTCATAGGTTCTGCCCCACAGTGCGGCGGTATAAATAGATTAATACAAAGTGTCGGTATGTTTAGTGTTAAAGAAATTGTTATACAGTCAATCGCAAAATTGATCGTACACCCATTATTCATTCTTCAATTTTGAGTTTTTCGGGGTTCAACAGTAAATAATTGAGAACAACTTTAATCCATTGAAAAATACCTCCATTTTACTCTTTACCTGTGAAAAGAACCATACACATTGTTTACATTTTCACTTCATATTTAAAAAAAGAACAAAAAAACACCATTTCAAGCGTGGCAAAATTGATCGTACAGTACTGGTTTTCCCTAAAATAAAAATAAAAATCAATTCATAGCAAGTAACAAATATCAAGAAACCACTCGTTTAGTTTTTGGTATGACCACCTTTGGCATCTAGCACTGCTTGCAAGCGTCGTTGCATCGATTCAACGAGGGTTTTGGTCACACTAGATGGAATGTTCTCCCAAATCTCCTTATCGCCGTTCTGAGTTCTGCCTTGTTCCTATGAATTTTATTATTCAGGCGATTCTTGACCTCCCACCAGAGGTGTTCTATCGGGTTCAGATCGGGAGGCTGCGGAGGGGTTTTGAGATGTTTAGGGTGATGCTGTATAACAGCAACCATTCCCGTACAACAATAGCGCTATGTTTCGGGTCATTGCCTTGTTGGAAGTAGTAATCACGAGGTAGACTCAATTTATCCACGGAAGGCTGCAGGTTACGCTTGAGGATGTTCAAATAGCCCATCTTGTCTATCATTTAGTCAATGAATTCCTTGGTTCCAGGTCTAGAGGCCCACATTGAACCTCACAAAATCTGTTTGCAGCCACTGTATTTTACAGTTGAAACCTAATTCTTAGGCTGAGGCTCCGTTCCAGGTTTTCTTCACACCATTTGCCGTCCATCCGATCCGAAAAGGTTTATTTTTGTTTCGTCGGTAAATAGAACTTTATTCCAGAACTCTATAGGCTTATTAACATTAGCCTTACCGAACTCCAGTAGTTTTTTTCATATTTACCTTTGAGATAAAGGGCTTCTTACGGGCTACACGACCTCTTGAACCGCTCCTGTGCGGTACCCTCTGGACAGTATCTACGCTGACAGATCTTCCAATGGTCCCAACTACTTCAGTGCAGTGGCCAGTTCCGGAATACTTGTTTTAGGTTTCCTTTTCAGAGTTCGCACAATTACCTGTTCATCTGTAGGAGTCATGATGCGTATTCGTCCTCGTCCAGCGAGATTTTTCACGGTTCCTTCGTATTTCCACTTCTTGATGATGTACTGCACTATACAGGGTGATAAAAAAGTCCAGTCACACAGGAAAATTTCAATATTTCAAAGAATAAGAAGAAAATCTGAATCTTTCTTTCATACACCCAAAATTCAGCCTCTGTGCCAATGGCGTGTAGTCAATTACATAGCATCATTGGTACAAGAAGATAACGCGATCGGTGCTGATTCGATTTACTCCCACAAGCATTAATCTCCCAAGTTAACCGAATTGCGTATGTCTGAAAGAAACAAAATAAAAACGCTTTCACGTCCCTCCCTATCGCATCACAAGACGAAGAAGGATGGAAATAAATACCGGCCAACACCAGGCAGCCAGCGAACCGAGCACTGTGCGTGTGAATGTAGCAAAAGCAACAACAAAAACATCCTTCTAAGGCTGATGTCATGCTGAAGCAACTAGCAACGCGACCTACAACGCAACGTTCACACGACTAACCAGCTCTTATTTGATCTCCATGGAAATCGCGCAGACCTGTCATACTGGTCGCTTTGTGTAGCGCGACCAATCTGATGCCAATGTGTTTAGTAGCGCGACTAGTAGGAAATCCAATAGGAACATTGTTTTTTCTCGATTTGAAGCAGTGATACCGGGTTTTAAGCACAATAGTACGAAGATCTGTCCGAACTTGTGATAATAAACTAAAAACTATCTTAATCGGCGAGAAAATTTTCATGAATTCTTAGTTCCGGCAAAAAAACAAGGAATTTTGTCGGTTCAAATTTCGGCAGCCTAAGGCTGATGTCATGCTGAAGCAACTAGCAACGCAACGCAACGCAACGTTCCAATAAGATTGCGTTGCAACGCATTGGTATGTCATGCTGGCGCGACCTGTGACTTTGAAATTCCCTACAAATCATCACTTCTCTACATCTGATAATGCTTTGAATCGTCTCCTTTCTTTCGGGAGCCATCAAAAACTCATCAAATCACGACCCGGATTGCAAGAATGCCGAAATTTGAACCGACAAAATTCCTTGTTTTTTTTGCCGGAACTAAGAATTCATGAAAATTTTCTCGCCGATTAAGATATTTTTTAGTTTATTATCACAAGTTCGGACAGATCTTCGTACTATTGTGCTTAAAACCCGGAATCACTGCTTCAAATCGAGAAAAAAATAATATTCCTATTGGATTTCCTACTAGTCGCGCTACTAAACACATTGGCATCAGATTGGTCGCGCTATACAAAGCGACCAGTATGACAGGTCTGCGCGATTTCCATGGAGATCAAATGAGAGCTGGTTAGTCGTGTGAACGTTGCGTTGTAGGTCGCGTTGCTAGTTGCTTCAGCATGACATCAGCCTAATTCAATCCCTTCAATCCAAGAACCACGGCCGAGCTGTGCGTGTGTATGCAGTAAAGGCAACAACAAAAAAACATTCCTTCAATTCAATTCGCCGGCAAACAACCACGGCTAAGCTGTGCGTGTGTATGTAGCAAAAGCAACAAGAATATATTCCTTCAATTCACCGGCAAACAAGTACCGGCCAAGCTGCCCGGCTTTAGTAGCTGTGTATATGTAGCGTGTGTATGTAATAGCAGGCAGTAAGCAAAGCACAGTTCTCATTCAATATGTTTCCCGTTTCCTCCACTCCCGTTCCCTTTCCCGTTTCCATCGCAAGACAAATGAATACCTTGAAAGGAGGCCAAACGCCGGGAAGCCACTGTCGTGCGTTTCTTTTGTGATTGATCGGTGGCAGAATGCCTATGACAAATATCCCTCCTCCTGCATGAAGCTCAAATAGTACACTGGTTAAGATGTCGGTCTGGCAAGACCATTTTGTTAGTGATTTGAGTTCGATTCTCCCTACGGGTGCGCTGTGGTTTATATTTTTATTTTCTTGTTTCTGGGATGAATTATCCAATAGGAACGAAATCCCATAAAATGTGTTTCTTGTTTTGCTTGAATGTAGTGGTCATGCATCATTTTAGTTGGGAGCCGAGTCCTTATGCCAGTTACGGTTTTTCAAAGATATCATCTTCGGCACAGTGCACATTTCAGCGCATTATCGGCACAGAGATGTGCTAAATAGGCATTGGATTTTTGCAACCTCTTCTATGGGTGTAGCTTTATTCAGTAACTCATAAAGATACTTCACAGACGATATCTCGGAATTACACCACCTTTCTCTGATCGAACCAGCTTCAGACGTCTCGGAAAGTCGTCGCAAGCGGCGCGCACGTGCTCCATCGGTACCTCGTCCCAGATTTTCGTGATAACTCGCTTGAAATGCTCCAAATTTGTTATTTTATATGCGTTCAGCTACGACATCATGTATCCCCACACGAAATAATCAAGTGGATTCAGATCCGGAGACGACGGAGGCCATTCATTCTTCGAAATTAAATCGGTCAAGTTTTCCTCACACCACGCCTGAACAACCTTCGCGGTGTGGAATGGGGCGTCATCTTGCGGGAAGCAGTAGTAATCGTCTTCAAACAATAGTTCAGCTTGAAGCAGAACATTTTTCTACAAAACCGTGTCTAGGTAGTACGCTGCGTTGATTTTAACCTCTTTATCGATGAAAAAAGGGACAGTTTACCTCTCTTGCAAATGGCTCCCCAAACTATCACTGACGTCTTATTTTGGAACCGGGAAACGTTCAGCTTGTCCGCAGGAGCTTGCTGGAGGCTCACACTACATACTCGATCATTTTGGCGATTGACTGTTTGCTCCAAAACGAACAACTTCCCGTCCGAAAAAATAATCTCATCTGCGCGTGATCTGCGCGCCAACCGAGCAGCGATAACAGCTGCTCTTAACTCTGCCATGGTTCACAACTCAATGTAGACAATCTGCACAGAAACGAAACTCTGCCACTTGAGGCAGGAAAGTTAGCCCTTTCATTTGACATATAGATGACACCAGAGAGATGCAACGTGTAGGCTACAGACGACCCCAAAAAAGTGTGACCGGACTTTTTTGTCACCCTGTAGAGTGGGTTCTCCCGACAGCTTCTGCTATTTCCCGCAATGACTTTCTGCGACAACATGTACTTATTATCAACGATCGCGTCGCAACGTCCGTTTTATTGCGCTTGTTTGCCATTTTGATCACAACTCTTCGAAATTCAGCAAATAAACAAAAACAAACACTGCCCAAGTAGCTGCTGGATGTTGACATGACACAGAGAAAAAAAACTTCACTTATCCACATTGGTCTTGTTTACACATAAAATATTTCAGGTTAAATAAAAGGTGTACGATCAATTTTGCATATCTCTCATTTGGGAATTTAATAAACTTCTTGAATTATAAAATAAACAAAATATATTTTTCAAAATCGGGGCGATCAGATCAATAGCTAAACCTGTTAACAATCAATGTGCATCAAAATCATAATTGTTGAACTATTTTTTCACACCAAATAATTGAAAAGAGTTGGTAAACCATGTGTGTACGATCAATTTTGCGATTGAATGTATATGCACTCCGGTCAAGTTGCAGGCCTATGAACAGAGTTAAGTCAATTGTATTTCAAGAATAAGCATGGGATTCAAGAGTAAGCGATACTCAATTCACATGCAAAAAGTGCAGTACCAAATTAAAACTGCTTAAGAACTCCACTGATAAAGACCATTTAAACGCCACCATTTGTTCCTCTTATTTCCGATCCAGCTAAATCGCCACAATATCATCATCTTAGAACGGCAACGTTCAAATTTCCAAAGCCGGACAGAAGGAAGCATCATCCTATTGACAGTCGGTAGGAGGTAGTGTTGAGAACCAACCATTTCCGGAATCCTCGTTCAAGTCCAAGCCGTACGCCTAGAGGTAGGCAGACTACTGGCAAACAAGCCGGGCGGACGTCATAGAAGCGTTAAGGCGATTATCGAGAACAGCATAAGTGTTTGGGATCGCATGAGACTTGCGACGAATGTCTGTGTGTGTGGGTGTGTTCGGGTTTGTGTTTGTGTTCCCTGGAAGATTTATGTCCAAATGTGTTATGATAAAGGCTGCGATAACTTTATTGGCCCAATATAATAGAGACTTGAGTTGTCTTGTGGATTTTTTCTCCCATAGCTTTGTATTTCGTGTTGCGATTCCTGCACATTTTCCCAGGAAGCGATCCACTCGGGCCTTGCCAAAGCAAAGCTTATGGCATCGGAAGCGCTCCGGCTACAACAGCAGAAGAAGAAAGAAAAGCTCCCACTTTATTACCAGAAGAGCCTCGGTTGACTATATTCAGTTTGGCACCAGTTGGCATATCGGCTGGGGAAATAACGATTGGAAACGTTAAGCCAATACGACAGAAACTTCCCGTTCCAAGTGGATTTCTTTTTTTTTTTGAGTTGCTTGTCTGGCCCCGGTACAATCATCTGGACTAAAATCCGGATGCTATGGGTGAGGGAATGGCTTTTTTTTGTTATCTGAGGTGGAAGCATGAATTGATGTCATCGATTAGGGGCCGTGTTGAGTCGTTGAAAGTTTTATCGTATTCCTGGTGAAAAATGATACCCATACTCCTTACACGTCTATCATTTTTTGCAATTTATTGAAGTTGAAACTTAAGATTTTTTTAATCTTTTTTTGATTTAAATCTTTTGATAGCATACATTTACATAGTTTTAGGAAGTTCTATTTTAAATTCTGCAGCTCAAATTTTTATAAAAGTTTAATCAATCGCCCTTTAAAATTGCCGTGATTTTATCTTATTTATTCAACAATTGAAAAATTAAATTCATCAGTCAGCCAGTAAACAACTACCTGGAAGCTGTTTGAAATAAACTCTTCGGTTGAATAAAATTTCCAGCACATCAAATATGTATCAGGGAAGTTACCGCGCCATCCGTGTAAAAAAAAACGAAAGACCGAATCAGACCCAACCGAACGATGAGCCCGAAAAAAAATCAATGCAATTGTAATTTTTGCTGATTGCGTCATATTGGATGAAGTCCGTGCGAATCGGACACCGAAACAATAATAAAAACAAACGGAAAATGGAAAATCTTGCTATTCACTCCGGTTCGGTGTCTGTATTATTTTACCCCACAGCCGAGCTCACATTACCCACCTGCCCACCTTTTCGGGCTCCGGGTAAATTTGCCCTTCCTTGGCGGGTACTTTTCTTTTATTTTTTTGTTATTTTATTACAACCAATTTGTGTCCCGGGACTACCACCGACCGGACTGGGTTGCGATGCGATGGGGTGGATGCCATTTTAAGAGGGTTGTCTGGGTAAATAAAAGTCACCGGGCGCGGTGCGGTAATGTTCCGTTCCGATTTAAGATTATGATGGCACATTGTTTTACCCTGCCCCATTGGGCCCCGTTTGTTATATGATATTTCGAATATTAATAATTCGAGTAGATATATTGTTAAAGAAGTTGTGGGGTCTTCGACAGTTTCGTGTTTAACGAATTGGTTCCTTGATCGTCACTAGGCGTAGTTCTTTACAATAATTGTCAGTTCTGTCCTTAGCGAAATGATAACTTTTATCATAAAACATTTCTTCAAAGCTTTTTTAAAACTTAAACTAAAAACTATCCTTAAAATAAACTAGTTATAAAAAGTACGAATCTCTGCGATGGAAGACTGCATCGATTTTCCTCTGTTAGACATGATTTTGTTGGCCATCTCTTCGATCGATTCAATGCCTGCAATCCGAATATCTTCAGTCAGGCGCAATCCTATTGGTGAAGGAGTGGGGCTGATCACCCCCCCCCCCTCTCCCAAGCGTGAAAAAACCCGTAAAAATTTTCGAAAATGCTAGAACTTCATAAAAATTTAAAACTTTACCCAGTTGGTATACCCTTGAATTTTAAAAATTTTCTACTCCGTAGGAGCGTTTCTCAAACAAATTGCAGTCAAATTTTTTATTGGAGTCAATTTTCCAAGCACTTCGATCAAAATAAGATAACAAAGCACTTCAGAAGCGTAGTACTTCTACTGGCAGCCTTACTTTTATATCTTTCTTAAAATTTTCTAACTATTATTTATTGTTATAACACTTAACCTCATTTTTTTTTGCGCAGAAAAAATCAAAGAAGTTTAGTTATGATTACGTACCACTTTCATTCTAAAAAAAAATCTATCATTTAGTTAGCTTTATATCTTTTTCTACGTTTGAAACCCTACATGTTGAGTTCCAAATCGGGAAAAATTTAGTTTGTTTTTTGATAATTTCAAATGTAAATAAAAATGTTATTTCAAAATATTGAAACATCTATTTTTTCGAAGGCTCGCAAACAAACACCCTTTCTGATGAAATCAAAGCGTATAGAAACAGCTTCAATTTAACTGGAAATTTTTACTGGAATTTAGAATTCAGTGTTGAAGGTTATTTGATAGCTAGGAGATAATTGGAAACTTGAGCTCATATTTGGCCACTTGCATCTAAAAGCAGATTAAATAATAAACGGTTAGTGTGTTTATTCTAGACTCACTCACCATTCAAATCATAATATTAACTGAACCTGGTGTGTGAGTAGACCAATTTATTTGAAATTTAAAAACATAGAAAAATTGAAAATAACTGTATAACTACTGTTTGTGCTTGGCGAGAAATCTATAACATTTAATTGTTGATTGTTTGACATAGGGTGATATAATAATATACAATTGCATACAAAATGTTCACAAAAAAAAGTTGAGATACAAAAAATTTGTGCTCTGAAAAGTTTTGATGAATCACAAGCTGGTAGCTGAAATCAAGATTATTTCATTTTAAAACAGTTGACATTTTTGTTAGATATAAAATTTAAAGTTGATGGCAATAATATAGAGTAAGATATAATTAATGGGAAATTGTTGTTGTTGTTGGGCTGGAAATTAAAATCTGAAATAATGGTTGATGGTGATGAAAAAAATGATGAACAAGAGTATAATATACACAGCATTAGTAACCAGAATAGCAAAGACCATGGTTTTAAAATAACCGAACAATGATTTTCAATTTAACTGTAAACTTCATCGTAGTATCTAAATATCTGCCAACCACATTTAATTATGAAATCACCATAAATTTTTAAGTCACCGTGAAGTATATAGTTAATTCAAAATGTTTCATAGTTGACGAAAATGACAGATACCCGGTATAACAATAATTTTATTGTGATGGTTAAATGTAAATCCCAACCAAAACGAACAATGGTAAACTTTTGGTTATTTTACACACTTTTAATTGATCGTGTATATATTTTTCAATGCGCGCCATTTTGGCAAAAGTTTTCGCGGTCAATTTGTTTTGGTGGCGGGCATCGAAATGTTTTGGATGCGGTGAGTTGCTTTTTTATACTAATAATGGTTTTGAGAACTATATTTTTTATTTTGATTTATTTTTCTAGATGCTGTTCCACACATGCGATTGGCAGGCTGTTTTTACGCTCCCGGATAATCCCCCCCGATCGGCAAAGACGGCACGGGAAAATCATTGGCAACCATCGGAAATGTGCTGTTCAAATTGGGCCGGTGTGAAATCGGGAAAAAATGCCATCGGAAAGACCTTGCCGGGGTTGTACTCCATTTACCCGAAAACCATTGCCCAGAATGAAAAATCCCCAGAATTCCAATCGCCAGAAAGAACCATTCCCCAGAATTTTTTTCCCCAGACGAACCATTCCCCAGAAATTTTTTTACCAGAATGTACCATTTCCCAGAAATTTTTTCACCAGAATGAACCATGTACCAGAATTTGTTTCGCCAGATGGACCATTTCCCAGAAAATTGAAAACATTTATCCTTACTAGAAATTATTCAAAAAAAAGGAATTGTTACAAAAAAAAATGGGTTTTATAACTTTATTCTTTTGCGGCAAGGCCGCAACCAACGAGGATGAAGGGGCTGAGGCGGCACAAAGCCGCCGAAGCTCCCAAATCCGAGGAGGCCGCCGACCCGCCGTCGGAAGCGGCGGCCCTAAGACATTGGTCTAGGTCTGCCGGGGCTTCCTAGGTCTGCGTGAAAGCTAGGGGTGATCCCTTAGCCCCGTCCGCCACGCGACAGCGTGAAGGACAAAACGTCTTTCAAGTTCGAACGCGCAGCGTGAGGAGTCGGATACCAAAACGGTTTTTTAATGGACCATGGTAAGCATTGAATCAATTAAAGTACCCAAACCATAAATAAAGCACAATTTTGGTTCTAAAATAAATTTAGTTGGAAAATTTCAAAGTCGTAATTTCATTTAAAAAATCATTTTGAAAAAATTAATTTCGAATCATATGAAATATTTAAGAATTCATTAGAAAAAAAAAACAAATAAAAATACTAGGGGAAAAAATCTGGGGTTTGTGCCATTCTGGTAAATGTTCCATTCTGGGGATAAAAATTCTGGGAAATGATCCATTCTGGGAATAAAATTTCTGGTAAATGGTGCATTCTGGGGAATTTTTTTCTGGGAAATGGTTCATTCTGGGGTTTGATTTCGGGTATTTGTCATTCTGGTAAAAATTCATTCTGGGCAATGTTTTTCGGGTAAATGGGATACAATCCCTTGCCGGAACCAGCGAACCACTTGAATAGCCCAGCTAGTGGCCAACGGGAAGAAGCCAGCATCCCATCGGAGGTTCCACATTTCACAATGGTCGGCGGTAATGCTGTAAATTACTTGTATTCAAAAAGTATAAAATAAGTGAATGATTTTTTTAGTTAAAATTAGATGTTTTTTTGAAAAAATAAAAATAAATAAAATTTTAATGCAATCCTTAGGAAAGCGAATTTTTCATTGTATGAACTATGAAATTGTACGGTAAAAATTATGGTAACCCTCAATTAATCTTGATTTTCATCTTCGCTAAAACGATCGAAATAAACTTATTTTCATGGTTTTATTGTGAAAAAATGGAAGCTGTTTTAACCATGAACTTCATATTTTTGGGCTTTTCAATGTATGGAAAATCGCCATTTTTTTCATGGTCACGCTGCATAACAATACCCCTTTTTCATGGTAATTTTTGTCAAAACTATTAAATGTATGGTCGCAAAGTATGAAGTTCAATGGGTATACACGGTATTGTAGACCATAAAAATCATTGTCTCCACCATACAACTTATGGTAAAGTGAAAGTGAACTTTATAGTTTTTTCACCGTGCAATTCTATTCGGGAATACAGTCACCTAATTTTAACTTTAAGACTCAACATCAATTTTTAATAAGTTTTTGCAACATGATTGCATCAAACTGTCATCAACGAATTAAATCTAAACACGATCCACACAAAGAATCTTACTAATTAGTAGGCTATGAAGAAAATAAAGCGATCATGATTTTGCTACCAATATACAAAACATAGGCAGGAGAACAAGTTAGAATGAAAAGATGGCGCCTGAAAAAAAAAAGGAATTCTCGAGCATGCCCGAATAGAAAAACATTGTGAAAAGACTATGAATTTCATTTTCACGTAACTTTGAATATTATGGTTAACACTTTGTGAATCATGATACATGAAACCATGAATTAATTATCAAATTCATATTTTTTGACACTGAAATTTATGGTTCTGGCAAAATTTACCATGAAAAAAGGGGGTTGTTAAGCAACTTAACAATTAAAGAATCAACTTTTTTCCATACATTCTGAAACACAAAACAACGAAATGTATGGTTTTAACATGGTCTGATTTTCTCAAGGAAAACTGTGAATATCATTGTTCTTCAAGGGATTTTCATTGTTTTTACCAGTTTTAACAACAATGAACATCATTGTTTAATCAAAGTGAATAAAAATATTTGGGACCGTGAATTTTCATGGTTTTACAGTTTTTACTTATTTCTTTCAAAAGTATATATTAAATTAAAACTTTATTGTGTTTTGTTTACTTTATTTATAAAACATCATTATAAAACAACCGTTTATGTTTTTAATGAACAATAAAAAAACTTATTTTTAATTGGATAAGTGTTCACTCGTTCACTCACTTACTAATTACACTCGTTACATCACAAATTACTATAGGTAATTTGTTCGTGAAGCACTTTTCGGACGGTTCAAGAAGCTGGAGGCCCGATTCGATTTTCCACCATCGTATTTTCTCGGGCTGTTCCTTGAAATGCACTCCATGTTTTCACGTAATATCTGAAAGAGAATTGTTTTTCTTCATTACTATAGCCATTAGATTTAAAAAAAAAATGCTCACCTGAACCATTGCCAGTATATGGATAATCGACAAGAGTTGTCTCCTCCGGCCAAGAGAATGCTTTGACCTTCAATTTCTGCTGCAAACCGACCAGTTGTAATTATAACAAGAATTCACGTTCTGTATTGTTTTGTTTTTTCCGAACAAAATGGCGTGCTTCAACCCAATGCACGAAAAATTGTAATTGTGTAAAAAGAACAGAAATTTACCAATGTTCGATATCGTTTGGATTTTAACTCTACCATAAAATACACAGTAACAATAATAATCACAATAAAATTATTGTGATACCGTGCATCTGATATTTTCGAGCACTATGAAATATTTTGAATTAACGATATACTTCACGGTGACTTTAAATACTATTGTGGTTTCAAAATCTAATGTGGTTGACAGATATTTAGATATTACAATGAAGTTTATTGTTAAGTTGAATATCATTGTTCGGTTATATTAATACCATGGTCTTTGCTCTTCGGGCGGTTAACAATTTTGTTGTTTTTGAACACACTAAGTAATTTCAATGAAATAAGGGGAAAGAGAAATAAAGAGAAAAAGGAAACAACTTGAAACTTCTCACCGGGTTTGTTCTCCCTCTCGAAAACGCAATGTCTCTCGCTGTCGCTGCCTATAACATGATGGGACGGGACATGTATCAACGTGTTCCTTTGGAAGAAATCCGTTCTTCTTTCCTTTTAGATTCTGTGTACCGCTCACTTCCCTGCCAAGTCAACTATGCAGCCATCATTTGAGCTAGTTAATTTTCAGTCACTTCATTGTCATCACTATTCCAAAACGCCATCTCCTTTCACTCCTCCACACTTCGGTATATCCGGCAGAAAAACACTCGTTTTGGAAATTTATCGCTTTCAAACAACATTCTTCTAAATTGCGGAGAACACGGTCTCGTGACTTTCGAATAGCCAACTTCATTTCCATCGATAATCCCACTGGATCGTATCACTTAAATAGACCATCATTTAAGTACTCTTTTTCACAAAAAAATAACATCCACTAGCACTATTCTTTTAAATAAGCGATCCTAGGTTTACTTTTTTTACTCAACGGTACACCGGCGACGGAAAAAAAAAACCACCCGCTCCCGGAGAGAGCACAAACGAGACTGTCAAAATGCACATTTATTCACTAGTTATTAAAGTTATTGGTCGATTTTTGAAAACTGTAAAGTCACCCCCGCAAGGTAATTGATAAAAGCAAAGCTATCTTAAAATGTGACGTGTACGTGTACAAAATTTGGTGTCAATCTGTCATGTGGTTTTTGAGATGACGTGCAATACAGGAGCTCATAGACAAAATTCCTGGAAAGTCCCAGTGGAAGACCCAAAAACACCTGAAAATCAACTGGACTAAAATTCATGCCGTAAATCGTTTAAGGAATCCTAGAGAGTCTAACAGTGAGATATAATTTGAATAAAACAGAAGATGATTGGTTCTACGAAGTTAAGTAATGTGCGATGTTGCGCAATCCGAAAATATCAAACTATTTTGTTCTGACTAACAAACAGGTCTAACTTCATTTCTACAAGGCATTAAGCTGCCCACTGGTAAAATAAATAAAATATGGTTTTCAAATCGTGCGCAAAATATTTAGACCGCTTACTAGTGGGGAGATATTTTGAAAAAAAAAAAATCGTATTGAAAAATTTCATGTATAGTACTAAAAGAAGCTGGCAATCTGTGGAAGCCGCAAATTAGTCAGTATTTTATAACGATTGCAACGATAAGCAACGATAAAAGGTCAAAAATTTAAATTTGGTGCCGAGAGAAGAGATCGGCAAAAATTGTCATAGCTTCAGAAAACAGAAAATGATATCAAAAATAGCCTTGATTATAAAAGGTGGTTCACGTGGCACACTTGCTACTCGAAAATTAAATTCGAAAAACTTTTTCATTTGACGCTATCTGAAAAATCACCAGACAGAACATCTAAAAATTAACAAATGTTTATGCATTACATTACTAGGCAGCTTCACTGAAAATTTAATCAATTTCCATGCATGCATTCAAAAGTTATTCAGAAAACGAAGTGCTGCATTTTTTTTTCGAATACACTCCTTATGCGAGATTTTTTCAGCTTGACGTACGTTAAGGTTGAGAGAACTATAAAAAGTGATTTAAATTTTAAATTTTTTTTTAATAGAATAAAAAAATCCATGGGCGGTTCAAAACGAACACATTTGATAGAATGCTGTCTCTAAGCCTGGCAGGGACGAGTTGCTGGTTTTGTCGTGCAGAGACTTTCAAATGAATTCACATGTTCAGCCTTCCAAAACTTAAACTCATGAAACGTTCTTAAATATTGCTTTGTGTAAGCGGTTTTAAATGTTTTTCTATTTGTGCATCATGAGCTTTCAAACTGTTTGATCCATAAAAATGCAAATAATCAATTTCGTAACATTTTAATGGCCAAGGCACACGAGAAAAACTTCGGAGAGATCTTCTTGATGCAGACGCTCACCACAAACAAACTGTAGGGGTGGATGACAATAAGTTTACAAATATGTTGCTAACAGCTAGAAATCCAGACATTTGCCGTCAACCCGGCAAGTCATCTGAATTATGATTCCATTAGATCAAAGCTTGGGCTCCATTTTAAGTTTAACGACACCACAGCAGACCTTCACTTTAGATTCGTCGCCATCTTTTGAGATCCGTTCAACGGCCAAGTCATTATTCCGGATGACAGCGGCAGTTTATTGAGCGGAAGATGGAATTTATGATTAACTGCTCGGGAGCCCAAACACACGGTACTCTCTGGAGCCACTTTTCGTGCCAGAAGAATCCACTATTCACAGCTTTGCATTGAAAAAATAAAATGGTTTCCACCACGATTCTTTCAAAAAAGAAAAAAACCTTCACGCTGAAAAATAAACAACCAAAATTTAGGGATAAATTACCTCCAACCACCCGACAGGTGAGCAGTATATCATCGCCCTCCTCCTTCGGTCCGATTATTGTACTATTGATAACGCGTCCCCATCGATCCAGAATCACCGGCGCTTCGGGTGGAACTGTTTTTGTTTTTGGTTCAGGTTTTTGGAAACAAAAAAAAAAAATAAAAGAACGGATCCATTGTTTTTGGTAGGTACGGGTGCCAAAATCAGTCGTCAGTCCGCACGGAGGGTCGTGGTCGTATTGAATCGCAATGGAGGTTTTTTTTCGTGAACCAAAACGTGGGGCGGCAGGATGAAAAATGAGGCCGATGTTAGACGTTTTGCGTGTCCACGGCATTTCCAGAAGGTGCCACACAGTTGGAGTTTCGATCCGTTGATGGTTTTAGCAGGATTCGTTCGCCGAGGCAAGATTTTATCGCATGGAGGAGAAAAAAGAAGATAGAATAGAAAAAAGAACTAAGATAAATGATCGTGTTTTAGAGCGCAAGAAATATTCCGAAATTCGGTGCAGCAGCATTTTGTTGGTCATAAACAATTGATAACACCCTGCCAGTGAAATTTTCGGCTGATATACGAACGAGTGCTTGCTCGGGTTATAAAGTCCTAGATAGTGCAAAATTGAGAGAGGCATTGAATTGATATGGTAAATCACGAAAATTGTAGGATTTATTTTAGTTCTTTTGGTTTATTTCAATTGTAGAATAATTTATAATGAAATAATTTTTAATGAAATATTTTATTAGAGAGATTGCTGTCGATATATCAGATCTAACACAGTTGACTTATTGTTTTTTTTAAATATTTTTTTCAAATAATAAAAGACCGTATATTTTCTATAATCTTATTGTTAAAACCCTGATTGAACAACAATAAACAAAAACCTACTTAGATTTTTTGGGAAAATTTTTATAATCGAAAATTTTACCACACCATGCAAGCCGACATTTGGGAAAATCAGGCTTCTTTTTACAAAATCTGCGAAAATTGAAGTATGTTTGTATGTATGTAGTTGAACCCACCAGTGGCTGATAGGTCTTTCGACCCGAGGCGGTACGGGAAGTCTCGATCACACATTCAAATATTGTTCATGCTTAACTCACAAACAATAATTGCTGCACAACCAAGGGGTCCGTTATCACTGGCTTGGGACAGGTTTGACTCATCTTACTCACTTCAAACTGTTCGAAACAAATAAAGATACCTGGAAAGTAGGGTGGTCGGATTTACCGGTTTTTTTCAAATCCGGTATTTCGGTATTTGAAATTTGTAAAACCGATAAAACCGGTAAAACCGGTATTTTTCAAAGCATATCGAATTCATGAAAAGGTTTCGTCTAATTGCAGTAGTAATGACATAAAATGCTCAGAAGCTCTAACGCATTAGATTTATCAACATTTCCGATGGAAAAGGATGGTATTGTGCCTTTTAACTATCCCTTTGTCATAAATCTATTATCATCCTCATGATAATTATTATATCTATCATCTTCATTTTATTTTTATAATTTCCCTGTGAGGTTGCGAATTTTATCCTTTACTTTGTAAAACAGCATTCATATTTAAGGACAGATTTTACAGATTTATGTAGTAAAAGTTTATATAGTCTTTAATGAAAATGATATGAAATTGGATATACAAAAAGATTTTTTGTTAAAACAATTACCTAATAAATATCTATTAAAAACCAGTCAAAATTAAGCAAAACATATAGTTGATTAAATCTGATCCATACGCTCTTTGTTGTTATAATACTGTTGCAAATTTATAAAAACTTTGTTACTGCTTTGTCTGGAAGAAAGAAAATGCTTCAACAGCGTTAAAAAAAAAGCATCAGAGTTTAATCAATTACCTTGAAAATATTGATAAAAAAAATCATACAAACAGTCTAACATGTGTTGAAATGCTGACTCTGTTGAAACATTTTATGTTTTGAAAAAAACTAGGAAGTTTCTAATCAGATTTCAATTTTAAATTTCAAGGTTGTGAAAGCCTAAGCGGCACCGCTTAGAACGATTTTGATAAACTTGGCCTGTTTATAGATAAACAAATTTGGAGAATTTTACCAAATTCCAGCTTATCAATGAAAAATTCAGTGATTATTGCGAAGCAATCTTAAATTTCTTGTAGTTGTAGCTGTATCTTTTTTACAGTCATTGTACACTTGTAGAGTCTTTAAATGTTGTTGGTTCGATAGCTGAACTGAAATGCTGAACTGAGCTTGGATTTTGAAGCTGATTGATCAAAATTTGAGTATTTGTACTCATAAATATTTGGTTAAAAAAACATTTAGCTGTGTAAATTCTAGAATAATGCCAAATAATGATGAAAAGTTTACCGGAAATACCGGTTTTTTACCGTCCCAAAATTCGGTATTCCGGTATTGAGAAAATGGACGGTTTTACCGGTTTTACCGGTTTCGGTAAAACCGGTTAGACCACCCTACTGGAAAGGTCCCTAAGAAACCTATTCCAAATTCCAAATTTGCCGAGATACTCCGGCTGGCTTGAACCCACAATCCATTGTATATCAGCTTTCCGCTCGTTTGATGCCCTGTCCAACCCCCCACTAGTCCCCAATAATAGAGTTAAGCTATTTTATTATTTAATATAATGAAATTTAAAACGATCAATGTTCAAGTGGTACTTAGCTGATTTTATTCCTTTGTTGATTCCTTTCGCCTTGAAGAAATCCAAGCAATCTACAGGAAAAAGCTTCGAAAGATAATAAACTTTAAAAAAATCACTAGAGTTTCTCCACCTTCATCACTGATTCAAAATAACTTTCTTTGAATTTTTAATTCAAATCGATAAAAAAAAACCTTCCGGATCTAAATAGACATCTTCTTCACTCCACAAATCGACAAAAATGCACGGATTGAACTCGAATTCTATTACCGGTTTTCCCGAAAATCTATCTACACCAACATCAAGAATTTTCGTTTTATTTAAGTAAATTAATCACTACAATGACTAACTTCGAAAAAAATCTTGATAATGGAAAACAAAAATTTAATTTAAAGACCACAGAAGAAAAACGCGGTCGCGGAAAATCAAACGACCGTTCTCGAGCAAGGCCAACTTAGCTCTCCAAAATCTGCGAAAATTGAAGTTCATACATAATGGTATTTTTTACGCGGTTGTAGCAAAGAGAAAATATCCTAAATAATTTTCAATGGAATACTCTGATATTGATAACTGTTCAGCAGATGCTCCAAGATTTTGAATATTGGGCGAAAGTCGCCAACGAAGAAGTGGAATTTTGCTATCTGACGCTTTTCTGAAATCCAAGAAGGTGACTTTAAAATGCTGTACCTCAATGGATGATAATCATATGAAAATCCATAATATGGGAACTGAACGAATGAGATCAATAGAAAAAAAATTGTATTTTGCTATCTGACGCCATCTCAACGCCACCTTTTAACCTTAAAAATGCTGTTAATAAATGAAAACCATATTAAAACCTCTCAATATGGGTATTGTGTAAAAGGACTCAATAAGTAGAAGTCGAGTTTCACTTCACTCAGGCAAATTCTTATTATAATTTTCATAATATTAGTGTTATGAACCGCTTTTTAGAGTGTAAAATTGTGTTGCATATGAGTCTTATAAAATTTCTTCAGTTTTCATATGAACATATTATGAAAAATAGAAGAAACGGCATTGTGAAAATATAATGAACACATTTATTCATTCCATCGTGTTTTTTTTATCGTTCAACGGTACGAAGCACTCTCTATTGTTAGTTATTCGTTTTCCTTAACTGTTGAATGTCATTGTAATCTTTCTGATAGGTAAGTTTGAGTTGATATTTTTTATGTGAACGCTTTTTTGGTATGTTGACCGGCAAAAAACGCTAGGTCCAAGAATCGGATGCGCCAAAAAAACGTTGTTGGAACCGGAGCGTTGATGTGCTGCTGATGACTACTATGAATTATTTTATTAAAAGAATGTGATCATCTTGAACAAGTCGTTGTGCGAATCAGGAATCAGTGTCAATACATCTACCTGTGCTGTGTATACTTCAGGCCAAATAGCGAAACTTCTTTATATGCGTCGCACATGTCTGCTCTTGATCACATAATGAACATTGCTACTAGCCAGGACATTATCATCGTAGCTGGGGATTACAATCTACCCAATCTAAACTGGAGCTTTGATGAAGATTCGAATGGATTTCTGCCGGTGAACGCCTGCACTGAGCAGGAGCTAGCTGTGATAGAATCAACCATAGCTTCTGGGTTGTCTCAAATGTGCTCGCTCGTCAACGCAAATGGAAGAATTCTCGACCTTATGTTTATTAATAGACCTGATCTTGCCGAAGTTGTACACCCACCATGTGCAATTTTGTGCACTGACCGACATCACCAACCGTGTGTGATGATAGTGCATTATTTATCTGATGAGTTTATGGACACCGCAAGTACCCACCAGCAAAGTTTGGATTTTACGCATTGCGATACAGATCACGTTATTGAACTGTTGATGAACATGAACTGGCAAGCAGAGCTTGAAGATCTGAGTGTAGATGACGCGGTATCTACCTTCTACTATCATATGTGGGAGATTTTCCGAGCGCACACACCTCCTAGACGGTTGCGCCGACAAAAGACTTATAATCAACCTTGGTGGAACTCTGAACTTCGGAGAAGTCGTAACGTTGTTCGTAAAGCCCGCAAACGATACTTTCGAGACAAGACTGATGAAAACAAATCATTCCTCTCTAGATTAGAGACTGAATATTCGGCAATTCGTAACGCTGCCTTTGATCAGTATATTTTGAACATCGAACGTAACGTTAAACAGGATCCTTCCTCTTTCTGGAAATATATCAATAGTCGTCGACTCGGTAATTCTATTCCTTCTTCAGTAACGTTTCAAGAACGGACATCGGAATGCGTTAAGGATTCTGCTGGTTTGTTTGCCGAATTTTTCAGTAGCGTGTATAGCTCTCACTCTCCAGACTGCACTAATGATTACTTTGGAACACTGCAAAACCGTGACATTAGATTCCCACAGCCCGTATTTTCAGACCAGGAGGTTCTAAAAGTATTGGTATCTATGGATTCTTCGAAAGGTTCGGGGCCTGATGGGATCCCAACGTCGTTGGTCTCCAGAATTGCTGTATCACTTGCCACGCCACTTAGCATGATTTTCAATCTATCGATATCGGAAGGTGTCTTTCCTGCTCTTTGGAAAATGGCATCTATTTCTCCAATTCATAAGTCTGGAAACGCTCATCGTGTAGAAAATTACCGACCAATATCAATTCTTTGCTGCTTCTCTAAAGTTTTTGAAGTGCTGATGTACGAAAGGTTGTATACTGCAGCTGTCCCGTTACTCACGGAGGTCCAGCACGGCTTTGTCAAGAAAAGGTCAACGTTGACAAATTTAATGTGCTATGCCAGCGAACTGCATACCGCAACATATAAGAAACTGCAAGTGGACTCAATATACATTGACTTCGCCAAGGCCTTCGATAAAGTTCCACACAGAATCGTCATAGAAAAACTTACTCGCTACGGCTTTCCTGTATGGGTAACAAAATGGTTGTCGTCGTACCTGCTTAACCGTCGAGGTTTTATCAACATTCGTGGTACTCACTCTACTGTGTTCAACATGCCGTCTGGTGTACCGCAGGGCAGCCACTTAGGACCGCTTATTTTCGTGCTGTTTATAAACGATTTAGCATCATGCCTTCAATCACCGAAACTACTGTTTGCTGATGACTTGAAAATCTATCGAATCATAGATTCACTAGTGGATTGCGCTGCGCTTCAAGATGATATCGACAGATTACTGGCGTGGTGCAATATACATGGAATGGAAGTCAATGGCGGTAAGTGTAAGTGCATAAGCTTCTTTAGAAGTAGATCCTCAATCGTTTACGACTACGCTTTAAGTGGAAGCTCACTCGAAAGGGTAACCTCCATAAAAGATCTTGGGGTTACTTTTGATCAAAAGCTCACTTTTTCCCAGCATGTCGCGACGACTACAGCCAAAGGCTTTGCTTTGCTCGGTTTTCTTCGTCGGAATACGTCAAGTTTTGAAGACCCGTACGCATTGAAAACTTTATTCTGCTCGCTAGTACGCAGCGTCTTAGAATATGCGTTTCCAGTTTGGGCACCCTACCACTCCGTCCACAGCGACAGGATTGAAAGAATCCAGAAAAAATTTCTGCGGTACGCGTTACGCCGTCTGCCCTGGCAAGATCCCGTACGGCTACCTCCTTACTCTGAGAGGTGTGGCCTACTATCAATGACGCCCTTGAGTCAAAGAAGAAACTATCTGCAACGAATCTTCATCTACGATATTTTGACCAACGCTATTGACTGTCCCCAACTGCTCCAGAGTTTAAACCTCTACGCTCCAGCCCGACAACTTCGCAATCAGTTGATTTTTTGGTTGCCAATAAGCAGAACAGTGTTTGGACAAAATCACCCCTTACACCGATGTTGTCAAGCTTTTAATGTTGTCTCGCACTTATTTGACTTTCATTTATCTAAATCTTTGTTTAAAAGTGCAATCCGTGATGTAAATTAATTTTTAACTAATTTTTAATAGTATTGTAATCTTATTTATAAGTTAGTTTTTAATATTAAGTCTGTATGGCAGTAGTCAAAGACTCAAATAAATAAATAATTTTGGAAAACAATAAAGTGAATGTTTTCAACGTCAAATATCTTAAATTATTCTTATTAGAATTCAACCATTTTTTGTCTGATTTTTTTTTGTCAGATTTTGCAGGTACGCAATGCCGACGGCAGGTGGCGAACCTGAAAATTTTGACAAAAAAATCCCTGTAAGAAAAATGTATCTTTTAGCCCGATTTTATCGTAGAAATTGCCTGTTTTTTTTTTTTAAATTGGGTGGCATTTCTTAACCGGGGTAGCATTTCTTCAAATCGATCGATGCGCATTCTGGAACCGGCATTGCGTACTGTTGGAAAAATTATCCAGAAAACGAAATCGAGTGTCCAGTCAGTATAGTCAGTGACACCACTTTGATATCAAAGACGGCGGCTTCCGTTTGGCTTTAAATTAATGTAAATTACTGAAAATCGCATGTAATCCCTACAATATGAAGATTTGGTGTAAACTCAATAAGTAGAAGTCGAATTGCGCTGTCCAACGCCATTTTAAATCTAAGAAGTCGGCTTCTGTTTATTTTAAAATGTTTCAAAATACTTGAAACTCTCACAATGTGAATATTGGGTGAAGGTGCTCAACGAGTAGAAATGGAATGTGCAAAAATAAAACCAAAACAGTAAATCTAGATTAAATCATCTATACTAAATGAATCAAAATAAAACAAGATTAAAATAAACAAAACAATATTTATGAAGTACAACTAGACATTACTAGCAGAAATTCGAGACAACTAGACAAAACTGTTTCAAGAGGACAAAACAAGATAAAAGACAAACAAATAAATGATTAATGGAAAATGAAATGCGGCCCTCGGATGAAACATTTTTCATATTTTAGAGCTTAAGGAAATTTATGTTCAAAAGAAATCGGCTGAAAGTTTTGCTTGAGACTAGGCCTTGTGCTAGGCCTGGGATCAATTTTATCATGCAACGTGTAAAATTTTGAATAGTCAGCTGATTTGGGCCACTCTATTAGAGCGCCTTATAAAAATCTGGTAAACTTTGAAAAATCATTAGTCCTACGAACAACTGTTTTAGTGCACAAGATACATTTTAGAAAGAACATACGCTGTAGCTTGTATCATATTTCTCATATTTCACAAAAAAGTTACACATCAAATTACATTAAACCACAAAAAATATCCTGAACAATAATTAAAAAAAAATACGTTGTGTATTTTTAAACGGTGATAAGCCAATCTATTTTGTAACCGTTAGGGTATTTTGCTCCATTGAACCCACAGAGAGCGAGCCACTTGAAGTATTCCTTCTGAGTGCTCAAGAAGTTCGTCGATTAAATATCGACGATTTTCCTGCCTTATTTTGTATAAAAAGAACACAAAATTGTTAAACAGGGAAGATTAGGAGATAGGTTCAATAATTAATAATTGAAAAAAACACTCCAATGGACTTTCAGAAATTCAAAAATTCATAACATTTACAAATACACATAACACTTACTGAACAGTAACGGGTATTTGGAAAATGATAAACGTCAACGGAAAATGAAACGGAAGCTGGTAAGGATGGGTAACTAACACCTTGACTCAATAAGGTCTTTCCACCTACAACCACGAGAGTAACTAGACGATAGTCAAGTGTTCTAGTTAAACTTAATTTTATATTACGTGGAATAAACCCATAAAAGTTATCAAGTGGAAAGAGAATAATACGTTGATAAAATCTACGAAGTCAAGTGAGTGTTCGACATCTATAATTAGTTACCCCATCCTTACCAAAGATCCCACTTAGGACCCTTAAAGTTCTGGGCAGAGATTCCGGCCAAGTGACCCTACCAAACTACGGTTCACACCAGGCGAACGGTTCGGTGAGCCAAATCCTTGGCTTAGTCGGAGTCATAAGCGTCGTGTTCCTCAATCGAACTGGACACGGCATCCGGTTACACGTGGCAACTGGGCAGGTGAACCGAATTACTACCCCGAAGGTCCTGACCATTCCGTGTCCATCCGCTAGTTGGGTCCACCAAATTGCCATCCCAAGAGGCAAAGGACCCAATGAAAACAGTGGACAACTATAGCGGAAAATCTCCAACAACTCAGAGCCTGTAGCAGTCAATCGGGTTCCGTTGCTCTGTCGAGGAGCCTGCGGAGCGTAAGCGCTGCGGGCACCATCCAGAGCACCAGCTGGAAATAAGCATCGAGGGCAACCACAACCGCCAAACCAACTTATCTCGATCTGGTTCCAGAGGGTGTTGTTTGATCCCTTCAAACGGGTTCGTAAGAATTCAAACAACTACCCTCCGGTTCCATTGCTGCGAATGGTTAGTTGACGACCACGGTTGGAAGCGCAGCGACGAATTGGTCCCGTTACGGCCGGCCGGTACCAGCGACAGCAGCAGCGGAGCACACAATACACACCCACATTACACGAGAAAAAGTAAGTTTATAATACACAACAAATTTAACATAAAGTCTCAAGTGTTTTAATTGATCATCCGACCAGTCTCCTAAAGCTAGAGCCGACCTTGAGCTCAGTGTTTCTTAAACTCTAGCTGGCCCAGCAAAAGAGGCGTTTGTAGCCCACCCCAGACGGTTGCCGTGGCTTGACCAGCAACTAGGGTCTATTGGCGACCTCCTTCCGAGTGAGCAAGTAATAATTTTCGTGTATCGTCTTCGATCTAAATTTACACGCCTCAGTAGAATTTTAGATTGTAAACGATATTCCGTTTTCATGCATCGTTTTCGATCTTAAATAACACGGATTTTTCTTTCTGCATACGTACAGTGATGTTTTTGAACCAGGGTAAGGTTTTACTCATA
Organism: Uranotaenia lowii; assembly: GCF_029784155.1. Lineage (NCBI taxonomy): Eukaryota > Metazoa > Arthropoda > Insecta > Diptera > Culicidae > Uranotaenia > Uranotaenia lowii. The sequence continues at coordinate 156,303,007 of NC_073692.1, read as the reverse complement.
GTTTTGAGCCCCTCCCACCTAACAGAAGAGTCCCTCCCATACAAATTTTGGTTTTTTTTCCCACGATTAAAAAGGCATCCATTTTGTCTTTTCTTGTTTCCTTTGCACTATGGGGTTTGAGGCTGCAAAAAGTCAGAAACTGAACTTTATCGGATCGCTTTTTTTTATTTTTACTAGCTAATAACTTAATATTTCACTAAGATATTCCCAGTTTTTCAACTCATTATCTTGGATACTGAACGCGACACAGACATCAGACTTTGAAAAATTGAAAAATCTATATGCTGAAGGAAAAAATTAAATCACATATATTTCTATGGAAAACATTTTTTTCTTAACTTTAAAGTACACCATATGATAGCTTATATTAAATATTTTCTTTCAATTCTTTTAGCAAAAAGCAACAAATTTTTGAAGACCATATTTAAAAATGAAAAATTTATGCATATGCCTGGATTTTCTCAGGTAAAGATTAATATTAAAAGTAATTTTTTATCTCGTTTTGAGTCCCGATTCTGTACGTACAACAAACAGATTTTTGAGATCTGGCACAGGCCAGTAAGAATTCTGCGACAATCGAAAAGGAATAATTTATATACTCTATGGAATATTGCATGCGAGCTCATTGAAAAAAAAAATTAAATATGGAATATAAAACGCAAATAAATTTCATCATTTTCTGGCTACCAATTTAGAAAAAAAAACCGTCTTCAAAAGTTTAAAGTACACCGTCCTTCTCAGATAATTATTGAATATAACTGTTAGGGGCCATTCAAATATTACATAACGCAATTTTCGGTCAGTTTCAATCATATCTTGAAATTATAAATTTACTTATTTATTATTATAATACAGATTTTTTCAATCGTATATTTATCTGATAAGATGATAATTGAATCAGCATCAAATAAATTGGAGAACTGTTGTCATTGACCGAGTGCCAACGTCTCAAGATCGCTTACTATTCTACGCTGCCTCTCTAAACTTTAAATTTTATTCTCCAAACTATTCTAATTTTCATTTCCAGCGTCAGCTCCCTGAGCTATTTAAACGCCATAAAAAAAATTGTTGTTTGCTTAATTTTTCGCATTTTACAGGTTCCTAGATTCAAAAATCAGTATTTCATAATGAAAACATCATTTTTAGATTTATTTCGTTCATTAATTTGAGGTTTGAGAGTATTCCCAGTTACCAATTCCATTCCATTTCAGCTGCCAGATATTCCATGCTCACATCAAGTGTGAGGATTAATAACTAATGTAATGGTATGCAATTGCCAGCAGCTGATAAATTAAATTGCTTTGTGTTTCTACCGTTTACTTTTTTTCTGATCATTAACCCCTCATACTATCCACAGAGTATACGGAAAAAATACGAAGGCATAATAGCTGATCTACAGAAACCCAAATGTAATATTTTATTTTATATTCTAATTTATAATTGTGGTGAGTATAGTGTTGGTAAGTATCGTAATTTCCTTATTCATTAACAGCATTTAATGTATCAATATTCCATATATACTTTCCCAAATGACATAAATTCATATTAAGGCCTTTCCATATTCAAAATATTATATGAAGCGTTTGGTAGGGATCTCCACGCTTCATTCCGCCCCTGTATCCTGTATCTTTCGCGGTTTTCATTACATGGTTGGCCTGGCCGTAGTAATATCTGCAATGCATAGGAATATGTAACAGGTAATACGCTGAAAAGAAAAATGAAAGACGCAAGTCTTCCATTTTCCAGGATGCCTACATGTTTTGGTCATGTTGATGTAAGAAGAAGAAGAAGAAGAAGAAGAAGAACTGTTGTCATTGACCGAGTGAATTTTAAGAATTATGCGTATCAAGTTATGTCGTGCGGTGGAAAACTGTGGAAACAAAAATAATGAATCAACATTGTTGAATTCATTTATTGATTTATTTTTCCTTAAAAGTTTTTCAATTGGTTAATATTGCATTTCAAATATCTATCTATCTATATGTATCTGATTTCTAAGCAAATCAGATTCAGGATTGAACGTGAACCCCTGGTTACAACCATTTATCACAAAGTCCTACAAACAAAACTTTTCTACAGCATTTTGAAAACAATTTTTAAGCATAACTTTTTAGGGTGCTGTTCGTTTCCGTGTATACAAAGTGACGTTTAAACAGATTTAAATATTTTTGATACCCAAAATCTCACTCAAAAATATTTTGTAGGGGTGAGTGGGGTATCGTGGGCCATGGGGAAACGTGGGCCACTTTTAATATCTCAGATGTGTGTTGATATAAAAATCTCGAACCAACTGTCATCGTTGTCGCTTTGCGTGGGCATATATTCCTATATGTTGTTGACTTAAATACGCATCATATGCTTTTTTTATTTATCAAGCTAAAATAGTCAGAAAAAATTACTTTCATAATTAAAAATACACCCGCTAATTGCATCGATGGGGAACCTAAAGTTCATATAAAAAATTTGCTCATACGCTTATGATCTTAGTTTTGTCATGATCTTTCACATGGAAAAGGAATTTTTGATGAAACATCAATAAGTCACACAAACGCAACCAATTTGCAAAACATTGCATGCGGGGAATCGTGGGCCACACATCTCGAACCACCTATATTTTTATGTGTTTATACACATTCAGAACTTAAAAAACGTTGTCCCTATCTGTAAAGTTTTCTTATGCCAAATGAAGAGTTATAGAAAATATTTTGTCCATCCTTATTTTTATTTACATAGTATTCCGTCTTACGACATAACTTGACGAACATAATTCCTAAAATTCACTCGGTCCATGGCAACCGTTCTCCAATTTCTCGGGCACCCCACGTTCGCCAGATCACGCTCCACTTGGTCTAACCACCTCGCTCGTTGCGCCCCTGCTCGTCTTGTTCCTACCGGATTCGTAGCGAACACCTGTTTTGCAGGACAGTCGTCCGGCATTCTCGCAACATGCCCGCCCAGCGTATCCGGCCAGCCTTCACCACCTTCTGGATACTGGGTTCGCCGTAGAGTCGCGCGAGCTCGTGGTTCATCCTTCGCCTCCACACTCCGTTCTCCTGTACGCCGCCAAAGATGGTTCTTAACACTCGTCGCTCGAATACTCCGAGTGTACGCAGGTCCTCCTCGAGCAATATCCATGTCTCGTGCCCGTAGAGAACAACCGGTCTAATGAGCGTCATATACAGGTTACACTTCGTGCGAGGGCTAAGTCTTCTCGACCGCAGTTGCTTGTGGAGTCCATAGTAGGCACGACTTCCGCTGATAATTCGCCTCCGGATCTCACGGCTGGTGTCATTGTCTGCGGTCACCAGTGAGCCGAGATAGACAAAGTCTTCGACTATCTCCAGCTCGTCGCCGTCGATCGTGACCTTGTTATTATCCTATCCATCCTTATCCATCCTATATAAGGAATTATGCATAAACGCTCGCGAGCCAGGTTTTGGAATCTATTCGATCATAGCTCTCTTTTTTATTTCATCATCTGAAATTGCTTTGAAAAACGAAATGAATTATGAAATCTCAGTTTTGGGTCAACTCATAAACTTTGCATGTTATTTGGTCAATTCAGATTTAGTGGGCCACGATTCCCCACCATTTTTCAAAATCCAAAAAATTTTGCTTTTTTTAAAACAGTCAGAATTTGAGGAAAATAACTTATTAAAAATTAAAAAAAAACCTTATAATTCCATGAAAATGTAGAAAACCATACCAATTTTTATTTTCATTCTATCTTTCATAATAAAGAAGTTATGGAACAACGAAAAAAAAATGGCCCATGATTCCCCACTCTCCCATACTTATTCTAAAGCAAGTTGAGAACTATTTCACTCTATATAATTTACATCGGCGAATTTGCAGCCATTCCGTGCACCCATGTTTAAATGTCATTTAAATTATTCTGATTCATAACTTATGTCTTCAAATATGAATGAATGAGTATAAAATTCATAACTATTTTACTCATACTAGTTGAATACAAATGATATTTGAAAACTAAAATTACTCAAATTACACGAAGGGCATGTATTAAATCTAACATAACTTTTACAAAATCCGAAGAAACTTCGCCAAATTTTGACAGAAACTTTGATTATAGTTCAGCAACAAAACAGACCTATAAAATTGGGAGTCAAGTGCTTAAAGTGCCACACAGCGGTTAATCCGAGAACTTTTTCCACAAATTTTCATGACTTCGCTTCGAAAATCAAAAACTTTATAACGAGAACACACTTCTTCTCACCATAAATCAACTAGGGATCATTGTTTTGAATGAAGATTGCGGATAAAACAAAAAGAAAGTGAAAAAATTACATCTTTTTTTAGTCCACTTCCATCTGTACCGTTGAGCCGTCAACACGTACGCCGGAGCATCGTATCGTTGCTGTGTACCTGCAGGAACATTTTACATTATTTATTTTTTTCCTTACCTGTATTTCAATCAGCACTTTTCAGTGCTAAAATTATTTTCATTTTCTTTTATTCATATTTTCTCTTTTCTTTCCAGCATGGGGAAGTCTTCGGCCGGCTCAAGGGCCGGAAGAAAACGAATTGCTGAACCTAATCCAGGGCCATCTGCCAAAAAAGTTGAAATTTCCAATTCATTCGATGTCCTTCATAACATCTGTGATGAGGAAATATTCATATTTAATTCTGATAAGAGTACTAAGAAACCTTCTTCTTCTTATACTCTTAAAAACGAAAAGATTCCACCAATAACGGTCACGATTCCTGACTTCAATGCCTTTCGAAAAGAAATCGTCACTTCCGTCAAGGATGTGAAGATTTCTTTTCAGATCGGTCGAAGGGGAACTGCTCGGAATCTTTTAATGATTTTCAAAAGGTTTTAAATTATTTGAATAATAAAAAACACCAATTTTTTACGTACGACACTAGAGGTGATCGTCCTTTTAAAGTTGTACTTCGTGGTCTCACCGGCGATCAGACACCGGATGAGATCACAAATGAATTAAATTCTTTGTTAGGTTTTTCTCCAATTCAAGTAATTCAAATGAGGAAAAGAACCAACACGAATAATACCAGTAGTGTTGGTTTTGCTCCTGAACTTTATTTGATCCATTTTAAAAAGGATCAGGTTAATAATTTGCAAATTCTTGAAAAGGCTCGTCTTATGTTTCATTGTCGAGTCAAATTCGAACCTTTTCGTAAAACTTCTACCAATTTTTTACAAAACATTACGCAATGTCGTCGTTGTCAAGCTTTTTGTCATGGCACTAAAAATTGTAGAATGAATGCCAGATGCATGTTTTGCGGCTCATTCGATCATGAAAAATCTAAATGCCTTTTTGGTGGTGATAAGCCAAAAACAGAATTTTTTAAGTGTGCGAATTGCGCAGGTAATCACTCCTCGAATTCGCTAGATTGTCCCATCAGGGCAAAAATTATTGCTTCTAGGAAACATCCCAAAGTTTCCAGAAAAGTTTCTTCTCCTCCTTCCTCTTTTTCGTCTTCACACGTCGGGCCGGCAAACAACCTGCCTGTTCGCAGTCAGCCTCGGTCGACATTGGAATCACGGCTGGGTAATACCCGAAGTGATTTTAATGTTACCTGTGCTGAATCTGCGCCCCAGACTCGTTGTTTATCGTTCTCAGAGTTGGTTGAAAATGGGTTGCCCTCTTCAGGTTTAACTAATAAAAATGGGAAAAAACCAAGTCTCAACGTTCATGCGAAGGCTTGGGAAAATCCCCGAAATTCAAATACTTGTTCTTCTCCTTCATTTTCTGATCCTAACAATTTTGTTGATTTGGGTGAGATTACTGAGGAAAAATTAAAATTTTTGCATCAAAATTTAATGGAAATGATGCAACTTATGTTGAAAGCAAATTCAATGTTTGAAGCTTTCCAAACTTCTTTTAATTATGCTAACAAAATTATTATGACTTTACGATTCCCTCATGGATCCAAATAGATGTTTAAACATTATGAATTGGAATGCTAGATCTTTGCTGGCTAACCAAGATGAATTCTTTTTATTTTTGAAAACTCAAAACATACATATTGCTGCCATCACTGAAACTTTTTTAAAGCCAGACAATAACTTGAAAAGCAATGCTTTCTTTAAAATTTTACGAAATGATCGACTTGATCGGCAAGGTGGGGGTGTAGCTATTGTCATCAATAGTCGTCTCAAATTTAGACTTCTTCCTTCTTTCAATACAAAAGTCTTAGAAACAATTGGAATTGAATTAGAAACTTCTATGGGGAAAATTATAATTGTTGCCGCATATTTGCCTTTCCAATATAGCGGTGAACAGAAAAATTTTTTGAAGGGAGATTTACAAAAACTCACCAGAAATAAATCTAAATTTTTTATTATTGGTGACTTTAATGCAAAACACCGATCTTGGAATAATATTTCATCAAATTCAAATGGGAATATTTTGTTTAATGACTGCTCTGCAGGTTATTATACTGTTGAATATCCTAATGGGCATACTTGTTTTTCTTCAATTAGAAATCCCTCCACAATTGATTTGGTTCTAACGGATTTAGGCGAGCATTGTAGTCAATTAGTTACTCATGCGGACCTCGATTCAGACCACCTTCCAGTAACATTTTCTATATCTCAAAGTCCCATTGAAAACCCTTTAAAATCAACTTTTAATTTTCAAAAGGCTAACTGGGAGCGATATATGAATTTTATTGAACGTACTTTAGATGTCAACGTTCCACTGAATTCAATAGAAGATATTGATTTGGCTGTAGAAAATTTGACAACTTCAATAGTCAATGCTAAAGCCGCTTCAATACCTAAAGTTAAACATAAATTTAATCAACCTTTAATTGATGATGATCTTCAGTTTTTGATACGACTGAAAAATATTCGTCGACGCCAATATCAACGTACTAGGGATCCTTATTTGAAATTATTTTATTGCGACCTTCAAAAAGAGATCAAACGTCGTTTAAATTTCATTCGTAATGAAAATTTTGCTAAAGCAGTAGAGGACATAAAACCCTACTCAAAGCCATTTTGGAAATTAACTAAAATTTTGAAAAAGCCCCAGAAGCCAATTCCTACTTTGAAAGATGGGGATAAACTTCTTTTAACTAATTCAGAAAAGGCTCAAAAATTAGCCCAACAATTTGAGTCTGCTCATGATTTTAATTTAAACGTTGTAAGTCCAATTGATGCTCAAATTTCCCTAGAATTTGATGATATTCTTTCCAAGCAAAATGTGTTTGAAAGTTCTTGTGAGACAAATATTGATGAACTTAAATTGATTTTCAAAAAATTTAAAAATATGAAAGCTCCAGGGGAAGATGGGATTTTCTATCTTCTTATTAAAAAGTTGCCTGAAAGCACTTTAAATTTTTTAGTTAAAATCTTCAACAAATGTTTTCATTTGGCTTATTTTCCCAATAAATGGAAAAATGCCAAAGTAACTCCAATTTTGAAACCTGGAAAAAGTGCCTCAGAGCCTTCAAGTTATCGACCAATTAGTTTGCTTCCTTCTTTAAGTAAACTATTTGAGAGAGTTATTTTGAATAGAATGATGATTCACATTAATCAGAATTCTATTTTCCCTGATGAACAATTTGGTTTTCGTCATGGACATTCTACTACACATCAACTTTTTAGTGTAACTAATATGATTAACGCTAGCAAATCTGAGGGTTATTCAACTGGTGTTGCTCTTCTTGATATTGAAAAAGCTTTTGACAGTGTTTGGCACAAAGGTTTAGTAGCTAAATTAGCTCGATTTGATTTTCCTGTATATCTCACCAAAATTATTCAAAATTATTTGACTAGCCGAACCTTACAAGTAAGCTATCAAAATTCATGTTCTGAAAAGACACCCATTAGAGCTGGTGTCCCTCAGGGTAGTATACTTGGGCCAATTTTATATAATATTTTTACTTCTGATCTTCCTGATGTACCAGAAGGAAAAGGTAGAAGATTATTTGCTGATGACACTTTGCTTTCAGCCAAAGGTCGAAATTTACGGGTGGTACGCAGTAGATTGCAAAAAAATTTAAATTCCTTTTTGAATTACTTGAAAAAGTGGAAAATTTCTCCTAACGCTTCCAAAACTCAACTTATTTTATTTCCCCATAAGCCAAGAGCAAATTTTTTAAAACTTAATGAAAATCATTCCATAACTTTTAATGGGGTTTCATTAGAATGGTCTGATCACGTGAAGTACTTGGGACTTACACTTGATCGGAATCTTACTTTTAAAAATCACATTGAAGATATTCAATCTAAATGTAATAAATACACTAAATCTTTTTATTCTCTCATCAACAGGAAATCCCGGTTGTGTCTGCGAAATAAGATGCTCATCTACAAACAAGTTTTCCGACCAGCGATCATGTATGCAGTTCCGATTTGGTCTAGCTGCTGCGCGACGAGGAAGAAAGCCATCCAGAGAATTCGGAACAAAGTTCTGAAAATGATTTTGCGGCTTCCACCTTGGCACAGCACCGAAGATCTTCATCGGATTGCGGGCATTGAATCGATCGAAGAGATGGCCAACAAAATCATCTCCAACTTCAGAGGCAAATCGATGCAGTCTTCCATCGCAGAGATTCGTTCTCTTTATGTTTAGTTTAATTTTAAGATAGTGTTTAGTTTTAAGTATAAAATATTTTTGCTATTACAGGATGTTCTCCTACATTAAAAACTTGATTGCGCTCAGCAAATTTAAATCTTATAAATAAATTTTTATAATCTAGTTACTTATAGGGCTATGAACAGTTCATTATTGAGCTGAACACCTAGTTTAATGCAATAATGTAATATAAGTGTAATGATGATTTGATACAAATAAAGACATATTTAAAAAAAAAAAAAACATCTTTTTTTAGTTATAAGGTTGTGAATTTAACCGGTCATTTTGATTGGTCACAGTCCAAGAATCCATGGTGAAATTTATATCGCTTGTTCAAAGAGCTTTTCATTTGACTGGTGCGGTCTTTCTAGAGTAAATATGATCTTACTGTCTTTCCGAGGCCTTCCACACGCCTCCAAATGAAAATAAGAATGCGCTTTAAAGTTCTTAGCGCGCCTATAACCACTTTCAACACCAGTGCATGAGTACCATTGCAATGGTATGAAGTAACCAAACACCAATTGAAGTCTTTTAGTTCGAATTTTGTTGGTGTAGATTTGGGTTCATTTTATCGACTTTTTGCTGGGACATGCACGCAAAATAACTTGGAAATTTATTTTACGGGGTTTTTCACGTAAACTCAGCTTTTGTTGTGTCCCATCGGTTACTCGTGAATCCTGTAGTAACTTATCCACTTCCTCATGAAATTCACGTAAAGTCTAAGTAGATGGCTTTTGGAATCCTTTTCAAGGAATTTTTTTCAAGCGTGTTGTTGCAAATTCTTTAAGAAAAGGGAGTTGGCTTTGTAAAGCTAACATTGATTGCTGTGAAATGGTTTTGGGCCGTTGGCCTGTTGACTAACGAAATTAGTCTATTAAAAGATCCGGATGAGTGATTCAGTGGAAAGCTGCGCAGACAAAGTGGAGCAGACAAACACAAATGGCTATGAAGCTCCCGATTTGTGTCACCAGCTTAAAATAGAAGAAAGATTATCCCATGTTCACTGTCTTTCCCAAAAGAGTTACAGCACTGATTTGGAGTTTTTTTGTTGGCTAACTATTTATCCGATTGAGCCTTGTCATTCTGGTAAGTGATAATAATGCTTGTAATGTATTGAGTAGTTCATTTTTGCTGATCATTTTTTGACAGGAATGGCTCTGGATGCATGTATGTATATACCAGATTGAATTCACAAAGAATTCACGCAAATTGTACCTGGAGTCAAGATATACCAATTCTTATTGGGAGAGCGTTCACATAATTTATTCGAAGAATCTACGTGAAAATCAATTGGATAAAAATGATCTAGTTTTTCACGTAGATGCAACGTGAAAATTGTTTAGCGTGTGGCATGGCCGTAGGAACGGGGGGGTTTTGGGGGTAAACCTCCCCCCCACCCCATGAAGGTCCAAAAATGCCAGTTTTTTTTTGCTAAGCGGAAAAATTTGAAATTTCCTATCAAATTTTGATGAACGATAGTGTAACAATCTGAACTCCAAAACCTTAAAATCTCATTCCAGGACCACAATTTTAAATTTTTTTTACTAGTTGATAGTAATTGAGTCCCAGATATAGAACCCCAACAAAGTTAGACTAAGCTTACTAGATTGTCCGGATTTTGACCAGATTGTCTCACTTAGTCACACAGTCTCACACAGTTCTTAGAATTATGTATCTAGCGTCCAAATTTTTTTTTTAACCAATTTTTTCAAAATAAACATAACCATCTTTTAGATGGCCTTAATATGATTCTGAATCGGATGATGTGTTTCGATCAAATAAAATCAGTTTTCCACGTGTTTACCATCTTGATTTTAATAGAATAATTCCTAAATTTGCCTGCATATTGGCTGGATTTTGTGAAAATTTTGATACAATATGCTTTTATTTCGCCAGGTTTTAAGATAAAATTGCATGGATCTAGTTATCTTATTTTGATCTCCGCTGGGGTATATTCTTATCTAAGTTTTTTTCATATCGGCCAATTGAAATTCTAATTAGAGAGCAATTAAGACAGAATTGTGGGTAGCAATGTGTCTTCTTCGTCACTTACTAGAAACAACCCGCTGATGCTGGGGCAAAGAATCACACAAGTAGTTTAAAAGCTGTCGGTATCACAATGCCCTAGCTCACATTTTCACCATCTTTTCGTTTCTTCTACCCAAAGCGCTCTAGCTTTGACCTTTCCACCAATCAATTTTCATTTCTATCTTAATTGCCCTCTAATTAGAATTTCAATTTGCCGATATGTCATAAACTTAGATAAGAAAAAATATCTAGCAAGTATCCAGTTTATTGTTCTTGAATATAAGTTTGGATCAGTTTAAATATTTTAAATTCAAACTATATTTAAGATTTGGATAATTAAATAATAATTGAAAAAAAAATCATATTGATAAGAAATAAGAGATTTCTGATACGAATTTTGCTTTTTGGTTTTAAATTCATGAGATTTCTTATCTGGAATTGAGATTCAGGTTTTGAATTTAGGTACATAATTCAGACTTGGAACAAAAAATCAAGATTGACATTTGATTTAGATCAAATTTAAGTTTTATAGTCAATATTCAAATAGCAATGTAAGAATATTATAAAGAATTTAAATTGGAGGAAATGAATAAATTTCAAATTAAATTAAATTGAAATTTTGAATTCAACCAAAGTCAGTTTAGAAACACAATCCTGGTGAAAATCACATATAAAAGATAAGATCTAGATTCATTTCAAAGAATTTATTTTGTGAAAAATCTAGATTTTAGTTTTAAAGACTTTAATCACAAGATTCAAATAATCGAATATGTATAAAATAATAAATGATAATTTTTAATTTGTTTTTTATCCTCAGGTTTGAATTTCTGCTCGAAATTTTATTTAACATTATTAAAATATATTGCAGATTCTTTAAAATCAAAGGATCTAAATAAATATTAAATTTTAATGGAGTTTACAAGAGTAGAAAATAAACCTTATTTAAACAGTAACCTTAATTTTTTACTTTTATTTTAGAATATTTGATACATTTTCACCTATGCTTAACATCATTTTTCTCGTGGTTCGAAAGAATTAGCTTGCTTATTTATATGAGTAAAAAAAAGTTTTTTCCTGAATGAAGCGTTCAAAATTCATTTTTTGTTTCGATAAAAGTCGTTTCTGCATCATTGCATCACTTGCGACTTTTATCAACGATAAAGTTGCATCATGCATTAAAAAACTTTTCTGGAGGCAACTGACATATTTTCATGACAAAAAATTGGCAAATCCTAGGAGTTATTTTCAAAAATTGGAAGCTTTAAAGCTATAATGCAAAATAACTTCAATCTGAAAAGTTTGTAGTTAGTAAACAAACATTTTCTCACTTTTACATGAATTGTTTAAGCAAAAATGTTCAAGGAAAAAAATGTCATCAAACCCCCCCCCCCCTCCCCCCCTTGAGCCGGTCCTTCCTACGGCCCTGGCGTGTGGTAATTCCGGAAAGAGCTTCGTGGGCCACAAAAAGACAGGCGTGGGCAACATGTTGCGCATTTTTGCATTCTTCCGATAGATACGAATAAAGTGTCGGATAACGCCCAATTGTTGTGGTTTTCGTCGCTTTAGAAAGAAATAAAATTTATGTAAGTATATTGCCTCCACTTAGGTAGGAAAATGCTGTTTTTTCAACTATTATACGATCATTCTGTAATGTATATAGATCTAATATCAAAACAGCATAAGCATATAGCTACAAAAATCATAGAAACCTGGAATAGCATTAGAAATGATAGATTTAGTCGTTAAAAATGTTTATGCAAATCGCAATTCCAAGCAAATAAGTAAACGATCGTAAAAATGGCAACTTTATATCGGTATAAATCGGATATGAAAAAAAGTCCTCCATGTTTGCAAATTTGTTCTCCAGCGCGAGATTTAAGTGAGTAAATAAAGTTGTTGTTCTCTCTGCAAGTAGCAGTGCAACCAGATTACTTAAAATCAGATAGTTCATTTGAAAGAACTGTCCAATGAGAGAAGCAGCAAATATTGTAGCTGGCAACGGTTAGCATGAATTAAGAGCAAAACTTGCACTCTTTTGCTTACTTTCAGAATATACGAATAAAGTGTTGTATATCTTCCAATTCGTATAGTTCTTATCGCTCTATAGACAGGACTTCGGTAGGTAAATACTGCTGTTTTTTCAAGTTTTATCCAATCATTCTATAATGTTTATGAAACGTATAACAAAGTTGTTGAGAAATATACCTTTTACAAAAAAAATTGCTGAGGAAACTGTTGAAAATTCCAAAATGGTTAAATTTATAAGAATCGGTTGGATAGTTTTGAAGATACAGAAAAAATAGTAATCCGGGTCCATTTGACCCTAACTGGGTAATTGGCCCTTTTTAACCTTTAAAGAAAGTTAAAGTAATGTTTTAAACAGCCGTTTGTTCTAAATCTTAGATTGAGAATACATCGCCTAGTTCTGTTTTGAAACTGTTATTGTTTTATCTTATTTCTTTCAAATTACTTTTTTTCTCTACATTCCAATCCAACTTACAACAAGCAATTTTTTGAAACAAATAAATAATCATGAATATTCAAGGTCTCACAAATCTTCTTCTTCGAAAAACATTATAGATTAAATTCAATTGTACCAGGGTTTTATTACCATCCGCCGATCAATATAACTTTTCCGGTATTTTATTTCCTTGCTTTGACTACACATCTAAAAGGTGCCGAAAGAATTTCATCTGAAGCTCCCCTTCATCGAATTGATACATTTTTTAAGGTTAGGTTGCTCCGAGGAAGGTGGGTAAGATAAATCTTTTTTTTCTCGTTTCGCCCCTTCCTGAGAACTGATATTTTCCAATCCGATTGTGATTGCTATTGCTGGCTCATTCAAAGTGTTGCTCACCCACCGTTATCGAGCGTTGCCTCAGTCGGGAGCTAAATGCGAAACCGCTTATTTATTATTTCACCTGGAAAACGGAATTGGTTGGATTTTGGATCCGGTTTTCGAACTTCCACCTGATTGCACATTTTCCGGCCAGACGGCTCGACATGGAATGAAAGCAGGAAAATAATGCTTGGGTATGACTTCGAAAAGCATTCACCATTGCTTAGGGTTTTTTTAAATGAAAAATTGTCTGGATAGACTAAATTTGTAACTTTAATTGCCCTTTTTATACTAAGAAATATTTTTGTTTCAAACTCTGGGAAGTTGAAAGCAAAGCACTCGTTCGATCGCAAATCACTGTTTTAAACGGTTTAACCGTAATGCGATATACTTACTGATGACGGTAAGGTTGAAGCGAAAGCTCTGCGTTTGGCTGTTTTGAAAATCGACTCTACACCGATAGATTCCTTGATCATGGCGCTTAATTTCCTGTTTTCGTCCGGCAGCGATGGAAAAATAGAAGAAGAAAAAACAGAAGAAGGTTAAATCGGGAGAAAACAACAGACCTAAAGAAGCTTTCACTATCAGATAATATTTCTTTCAGGGAAGGGTTCGTTGTTGTTCAACCATTCTGCGGTTTCGTGACTCGCCGAAAAAAAAAATACAGGGAATGAAAAATGAACTCTCGGAACTAATCGGAAATTGAAATGCTTGCTTACGTTCAATTCCAAATAAGCGGGATCACTTTCGATAACGAACCGGGCCCGGGTTCCGAATACTTGCGGTGCGGACCAGTGTTGGGCATCGGTCAGAGATTTCCCCCGGACGTCGAGGCTGTGGAGAAAAGGAAACCGGAAACAGAGACGGCTCGTTAAACGAATGGATTTGATTTGATTGTTATGTCAGTATTTATTCGTCTAGCTGAATTTGGCGGATCCGCCGAATATTTGTGAGTGGTTGGTACGGAAATATTGCTAAGCACCTATATTTGGTTCAATAAACTTTGAAAATTTATTAATTCACTTGATGAAGATTTTTTTTTGGTAAATAAGAATCTGCTTTATTCATTCAATCTTTCTTCTCTACAACTTTTATACACTCATCCGAAAAGGAAGCGTTAAATTCACCTGGGTTTTCACGCAGGGTATGATTACGTGAATTTTTGCTTGATTTGCGTGAAGCACTTGGAAGCCAATAAGAAATCACTTGATTATTACGTGAAATTTACATAGTTGTATGCTGTCAAAACAAATACACATCTGATTTACGTGAAAATTCAGTAATCCGCTGAGTTTAGAAGGGGTTGGTGCATTCTATGTGATGTTCACGTAACATTAAAGAGCTCATTCACTTAAAATCTCCTTGAAAGAAAACTTCTGAAGAGAAAGAAAGTTCTGAATATGGCGCGGGTCCAACAGTTGGTGCTGTCAGGAAGAAAATTTTATGTGATAGGGAAGCTGATTTTTCGTAAGTAATTAAAAAATGGATGTGTACTCGTTTTTTATATCTCTTGCTAATTCAACAAAATTCGAAATTGGAGCAGCTTGAACGGCCAAGAAGGCAACCCAAATGCCCATTTCGTTAGGATTTTATGTGTTTATTTAAGTGAAGTGAAGTGCAAAAGGTGTAGATTCAAAAGTAAAAATGAAAAGTGCAAAATTCTTCTTCCGCAAATCCACTTAGTTTTTATTTAAAAGATACGAAAAAAACTAACTACCTTCATATTTCAATGAAATCGACATGAATCGCATGAAGAATGAATCTCTTTTCACATTTTATCTACGTTATTTTTACGTACAGATTATATGAAAATTACGTGAAATCTGCTGACTGTATGAGCTCTGTTTGCTACCTGTAATTCACGTAGGTTCCTCATGGTGATTTCAGGTTTTCATGGTGATAAAAATCCATGTTCATTTTCACGTAGCGTTCATGTAAAGAGTTTTCTTAGTGTATGATGGTTTTAAGTTCAGTGTCATCCATAAATTACGTAACGCAAAAGACACTTTTTGGATATTTTATTTTAATCTTCCAGTAAGTCACACATAGTAACGTTGCGATGTGACCCCCTATGAAAATAACTTATATGTAAGGCTTGATAATTCGTGCTTCGTATTTTTATTGCCATTATAGCTGTTAATGATAATTTTTTAACTGCATTGCGAGATGAATTTTAAGATGGATTTGTAAGACTTTGTGAAATATATACATAGATGAAGCGAGCGCTTTACGTAAAAGAAATGAAAAGATAACGAAGATGTAAACAAAGGGCAATTTGTGTAGAAAGCTCAAAACTGTTTGTTAGACTTTTGCTCCTCACTGCTCCTTATTGACTACATGTGAAAAAGGCGAGGCAATCGCAGCCCCTCTTTACAGATTCCACAGTGGGCACCTCGACTATCTCTTTTATAAAGAAACTTATCATAAAATTTCTCATCAAATATAGTAAAAGCTCTGAATATATTTTTAAATTGCGACCCAGAGATGGGTCTTGACTCAAACATTCAGTCAGCGAAACTTTTTTTGTAGAGAAATGAATCCAACTTAGATGAAATTTCAGGGACTAGATAAGAGAAAATCGATGTTGAAAAACATGCGAAAAAAATTCGCCTTGTCTCCCGGTAGGACTTGAACCCACATCTTGCGCCTCTCCGGGGCCCATGTATTAACATTCTACTACAGGAAACCAACCTGGCGTATGAATATTATACTGGTTGAGTGTCGATGTCTATCGGAATGAAGGGAATAGTTCTCCCATGTGATCATAATCATTTTTCTTGGTCTATTTCTATTCCCATCATTTCATCTTACGGTAGTTGGAATGGAAGTTTGGACATTTTTAAGCACGGCAAGATTTGCATTGCCTTCTCATATCCTGCACGGGTTGTCAGTTATGATGAGAAATGATGCATTTGCCGTTTTTGGATATCCAGCCAATTTCGGTTTTTGGCATCGCCTTATTTCTATTTTTAAACTGCGACCCAGAGATGGGTCTTGACTCAAACATTCAGTATCGATTCGATTCCGATAGACATCGACACTCAACCAGTATAATATTCATACGCCAGGTTGGTTTCCTGTAGTAGAATGTTAATACATGGGCCCCGGAGAGGCGCAAGATGTGGGTTCAAGTCCTACCGGGAGACAAGGCGAATTTTTTTCGCATGTTTTTCAACATCGATTTTCTCTTATCTAGTCCCTGAAATTTCATCTAAGTTGGATTCATTTCTCTACAAAAAAAAGCTCTGAATATATTTCACTATTTTTTTTCATGATTATACCTTATTAGAGAGATAATCAAGTTGGCCAAAATAAATCCCCTTGTTAAGAGCTTTCTACACAAATTGTCCTTCAATTGCATCTTCACCATCTTTTATTTTATTCTATGAAGCACGCTCGCCTCATCTATGTAGCTTTATACTTAAAGCTTAGTTCATTTAGAGATGGGACACTTTCTTTTGCTGATAGCTTATTTCCTTTTTTAAGATAAGTTAACCACCGTTAATTAATTTTGTAAATTTATTTTTCGGCATATCGGTGAAAAGTAGTTATGAAATTGATAAAGATGGATAGAGAAGTGAGAAGAAAATTTACAGATGTTGAAAAGAGCGAAAGAGCATTTTTGCGAGGAAACTTATTAACGTACACCATACTTTACCCTGCAACATTTCATTATTTAGGAGAAGTAGTACCGGGATAGAGGTGGCACTACCTTAACCTATACAATGAAATCTGGTTGGTCCGAAGTCTACATGTGGTGAACACGTATACTCCGGACGGGCAAAATATGGCGTACGTTAAGCTCCAGAAAGCTTCCCTATTGCGCGCAATGGTTCTATCGATGCGCTAGCCGTGTTGATATTTCGTTATCACGGCATGAATGCACTGTATGAGTGCTAATCATTAGGGTCAACGGTCCAATTTGGCTAAGCCCGAATTATTTTGAACCATTGATTTGATTTGATTTTTAAAGCCTATTATTATGATTTTTAAGATAAGTTAACCACCGTTAATTAATTTTGTAAATTTATTTTTCGGCATATCGGTGAAAAGTAGTTATGAAATTGATAAAGATGGATAGAGAAGTGAGAAGAAAATTTACAGATGTTGAAAAGAGCGAAAGAGCATTTTTGCGAGGAAACTTATTAACGTACACCATACTTTACCCTGCAACATTTCATTATTTAGGAGAAGTAGTACCGGGATAGAGGTGGCACTACCTTAACCTATACAATGAAATCTGGTTGGTCCGAAGTCTACATGTGGTGAACACGTATACTCCGGACGGGCAAAATATGGCGTACGTTAAGCTCCAGAAAGCTTCCCTATTGCGCGCAATGGTTCTATCGATGCGCTAGCCGTGTTGATATTTCGTTATCACGGCATGAATGCACTGTATGAGTGCTAATCATTAGGGTCAACGGTCCAATTTGGCTAAGCCCGAATTATTTTGAACCATTGATTTGATTTGATTTTTAAAGCCTATTATTATGATTTTTAAGATAAGTTAACCACCGTTAATTAATTTTGTAAATTTATTTTTCGGCATATCGGTGAAAAGTAGTTATGAAATTGATAAAGATGGATAGAGAAGTGAGAAGAAAATTTACAGATGTTGAAAAGAGCGAAAGAGCATTTTTGCGAGGAAACTTATTAACGTACACCATACTTTACCCTGCAACATTTCATTATTTAGGAGAAGTAGTACCGGGATAGAGGTGGCACTACCTTAACCTATACAATGAAATCTGGTTGGTCCGAAGTCTACATGTGGTGAACACGTATACTCCGGACGGGCAAAATATGGCGTACGTTAAGCTCCAGAAAGCTTCCCTATTGCGCGCAATGGTTCTATCGATGCGCTAGCCGTGTTGATATTTCGTTATCACGGCATGAATGCACTGTATGAGTGCTAATCATTAGGGTCAACGGTCCAATTTGGCTAAGCCCGAATTATTTTGAACCATTGATTTGATTTGATTTTTAAAGCCTATTATTATGATTTTTAAGATAAGTTAACCACCGTTAATTAATTTTGTAAATTTATTTTTCGGCATATCGGTGAAAAGTAGTTATGAAATTGATAAAGATGGATAGAGAAGTGAGAAGAAAATTTACAGATGTTGAAAAGAGCGAAAGAGCATTTTTGCGAGGAAACTTATTAACGTACACCATACTTTACCCTGCAACATTTCATTATTTAGGAGAAGTAGTACCGGGATAGAGGTGGCACTACCTTAACCTATACAATGAAATCTGGTTGGTCCGAAGTCTACATGTGGTGAACACGTATACTCCGGACGGGCAAAATATGGCGTACGTTAAGCTCCAGAAAGCTTCCCTATTGCGCGCAATGGTTCTATCGATGCGCTAGCCGTGTTGATATTTCGTTATCACGGCATGAATGCACTGTATGAGTGCTAATCATTAGGGTCAACGGTCCAATTTGGCTAAGCCCGAATTATTTTGAACCATTGATTTGATTTGATTTTTAAAGCCTATTATTATGATTTTTAAGATAAGTTAACCACCGTTAATTAATTTTGTAAATTTATTTTTCGGCATATCGGTGAAAAGTAGTTATGAAATTGATAAAGATGGATAGAGAAGTGAGAAGAAAATTTACAGATGTTGAAAAGAGCGAAAGAGCATTTTTGCGAGGAAACTTATTAACGTACACCATACTTTACCCTGCAACATTTCATTATTTAGGAGAAGTAGTACCGGGATAGAGGTGGCACTACCTTAACCTATACAATGAAATCTGGTTGGTCCGAAGTCTACATGTGGTGAACACGTATACTCCGGACGGGCAAAATATGGCGTACGTTAAGCTCCAGAAAGCTTCCCTATTGCGCGCAATGGTTCTATCGATGCGCTAGCCGTGTTGATATTTCGTTATCACGGCATGAATGCACTGTATGAGTGCTAATCATTAGGGTCAACGGTCCAATTTGGCTAAGCCCGAATTATTTTGAACCATTGATTTGATTTGATTTTTAAAGCCTATTATTATGATTTTTAAGATAAGTTAACCACCGTTAATTAATTTTGTAAATTTATTTTTCGGCATATCGGTGAAAAGTAGTTATGAAATTGATAAAGATGGATAGAGAAGTGAGAAGAAAATTTACAGATGTTGAAAAGAGCGAAAGAGCATTTTTGCGAGGAAACTTATTAACGTACACCATACTTTACCCTGCAACATTTCATTATTTAGGAGAAGTAGTACCGGGATAGAGGTGGCACTACCTTAACCTATACAATGAAATCTGGTTGGTCCGAAGTCTACATGTGGTGAACACGTATACTCCGGACGGGCAAAATATGGCGTACGTTAAGCTCCAGAAAGCTTCCCTATTGCGCGCAATGGTTCTATCGATGCGCTAGCCGTGTTGATATTTCGTTATCACGGCATGAATGCACTGTATGAGTGCTAATCATTAGGGTCAACGGTCCAATTTGGCTAAGCCCGAATTATTTTGAACCATTGATTTGATTTGATTTTTAAAGCCTATTATTATGATTTTTAAGATAAGTTAACCACCGTTAATTAATTTTGTAAATTTATTTTTCGGCATATCGGTGAAAAGTAGTTATGAAATTGATAAAGATGGATAGAGAAGTGAGAAGAAAATTTACAGATGTTGAAAAGAGCGAAAGAGCATTTTTGCGAGGAAACTTATTAACGTACACCATACTTTACCCTGCAACATTTCATTATTTAGGAGAAGTAGTACCGGGATAGAGGTGGCACTACCTTAACCTATACAATGAAATCTGGTTGGTCCGAAGTCTACATGTGGTGAACACGTATACTCCGGACCGTTGACCCTAATGATTAGCACTCATACAGTGCATTCATGCCGTGATAACGAAATATCAACACGGCTAGCGCATCGATAGAACCATTGCGCGCAATAGGGAAGCTTTCTGGAGCTTAACGTACGCCATATTTTGCCCGTCCGGAGTATACGTGTTCACCACATGTAGACTTCGGACCAACCAGATTTCATTGTATAGGTTAAGGTAGTGCCACCTCTATCCCGGTACTACTTCTCCTAAATAATGAAATGTTGCAGGGTAAAGTATGGTGTACGTTAATAAGTTTCCTCGCAAAAATGCTCTTTCGCTCTTTTCAACATCTGTAAATTTTCTTCTCACTTCTCTATCCATCTTTATCAATTTCATAACTACTTTTCACCGATATGCCGAAAAATAAATTTACAAAATTAATTAACGGTGGTTAACTTATCTTAAAAATCATAATAATAGGCTTTAAAAATCAAATCAAATCAATGGTTCAAAATAATTCGGGCTTAGCCAAATTGGACCGTTGACCCTAATGATTAGCACTCATACAGTGCATTCATGCCGTGATAACGAAATATCAACACGGCTAGCGCATCGATAGAACCATTGCGCGCAATAGGGAAGCTTTCTGGAGCTTAACGTACGCCATATTTTGCCCGTCCGGAGTATACGTGTTCACCACATGTAGACTTCGGACCAACCAGATTTCATTGTATAGGTTAAGGTAGTGCCACCTCTATCCCGGTACTACTTCTCCTAAATAATGAAATGTTGCAGGGTAAAGTATGGTGTACGTTAATAAGTTTCCTCGCAAAAATGCTCTTTCGCTCTTTTCAACATCTGTAAATTTTCTTCTCACTTCTCTATCCATCTTTATCAATTTCATAACTACTTTTCACCGATATGCCGAAAAATAAATTTACAAAGATAGCTTATTTCCTAGTTTTCGGACATACACAATTTTGACAGCATCTTGTTGCCTGTAAAACGAACAAATCGAAAAAAGAGCAATTTTTAATTTGAAAAATAAACGTTTTTCCGAGATATTTACGTTGCAAGAGAAAAAGAAAAAAATATTTTGCACAGTTTCCTTCAAAATCCATCATTATCAAATCGATAGCTGTCAAAGCCATTGATTATTCATAAATTGTCTGTGCGTGAGTGATGGAAAAGTATGCAAACATTGTCAAAAATATCCACAAAGTTCAAATCATGCTTTGGAGTGAAGCACATGATCGGTAACTACGGTTAAGGGTCATCTGGGAAGTCAAGAGTCATACCAGTTTATGAATTTTTATTAAACGGAAAATTTAGTGTAGATTGCTGAAATGTCCTGCAAATATTTCTCAGATAAGCTTAAAGTGTTTTCTAGCAATGACTATCAAAACCTAACCTCAAACAACAAAAATAGTATGATTTGCCAAGACTCTGATCCTGTGGACAAAACAACAATATTCGAAACTAAAACTTTGGTTTTCACTGTTTTGAAAGGTCAAAAAAAGTACTTTTTTACAATAAATATTTTAAAAATCAATATCATATATTGCACTAAGCGGCATACAATTTGTTTTGTCGTCACATTATTTTTTATTAAAAGTCGCTTCCCCACTTTATCCTTTAACTTTCTTCTCAAATGCCGGATCTAATGATACGTAATGTGGGGCCTTTTTCAGAACCACATCCACTGCCTCTGGTTTTCGGAGATCTCTGGGAAGCAGCCGGGAATGCTGCAAAAAATCTTTCAGCAAATCATTTTGATGCACGACTTGACTGAACGCTTTCTTTACATTTGTGTGTTCCTGATCTAGATAGTCTGTCTTTTTTCATGACATGTAATGTAATATCAATGTAATTCAAATGCTATGCATTTATAACATTCCGTGTCGAGTACAGTTGGTCGGGATTCGACCAGATTGAACTGAACGCCATCAGCAGTTTTTTAGAGACACTTGAGTTTAATGTACTAATATTTTCAACTTTGGACAAAATCTGTAAAACTTTTCAACCAAAACTAATAGTTTATAACCCAAGGAACACATCCCAGTGAATAAATTTACTTGTTTTGGTTTCGCAAACGAATGACATGAGTTTCAAAATCTGCAATCCAAAATTTTTCTCACGGCGTTCAGTTCGGTCTGGTCGAAGCCAGGCCAGTTAATAAATAGAAAAAATCAGTGCGATGCAGGATTCATATTTCTGTGTGCAACAGTTGTCAAATAACATCACATCACAATGACGGAATTTTATGTTAAGAAATCGTTTTCTGTGTCATGTAACATTATTGTGATTTAATTTCAGTGCTGTTAATGATTCAATTGTATTTGATTTTGTAAATTGACATAACTGTATTTTTTGTTCCGATTATAGTGCTTTTACCATCTTTATGACATTCGCGACTTTATCAACGTAGCAGTTGGTGGATCGTTATCGAAAAACATACAACGGTACAACTGTGTTCGGGCTCGTACTCGCGGACATTGGCTCAGGAGACAACAGACTTGCCAACTGAGCTATATCACAAGTCCCGTAAATTGACATAACGAAAACGCATTCTAAGTCATGCGATATTAAGGATTTTAATTTTTAGTGGTTTGAAGGATTCAAGTTTTTCGCTGTGGAGCTTTAGGAATTGAGACGTATGAGGTTTTTTTTTTCATAATCTGACGGGTATGCGACAGGGTTTTTTCCAGTTATCCCCAAAATTTCAAATTTGGTATTTTTTCCTCTTAAAGACGAAATATGTATTTTTAGAGAATTTTAAAACTTGTTTTTTTTCGAATAAGATTCGGTTAAATTTTTTTGTAAATAAAATGAAACCATATTTCAAAGCTACATAACTCTGTCGTTTTTTAACGAAAGTCATAAAAAAAATAATTTAAGTAACATTCCCATTTTCGGAAATTATGATACTTAGATTATTGGTTGAAACTTGAAATCAGTTTTGCTGAAAATACTGTACAATCACCAACAAGAATTGTTTTTTACCTGCTTTGTACAGTATTTTCTAGGTGCATCAAATCGAACTTGCTCCTTCCCGGTCGGCCGTTCGGTGTTTGTTTGTGAAACGATTCTGGTACAGGGTGTATCTGATTTTTTTTTTGTAGTTTGTGTTTAATACTTTTTGAATGGATGATTTTGGAAACATTTTCTTTCATTTCTCTTCCAAAAGATAGCATGAAGTTTATCCAGTATGTTTTTTTAACAATATTACTTGTTATTTGTTCGTTGTACACTAAAATATTCTTTGTAAAATGATGGAATGTGTGGGAAGGGTAATGAAACTTGTCATTTGTTTGTATGAATATTAAATAATTCCCAACGATTCACTTTCATAAAAATCTTTGAACCTGATTTTATTTGAATTAAAAAGTTTATACTTAAATCCAAGAATAAAGAGAGTAAAAAGCTTTCTTGTGCTGAAATTTTGGTATCAATAAATAAAGAATATGGTTGACCTTATTCTGCAATATTTTATTTAAATCATAAGCATGCTTGGCAAAAGTCATCGTCATGAGGCGTGAAGCTGTGACTGTGAAGCCTCTTGCTCCGTCAAACTCAATTGACTGTTCCTTAACGACCAGTCACTTCGTTTGCCAGTCATTCATTCCCCATTCATTTGAAGCTAAAATAATAACCTAGTCAAGCAATCGCATTCAAGCGACCGATGACGAAAAAGAAACGCATTTATTATTATTGTTGCTCCTGCCAGCAAGCCGAAGACGATCGAAGAGGAACAAGAAAAGCATTTATTACACTAGTTTACAAAATTTTAAAAAAATCGTGAACTCGATTAACTGAACAACATTTTTAATGTAAAATCGGGCGCTGAATCCGAAAATGAAATTCAAAAAAATCTCAGTAGAACCGTTTTTGAGTTATGCTCCAAATATGAAATTTCGAAAAAATTAAAAAAGTTCTTGTACTTAGATTGAAATATCTCGGACGACACAACAGTAATTTGAAATCTCTTTTTTGCATATTAAAGGTGAATGAATTTTCTATCGATCATCTGAACACTGTTTTTGCGTTTGACCAACAGTATTGTTGATATTAGTGACTTTATGAGGAAGAAAATTAAAAAAAACTAATTTTTTACAGAAAATTTTGTTTCAACTAAAGTTTTTGACTCGATGGTAGCATTTAAAAAATCTGATTTTCTTTTGCGCTTAAATGTCAGTTTATAACAAAGATTTCAAGTGGTTATTTATCAAAAAAGAATGAAAATTGAAGAAGTTATGGCTACTTTACCATAACTGTAATTTTTGAAGTTTTTAATAATTTAACGAACCGCAGTACTCTTATCATAGTATAGGAAGAATGAAACATGATAAATCTCACTCGCTCCAAGCCAAAATTATTTATTAGCTTACCAAAAGGTCACATGCCAAGTTTCAGGAAGATCTGACCATACGGAGGGGTTGCTTGAGTCTCAAACGTGAATAAAATTTTGAGGTATTTTGCCCGGAAGGAACGAAAAATACTGGTTTTTCATCAATAACTTTTTTCATCACTAGCTGATTGTTTTTTATGGTTGATTTTCTTAAAGCCTAAAATGAGACAAATATTTCACCCGAAGACTGTAACTCGATTGGATTTGAAACAGAAAAGTTATTGCGGTTCAAAGGCCGCAAATTTTGTCCAACACGCAATGAGTACTTTTTACGCATTGCGTTTTATACGACAATTTTCGACCAAAATACAATCTTTGAACCGCAATAACTTTTCTGTTTCAAATCCAATCGAGTTACAGTCTTCGGGTGAAATATTTGTCTCATTTTAGGCTTTAAGAAAATCAACCATAAAAAACAATCAGCTAGTGATGAAAAAAGTTATTGATGAAAAACCAGTATTTTTCGCTCCTTCCGGGCAAAATACCTCAAAATTTTATTCACGTTTGATACTCAAGCAACCCCTCCGTATGGTCAGATCTTCTTGAAACTTGGCATGAGACCTTCTGGTAAGCTAATAAATAATTTTGACTTGGTGCGAGTGAGATTTATCATGTTTCATTCTTCCTATACTATGATAAGTGTTCTGCGGTTCGTTAAATTATGAAAAACTACAAAAAATACTATTATGGTAAAGTAGCCATAACTTCTTCAATTTTCAACCGATTTTGATAAATAACCACTTGAAATCTTTGTTTTAAATTGAAATTTAAGCACAAAAGAAAATCAGATTTTTTAAATGCTACCATCGAGTCAAAAACTTTAGTTGAAACAAAATTTTCTCTAAAAAAATGCGTTTTTTATAATTTTTTTCCTCACAAAGTCACTAATATCATCAAAACTGTTGGTCAAACGTAAAAACAGTGTTCAGATGATCGATAGAAAATTCATTCACCTTTAATATGCAAAAAAGAGATTTCAAATTACTGTTATATCGTCCGAGATATTTCAATCTAAGTACAAGAACTTTTTTAATTTTTTCGAAATTTCATATTTGGAGCATAACTCAAAAACGGTTCTACTGAGATTTTTTTGAATTTCATTTTCGGATTCAGCGCCCGATTTTACATTGGAAATGACCTTCAGTTTACTGAGTTCAAAAATGCTGTAAACTAGTGTTATTATTGTTGCTCCTGCCAGCAAGCTCGTTTTCAGTTTTTTATTGCTATTGTTGCTCTCTGTCAGCAAGTCGTTCAAATAGTTGTACCTGCCGTCAGCAGCCGATCGAAGTGTGAAGAGATTTGCCAGTCACTCTCAGGAGAAATTTTGACCATGAGTAGGAGCTTCGCCAGTCGATGATGGAGAAATGTTGATTGTTGTCGTGCTTTATCCGTCATGCGAGTAGTGAGGCTCCGTCAATTGAGAACAGTGCCAGTCGTTTGATGAAACAAAACTAGTCGGGTCAAGCGTGATCGGCGAAATTTACCATCACTGATCATAAGTATGAATTTCCCATTCGTGTTTGTCACCCTGGCTACGACAATTCCTCTGTCAAGT
Organism: Uranotaenia lowii; assembly: GCF_029784155.1. Lineage (NCBI taxonomy): Eukaryota > Metazoa > Arthropoda > Insecta > Diptera > Culicidae > Uranotaenia > Uranotaenia lowii. The sequence goes on along the minus strand of NC_073692.1, from coordinate 156,276,812 downwards.
TTGACTTGTCCATGCAGCATGAAATCCGTGGAATCCTGGATCAACATCGTTCGCTTATTGTTCCTAGGATTTTCGATGCTAAATATGGACACGTCAATGCTGAACAAATGTACTTTACTGACGGGTCTGTATTGAATGAATCAACGGGATTCGGAGTGTACAACGAAACATCTAGCGCTTTCTATAGTCTTGAGTTTCCATGTTCAGTATTCATAGCAGAGTTGGCAGCTATCAACTGGGCTCTGAACAGCATCGCCTCACAAACTGTTGGTAATTTTTATGTTGTAACGGACAGCTTAAGCTTACTTGAAGCTATTCCTTCAATGAAGCTGGGAAAGTACTCACCGTACTTCCTCGAGAAGATACAAGAAAAATTGAGTACTTTATCTGAACGCTGCTTCTCCATCACCTTTGTTTGGGTCCCTTCACATTGCTCAATACTGTGCAATGAGAAGGCTGACTCTGAAGGTAGGTGCGCTTGAAGGTGATATTTATCAGCGTCAAATCTCCTTCAATGAATTTTTCTTTTTAGTTCGTAATAATGCTCTCGTCAATTGGCAGCGCAAATGGAATGCAGATGAATTGGACCTGTGGCTACATTCGATCATCCCAAAAGTGAAGCTTAAAGCATGGTTCAAGGGTTTGGACCTGAGCCGTGATTTTATTAAAACATTTTCCCGACTCATGTCCAACCACGGTTCCTTAAACGCGTTACTGTATCGTGTAAATCTGTCAAGCACCAATCTATGCACCTGTGGCCTTGGTTATCACGACATTGACCATGTTATTTGGTCGTGCGAGGTCCACTTGATCGCCAGAGCACAGTTAACAAATTCGCTTCGGTCTCGAGGAAGGCAACCTAATATACCTGTAAGAGATGTGTTGGCTACGATGGACTAAACTTACTTTTCCGAACTCTATCTATTCTTTAAAGCTATCGATCTTATTCTGTAAACTTTTTCTCTAATTTTTAGTTTAAGCAAGAAATGTAAACAGTGCAAAAACAAATACAATCTTGGCTCCTTCAACCTACTGGATTAAGCCGTTTCAAATAAATGATTTAAAACAAAAGTATGAATTCTTTTTGTGCCATTCATTTTTAATTGAAAGATATCATATCAACATTATCGGTTAGGGTTATTCTTATAGGTATTAAAAAAATTAGGGACAAGGGGTTAATTGTAGCTTTGAATAAATTATCACTTCAATCCAATAAAGTTTATGAAATAAAGGGTGATACGGTCAAAATTTGGTCAATATCAACTTGACGTATTTCTTTTAATTTTGCATTTTAAAAACCTGAACACCCCTCATTTTGAAGGTGTATGTATGTGTAGAATGATGCTTCTATTTTGATTTTGGAATTCACTCTTCAGTTGTCAAAATGCCGTCCAAGGAAGAAGAGCAGCGTATCGAAATTTTGCTCGCGCATCGCGAAAATCCGAGCTACTCGCACGCAAAGCTGGCAAAATCGCTAAATGTTGCCAAATCAACCGTTACAAATGTAATCAAAGTGTTTGGGGAACGTTTGTCGACAGCCAGGAAGTCTGGATCGGGGGGAAATCGAAAACCGGAAGCCGCTGAGACGACAAAGAGAGTTGCCGGTAGTTTCAAGCGAAACCTTAACCTCTCTCTCCGAGATGCCGCAAATAAGCTGGGTGTATCGTCTACAACCGTGCATCGAGTCAAAAAACGAGCCGGGCTATTGACTTACAAGAAGGTAGTGACTCCAAATCGCGATGATAAACAAAATACGACGGCCAAAGCGCGATCCCGGAGGCTGTACACGACGATGCTGACGAAGTTTGACTGCGTGGTAATGGACGACGAAACCTAAGTCAAAGCCAACTACAAGCACATCCGAGACAAGAGCTTTATACGGCAAGAGGAAGGGGAAAGGTAGCAGATATTTTCAAGCCCATGAAACTGTCAAAGTTCGCGAAGAAATATCTGGTTTTACAAGCATTTTTATAGCTTCCGGGACTGTCACGTGAAAGAGTGCTTGAATAAACGTCTGCTGACTTTCCTGAAGAAACACGGTTGTTCCGTACTGTTTTGGCCAGATTTGGCATCTTGTCATTACGGTGAAAAGGCCATGGAGTGGTACGCCGCCAACAACGTGCAGGTGGTTCCCAAGGACAAAAACCCTCCCAACATGCAGAGCTCCGCCCAATTGAGAAATACTGGGCTATGGTCAAGCGGAACCTAAAAAGACCAAAAAACTGCTAAGGACGAGCAGCAGTTCAAGGCAAACTGGCTTTCTGCGGCGAAGAAGGTGGACAAGGTGGCTGTACAAAATCTGATGGCAGGGGTTAAGCGTAAGGTCCGGCAATTCGGATTTGGAAAAGCGGAAGCCTAACTGAATATTTTTCCTGAATTTTATACTAATTAAACTTGAAAAAGAAATTTAATTTACATGCGATTTACATGCGTTTTCCCTTGACCAAATTTTGACCATATCACCCTTTATAAATAAAAATTATAACATGCAGCAGAATCCGCTGAAATGTTCTATTAAAAGAATTTATGTAATCATCGTCTTTTCCTTATCTTCCTTGTATGGATTTTTTTTCTCCTAATTCATTTTCTTCCCTCATTTTTAAAGTTTCCTTAATATTCAGGCGTTGTTGTTTCATAAAGCTTACACATAAATTAAGACACGCCGGGAGCATGTACCCGGGGTAATACATATTTAATGTTTTCCCCTCCATGTGATTTAAACGAAGCCGAGAATGCACCACATACCACACATCAGTAACCCTCTCCACGTTCCACGATGTTGGCGGCAACGGTTATTACAGTTGCATTTCGGATTTACAGCCCCAAATGAATTTTTCAAACACTCCTGTCCTGGCTAGAAGATGGAAGCAAGCAGTAGCACGTGACGGCTGCTGGCTGGTTGAGGGAACGGCATCATAACGACTGCCAAGGGATTGGTACGGAGTTGATGGTCCAGGTGCTGCTGGCTTGGGCCCACATCTTGAAGGTCCAGTCTCCGCTTCGTTGTTTGTGCAGCTTCAAGCCCATTATCCCGTTGTTTGTTGTAGTTGTTGATGTTCCTGTTGGATAACCTTTGTGACCGCCGACGTCATCTCTTCCTGGTGTCCTGGCCTCGTTGTTGGAAAAATGATCACTGCCGCTGCTGCACTCAAGCTGAATGTTCATCTTTGCAGGCAGGATTGTAACCAAGGATGATTGTTTCCGTTTTTTTTTATCTCAGGACGTGGTTAAATTTAGACTTTCATGGAGGTTTCTCGAAGTTTTCAATCTTTAAAAACAATCTTCTCATCATCGCAAACCCTCATTGAACTTTTTGCGGTGTGGAGTATTAACAGTGAATTCACCGGAGTTGTTTTAACACAATTTTGTGGGTTTTCCATCAGGTTTTTTAAATGAATTTAAAACGTGTTCCTGTTTGTTTTGTCAAATTTCATTGATCTATAAGCAGTTTTTCTGCAGTATAAGTTAATGTTCAACACTCCACTTTTACTGAATACTGTTTAAGTAAAAGACCTTAATTTACAAAGACATTTAATAATTTTGAATATCCACTTTAGATTCAATACACAGGGTTTCTTTTTTCTGACCTTCCTTACATAATACTGAATTATTCAGAAGATGAAATTCTTAAAAGGTCGATGTTTCATGGCTAAAAATCGAGTTTGCACTTATTCCACCGCGAGAAATGACAGAAGTTAATATTATTTTCAACACTTTCAGGGTATATTGAAATTTTATCAAAAAAAATTCTGCCTCCAATGGAATATCACTCTCAAAAAAAAAAAAAAAAAAACTACCCATCAAAATAGCGGATTAAAGTTCTCCTCTATTTAGCCAAAATATTTATAACAAAACACACTTTTCATCTTGAGTACCTACGTTCTTGAATTGTGTATAAACAAACTGTACATCGTTTTCGGTGAAAGATTTAAAAAAAAGTTGAGTTTATTTGGGCCCAAAGGCTATATATCTTCAGTTGAGTACATTTGTACATGTTCAAAAAAATTTCCGATCTTTTTCTGTCGAAAACATCTTATTCATTTTTCTGTTATCGATATGAATCAAATACCACTTTCTATGTGTATTGAATTTTACAAACTCTTTCTAACAGCCATACCATTAAATCATATGCATCAGTATTAAATTCATATTTTTAGACAACAATTGCTGCTTACATTAACTCGAAATCAAAACAGTTTTAGTTTGTCTAATCTTTTATTTGGTTGTGATTCGATCGGCAAACTATCAATCTAGGTAACATCTAGGCGTTGTAAAAACAGATTCTCATGCCTACAGAATATTCTTAAAATAATTTCATTAGAATCGGTTGGGACATTTCGGAGGAATAGTGCGCCTAACACCGTTACATGACAATTTTATATAATAGACTAGCTGATTTACCCGGCCTTGCTCGGGTTTGCATAAAATATAAATCAAAATAAGTCGTTTGACTTAACGAAATTTTGGTAGCTTTGTATTTTGTTTTATATAATTATAATTAGAAAATTCTACCCATGTTTGTAAGCTTTGAAAGCTTTTTTTATTGTTTTTCAAGTTTTGAATAGGAATATTTACTGTGTTTCCCATATTTTTGAAACACTTATAGTTATGAGGTTCGTATTCATAGAAATTAAAAATAATTTCCCATGAATGCTTTTTTATTTCATCACGAAAAACAATTCTTAGAGGAAACTTGAATAGCTTTGGCCTTCTATTTTTTTTATCTTTAAATGATTAAACTATATTTTTATCTTTCCCACCCCCTATCTAATATAATCTCTTTTAGAGATGATCTCCTCGGACGCTTTATGCCAAATGCTCCCCCGTATGCTATATTCAAGTTTTATTTTTTCAGGCCCAAGGCTTCCGAAACTTGCCGCAGCTCATGGTCTTCCAAGCCAATGGCCATGAGTTCGAATCCCAGTCACGGCATATACAGTAAACGTTTGTGGTTTAGTCGTTTAAGCATTTGTGAGATGCTAGCCATCATATACTCGAAAGATGTACGCTTAAAATTAAGTAAAAGGAATCAATTCGAGGAAACCTTAAGCTTCATTGAGATCATGTATGTGTTTGTATTTGGTTTTTAAACTTGTTGAAGACTCATTTTCATGTTTTCAAATGTATGTGTACTTTGCGTTGTTTTTTTCACACCGTTTTATGATTAGTTTTTCTTAAATGTTCCAAGTTCCACTAATAGTTTTTTGAAGTGATCTAAAAGAAATTATCTCGGAACCCAAATCGCCCATTTTATGATGTTATTACAAAAGTTTTTTTTTTAATTTTTCCATTCTTGGAAAAAAATCTCATTAATTATTGTGAAGAGTGATAAAGTGTAAATTCTTGGATATAATTTGATTGAGTTCGCAGTACTTAACGGTTTAAGTTTTCGCATAATTGGATGGTAAAATTGAACACATTGATGATCAACAACAGTCATAGATTAGTTTCATTTTTCAATCCTAAATGTTAGCTCATTAATTATTGCATAATTATTGCATCTAAAATTCTCATATCTACCGGTACCACGTGCTTTCAGCAGTAGAAGGTAAAAAAAACACCCGCCAAAATTTCCCCTTTCAAATATTTAACGATCAGCAAGCTTTGATTTGCTTTCCAGTAGGTGAACTCTGGGTAGTCGTTTCTTACGCCCGGCCCATGGTGATGGCGAAAACAACCCGCCAAAGGAAATGAAAATCGGCTGCCAAATGGGTGCCATGACTTTTGATTTGTGGGAATATAAACGAAAGTTGTATGGGAGGGTCCCTTTTCTTAGGTGGGAGGGGCTCAGAACTACCACTAAAACCTTACTCTGGTCCAAATACATCTCTGTACCAGATTTCGGGCTGATCGGTTAAGCGGTGTCGATTTGTATAAGGTGCATACAAACATATATAGTATAACTCATCTTTATATATTAGATGGATATATAGAAATGGAATAGGTGGTGAAAATATAAGCATGGCTTTTGTATCATGAACAGTTTATAAAACTTATGTGACTTTCTTTCCCATCAACAGGTGCATGCTTTTCAAAAAATGTATGGAAAATTGCCAAACACAACATCTTCAAACCGTGTTTTCTCAAAATTAATTTTTATGCACTTGAGTAAACCTTTTTGGCTTCAAGGTACTCAAATAGTGTCCGATTGGGCACAACAAAATATTAAATTTGCTAAAAACTCATGCATATTTGTATGTATGTATGTTTGCTGGTTATCCACCATGGGTGCACGGATTCACCACAGTTTCTGTCTAATTATGTGTTCACATGTATTCTTTAGATTATTAACTTCGACAAATCTCCAGAGCAGCGCATACACTATATCCCGACCCCTGTAATCAGTGTGTGTGTGTGTAGCCTTTCAAGATCACTGAGAATCAGCGCAGTAATTTGTGAATGTGTGGAGGAAGAACCTGTGTTGGCGAAGGCGTACTTAACATTTAAAAAAGCATTAGCGTTCGACTAAACCAACGGTACAGCAAACAATTAATAGACGACGTTTGATGAACAAGCGCAGCTGTTACCGGTTGAGCGTCTTGCCCTACATCACCACATTAAGAACACTCAGGAAAAGCGGAGGTGGGTGTGAACGCACTCCACTGAAGCTTAGCTAATTCCTGAATGTAGGCAATAATGAAGTCATCTAGTTCGATATATATAATAAAGTATCGACTTGCGTTGTTTTAGTCTTTATTCGTCATTGTATGTTTAATGTAGTTAAATTTAATTCAATATAGGATTTAATAAAAAGAAATAAATAAAAAGAATACAGAAGAAACAGTTAGCGAGGGACTCCCAACGGTCAAGTCAAATTTAAAACACAACACAAATAACAGACTCACAGCAATACCATACGAGACGAGAAACAATTTAAAAAGGCCTTTTTACTAGTAAAAGGTTGGGCGCATACAAAAAGCGGAAAAGGATCATGAAAAACCTAACATGAGGGTCCGAAGGCCAACTAAACAATCAGAGGGGTTCTTTCCACTCCAGACCGTTGACCGATACACGTCGCGATATTAAGTGCAATTGTGCAACAAGTGCAACGTGGTCAGTGAAGGCACCATTATCCACACAGGTTGCCTTAGTGGAAAGGAAAATATTCCACTAGTATTTGGTCGAAAATCAGGTACCTCTAAACAAAGGTTAACTCCCTACATTCGCTAACCTGACCCAATTGTCGCAGGACCCATTTTACTCCTTTTGCTGGAAGCCAGAGCGAAATGAGGTAAGGCCAGGCTGTCTGAGGTGCAGCTTCCACTAGGAAGCACCAAGGATTGGTTGGTCCGCCACACCGAGCAACCAGCTTTGTTCCAAACCACCCAGCCGAACGTTATTCCAGTCGACCGTAGGTGAAACTCACCGCAGGTTGAGCCCGCGGCAGGTGCGACTATCCGTGGACCTAACATCCTAAGCCATCTAAAAGTGAGCATCCTAGCCGGCCAAGTCAAACCATCTGGTCATTCGCCTATATGACCATCATACCTCCAATCGCCAACCACTTGTTCAGCAACCGAAGGTATCAGGCCAAACAACCCGTTCGTAGTCGCCAGATTGCCCATCTTCAATTCAGCATCCCACGAAATCAGGCCTAAGCTCGTCGTAGCAGCGTTCCAGCGTCAGCCGGCTTACACACCACACCATACACTGACACAGGTTTGTAACAATATACATTAACTAAATTAGAAGACCGGTGTTTTTCTGCTGTCCAGTGAAAGTCCCTGTTTTGCCCAAGACCGCCCTCGAAGGCCTCCGTTGCCGTCGAGAGCCAGTCAAGTCGCCTAAAAAGAGGCCGATGTAGTGCCCACCCCGGATCAGTTCTCGTGGCTTTAGACCAAGAACTGGGGGGATTGCTCGTTGGTCAAGGTCCCTCCGACTTAGACAGTATTAATTGGCGCCCGAATTTAAATGACTTACTGGATGGCAGTTAAACTTTAATTGTGGAGATTTTGAGATTTTTAGGTCCAGGTTTTCCAGCTAAAATTTCAGAGTTTTCTTTTTTGGTGGTACAGAGTAAAACGCAAAATCGGATAACGCTTTATTTGCTTTTTTTTACAATTCTGCTCAAAGGTCATTTTTGTGCTATTTACTAGTGCGCGTGCCATCTATAAACAGATAATTTTCATTGTGGATTTTCTAATTGGTTTGGTAATTTTTAGAAATTGGTTTACTTTGTGGCAAGAAGGTTAATACAAATACAAATTAATGGGTCTTGATTTTCAAAAGATCGGTTAAGTTAATGTTTATTTATAAAAAGCGAGTATTTTTCAAAATTTTTGTTCAAAGTGTTGGCAATTTATTTATTTTTTGATTTTGAATTACTTCGGGAGCTTAAAGGGTTAAGTGAAGAGCCCCATTCAGAATGGATCTTCACGAGTTATATAAGAATATGGAAGTTGCACATTTAACGGAAGATGAAGTGGATCATGAACTTCTTTGTCGTAATATGTTGTTTCATCCCGATGAACATGTGAGCACTAAAAGAGCACTAAAAGAAGAAAGCTCAAAGATCGCCTCAAAGTCGAAAGAGGTATGGAAACGGTAACGCTTGCACCAACTTGGAAACCTATTTTAGAGGAAATTACTCAGATTCGACAAAAGTTAGCGGTGATGGGAGGAATGTTGAAAAATGCGAATATAGGAGCTAGACAGAAGGAAAAATTAGCAACCAGATTGATTCACTATCGTGCGCGAATCTTGACGCTTCCACGCAACACCGGAGCGAATCAAGTACGTGATGATATCATAGAGCTAGGACAATACGCTATCGATCTCTGGCAAAAATATTTTCCGAATGGTCCGAACCATAAATCCGCGATATCAACCGATTCTCTAAAAGTAAATTTGAACATGGCATTACAAGAAGTGCGTAGCGAGATTAACCTGTTAAACGAAACGGCGAGTGCAATAAATCTTGAGGATTCAGAAAGTTCAGAAGAGGAGGGAAGAGCAGAAGGGAGAAAAGAAGTAGAAAAAGAATTATCAGTTGCTAGATCGAGAGAAATTTTAAAAAAGCTATCAGAGTACGAAGAAGGTAACGTAGAGGTCGCGAGTGATTTAATCAAAAGCTTTAAGACTTTCGTAATCCAGACGACAGAACAGCAAAAACAGTTGAGAGAAAAAGAAATACAGAGAGAAAAACAAATCAAGAAAGAAACAGAGGAGAACATAGAAAGAAAAACTCGGCTAGAACAACTTTTGACGAACCTGAATGAAAAGCTAAGCAACAAAATAGAGTTCGACATTACAGAATCAGGCACATCTCAGAAAATCTCTAAAACAGAATCGGAAATGAAACATAGCTTAAAAGACCCCGATTCAGAAACAGATTCAAGTACGAAGTCATTCATGAAAAGGTTACAGAAACTGAATGAAAGAGGCGAAACAGCGAAACTCGAGAAAGAGGAAAAGAAGCAGAAAGAGATAGTTCAGGAAGATAAGAGGAGACGTAATCGAACGATTCAGTCCAGCTCCACTTCAGATTCTGAGGAGCACAATAGTAAATTGCGCAAGTCTCGTTCGTCAGATCTTCGAAAAAAAGATTCTAGTAAAAGCTTCAGGAAAAATAGAAAGATTAGTTTCGAGAGTGAGGAGAGTGATATAAAGGAAAGAAAAAGTAAGGGGAAAAGAAGTCACGATAGAGAACAGAGGTACCGAAGAAGGTCCTTTAAACGAAAAAGCTTTTCATCCGAATTATCAGATGATTCAAACTCAAATTCATCACAAAGCTTAAGTTCACATTCCAGCTCGGAACTTGATTGGTCCGAGGGGATTGAATATCGACATCGAAAAAGGCAAAGGGCCCCTTTAAAAAGAACTCCAATTTCCGAATGGAGGATTAAATACGATGGCAGAGATAATGGAACAAAATTATCAGAGTTCCTAAAAGAAATCAAAATGCGTTGTAGATCTGAACAGATTACTGATAGAGAATTGATGAGAGGGGCGATCCATTTATTCTCAGGGAGGGCGAAAGATTGGTACATGGATGGGTGGGAAAATCGAGATTTCAGAACGTGGCCCGAGCTTAAATCCGAACTGAAGCGTGAGTTTCTTCCGCCAGATCTCGATTTCCAGCTCGAAGTTCAAGCCACCAATCGACGGCAAGCTCGGGGAGAGCGCTTTGCTGACTATTTCCATGACATGTCGAAGATTTTCCAATCGATGCGTCGTCCTTTGTCTGAAAGAAGAAGATTTAAGATTATTTGGAGGAATATGAAATTTGAGTATAAAAATGCAATGACAGGGGCTGAGATAAGAACTATTTCAAAGTTAAGGAAATTTGGGAGAATGGTCGATGAAAACTTGTGGAGCAGTTTCCACAGAAGCTTTGAGTATCCGAATAAGTCAAAAACAAACCAGGTAGCTGAAATCTCAACCTCAGGGAGAAATAAAGAAAGTTCTCAGGTCGCTCCGAAGAGGGAAGCCTATCCTCAAGAGAGGAGGGGAATGGGAAAATCCAATAAAGGGATGGAGAAAGCGAGAGATCCAAGTGGCGAGGGAAACAAGTCAGAAACGCCAATGAACGAGCTACAGGGTTCATCTAGAAATACGCTCAGAATTTTGATCGAAGAATATCAAAGACCTCCAATTGGCACCTGCTACAATTGTAGAAGAAAGGGCCATCACTATGCAGATTGCCCAGAAGAAACAGAAAAATTCTGCAGACTCTGTGGTTTTAAAAATACTTTAACCAAAATATGCCCGTGGTGTGCAAAAAACGTCGAGGGTTCAGCCTAGAGGGGGTGGCTGAAAATGAAAATCAAAATCCTCCTGAAATGCAAATTTTGTTGAAAGAAAATGGATTAGAACAAATTACAAATAACGATTATGACACCGAATATGATGAGCAAGTAGAAGAATTATTAATCGCCGTTAATGGAGACGCAAGGCCGTTCGTAGAAGTGAATGTTTTGGGAGTCAGCTTGATTGGTTTGCTTGATAGTGGGGCGCAAAAAAGCGTGTTAGGTAAAGATTCCGAAAAGCTCATAAAGCATTTGAAATTGAAGGTTTTTCCAAGCAACGTTGCTCTGAAGGTAGCTTCTGGAGAATCATTAGAAATAGTAGGGTACGTGAACCTGCCAATAACATTTAATCAAGAAACCCATATCATTCCAACTTTGGTCGCTCCCAAACTTAAACGAAGTTTGATTCTAGGATACGAGGACTTTTGGAAAGCTTTTAAAGTTATTCCGACATTACAGGATAACCGCGAGTTGGCAGAACTTAGTTCTTTGGAAAATGAGCTCGAATCTGATCTCACAGCAAACTATCTATCTGAAAAAGAAAAAGAACAATTAGAGGGAGTAAAAAGATTATTTAAAGCTGCTGTTGAAGGGGAAATTTTAGAAACCACTCACTTAATTACCCACAAAATTGAGTTAAAAGAAGAGTATAAAAACTCTCCTCCGATTAGGTTGAATCCCTATCCTACTTCTCCGAAAATGCAAGCCAAAATAAACCAAGAATTAGACAACATGTTGGCTCAAGATGTCATAGAACCGAGTAAGAGTGACTGGGCTTTGGCCACGGTGGCGGTGTTGAAACCGTCAGGGGAGGTGCGGCTGTGCTTAGATGCACGTCGCTTGAATGAACGAACTAAGCGAGACGCCTATCCTCTCCCACACCAAGACAGAATACTAAGTCGATTAGGATCAAGCAAGTATTTATCGACAATTGACTTGTCGAAAGCATTTCTGCAAATACCGCTTGATCCTAATTCACGTAAGTATACTGCCTTCTCGGTGATGGGAAGGGGGCTATTTCAATTCAAACGGCTTTTCTTTGGGGGAGTAAATAGCGCAGCAGGATTGGTGAGATTGATGGATACTGTGTTAGGGTTCGGTGAGTTAGAACCCAATGTCTTCGTTTATCTCGACGACATTGTGGTTGCTAACGAGACGTTCGAGGAGCATTTAGAAACACTCAGAGAAGTGGCTAGGCGGCTTAGGGAGGCCAATCTTTCGATAAATTTAAAAAAATCGCAGTTTGGAGTTCGTGAGTTAACATACTTGGGATATATTCTAACGAGTGAAGGTCTCAAACCCAACCCCGAAAGAATAGAACCGATTGTTAACTACGAACGTCCAACGTCGATTCGATCTCTAAGGAGATTTTTGGGTATGGCCAACTATTATAGGCGGTTCATACCCAAATTCAGTGAAATGACAGCACCCTTAACAAATCTATTAAAAAAGAAGCCTAAATCAATTAAGTGGACGAGTGAAGCAGAAGTTTCATTCAATCGAATTAAAGAAGCCCTAATAACAGCCCCCGTGTTAGCTAGCCCCAATTTCAACTTACCTTTCCATATCCAGACTGACGCGAGTGATACGGCCGTCGCCGCAATATTGACACAGGACCACCCAGAGGGGGAACGAGTAGTCGCATACTACTCGCAAAAGCTCTCTCCGGCCCAGCAAGCTTATGCAGCGTCGGAGAAAGAGGGCCTCGCCGTGCTTTCGGCCATCGATAAGTTCCGCCCGTATATCGAAGCGACACGATTCGTAGTTACGACCGATGCTTCAGCATTGACGCACATAATGCGGGGTAAATGGCGTTCGTCTTCAAGACTTTGTCGTTGGAGTATTGAACTGCAAAGCTATGATCTGGAAATCCGACATAGACGTGGGAGGGACAACATCATTCCAGATGCTTTATCTCGGGCCATTGAGTTCATTGATGTTGTAACAGATTCCTGGTATCAGAAGTTGTATCAATCGGTTCTGTCCTCGCCGGACGAGCACATTGACTACAAAATAGAAAATAACAAGTTATTTAAATTCATTCCAACCCAGACTGAGACACTCGATTATAGGTTTGAGTGGAAGATTTGTTTGCCAGCAAGTTTGCGTGAAGAGGTTGTTCAAAATGAACATGAAAATTCTTTTCATATAGGCTGTGAAAAACTGCTAAATAAACTAAAAATTAAATACTTTTGGCCTAACATGCGAAAAACAGTTAAATCAATTGTAGGAAAGTGCACAACATGCAAAGAATGCAAACCGTCATACACATCCCAGCACCCACCGATGGGCAATCAAAGATTGACAACAAAGCCATTTCAAATATTGGCAATAGATTTCATCCAGTCTCTGCCACGCAGCAAGAAAGGAAACTCTCACCTGCTGGTACTTTTGGACCTATACTCAAAATGGACTTTGTTGTTCCCTGTCAAGAAAATTCAAACCGATTTAGCAATTAAGATTTTAGAAGAATCGTGGTTTCGCCGCTATTCGGTCCCTGAATTCTTGATCAGTGACAACGCAAGTACATTTTTGAGTAAAAAGTTTCAAGAGTTTCTTTCGAGCTACGGGGTAGAGCATTGGACGAACGCACGTCACCACAGCCAAGCCAACCCTGTGGAAAGGCTCAACAGGAGCATAAATGAATGCATACGCACTTATGTTAAAACAGATCAGAGAAATTGGGATACGAAGATCTCACAAGTTGAGCATGTTATCAACACAACCATCCACTCGTCGACCGGTTTCGCCCCTTACAATGTTTTGTTCGGGCACGAAATGATAGAGCGAGGTGACGATCATAAGGTTGATCGGATCACTGTCGTTCCGGGAGATAAGGACAGAATAGAAAAGAAGATTGAAATAGATCAGGCGATTCGGGAAATAGTCGTGAAAAATTTATGAAAAGCCCACGAAAAGAGCGCACGAAGCTACAATTTGAGATCCAATAGCAAAGCCCCAACATATGAGATAGGTCAGGAGGTATATAAGAAAAGTTTTGCCCAATCGTCAGCAGCGGATTCGTTCACTGCGAAATTAGGCCCAAGTTATGTTGCATGCAAAATAATCGCCAAACGGGGAACAAATTCGTACGAATTGGTTGATAAATTTGGGAAAAACATCGGAGTGTTTTCCGCGATGGATTTGAAACCCGGAGTGATCGCGAATCAATAAATTTCCAATTATCTAGTAAACAAATTAAATAAATATTTATAAGGTTTAGGTTAATTAGGTAGTGAAACAAATTCAATAAATTATATAGTTTCAATAAATTGTCGGAGTCATAGAAAAACTGTCATAAAAATAGTCAATGTCCAAGTATTTGTGAGTCAGATAAAGTCCAGAAGTGCTGTCTCTAGTCGTTCGTCAAGGTCATGTCAAACAATAGTCAAATTAAGTCCTTTGTCTCACTGGTTTTAAGCTGTGATAGCCTATGATGAAATCAAACCGATCAATGGCAACAAAACTGATCCATGCAAGCATTTCACATAGTGCGAAGTAGGTATTTTAGACTAGTCGATCCTACGTTACACTTTAGCCAATCTTAACAAATTAAATAGTAAATTCCCATCAAATTAAATGAATTTCCAACAATTCAAATTATTCTGAGAGAATCTTCAAATTCCACGCACCATATACACATGAAACTCCGTATTCCATAAATTAAACCGATCGATAACGCGAACAAATCACTAATGAGGAGCTACTTTATCTGATACAACTCGCAGAAAGCAAAATAGCAAAGAGAAGGCAAAAGTCTCCAACTCAAAGCTCACGCTGTTTTGAGATCCTCGGAGCAGATAGACCCTTTGTTCAAAAGCCTAGCCAAAGGTAATGAGGTCAATAATTGACCTATCGTTAATGTAATGATATGATCCAGTTATAGAATTGACATGAAAATGATCTATTTTGTGATTTCCGAAGCAATAAAAAAAAAAAATTAAATAAAATAAAATTGCCCCTCAAACCTGGGTAGCATGAACATGATCGAGTATGAAAATTTAATAAAATTCGACTTCATCGAATTTTATTTGGGAGGGATATGGGGTAGTGTTACCGGTTGAGCGTCTTGCCCTACATCACCACATTAAGAACACTCAGGAAAAGCGGAGGTGGGTGTGAACGCACTCCACTGAAGCTTAGCTAATTCCTGAATGTAGGCAATAATGAAGTCATCTAGTTCGATATATAATAAAGTATCGACTTGCGTTGTTTTAGTCTTTATTCGTCATTGTATGTTTAATGTAGTTAAATTTAATTCAATATAGGATTTAATAAAAAGAAATAAATAAAAAGAATACAGAAGAAACAGTTAGCGAGGGACTCCCAACGGTCAAGTCAAATTTAAAACACAACACAAATAACAGACTCACAGCAATACCATACGAGACGAGAAACAATTTAAAAAGGCCTTTTTACTAGTAAAAGGTTGGGCGCATACAAAAAGCGGAAAAGGATCATGAAAAACCTAACATGAGGGTCCGAAGGCCAACTAAACAATCAGAGGGGTTCTTTCCACTCCAGACCGTTGACCGATACACGTCGCGATATTAAGTGCAATTGTGCAACAAGTGCAACGTGGTCAGTGAAGGCACCATTATCCACACAGGTTGCCTTAGTGGAAAGGAAAATATTCCACTAGTATTTGGTCGAAAATCAGGTACCTCTAAACAAAGGTTAACTCCCTACATTCGCTAACCTGACCCAATTGTCGCAGGACCCATTTTACTCCTTTTGCTGGAAGCCAGAGCGAAATGAGGTAAGGCCAGGCTGTCTGAGGTGCAGCTTCCACTAGGAAGCACCAAGGATTGGTTGGTCCGCCACACCGAGCAACCAGCTTTGTTCCAAACCACCCAGCCGAACGTTATTCCAGTCGACCGTAGGTGAAACTCACCGCAGGTTGAGCCCGCGGCAGGTGCGACTATCCGTGGACCTAACATCCTAAGCCATCTAAAAGTGAGCATCCTAGCCGGCCAAGTCAAACCATCTGGTCATTCGCCTATATGACCATCATACCTCCAATCGCCAACCACTTGTTCAGCAACCGAAGGTATCAGGCCAAACAACCCGTTCGTAGTCGCCAGATTGCCCATCTTCAATTCAGCATCCCACGAAATCAGGCCTAAGCTCGTCGTAGCAGCGTTCCAGCGTCAGCCGGCTTACACACCACACCATACACTGACACAGGTTTGTAACAATATACATTAACTAAATTAGAAGACCGGTGTTTTTCTGCTGTCCAGTGAAAGTCCCTGTTTTGCCCAAGACCGCCCTCGAAGGCCTCCGTTGCCGTCGAGAGCCAGTCAAGTCGCCTAAAAAGAGGCCGATGTAGTGCCCACCCCGGATCAGTTCTCGTGGCTTTAGACCAAGAACTGGGGGGATTGCTCGTTGGTCAAGGTCCCTCCGACTTAGACAGTATTACAGCGGCAACCATTGCATTGGCGGACTTCGCAGACCCTGTTGATGTAGGATGGGAAACATCTGAGTCGTAGCGTCCCGAATGTGCGCCTTGACAGGCGCGAGTCCAGGACAAGCTGCTCTCGATCTGGCACACAACGGGCTGAAAAAGCCGCGGCCAAAAAGCCTAGGGTTGCCAGCCAAAGGGATACAAGTAGACCAGACAACGGTCGGAGTAGACTAACCACATCGACGGGGGGCTGTCGAGTAGAGTGTGCTCGACCCAACGGTTTGAAGCTACAAAGATAAGGGAACATCTTCTGCGTTGTGGATGCCGTAGGTACGCCGCGTTCGTGCGTAGGATGCTCCACTCCAGCCTCGGGGAGTATCTACATATATAGTGTGGTTCTCAACGATCGGAGTTGCGGGTATAAGACTTTACCTTCATCGCAGGGAATATAGTTGAGAAAGGGTTATTCCATGTTCGGGGAATACGGGTAGAGTGGCTCTCGACGCCGGATGAGCCATTTGAGTAGGATGTACGTCTTTGACGGGAATCATCCGAGTAGTTGCGTTAAGTCGCGCGCGTGTGTTGTGACAGGCGCGAGGATAAGCTGCTCTTAATCGACACACGACGGGCATAGTGGTGGCAAACCCCGAATCAGAAGAGGTCGGGCTTCAAGTGGTTGGAGGGGAGGTCAGGCCTCGAGTCTTCAGGAAGAGAGGTTTGTGTGGCCAATCCCGAACCTTTACGATAACAGGTCGAGTCTCGGGTCGCAAGAGGAGAAATCATGCCTCAAAAAGAGGAGGGGTATAAGTGATTACCTCGGGTCATTACGAGGAGAGATTGGGCCTTAAGTCGTACAGAGGAGAGGTATGTGTACGTCAACCTCGAATCGATGCGACGAGGGGTCGGATCTCGAGTCGCGGCAAGGAGAGATTTATGTGGGAATCTCGAGTCATTACGAGGAGATGTCGGTTCTCAAGTCGTTAGAGGAGAGTTCATACTTTTAGTCGTAAGGATGAGAGGTATTGCTGAAAGTGCTCTCGTCTATAAGTATTGCCTTGGAGCGCACTAGCGCGAATAGACCTCCCACTATTGAAGGATAGTATGTTAAAAAGTTCGAGGTGGGAATAAGGTCTGCGGCTCCAAGTGGAGTTTAGGGAGTAGGAGGTTTACACGGAGTTCATCACGAGTCTTCCCATTGTACCCATGGACCCAGAGTAGCAAACTGGGGGACGCAGTGGCTCACCGTGCCTTGGAATATAATCCGTAAACCGGGATATACCACTTGTGGTTACCATCTAAAAAAAACCCCGCTGTGTTCAATGTTAGAAAGTTCAAGGGCGGGCAATAACGTCAAAAGCTTGGTTTAGGGTACAACGACCTGAGGCAAAAGCAATCACTTCACGAAAAACCTACAGACACACCAGAATATATCCGTAGTGCTTATTGTAGTGCAGCTATCGACTGTGAAGTAAACTGTTTGTGGTTGAAGTGTAATTACGGCCAGGTAAGAAGTGATCGCCCTCCACGAAATCGAAAAATTACAAAACAGCACCCTCTGGAATGCCATTTAACGCAAAAATTCTTCACCCATATTGTATCACAGTACCCCTTGTTGGCTCAGTGCGCTGGACACGTGAACCGTCGCGGAAAGCTTAGAGTTACTTACCGATCTTCACCAGAAGTGGAACGACGTTACGGTAATACAGTCCGACTTCACGGACACACGCAAGTGTGCCGCATCGGCATAGCCGACTGGCGTGTGAAGGTCCCCAAGGAAGCCAATCGTGGTCTATGTGGTTTATCTATAGATGGGGTCAACTAAAAACTTTAGTGTTAGTTAGTTGTATCCATACAGTTGTTTATGAACGATTGTGACGTAACATGACGCCTTTGCGGCGGCAAACGTTCAACGCATCAATGAAACCGTAGCAACGTCCTCGAATGTTTGTTATTTACGTTACCATGATAGCATGCTACTAAATTTTCGAGATGCCGTCGTGTTGCGAATGCATAATAATTCTCGATGCGGTTAAGATTTGAGTTGTCAAATTCATTTTTCGAGTTCTCGAAGTAGTTAGACAGATTCAGTTGCAAAATAACTTGTTTGCTCCCAAAATTTGGTACAAATCATTAGCAGATTATCAAATCGTTATTGCAAGGAAGGATATAGAAAACATGATTTAATTTTGAGCAAACTCTGATTATAACTTCCGCTCGATGCGCGAGCTCGATGGTATGATGTCACGGTGTACAATATAATAAGGCGATATCTTCCCGATTACGTCGTCATTACTATCCATCTAGTGATCCTAGGTGTATGCAGCATTATCTTACGCGCGCAAAACTTTTTGCCTGGCTCGCTATTCGAAGATAGTAATGACATCACTTGTTTACAATGAAACGAGTTGTTTACTCGTGTTAGTAGCCTACCTTGTCTATTTATACCGTGGTATGATGTATCTACATATGAAAACTGTCGTCGCAAGGTGACTTCATCGTCGAAACGCCCTTGAACATTTGTGACGTTGCAATCAAATCATTGAAAAAAACTGATTCCCACACTCGTGCAACGTTAGTCTTGTCCTCGCCTATTGATAAACCACATAGTATTAGAGTGGGAGTAAACCAAACGCCATTGAAGTGGGAATTGAAGCCATATATATTGCCGACAAGCCAAATAAAAGTGGGAATTTCGTCTGAGCTAACCTGGTGTTTGTATTGTGTGTGTTCATGTAAGTATGTTTTGGAAGAACGAGTCAATCAGGTGGGCTAGTTTACTTACTGGTATTTTGGCATCCATTGATGTATTGGTGAAGTACCAAAACCCGTTGGTAACCCAAAACTGTAATTCTATTATTCATTCAGTTTTATCAAAGCAATTTTAGGTAAGGAAATAAAAAAGAAAGTTCCCAAGCAACCAAAAGTCCCATTAAAAAGGGTACAAAAACGGTCACTCAGCCCCATCATTGATATGAAGTACGTTCTATGCAGCTCAAAATTTAAATTCCTAATTGATACTTCCAAGTTCCAAAACAAGTCTTCTTCTTTACAGCTTCCAGCGGCCTCTTAATTCGGCTTCCAAAAAATCGAAAAATGAGCAAAAAATCTCTCTCTCTATCTCAACTGAACCCTTGGCTTCCGTTCATATCACCTTCTCTTGATTGTTTACTGTGTTCTGTACCGGTGCCGCCATGATGCCACGCGCCGGATTCCAAACTCGACAAATTGCTCAATTGCTTCTTTCCTACATTTGATACATATATCCCATCAGAATAGTCACTCAATTACTAAATTACTAATTGAAAAAAAAACTTGCCCGGCTTGGGGATCGAAACCCGACCTTCGTGGTGAGAATCGAACATGCTACCACAAGACCACGCCTAGATGTTGTTCTAACTGAAACTAAAACTCGAAGTGGTGATTTGATTTTGAAAACACATCAATGTACTATTTGTGACTTACCAAATCCCGTTTTGAGCACTTTTGTGTCCTTTATATGACTTACCAAATCCCGTATTGAGCACTTTTGTGCCCTTTATGCGACTTAAGTCCCGTATAAAGTACGTATAGATCACTTTTGAAACTTTCAAGTTCGTTAATGAGTACATATAGTTCACTCATGGGAATTGGGCAAACAAGTCACGTACAACGTACATATTAATCACTTTTGCAACTTTCAAGTTCATTAATGAGTACATAAAGTTCACTAAAGGGAATAAGGCAGTTGATTCTCTTTGTCAGCCAATATGTAACTTTCAATGCCTTCATTCAAGTAAATATGTGACTTTTGGTTGCTTGGGTTGTGTATTATAGAATAGTTTCAAAATCCTGGATCCCATAGGTTTTTGCAAAATTTCTTATATAGCAATTAAGTTCGTCCCTGTACCTTCAATAAAATTGACAGAATATTTTTCATCACTTTTGATCACACACACATATAGGATCTCAGTGAAACTTCATGTTTCTTTGAAGAGATCTTAATTCTACTAAAGACTAAAGCGTACATCTTTGAAGGGTTTAATGGCTATCATCGTACTGATGCTAACACTACCAGCCCACAGAAAGATTACTATGTGTGCCGTGACCGAGACTCGATCTCATGACCTCTGGCTTGGAAGACTTGATCGCTATCCTCTAGGCCACGGTCGGCGGCTATAACTTTGTATTTGGCATAGAATAATCTTTACAGATAGGAAAAATGCATCTGAAGATATGAATGTACTTTTATAAAAACACCACAAAATAGGTGGCCCAAGATACCCCACAATATATGACCTATAATTCTCCAAAAGCTATGATTTGGAAGTTGGTTGCGTTGCGTTTGAGTTCCTGATTGCTTTTTCATACAAAAATCTGTTCCCATGTGAAAGAGCTAGACAAATTGAGGACCTTGAGCATATGAGCATTTTTTTTGTTAAGAAAATTAGAATTCCCACCGATGCAATTGGGGGGTGTTTGATGAATAATGTAAGTAAATTTTTGTTTAAACTTGTTGAGTAAAAGAAGCATATGATGCGTACACAAGTAAACATTAATGTTTACGCAGAGGGACGATGATATCAGCTGGATTGAGATTTTTATCTCAAAACACATCAGTGAAGGGGAGGGGGGTTGTTCCATGGTCCACAATACCCCACTCTCCCCTTTTAAATACGTGTTTCACAAATAACATTAATTAACAATTTTATGTCAAGTTTTCTATATTTTTAATTGTTTCTCATCTACGTTAAACTTATACACACATAGGTTAGGCTTTTTAACTGATTTTAATGCGGTTCGCACACCTCAACGAGTTGGAAATATCTAAGGTATCAGGTCTCAACTATCATATCTCAGGTCTCAGGTTTGATGTCTGATTGTAGCTGATTTCAGTTTTAATTTCAATACAACAATAAAATCAAAAGGAATAATGAAGATAGTTTAGAGCATCAGAGATATAAATTATATTCGTTAGGTCCAGTTAATGAATTGTTGAACTGATTTAACTCCATCGACAAGTCCGACTGAGAGATGCAGTCTAGTATGCTGTATGCTGGAAAGTCAAAATTATGTGAGCTTCCCAAAGCATAATCTTGCAGCAGGGCCCGCGTTATTGTTGGAGAGTTGGTACTTTGAAGAAAAATGTGACTTGCCATTGCCGTGAAGCTGTTTGGTTCCAGGCAACGAATTCAGACGAACAGACAACATCATTCGAAGAACGACAACGGCGAAATTCCACGTTTGCGGCATACGCCAACCCTTATTTTGTTTGCCCGCAAGCTTTTGCTACATTTGGTATCTTCCCCTAAAATGGGGTATCTGCAACGTTTGCTGGCCCAAGTTTTGATCTTGAAGCTTTAAATTTATCCGATTCTGTGATCAAAATTTTTCAAATTAAAAAAATTAGAATTCGTTAGAAAAGTAAAAGCTGGAAGCATTTTGACGCAGCCTCATGTGCCAACGATATTCCGGAAAAGGGAGGGAAAAGCTTCAACGACGAGCAGTCAGCTCCAACCATATGTTACGGATGTTGTTTCCTGCAACGAGCACCGTCTGAAATGCAGCTTCCGTTTTGAATTTCATGAGGTGTAAAATAACTTTTGCGCCCGTCTTTGCCGGAATCGTTCGATCCGATGGAAGGAGTACGGTAAAGAGTGTTTTTACGAAATGTTTGCACACTAGAGAACAGACTCATCCAAAGTTTTTCCCTCAAGGTGATGGCTGCCGCAGAGTCTGCATGCAGTCAGAGTTGCTTCAGCTCTGTATTTGGATGCGAATTTTGTGTAAAATTTTCTCCCCATTCCTGTCTTTTATGCGATCAGATTTTGCCGGGGAGATGCTATTGCATTAGAACGATTTTTAATTTGCGCGGTAAGAAAAGTTGGGGAACGCAATTTTGCCGCAGCACTCAGCTGCAGATGGATCACACTGATTGACGCAGAACATGTTTGAGAAAGAGTTATACTTTTTACAGGTTGTAATTCAATTCCCCCACAATCTGGCACAATGTGAGAGGATTAATTGCACGATAAAAGTGAGAAAATTATACTTTTTTGCTACTTTACACTCAAAAATTTGTTTTTCGTGGCGAAGTTTGGTCCATCGCCTATTGTAGTAATACAAAATCAAAATATACTAAAAATGAGCATTCCTTTTGTGTGATATAACATTCTAGTATGTTGTATCACATCGAAGTAGCCACTGTTTACTTGATGACAGTTTCAATTTTTTAACGATACGAAAAGTCAAAACTGTTTTAACAGCTCAGAAAGAGTTGTTTTACTTGTAAGTTCTGTAAAATTACACAGAAAACCTTAGCAAACCTGATTCTGTATGATTTATTGGTTATTTTTCTTTTTAAGGAAACATGAAAAATAAAAATTTGAATATTTCGATTAACAACTGGATCACTGGGTAAGATCATAGATTTTTCAAAATTCAACGCTCATTACATCAAAATAATGTAGAATTTGATAGAAATTTCTCTTGTGATATTACATTGTTTTATCAGATTTTACAAGACCATTTTTGCTGTGTAAATTAGGCTTCATAATTTGTGCAAACAATTATTTTTAGTACCTAAATGTGTGCGCAAAAATGATCTTTATTATCGTCATTTTTTTTTAACTCAAACACCAGAAGATCGTGATGACTCAATGAAGGTCAAGATGGGTTATGTGAACGTTCTAAAACATATTCTGTAATTTTTCGATGAAAAATTTGGTCTGCCTTACAATTTTTTATCGTGACATGGCAATAACTTCAAGCAATTATCTAATTTTGCAAAAAAAAAAAAATTTAATCCCCCAAAAGATCCTAAATTGCGGTCCAACACGCCAGAATTCATTGAATCAAAGCAATCGAAGGATTCCTTTTAATTCAACCACGGTAAATGAAAAGTTCATATACTGGTATTTCGATAGCAACTTACTACCTTCTTCAGTGAGCTTGCTATCGAAATACGGGTACATGAACTTTTCATTTACCGTGGTTTAATTAAAAGGAATCTTTCAATTGCTTTGATTCAGTTGAATCATTCAACCAAGTAGGCTCACAACACTACAGAGCCAGAGCAGTGAGACAGAAAAAGCTTTCTGAAAAACTGAAAAATATAATAACGTCACATACTGCATTTGGCTCCGTAAGTTTGATAATTTCGTTCCATTTGCTTGATTAGTTTTCCAGCTATGCTCAAAATCATATGAAAACCTTTTTATCTTCCCAGTGGTGGAAAAAGAAAGGGCCCCTTATCCCTTCTTTTCTACCCACAAAAAAAAACTGTGGGGTCTCAAATAATCATAGAAACATTTCTTGTATTCAAATAACCTCTCATGCCGAATTTGGATCCATTTACTAGGTCAGTTCTTAGTATTTTCAAAGGAACCCGTTCCAGGGGGATGAGCCCCATGAGAAGAAGTATGGATTTTAAATATTCAAAGAAACATTTGCCTGATCGGTTTTCGAGTTATTCAAGCATTGATCTTGGCAAATCTAATGTTTTGAATTCGTCTTGGTACATCTTCGTACCTGAAAATGATCACATTATCAAAGATGATGGGATATATTAGAGAAACATGAGCTATCAAAGAAAAAAAAAGAACATAAGCCATAAATATAATAAATTTCTCGAAAAAGAGGCAACGGCTCACTGGCAGGGACATGAACCCGCAATTTCCGCTTCAGTGCAACGACGCGTTAGCCAATTACCCCACAATGAACGTGACGAAACAGGCTAAGAAACAAATTAATTTACAACCTATTTATGAGGTAAGAGAAATCATTTCATGTTAGTTTTCACTCGTTTCCAGAAGTATTGTCCATGGCCGTCCCCTACGAACCAAGGTGGGTATATATTCAAGAGGTGTTCCCGAATAACGAATTCCCGATTCAGCCATTTTGGCTATGTAGGCTATGCAACTATGCGGAACTCATGAAGTTTGTTCACCAACAAACCACAGAAAAGCTGAGCAAAAAATAAACAAACTCATTGAGAGCCCCGCTCACTCCTCGCCTACTTACTGTGAAAGTCGGAGAACCTAGTGTATCTAAGAACCTTGCTACGAACTACTTTACCAAAGTTGTCACTAATGGCACAAACCGTAGCGAAATGACTCAAATCAATGACGTATACTTTTACTGAGGTGGCGCAAGAAAACGCACACTATGGGACGTCGGAGAGAAGAATGAATAATAATCCTAGACAAAACGCGTCGCGAAAATTATCGGTAGTGACGGTCGATAGACAATATTTGTTATGGTAACTATTAGAGATGTACCAAACCGAATCGGCGAACGACCGAATACCGAATATTGACCTTTTCAACTATTCGGTCAAACGAATATTCGGCCGAATATTCGGCCGAATATTCGGTCGAATACTCGGTCGAATATTCTATTTAGTTTCAAATGAAAAAACTAAAGCGATTATTTCAATGCTTTCAATTTCTTCCATATTAATGTCCCTCACGTTATTATTCGATTAATTACAACCAGATGATATTATCGGATAATATAAGATATTATCCGGATTATAAGATATTTTTTAAGTAGGGGTCTTTCTGATTTTTAAAATGTCTCCATTAACTGAAAAGACATCAGATGACTAATCACTTCTAGGGCGATCACCAAAGAGATTGAATTCAAGTGAAATCTGGGATCAATCATGTCGAAACAAGTGCCAAGCTTTTTGAAATAGTTTCTTTGATATTGAATTAGATGAAGGTCGAATTTGAGTAAGATATCTTCAAAATAGTTTTTGACAAGATAGATGATCTTTAACCTTAAGCATTCTATACTTTCAACCACACGTATTCGCACGGTCAGACATTCAGAACATTTAAAAATAAATAAAAAAGGGGAAAATTTAAGTATATTTTGAAATTTTTGAAAAATAGCTATTGAACACGAAATCAAAAAAAAAATTAAAGAGGAATTTCAGTTTTTTATTTGATTTAGCAAATAATCTTATTAAACTCGAGCAAAACTCGGGAAGTTTTAAACAATATTCCACATCTCGACCAGATTTGATTTATCTGGATTTTTTACTGGAATCATGGGCAAGTCTGAATATATCCAGAAAATCTGGAACAAACTATAATCAAAGTATATAGCGAAACCGTTCAGCATTCTCCTGTACGATCTACAGTGAAAGATACGCGGATACACCTTAGATGATTTGCTGTAACCATAAGTTTTTAATGATTGTGTAGCTTTTACAACATTTCTTTTGGATATTTTATAAATTATAAAAAATTATTTTAAAATTTACAAGTCTTTAGTAGATATTCGGCCGAATACTTAGCTCAACTATTCGGTGAGCCGAATATTCGGCTTAACGGTTTTTTGGCGGTATTCGGCGCCGAATATTCGGCCGACCGAATATTCGGTACATCTCTAGTAACTATGTTAACGAAGAATAAACTATACTACCAACCTGTATACACATCTCAGGTGGCGATGAAAATCCCGTGCTAAGTGTTAGTAAAAGTTTTTTTTTGTAAACATTGAAACCATGACAATTCGTGACGTCAGTTGCATTTCCAAACAAACAATCAACAGCGAAAACTATAGAGAAAACAATCATTGCCAACTGCTGTTTACGATTCTCGTCTAGGATACATAAACATCCTGGCAAGTGACGTAGGCTTTGTTTACCTTTTTACTTCTTGAATAACGAGTTCTGTATTAGTGTGCGTGTTTCTTCATCACCTTCTTTCCGGCTTTGTTATTCTTCGAAATTTATTTTTCCACGCGTTATTTTGGAGCTGCAAACATAAAATTCTTTAAATATAATAATGTATAGTGAACGTGATTGTATTTTAGTTAAAAATTCGTTGTTAAACTCTAAGATAACAAGGTATTGCAGTGAAAAGTGTAATTTTTATCAGTTGTTGTGTGAAGATGTGAACTGTAAGTGGGATTGCAAAAGATTCGGTTTACTAATTTCTAATAATAAGTAGGTATTTCTATTAATCTGGAGATAATAAGCTACAAAAAGTGATCAACGCGAGTGAGAAAGGTTGAAGGGTCGATGAGTATGTCGGTCAAGTATTTTTCGAAAAAAAATCTCATGCGGAAACCATATTTGGCAAATTTTGTTTGTTAACATATGAGAAGGAACTAATAGCTGTGTTAATAGAACCGAACACTAAGTTGAACGTTTGAGTCCTGATGCTTAGCCTAAATTCAACAAGCCTAAGGCCACAGGTTAACGGTGAATATTCGTGAAAACGTCGGTGAAAAGGGCGCTTCTCTGCAATGGTGATGGAACCTTCGCAGAATTACAATGATTGCTACGATTTCCAGCAAATTCCTTGAAGAAGAACAACAGAAGTTTCGGTGTTCGTAGCTCGGATAAATCATGCAGCTAAGTCCTTGTTTTGAATTATTTTTGTTTTAATAAATCTTGACTGATTGCATAATGTAGATTACATAACATAGATATGTAGTATTTTATAAAATTATATTTTATTTATTTAATTATGATAACCATTCATATATGCAAACTATTTAATCGGCAGGGTGAATGGTTGAAAACGTGTAAGTTGGTCATAATGAATTAAAATATTAAATTTTCACCACAAAATCTTTCTAAAAGTAAATTTTGAATGGTTTTGTGGCTGTTATTACTAATTAGGATTCTCTTTTCTTTAATTTTTATTTTCAAGAGCGAGTAACGGCGCTATAACCAAGGTCTTTGACCAGAAATGATGGCGCATAGAAGTTCAAAACTTGCGAAAGTTTAGAAGTGAATTTAAACCATAAAACATTTCATTCAAATTCAATCAATCCATTTGCTATAGTTTTAAAGTTTCATGCTGAAATACCTAATCCCCAGCCACAGAAGAAGGAAATTCACAGGACCATCGTCAAGGAGTACCATAAATTTTAGCATATGTGCTCCCAACGTTGGTATTTTTAATTGTATATTCATAATCACAGGAACGTATGGTACTGTTGTCCACGTTTCTTCCTCCCTGTGTTCCAGTTGTCTCTGCGTCTAATACTGCACAGTGGGCCCGGCCGAGTAGAGATGGGTAGTAAATGTACTTTTACTACTCACCGGGATGCTGACAAGTTCTAGCTGTGTATGTATCATAAGCATAAGCATAAGCATAAGCATAAGCATAAGCAAGTGTTTCTTCATCACCTTCTTTCCACCACATTGCTATACTATTACCTTTGCAACGTTTTCTTCTCATCACCTCTCTTCCCACCACATTGGACTCACATCACTTGCACAGATCTTGTGAGTACGGGTTTTTGAATAGTAAAAATTATTCGAAGCTTTCCATTAAATTTTTTTTGACAAACCAGAATTAAACGTTTGTTTAAAAAAATTTAAAAAAAACTCTGAGACCGGGCAGCAAAATTCAAATTTTCTCAAAATACCAAAATATTTTGGTTTTTGAATCCTTATCGTTTCCTGACTATTTGAGGGTGCTATAGAGATGAAAAAAAAAAATTAAAGTTTTAAGTTGAAATCATGTTTCATTTTGAATATTTTCTGTCCGGTCATAGACAACAATCTGGTGCCTGGTCATAGACAAATCGCAATTTTTTTAAATGTTTCCTAATATTTCGTTTAAACTTCCGTTTAGTTATCTTATATCAACTGTAGTCTAAAGATAACCTACCAATGATGACGTTTTTTGTGCAATTCGAATTTTTCAAGTTAAACATTCTGTTCACAATACATATCTAGCGCAACATTTCATAAGGGTGAAACTAGCAGTTAGTTCAAAACGAGAAAAACGCGTTTGAAATTCCAGAACATTTTATCAAATCCTATTTAAAAAATCGACCACTTTTTGTCTAACAAAACAAAAAAATGCATTATATTCACTTATTGCTCGTTGGCTATGAAGAACTTAAACTTTTTTCACTTAATTTCGGAGATTTTTGAGTTTTGCCCTTTTTTGTTTTCGATTCTAGTTACGCCTTTAAGTTTCGCACAATTGATCGGCCGTTTTTGTTTTGGTTTGAAGTTTCGTCCTTTGGTCCTACACGCAAAAACTAATTAGGCTGTTTTGTCACACACGGTCAACTCAGTTGTGCCTATTGGCCCTACACGAATAGAAAATTAGCCCTATTTAAAATAAGCGTAACTTTACGTTCCAACGAAAATGCATCAACAGGAAGTTTCGCCCAATTTAATTTTTATCAATTTTCTAGAAGTTTCAAGTGATTTTAAGATGAAACCGCGTTTATTGGGAAAATTTCAACTGCATTCATCCGGGATGACCGGGACTACCAAACAAAAACTTTCGATACCTTTTATTGGTTTGCCTTGACAAATTGGATTACCATATTCCTAACACCATATCAGGCTGCTATTCACCCTTTTTTCATGGTGTCAAAACATGGTGACTAGTGAATGTAGTCTTATTGTGGACGTTTCGGCTTCTCAGTCAAAATATTGATTAAAAACAGTACATTTTCTTAACATCCTACGTTTCTTGACCATCATTAGAGCAATTCTAAAAGATTTATAGTGCATTTTAATACTATCTGTTTTACATTTCAAAAAGTGTTCGACTTACGGAGTATTTACTGTTTTTGTCTATTAAATTTCTTATGGCTGATTTTATGTTGGATTTTTAATTTGTTTTTCACTAGGATCGAAGCAACCCGTAGGAGTGTCAAGATGTGAAAAATTGGCTCTTCCAAAAACTGTTAAAGTTTTCGAACAAAATGAAAATTCTTAAAGTTTCGGTTTAGTTGGTTAGGTTCAACGGGGAATGAAGCCGGATTTTCTGTGATTTGGCAGATGGACTTGTGCTGCTCAGTTTCCCGGTTCCCTGATCAGGCGCCTTGGACCTCCAGACTAAAGACTGCACTAGAAATGAAGAAAGTTTGGATGCAGGGATTTAAAATTTCTTGGGCCGGGAGTCAAAGCTAAGTACCATTTTTTTATCATTACATTGCATCAAATTAATTGCATTCTAACGGAAAGGCCGTAAAAAAGGTTTTCATGTCGAAGCATTCGTAAATCGCTTATTTTTAACCCTTAAATGCATAGTGTTGTTTTTAAACAACACTAAACAAAATCCAAATATCTCAAAAACGTGTGGATTATTTTCAGTAATGTATTCACAAAAAATATTCTAAAGATTAAAAGAAAATAGCCCATGGTATTTTTATAACGATATTTCAATGTATGTGTTAGATATCGAACAAAGTATGCGGAAAAATTGCGAAAATCAAATTTATTTATTTTTTTGAAAAAAGTAGTTTTAGGAAAATCACTGTTATTTCTTCAGATTTGCAAATTCTAACAAATTTTTTAATCTCAATCAATCACAAACACCTTCCTGCATACAGTTTACAAGGTTTTGAAAAAAATAGCAAAACCATGTTGCAATGAACTAAGAATTTCGAAAATCATTTTTCAACTTGTATGGTTCATAACTTTTATAATACTCAAAATAACGACTTCATACCTTTTGAGTTGTGTTATTCGAATTAGAAGGTTATTATTTCACTGAATGAATTCCTGCAATTCTCATTTCAAAAAAGTCATGCATTAAAGGGTTAAGAGAATGTTAAATAACTTTCAAAAACGTTGACATGAAAATCTACTGAGCAATTGTTTGTTATGATTTACGATCAAAAACTTAATCACTTTCATGTTTCTTCAACAAAAAACAAAACAAATAAGGCCACAAATGTCAGACCACTCTCTCCCCCCTCTTCGATTTTTCCGATAATCCAGAATTTCAAGGTATTTTATTGTAAAATATCACTTTTTCGAATATTCAAACAATTGGAAGCAAGAAGTGTAAGTTTCATCTTGATTGTCGTTTTCGAAAATCGTTGAAAAATATCAAATCTATTTTGAAATATTTTTTTCGAAATATCAATTAAGGCTTTGCAGTACTTATTTTAAATTTTTGATTTTGCAATTATGGACTTGAGCTAATGTCATTAACCCATCATCAGGCTTCGGATTCATTTGAGAGCAAACACCCACGGTGCTAAAATCTGCTCTCACTCTTTAAGAGGCGTGAAGGAATGAGAAGGAGCGACCATTTGCCTCGAAGATGTCATGCTTCTATAGAGAGTTCTTTTTACATCTCGCTCCGCTCTTAAAAGATAAATGAGCGCTCTTCGGGAGCGCTCCCTAGGAGGACGCTTTAAGACAAACGTTATGAGCTGGGAATCTGGCTGGTTCGTGTTCGTTTGTTTTGGTTTGCGCCGGCAGTGTCATTTGGAAATGATTTAATATGAATAACGAAAGGTAGGACGTGTCCCCGCTGATTATTTTGTTGAGTAGAGTGGCTCAAATAAGCAGATTGTTGTGTGAAGTTTACATGCAAAATTTAAGTCAAATAGCACAAGAAGGGCCTCTAGTTTGTAAAGAAATTTGAAATATTATCTTCGGGTAGCTATTATTTCATCAATAACCGTCAAACGGGGCATTATGCAACAGCTGGGTTAGATGCTTCATTTGTAAACTTCATCAAGAGGTGTTATTTTTTATTTGAATATAATGTAGTGAAGTTATCATTTAATGATAACAAAATAATGATGACTTATTTACTAACATCGTGAGATAGATTTTTAAATATTTTGATTCTCATAGAAAATTAAAAAAAATTGTTCAAAAGATGTACCTACATTTTTTTTATATTTCTCCAATGCTCTTATAACGTACCTTGCCTATATCAACACTGTTGGTGTGATTTTTTTTTTGGAAAATCAGCATTTTTTTTAAAATAAATATTTGAATAATTCAGTTACCAATCTGGGCAAAAAATTCATCAAAATGCAAATCAAAGATTCCCCTTTTAAATCTTGATTCCATATGCTGTTATGATTGGTTCACTTCACACGTTTGTTAAATTCAAAATATCTATCATAACATGAACTTTTATGATTTAAGCTAGATGATTTTCAACCCCTAAATGTATGCAGCACCTTTATGGTTTTAAAATCATTTTTACAGAAAAATATAACATGAACTTTTATGATTTAAACTAGATAATTTTTTACCCCTAAATGTATGCAGCACCTTTATGGTTTTAAAATCATTTTGGACAGAAAAACATAACATAAACTACATATTATGATTTGAGCTAGATGATTTTTTACCCCTAAATGTATGCAGCACCTTTATAGTTTTAAAATCATTTTTGACAGAAAATTGTAAAATTTTATTCGAACAAAACAAAAACTTACTGCATTTGGTGCTTTATGCGTTATGACATCAGAAATATATCTTAAACTATAAATTTTCAAACGTTTTCATTTGATTTTTTCATTCATTGTTGCCACTTATCTAGACCTGTTTTAGAAAGGTGAAAATCGTATGTTTTTGCAGATTTGAAAATAGCTGGGAAGCAATGATTTTTCTGACTACGTAATTTTGATGTCCCATCAACCTTAAGCCTTGTGATTAAAAAGAAGAATGATTATCTGTGGACGTTAAGTTTTTAAAAGCCATTTAGGTTGATAAGTGTTCAGGATGTGCTTGTTTACAATACTTCTTTCAACACCGGCCGATTTCTTTGTAAAACATATTATCTGAAAGCCTTAACTTCGACAATCGTTTTACATGAACATTGAATGTAAATTAGAGTAATAATGTTAACGTTGTTTAGGTACAAAAATAGTCTAAAATTCGTTTTGCTCACATCGTCGCACAGCCACCCCCAACAGCCAGCCAGCAGCTGTGAGCTACTTGAAGCAATCACATATGTACCTAACTCGAAGCTATTCTGAATCGTCACACGCAAAGTTATTTCTCCCAGGGAGGCCTCCTTGGGAGGAGCGTAGAGCCTCCGAGGGAGCAAAGAGTGACTGGCGCTCCTAGCAATTCTGGCGGTAAGAGAAGCGAGAAAGAGTGGTTTTCGACTGCCAGGAGTTTGGGAGTTCCTCCTCAATGAGTGGTACTGCTCTGCCTCTTATGAGTCGCGCCTCAGGATGCGTCCGAAGCCTGCCCATCATACTATCCACAGAGTAGACGGAAAGATACGAAGGCAAAATAGCTGATCTACAGAAACCGAAATTGAATATTCTATATTCTAATTCTTATTGCTGTGAGTATAATATTGGTAAGTTTCGTAATTTCATAATTTCTTTACAGCATTTAATGTTTCAATATTCAATATTTCCCAAATGACATAAATTCATATTTAGGTCTTTCCATATTCAAAATACTATATGAAGCGTTTGGTAGGGATCTCCACGCTTCATTCCGCCCCTGTATCCTGTATCTTTCGCGGTTTTCATCACATGGTTGGCCTGGCCGTAGTTATATCTGCAATGCATAGCAATATGTAACAGGTAATACGCTGAAAAGAAAAATGAAAGACGCAAGTCTTCCATTTTCCAGGATGCCTACATGTTTTGGCCATGTTGATGTAAGAAGAAGAAGAAGAAGAAGAAGATTTTTAATTTGTTTTTCACTAGGTTTTTCAAATAAACTGTAAAATTGACGATGTTTTTAATATGTCTTTCTCCTAGCTTTCACATCTTGTTGGCTGTATTATTTTTATTATCTGTGGTTTCATAAAGAGCTGGATTCTGCTGTGTTTTTCTGTAGTGATAGTGTGTGTGATATTGGTTTGTTGGAGACAGACATATTAAAACCATCGTACAATTTTACAGTTTATTTTAAAAACCTAGTGAAAACAAATAAAAAATTCAGGTTCAGAAAATCAAACATAAAAGCAGCCATAAGAAATGCAATAGACACAAACAGTACACACTCCGTAAGTCGAACACTTTTTGAAATGTAAAACAGATAATTTTAATATACAATAAATTTTTTTTAGAATTTCCCTGATGATGGCCAAGATCATGGCCGAAACGTAGGATATTAAGAAAATGTACTGTTTTTAAACAATATTTTCACTAAGAAGCCGAAACGTTCACAATAAGGTGTCAAAACATTATTTGGATATTGCGTTTTTGAAAAATCAATGCTTTCCGGCCATAGACAAGTTCTCCCTACGACTTATGTTCTTTCTTTCTTTGATATCTCATGTTTCTCTAATACTTTCCATCACCTTTGAAAATGTTATTTATCATTCGTTTGAGAGGCCTCTCTCTCCTTCCAGTGAGAGGAAGGGGTCTCAAATCTTAATAAGAATGTTTCCCGGCTTCAGCAGCAAACGCCGGTCAAGTTACAAGCAAATCGGTTCAGTATATACAGGCCCTTTTCGTTTTTGATAACTTGCTCGAGAAATTTGTGTTGCCAAAATCGAACGGGCTTTTTCATCAATTTTTTTTACCTATTAATAAAAATAAACCATTGTTATTATTATTATTTCAATTTTTCATCATTTTTTTAATAATTTTCAATTACTTTTTTTTATCATATTTAGGCACATTAAGAACTTTTTGTTAGAATTTGAATGTTTGTGGTTTTATCATTTTTCTTATTTTAGTCATTTTAAATCCTTATTTTAGATATTTTTTGTCTTATCTTTTCTTTTATTTGTATTTGTTCATGAGTTTTTTGAAATTTTTCTGTCATTTTTGACCGCCTACTTTATTTAAAATTTTTTTTTGTTATTGTTGATATATGTCATCAACATGCAAGAAAGTAAAAACGTGTTTATAATGTTTGTTGTGAGTTATACTGGTCCTGTTAAATCAAAAACTGTATGGTAATGTCGTTCCAAAAATCCGGAAGTTGTCAAAATCAAATGATGCCAAAAACGAACGGGGTCTGTACATTGTTTCTTATGGTAAGCTTTAATTTCTATAGTAAGCTTGACAGACTGTCCGAATTTATACGCGTTTGCCCAGATGTTTAAAACATTATATGAGAATGTCAAATGAAAACCTAAAATACTTTTAAAAATCTGCTGATAAGTTTCGAGGAAAAAAAAGTCGCATCATTTATTGTTGCGAATTGTTAATCCCAAGCTGGATTCTTTCGGCCCTTGCCCAAAATTGATGGCCTCGATCAATCACGAAGTAGCCATCAGTGGCGATGTGGAACTCGTTTTACTTAGCCACGCCAGCGATCATCAAGCTCGAAATGTATTCAATATAATTTTATTATTTGAAATAATAAAAAAAAATAATATAAGGAAAACAATGTAAGAGGAGTATTTAGGGTTCAATGATTTAAGGTGGATATGAAGGGTCAAACAAGCTAAGCTAAGCTAATTATTTAGCTTTGTGTTTAAGCGTTAAGCTTTTTGCAAAGATAAATTCGTAATCCAGATTTGTTGAAACCTTTTTCAAAACTCATTGTTAAGGATTTCTCTATACAATTATGTTCTCTCCTTCATATTTATTCTTATATGTTTCCTTGTTATTAAACATGAAATTCCTAAACTTTAAATTAATATAATTGTTCGCATTTCGGGAGAAAATTCCTTACCATTATTCACACAGAAAAATAAATAAATTCTTAACTCAAGGTATAAAGATAGTTTTATTTTTAACATTCTAATAGATGATGGTCAAACTTATCAGAATTTTCAAGATCCTCAAAAACATAAAATTCTAAGAAAATTATAATTCTCATGAAAAGCAAAACATTCAAGATTTTCAAGGTTTTCAAAAATTCCGCTTCTGAATTGTTCGGCAAATTCCAACGGCAACCGTCGCATCATTTATCCGTAATTCGATTTACAAACAACAACAAACGACTCAAAGTAGCATCATTTATCCGTAATATTTATATTTGTAGTTATTTGAAACAAATATAAGTCATGGCTTTTTTTTCGAGATTTTCTTTCCTTGGGCGGTTTGTTTTTCGTCTCCAAGGTCGAGGCGTCGCGTCGCTAAAAAACGTCGCGAGAGATTAGTAACCATGGCATATTAATGAATTAGGTCTAGGTGTGACCCAGATTGATATTTTGCCGATTTTTAATGGTTTCGTGTTAATTTTATTTAGCAGCAATTGTTGTTCAAAAATATGAATTTAGTACTGATGGATATGAAATAATTACTCTTACTCTTTCTACTACTTTATTCAACACAAACATCATCATCGTGCTTACCCATCGGTAGCATATGATGCAATGTCTGAAATCACGTTACACCATTCTTGTCGGTCTTAATTTGATTTTGTCCATTAATCCACGACTGCATCCAAAATACAAGGCGAGGATTTCACTGCATCCATTGACAGACCCCCCTCTCCCCATCCTTTTTCCTAACCCTCTCCTATCCAACCCCCGAGTCCGGTACTTCGAAGCCCAGTTCACTAGACCGTTATGAAATGCAATCCCCAGAAATGCCGCAGCCAGCAGCTAGAGCTTGATTTGGTGGATCAACTTTTCCTGGGAAAACCCTAAATCCCATGAGGTTTTCGGTTGACATGTATGCATCGTGCCGTGGGTATTCCTCGCAGTCCTATGTCTAATACATACATCAACCGCCATCCAGCTAGCCAGACGACGTTCCAGTCATGGAGCCCAGCAATGCAGAGAGTGGCGAGATGTCCTTCATCGTCGTCGCCGTCGTCGTTTTGGCATCGTCGTCACCAGAACCCAGAAGTGAAGATGAACGTTGACAGATATTGCGCTGACACCATCGGAAAACTCAACCGAAACCGACAAAGGCAAAGGCAATGGCAAGGCATCATCAGACATGCATGTGACATTATCTTGGAAATGCGTTATCACCCCTTCAGGAAAGTTTGCCAATATTTCAAGCTGCAGCGGGTTTAATTAATTCTATTAAACACCCGCGGAAACCAATAGGATCAGCATCAGTTGGCTCTTTTTGAGAGTTTTCAGTTGAATGTTTGACTTTCCAATGAAAAATGGTCGAGCAATGGTAAATTCTAAATTCAATTTAGTAATGAATGTATGTAGCTTTGGGGGATGCATTTTTTGTAAAATGTAAATCTAGCTATACCTACAAAAGATTTATGTTAAAATATCATTTTTGGACGAAACATTCAAAAACAGAATATGGTTTTCAGATTTGTATCGCCGTCATAACTGTAATATGATATTTTAATGATATATCGGCGAGGTGAACTCTAGTAGGATTAAGCTTCCTCCCACGTGCCCTAGACTTAAATTTTCAAAACCACCTTTCAAATGTTTCTTCTCCAAAGCACCATAGTTTTATCTATCCACCTATCATTTCCTATCTTTCGATTTTCAGTCTACTAGAGTTCATCTTGCCGAAATGCAATTAAAATATCATAACAAAACAGAATATTTTATTCAAAAATGTAGGACCAACAATTTCGATTTTCCTGATTTCTTTTGGTGTCACCACGTTAGTGATTTTTGAGGGTCAACCAAAACTTTGAGCGCTTTGAGGCACTCTTTAATCGAGTCGGATTTAGCTGAGCTTTTGAACTGATCAGTTTTTTGGGCCAATCCACAAAATGTATATGGTCGGTTTTCGAAACACAACATGACCAAATTGGCTGCTACGAGGGCCGAAGAAGGCCCACCATGGGGAAACAAGTGTACCAACCGCGAAGAAATTCGATATCT
Source organism: Uranotaenia lowii (assembly GCF_029784155.1). Taxonomy (NCBI): domain Eukaryota; kingdom Metazoa; phylum Arthropoda; class Insecta; order Diptera; family Culicidae; genus Uranotaenia; species Uranotaenia lowii. The sequence goes on along the minus strand of NC_073692.1, from coordinate 156,240,255 downwards.
TCCGTCCTACATGAACCAAATCTATGAAAATATGCGTTCCTTTAGTGAAAATACACAGAAACCCCATTGAATTTATTTAGTTTACGAACGGAGATATAGTGCCTTTTAATCCCTAATTTCCCTATATTTTGTTAGCAATCCAGGAAAACACACATTTTAACTGTAACATTTTGTTAGAAAAAAAAAAACACCTATCTAGTGTGACTTTTTACGAGGAATCAAAAAAAGGCTGTTTGAGTCCCCGCACATTCCCCTACAATGCTTCAATTAATTGAGAAAAGTGCATGTTCGAACTTAAAAATTTTGAATCAAATGACACCTATCTGGTATTACTTTGTCCGAGGAGTCGATTGAAGCCTGTTTGAGCCACTGCATGCATCTTAAAATGAAGTTATGGCCGTTTACCCTCAATTTCTCAACATATATATTATAGTTCAGAAAAAAATTTGTTCGGATTAAAAATTTTGAAGAAAATAACTCCTATCTTGGGTGATTTTTTGGAAGAAATCAAATTAAGGCTAATTAAAATTTGAAACCGAATGAGACTTATCTTGTGTGTTTTTTTTTTCGATTAATCGAATGAAGACTGTTTAGACCACCGCACGCTTCGTGAATGGAGCTTTGGCATAAATATTTGAAAATCGTAGGGAAACTTAAGATTTGAACGGTTTTAACTCCATTTTTCGATGCATACGGTGGCAATTTCCTTCATTCGATTTTTCGAAAAAAAACACACTCAAGAAAAGTCTCATTTGGTTTAAAATTTTCAAGTCAGAACATGCTTTTTTCTCAATTAATTGAAAAATTGCAGAAGAATTGGAAGTAAAATGGGCATAACTCCATTTTCCGATGCGTGCGGTGGCTCAAATAGCCTTCTTTTGATTCCTCGTAAAAAATCACACAAGAGAGGTCTTTTTTTGTTCAAAATTTTATAGTTCAAAGCAATGTTTATCTGAATTCTTTACAAAATATAGAGGAATTAGGGGTTAAAAAGGCACTTTATCTCAGTTCGTAAGCTTTTGCGGCGTCTGAAACTATGCCCAATGGGTTTTCCAAGTAAAAGGAATTGGAGATGAGTTCAGTATAGTCTTCGGTCTACAAATAGTTATTTTGTCTGCGTAGAAGATAGATTCTGGTATCTTCATATAGAAATTGTTAATTAATCACGTGCAAACATTTCGGAAGAGTTTCTCAAATATTCGTTCTGTGTCTCTGTGAATGTAAAGCATAAGATAATTCGACAGCTTTAAATCACCCGTTTTTATGTTTTTTCTGCTGCTTTAAATTCGGTCGTTCGATGCCTTCGTCACGAGAAACCCACATAAAACTCGAAACAATTCGAGTACAAGTGCTGAAAGGAAGAAAAATAGTGATAAATCGTGCTAAAGTTTCGGTTATTGAAAGTACCGTTTGTTTACAAAGGACGTTAGTGTAAACACCCCAGCTCGATTTTTCCGATTGAAGCGACATCTGCCGGAAATTTTGTGAAACCATCAGTTTCTTTCTGCGAAGTCAATTGCATAACTGAAGGCGCAATGGAACAGCACTGCTCGACTTGCCGTGAAGCTATCACTGGTATCGAGCAAATCGCTTGCAAAGGAGTCTGCAGCAAGCGATTCCACATCGCGTGCACTGGATTGTCTAAAAGTTTGGCCAGACAAATTGATACTACGTCCAATAATGTTTTCTGGTTCTGTGATGACTGTGCAGCGATTATTTCAAATCCTAGTTTCCATTCGATGGCATTTAATGCTTCTGCTGAAACAAACGCAATTGCGCAACTCACAAACGCAATAACCGAGTTGCGTTCAGACATTCAGCAGCTTGCTCCGAAACCGATCCGTACCCCTCTGTGGAATAAGTCAACGCCCACGTCCACGCCCATTGAGCTAAGGCGTCCAATGAAGCGAATTCGGGTCCCTGATGCTGTTTCGACTGAGCCGTGTCAACTTGGGTCCAGAAATGCTTCAAACGATTTAGTATCCGTTCCACTTTGTGATGACGAAAACCCCAAGTTGCTCTGGATTTACTTGTCACGCATCAAACCTGACGTCACTGAAGATGCTGTCAAGGCAATGGTCCATGCCAACCTTGGTGTGGAGGATGCGAATGTTGTTAAACTTGTTCCAAAAGGAAATGATATTAGCAACTACCGTTTTATATCATTTAAAGTTGGCCTATCATCGGATCTAAAATCAAAAGCATTGAATCCTGATTCTTGGCCAAAAGGATTGTATTTCCGGGAATTCGTGGATTACAGCTCGAAGCAGTTTCGCGGTTCTCAACAATAACAGTACCCAGCCATCAGAAAACCTTATTTTGATTCCGGGACGCATCATTCATGCCAATTCGGAAGTTCTCTACTCTGGCCACCAACGACCGACTGTTCCTGCTGCAAGTCGTCCCGTTAATCGGTCAGGTGGTTCAGAGGGAGGCTTCCAATTGCCATGCTATGGCAAGTATACATCTGTTTCAAAGTTTTCTCCCAGTGACGCTTTTATGCCTTCCAGCTTCACATGTGCCTCGGATTGTGCGTTTTTCATACCTAATGATGCACGCTTCGGAGCTGATGCCAGCCTTTTACTGCAGCCTACCGCTAACAGCTGTTCAGATATCGATGCTAACTCAGCGTTTTTTTAACTGGAATTCGGGACGCACCACTCAAAGCATTTGGGAAGTTCTTTACCCGGACCACCAACGACTGATTGTTCCTGCTTCAAGTCGTCCCGTTTATCGGTCAGGTGGTTCTGGGGGAGGCTTCCAATTGCCATTTAATGGCAAGTATCCTTCGGTTTTATGTATTCCATCTAGTCACACACCTCTGCCTTCTAGTCCCGAACCGTGTGCGTCGAGTTCGATAGTACCTTTCGATAAATTGGATGTTTGCCCAAATGGACATTTTGCTGAAAATTTGCTGATTGGATCACCGGGATGCAACGAACTTAGCACAATGGAAGCCCCCAAGCCCTTCGTCACAGTCGCGCAGTTTCCAGCCAGCGTCAACAGTCGTCCCGGCCCTGTGTTAGAAGAAGTTCTGCAGAATCTCCTGATTTTATTCCAAAGTCTGGGGTTCCACAAGGTAGCAACTTGGGCCCTCTGTTGTTTACAATGTTCTGTAATGAAATTAATTTGCATCTGATTGGCTGTGGAGTTCTCCTGTATGCGGATGACCTAAAAATATTTTTGGTCATAAACAGTTTAGCTGATTGTTACGAGTTACAAGGCTTCCTGGACATGGTTGTGAACTGGTGTGCTGATAATTTACTGGTTTTAAGCGTTGCTAAGTGTTGTGTTATTACATTCGGTCGGAGGAAACATCAATTCATATATGAATACAGCATACTGGGTGAGTCACTGCAACGTATGGATCAGATAAAGGATCTTGGAGTTTTATTGGACCGTCATATGACTTTTAAGCCCCATTACTCTGTGGTACTCGAGAAGGCCAACAGGATGCTGGGATTCATTATACGCCTGAGTACAGAATTCACCGATCCCGTCTGCCTACGAGTTTTATATTGCTGCCTGGTTCGATCAATATTGGAATCTGCGAATCTGGTATGGTGGCCGTTTGAGGCTTTGTGGGTTGCGCGTTTCGAAGCAATTCAACGGCGATTTGTGCGGTATGCTCTCCGTGAACTACCTTGGGAAAACCCGTTAAATCTACCGCCTTATCCACAACGATGTGCTCTGCTTGGACTCCATACGCTGGCGGATCGTCATTCCATTGGTCGATCACTGTTCGTGGCAAAGATCTTGAGAAATGAAATTGACTGCTGTTGGCTGCTTTCCCGTTGTAACATTTATGCTCCAGAACGAACCCTTCGTAATCGAGACTGGCTCTCATTGGAACCACGAAGTACGCGCTATGGCAGTAACGACCCGCTTCGTGCCGCAAAAATATGCTTCCTCCGTAATTATACACTATTCGATTTTAATGTGTCCATTGCAACTTTCAAACAACGGATTGAGCATAGCATGAGTGAACGACTAAGAAACTAGAAAACGATTTATGTAAACCTAGATTTAAGTTTTATTCATTCAGACACCCACCTTTGTCAGATGATACCAATATAATAAACAAAAATAAACAACAATAAAATATGAAAAATTTGATCTGATCTGCAAAATGCAAAGTTTAATTCTCAATTTTTTTAATTACCCTTATCACCAACTAGAATTCTCGGATTTAGATAAATGGTCAGATAGATATTTTATATGTTTTTCATTTCATCGTTGTGCTTCGTCGAGAAATATTTACCTAATGACAAATAATGATGAAGATTTGAAATATAGAATATAAATTTAAAAAAAAATAAACAAAAAACATTAAATTCAAATTTAATGAAGATCCAGATATTAGAGTTTAAGGATTCAAAACACAAAATCAGGCTTTATTTAGAACTAAAATTCAGTGTCTCAAATCTAAATCATAATTTCAACTCAAGTTTTGAGAAACAAAATACAAATTAAATTAAAAAAAAAATATGATTCAAAGTAACAATCACAGCCTACGTAGTAATTGTATCAAAGGTGTATTTCAATATAATATCCTTGAAACACAAAAAAAAACGATTTCATGAGACATTCAATATGATTATCATCATATTTTATCAACTTGTTATTCCTAATCTGACATAAGTTTCATTCGATGACCTTAAAGTCAAAGGGGCATAAGTGCAAAAATGATCGATTGAACAAAAAATTCAGAATAGAGATTAAATGTTTAAAACACAGAATCAGTTACCATTGAAAAATGTCAGTTTTAGGAAGCCAAATGAGTTTAGAACTCTTAGCAAAGATGCTAAGTTCTCAGAATTCATAAAACCAATGAAACTGAACTTCAGTAACTGAAAAAAAAACAATACTTGAAAATCTCAATGAATTAAATCTGGAAAAGATAAGATAAAAAACAAAGAAATATTTACGATAAGAGAATCACTCAATGAAATTAGCAACTCAACCATGAGATCGTTTTTTATTTGATAAAAATAAATCGAGAATGATCATTTGAAAAATTTCATGCTGAATTCGGGATATTTACTTTAATAAATGATAAAATTTTGTTTGATAATGTTTCAATTCGAATTTGAAGTCTAAGACAGAAATTGGGATGGAAATTCAATAAAAAAACTCAGCACTAACGATTTGTGCAGTTGAAGCAACTACAGCTTTATTTATATATTTTATTTAAAAAAAAAGAGAGTGAAAACGGTTCAGAATTTATATACAAATTGTAGTTTTGCTAATAATGATTGAAAAGCGAAAAGTTTTAATTAAATCCGGTATTAACCTGGATATTGCCCGGGGAAAATTCTTAATTGTTCTCTCGTAAAGACATTAAGTTTATTAAAGTCAACGTGAATATTAGACCGCTGCAAGCTTTGTATGGAAATTTCAAATTCCTTCCTATAATTTTTTATTGATTGTTTTTGCTGCCAGAAATAGCAATAAAAATTTTGGAAGCGATCCATTCAGTCCTGAATTAGCCCAACAAGCTTTAATTTTGAATGGAAATTTGTATGGGAAAACAAATTGTTTCATTCAAAAATCGCCAGAGATGTTCTGAAAGTTCCAATAAATACAACATTGGATGAATAATATTTCTTGATTCTTGCAATACATTTCATATGAACAAAGCACTAACCTAACTTGTACCCCAGAAAAGACATTCGATGTTATATAAATTTTTGTTTTCAAAATTAATATTTTAATTTTAGCGGTTTTTGATTGCTTATTTGAAAGCTGCAAAATAAAAATAAATAAAAATAAAAAATCTAAAAAAAATGCCTTGCATATTTAGCTATTGAACTTATTGTTTTATAAAACCTTCGCAAAAACATTTAATGAAATCATTAACAGCTCAAGCAAGCAAAGTCTGCCTTTTTTAAATATTTTTCAATGGCTTCTGGTTTCTTATTTTGTAATGGTTATAACTTTTTTCAAGAAATTTTAATCTGCTTGTCATGTTAGCAGAAAACGAAGCTTAAGAATAGTCAAAACCAAAAATCAAAGATCAATATCATTTCAAGTTTATTTGAATTTTCTGGATGTTTTAATGTGCAATAATTTCTCCTTCCATACGAATTTCCATACAAAATTTAAACCAGTGATGATAACTGTCAGAATGTCATTTGAAATTTCTCCGAAGCCTAGAGCGACATTCATTAGTACGAAAACGACTCTCGCAGTCATGTCCTTTTTGGATTTTGTGAATGTCATCGCCAAGAAATTCCCTCGAGAAATTATCAAATAACATTTGGGAAGAATGTCACAACTTGCATCGAGATTGTGATAGTCATGGAAAATAATTTTGAGCTAACCAGATGAAAATCGGTCGTTGCTTCTTTGACATTCATGTTGGCAAATGTTATGGCGACATTTAACAATAATCGTAACATTCATAGAAATCTCAATGAAATGTTATTAAAATGAATGTCTCAACAGCTAAAACGGATCCTTGCTAAATTGATTCAGGAGTGTTTTGGGTGTGGACTTCATAGTTTCATAGCTTCTCTGTTCCGTAATTTAGGTAATCCGTACATAAATCTAACGGAGAAGAAGAAATTATGTACACTCTAATTGCTTAGATGGGGAACCTAAAGTTCATAACAAAAATTTGCTCATATGCTTATGATCTAACTTTTGTCATGTTCTTTCAGATGAAAAAGTAATTTTTGACGAAACATCAATGAGTCACACAAACGCAACCAATTTGAAATTCATAGCTTGTGGGGAATTGCGGGCCTCATTTTGTGGGGTATCTTGGGCCACCTATATTTTGATGTTTTTATACACATTCAGAGCTTAAAAAACGTTTTTCCAATCTGTACAGTTTTCTTATGCCAAATGAAGAGTTAAATGAAAAATATTTTGTCCATCAAATATAAGGAACTTTGCCGAAACGTTCGTGCGCCAGGTTTTAGGAATTATTCTATCATACACCACTCTCTTTTTTTTTCCTCATCTGAAATTGCTTTAAAATAACTAAATGAAATATGAAATTTCAGTTTTGGGTCAATTCATTAACTTTCACGTTATCTAGTCAATTAGGGTTTGGTGGCCCACGATTCTCCACCTTTTTTTTTTCAAAATCCAAAAAAAAATCTCTTTTTTTAAACGGACAGAACTAAGGGAAATAAATTTATGAAAAATAAAAAAAAAAAGCCTAATGATACCTTAAAAATGTAAAAAACCTTTCCATTTATTTTTTTTTCGGTTTATCTTTTATAATTGAGAAGTTATGAAACAAAGAAAAAGAGTGGCCCATGATACCCCACACTTCCATTCTTCAATATCAGAAAAAGTAATAAGAATTAAATTGAAATCAAAACAAGAAGAATTAGATTTAAAAATAATTTGAGAAGATTAACGCATAATGGCCACTTTAAGGAAACGCTTATTGAAGTGTAAATTTGGTTGCCTTGTGTTTTTTATATCAACTCTTTCAAACTAATGATAGCTAAATATTGAACCGTAAGTATAGCTTTTTTTTTTAATTTTCGAGAGGTTAAATTTAAGAAGTGTTGACGCCTGTTTAGATTCACGCATAAACCGATGGATTCTAAGCAATATTTGATTCTATAGATTAAACTTCGTTCGGAAAACTTGGCTTTCAAACAATGGATAAAGACTTACAGCATAAAAAGGGGAACTGTGCGGTAAAAGTACTTATTACGTTTAATGAACCTTCTGATGATATCGATAGCTAGCCTTCAAAGGTTCCTTCATTTCCGGGAAGAAGCACTTCCTTTCGTTTGTGCTGCATCATCATGCCTGGCCAATAATTCATGCCATCAAACTTTACGAGAGCTGGCCATCGGATTAATGGCTTACCATCATCCGAGGAAAACTTTTCATCTACACACTAAACTGTTCCAGCCCATCATCGTCAATTTGAGGAGACACCCTCTTTGGCTAGCTGGTTGGCTGACTACAGCTAGTTGGCTCATGAAGTATCAACGTACGAGCTTACTCGTCGAGTTCCCCGCGCCCGGTCGATGTAAGCAAGAAAGCATCCGCAAAACTTCCATCTTCCGGTTCGGTGCTAAGTGGGTGTCAATCTCAATTCGCTTCCACTGATCCCACTTCTGGCTGAAAACCGGACCATTTCCTGTCTAGCGAGGCACCAGTTTATGAGGGTGAAAGGACCTTATGTGGGTGAGGCTTGAAAAATACACTCAATTTCAAGCTGGATGCCTTCTAAGGAATGTACTCGAAAAAAATGCTTTGTATCACTTTTGAATGCATGGATGAAAATTGCTGAAGTGAAAAATAATAAAAAATAAAACTGTACCATTGGTGGTTGGATTTTTTTAATGCTACGTTATGGACGGCGAGGCGTGTTTTCAAACAGATTCCATTAAGCTTCATTTATAAAAGAAGGGACTATAAAATAGAGTTCTTCATCTATAAAAAAGGATTCATTTCATAAACTTTTATCATAATGTATATGCAACAAAGTGTTGCATTTTTTTCGAGTACAGTCCTTAGCTACTTTTGTACATATCGTTCCGGGTGCAGTATCCAGACCAATCTTTACTGCACACTTTCAATCTGCCACCGGCTAGTTGACAGTAGTCAAGATTAGTCGTAAAGTAGATAATCCATTCATTGTGATGCGTGAAAGCAGTCTTCCTTCTATCAACGCAGACACAGATTTGAATTTACTGTGCCTTTCACAAAGACGAAGTTATTCAGTTTAAAAATATTGATTAAAAATGTGATTTTGACAAAAAAAATTTCAACTTTTTCTGAGACTATGATCTTGAAAAAAAAAAACCGAGAAAAAATCTGTTTAACAAAACATAGCTTTTAATTTAAGTGTTTAATGCATAAATTAATTTTTTCTGTTTTCTTTTCTAAATTTTTCATAAGATTCCGAATTACAGATAAACAATGGATCGGAGCACGCGTTTCGTACCCCGTTTGGAGTTTTCTCATAACACGCTCTTGGCTCGTTTTCAACACCTTTTTGCGTCCTAATTAAATCTATCCGTCAAAAATTTTTCATTACCATTAATCCTAAAATTAAATCATTAACCACCGTTAAAGATCTGTTAACAAAAGTCTTGATCCTTGCTTTTTTTTCTTCGGAATTTGCCTATGTTCGCGTTTTACGGACTACACTCTAAAGACAAATCACACATCATTGATCAAAATTAACCCTTATGATAGGTTTGACTTTACACTCTAGACTTTAGCTACACAAATTATTATTATTATTCTTTATTTTTGTAACATAAAATGCCGAATTATGGTGTTCTTAATGTGTTAATGATGTTAAACAATACTCTAGGAAAATATAGGATTTTGTGTTGATTTTTCAGGTTAAGATGTTTTTTTAACAACAAATGTTTTTAATAAGGAATCAGTTCCATAATGAAAATCCTGTGGATGATTAGGGTTTTTCGGATAAAACAAAGAACTAAAATTCTACCTTTTTTGTAATTTTTAATTGCATTGTGTTTACAAACTTATATTGTTTATAAAATTTAAATCTGGAAATTGAATTGACAAGCAATCTTAACACATTGAGAATCGTGAAGAAATATATGACGAGAATCATCAAAATTCGGCATTCCTTATCTCAGAAACTCCAGGACTGCATTTTACATTTTTAATTCACGGCAAATATTGTGTTCAATTTTGTCGAATAAAGTTAAATACTAAAATTCAGTCCCCTCCATTCGAAATATACTTTGAAGTGTAGCACACTGTTGGCAAGCGAAAAAACGGGATATCTCGTATTTGGTCCGCAATGTGTTAAGTTTATGACCTCTTGAATTCCTCAACAATTTATGTTGATTGTAAAATTCATTGGCAAGTTAAATCTTTTTCTGAATTTTGAATCTGCATTCTGTACCTGAAATCTGAACCTGAATACAAAAATTGCGCTTAGAATCTGTTTCTCAATTTCCATACGATTTTTGAAATGTACAAGAAATACGATTTCCGACCCTTATTCCAGATCAGAATTTTATAAGCCAAGTTTTAGAGCCCTCATTCATGAATCTATAATTCAAATTCTGTAGTTCAGTTTTAATCTAAATTCCCAATTTAAATAATTTATTTTTAATCTGTATTGTGAATCAGATTTGAATTTGAATTTACAAAGATCTGAATCTGACCTCTCAGTTTTGGATTGCCATTTCAAAGCATTAATTTTGAATTTGGTTGAAGAACTTCGAATTTGAATGTAATACAAATTTTTTTTCATATTCAATAAACTATTATCAAAAAATATTGAAAATTCATATTTATGATTTCGAATAACGCAATGCAATTTAAATTTGATGTAAAATGCAACACAAAATATGAACCAGGATTTCAAAGCAGCTTTTCTTTTTTAAGTTCTTATGATTATTCGAACTGAAAATAGAGAATCTTGAACTGAAGGAATACAATTTTTGAGGTTTTGGCATTAGTTTTTAATCATGATTGTTACTCTTGATTAACCTTACCATATTATCATAGTTTGGTTCTGAATTTAAAATTTTGAGTGTAGAGTAGAATACCTCGCTTGCTGTTTTGGATCCTCATGATGGGGGGCCCCTATAATTTGATTTTTTTTCTTCAAATGTTTTCCCATAAAATATAAAACCTTTTAAACATGTAAAAAAACTGGAGATGAATTCAGTATACAATCTTCAAATAGGCATGTTGTCTGCGTAGAAAATAGTTCCTAGTAACTTGTTATCTTGAAATAAAAATTGTTAGTTAATTACCTGCAAACATTGCGGAAGGATGCAAAATTTAATTCTCCCTATTTTTTAAAACCTTATCACCAACTAAAATTTTCTAATTTAAAAATAACGGGATAGATATTTTAAATGATTTTCGTATTATCATTAATCGTTCGATTTGTGTTTATTCGAGAAATATTTACCTAGTGACAATTAGGAAGTATCATTAAGATTTGAGTCATAGAAAACAAAATTTGAAAAAATAAACAAAATATTTAAATCTACATTCCATAGAGATACAGATCATGGGCGTAGGAACGGGGGGCGGGGGGATTTGGGGATTAAACCCCCCCATGAGGGTCCAGAAAAGCAAGCGAGGTATTCTACTCTACACTCAAAATTTGAAATTGTTAATCATATTTTGATCATTGAGTAAGGTTATTCAATAGTAACAATCGTAACTCAGAGATAATGCCAAAACATCGAAAACTAATTTCAGGTTCAGATATCTGCTTCAGTTTTTCGAAATTTTCTTGCTTGTTGATTGAAATTCGTTCTTGAATATTAAATTTTAAAGCAGGATAAACTCGTTTCATTCTGTTTCCAGCTTATGAAAGTTTTGAATTGTATTTTTGTTTTTATATTTCGGATTCTGTATCCAGTTTAGGATTCTAGATTTTAAGTTTATCATTATTAGAAAATAGAAAGTAGACGCTTGTTTGAAATTGTTCAAATTTGGTTCTGCATTTCATTCAAGTTCATGATTTTCGAAACTCATTTGTATTTTCAATATTTTGATAATAATTTTCCAAACATGAAAAAAGCTGAACCCATCCTGAGTTTAAGTTTGGTATTGATTTGAGGTTCTTAACGCTTTTATGCAAGACTTTTTAATATGAGAATAGCAATTATTGATTCAGTGAAATAGGTAATAACATTTTAATTCTAATAACACAACAGAAGTCGTTATTTTGAGTATTATGAAAGTTATGGCCCATTAAATTTGAAAAATAATTTTAGAAAATCTTAGTTCATTTCAATACGATTTTCAGATATCTTTCAAACTTTGTTTATTTGGTGCAGGAAGGTGTTTGTCATTGATTTATAAAAAAAAATGTTAGAATTCACAAGTCTAAAGAAATATGCAGTTTTCCACAGATAATTTTGTTGGAAAAAAATACATAAATTTGATTACTACAATTTTTCTTAATCAATTCAAATTTTTGTTTGATTTTGGATAATTCACACGTTTATTGAATAATTAATAAAAATACCATGGGCTATTTTTTTTCAAATTTCTGGAATTATTTTCGTCGATAAATCACTTAACAATTTTCAAGCGTTTCCGAGGTATTTGAATTTTGATTAGTGTTATATTAAAACAAAACGATGCTTTACAGGGTTAAACTCAATTCTTGAAAATCTTGAACAAAAAAAAAGTTCTCGTGCAAAATTTAAACTTTATAAAGCTCCCAAATGGCGATCCAGAAATGAAAACTCTGAGTGAAATCAATAGATAAAAACCTCAGAATTAAAATTATAAATTCATGGTCGAGAGTCTGAAAAAAATTTCAATTCTTGGCTAGTAATCGAAATGCTGATTTGGAATCTGAATTCTGAAATCGATTGAAATTCGGAATTCGATGTAAAATTCATGTTCTGAGTTCAGGTGCATTATTAAGATTTAAAAATAATATTCAAAATAAAGATTCAGATTAAGCTGATATATGAGTCGAATCAAATAAGCTGAACTCACCATGGTTTTGAGTAAATTAAAAGATTTCAAGTTTTCTATTTTTTAACTCAAGGAATTTTTTATATAAATATAGCACACCATTTCGAAGATTTAAGGATACGAAAAACTGTTAATATCATAAAATGAATCATAGAATGAATAATCAAATAGTTTAATTTTTTTAAAATTTGTTTTATTCTTGCATTATTTGAGCAAAAATATCTTTGAAAAAATTTGTTCACCAAACCCCCACCCTCCATGAGACGGTTCTTCTTACGGACCTGATACAGATATAAGAGTTTAAGAATTAAAAATTTTAAATCACGTTATATTCAGAACCAAAATTCAGTGTCTCAAATCGAAATCAAATTTCAAATCAAGTCTTGAGAAAGAAAATATGAATTAAATTTAAAAGAAAAGATACATAGTTAAAATCAGAGCAAAAGCAGAAATTGCACCAAATGTGAATTTTCAATTCTATATCTTTGAAACACAAAATAAAATCTTTCCATGAGATGTTTTTGAATATGATTCTCATCAGATAAATCTTTTTTTATCAAATTGTTTCTCTATATGTGACAAAAGTTTCATTCGATACCCTCAAAGTCAAAGGGGTATTAGTGCAAAAATGATCGGTTGTGAAAGAAAAATTAAAATAAAGATTAAATGTTTGAAACACAGAATCAGTTATCATTGAATAAAATCAGATAACGAATCCAAATGAGTTGAGTTAAGTTAAACAAAAATCCTGAATTTTCAAAATTCAGAAAAATAATGAAACTTAACTTCAGTTAATGAAGAAAGAACACAAGACTTGAAAATCCCAATGAATTGAATCTGGAAAAAGATAAGATTAAGATCATATAATTATTCATATGAAGAAAATCACTCAATGATACTAGCAACTCAACTATCAGATCGTTTTTTATGATAAATTGAGAATGATCATTTAAAAAATGATTTGCTGAATTCAGGATATTCACTTCAGTAGAGGATAAAATTTTGGTTAAATCAGTTGAAAATGTTCCAATTCAAATTTCAAATCTGAGACAGAAATTGGGATGGAAATTCAATAAAAAAAATCCTGTACTGTCGATTGGTCCAATTTTAGCATCTACAGTTTTTTTTTTTAAAGATTTTACTTTCAAAAATAGGGAGGGAAAAGGGTTTAGAATTTATAAACCAATGAAAATTTCAATAAAAATGATTGAAAGGTAATAAGTAATTACAATACGCGATATTAACCCGGATACTGCCCGGAAAAATTCTGAAATGTTTCTGGCACCACTGTGGGCGCCGAACGCAGAAAAACCAAGTGAAACAAAACTAGATGACAGATAGGGAGATTATGGTTTTGCGAGAGTGGCGAGTGGACTAAGATAGTTTTGCACCTGGAAGAAGAACGGTTATTCTGACTAGTTAAAACGTGTTTAATAATTCGATCATTTGATCCTAAATTTGTAAGTACAGGCTTACTAAAACTACTATTATTTGTATCTATACTATTCGACCTTTTTTGCAACAGATTTAGGTAGCCTATTGCTACCAGCGAAGTTTTCGTACAACCACTAATCGATCCGTAATCTATCAGGTAGAGGTTATGAAACATGCAGGAACTTTGCCAAACGTTAACTCCTAATTTATTAGATTGCAGATTAATAGTTTCGCTAGTAGAAAGGCATTATTAAATTGTAAATGGTTGAGGCGGACACAAATGTAAGTTCATTTACAGTATGCCACGAATTTGTTATTATCATTAAATTAAAATTGGAATTAATTTGCGGCTTTATCGGTGAGGGTTAAAGAGATGAAATGAAAGACGGATAGAAGATCAGAAGAAAATTTCTAAGTTGGTGAAAAGAGCGAAGAGCATTTGAAATAGAAGCTTGACCACATACTAAATCTTTGTCCCGCACCAATTAACTGTATTGAAGATACAGATTCTTCAATACAGTTAATTGGTGCGGGACAAAGAATGTAGTATGTGGTAAAGCTTCTATTTCAAATGCTCTTCGCTCTTTTCACCACCTCAGAATTTTCTTCTGATCTTCTATCCGTCTTTCATTTCAACTCTTTAACCATCACCGATAAAGCCGCAAATTAATTTCATAAAACAAATTCGCGGTGATTTCTCTTCTTAAAATAATTAAATTAAAATTCTAGCTTTGAGCTGCACATAAAACCGCTGCTACAAGGATTCGCTCTCTTAAAAATTTTCGATGATGGCCTCGAAGGTGGATACTAGCGATGGTTTTGATTGCCAAGGATGTACGGGACTGAATTCTCTTGAGGGAAGGATGGTTTGTTGTGGCTGGTGGCACTTATCCTGCGCCAACGTTTCTCCCGGTGTGCGCGAACGTCCATAGACCTGTCCAAAATGTTCATCGAGCACCAATCCAGAAACTACTAATAGGAATGCTCAGCCTACGGTATCGGGTCCAGTTGTAACTGGCGCGAAGAAGAGAAATACGAAGAAGAGCACGAAAGCTACCACTAAGTCCACATCCGTCGCGAGCGAGTTTGCAGGTACGGGTGCAGGTGCGATCGGCACAGAAACAGTTTTAGGACCCGCGACTCAGGCGAAACAAAACGAGAAAGGTGCTGCACCCATCAAAACACCCCTCAAGAACCCGTTAGTTAAAAAGCTGCCTCACATTTCGGGCGGTACTTCGTCCACCGGGGAAACGGTAAAACCATTGAGAGACGAATTTAATGGCTCGAAAGATTTCCTGAATCTTCGCGAATCCCAAAGTGCTCCTAGTTTGAAAAAGTCGGAGTCTATCAGAACAACCAAATTTCACGGTCCCGGTTGCAGATAGAAATGGAAATCCTGAATGAAGAACGTTTGCTGAATTCTCTCAAACTCCAAGAAGAGCGACGGTTATTGGAAGAAGAAAAGACGCTACGCGAAAAGGAAAACCTCCTGCGGGCGAAGGAATTAGCGATGGAGCAAGAATACTTGCGAAAGAAGAAAGAACTCGAAAAGTTAGCGGATGGATACGGATCGGGGTTGACCGATATTTCCCGTATAACCAGCAGCGAAAAAGCGGCTTTATGGCTCAATCAACAAAGGGAACAAAACTCCAAGGAAGAACCTCAAGAGGATGTAGGTGATGGACTGTGGGAGCGAAAAGATGAAAAGCCACAGAAAGAGTTTGTTACCCAAAGAAGCAACGTCATCATGCTGGTACCCTTCGATAGAAATCGACCTGTTCTGTGTAGGTCTACACAACGCGCACAAAGTTACGTCTAACGTCCCGCTGGATATTGAAACTCCGGATCGGCTAGTGCGACCAGAACAATCAGGCCTTCCGCGCCAAATGCGATTCCCAACCCTGACAACTGACACCTGATCAAGTGACAGCCCGCCAGTTCTGGCCTAAAACGTTACCGGCCTTCTCAGGGGAACCTGAAGAGTGGCCCTTATTTTACCACAGTTATGTGACCGCAAATGCAGCCTGCGGGTTCACTAATGTTGAAAATTTAGTCCGATTGAGAGAAAGTCTGAGAGGCCCTGCGAAGGAAGTCGTTTTGACGAAACTGATGTTTCCGGATAGTGTAGATGGCATTATTGAAACGCTTAGGCGCTGTTATGGTAAGCCGGAATTAGTGATAAAAAACATGATCCAGAAAGTGCGTCGCCTCGAACCACCGGAGCCAGAAAGATTAGACAGCCTTATAAATTTTGGAATGGCAGTACAACAATTGTGTGACCACTTGGAAGCGGCCAATCTTCGCAGCCATTTGTCCAATCCAACTCTGCAATCCGAGTTGGTGGTGCTGCTTATCAATTAGATTGGGTCAGATACAGGAGAAGATTCGAAGAACCGACTTTGAAGGAGTTTGGATGTTATATGGAAGAACTGGTTGTCGATGCGAGCGAGGTCACTACAACCCCACCAAAAACTGATTTCTGCAAGTCCGAAAAGACAACATTTAGAGAGAAGGTGCATCTGAACGCACACATGGAATCTGACGTCTCGTTTGATAGGTCCCAGCAGAAACAACCTTGCCCTGTGTGTGGGAGGTTCGATCATCGAGTGCGAAATTGTGACAAATTTAAACAGCTGAACCTAGAAGCGCGAAAGAAAGTTGTTCAACAGTGGAAGTTATGCGTGACATGCCTTAACAGTCATGGTAACTGGAAATGTCGTTTGCGGTTCAGCTGTAATGTTGATAAATGCACAGAAAATCACCACCTATTGCTTCACCCTGATAGACCAAACAGTAACAATTCGACACGGTGCAACACCCACATCGAAAGTAGTAGGGGAAAGGTTTCCTAAATGGGCCTATTGGGTTAAATAACCCTACGGCAGTTTGATGAAATGGCCGACTAGACAGCTTATCTGACCAATGCATTTTGAGGGTGATACGCTTAGAACATAAGGCAAGAAAGAATTTTATGAATTTACAAACTCAAAAAAATTTTAAAAATCTTACAAGGTTTTGATACATTTTGATGTTATATTTCGACATTTAAAAATTATGCGTAAAGAAGCTTAAAACAAAAACTAAGATGGTTTTTGTTTCTTACTCAAATGAACTTAGGAAATTAAACATATTTCAGCTTTTGTGGAGGTTTAATATTGATTATATAGTGGAATAATTGAATGTTTTTGTAAGCCCCCATCATGTTTGTAAAATGCCTCCATCCTAAAATAACAGGTTAAAT
This sequence comes from Uranotaenia lowii, assembly GCF_029784155.1. Lineage (NCBI taxonomy): Eukaryota > Metazoa > Arthropoda > Insecta > Diptera > Culicidae > Uranotaenia > Uranotaenia lowii. Next base: position 156,223,160 of record NC_073692.1, on the reverse strand, counting down.
AGAATAAATAAATGATTTTTACCATTGAACCTTCAAATCTAAGCTCTAAATAACATCTTAAGAGCGAATTGAAGATCTAAAAGCAGATTTGATGAAGTTTTTCTCATGGATGAACTGCCTCATAGTATGGCAACCCTAACTTTTGTTATATTTCATAAAATTATAATATACATAGATTTTTATAAAACTTCAGCTTTGTCGTACGGAAATTTTTAACTTTCTAGCAGTTTCAATGAAATTCTACGAAAATATTGCCCAAAACACAGAAATTTTGTTCAAAACATAAATAGGCGCATTTTGCCCGCACGGTTTGAGGTTCGGCATTTTAGACAACACTTATCATAAAATCATTTTTTTGGAAACAGAAGAAAATTTTAACATAAAAATTACTCCAATGTATAGAAAACAGATGCCTGCACACGTGTTTATAGTTTTTGTACACATATTCGATGTCATATTTGATTAAATCAGTGTTCTGCTTAATAGGCGCATATAGTCCGCTCCTCCCCTACGTCGATCTTATTCAAAGTGGTGCCGATCAAGTTACGTAATGTACCTTGCTGTATTGATACGATTGATTCCTAGACGAAGGTTCGTCTCTTACCATGCTCGAGACAAGCCTCGCCAAAGCACTTGGTGTAAATGGAACGCCAGAGCCACTGGAACTTCAATGGACATCAAGTTCGCAACGAAGACTCTGAGAAAATTGTAATCTCAATCTCAGGTGAAATGGAAACAGCTCGCTTCTTTCCTATTGTAGCTTATACGATAAAAGAGCTAGCTCTTCCAAAACAAAGCCTTCCGTTTAAGAGCTAAGCAGCTAAATATAAGCACTTGAGAAAAAAGCGAAATTAGCTGCTATTTTAGTGCAGTAAACCATAACTTGGTAACTTAACGGAACAACAAACATTATTGTTGTGCAAGACAAATGAATGTAATGAAAATGAGAAGAGGTTTTGCTTTCCTGTTCTGTACAGAATATCGTAACTGATATGTTTCAAAAAAAGGTGAAAATTTGAGGTTTCTTTTGAAATTTTTTTCCAATTCGGGTTTGTCTTGAAGGTATAGATATTTGCCGCTCGCAAAATGTGGGAGAGCTCCTTCACTGCTTACTCTAGGGGCCCTCCTTAACTTTCTTCAGACAAAAACTAATATAGATATTATTTCACGGGGGCCCTTTAGTTTTTATATTTCAAGTTATCATTCCGATTTTATAGTTTTGATTTCTTTTCATGGATTTATAGTAGTATGATTAAAGTAAACCTTTATTTCCCTCGGGGGGCCCGTGGCAATTGCCCCTTTTGCCCCCCCCCCCTCCTCTTCAATCCGGCCTTGATTGGCTCATAGGCCTATGCATAAGACGGTGACTAATCCTTTTTTCTTTTGTTTTTTTTATTTATCTTGATAAAATTACGAATCGATCTTATGATTGAATAACCTTCTCTAACATTTCATTTCCTACACATCAATATTTATCTGATCCTTAAACATCGATTGCGAAAAAATGAAATCAAATGTCGCCTATATGTAAATATTAGGTTGGTAAACTTTCTAATCCACTTCTCCGCATTCCGATTCAAACCCAGTCCTAGGTAGGTACCTAGGTTGGTACATATCTATACATTCAAATCAAAAACCAAAGCTAACAAACACAAGTTTCCCCTTTCGGCCAGACTCTCAGATTCCGGATTCGGAGATGAAATTGAAGCCAATCTTCGTTCGAAGCATCAGAACCGATCCAGCACAGAAGAAGAAAAAACAAATCTTCAAAGTTACGCAACCATGATTTCCGCTGAAAAACCAAACTTAATTACATTGGCACCTTTATCTTTGGATTTCCAATTTCCGCTCCAGGAGCAGTCCGGTTGTTGGGGGTGGGTCTGACGGAGAGAAAGTCTTTCGGGAGGTGTACATATCAGCTTTGCAACTTTGATTCTTTCGACTCGAGGTTTCCGGTGTGCTTGTGGTCGAGTCAGACAGGAGAAAGCAAACTCCTATCTTTCATGTTTGGGAAACCGATCCCTGGTCTCTGGTACCTTTCTTTCCCTGGGTAGTTTTTCCGCCGGAAAATTTGCCCTGCACTTCCCAAACAGTTTGTCTTTCTGGAACTTTGAAATCCTGTTTAAATTACTTCCGATTCAGCGATAAACTCGCGCGTCTTCCCCATCCCGTGGCCAGGAAAAATGCGGGAGGGAAACCAAACTGACTTTTCTCTCTGACAGAGATGTTGCTTGCCGGTATCAGGCCGCAGGCTTTCTTCTGTTCACAAAAGTTCAAACACTTGTTTCCTCCCTGGGCTGTGACGATGTCTTATAGATGGCGTCATCTTGGTCGTCCTTGTCTATTCCGGAAATGGTGCGTCCTTAGAGTGAGTCTTCCGGTTGTGTAGCTACACTTTAGCAAAGCTTTCGAAAGTGAGCTGTTCGAAATGAAAGCTCCCGAGCCGAGGAGGACAAAGATAATGGAAAAATCACCAAAGGCCAGCTCTTCTAAGAAGGATTTTTCAACTTCGTCATGGCAAAAGTTCACAGCATCTATAACACAAGCCATTCTCTATGGATTCTATTTGTTAGGAAAGTTTTTCTGTTCTAATTTTTTAACCCCCACTATACGCAATCATCCTTCCTTGGGGAAGTTTGGCATTTTTTGTCGTCGTCGGTCGAAGATGCCATCCCTAATAGAAGCATTCCAGTTTTAAACAGACCTTATGACAAAAGTTAGTCTCTGGAATTAGACTGGTTAAAAGCCACTTCCAAAAAGACGTACCAGCATTGCTGGCAGCATCTCTAAACTTGATGATCGATATCATGCTGCCACTTTATAGAAAGTTGATGGCAAATTCCAAGAATAATAATATTGAGTTATTAGCACTGATGTATTTTTTTTTTCAAATTGATTTCTAAAGAATTAATATAAGAATTCACAAGTGCAGTGGTCTCTCTCCAACAAAAAAAAATCACTGTGACACATTGAGATTTTGATATTCGAGATTTCAACCTATTTTAAAACGTTACTAAAGACTGCAAAACGTTTCAACATCCCCAGCAACCAAAACTCCCATATCTACCTAAGCGCGTGCTTCCAAAGTACGAATTTCGCTGAATAAAGGTTCCAAAGGACAAGGGTACCGAATTGCTAGCATGAAAGTTACAAAATGTTCCTCAAATAGCTTTTTTGTGAATGTCAATCGCATCATTTAGTATTAAAATTACAAATAGGGCCTCGAATAGCCTTCTATGGACCAACAATGAAGTTCCAAAAAGTTCCTCAAATAGCTTTTATGTGACATGTTCGCCATTTCATGAATATGAAATGTGAACGAACATTACAAAACAGCATATAATCAATAAATTTATTTTGTAGCTTGGATATTGTTGAAATTTATAATTTATATTGAAATTTCAACTCTGGACAACTTGAAGCTAAAGGCACCCGCACAATAGCCCGTCGGACGTCGCGTCGCGTTGACATTTCATTTTAGGGATACCGTTTTCCGTTTGAGCCACCACAATGGTGCGTCGCGTCAGTGATAGCATTGTACTAAAACGCTGAACTTGTTCGAAACAGCAGCGTTATTCAGCGTCAACGTTTTCGTTTTGAAATAAATCAAAATTCCAGCGCGACAGCAGCGTTTTAAATATTTTTTTAGTGCTTTTTTGACAAAGTTTGACACAAATATAGGGTAAGTGTTCCTAATTTGGCATGTGTCCCTAATGTTAACGTACCGTTCGATTTTGACTGTTTTTGACGATATTTTTCACTTATCACAATTGTAAAAAAAATTATAATGTAACGGATCATGTGAACTTTCATTTTACAAACAAATTAGTTTTCTAACTCACAGGATTTTTCGTAAAATCCGGATTGTTCCAAAGTATGTTCAAATTGAATGGAATTGTTAGCAAATTTCTTAAAAAACACCTATTAATAAATGGAAGATAAAAGCTGAATTTTTCAATCGATTTTTTTGAAATTTTTTGTCGGATTGATTTTTATCATGATTTTAGTAATATGTATGTTAGAACCATGATTTTTTCGTGTAAAAACTAAAAAAAGCTTATGTTCACAATTAGGAACACTATTTTAAATGTGTTCCTAATTATTGACATAGTCAAAGTTTTCCAAACTATATCAAAGTAATAGAATGTATTTGAAATAAATTTGATGGATTGAATTGAGTTTTAACTTAATTTTCAACGATCTGTTAAAATAAACTGTTTTGAGTTAATAAAACATGATATTTTTTATACTTCAGTATATCTCAAAGCTAAAAATGTTGCAAAAAAAAATGTCGCCAGGTAGTGAAGAACGCACCCTACGCGACAGAAAAGGAAACCATCAAGTTACAGAGAATTTTTCAACAAGAACAGAATCGAAAGGAAAAATTAAAAAAAAAAATCTAAATAAAATACGATGTATACCGTCACATTGGGCATCATGCAACACTTTAAACTTCAATGACTTCTTTAAACCTAATGTCCACAGTAATCAAACCGCTTGTACATCAAAAGTTTTAAGGTTAAAGGGGCATCTAATTAACGTAGTCAGAAAAATAATTGATTTCCGCTATTATTTTAAAATGTACAAAACATACGACTTTCACCCTACTACGAAAAAGGGGTAAGTTACAAAAACCTTTGTTTTTAATGAAAAATCAAATGAAAAAGTGTGAAAAGTTACAGTTTTTTATTTATTTGTGATTTCTTTACGCATAAAGCACGATCTGCAGTTATTTTTGATTTTGTTCGAACTAAATTTGATACTTATTTTTTCGGTCAAAGATAAAAAAAAAGAAAGTATAAGAGTGCTGTATACAGTAAGGGATAAAAACTACTACAAAAAAGATTAAATCCCGTATTCCAGCATATGGAAACAAGATTTAAACTTTGAATCATTGATTTGCATGTCGATGCATTTTAGCGCAGACTGGTAACTGAATTTTGGAAATATTTATTTAAAAAAAATTAATTTATTTAAAAATTGGTTTATAAATATTTATACACCAACAGTGTTGATATAGGAGAATAAAATCAATATAAAGTTTGTAGGTGAGCCAATCCGCCATACTGTGTAAAGTATTTTACGGCATCAAAAATTGTAAAAATTTCGATTGTTCAAATTTTTTATAAGAACGAAAAACTTTAAAAAAAAAATCTCACGATGTGAGAAACTATGGCATCATCGTTTTGTTACCATAAAATGGTAATTTTATTATACTAAAATAAAAGTTTAATAAGCGTTGCGGTATACAAATGTTGTATCTAACTATGCTGTTGCATGATGCTCTGTTTGACTGTATCTTATTTGTATCTAATACAATGAATTTTCTACTTTTTATAATACATATAATAAATGTATCCATTGGAAAAGGTAAAGTTTGAATTTTAATAAGCTCAACATCTACTACTTTCTTCAAAACTAACGTGAAGGAATATTGTGTAGGATTTAAATAGTCCTTATTTATCTATTCATATTCCAAAAACGTTGTAAAATTTATAAAAAGGTGAGTTTTGAGATTTTTTTCGTTAAAGTGTTAAAAAGACAGACCCATAAGCAAAATCACGAACAAATAGTGTAATATTGGGTACGCAGATACATTTTTCCTCATATGTTAACATTAGGAACACTCGTATGTTAACATTAGGAACAATTATTGCCAAATTAGGAACATCGACACACTTTATAAAACATGATATTTCTCGTAAATTAAAGCTTGAAATGATTATTTCATACAACAACAGAGTTCAGAAAAAAATTTGGAACGTAGTTACCAAAAAAATTCTAAATATAAGGTTTAAAGATTCGGCCTGCTAATATCAAAGCTTAAAACCTCTGACATAATATAGCGAAATTAGGCGCATTTACCCTACTCGAAAATAAAATTATCGTCATTTTTTGTGTTTTGTAATGTTAGGCACCCCGAGTTTTGTCTCAAAAATACTGGAAAGCCTTGTCAGTGGACACTGTATTGTGCTGCAAAAAATTCCCAGTGCGTCGCGTCAGCGTTTTAGTACTCAACGACAGCATTGACAGCTGACGCGACGCGACGCCCGACGTGCTATTGTGCGGGCGCCTTAACTCGCTAAGGATGGTTTTAGAACAAAATAATTTTTTTCACTTCAAAAAAATTCGTCCAACTGTATTACGTACCGCACATTAAAAGATAGTTGAAGCAAATCTTGAATTAAATATCTAGATAAACTTAAGAACTTGTATAATTTCATGCTTAAAAGTTATAAATATGGGATTCCAATTTTTAAAATCGATGTTGTTTTAACGGATGTTTGATTTATATGGCGTTTCGTAATGTTTCTGAGTAATATTCAACATGCGTTTTTGCTGCTGGCCGCTGGCTGCCCTTAAGGGTATTCTTGGATAGCTGATTACCATTTGAAATTTTAGTTGCCGGTAAGGAAATATCTAGACTTGGCCTCGTGGCAGCATGTTTGGCTATCATCTCGAAGGGTCACGGTTTGAATCTGGTATCAGGACTATTTTTTTCATTAGGTTGTTTGATTGCTTGAGTAAGCAAATAGAACAAATGTGTATAAAAACTCACGTGCGTGCCAGCATGCAAGGTTGCCGAAAAGAATTCTGTGTTTTTGAGAAAAATAATTCTGACTTTCTGTGATTTTACCCAAAAATTCTGTGATGGATTTCTGTGATGCTATATCTTTGAATTTCATAGAAAATTCATGAAAAATAAGGTATTTTTCACATTTTATTTGAGCAAAATCGATTACCATTACCAATCTTATCGTACTTTTCTGATTAAAGTAAGAAATCTAAATTCGATAATCTCCAAAAAAATTATAATTTCGGAAATCCATTCAAAATTTAGAAATTCTGTGAAATCTGTGAAAATTTCAAAATTCTGTGTTCTGTGACACAGATTCTGTGATGAAAATTTGCTCAAAATTCTGTGAAATTACAGATTTTTCTGTGATTTCGGCCATCTTGCTAGCATGATCGAGCAAAATAAAAAAAAAACAAAACAATTTGTAAGAGGGAGGAATAAAGATGGATGCCGAGAAACCGGCAGCACCACACCACATGGACAGGTGGAGAAGAGAGGAGAGATTTTTTTTGTTTTTGCTGATTAAACGGTTACTTTTGAGCTGAACAGAAGGGCGTTCCAACCTGTAATGGAACTTCAAAGTATTGATAAAGAATTATATTTTGGGCTGAATAAAACGAAGTTCAGCACATTGATCGACACGAATGCCATAAGGATGGTAAAGTGTCACTAATTAAACCTAAAAAAAAACATTGATTACGCTGATTAAGCTCTGTTTGACCTTTTTAACGAGACTTTTGATTACTTTGGATATGCTTTAGTAAATGCCTGAGATTCATTTTGGTTTGAAATTTCATTAGAATTTCGTATAAACTTCCGAATTCAGCAAAACGTGAAAAAAAGAACAAAGATAAAACTTCTTTTACTTACTTCTTAAAAGTCAAAATTATTCGCTGTCTTCGAGAAAATAGATTTTGATTTAATTCATTTTGTAAAAACCTTTGTGATATTTCATAATTTTACCCAAGGCCGGATTGAAGGGGGGGGGGGGGGGGGGAGGAGCAGAAGGGGCAATTGCCCCGCCCCCCCCCCCCCCGGCTCAGGGAGGCCCCCCGAGGGAAAATTTTTTTATCATTACTTTAATCATACTACTACAAATCCATGAAAAAAAATCAAAACTAGACAATTGCAATGAAAACTTGAAACATAAAATTTAGTTTTAGTTAGGTTTAGTTAGGGCCCCCGAAAAATAATATCTAGATTTGTCTTAAAAATGTAAAGGGGGCTCCCTAGAGTAAGCAGTGAAGGAGCTCTCCCACATTTTGCGAGCTGAGAATATCAAAATCTGGACAAAACCGAATTCGAAAAAAAAATAAGAATAATATAAGGCAAAACACCTCAAATTTTCAATTTTTATCGAAACATATCAGTTACGATATTCTGTACATAACAGGTAAAATAAAGAAAAAACTTCTCCTCATTTTCATTACACTCAAACGTCTTGCACAACAATAATGTTTGCTGTTACGTTAAGTTTCCAAGTTATGGTTTACTGCACTAAAATAGCAGCTAATTTCGCTTTACGATAAACATTTCAGAATTCGCTTTACGATAAACATTACAGAATACCACGTGTTCGATCTCGAACGTATTGATCACCCTGGAATAAGTAACAAAGTATGTATCTACGTATGTATTGGTTTGATATGTTGGTCGAGAGTGTGTTACGTTATATAACCACTATGCATAAATTCTTATAAGATTTTTGGAAGACACAGTGTGTCGATATTGAATATTTTGTTCAATTATTAAATCTTGCTTTTTCTAAGAAACTGAGGACTTCTTTGATTTTTTCTTCATCAAAGTTATTTATCATTTCGAATAGATTTGTATAATTTTCCCAATCGTAATGGTTTCGAATGTGGTTATATTGGATACAGCTGAATAGAGCGTGTACGGTCGTAAAATTTACACCACACATATCACATAATTTTGTGTCATTTATACGCATGAGGCCAAGGTAGTATAGCGAGTAATCGTGGCCGCTCAATAGTCTATTCGCCTTACGAATTTGAATATGATTAATCTCTGAATTGTATTACCAGGATTTTATTTCGAAATTATTTTGAAATTGATAAAATTTCAATTCCCAATGTAGCTATGTCTCTGTACCACTGATTACACAAGTTTACAGCATTTTTGAACTAAGTAAGCTGAAGGTCATTTTTCACGTGAAATCGGGCGCTAAATCTGAAAATGAAATTCAAAAAATTCTCAGTAGAACAGTTTTTGAGTTATGCTCCAAATATGAAAATATGGAAAAATAAAAAAAGTGCTTTTAATTAGATTAAAATATCTCGAGCTGCATAACATTAATTTTAAATCTTTATTTTTGCATATAAAAGATGAACAAATTTGCTATTAATCATCTGAACTTCATTTTTGCGAATAACCAATAGTATTGTTGGTATAGGTGTTAATTCTAAAATTAAAAATTATAAAAAACGCCTTTTTTTAGAGAAAATTTTGTTTCAGCAAAAGTTTTAGACTCGATGGTAACATTTAAAAAATCTGATTTTTATTGGCCTTAAATGTCAATTCAAAACAAAAATTTCAAGTGGTGATTTATCGAAATTTGTTGAAAATTGAAGAAGTTATGGTTACTTTACCATAATAGTAATTTTTGCATTTTTTTTAATTTAACGAACCGCAGTGTACTAATCATAGTATAGGAAGAATTAAATATGGAAAATCTCATTCGCTTTATTTCAAAATTATTTATCAGCTTACCAGAAAGTTACATGCCAACTTTCAGAAAGATTTGACCATGTGGAAGGGTTGCTTGAGTCTCAAACGTGAATTGGATTGTAAGGTAATTTGCTCGAATAGATAAAAAAAACTGGTTTTTCTTTAATAACTTTTTTCTTTACAAGCCAATTGTTTTTTATGATTGATTTTCTTAAAGCCTAAGTTTGAACAAATATTTCATCCCAAGACTGTAACCAAGGTTGCCGAAATCACAGAAAAATCTGTAATTTCACAGAATTTTGAGCAAATTTTCATCACAGAATCTGTGTCACAGAACACAGAATTCTGAAAAATTCACAGATTTCACAGATTTTTTGGATTTTTAATAGATTTCCAAAACTATGATTTTTTCGGTTATTATAAAATTTAGTTTTTTTTACTTTGAATTCAAAAAGTATAATACGATTGGTTATTTCAATTGCTTTTACCCAACTTAAATGTAAAAAACACCAGGTTCATCATGAATTTTCAATGAAATTCAAGGAAAAGGCATCACAGAAAACCATCACAGAATTTTTGGTTCAAATCACAGAATTTCAGATTTTTTTTTCTCAAAAACACAGAATTTTTTTCGGCAACCTTGACTGTAACACGATTGGACTTGGAACAAAAAAGTTATTGCTGTTCAAAGATTGTATTTTGGCCGAAAATTCTCGTATAAAACGCAATGCGTAAAAAGTACTCATTGCGTGTTAGGCAAAATTTGCGACATCTGAACCGCAATAACTTTTTTGTTCTAAGTCCAATCGTATTGCAGTCTTCGGAAGAAATATTTATCTTAACCTAGGCTTCAATAATATTAATCATAAAAAACAATCGGCTTGTAAAGAAAAAAGTTATTAATGAAAAACCAGTATTTTTTTTTATCTATTCGAGCAAATTACCTTACAATTCAATTCACGTTTGAGACTCAAGCAAGCCCTTGACATGGTCAGATCTTTCTCAAAATTTGCATGTAACTTTTTGGTAAGCTGATAAATAATTCTGAGTCGAAGCGAGTGAGATGTTTCAAATTAAATTCTTCCTATACTATGATTAGTACACTGAGGTTCGTTAAGTTAAAAAAAATGTAAAAATTACTATTATGGTAAAGTAACCATAACTTCTTCAATATTTAACCGATTTCGATAAATAACCACTTCAAATCTTTGTTTTGAATTGACATTCAAGGCCAATAAAAAATTAGATTTTTTAAATGTTACCATCCAGTCTAAAACTTTTGCTGAAACAAAATTTTCTCTAAAAAAGGCGTTTTTTTTTTTTCTACCATGAAGTCACGAATATCAACAATACTGTTGATTATACGCAAAAATAAAGTTCAGATGATTGATAGCAAATTTATTCACCTTTAATATGCTTAAAAAAAATTTCAAATTGATGTTATGCAACTCGAGATATTTCAATCTTAGTAAAAGTACTTTTTTTTATTTTTCCATATTTTCATATTTGAAGCATAACTCAAAAGCTGTTCTACTTAGATTTTTTTGAACTTCATTTTCGGATTCAGCGCCTGATTTCACATTAAAAATATACTAAACTCGTTTGGATTCCTTATCTGATTTTTTTTCAGTGAAAACTGATTCTGTGTTTTCCACAATTTTTTTTCAACCGATCATTTTTGCACTAATACCCCTTTGGCTTTGAGGGTATCGAATGAAACTTTCGACACATTTAGAATTGTCAAATTTGATAAAAAAAATAATTTAAGAGAATCATATTCAAAAACATATCATGAAAAGATTTTTTTTGTGTTTCAAAGACATAGAATTGAAATTCACATTTTGTGCAATTTCTGCTTTTGCTCTGATTATAACTTTGTATCTTTTTTATATTCAACTCATATTTTGTTTCTCAAAACTTGATTTGAAATTATGATTAGATTTGAGACACTGAATTTTGGTTCTGCATACAACGTGATTTAAAGTTTTGAGTTCTTAAAATCTTATATCTGTATTTCTATGGAATGTGGATTAAATTATTTTGTTCATTTTTTAAATTTTATTTTCTATGTTTCAAATCATCATGATACTTCCTAATTATCACTAGGTGAATATTTCTTGAATAAGCACATACCAATTGATCAATAATGATATGAAAATCTTTCAAAATGTCTATCCAGTCATTTTTTTTTAAATTAGAGAATTTTAGTTGGTGATAAGGTTTTTAAACAAATGAGAATTGAATTTTGCATTTTGCACCTTGAATCAGAGTTTTCATTTCCATGCAATTTCTAAACTCTTCCGCAATGTTTGCACGTGATTAATTAACAATTTTTGTTTGAAGATACCAGAAACTATTTTCTACGCAAACAACATGGTCATTTGAAGATAGTATACTGAACTCATCTCCAGTTTTTTACACGTTTAAAAGGTTTTGTATTTTCTGGGATAGAATTTCAAAAAAAAAAATCGAATTATAGGGGCCCCCGAGAAAAATTGCCCCGTGCCCCCCGATGGCTTATTCCGGCCCTGATTTTACCAAATAATGCATGGGTCACGTTAAATCTGGACGCATTCAAACGGGTCTCTCTCGGAGCTCTGTAAACGAAATAAAAGTGGTTTTATACACAAAATGTAGGTCAAACTAAATTGCGTGTAAATCGAATATAAGTTGATTAAAAAATCAAAGAATATTTCTTTCTGAAGTTTAATGTATGTATGTATGTATGTATGTATGTATGTATGTATGTATGGTTCCCCCATCGGTAGCAAGGTCCAGCCTATGTCTGTGTGGCTTGGCCTTCGAATTGCTTCTCAGGCTTCCACGGCCGGTAGTTCGTCGAAAAAAGGCATCACACCTTCAGAAACCTACAATGGTTGGCAATCCACTCCGCTTGCAATTGTCTCTTCAGATTTACCCCAGATGCATTCCCTCTGAAATATATAATTATTTAGATAATGAAACACATCTTACCTGTCGGCAACTTATAGGATTCGAACCCAAAAGTTTTTCTTGCCGATACCGGGAATCGAACCCAGTGCGCCTGGGTTACCAGACTCGCGCCAGTCTATCGACTAGATCACATCAGCGCTCATATATTTCTTGCTGAAGTTTAATGTGTATAAAAGACGGAAAAAATACTCAGTTAAGATTTCGATCGAACTAGTCCATATTAGCGTGCCTTTCGTTTGACGCCAGCCCTCAGATTTTGTACAGTCACCTTATCCACTTTCTTTGCCGCAGAACACCAGTTTTCTTTGAACTGCTTCTCACTGCTTACAATTTTTTGAGTCCTCTTAAGGTTCCGCTTAACGACCGCACAATGTTTTTCGATTGGCTGAAGTTTTGATGCGTTGGAAGTTCTTTCCTTGGGCATAACCTGAATGTTGTTAGCGGCATATCACTCTACGGCCTGTTTTTAACATAATGGCAAGATGCCAAGTCCGGTCGAAACATTAAAGAAAAGTCATGTTTCTTTGATAGTTTAATATGCTTGAAAATGTCTGCCACCTTTCCCCTTCCGGTTTCTGTAAAATACTCTTGTCCCGGAAGCTGTTTGAAGTCTACCTTGGCGTAGGTTTCACCGTCCATTACCACGCAATCAAACTTTGTCAACAATGTAGTATGTATAGCTTCCGAGATCTTGGTTATGCCGTACGGTTTTGCTTATTGTAGCGATTCGAAGGCACTACCTTCTTATAAGTCATGAATGACATGAATAAATTGTTTTTTTGAATACACACTACCCAATGTTAACAAAATGCTAAGCATTTAAAATATGAATTAAACCATGTTCCAAAAGTCTTCATTGAACATTCCCAGTTCAGTTTTTTTGTTTCTCTTGTCGTTTCATTGGTGTGGTGAAGGTTTGGTGGGCGACGTCGCGCACAGGTTGCTCATTGTGGAAGATTTGAAGCAAATTGTGAAGAGCTTGAAAGGATTCTATTTTGATTCTAGATTGTGAAGAAATGTTGAATTGAAAAAATTAAAATTCTTTGAAATTTTATTTATCTTCAAGTGTGAGTTGAAAATTGTGTCATGGTGTGTGACCGTGTGTTTATAGAGTGGAACTGATACAAATCGTTAAGTGTGGGAAGGAAAAATTATGTTGCTGCTTTGTGTTTGCCCGAATAATTAAAGGAAACTAAATTGTGCATGATGGAACAGTTGCCTATATGTATGATATTAGTGCGTTCGAAAAAGATCGCTTGGGTATGCGTGTAATGACGCCTGCTTGAATGTGTTACTATAACAACTGGCGGCATGGAAAAGAATCTGTTAGAATTTAGCCTGCTTTGATGAATTTGTGAAAAGGACAGGCGCTCCTAAACCATAGTGCTTTTATAATGGAAATTAAAATATATGAAAATTGGATGGTTACCTGAACAATAAAGAAGAGGAACATGTGGAAGATATGCTAATGGTAAGATGAAGTGAAGGGGAAGAATTTTCAAGGGGGAGGGGGGCTGTATGCAAGGTTGGGAAATAAACGCTTGGCGTCCCGGAAGCTAGTGGAGATAACAAGAGAAGTCTCCCTTTATTTAATCATTATGCATAATTTATGTTCATGCTATAAAAATATGCTTTTAAATTTACCTGGAAAGAAAAATTTACGATGGGTGGGGTAAGAGGGAAGTGTTGATTGCAGGAAAAAAAAATTATAATAGTAGTTAATGGGTTCTAGTCTTGTTAGCATCTGATGGGTTAGGTGTATTTTTGGGTAAGATGTATTTTCCTATATTATTAATACCTATAGGTATACTCCACTGACCAATCAATTGCCCTTTCAATGTATGAGTTACAGTATGTCATTGAATATGTTTTTATTATTAACTGGTTGTGTACCTGATTGATTCACTCTTCCAAATATACGTACATAGACACATACTTAAGCTTGCCAGATTGCCCGGTTTTATCCGGGTTTGCCCGTATATTTGATGCAAAATTTCGAGAAAGTTCGGTCCGGCCCGGTTGCCCGGATATCGTGAAAAAAGTCCGGATATTGCCCGGATTTTTCACAATTTTCACAAAAAAAAATCAAAGTTTTTGAGTAAGTTTCAGCAAAATCAATTAACGGTATGGACATTTTCAACGGTTGTTTCAAATAATTTCGCTGATCTATTTTTATAAACCTTTGAATATTTAAGTGTTCCAAAATGTTTCTGAAAGTCTGCAATTACTTTAATAAAATATTAATTTAATTTTTTTTGCATTTTTCTTTGCTTTTATATATAATAACACCTAAATTTTGCCCGGTTTTTGGATTTGAAAAATTGAAATCCATGCCCGGATTTTGCCAGGTTTTTTTGAAAAAATGCCCGGAATTGCTAGGCCCGGATGAGAGTGGAAAAAATTCTGGCAACCTTACACATACTATATTCATTTCATAACAGCTCACACGAAGCCATGGTGCCGAGTATGGAGTTTTGTTGTCTTATAATGCATTTTAATCCATACTTTCTTCAAACTGCGGTGAATCCGTGCATCCATAGTGGATTATCAACATATCACAACATAGATACAGTTTTGATTTGAAAAATTCTTATACAGTTTTGATTTGAAAAATACTTATACCGGATTAGATATAAACCCAAGAAACAAACAGTTCCATAAAACAGGCTCTTTAAAGCTTATTCAGCTTTGTTTAATAGCATTCTATTCAGCCTTTAAATTTAAGTTCTTATCGATACTTCCAAGTTCTTTAATCAAAGCTGAATAGAAGGCTATTCAGCCATTGCATAGGGATTTGAATGAAAAATATTTGTAGGAAAAATAATTAATTAAGTTTTTCCCAACTTTCAAATCTGGAGATCTCAATTTGTATTTACATAAGTATTTATATTGCTTCGACTTATGACTGATGTTATTCTTACTTGGAAACTTTACTTGTATAGAGGTTTAAACTCGATCATGCTAGATACAATCCGATCACATTACCTTTATATCATAACTGTAGCCTGGGTTGTATTCAAAACATTATTTTAAAATAAATTACGGGTTATCCTTCAATAGTTGGCGGAAGAAAAATCTAAACAATCTGTTAAAAATATTATAAATAGAAGGTATGAAAAGACGAAGTATTATCAGTAATTTATCATTCTCCAGATAAAAAACAGTCCTTTTAATAGATTGTGTACATTCGCTCTCCGCATCGGCAATCATCAAGTGCTACAATGCAAAACATATCTTTAGATTGTAGTTCGAAACAGAAAAAAATACCTCAATAGATATTTGAATAGTTATTCTTAGCGTATTTTTCAAACTCAAAGTTAGAAATCCATAATGTATTTTGACATTGAATTTAGTCGTGGAAATACGTACAAAATATTAAAATCTGGGAAATCTGTGAATCTAAATTCTAAATTTCTAAAATTCTATATTCTGTGACACAGATTCTGTAATGAAAATTGGCTCAAATTTTTGAGAAATTTCTGCCCTTGGTTGGTGAAGCCGATTCCGCTATAGCTGCTGTTGCTATACCTCTGCTCCCGTCGAGGGGGAAGGCTTATATGTAAAATGTGAAAAGCTTCAAACATGAAAATGTAAATTAACTTTAAACTTTTAACTACGAATATTGATGATAAATGGATAAATCTTTTATTATATGTAGAAAAACTGACCACCTGGATGGAAATGATTTTTTATTTTTGCATTTTTGATTTTTTTAGTAACGTCCAAGTTAAGCGTGGTCAAAATTTTGCATCAGGTTTTGTCGAATGATTTCCATAACAAGATTTATTGCTGAATGAGTTTGTCTCGGTTTAAGAGTAAAATTTGAATTTTTGATAAACTATATCAAACATAATATTGAGTTTCTTCATCCTCATTTTAAGATGTATCCAGTTCAACAAAGCGTCCATTATCATCAAATCTATTAGGCTCCAAAACTATGTATAGGCTTTATGTTTGAAAATTCGGATTAAGGAAAGCTGGTGTAGACAATTAACTTTGAACAAGTAAATTTTTCCTAATTATTTTTTACTTATGCACCTTGACTTTTCTGTAGGAACGTTCTTTCCTTGGCCCTACAATCCATTTGAAAATTTTTGACACATTTCAATTCGCACTGAAGTTCTATAAAAGTTCCGCATGGAACTAAAAAGTACGTAAATCACCAAAAGGGGGACCGATATTTTTTGTCAAAAATCGATTTTAAAATGCGAGAATTACGTAAGGGGGAACCAAAGGAAATTCAGAAAATCGAAATTTTATTTGATGCCAAATGACTTAAAAAGGGATCAAAACTAAAATTTTCTTTAACGAATTTCCTTTTAGAAGAGGGGGGAGGGGGGGGGGCTTACGTGGTTACTAAAATTTTGAAGTTGATTTTCGTAAATAAAAATTTCGAGATCATATTTAACACAAACACATTTAGGTTCTTAATGAAACATGACGTTTCCTCGAAGAGATTCCTTTAACTTAGCACTTAGCGTACAGCTTTTGAGGAAAGTACGGCTCTCAGCTTACAAATGCTAAAACCACCAACCCATAGAATGTGTACTATGTATGCCGTGACCGGAAATCGATCGCATGACCGTTGGTTTAGAAGACTTGAACACTATCCTCTAGGCACCGGGCAGCGGCAAGATTTCGACGTTGAATGCATTTTTAAGTCATTTGGCATCAAAACTTAAAATTTGATTTTTGTTTTTTTCCGATTACCAGTGGTTCCTTGTTTGATGATTCTTAAGGGTAAAAAAACCGAAATTTAAGGCGCGTCGAGGCACCCCTAAATCAAGTGCGGTTGAGCTGAAATTTTACACAGGTTAGTTTTACGGGCCAATATACAAATTGTATATGGTCGGTTTGCGAAACTCGACATGACACAGTTGGCAGCCACCCTAATGTACGTGGCAAATACTTGATACAAACATCAAGTGCTAGGCAATTTTGTTTTAATTTTCAGTTTTGAGTTTGAAAAACAGAGATTAAAAACACACCAACTTCAACTCACCTGTACAACGGGATCCCCGCGTTGTCTCTGAACCAAAGCACCATGTTGATTTTGTCGCGATTAGACGCTAAAAGTGGACAGTATAGATTGGCTTGATGATCCTCAATTGCTTCGACATCAGACGTTTTGACTGCAATGAAATAAGGAGAAGAATACATTATTTTTTAAATGTTGGAGTAAGCTTACTAATTGAATGTGTAATTTCGCTGATTTGCATTTCCTTTTTCAAAGAATGTTTCATCGAATAAGAAATCATTTTCCGGAAGGGCGACTGAACACCCAAAGTAAATTGCCTAGATATTAAACTGCAATTATCTGCGAGTGGGGTGTGCGGTAAACGGCCTCTTTAGATCCGAGAATCCGCCCGATCTAGTCAGTTCGAGTTTGAAAAACGTGAGAAAACGTGGACCAACATGTTGCCAGGTTCTAATTTTCCCAGCACCTGGCACCAGAAAATGCTACTTTGGTACCGATCTACCCAGAGACCGAAGGGAATTCGAAGAACATAAACATTTTCCACCCGTAAGCTCTAATGGGATGCTGCCATCTTTTGCTTTGGTCGTCGTTTTGATTCTTCCTTTGGGTGGTTTAAGGGAAGGCAAACAACCAAGTTCCATTTTGCCGGAAAGCAGAAATAATAAAAATTCAAAAGCTGTAAAGCTTTAAATGTGCAAACGCCCATTTCACACTTTGTTCTGCTAACAGGCAGCAGCAGCTCTGTGCCAGGAAGCGAAATAATAATAATAACACTAACGACAATGACGTCCTTCCCAATTTCCAACCACCCAAAACAATCACAATCACATTCAGCGAAATCACAAACACCCACACACGAGCGTCGTCGTCAGCGGATCGTTTTCGCGGCTCGGCAGGGATCAATGGATGAAATAATATGGAACAAATGAAAAAAAAAAAATCTAAAAAAAACTGAATCGCTATGCTGCTATTTTTCCTTTCCCGTCACGAATCACCAATTCAATGATGGGAAAATTTGGCACAAACTGTGCTGTTTGCTGATTTCTGGGGCGAGAGATTTTTCCCTCGGTAACTTCTGGCTGGATGGGTGGCCTGATTTTGCTGCTTCGATTATTATTTTACCGGGCAACGTTTGAAAATTGTGATTCCCAAAGTGTAACAGTAGCATCAACAATTTGGGAAAATTCTATCCGAACATATCAGCCAGACACCCAATGTAATGGTTGGTGGAATAGAGAAGTTTGGATTCACATTAGTTTTGTGCATCCCTCTGGCCGTGCGAAACAGGGAGGGGGGGAGGGGGAAGTTTAGATGTTTAACACCCAAACCCCCCCACCCCATGAAGATTTATTTCGAATAAAATTTTTAATTTAAGAAATAAACTTTAGTAACGGGAAACTACTTGATCTCAAAACGTTTAAAAATAAATTTTGACAAACATGTCAGAAAATTGGCTCCGGCGAATTTAAGTCCACTGATCCTGGTTTTACTATAGGGGAACTGAAGGTATAATACCCAGTGGGGGCAAAACGCCCCACTGCGATATCTAGCTAGATATACACTTATTTTAAGAATTATGTACGTTATTCCCTTCTAATTAACCGTAGAAACTTTTTGTACAAAACATTAGAATCAAATATGCGATAAATCACTACAAAAATCCAAAAATATTTTTCAAGCCATATTCCTTGCAATTTGTGCCTTGACTTTCGTAAGGAATTACGGCATCTATCAGGAAAAAAAACCTGTTACATCTGTTACAATGATGAACATGGGTCTTGAAAATCATAGCAAAACGAAAAATTTCCTTTTGCAATTATTTTTTCTATTATTTTGAGCGATTTTTAATAAACATGTCTAGGTAGGGCAAAACGCGCCATGTCCGTATATCTTTAAGCGTTTCATATTTGTTTAATTTTTTATTTATGCAGTTACATCACATCAATTTAAATGATATTTATATGTTGTATTGGAAAACATAACTTGAATATAAACAAATATATTCTTAATTCCTATATTTAAAATAGATTTAATTAACTATTCACAAGAATTTTAGTATATCTGGCAGAGTAATAATAAAATAAACTTCTGGAAGTTTCATAAAGATTGGGCAACGCTGGCCCAATCTCACAAAAGTGGTTGGTGTAACATCCGCCTGGTGACTCCTTAGGGAATGGATACGAGGAGCACCAGAATGACCATATCAGCAAATTGATCCAATAAATCGAATTGATCACTCGATTTATTGGTCAGTTATTCGACACCCAGACGAAGCATGTGGCCATTCGGAGGCGACACCAACGTGGAAAATTCCATTACGATGCACGATGTGGCATCGTACTCGATGGATGGGGCCTTCATCGTGGCCCTTATCATCGCGGCGATCATCTTTCATTGGCGGCGCAGCCAACGCCGGCTGCGCCAACTAGAGGAGCAGGCCAAGCGCGTGAAGCTTGGCTTGACTCAAGTATAAGGAGCCCGCGCACATTTAGTGCTGACGCGGGCCGCACATTTACTGCTGATGTCAGCAGCAGTAAACTGTGTGAAAGTAAGTGTTAATAATATTTCAAGAAAATATAGTTCAGTTGCAAGTTAGAATCGAGTGTGTTCGGTTGTGAGCCGAAAGAAAGTATCACAGCCCAGTGTAGTTTAAAGAAGTTGCTCCACTTACATTTTAATAGTTTAACTAAGTTTGCTCCCCCACCGGGGGGAGCAACTTACATCTTGGTGACCCGACGTGATGATCGGGACGTATAACTAAGTTTGTTCCCCCACCGGGGGGAATAACTTACATTTTGGTGACCCCGACGTGATGATCGGGACGTTTGACTAAGTTTGCTCCCCCACCGGGGGGAGCAACTTACATTTTGGTGACCCCGACGTGATGATCGGGACGTTTGACTAAGTTTGCTCCCCCACCGGGGGGAGCAACTTACATTTTGGTGACCCCGACGTGATGGTCGGGAAGTTACGGAACTTCCCGGCCATCGTTTGCGCGCGAGTTGAAGTAAAAAGTCACTCCCCACGGGGGGAGGTAAATTTAAGTGTTTCAATTGCCTGTGCGCAACCAGTAAAACTGGGATTCACTCCCCTTGTAGCGGGAGCTAAGTAAATTTGGCCATCGTGTGCGCGCGAATTGAAGAAAAAAGTCACTCCCCTTGCGGCGGGAGCTAAGTAAATTTGGCCATCGTGTGCGCGCGAATTGAAGAAAAAAGTCACTCCCCTTGCGGCGGGAGCTAAGTAAATTTGGCCATCGTATGCGCGCGAGTTGAAGAAAAAAGTCACTCCCCTTGCGGCAGGAGTCAAGTAAATTTGGCCATCGTGTGCGCGCCAGTTGAAGTAAAAATTCACTCCCCACGGGGGGAGGTAAGAGTTAAGTGTTTGAACTATCTGTGCGCAACCAGTAAAAACTGGGATTCACTCCCCTTGTGGCGGGAGCTAAGTAAATTTGGCCATCGTGTGCGCGAGAATTAAAGAAAAAAGTCACTCCCCACGGGGGGAGGTAAGATTTAAGTGTTTGCGAATTGAGACATTCGTGCGAGTTGGACGTTAGTGCTTAAAGAGGCGAACATAAAACGGTGCAATGTCAACAGAGATTTGATACAGTTAATTAATCACAGCCACAGCCCAGTCATTCCAGTTTGTAGTGGCTCATTGTTATGTGTGATTGATCAAAGTGCAGCGCTTATAAAAGTGAACTGTCCTGGATCTTGGTCGATCTACAAACGTTGGTAATCTGCGATATTATCCAACTGATCAAGTGCAAGAATACCAAACTTTGTGAAGTGCATTCGTTAGAAAGACCCACCGTTGACTAAATCACAAGTAACTGAAATAGTGGTCGTGATATTTAAAGCTTAGTTCTTTTAGAAATGGGACAGTTACGAATGCCTGTATCTCAAAAACTATTCGTTTGAACGAAATAGTTTCTATGAAGAAAATGAAGGTAATGTTATGATCTTTCATGAAAAAATTTGAAAAAAAATATTTACTGTTTTTTGTTAAGGAAATTTCTACTTTATTTTTGGTATCTCCCATTGGCCGGCGCACACTTTTCTCAGTCATGGTATTGATCAGTTTCTTCAACTTATACTTCGTAAAATCTATATTTTAGGTGGCTTCACCTTCCTTCTTCAATTTCTGATACTTTTCGGTCCAATACTTCTCTTTTAAAAGAAACTGGAAGCATTTCAGTGAATATACAGTTGTTTCGAAATGAACAAATTTGATTATTTTTGATCACATTTTTTAACGTTTTTTTTTTTGTACCGGTTTAACAGCTTAAGAGCTTTGGAACTATCAAAAAATGGTTGTTTGAGGTTGGGTTTCAATGAGTCATCACTAGGCAACACTTTCAGCTTATCGGAGAAAATTGTTTTGGACATTTCAGCGATCTACCCTTAGTTTTTCGTTTATTGAAAATTAAAAAGGCTGGTATGAGACTTGACTTCCTTGATGACCCTTAACCGTTGTTGCCGATCATGTGCTTCACTCCAATACTTGATTTGAACTTTGTGGACATTATTGACAGTGTTTGCATACTTATCCACCACAAAAACTCAGTAATTCTTTGAATAATCAACGGTTTTGTCAGCTATCAATTTGATAATGACGAATTTTAAAGGAAACTGTGCAAAATTATTTTTTTCTTTTTCTCTTGCATCGTACATATCTCAAAAACGAGTAAATTTTAAATTTTGAAAAAAATAGGTCGAATAGTACTTTTTACAGGCAACAAAATGCTGTCAAAATTTTTAATATCCAATAACTAGTTAACGAGCTATTAGCAAATGAAAGTGTCCCATTTCTAAAAGAACTAAGCTTTAGTAAAAGTTCCGAGACGTTGCATTGTGTACACAGCACGTAAATTGAATATTGGACGTTTCGAAATCAGGTAAAAGGTGTTTGGATTTCGGTGAGTACGGAAAATAATCATGGCCCAGGCGGGAGAAATTTTGGTTTATGCCAGACAACTGACGGCGCTCGAAGGATCGATTCGAGAAATTAATACGTATGCCGCTGCCATTCGAGTAGGAGACGTACCAGACGTCTCCTTACTACGCGCAAAGCACGATTTGTTGGAAGCACTCTTCCAGCAAGCCTCAAGGGTGGTGTTGACCCTTGAGGGCATCGACGGTGCCCCCGAACGAAGGGGACCCCTCACGAATAGCTACACCGAAACAAAGGCCACGCTGTTGGGCTGGATAAGCGAGCGAGAAAGAGCTTTCCAGAACGAGGGTCCATCTGGGAGCAGAAACAACATATTGGATCAAACCATTGCAGCCGGCCTGGGCCGATCGGATCATCTACCGCGGATTGAGCTGCCGCGGTTCAACGGATCGCCCACCGGATGGTTGGCCTTCAAAGGCCGCTTCGAAAAGCGCATCAGCACACTTACTGAGGACGCTGACAAGTACGCGTTTTTAGGAAAGTGCTTCGAGCACTTTGACCCGGCCAGACACGCGAGCGAGGCGTTTGAAAGCTCCGGTCTGCCATTTGATGCAGCATGGACGAAGCTCGAAGAGCGATTCTACAAAAAACGGATTGCCTTTGAGGGGTACTTTTTCCAGTTGCTGCGGATCAAACGAGCCCGCGATCAAAACCCAAAAAGCATCCTTGGGTTGATTGACGCGGTGGATACGATGCTATCAGCTACCAAGCAGATAGCGCTTCAAGCATCAGAGCTTGATTGGGTAGCCAACGGACTACTGAACTGCGTAGTCAAGGAGAGACTAGACGAGCGAACCTTGACTAAGCTGGAAGAACGGCTCGATCTGCAGAAGATTTACTCCTGGAAGGAGTTAAAATCGGAGTTGGAAAAAATAGCAAATCAGCTCACCTGTAAAACGGCGATCGAGAGCACACACTTTCCGAAGGCTCAAAATCGAGCAGCAACATTCAACGTCAGCAAGGGACCGCGAAACGTTCAAAAGGCAACCGATCCATGTGAAAGAGGATGCGCATTTTGCTCCAACAAAGACCACAGTATCTACGGATGCAAGGACTTCAATGGTCTCACCGTTGACAACAAACTTGAAGCAGTGAAGCAGAAGCATTTATGCTTTAACTGCTTCGGGATGGCACACGGGGCAAGGGATTGCCCCTCAAATGGCAGGTGTCGCGAGTGTCAGGGCCGACATCACACCCTGATACACAAAAACAAGTGACTAAGAGACCAAGAATACGTATTCTTGGCCACTGCAATTGTGCGCATTGCAGTGGATGACACGCATACGCGTAAATTCAGGTGCCTGCTCGACTCCGGTAGTCAGATAGAGGCTATCAGTGGAGACGCAGCCGCAAGGTTCAAGGTGCCGCGCACCCAAGACAGAATGATAGTGCACGGAATAAATGGTACCGTGCAAACACGCGAGAAAATAAAGGTAATTCTCGATTTGGATGGGATTCGGCAAAGCATAGACTTGATCGTGTTGCCGACCACACTATGCCAGCAGCCGACGGAGACTATAAGCAGCTCTCGGCTAAGCATTCCCCGGGGGATCAAACTCGCCGATCCCACCTTCTTCACAAAAGGGCCCATCCAAATATTGCTTGGAGCTAAGGTTTTCTACCAGATATTAGGCTCAAAGAGAATCAACACTCCAATGGGACCCACCTATTATGAATCAAAACTAGGGTGGCTAGCCGCAGGTGTACTGCGGCACCACATAACGCAAGGGGAGGTGGCTAGCGTAAACACTGTTACCTCAGCCATCTCAAAAACAGTGGATATAGGTGGAGTCATAAAGCCTAGCGCAATGCTAGCACAAAAACAATCATGTAGAAAATCAACGCCCCTGCTCGTTGAAAGGGGACTCACCTGTTACGTGGATACAGGTGGAGTCATAAAGCCTAGCGCAATGCTAGCACAATCAAGTGTAAAATCAACGCCCCTGCTCGTTGAAAAGGGACTCACCTGTTACGTGGATACAGGTGGAGTCATAAAGCCTAGCGCAATGCTAGCACAATCAAGTGTAAAACCAACGCCCCTGCTCGTTGAAAAGGGACTCACCTGTTATGTGGATACAGGTGGAGTCATAAAGCCTAGCGCAATGCTAGCACAATCAAGTGTAAAATCAACGCCCCTGCTCGGTGAAAAGGGACTCACCTGTTACGTGGATTCAAGTGGAGTCATAAAGCCTAGCGCAATGCTAGCACACGAACAATCAAGGAAGGAAAAGTGCTCGAACGAGGAGCTAAACCAACTTTTTCAAACATTCTTCCAAGGGGATGAACCAGATGCCAGAGAGAACATCTGCCCAACGGAAAATGAAGTGGAGCAACACTTCAGGGAGACTTATCGAATCAATTCAAATGGAAAATACGTGGTGCAAGTCCCATGGACAAGGGAGCTCTCATGCTTGGGGGACTCATATACGCAAGCGCACCGGCGACTGCTATCTCTAGAGCGACGACTCGCTCGGAACATGGAAACGAAGCTAGAGTACGACAAATTTATGAAGGAGTACCTGGAGCTAGACCACATGGAGCTGGTCAAAAACAGGGACCAATGCAAGGTCAGATACTACATACCACATTCGTGCGTGGTAAAGCCCGACTCAACGTCAACTAAGTTGAGGGTAGTTTTTGACGCCAGCGCTAAGACCAACACGGGTATGGCGCTGAATGACATCCAGGCAGTTGGACCGGTTATACAACGAGACCAGTTCGACCTGTCTCTAGACTTCCGCGGAGAAGATTACGTTCTCAGTGCAGACATCGCCAAGATGTACAGGCAGATTCTACTACACGAGGATGACACCTGGGCTCAGTGTATCCTATATAGGTTTACCCCACAGGAAAAGGTTCAAACCTACAGACTCAAGACGGTCACATACGGTGAAGCGTCTTCCTCCTTCCTGGCCTGCCGCGCGTTGCACCAGGTGGGAGAGGAAATGAAAGCGGTCAATCCGCAAATTGCCAACGTTATACAACAATGCTTCTACGTGGACAACCTCCTGGTGGGAGCAGCAACCGTAGAAGAGCTCAAAGAAATAAAGGAAAAGCTAGAAAGGGCGCTTTTGAACAGAGGTTTTCCATTAAGAAAATGGGCATCGAACAACGAAAGGATATTGGATGGGGTCCCAGCAGAGGATCGCGAACAAACTATCCAAATTGGAGATCGCGAAGCGATCAAAACACTCGGCTTACATTGGTCGCCGAAACACGATACCTTCACCTTCAAAGCGGAAGGTTTCAAAGAAGAGTTCAAAACTATGACTAAAAGGGGCTTGGCCTCGGAAATCCTTCGCCTTTACGACCCACTGGGGTTGATACAACCCGTAATCGTGTCAGCCAAGATCCTGCTTCAACAGTTATGGAAGTATCAGTTAAACTGGGATGACGAAATCCCCCACGAAATCACATCGGCTTGGCAAAACATCAAGAAAGAATTGCCAAAATTGCAGGAAATGGAATTTCCTAGAAGGGCGATTCCGAGCAAGCCGCATTATCTAGAGCTCCACGGCTTTTCGGACGCCTCAACCAAGGCTTATGGAGCATGCATTTACATGCGCCACATTGACTCAGAAGGAAACATTACCACGAACTTGCTTTGTGCAAAATCTCGAGTGGCGCCACTAAAGGAGATATCGCTACCTCGACTCGAACTCAAAGGAGCACTGCTTATGGCAGAGCTGGGTCATCGTGCCAAGAAACTTTTCGGAGAACGTATATCCAAAGAGTATTATTGGAGTGACTCACAAGTTGTAATTGCGTGGATACACGGATCGCCAGATCGTTGGAAGCAGTTTGTGAAAAACAGAGTAATCGCAATTCTGCAGCACACTACACCAAAGCAATGGGGATATGTGCCGTCGGAGATAAATCCTGCGGACATGATCTCTCGAGGAATCACAACGCGCCTGCTCGTTGAAAAGAAAGGAAAATTCTGGACACATGGTCCGGAATTCTTAGGACGCCATACTAATTGGCCCAATACTCCAGAGTATCACACCAATGAGGAACAAACTAAAAAGATAAGCATCTTCATGGCAACACCAGAAATACACGAAGACTTCATTCTTACGTATAAATACCACAATTCGTTTGAAAAAACCCGACGGCATTTTGCATGGCTGCGCAGAGCCATGGACAATTTTTTACCTATGAGACTGCGAGCAAGCAGCATAGCAAATAAAGGACCTCTCTCTCCAGCTGAATTGGAAGAAGGCATGAAACTCATCGTGCGGACTATGCAGCAAAAGGCGTATTCCGTTGAAATTGAAGCACTAAGAAGGGGTGCAGAGATACCCAAAGGACCTTTTCAACACGTTAACCTAACACTGAGAGAAGGATTACTACACGTTACCGGAAGACTATGTATGGCTGACGTGCCATTCACACATAAAAACCCAATCATAATCCCGAAAACTCATCCATTTTCGAAAACAATCATATCACACATACACGAGAAGAACTTCCACTGCGGACTCGAGCTAGTCATAAGCGAATTTCGTCGCACGTACTGGATGCAGAATCTTAGAAAAATTATCCAAGGTGTTCTAAGCAAATGCGTAAAGTGCAACAGAAGTCATCAAGGAAGCAAGCAATGAGCCAACAGAAATGCCACAACTAGATGCAACAGAGCAAGTAAGAGCAGCTGAGTTTGAAGAGGATCCACCCCCAAGGTCTACGGATTCGATTTGGGGCGGCAGACTGCGCCCCAAAGGGGGGAGAAAAATGGAAGTTTCATAAAGATTGGGCAACGCTGGCCCAATCTCACAAAAGTGGTTGGTGTAACATCCGCCTGGTGACTCCTTAGGGAATGGATACGAGGAGCACCAGAATGACCATATCAGCAAATTGATCCAATAAATCGAATTGATCACTCGATTTATTGGTCAGTTATTCGACACCCAGACGAAGCATGTGGCCATTCGGAGGCGACACCAACGTGGAAAATTCCATTACGATGCACGATGTGGCATCGTACTCGATGGATGGGGCCTTCATCGTGGCCCTTATCATCGCGGCGATCATCTTTCATTGGCGGCGCAGCCAACGCCGGCTGCGCCAACTAGAGGAGCAGGCCAAGCGCGTGAAGCTTGGCTTGACTCAAGTATAAGGAGCCCGCGCACATTTAGTGCTGACGCGGGCCGCACATTTACTGCTGATGTCAGCAGCAGTAAACTGTGTGAAAGTAAGTGTTAATAATATTTCAAGAAAATATAGTTCAGTTGCAAGTTAGAATCGAGTGTGTTCGGTTGTGAGCCGAAAGAAAGTATCACAGCCCAGTGTAGTTTAAAGAAGTTGCTCCACTTACATTTTAATAGTTTAACTAAGTTTGCTCCCCCACCGGGGGGAGCAACTTACATCTTGGTGACCCGACGTGATGATCGGGACGTATAACTAAGTTTGTTCCCCCACCGGGGGGAACAACTTACATTTTGGTGACCCCGACGTGATGATCGGGACGTTTGACTAAGTTTGCTCCCCCACCGGGGGGAGCAACTTACATTTTGGTGACCCCGACGTGATGATCGGGACGTTTGACTAAGTTTGCTCCCCCACCGGGGGGAGCAACTTACAACTTCCAAACACAATCAAAAATTAAAGTTCATCTTTTCAAATGTACTCTAAAACAAGACTTTCTTCTTAACGTGGGCATTATGCCCCCTCTTCCCCTACCGATGGCGATCACAAATCGAAACTAATTTTTGACCTTAGAAACCCCTAACTCGTCTTTAGAATAGGTTTTTTTTAACAAGAAACCAACAATTTGAACTGTAAAAATCATTCATCAAATAAGAATCTAATTAATACCTCAAGCTGAAAGTCATGTGACCGATATTTACTACTCACGATAGTCAACAGAGTTAGCAAAAAAAGTTCAAGACCTACAGTTAGCTAAATAAGAATTGCACCACTATATCTTTTGCTTGTTAAAATATAAATGATTGAAAATTACGAAAATTTTCTTCCACAGTTTGTTCTGAATTGCTTAACGGATAGATCAAACATAAGTTTACTTTTTTTTATGTAGGAATTGGCGTTGAGGACCAAAAATGTGAAAAAAGGGTGCGAAATAAGAATACAAGATTATTTTTAAAAATTTACTGTGTAAAAGTGAATAATACTGCTTCTACGAATTATTTGAATAGATAACTGCATTTTAGGAGTTTTCCAGAATTCAAAAAATTTTCAAAGGTACTAAAAGGGGGTTTTAAGAGATACTCCTCTAGCGTTAAGGAATTTGATTTTGTGTTTCATGATCATCGAAATGCTCAACTCCACATTCAAAAGGGTTGAATGTGGAAAAAGTTATAGAATCTTGCAATGCCGTGCGAACGGGGTTAAACCCCATCCCCCTCCATGGAGATTTTTTCCAAGTATAATTTTCCATAACGATGTTAAATAATTTGATCCCTAAAAGTGGTAAGAAACAAGTGTTTGCCAACATGTCAGAAAATTGAATTACCTCCGGCGCAATCTTATACTAAATCACTCTAGGCTTAAGACATTGATTTTTACAGCATTTTATGACATTTACAAATTGGAACTTATTTTTAGTTATCAATTTCGATTAGTAATTTTTTGCAAACATTTTGCAATGGAACTCAAATATTGACAAGCAAAAACCCTACCTAAGGGAAACTAATTTAAGCTTCAATTTTATTTTGTGTTTCTCGTTCTTCATCTTCACATTCAGAAGGGTTCTGATGATTAAGACATGCACATTTGCACCGCTTATGCTGATCAATTCTGATGCCCTGGAACTTTTGAAACTAGGTAGAAATCATAAAGAAAAGTGTGCACTTTTCTGACAAAAGTGTAAAACGTTATAAAAAGTTTCAAAATTAAAATTTTTATTTACTTTCTCCAAGACCTCATGCAATTTTGATATCTGCTGAAAAGTGTTTTCAAATTGTTTACTCTTTCCATTTCTGTGAAATAATAGATTTTTAACTCATTTTATAAAGAAATATTACCTAACTAAATTGAGTTTAGGATTGTTTTAAAAGCAAAAATCAAATAGTTTAGCAGATTTCATCTAATTTGTTATATGAGTAAAATTTTTCTTTTTTTTTACAATAATTTTTTTTTGTTTGTGAAAACTGTAGAAATTATTTTTTTATTAAAATCATATAAATCAATAATAATATTCCTTAATTGAATAGAGTATAATAAACGATTTCTATGATAGAACAAATCTAACAAATGATTCGATTTCAATACGCTTAAATTTACCAATGGAATCATATGCACAAAATTTTTTTTTTTCATTTTCATATTATATTCCTTTTTATGATGTAATCAATCACCGTTAGATATGTTAATTATATAGACCTTATTGGTGAAGTTATTTTCTCTTAGAAAGAACATTTCAGGATTATGAAAAAAAAAACATTCGAATAGAAACTTAGGAGCGATGAATAGATTGATGATGAATTTTCGAATTTTTTCAATATCAAAATTATGAAACGTTCTTACTAAAACAGCATAATTTTTAGGCATAAGGCCGATAAAATGAAAATGAAATTTAACTTTATTAAAAAAAATCATGGAATTTTAAAGTCAAACGTATGACATTTTTTTCTTAACCCTTCATTTCATGATTTTTTATTTTTTCTCGAAAAAATTCTCAATAGTGCGCAATGATGAATACATGAAGGGAAAAATAAGGAAAAAATATTATTTTCACATATTTCGGTTATTTAGCAAAAATATTAATTGTTGCAAATATGCAACAACATGAAACGGTTACACCTTTTTTTCTTCACACTCGACAACTGGAAATAAATGCTTATTCCTAATTTCTTTTGCACTAATCATAGTTTTCGCACAGGAACTTCGCAAATCTAGATTTCTGGACACCGGAAAGTTAAGAATTTATCTGGGAGTAGTTATGTATGTTGGTTTTCCACCACAGGTGCACGGATTCACCGCAGTTTCTGCCTAAGTATGTGCTCACATGCATTCTTGGACCGACCCCATGGCTTCGTATGTAGGTATATTTTGTAAGAACGAGTCAATCAGGTTACTTAGAGGTATTCCGGCATCCGTGCATATACCTGGCCAGCTGGCAGCTGGTTAAACATTCATATAATCAGTTATAAGAGGAAACACATCTTACCTGTAGGTTTCTTATGGGATTCGAACCCAAAAGTTGTCTCGCCGATACCGGGAATCGAACCCAGCCTGGCACATCGGAACCAGACTCGCACCAGCTTATCCACTAGACTACAAAGACTCTCGCGAAATTAGCTAGGAGTAGTTATGCGATAATATACCACCTACTGAGGAAATTATTCCTTACGATCTCAGTGAAACTTCATGTTTCTTTGAAGAGATCTAATTTACTTAACTCTAAGGCGTACATCTTTCAAGGATTTTATGGCTAGCATCTTACCACCAGACCACGGAAAGAGCACTATATGTGCCGTGATCGGGATTCGATCTCATGGACTCTGGCTTAGATGGCTGGAACGCTATCCTCTAGGCCACGACCGGCGGCAAAATGGAAAGCTTCTTACCTATACTACTTTTCTGAACATAACCTTGAACAAATCAACACAAATCAATTCCGAAAACGTATTGTAATTGGTTCTGATAAAGATTCTTAATCTTAAATCATACCATAACTATATGCCAGTTTTAATAAACAAACTTGATATTGAAGAGCAAAGTCTCAATTTAGTTTTGAAGGAATGATCCAATTACAAATTACATTAAACTATTAAATATCATTTGTTGGCAAAATTAAAAGAACAATAAAGATTTCTTCGGAATGAGCATTAGAATTTGGAACATGATTCTAAAATTAGAATTCAAACTTGAAATCAGTTTAAGAATAAAAAAGAAATAAAAATAAAACTAAATTCGAGAACAAAAAGTTTCAATTCAAAATCAACTTCCAGAGCTTCCAGGAAAAGGTTGAATAGTATAAATAAAGAGCATTTTTCGTCGATTGATAATAAGAAACGGTTCATACTTCAGTAAAAAATAATGAGCATTGTAATTTTCAATCAAATCATTCATTCATCTCTAAGAAAAAAAAAAGCAAACCAATACTTCAAACCTCGGTTATCGAATGTTGGCAGATAGTACTGAATTTTCAAGTGGAAAAATAAAAAAGCGTATTCGTTGTTTGTTTTTAGATTTTTAAACTCTCTGGATAAAGCCCCGTACTTGAGTTTGAATCACGTTGAATAATATAGAACTTTTGAAAATTGGTGTATGCTTATTTTGCAAGTTATGAAGGCATCCGACATTTTTTTTTTATTCAAAATATGTATTTGTTATACCAATGGGCCGCGGAAAAAAAAATCAAAATAATGTGTTTTACATACGCTGAATTACAAATCCTAAATAAGTTAATTATTCGGACCCGTCCTATTTTAAAGTTTGATAAATTTTGAACTTTTTATAATATTTTTCTAGTTTTGATAACGGTTTAGAGCAAAACTTTTATTTTTTTCACCTCGGGGGCCCTCTTTATTCAGGGGGGGGGGGGGGCAATTTTTCTCATCCCCCCCTCCTGAATAATACGGCCTGAACATGATAATAAATCATTAATAACGAAAACATTGTCATCGGGAAACAAATACACTGTTTAACGATGCAAGTTTCGAAAACACACTATGGAACCCATATAACTAGCTAGGGTACTACCGTTGCATGGTGTTGCATATTTGCAACAGTTATTGAAAACCCATTATATCAGAGAAAAAACAAAAAAAAAATCTCAAATTTTGTTTATTATGTAAATTACTTTAGTGGGAATACGAAAATATTTTTTTTGAGTCGAAAAAAAATTCTCAATATGAATTACACTAGGCCAAAAATTTGAAAAATTAGGCTTTTTCCACATTCCATATTTTTCAGATTCAAGTGGGTTTTTTTGGTTCCTATAAACACTAAAAATATTTTTTTTTAATTGAACGTGATCTTGAAATTATAAATATTATTCCCATCGAAAAAAAAATTTACTTTTTAGCTAAATGTGAAGTCTAGAACAGTTTTAATTAATTGTTGCATATTTGTAACTTTATGAAACGAAGGGTTAAATATATTTTTTAAATATTTGCCTTCTTTCTTTAAACTCTTAATTTTTGTGTTCATTTAAGAAGCCAACATATAAATCTTAATTTTTTATATGAAAAATCTAGTTTCTTCCTTTCTTTTTTCCTAGTCCAGGACCTTATATTTCAATTGACGGCGACATCTAAGAGCTAAAAAAATTGATAAACAACTACACATTACATTAGCGATAGCTATTTGTCACTTTCCACTTCTCATATTCTCTAACCGGGAAAGTACTCATTTCTCAATGAGTATTTTGATACTCTTACCCAGAATATCTTGCAACACTGTTGTGTTGCCACGAACCCAATTTGAGTAGTCTCGATGAACCGTGTGATGATGTAAACATTCGTACCGCGTTCATCATCATCACCATCACCTGCACCTGCACTCAACCTCGAAACTACCCAAACTTGAGAAATTTCCCCGCCAATTAAAATGAAACTATCTCCCTACAGGTGGCTATTGGTGGCATAGCCCAAAGTTCACCTCTTAAAGGAGAACCTATCCTCCAAAATCTGTTAGCGCAATAAAATGGAAATCAAAATATAAAAATTACCGCTAGTACGGGAATCACACCCTTACCTTTAGGGGTTAAACTCCTACCCATGGAGATTTTTTCAGTACAAGTAATGAATAAGTGTTAACAAACGTGTCAGAAAATTGGTTTGCCTCCGGTGCTATTTAATCCGTAATTACTTGTGGCATAACTAATTTTAAATTGTAAATTTCGCTTTATAATCCAATGGAAATTCTGTATTGAAACTCAACTCTTGATGCACAAAGAAACCAATCTCGTCTAAAGATTGGGTTTCAATTAAGAAGTTTTTATGAACAAGGGTTTTTATCAATAAGTTAGTAGTAATGTGCATGTGACAGGTGTTTACTACTGAAATCAGCAAAGAAATCAACCTAGTATCCATTACTGTATTGCAAATCACTTTGATCATAAAAAATGGTTTATGTCATTACAAATTTAATGTTGATATAAATTTCAATCTCTGTTTGTTTTTTTGTTACTTGTTCTTCTATTTAAATGTTCAACTCCACATTCCAAGGGGTTCTGATAAATTACACAAAGCCACATTTTTGAGAGGTGTGAATAATTTAAGAGCTTCTTTTGATTACTCTGGATGCCCTGAATCCAAATATCCAATAATTTTTTTCAGAGATTAATTTCAGAGATTTTTCATAAAAGTTTTAAACAAAATTGAACTTTAGATATTTTTTTTCAACAAATTTGTTAAATTAAATTAAACCTTTATTTGCTTTTTCCAGTAGGATCAGGAGTATTTGTAATGATATTCCAAGATTTTGAAAAACTGGAGAGTTTAATATTTTTTAGATCATTCATCATTATTATCAAAATTTTATTTCTTAATTGAATGAAGTATAATGATCAGTTTTTTTTCAAATATGATTGATTTTGCAAATCAACAAAACTGGAGTTGGTAGATAAAATCTGAAAAAAGTTTGGAGTTCAGGACGCCAAAGTCGACCAAATCAATCATTAAAAAATAAGCACTTCAATACTGTTCCCTTGAGATATCAATCAAATTCTATAAATTTGTTTTTTAATGGTTTAGTCAAAATTTATAGGCAAATCGTTTTTCAAAATTTTTGTTTTCTGAAAACATAACCTTCTTCCAGCGTATAAATCTAAATATTTAATAAAAAATACAAAAGTCTATCTTTTTTCTTTGCCAGGACCTTATTTTTCAACTGACTGTGAAAAAATCTTCTTTAAGATAAGTTAACCATCGTTAATTAATTTTTGTAAATTTATTTTTCGGCATATCGGTGAAATGTATATTCTTGAAGAAAGAATATAAGAACTGAAAATTGATAAAGATGGATAGAGAAGTGAGGAGAAAATTTTACAGATGTTGAAAAGAGCGAAAGAGCATTTTTGCGAGGAAAACTTATTAACGTACACCATACTTTACCCCGCAACATTTCATTATTTAGGAGAAGTAGTACCGGGATAGAGGTGGCACTACCTTAACCTATACAATGAAATCTGGTTGGTCCGAAGTCTACATTTGGTGAACACGTATACTCCGGACGTATAGCCCTATATTCTTAATTCAGGGATACAATGCTTTAAAAAATATAAATTTTCCATAGGAATAAAATAATTTATGACATCATCAAAGAAAGTTTTTGAGCATTTCATGTGGAAAATTTCAACTCATTTAACAACTTTCTTGATAACTGCGAAACAATTTGACTCAAGCTATAAAAAACATCCAAGATTCAATAGTTTCAATCTTTTTTGAAAATTCGTCTAAATATTTATAAAAAGAAAAGTTCAATAACAATTTAAACAAAACGTTGTAATATCTTGTTCTGTAAGAGCAAGTTTATCATTGAGTCAAAAAATTATGTTTTCATAATATTTTAATGTTCTATAGTTTTGTCAAAAAAGCGTACAAATTTATTTAATGATTTTTACCTATTTTCAAAAGATATCTCGAAAACAAAAGCTAAAAGATAAAAACTCAGCGCTCCAAAATTAGTCGAAATAAGCTCTTTAATTCTGTGCAACTCGCAAAAAATTGAATTTGTTGCATTGTGTTATTAAAATTTTGCTAAACCATTTTTAATCATGGTTAATTTATGACCTGATGTGTTCCTTTTAAATGTATTCATTTTTAAGGCCGAAGCTTTACATTCTGGTTTAATTCGAAATTTTCAATCGCATTCATTTGCTGGTGATTCGGAAATATTGGTTTCAGATTTGTATATTAGACTGCTTTAAATTTTTTTCATGTTCAAACAAATTCTTAGTTCAGAATAATGAACATAATTTCGAATGATTTATTAATGTATTACAGGAAAAATATTGATTTGCAACTTTAATATGATTTATTTTGTGTTTTGAGTTTATGTGATGACCAGGAGTAAGAAAATAGTTTTAAAAATCAATTTTCATATTTTTTTTGTGCATGTTTGGCATTTTTATTATTTCTAGTTAAATTTGAATTTCGAAAGCCCCTCCCCCCATCCCCCCATGAACGGGTCATTCGTACGGGCCTGTGTTCTTCTCTAAACTCAAAATATTAAATTTATAATCAAATAATCGACTAAAGTTAATCAAGTATAACAATTTCGACTCAGAGCTTAGGCTTAAACCTCAAAATCTTACCCCTGGCCCACATTTCCACAACAGATTTTCAAAAAAATTCTCACCACAGAAGAAGTTGGTGCATGAATTTTGGGTCGAATATCCAATTTTCAATAAGATTAGACTCACAATCTCGGTAAGCCGGATTCAACCGAATCCCTTTAATTTTATTATCCAGTTTATTTAACGGAATGTTACGATTTTTAACATTAATGTTTTATGAAAGATGATTTATTTTTTTGCTTACCATAGTTTTGAACGCAACCAGTAAGTAAGAGAGTAAGATTCAAAGATATTCCGCATTTTCAAAGTACAAAATTTTTAAGCTCGGTTCACTCTGGTTCAACAAGAAAAAACAAATTTTTAAGCATCAGCCATACTCGTTGAGTGCTGCTCGTAAAGCGCTTTTAAAGGCTCCTTCGTTTAGAATAAATTGCCTAGTCAAATGATAGTGCATGGCAGTTTTTAAAACATTTTATTTTTTATAAGAATTAAAAAAAACTAAAATTTTACAAATTTTCTCTCCGTTGTGTTTATTTTTGTGCTGAGACGAACAAAACAAAAAAAAATGCATGGAAATCGGTAAAAACCCCTACAAGAGATAGTATCCAAGCAACCAAAAGTCTCGTTGAAAAGGTCAAACACAGCTTAATCAGCATAATCAATGTGCTGAATAAAACAGCCCAAAATTTAAGTTCTCATTGAAACTTTGAAATTCTAATACAGATTTGAACGAACTCCTGTTCAGTAATCGTTAAAACAGCAAAAGCAAAAAAAATCTTCTCTCCTCTCTTACTTTGGTCACCACCAGCCCATGTGTTGCTGCCAGTTTCTCGGCATCCATCTTTATTCCTCACATCACCCGAATTCATCTTTCTTAATTGTTTTGCTTCGTTTGTCAACTTTGTTCGATACATACCGGCACGCACGCCAGTACTGCTACACATTGGTTTGATTTGAAACCTAATAAAAAAAATTATTCCTGATACCAGATTTGAACTGCGACCCTTCGAGCTGATAGCCAAACACGCTGCCACGACGCCACGCCTAGATGTTGCCTTGCCGGCAGCTAAAATTCGAAATACTAATAAACTTTCCTAGAATACCCACAAGGGCATCCAGCGGCCAGCAGCGAAGACGCATTTTAATTATTACTTAGAAACATTACGAAACGGCATATAAATCAAACATCCGTTGAAATAATATCGGTTTAAAAAAATGAAAGTCCAAGTTTATAACTGTTAAGCATGAAATTATACAAATTTCTGATTTTACCATGATATTTAATTCAAGAATTGCTTCAACTGACATTCAATGTGTGATAAATTTGTGGTGAGTAAATACAGTTGGACGATATTTTTTAAAGTCAAAAAATTTACTCTTTTAAAAAATAATCCTTTGCGAGTAAGCTTTAAGTTGTTCTGAGTTGAAATTTCAATAAAAATCATATATTTCAACAATTTCTAAGCTTCAAAAAAAAAAAAAAGATTTATGGATTATATGCCTTTTTGTGATGTTGGTTCACTTGTCATATTCATGAAATGGCGGATATGTCTCAAAAAAGGCTATTTGAGGAACTTTTTGGAACTTCGAGTCCATAGAAGGTTATTTAAAACCTTATTTGTAACTTTCATACTAGATGGATGCGATTGACATGTCACAAAAAAGGCTATTTGAGGAACTTCTTGGAGTTTCAAGTCCATAAAAGGCTATTTGAGACCCAATGTGTAACTTTTATACTGAATTGATGCGATTGACATGTCACAAAAACGGCTATTTGAGGAACTTCATGGAACTTCAAGTCCACAGAAGGCTATTTGAGGAACCTTTTGTAACTTTCATGCTCACATTGAAGAAAATTTGGTACCAATTGCCTTTGGCACCTTTGTTCAGCGAAAATCGAACTTTTAAGGCACGAGTTCAAGCAGATATGGGACTTTTGGTTGCTTGGGTAGTATTCGCACATATTTACCCACCCTTTTTTATATACAAGAAGAGAAGATCTGTCCTCTCAAACGAAAATGTTTTCCGACAGAGTAGCATAGCATAGCATAGGGTGACTACACACATCTTGCATTGGCTGATACACGAGGTACAACTAATAATCAAGCTCAACACAAGATGCCAAAATAAGTACCTGGATTCAATACTCATTTCAAGTGTTGTTATTGAGAATCTGTGTGGTACCACAATCTACAGCGTGGCAAGTCAATGCACGAAAATAAACCATGGTATAAAACCATGGTCAATCAATATTTTTTCTGACTTTTTGCGCACAATGTTTCAAAATATGTTAATCTAACAATCTATTTTTCGACTTATTTTTTTTTTTGGTAGCCCCAGAAACCCTTCATCTATGTGTTTTTCGATCTTAAAAACTGATCTTGAATCTAGATTGATTTTTTGAGAAAAAAAATCTTCGAAGTTAGGTAGCAGAAATGAAACATAATCCTCGCTTAAAGTTCCTCGGGTTTGGATACAACGACAACAGTGCGAAAAACATGTACAATATTCATTTTACATATGAGTTAAAATATCTCAGTAATATGCGGAAAAAAATAATGTGAAAAAAAATTTATAAAGTATAGCTATGAGTATGTTTCAAAATTGTGAAAAATAATAATTGTTGCAGTGTGTTAAAACTACAACCGAAAAAACACTGAAAGCCAAGTTCGTTTACCCCTGTGGTTATGATATTTTTGAAAAAAAATTCGATACTTTTTCTCATCTATATGAGTTTCTAGTTTTTCGTAGCACAAAAGTTATTTGTTATCATAAAACTAAGCCTTTGTGCATTTTTTTTTAACGAAAAATAAAATTGGGTTCCAGAGGGTTAAATTCCGAAATAGCGAATTTCCAAAAAAAAAATGGTAAAACCAACTTCTCTAGCAAAAAGGTTCTTTTGGAGTAGCTAAAATATGCTTAATTGTTCTTAATATATATATTTAATAATTTGATTCATCAAAAAGTCACATTTTGATCTTCAATAGATTTCGATGCACGACATGTCTTTTCAATAATGTTGCTACTGTTGTTGATCATACTTAAAAAAACCGTGTAAATCAACGTTGAATTGCGTGATAAAATGTTTATTTCCCCAACCCGCCATATCTCCAGCCAAATCTGAATCTGGATCCCAACAGTAACCTCCTGAAAAGACAGGCCCTTGAAAAAAGCTGAAAATATTAATGGCTCATAAATGCAAATATGTCTCCCAGTAAATGGGACCAGTAATTTCCATCGTAATTATTTTTCCATTGCCTTTTATCTGCCGCTGATGCTGTCCCGAGATGCCTCCCACGCTCATCGCCCCTCCTCCTTCTTCCTCTACTCCTTCGAAAGCCGTTGGGCCTAGGATGAAAAATTAGACTCATCAGGGTAAAGCAAAGACGATGTTTTTCTTCCAGGTCGCGGCCACGATTCTCGCAACGACGATGAAGAAGGCCACTTCAGGATGTCCCCTTCCTTCCCGAACTTCCACGTACCGCAAAATTTTGTGTAGGTATATATTTGAGGATGTCCAAATTAGCTGCCATTACTCATCCTGCCGCAGCACCAGAAGCACCAGAACCGAGCACATCGGAAGCAACCCGCCGGGATTTTTTAAAGACATTAGCCGCAATGAAGACGACCGAAACCTGCCTGAAGAAAAGTGTGTCCCGTATACCATACTTATTATGCCGTCGTTGCTGCTGCTTAGTACATGTATTAGAGGTTTATTTTCGTCGTGGCATTGCCGCTGCCATCGTCGTATTTCTTTGGCTTCGAGGAGATGGATGGTTTGTGAAATGAGATTTTACTTCCCCATACGTGACCTTACTCTCTGCGGCATCATCGTCACTCGTCGGGATGTCATCGAGACTGCTCTAGTTAAGGGAAATCAGTTCAGTAGGGATTCCAAATTTGGTGCATTACACTATATGTATTCCTTTATATTAAATATGAATATTTTGTTGTTGAGCACAGATTTTCTTAAAAGACGATTACAAATTATTCTTTTTCAGTGTTATTTTATTACATCTTTCAAAGATGTCAATTAATAATGAGGTTTATTCTACAATTCACATTATCAAGTGCCTCTGGAAATTCCCATGGAAATGATGGCATCCCTAAAGAATTTTATAGGAAAGCTTTCGATATCATTCATAGACAACTAAACTTGATTTTGAGTAAAGCGCTAAATGGGAACATTTCGGAAAGTTTTATGGAAGGAATCATTGTGATGACCAAGAAGAAAACAACTGACTACACAATCAAAACTTACCGTCCGATTTCTTTGTTAAACTTTGATTATAAGTTGCTGTCACGGATTCTCAAGCAGCGTGTGGAAATGGTAATGGAACACCATCTTATTTTGAATTCATATCAAAAGTGTTCGAACAGCAATCGCAACATATTCGAAGCATTGACTGCATTCAAAAACCGTGTTGTAGAATACAACTGTCGAAGAAAATTAGGAAGACTCATCTCTCTCGACCTATTATTTATTGTTTTTTATTGAATTTTATATACAGACAGGTATCTACATTTGAAGCTTGCATTTCTAGATTAACTTATGCGTTGTCTTAATAACTATTTCACTTATTTCGCTTGATCACTTCCTATTTTATTTTCATAACATATTTACATAATTTTGAAAATGAATCTGGAATAAATATTTATTATTCCATCTTGCTGAGCGTATCCTTTCTTTTATTCCATTTATATTAATAGCTTCTCTGTCTTCCAATGTATACAAAACACATTCTAGTGTCAACCATAATCCTGCTTTTAACTTATAATCTTTTTTCTTTATTGCATATTGGAATAAATCTTCTGCATCGTTAACATTTATCTTAAATTTTGTTTTTAACTCTTTGTTGAGCAATGTCCAAATTGTTTTCGATGCTACACAGTCTTTTATTCTATGTAAGGTAGTGTCATTATTATTTCATAAATTACACTTGGAAGAAATTATACCTCTAACATTGTGCCTGAATAACTTTTCATTAGTTGGAATTATATCTTGTAAAAGGGTAAAAAAGAACGACTTTTGACTAGAACTAAGGAAGTTTTTATTACAGTTTTCAAAAATAGTTTCCCAATCAAGGATGGGTAATTCTTTTGCTATTTTAATGTCTATATTTAACCGAGTAATTAAATGATCATGAATAAGTTTACTTGTGTTGAAATTTGTCATAGTTCTGAATTCATTTGCCAACGTTAGCCATTCCCTCATATTTCTAGTAAGATTATTTTTGTTTATTTTCTTCATAATAAATTCATTTGGTGTTTACTGTCCTACTCGATTATATAAAATATTTTTAATGAATAATTCTTTAGATTTTGATTCAATGTCAAAAAGGGCCATTCCTACTTTGAAAACTGGAAGAAATAATTCCCTATGAGAAACAAAGTAAAAACATCCTTTCCTTAAAAATTTACTTGTAAGTTGCCTCATAATGCCAATATGTTTATTTTCCATGGGAAGTACTTGTGCAATATACCAAAGTTTTGATAAAATATAACTGTTGAGTATTAAAACTTTTTGAAAAAGATTTAGATGTCTCTTGGAATGAAGGGTTAATGTAAATTTAATGTTTTTAAAAAGGGTATCATAATTTTTATTTACAGTGGTTTTAATATTAGGACAGAAAAACATTCCCAAAATTTTAACGCTTTCTTCTTCCTTGATTTGCTGTGTTCCAATAAAACAGTTATTGAGCCTCAGAAAACTTGATTTGAAAAGATTCATTTTTAGTTTTGAATTTTTATTTTTTTTTATTTACATAGTATTCCGTCTCACGACATAACTTGACGAACATAATTTCTAAAATTCACTCGGTTCATAGCAACCGTTCTCCAATTTCTCGGGCACCCCACGTTCGCCAGATCGCGCTCCACTTGGTCTAACCACCTCGCTCGTTGCGCCCCCGCTCGTCTTGTTCCTACCGGATTCGTAGCGAACACCTGTTTTGCAGGACAGTCGTCCGGCATTCTCGCAACATGTCCCGCCCAGCGTATCCGGCCAGCCTTCACCACCTTCTGGATACTGGGTTCGCCGTAGAGTCGCGCGAGTTCGTGGTTCATCCTTCGCCTCCACACTCCGTTCTCCTGTACGCCGCCAAAGATGGTTCTTAACACTCGTCGCTCGAATACTCCGAGTGTACGCAGGTCCTCCTCGAGCAATATCCATGTCTCGTGCCCGTAGAGAACAACCGGTCTAATGAGCGTCATATACAGGTTACACTTCGTGCGAGGGCTAAGTCTTCTCGACCGCAGTTGCTTGTGGAGTCCAGTAGTTTTGAATAAATACTATAATAACATATCAACTCTAGTATTGTATCGAATAGTCATTTCTTATCAAAATGTTTATGTCATCTGCATAAGCAACAACTTTAATAAATTTATTGCTCATAAAGATGCCATCAACGTTTTGATAAATCATTCTTATCAGTGGTTCAACATACAGAGTGAATAATGCCATACTTAATGGGCAGCCTTGTCTTACTGAGCTGCAAATTCGGAAAGAAGGTGTTAACAATCCGTTAACTAAAACTTTTGATGTTGCATTCAAGTAAAGTTTTTTCAAAAAGTTAATGAACAATGTAGAAAATCCAAACTTATCTAAAATAATCCAAAGAAAATCATGATCAACGCGATCAAATGCTTTTTCTAGATCAATTGTAAGAATAACACATTTAAATTTCTTGTTGTCATTAGCTTTTAGAAATACATCTCTTAAATCAATTAAATTTTCTATACAAGATCTTGATTCAATACAAGCTGATTGTCCTTGTTCTATAAGGTCTGCCAGTAAAGGTCTCAACCGATGCCACAACATTTTTGTCAAAATTTTATAATCTGTGTTCAACATACTTATTGGTCTTTTATTGTGAATATCAAATGGATCTCCTTTTTTAGGAACAAGTGTAATTATTCCTTCTGTAAACAAAGCTGGTGGATATTGACCTTCAATAAAATATCCATTAAAAAAAGTCAACTTCTCTTCTTTAATTTCTTCAAAAAATATGTTGTAAAATTCATAGTTTATACCATCTGGTCCTGGAGATGTTTTTGAAGAAGCGTATTGAATTGCAAATTTCAATTCTTCATAACTAAAGGGGCGTGTTAAACTATCAATTGCTGTTTGGTTTAATTTTTTTTGTAATGTAATTCAAAATATATTCCCTGTTATCATCTGCAGTAGTTAATTTTTCAAAACATTTTGCAAAATGAGTGTGAACAATACTTTTTAATTCTGAGGAGTTATCTACTATTTCATTGTTCACCCTCAACTTAAACATTTTTGTGGGATCATTTCTTTTTAAGAAGGAAGTGAGCTGGAAAAGTGATAAATTCTCATCCGAATTAATGGTATTTGCTTTCAACCGATATTTGAAATTCTTTAATCTTTCATACTCTAATTCAAGTATTTTAGATTTAATAATTTTCATTTCATCTAAGTTCATAGTTCCAGAGTTTTGTTCCTCAATCAATTTTTTGAGACAACAATAATAAAAATTTTTTGATCTATACGATTCTTCATTAATTTGAAAATTTTCATGTTTAAATATTTTTTTTAAATTTTTTTTAAAATCATTATACCATCAAAAATTTAAATTAATAAATGAATTTCTTTGTTTCAATTCTCTGTACATGTTTTTAAATTTATTTTGAAATGACTCATTATTTAACAAAGAAATATTCATTTTCCAAAAACCTCTACCAATGAATTGATTATCAGTATTATCACGTTTGTACTTAAGTACAACTCCGTGATGATCAGAAAAGGGTAAAGCAAAGGTATCAATACTAATTGTTTTAGACAAAAAAATCCTGTCTATTATGTGTTTTGAGAAGTTTGCATTTTCACCCTTTGTTGGATAAAATCATGTCGAAGTCGACTTCTAAAATACTAATAAACGGAAATCTGTCCCCCTGCTTTCCCATCCAACGATCCGTAAGGCAAGGTGATCCTCTAAGCATGCACTTTTTTGTTCTGTATTTGCACCCTCTCCTTGAAAAACTCCTACTTATATGTAACCACTCGCAAGAGCTGGTATTGGCGTACGCTGATGACATCTCAATTATCGTGGAGAACGACAACAAATTGCAAAGGATTTTTTCTCGAGTTCGGGCTATGCTCTGGAGCAGTTCTGAATACCAACAAAATAATGACAATCAACATTGGAACACAACAAAGTACGAGATCCCCTGGATGGTTCAACCTCTGTGACTCTATAAAAATTCTTGGTGTCATTTTCTTCAATTCTTCGAAGCGTACAATTGAAGAGAACTGGGGCGGTGTCATCATTTAATCAACACTTTTGTAACGTCGAAATTGTGGTTCATGGCATCCAACCAGGGTTTCAATGGAGCTGCTTGGACTTGCAGTCGAGAAAGGTGGTCTAAATTTTCAGCTACCGATGCAAAAATGCAAAGCATTAAAGATTATTCGAAATCGACATCTATCTTCAATGGAAAAATCACTATATTGCCTGATGGGTAATCGAAGGATACCGCACGCAGAGTTCATGTTTCGACAGAATAGAACACCTGTGGTCCTTCTTAAACCCAAATTAGAATCCATGTTTAACAAAAGAATAGATTTCCTTGATTTTTCCATTCCTGAACTGAAAAATACTAGAGTAGAAATAAAGCGCTAAAACTGTTTATAGTTTATATAAACTTCATCTAGAGCTCTAGATTTTAAGTCGTTATTGCGAAAATGTGTAAAATGTATGCTGCATAGTGAAGAAAATCTAAAACAAATCTGTTTACAAAAAAAATCACATGACGTGGCATGTTGGATTTCACCTCTTAGTGCTGACTCCAGTAGCCCCTGGCAACGGTCTTGGGAACTCATCTGAACTAACGTTTCTTGCCTGAAGCATTTCTTCTCCTAAAAATTTAAATATTAGAAATGGTTTGAAGTATACTACCATTTACGTAGAGATAAAATTGATACGAAATATTTGAGTTTGTGAGTTTGAATTTCGGGTGCAATTTTACAATATATTGGTGGTCTGGAGGTGGTCTGAAATTGGAGTGCCCGGGATCAAGACCTGGGGGATGCTTTTTTTTCAGCTCGGTTGGTTAACTATAAAGAATGTTTGTAAATTTAGCATCTTTTGTTCTTCTAACTGAACTGCATAATTCGCTTTTTTAGCTCTAATAAAAATAAAAAAAATTATGAGTCGTTTTGGGGTCATTTTTTAATTTCTCAAACCCGGGCGTTTTTAGGGCTCCGTTTTGGTTCGAAACAAATTCATCATATTTTGCTAATTGTAAAGTTTTCATGAGAAAATTTTAACTTATAGCTTTGTACGGTAATACTGATTTTTTTTGTGCTGAAAAATCGAAATCTTTTTTTGTAACTTCTATTGAAACCAAATCTGCTAATAGTTTTTGTTCCATTTAACAATTTTTTTTACAAGGAAATTCTCCTCTGAACAACTTTGTCCAAGACTGTAACTTCGCATTTTATTAGGAAAAAAGTTATAGGCTGTTTGATAGGGGGATGTCTTTTAGCAAAAAAATTCAACTGTCA
Source organism: Uranotaenia lowii (assembly GCF_029784155.1). Classification (NCBI taxonomy): domain Eukaryota; kingdom Metazoa; phylum Arthropoda; class Insecta; order Diptera; family Culicidae; genus Uranotaenia; species Uranotaenia lowii. Next base: position 156,178,282 of record NC_073692.1, on the reverse strand, counting down.
CCACTTGTGGTGCCTAGCAAAGTATAACATGACTTCATTTCGTGTGATTCCTAATTCACAAGGCACCAGAAGTGATGTCAGTTGAATCTATTGACATGCCCCTATTAAACAGCTCATAACTTTTTTGCCTAAAAAGATGCTAAGTTACAGTCTTGGACAAAGTAATTCAGCGAAGAATTTCCTTTGAATTGAAACAAAAACCATAAAAAGACTCGGTTCCACAGAAGAAACAAAAATTATGTTGATCAGAACTAAATATTAAACTTACCCAACTTAAAAGCTTAAATATACTCATGTAGAGGAGATAAGGGCATAACGAGCACCCGGGGCACAGTAAGCATAATAAATTTTCATGAGGAATGGTCTCGTTCTTCCTATAGCATTCATTTTTCACCAAAAAGAAGTCTCCTTATTATTTTTACAGGAATATTTAAACGAAAACATCTGGGTTCTCAAGTGACGAAAATATTATAATTTTCAAGCAACTGGAAATAAGCATATGATGTTTGAATCATCTTGATCTATGAAGTACGCACTGCAACATGATTTTCAAATGGTTCCTCAATTTTCAACATAATTAAATTTTCTATTTTTCACTTAGGTTATTCAATTTTTAAACGCGTTTTTACTTTAATTTGTTGACTCGGGGTGAACAGAGCACAATTAATCGAGGCACGATGAGCGTTTTCTGCCGTAGCATCTAGCAGCGAATTCAACTCGATGTAGCCAACTAGGTGATAGAGCTATAGCTTCACCAGTTTACATAAGACGATTTGGCCTATTGGTAAGATGTCGGAAAGGTAATCAGAAGTTTCGAGTTCGATTTCTGATCGAGGTGATTTTTTTCCATTTACCATTCATGATCGATTTTATTTATTGTTACATAATACGGCTAATAGCATCATTTGCCTAACAAAGTACCCGAAACAGACCTGGATTATTTTGTTAATGCTTTGTTTGATGAATCTTCGACTCACTTGACTTCATCGAGTTGAACTAGCTGCTAGATTCCACGGCAGAAAACTATCATCGTGCCCCGATTAATGGTGCTTATACTGTCCCAGGGGGTTTTTTTTTCAATTAATAGAATTACATCTATGCCCTTACTAGAAATCAATAAATTTTTAAAATTCTAGAAAAAGTTAACAATTTGAATGATTTCTGAGCAAATGCATCTGCAAACAAGTGAAGTGTATATTCAATTTAGTCACTGATTTTTTTTAATTGATATGGACCAGTTTTTAATAATGATTTACAATCTATCGTAAAAATAATATAAATTCAATTTGAGAAAAGCTTTGTGGGTTGCATAAAATGCTGCGGTATGCTCATCCCTGGTCTACAATCTCCCTCAATAGTGGGCCGTAATATCTCCTTGTTGTTGGAAATTTATAAAAAAAAAACGGGAAAACCCGGCTATTCGGCTTTAGTATAGCATAAGCATAAGATTACTCTTCAGCTCCAAATTACTAAACAAATGATAGGTACATTAAAATGCATCAATATAGTCGGATATGCCTTTTTAATAAACTGACGAAATAAAAACAAGTGACAAGAACTCCTCTAATAAGCGTTTAAAGGACAAATGTGAAAAACATTTCGAGTTATTTAAATGAATTATTTTTGAAAAAAAATGTTATTTCCCATCCATTTGTTTATTTTTTTGAAAATGAGTTGTTTCACTGTTTTTTTTATTGAAGGAATGATCCTGCATTTTTACACTGTCATAGCTGATCTAGGCTCTAATGGATTTTGAAATAAATCTTTGAGCTGAAACTTTTTTGACTAATTTAATTTGTTGATATCCTATTTTTTTAAAACTTCTCATGCCGTTTTCAAAATTCAATACATTGAATCAGAAAAAAGCTTTCACTTCACAGCAATTGGATCCAATACTGAACCTGATAAATGTTGTGTCTTTGGTTGATAAAATTTTGAATGTAATTTTTTAAAAATGTTGTGGATATTGTTAAAACTGTTTATTCATCAGTTTTTACAAATTTCCTTATCAGCTTAAAACCATTCCCAAAAAAAAGCTATTTTACCCAAAATATTAAAAGACACACTTCTTTTTAAAGTTGATCTAAAGCACTGTGAACTTTTTGACTAACTTCTATTTCTAATGTAAACTCGATCGCTGAACTCAACAAAAAACCACAGTAGACCTGTCTGGAGATATACTTCAAATGTGAAATTTTGGGTACCTAATAGAAACAAAATCTTGAATCCAAACTCAAAAACCTTCAGCTACTTCAAACTTTATCTCATTTAAAAAATTCATGTATTTGTGTTCTATCATCTGAACTGAACTATTGATGTTTTTAAATTAACAGGGTGTTGAATAAGTGCTAAACAAATTTTTAATTAGTTTTTGTGGTAAAGCCGGAGCACTTTGATTAAATATTTTTTCTACAGTTATTTTGTAATTTTATCATACAAACGATTGTTGGTGTTCAAGAGTCCATTTCAATCAAGTGCAATTTTTTATCTGGCTCAAAACTTTCTTTGTCTCTTTGGGATCTTCCAAACATTATTAGTATTTTCCGAAACTTTTTGGCACAAAACATATTCATGTACCAGTAAAAGTTTATACTAAGGTTTTTTTAATAAGTTATTTTGAACTTGGCACATGGTTTCCACAATGCATCGACATTAATTTTTGGGCTGCAATTTTGTTAGTATGATTTTGAAACTTACTTGAAAATACTCACTTAGATCAATCTGTACATTTTTATAGTTTTCAATTCTTAACAAGTTTATCTTTATTTTGTTATCAGTATAAATATTTTTAAAGCAAGATTTTTCAAAACCTTTTAAAATTTTTTTGATGTCTGTTTGATTTTGCAAAAAGATAAAACTAAAAAAAAGGATTGGAATTAAATAAACTTTATTAATATGTATAGTCTGTTTCAGTTTCTTTATAAATAATGAGAAAATTGATTGTTCATGAAAAAACTATTTATTTTAACTACCATGAAATGAGTCCTATTTGCATAATAACCCTTCATATACACAATAGTTAACCTTGTTATCGATTGTTTTAAACATTCAAAATGAACAGAAAAATTTGCCAACCCTATCCGATTCGTTCGCTATTTTCACTGCAGCGACGAATATGGTGCTCCATTAGTAAAAATCTCATTTTGAACCTCAAACATCTGGGTTAGAACACGAGGCGACGACTGACGGAAAAGTGATGGCAGCCTGAGACCAACCAAGGGCACATACCTACTAAGAACGTACCTACATAAATGGCATCAGCAAGCAAGTGCTCTAGATAGTCAAGATTCGTGATGCGGCAAACCCACATGGAAAGCCTTTCGCCATTTTGCACAATCTCTAGACCGTGGAGGACCAGGGATGGAAACGAAAGGATTTTGATCCGACAAACGTTTAGTCGTCAAGTGTACAAGTCGCGATCTGTACAAACCGAGAGCAAAATTATATCCCCTCGATAGAAGATCTTTATTGAAACGATGATGGTTGAATACCGACAAACACATTTTGAGACTGTGTGTAGCTCGGGGAGGAGAGCTACCCTTTTTGCTAGCGAACTTTGACCAATCGCAACGTACGCTTGGCTCGCTGAGAGTGAGTGTCTTACATACACAGATCCATACGGATCCAGACGACGTGGATGGAAGTTCAACTGTCGGCCGGCACATGTTGAAGAATTTTTTTTTAGCTTAGCGCACGGACATGGGAGTTTTAACTGATTTATTCAAAATTTGTTACTTTGTTTTAGATCACTATAGCGCTTATTTTAATAATAAGCTTGAATTGATATTTATGATTTTTTTAAACTTTTGTATTGAAAGCTCCAAGCAGAAGCTGATAAAACTGGAATAAAATCCAATTGGTTAAAATAAGGTGCTTGAGAATAAGGAAAAATCCGGAAAATTTCGGGAATTCAAAGCTTTGCCAGGAAGTTGGAAGTTTCCACAAATCACCGGGAAAGTGTTCTTTTTTTGAATGTTCATTTAATTGATATTTAATGATATTTCATTAAATCTTTGAATAGGTATCAGCACCAGTTCGCTACATATGAACATAAAGATAAAGTTTTGCTCAATAAGTTGTAAACTGTTAACACTTTGAAAACTCAATTAAACTTTTCTGAATTAAACTAGGATGATTTTATGATTCCGTGATACGAAGTGATATCAAACGACTAAATTTGAAGAACATATTCGTTTTTTCTAAACGCAGTTTGTGTTTGATATTTCTAGTTTTTCTTTATTAAAACCTTGATTTGATACCTCTAATATACCTTTTTACTATACTATTTTTTAAATATCAAGTCTGTTTAGATTTTAAAATTCTTTTTCATGAAACTCCCATATTTATAAAAATCTTCCACCAAACTTCACAGATTTTTTTTCGAGACGTGGAACCGTTACCAATTAAATACTTATGAAAAGGTTTTTTTTTGTTAAATGTTTTGTGTTCTTTGTTTATTGTATACTAGCACACCCAATGCGCTTTGCTACACTTTCTTAAAATAATTAAATTTTTCCTAAAAATAATGTTTATTTCATAAATTTACAACTTCTTATAACATAATCAATCAGAAGCACTCTTTTGAAAATGAAAGCTGCTGCTTACTTTTGTAATGTTAATGCGAATATGAATTAAAATCTTAAATTTTATATTGTTATGAATATAATAACACGGATTGTTTTTTTTTTACCAATATACGAATGTGTGAATTTTTTGCAAAAAACTGTTGACTTTGATATTTTCAGTATCGCATGTTCTTTTTAATTTTCATTTCGAATTTCCTACGACCACGACGCTTCTTCTTCTGAAACGAATTACTATTAATGAAGGATTTAAATTTTTGTTCCATCAAAATTTTAAATCAATTAAAGTTTCAAATAATTGTTTGAATTTTCAATATTCAAATTTAACATTAAAATGAATTTTGGGCTACAATCGTGTCTACATGCCTATATCTGTTTTTCTTTCTTAGTGAATTCGCCAAGACTTCGTGATTTTCAAGATTCTCCGATATATGATTTTGAAGAATGGTCCAATATGGACCTATGTCCACATAAAAAAAAAGATTTTTTATAAATAATCTGAAATTGTCAAAAAGTCGCTTTTTCTGTTTTATGTTCAATAAAAGGTTAAATTTTGATTCAATTTAAACAATTTAATTACTCTGACATTCAGAAGTTCATATCGCAAGTGGATATTCGAGTATGAGAACTCGTCTTACAAAATTGGTAAACAAAAGTTCGAAAAAATGAATAATCTAGATCTGCAAAAACCAAAATAATCAAACAAAAAATTTTATTAGACTTTTTTGTTTAAATACAAACACATCAATTTCGTAGAAACCTTTAAGTCATTATTCATTTCTTTTAAATATGCATTTTTAATTCAAAATTCTGGCATAAAAGAGTCAAAATCTTGTCAGATTATTAATTATACAACTAAATTGAGTTATTTCAAATTGATTTTAATTACCGTAAAAAAATAAGGGTACAATTTTAATTGCTTGATTGGTTTCTAACTCTTTTTTGTGGAAATATCTCCGTTTATTTTACGACATTCTATCGAAATAACTTTTAACTGATAAAACCCAAAAATCAGCTCAAACCTATTCACATATGTTATTATAAGATACACAAAATGTGTATGCTAAAATGAGACACACAACGCTACCAAATTCACCTTTCTTCGAAGTGACAAGAATAATTAAAAAGCGCTGAATGGACAATTAGTTTTTTTCTACTAGATCTGAAATCTGGAATTCAAAGTTCAACACTTGAAAAAAAACAAGTAAAATCATTTAAATTTCATTGCACTTTTTGGTAAAACTGTAGAATGATTCGAACAAGCTCAAATAAAAGATTTTAATTGGATTATAAACTTTCTCTAAGAACGCGGGTAATTTTGACTTCTTAGAAAAAAATGGAAAGGGTCTCTCTTGCATAATTTTTCATAGTTTGGTTTATATGTTAATGTTGAAAGAATGTTCAACCATGCTAATGTTTCTTTTTTTTCTAAAGATTGTTGTTTCATAAGTTATTATTGATTGATTTTATTAATATCCACACATGATTTGGATTCAGGATGCGAAATTCTTTCAATATCAGGTTTTCAACATAGACACCGATAATGTTGTTCCCATGTATTATTTAAATGGAACAGAATTTAATACACTTACATAAAAATCAAGCATCGAGGTGTTTGATTAAAAACTGCAGTTTTAAAGATTTACAAACAACAGTTTTTCATAATTACTAAAATTACCCTGGAGCGTATAACATACAACCAGTTAATACTAATGATTACATATGGAAAAATCAGTGTTGAGAAGTGCTTCTTTTAGCTAAATCTGACTAATTTAAAAAAATGCCAGAATGCTTAGGTGCAGAATGATGTAACTAACATTCTGCACCTAAGCCAACGTAAATATGTAGTTCAGAAATTGAAATCTCAATGATTTTTTCAAATAGTTCTTTTTTTATTTGTGCTACAAGTTGCGGAAAGTAGATTTTCAGCACGAGTCGAGGATTTATCTAACGAGGGTTACCGTGTGATGAAAAATTCGATTTTTGCAACGAGTTGCATACAATTTTTTTTTGCAATTTCGTCGGTAACCATCGGGCATCAAACAGAAATGAAGTCTAAAAACAGTGCTGAAAATTAGCACACTGTTTCAACACAAAATACTAAAAAAGTCAATAAAGTCAATAGATTCTGAATGTCAATTTTTTTTAAACTATTTCAATTTTTTTCGAAATTTCTTTCATTTTTGTGTATTTTTTTGTAGATTTTTACTTCTTGCAAAAGTTTTCACCCAGTTTTCCACCCACAACCCTCCGCCTCTCCCCCCCCCCCCTCCCCTCATCGTTTGGATTGTTTTTCATCTTTTGCTGTATAACATTCCAAGGCTTATTATCTAATTAATTGCTGTTGTGTATTACTCCAAACAAACGACCGAGCAACACACAAATGTTGTTGCGAGCAAGAGCTACTCTTTAAATCTTCCAAAAAATTACAATCTTAACGCTATGATGGGATCCGATCGCAAGTTGTACATGTCGCGATCTGTGCTTAGTCAAGATCTGTACGTTTAGAGATTCGCATTTTGTTGCAACCACTCACAACAATCCGTACGTACGATATTGGAAGGCAAAACGAGTGCGCTCATCAAGGACTTTCTTTTTATCTTGCTTTTTTAAGATTGTGGTAACTCGCCACTCTCGGAGATCTCCCCACATAACAGTAACAGAGCAGAGAGCATCGCTTGCTAGGGCGATTTGAATGTGTTCTACGGTTGGTCGCTCCCTGCTCAAAAGTCGCTAGAAGAGATTTTCTTCCATCCCTGTGGAGGACCGAGAAAGGCTGAGCCGGCTTTCGTCAGTAGCTCATTTAGTGGATTAAACTGGGAAAATAAAAAATTGTTAGCAAATGGTTGTTAAATTTATTGTGCTTTAATTTTTGTTTCCTTACATCAATTTAATGACACGAAAATGTCATTTTACGACAAAAAAGCCACTTCAGCACGAAAGCTCTGGAACCAAAAATCGTTTGGGTGCAGTAATTAGCAAGAAATTAAATAAAACGGCTGATAACCGGGGCTATAAGCTTATTCCAGTCGATTTAATTTTCCCTTCACGACTCACGTAGGAGGAAATCGAATGACCCAAACAACTGTTGACTTTTGAACCTGTAGGCTCCATTTCCCGATGTCATTCCCTTGGGCCATTATGTATTCTGGCCACAACGCGTCACCCTGCCATGGGGGATCAAAACCGTTCGGGGCCAAGCCGTAACGAACGTTTATGGGTCATCAGAATTCAATTTCCAATTTGCCGGGATTACCGTCACCAATCACAGGAACAATCGAGCTGGAGCCTTCAGCTTCAAATTCCCCAGAGCAGATGAGCTGAAGGGGGAGAACCTGATGTTATTGAAAGCAGGGCGTTGCCGAGTATCCTTTTTAGGAGAGATTTTACTTTCTAACAGGTTCCTGACATTGCTGCGCCCCATGATGATTAAAAATCCATGTTTACGAGTAATTGATTGACTTTTGATTGAACAATCAGTTTGTGTACTTAGAAGAGTTTTAATACCTGGCCAACAGGTATGATGTAATTACACTAAGGTTGCCAGATTACTCGGTTTAATCCGGGTTTCCCGAATATTTATAACAAAATTAGGGAAATGTCCGGTCCGGCCCAGTTGCCTGGATTTCATTGAAACAGCCCGTTTTTTCCCGGATTTATTAATTTTTTTGCAAAAAAATATACAAACAAAAAGAAATTGTGTTGTAAAAAGTTTTTATATAGGCGTCTTAAATGAAATTTTTGGAGCAAATTTAAAAACAATAATCATAAAGGTTTTTTCTATGCTTAAAATACGATTTAAAATCTTCTAAAAGGTGTTCATGAAAAAAAAATCTTCAAGTGTTTTTTCTTGATTTTTAATGAGTTACTCTTGGACAAAATTAGCCCAGATATTGCCCGGAATTCAAATGCTTGGATTATGTCAGGTTTTAATAAAATATTGCCTTGATTTGCTCGGCCTGGATACGTGCTGATAAATTTTGGCAACCTTATGTTACACAGAGCTTGAATAAAAAAGACTTCCTTCTTAACTTTATGAAGTAGATATTTACCCCAAAGCCATTTCCAACCTCATTTTATTGTCAGTATTAAAGTCTCGTCTTCATTGGACAAATATCAAACCAACAGTGGACAAATATAATTCTCTGAATACTCAAATAATCATTTATTGAATTTTCTAGGGCGGTCTTTGTTATATTCATAAAAAACAATGTGATTGTCTCGACTTTCTTCTGAAATCTTTCAAGAGCAGTTTTTATATTAATTTTTTTTCCAATAGTTTTTGTGAGGCATTTTACTTATGAAGTTTTTATGTGCCCTCATGAACAATCTAAATCTTGCTGAAGACATAGTAGGTAGCCATAAAGTGAAAATTACAAAAATATTTTGGATGAGGCGGATTTTCTTTAATAAAATACTTATGCTTTAACGTTGCATGAATAAGAAATTTGTTTTATTTTGTTATTTAAGTACTATTTGAGAATCTATTTTTAAGTTCTTTTTCATAAATAGTTTACTTTTTATAAAGCTTTTAGTAACGAAATAAGGTACTTACTTTCACCGATGATTAAAAATCATGTGCTCCAGAGTCTAGAAGATTCAGTTCATTTGACCTGAGAGTTAAATAAGTTTTAAAAAGTCTACATTTTATTAAAAATAACTTTTCCTATGCCCAAAAGTTGAAGGAAAAGAATAAAAATTGACGGTTAATCAGATTACTGCAAACTTGATAAAATTTTGGATTTTTGGCTCTTGTTAAAATTTGTAATAAGGCTGGAACAAAAATCAATTTCTTCTTTTGTCATCCCTTCCCCCCCTCTTCGAAATTTGCCAAAAAAAAACCGAAGAGGGGAACACATAAAGTTAAAAGTATTTTACAGAAATTTCGGAAATTTCAAATATTCGAAAAATTTAAAGTGCAAAAAACAAATTTTTGAAGGTGATAGAATGATCATCTTTTATATGATTGATTTTATTGAATTTTTCGATAAAAAAATAATTGATATATAGATTTTGTGCAATGATATAGTGTGCTATTTGATTGCATGTAAGCTTTCATGCAATTTATTATATTTTATTAGTTTTTTGCATTATTTTTTATACGCCACCCCATCCCTCTTCCCCCTCCCTTTCGATTATCCAGCTCTGAGTGACAAAAGAAGGATTTGAAATTTGTTCCAGTCTTATTATAATTTTAAATAAAAGACTATGGAAAAATAATTCTGTGCTGAGTTTTTTTAAAAGAAGATTAGATTTCTTATCACCAAATACTTTTCCTCAAAAGTGAACTCCATAGTTAAAATCTTTTTGATGTTTGAAGTTTTTTGTATTTAACCAAATTTGCAAAATAAATTTTACTTCATATTCGTGATATTCAGATAAATTTTTTATACAAACCAACTTTGATTGAAAAATTAATATTTTAAAATTGAAATTAAATTCAAAACTATCAGTTTGCGATTTCTTACGATTTAAATTCCTCAATAAAACATTTATCTTAATATTTTTATCTTGATTGTAAAACTCATTTACAAGCTAAATCAGAATCTGACTTTTTAATACAAAATCTGAATCTGTCTGAACCTGAAATAAAAATTTAAATGTTGAATCTGTTTTAAAATTTTCAAAACGACTTCTGAAATGTTAAAAAAAAGTGTTTAATGAAATGAATATTGTTTCATGAATCTGATTTTTTGGTTTTCATCTGAAATCATTATTTCAAATATTGTTTTTCAATTCAACACGTGCATCTGAAGAAAAAATAAAATCTTAAAATGAAAAACCTGATTAGGGTTTTCTATATTTGGAAAATTATTATTTAAACATATAAAGGCATATCAGTTTCCCAATTTCTGAAATTAATCACCAGTTTTGAATGATGATTCTGACTGATGGTAAGAATCTTTATTTGGATACAAAACTCAATTTTGCAAATCGACAAATAATTTGTTTTTTTTAACCAGAAACGAGTTATATCTCATTTTAAATTGAACCTCAGAATTGAATTTGTATCAAAAAGTAAGAAAATTAAAAAAAAAACTGTAGCAGAATTCTAAACTTGGGATCAGTTTTCGGAGTTTTGGCATCTGTACCGAGTCAAGATTGTTACTCTTGAATAACCTCAATCATTAAAAATGGATAAGGAATTAGATTTTTGACTTTTGTAGCCTGTTGAGATTTATAACTCAAAACGGAGCAGACGGAGAAAATTATGTGATGTATGTATCGAATGCGAGCGTCCTGAAAAAAACTTCAACTCACTTCTAACATCTGCGTACACGAATGCCCATTTCAGATGTCGTAATTAAATCTACAGCGCTGCACAAAAAATTAATGATCAGTAACTCTTTTGAAAACCAAATTGTTCAGAAGCTTATATTAAATCTATCAATTCTAAAGTTAACCAGACCTCCATTATTGATAGTTTCAAAACTAAACTAACATCAACATTTCAAAATGCAGTTTCAAATGAAATGCGTATTTTTAAATCGGATTTTCGTACAGTGAGCGCGGCTATAGAACCATCTAAAGAATTCTTTTTTTTTCAGAATGTTCAAAAAAATGTTTTTGGTTTAGGAAGCCGAAAGGCTTTGAAATTTTCCATTGTATCTAGTTGGAAGCCAAAACTAATATCGCATGTCGAAAGGTGTTCCTGTTACACCCAACAAGTGTATTTTTTATGTATTGACACATGTGAAACGTTCAATTTAGCTTTAGAATGGTTTAATTTATGGTTTAGAAGAGTTGAATCTCCTCTCATTTCATATTCTGATGTTTTGTTATCATATGTCAGTGCTGGTTCTGAAATCTACTGTACTAGTTTCGTGCAATCGCATGTGTTTCCGTAAATATCGCTTGAAAAAATAATTTTCAAAGCTACTTGTTACTTTTCAGATGTCAATGAACAAACCGTAAACTGAGGGAACTTAGATCACCGGGGTAACTTTGACCATCATGAAATTTTTGCAGAAAATCATCATTATCTAAGTATAAAGTTAAAATATCTGAAAACTGTTTACTACGTTTGATATTATTGAAAAATGTAATTTCAAAACTTTAAAATATCTGGTTTTTCGAAGGCTCACAAACAAACATCTCTCCTGATCAAATTTAAGCATTCAGGAGCAAATGGGTTGATTTATGTGAAAGTTCAACTTTTTTCTTTGTTTGGGTTTAGTTTAAGTGTTATTTCTATGGTAATTTGGTGATAATTTTTGGGATTTTATAAAAATCGGGGATTTTCCAAGAGAAAGCCTGTATAGTAAAAATGGCTAAAACCCTATCAAATGGTTCAATGTGAAGAAACAAAGGACATGGAAACAGTGGAAGGATCTAGGGAATTTCATGATGGTAAAGTTTCATTTGTTTTTGAGGCCGAAAAGTACTGAGAAATGTTTATTATTTTTACCCCTTGATGTATGCAGCAACATTGTCCATCTTTTGATTATTAATTCTTTTTAGAAAAAAAGTTGAAAAATTCAGTTAAGTCCTGACAAAAATCACTGTTTAAGGTTAATGCCTTCTGTGCTAAATGGCACCATAAAAGTAATTTTGAAGATGTTGAGATACGTCAAAACCATAGTGATCAAAGTTACCCCGAAACTCGAAATCTGTTTTTTTAACAAACATTTAATAATAACCACCAAAGTCGTTTGAATTTACTGCAATCAATGGTCATGTTTTATACTCCTCACCTCAGTTAGTGTTTTAAAATATTGAGGTATTGCGAAAAAGCAACCCCTTCCAAGATATTTAAAAATAAATGAAAAAAATTATCAAATTTCCCCCAGTTTACGGTACTTAAAATTACTGTTCAGATAGCCAAAGGGCTTCAAAATTGCTTCTCACGTCTGGTTTATAAATATATCGCAAGGAAAGAAAAAACCTTGCTGGCACATCGAATTGCTATGTTTCAAAATTCATCTGATTCAAAGCTGCATTTCAAATTTTGCTTTAAAAAAAATCATAATAGTTATGTGACCAGAGCACTAACTGCACTACGGTATGTAGAATAAACTTTGTTTATTGTGTTCGAGCCAAACTCGAAGAATTGGCAACGTCGCAATTGTGCCACCAACGAAAAATCATCACCGATCACCGCCTGCTACTTTTGTGTATTGTTTGTCCATTCAAGGCCATGCATTCATACACGGAAAATAATAAAAAGGTAAAATTTACCGAGATAGCAAGGTGAACGCTCGTAAAAGCCAAAAAGGTAACTTCTACCTCTTCGAGGTGAAACTCACCTCACAGCGAGGTAAAATTTACCTGAATTGAGGTTGGAAAAAAGGTACAATTCACCGAGAAAAAAAAGTAAATCCGAAAAAGGTAAATCCTACCACGTAGCGAGGTGATGTTCACCTGAATTGAGCTCAATGAAAAATTCACTTATAAAAAAGGTAAATCCAAATAAGGTAAAACTTACCTCGTAGCGAGGTGAAATTGACCTGGATTAAGCTAAACAAAACGGTAAAATTCAATTCGAACAAAAATAACAATTTGCCGAATCCGTTTATTGAGGTTAAACTGTTTTGTCGTTCAGAAGGGAAATTTTGTTTCGTGCCAATATGAGAAAATCGGAACAGAATGGTGAGTGTTTTCTTAGATATCATTTAGTTGGGCTGATTCATAATACTTTGCTTTTGTTTCAGATCGGCCCAGCTACGAGGTGTATTCCACGTTATCCTCTTGATATTCCGATAAAGACGGACCTGACTGGATTAGTCGCCATTATGGCGCGGAAGAACGCGAAGCCGAATTGCCATGAGTCTGGCGAAAAAGGGACTATCCTCAATAATTTTTCTAAGCACAGCGATAAATTTCAAAAATAAATATAATGAATAGTGCCTATTTATTTTAAATAAATAATAATTTTTGAATGAATTTCATTTTTATTGAAGAAACCAACCAAACCAACTAGCATTTATCTTTTAAATCAGTGAATGAGAAAACGGTATTATTTACTATTTTGCAAGGTGAATGCGAAAAAGGTAAAATTTACCTTTTTGGTAGGTGAAAAAAAGGTAAAATTTACCTCGAAAGAGGGGTGGAAAAAAATCACTTCGCAAAAGGTAAATTTTACCTTTTTTTATTTTCCGTGTATGTGTGCATAAAATACGCCGGTAATCGCCGGCCGGCGTACAACAACAATGCCCTGCCGTGGCATCGCCAGCAAGCAATGGAAATTTCCGTCGTCCATGCAGATGTCTGTGTGCATGTGAATGAATCGATCATCCAAGCAATCTGTCGTCAATCCATTCAGATCCATTCAAGTTTCCGGCTAGTTAAGACGTGGCCTTTTAAGAAGAAGTTCTAACGAGTTTAAGTTAGTTCCTGCTGAGTTAAGTTCCTCCTTTAATTCCTTCCAACTTAAGTTTTCCTTCCTCCGTTAAGTTATGATTCCTTCAATTAATTATAAGTGTAAATAGTGTAAATAAAACGTAAATAGAGAACATTTAAGTGCCAAGTTATTTAGGTTAAATTTCTCCAAATACATCCGGTAAATTGTGTCTTCGGACTTTTCGAACGGTCCACAAATTCGAGCAAAAATACAGTCCACGGCACTTTCATATTGAATCTTTTGTTTGATTTAACTATGATTCCGAGGTAGGTTCATTTCATTTGTATGTCTGAAGTAAGCAAGAAAGTTATGAAAAAAATCATTTTGAATGTTGTTTAAAAAAGCTGGCATGCTTGAAAACCCTATGTGGATAGGCTAACAAAACAGATCTCTTATTTGCCCTTGCTGTTGCATTCTGGTTAGAGCATTCTCTGATCATTGTAAAATCAAATCTCCTCAAATAATTTATGAAAGATTCTATCCAACGTCTTCGTCTCTCGTTCGCTTTACAACTTTTCAGTACTCTGTCTATCATGTAATGATTGAATCAAGTTCTAAGATTTTCAACTAAAGTAACATTTTGTCACTCTTTACCCCAAATGAGCTTCAATGCTTAAAATCCCTATGTGGATAGGCTTTATGCCAAATTTGGTTTAGAAACCCCATATGAAAAGGCTACATGACATGTTTAATACATTGAATTTATTTTTTCATCCTTTTGATAGGTTTTAAGGTTTCTCAAGTACTTATATGATGAAATCTGCAAAAAAGGCTAAGCACAATTTTCCCATTTGTTTTGGTCGTGCCGTTTTCAAGCCTACTCCTTTTCTGATACCTGATAATTTTAATTCATAACTTTCTCGATTTCTTCTAAGGCTGATCTAATGCTATGATAACATTTTCGGTTCATTTCCTTCCTGAAAATTTTCAAATTTCCGAAGATTATGAAAAGATTGAGAAAAGCATGGGAATCAATGAAAGGAACTTCAAAAGCAGTAAAAATCATGAATTTTCGAAAAAAGTATAACGGTTGTCCCGTGTCGATGAGTCGTTTTATCTTTACTTAAAAAAATCATGATATTCAAGTTTTAAAAAAAAAATTAAAAAAAATTATCGAAATTTTACTTGTGTTCCTATAAAAGAATTATTGTTTTAACAGTAGAATAATAACAAAGATTTTCAATGGTTTCGAACTTTTGCGAATGTATCATCTGACGGGTTTGTGACATGCTCCCTTAAATTTTTCATAAGATTACCAAATTTTTTTCATTTTTGCAACTTTAAACACATGGTTTTTTGCAGATTTAAATATTTATAATATTTTTTAATGAATTTGATCTTATATTTTTCGGAATTTTTTTTTTAAAATCACATAACTTTGTAATTTATTGACAGATATTATAACATAGAATGGAAAAACGCATTAAATATCAAAAGCTTTTCAAATGAAATTTTAAAAATTAGTCGTGAAAATCTTTGTAAATATCATAAATAAGCTGCAAAACTATCAAATGTTACAGTCTGCAAAAATGAGATAATTTTTAAAATGGGTGAAAATCTGCGTAAATTGTCATATATTTTGTATTTATTTCCCCGTGATATAAAATGCCTAAAATACTCAACTTTCACACATAAAATGTTTATTTCGTAAATAAAAGTGTTTTAATATGCAAAATTACTTCGTACTAAATTTGACGGAAGTTTTTTTTTTTTGAAAATATCATATTATTCTCTCCATGAAGCCATTAAAAACCAGTCAAAATTCAAACTTGTGGCATGCATCTCCCATTGATTTTAGAATATCGGTAAGAGGTAACCAAATAGGTAAACAAATCATCGCAAAACACATCTGTTATTCTAAAGAACTGATCATGTGTCAAGTATAGAAAATTAGAAAAAATGTACACTATGTTAATGTATCTCCAATTTTTGTTGAATTCTTGAATGATTGACACAGATTTTGGTGAACTTCATCTCCAAATGGTACAGAAACCCTTAAAAATCTCAAATCTAAAATAGAACAAAAATTTGGTCCTTCTGGAAAAAGCTTCGCGGACCACAACAAGATAGCCATGTTTTGGTCACCCATGTTTTAGATATTGGATTTTCCGTAGAATATGATAAATAATTTCAATTTAGTGTGCATTAAAAAAATAGGAAAAAAAAAATTTAACGATTTTTTATCGGTTTGGGTTCATGCGCATGGTACACACTGGCAATATTTCTCATGTTTATGTTGCATGATTACCATTGATAACCTATTTAGTGTTAAGAAGATATTTGACACCTCTATCAGACAAACTCTCTCTGTTATAGCTAAAACAGTGAAACTACTCAATTTTGAAACGTGCGCGTTCGTATTGAAAACGGACACATTGCAGCACTCTTGAATGTCGGATACTTCAGCTTTCGCATCTTCAACGTCTTGCCACTCCAGGATGAAATTCAGAGCTTCAAAAGAAGGCCAGATCCGGACGAAATAGTAGGGGAGAGTGGGGTATCTTGAGCCATGGGGAAACGTGGGCCACTTTTAATATCTCAGATGTGTGTTGAGATAACAGTCTCAAACCAACTGTCATCGTCGTCACTTTGCGTGAGCATATATTCCTATATGTTGTTGACTGAAATACGCATCATATGCTTCTTTTATTTATCAAGCTAAAAAAAGTTAGAAAAATTTACTTACATTATTAAAATACACCCGCTAATTTCATCGATGGGGAACCTAAAATGTATAGCAAAAATATGCTCATACGCTTACAGAGCTGCAAATTATCAGTGTCAGACAGCCAATGTCAGCCGACTTTGATACTGCTTTACATGTCTATGTCATGCGATATTGATTTTTGGTCAGCGACATATGCTAACAATGTCATGACCAAGTTTTATGAACGACATCGTGCTTACTATGACTTTTTCCTTTTTACAGCCAACAACAACATTTTTTCAACTGTTTCTCAACTCATAACGTAAAATCGCTCCCAACACAGCAAGAAAATGAAATAGAAAGACGACCGTATGTTTGATGCGAGTGGAGCGTAAAAATGTCATTTAATATTGACATTGCTAAATGACTGACATTGTAGCTTGGTCATTCAACTGGTAGACGACATTGATATTTTTTCGATGACATTGACTACTAGACGTTGGTCGGGTCGAACGAAATTGACTGAAATTTATCAGCCTTGTACGCTTATGATCTTAGTATTGTCAATTGTCATGATGGTCTTTCACGTGGGAAAGGAATTTTTGGTGAATCTTCAATAAGTCACACAAACGTAATCAATTTGAAAATCATAGCTTGTGGGGAATCGTGGGCCACAAATCTTGAATCACTTATATTTTGATGTTTTTATACACATTCAGAATTTAAAATACGTTTTTCCTATCTGTAAAGTTTTCTTATGCCAAATGAAGAGTTATGAAAAATATTTTGTCTATCCTATATAAGAAATTTTGCCAAAACGCCCGCGAGCCAGGTTTTGAAATCTATGCGATCATACACAGCTCTCTTTTTTATTTCATCATCTGAAATTGCTTTTAAATAACGAAATGAATTAGGGAATCACAGTTTTGGGTCAACTCATAAACTTTGCATGTTATTTGGTCGATTTGGATTTAGTGGCCCACGATTCCCCACACCATTTTTTAAAATTAAAAAAAATATCGCTTTTTTTCAAACAGTCAGAATCTGGGGAAAATAACTTTTTAAAATTATTAAAAAAAAATCTTAATGATACCTTGAAAATGTAGAAAACCAAACAATTTTTTATTTTTATTTTATCCTTTATAATAAAGAACTTATGGAACATCGAAAAAAGTGGCCCATGATTCCCCACTCTCCCATAAATTTTGTTCTGAAAATCAACGAAAAATTGAAAAAAATGAAGAAAAAACTCCAAGAGCACTCTATGGTAAATCTTGCGGTTAACGGAACATTTTTAAAAATTTTTTGAGAAAATTGATATTTAATTTATGAAGAAAACATAGAAAGGATTTAAAAACATATTCAAATAAATGTTTTTGGCCGCCGTTTTGAATTTTTCGTTCAACGCCGGATGGTCGTTTGGAGAAATTGAATGTTTTTCCAAGTTAACTCACATTATGACCTTTGATTAACGATATACAAAACTCAATTTTCTGGCTTGGTATTATTTTTAATGATCATTCGAAAAAAGTCAATTTTTTAATACGTACACTACAACCTCAAAAGACTTATATAGGATCTGTTCAGAATAATTAAACTTTTCATAAAACATCCATTTGATTAAACAAAACATCAAATTGACAAAAAATTATCTTTTGAACTAAATTTTTTCAATGTCTGTAGATATGGTTCATGTTTTACTAGAAAACCCAATTTTTTTCCTGTGTTTCCAGAAAATATGACGAACACAAAGATCCCAAATGGTTTTTTCAAGTAAATAACATATTTTTATTCTCCCAAACAATTGCACAAAGATTCTCTTCGCCGAGTTGTTCGCCTTGATGAATCCTGCGAGATGTTATTATTCATGGCAAACATCATCAACGTGATGAATATTACATTAATCAGATTAAGGGTGAAAGATTTTTGTACCGGATGGCTTATTTTTGTACCGACCTCTGGCATATGTGAGCGAGTGCTTTTCATTTTGACGTAATCCTGCATACGCTAAACGCCCACGCACTTCATTCTAGAAGATTCTAAGTAGGACGCACCCGGCCAGAGCCAAATGAATATTTTGTTCCATGGAAGGCGAAAGGTCAAAGCTGCTAGCCACATTTGTAATCAAGCTCTAGTAACATTTGTTTGATTGAAGGATTCATTTTTGATATGCACTTGAATTGTCAAATTCATGCTTTCCACCACTGCTGTTAAATCTGGGACATCGAAAATCAACCCGTATCATTTTACCGCATTTAATCGAAAAACTTTTCTTCTCATTTTCCATCAGATGGGTTCACCTAAATATTACGAGTGAGAAAAAAAACCCTTAACTTATACCCTTCAAAATCTGGTTTTTACCGCCTGGCAACGGTGGTCGAGAGTTCCACTTTTTATTCGATGTCTTTCGCAACCAGTTTCGGTTTTTTCCCGGAAAATTTTCCCATAAAATGAATCCTTTCCTTTTCCCCGAGCTCACTTCCCATCTCTCTTCTCTTCCTCATTTTTCAAACCATCGCCCGTGTTCCGGGGGAGCTTAATTAAAATATTTCCCAACATCACACTTTACACTTTTGGGCTTTCGGTTTCTTGGTGGTGCCGAAGCAAAAATATGGAAAGTAAAAGATGGGATTCACCAAATAAATAAAGGCAACCAGCAAAAAGTTGAAAATGGAAGCAAATAAAAAAAAATGGTACCCTGCTCCATAATAAGCCATCACGGTAATAAAATTACGTCAGTGCCATGGCGAGCAGTTGGTGGCAAACGATGGAAAACACAGCAATGCCAAACCGGGTTCCGCAATAAATAGCATTCACTCTGATAGGGTTAACAGAATCAAAATTTAAACACACCTGCTGAAAATTCAGCTACTAACTTTCATGACTATTCAATTTTTTTTTCAATTTTAATATATGCATCCAAAATTTGATTTGATTTTTGAAAAAAAAAACGCTATGTTTCTAATATTTTTATAACAATTTTCTAACATTATTAGCTTCAAACCTTCGTTTCGTCAGATCGCCATGTTTAGAATTTTCTGACAGCATGTTATTTCAATTTTTCATGCTGCAAAAGATAGTTCGACACATGAACCCAAATTATTTCCAACTGTTCAAAATCATTCAGAAATAAATATGAAATAGGGGATGAATCGATTTTATTTTTTTCTAAAATGTTTCTGTGAACGACAGAAAAATTTCTTTAAAACGCATAAGAAAATTCCCAAATACAGAATGAGAAAAAGATTAGAATTCATAGGAAATTCGATTCAAAACTGATTTCATGAGATATCTACAGAATTTTAGAAGTCGTTTGAAACGTAGCATGCTTACGCAAGCTATATGTTTAGCTTTTTAAAGCTATACCTCTTATTCACTGTTCCTGTTTTTGGAAGACCCTCGTTTTTACAACAGATAAGATAAATTTATTTTCAATGTTTGAGTTTTTTAATGTTCCTTATCATTGGTTGTTTTTTTTTTTGTATTATGAATCATAAATTAATGAAATAACAATGAATCTTTCACTAAACCCTTATTCTCTGTTAACTTTTGAAAAACTTTTCAACCTCTAAAATGTATTAAAAATTCAAAGATATACTTTAAGTTCAGATAAAAATGATTCTGTAGGTTTTTCTTATAAAACAAGAATTTTCATGAGTGATCCATCGCGAATCCATAATATTCCATGCTAAAAAATGTTGATAAAAAGATAAACTTTTGTTATTGATTTAGCTGAGAGTTTAAAAAAATCAGTTTTTAAGAATCTCTTATTGAAAAAAAAAATGTTGAAAATTATCATCAAGCAATCAACAATTTTTTTCCTGAGCTTCGCATATCAGCGTAAGACTAACAACAAAGTTTTATTGGTTTTATTCATTTATACGCTAGAAAAAGCAAACATTTGAGATAAGCGAATAATAACATAAGGAAACAGCATTTTAAAAGTGAAATAATTGGTCAATTTTTAATAATAATTCATAAATGATTAACTAAAAAACCTAAATTATTAAAACTGATTTTAAATTTATTCATTTATGTCAGACATATTTGTAACATGATTTATAAAAGTTACAAATATATCTGACATAACTAATGAAAGTCTTTAACTATATAAAATCTAGGATTTTAACTCAGTTAACAACTGCAAAATGATTTGACTTATGCTTTAAAAATATCCAAGATTCAATTTGTTTAAACCTCTATAAAATTTCGTCACGTGAAAATTCATTCTAGCAGAGCTGGAAAAAATAAACAAAAATAATACATCGCATATAGGTATAACTTTTATCTACAAATTCAAAATTAATCGCGGTCTTCGGAAAAGTTGGTCAGCGGATTAAAGTCTTGATTTTTTTCATAAATATTTGCAATATTCTATATTTGGCCAAAAAAGTGCAAAAAATTATTTCATGAATTATCACCTATTTTTGAAAGAACGCTCAAAAAACTAATTACAGATTTGAAATCAATTCCTTCTTAGTATTCAAAACTAGTTCGTCTATTATGTATTAAGTTGCCTTGTGTAATAATTGCCATGAATTTAGAATATTAGTTCTGATATTCAATTATTTGTCTGAATCTTGATTCGGTATCGTTGAAAAATCCCGCCATGATTGAATTTCGTAAATCGTGATTCGAAATTATTCTGAAATTCAATTCTTATTGTGAATTCTGGTTTCGATTCCTCTTTTTCTAAAAAAAGAAATAAATTGATAAACCAGATTATCAAAATCAGATTCAAAGATGTGAAGCTTTTGTAATATTATGTTTATTGTTTTGCTCTCGAATTTCAAGCTATGAAATAGCTGTTTGTATGGAATCGTAACAAATTTGCATCAAATTTTGTATGAAAAAAATAAAAGAACTAATTTTTAATGTACCATCGGATTAGGTTAAGGTATTTAAACTTTTTTTTGAATAATATGAAAAGAACATGAAATGAAGATTTCATTTTCGATAGTTAAAACTATACTTAATGAATATTTCTAATAAATTACAATTGAAATAATCAAACTTTCAGATTAAAGAGTCAAATCTCAAACTGGATTACGACTTGCAATTTTAATATTTATTATATGGAAGAATTGGAAACAGTTCAGGCGTGTGGGGTTTTTGGGGGTTTTAGGGGTTTAAAACCCCTCCATGGAGATTTTTTCAAGTAAAATTTCCACCGTTGTATCGGTAAATTACTTGATTTCGAAGGGTGTTTAAAATACTTGATAGCAAGCAAGTCAGATATTCGGCTAGCCTCTGGCGAAATTTAGTCTAGGCTTAAGATATTTTATTTTACGACACTATATGTCGTTCTCGAATTGAAACATATTACTAACTAGCTGATCCCATACGAACTCCGTTTCGCTTTCAATTTAGAATATGTCATGAACAGTATGAATGAATGTCAATTGCCATAGGCATTCTCCAGATGTATTGTTAAGCAATAATTGCAAAAATGTTGGACACGTAATATGGACGATCACTGTTTTTTTGTCGTTTGCTACAAAATTTTATTTCAAGAATCAATTAACCTTGTCAAAAAAAAAAGCCGTATATGAATTTCCGTCTCGAGGGGAGAAGTAGGCGATGTTTTCTGCCGATCGCACACGTTTTTCTCTCCGTCCGCAAAAATTTTATAAAACTTAAATTTTTCAACGTTTTATAGACAAATAAATATCAAAAAGTGTTTCAATGTGATGAATGAGATAAAGTTTAAAAGTGTGCACCGGATGTTCCGCGAATTCCCCGTGAAATAAGTTAAATGCTTCAAGTTGCTGCGTAACTGACATGATGAAATAGTTTTGTTCGGCCTGGCTATATCTATTTGGGTTTTTAAAGAGTGTTTAAGGAAAGAAGTGTCCAGAAAAGTTACATGAATATATTCAGTCGCTCGAAAAAAATCGATTAAGTGCGATAAAATAGCTTAAAGGAAAAAGTGTGCGATCTCTCTGTCTAACTCGCAAACAGCTGCGTTTTCGTCTAAAGAGTGTCGTAAAAGTTGGTTGTTTTTGAGAGGGCTCAGAACTGTGATTTGCAATAAATTGGATACGGGAAAGGTTCAAAGTTTCATATTAAAATGTGATAAGACAGTGTACAGAATCGTGTATGTTAAATACTGAAATTTGATCATTGACGTGGCGTATTTAGGATTTCGCGTTCGGCGAATTTGTGGGATTCAATTTTCCGGTTGCTGAGATGCGTGTCATTTTTTCGTGTCCTACTTACAAAGACGTTTGTTATCCGCGTACGTTTGGACAAACCAAACAAATCCATCTCCGAAGTCTTGTTTAGTGCAGTGGTTCAAATCGAAGGTACTTTTTCACCTGCTCATAAAAAGAAAGGATTTTGTGGGAAAGTGTGTTTGCAATGCAAATGTGGTTTCTAATTCGTGTTCACTGGAGAGCTACCGAGGAATTGTTCCGAAGAAGAAGCGGACATACGATAAGTATTTTTGGAAACAAATAATAACATGAATTTATTAATTTATTTTATTTTCCATAATAGAAAATATGATTTCATTTTGCCATTGCCTACGATGAACTATATTATCGATCATTGTTTAAATTATAAGGGTAAATTAAAAAACCTTTCGAGATCAAACAGACCTCGGAAGGTTTTATCTTCTACTAATATTTTCCATTTCTCTTTTTTTATTTTGAAGAGCGAGTAAAGGCGCTTTATCCTTGGTCGATGACCAGACATGATTGTACACTGAAATCGAAAACAGAAAAAATAAGTTAATCATTCTTCAAAATATTTCTTTCCTAAAGTTTTGTGATTTCTATGTACTAAATAAATCATTGGTTGTCTTTCCTACAAAAATGTGCAAATTTTCAAACCAATCCATAGCATAATAACGTCAATATCACTAAAAACAGTGAATAGTTAATATGGACGACCCTTTTTGCCGACCCCTGACCCAAAATTCAAAACCTTAAATCAATTTCCCAATCAATTCAATCTCTCAATTCAATCTCTCAAAACCCCCATGTGAAAATTTTCATCACAGTCCGACGAAAAATAACGTCATTAACGCGAAATCAATATTTGTCTTACATGGACGACCCCCTTCAAAAGGGGTCACCCGAAATTCTGAAAACATTTTTCATCATTCCTGGCCTTAATGAGCATCCATGCCAAATTTCAGCTCTCTAGCTTTTAAAACGGCTGAGTCTATTGAGGACAAACAAACAAACAAACAAACAAACAAACAAACCCACAGAAATTGCTTTTTATATATTTAGATTACAATAATATCAACATTTTGTATTGAAACTTATAACTTGACATACAAAACCCTACTTAGTCTTTTAATTAGGTTTTTTTTAAAGTGTTGTTTAAAACGAACCATTTTAACTTCAAAATTAACTCATGGAATACAAACTTTATACATCAACAAGTTGGACACCATGTTACACCTCCCACGATGGTCCACAAAATTAGCTAAACAGATCTTAAATATAATATTTTTTACTTTGTTACTAAAAATTTTGATTTATTAAAAAAATTTCATATCATTACAAATGGTATGCCGATATGAAATATTCTTCAAGAAACCAATTTCAGCCTTTATTTAAATTTTTCCTTGTTCTTCTCAATTCTCAATATCACATTTTAAAAGGGTTTTGATAAATTTCACAAGGCCATAAAATTTACATTTTTTCCGAGGTGCAATGAATACAAAAAATAAGTTTAACTAGTTAAAAAGTGTATCAAAAAATGAAATTTTTGTCTCAGCTTTTGTTATTGAAATAACTTTTGAAAATAGGTCAAAGATATTAAAGAAATTTCTGCACTTTCTTAAATAATTTGGCACATTAATAGTTTTAAGTTATCAACCTTCCTCAAGACTTCAAGATTTTGAGTTCTGCGAAAAAAGTTAAAGAGGTTTTCTATTTGTTTATTCTTCCTCGTTTAAAGAATTTTCAAAGAAATTTTAAACCAAATTGAATTTCAGGTATGTTTTAAAGCCTAAATCTAATAGTTTTGCAGGTTTCAACAAAATGGTTTAATTAAATCAATTTTTTTTAAACTTTCTGCAGTAATATCAGAAATACTTGAACCTAACAACAACATTTCAAATTTTTAAAAACTGCGGAGTTTTACTTTTTTAGATCATGTTTCATCATCAAAATATTATTTCTTAATTGGATGAAATACAACAAACAAGATCAGAATCAGATTTTTCTTAAATGTAAGTCTAAAAGGTAATCATTCAATCAGTAATGATTGATTTAACTTAAAATTGACACATTTCAAACATCGTATGATATGATATTATAATCCAAATTTGACAAAAAATTCGAGTTCAGGACGCCAAAATCTAACAAATTAATCATTATATCATAGACACCAAAATGCTCCTCCTTTGAGTTGTAATCAAGTTCTATAAATATTTATTTTAATGGTATTTAAGAATATGTTATTAAAAAACCCTCTTAAATGGTAAAAAAAACTTGTCTTTTTATTGTTCCTATTTGATTGACCGAATTTGAGTACAGTTTTTTGAATTTATCAAATTCGGTAAATTCTGAATAAGAATTGTTATTATTTTTCTAACAATTAATCATGGTTAAGTTTTATATTTATTTTTAAATTCATTTTTTTTTAATCTGTGCCATGGAAATATTTATTCCAAATTTCAAAACTAGACTGCTTCGAATTTATTTTAAAGCGAATTTCCAATTCAAGTGAAGAAACATCATTTTGAATAATTTATCAATGGCTTACCGAAAATATCATTGATTTGAAACATTCATTGTGATTTATTTGGGAAGTTTAAATTAGTTTTATCAGTAAAAATTATTATTTTGTGAGTTTGTGTGCATGAGTAAAAAATAATGTAAGTAATCCATTTCTTCCATCCATTCCATCAATTTCATTATACAGTGTCAGACACGAATGCCACAAGGATGGTAGAGTGTCGTAAATAGAAAATAAAAATGTATTTATTGTGTAGTTTTGGTATTGTTATTATTTTTAGCTTAATTTGAATTTCGAAGCCCCCCCCCCCCCCTCCTGGACGGTTCCTTCGCACGGGCCTGTTTTGGTGTCTTTATTTCAAAAACTGATTCTTGAAGAATTTCGCCTCGTGAATTATATCTGGTGGATTAGCCAGCCTACATAACAATTTGAAACAAAAAATTTTGAATCTTCTAACCATTCTCTGAAAAATAATACAGGTTTTGCCAAGAGATTCTTGAGATTCAGTGCTTTGAAAAAAAAAATAAACTCTACATTTTTCTTAGAAAATTGAAAAGACAAAACAATAACCATTTCAAAAATCCTTATAACATAACTTTGGTGAAGTTAGGTGTTTGATACTGAAGACTACAATTAAATTATTAATTATGTTGAAAAGTTCAAAGCTAAAGCCTTGTTACTTATACTTAAACATACATCTAAGATTCATTCTCCTTGAAATTTTATTAAAAATTCCGTTTTTTTTAATTCTTTATAATATTTTACACTTTTACAAAAAGTGCTTAAACTTTTCCATTGAATTTTGCACCAATTTTCATTAGTAATACCAAAAACGAAATAAAATAAAATCGGTTCTAAAATTTTAATTATGATTTCCAAAAATCATCATGTATTTTGAGCTTCATGGCTTATTAATAATTAATGATGGAAAAAAGAAGGCAAAGAATTGCAAGCAAAAGAATCAAACTCTTATTTTTTATCTTTCAATCTTATATGGAATTAAAATTTAAGTTCCGATACTTGATTTTAAATTCAAATTTTTATTTTTTCTTAACACATGTAGAAGCTTCTCTTTATGAAATCAAAGTTTTGTTAAAAGAATTTAATTTTGATTCTGAATGCAAGATTCCCTTCGATTTTGAAAATAACCTAAAAACAACCCAGCAAACATTTCATTGCCTTAGAAAAAATAGTTGAAATCGTTAACAATGATAATGCTCATCGCAATTCCTACCAAATAAGTGAACGATCGTAAATATGGTTACTTAAAGTCGGTATAAATCGGATATGAAAAAAAATCCTCCATGTTTGTAAATTTGTCCTCCCGCGCGGGATTCAAGTGAGAGAAGAACCTTGTTCTACTCTCTGCGATAAGCAGTGCAACCAGATTACTGAAAATCAGATAGTTTATTTGGAGAAATCGTCCAATGAGAGAAGCAGCAAATATTGTCGTTGGCAACGGTTTGCATGCATTGAGAGCAAAACTTGAGTTCTTTCGTATATTTCCAGGATGTACGAGTAAAGCGTTGAATATCGTTCAATTCGTATGATTCTTATCGCTTAAGTCAGAAGTTAAAAAAATATGTATTTAAATTGCCTCCACTTTGGTAGGTAAATGCTGTTTTTTCGAGTTTTATGCGATGATTCTATAGTGTATATGAGTCGAATGAAAAAGTTTGTTGAGAAATACACCTACAAAAATGATTACAGGAAAGAAAAAACAAAAACTTTTGCATCAACAACTTTCACTTAATAACCTTAATTTTACAAGTTTTTTTTAATATTGGAAGGTTTTGATCGGAACTGTAAATTAAAGCTTAGTTCTTTTAGAAATGGGACACTTTGTTTTGCTAATAGCCCGTTTACTAGTAATCGGACAGTCAAAATTTTGACAGCATTTTGCTGCCTGTAAAAAGTACTTTCCAACCTATTTTTTTCAAAATTTTAAATTTACGCATTTTTGAGATATTTCACGATGCCAGAGAAAATGATAAAAAAAATTTTGCACAGTTTCCTTCAAAATCCATCATTATCAAATTGATAGCTGACAAAACCGTTGATTATTCAAAGAATTACTGTGTGTAAGTGGTGGAAAAGTATTCAAACACTGTCAAAAGTGTCCACAAAGTTCAATTCAAGCATTGTAGTAAAGCACATGATCGGCAAATACGGTTAAGGGTCATCAGGGAAGTCAAGTCTCATATCAGCATTTTTAATTTTGAATCAGAAAAAAACTAAAGGTAAATCGCTGAGATGTACAAAAAAGCTTTTCTCCGATAAGCTGAAAGTGTTGCCTTGTAATAAGTCATTCAAACCTAACCTCTAGCAACAAGTTTTTTGCTAGTTCCAGAGCTCGTAAGCTGTATAGCCGGTAATGAGGCTATGAGACAGATGATATCTGATGCACGACAAAACTTATAAAAAACTCTATTTCAAACAAATTCCAGCGTTTGAATCCTACACCATGTCTGCTCGTGGCAAGGTCCCTAGCATATAAAAGTTTGTATTTACTGGTTGTTTTGTACCAAATATGATGATTTGCCAAGATTCTGATCCTGTGAAAAAAAACAACAAATTATCAAATCGAAAACTTTGGTTTTTTATGTTCCGAAAAGCCTAAAAAGAGTAATCTTGTATGTGCCCTTCGCAACCTACGATCTATACTAACCGATTATACTTTAAGTTCAATCTCATGTTGGTTTTATTTCGTTGTTGTCAGATTTTGCCTGCAGAAATTCCATTTAAAACGCTTTAAAGTGGCTCACAAATAATCAAGTTTTGTTAATTTCAAAACAGTTGTACCCACTAAGTTGCCCCCAGTTTCTTAAAAAAAAAAAGAAGTATTGGGCCAAAAAGTAGCAAAACTTGAAGGAAAAGGATGCAGCCACCTAAAATACAGATTTGACGAAGTATAAGTTCGAAAAAACAGATCAATACCATGACTGAAAAAAGTGTGCGCTGGCAAATGGGAGTTAACAAGAATTAAGTAGAAAATTTTCCTACAAACACAGATAAATATTTTCTTTAAATTTTTTTCATGAATTGTCATAAGATAACCTTCATTTCCTTCATAGAAAGTATTTCGATCAAACGAATGGTTTTCGAGATACACGCATTCGTAACTGTCCCAAACTAAACTTTATTTAAAGATATCATAAGACATTAACAAATTTAAACCTTTCACTTCAATGCTTTTAATTTTTTGTTTTAAAATAATTTTTAACAGAAAATGATACACCTCAACGCAAAAATGATTGAGAAATACAGTGCCAGTGGAAGTTAAACGCTTCTGAAGTGCTTACTGAAAACTGATCACTCCAATGGAAAATTCAACTTTTTCAAATTTATCTCTAAAAAAAAAAAATAAAATAAAATAAAAAAAAAAATGGGAAAATTTTGAAGTTCAGATGTTGAAGGAAATACAAAATTCATAACCATTTGCTTGAGTAAATTTAGGAATATGAGAAAAATGGCAAGTAACAGCTTGAAAGTTTAGACCGAAGGTTTGGGAGTTTAGTAATCAGGTTTTAAATAAGTTATTTTTAATTACATTTATCTATATTTTTCGCTGTCTTGAACTTTGAAGGCTTGCAAACAAACATTTCTTTTTGTAATCATTTTTTTTATCGAGCGTGCCCTAGATCCCATTCAAAATTGTACCATTTTCGAACGCTGAAGAAAATCGTTGATTGGATATGTTGCTTCAGAATTGGCATAAAAAATATTGAGAGTGTTTTAACTGCTTTTTTTCAGTTTTGTGAAAGTCATATGCAAAGTCATTGCCTGAATGTTTATGCATCAGCAAACACGGTCCTTATATATGAATCGTATTTGCATGAAAAAAACAAAAAAAATGCAGTTGATGTGTTTATGCCCTCATAGATTAATAGGCCATAGAAGCGCTGCCGAATTTGGGTAATGGTTTAGCATTAGTGCAAGTAGGATAAAGCTTAAATTCCATACACTTTTGACAGATCTTAAAAGAAAGGTTACCGAAAGAAATTCGGTGTTTTTGAGAAAAAAAATTCTGAACTTCTGTGAGTTTACCCAAAAATTCCGTGATGGTTTTCTATGATGCTTTTTCCTTAAATTTCGTAGAAAGTTCATGATAAATTGGGTCTTTTTTATATTTAAGTTTGAAAAAACAATTAAAATTACAAATCTTATCATACTTTTTGAGTTCAAAATATATTTCATATTGGCTAAAAATCATAATTTTGGAAATCCATTCGAAATTCAAAAATTCCGTGAAATCTGTGAATTTTTCAAAATTCTGTGTTCTGTGACACAGATTCTGTGATGAAAATTTGCACAAAATTCTATGAAATAACAGATTTTTCTGTGATTTCGGCAACTTTGCTTATATGTAGTTTTTCTTATTAAAGGAGAGAACGAATAACTCTTCGATTTAATCTTCCATAGCACCACAAACTTGCAATCAATTATGATATTTTCACTTGGATTTGTATTTGATCAATTGTATAGCTACTCAAAACGTTCGACCAGTTTGCAATCAAAAATTTGTTTTTTTTGTCACTACAGTGAGTTTTTCATTATGCGATGGAAGCGCTGCGGATTCAGGGTGATGGTTTTGCATTAGTGCAAGTGGAATGCATCTAAAATTTCTCTCAACTTTAGACAGATCATAGGGGGTTTTCTTAAGGAGAGAAAGAATAACTTTGAGAATCCATCGCCGAATCTTTTAGGTTTTACAAATAAAGAATCATTTCGAAATTATTCAAAAACTGAATGAAAAAATGGAGATCGCAGCAGGCTGTGCTCGAAAACGGTCGCATTTTTTGTCGTCGCGCTTGTTTTCTCGTTTTTTTTGCGGTGTTGAAATTTGTTCGCCAACCGGTTGCGCTCAAAATATTCAATGGAATTGTGGATTCTTAGTTACTTCTTGTGCGAATTATTAATTAAAGCAATTGAAAACAAATGATGTGATAAAATAATCGGACTTTAAAAATGTACACTTTCTTTTTTGTGAGTGGGACTTGAAAATCATTGATATTTAGTGCTACCATGCGAGAAAAAATCAGTATGCATTTTTGTCAGTTGTGAAAAAATTGATGCAATCGATTAATAAAAATTTCAATATTGTTGTGCAGTTACTGACAAAATTAGAACGTGTTCTAGTAAATTTGAATGTAACAAGCAAAAAATTAATCATCAATCGACATGATTCACGACTGGGGTGACGACTTTTTGAAAATGATACGGATTGCTGTGATTTGATTTTAATTATTACAAACAGATGGCTGGATTTTTTTTTTGCGCTTCATAAATTTATTGATAAATATTCAGATATCAATTCTCAATTGATATCGACGTGAAGCCGAATTTGAACTTGTGATTGCTGGAAGTTGTGATAGAGGCTCAAGGGAATCGAAAATGTAGGATTACGAGTTCGGAATAGTTATGTGAGCCGAGCGTGAAGCCAAGAGGGATTAAATCCCTTAATTATAGATTTGAGAATCGTGATTGTTTGTGTCGTTCTATGGTGAATGGTGTTTACAATTTTAATCCATGGATTGGGTACAAATTCCAAATATCGGGAGAACGAAATAATGTATAAGGAGAATAATCAAGTTCAGTGTGACAAAAGCAAGGTAGAGAAAAATTCTGTAGTCGTTGAACCTGAATACAGAAAAACGGCTTACCATACCTCAAAAAGTCCCCCATAAACTCAGCATGGTACAACACAGAAAATTGGTGAGCTCGTTCCATTGTTTTTATTTTCAATTGTTTATTTTGTATTAAATTTTATCAATCCTATCTGCCAAGTAGGATTTCCCGTAACCATAAAAAAACCTTCCCTTTCCTGTCTGAAATAGCATCCATTTTATGTAGGGTCGTATGAGTTCTCTGAACCTGAGAATATAATTAAGCTGTTTCAGACCATCCCTTCTATGATTACATAGATTGCCACGGTGTGCATTGTGGTACCACACTAATAATCAATAAC
The DNA here is from genome assembly GCF_029784155.1 of Uranotaenia lowii. Lineage (NCBI taxonomy): Eukaryota > Metazoa > Arthropoda > Insecta > Diptera > Culicidae > Uranotaenia > Uranotaenia lowii. Next base: position 156,147,047 of record NC_073692.1, on the reverse strand, counting down.
AGCACTTGAAACGAGAATTGAGTCCAGATACTCGTTTTGGCATCTTGTGTTGGGATTGATCATTAGTTGTACTTCGGGTATCAGCCAATGCAAGATGTGTGTAGTCACCCTATGCTATGCTTTGCTATGCTATTCAAAAACTGATTGAAAAAAATGATCAAAGTTCATATTCCTTAGGGCACTGGAAACAATGTTTGTCCTTGTTTTTTTATTTAAAATTTTTCATTTTTCTGACAGTTCCATATCCTGCAACCCTAGCCGTATAAATATATATCCGCAAGAAGGTTGCCTCTTTTCGAAAGCGATCCATTTGTCACGATGGACGGAGAAATCCCGGGCATGGAGCCGATCCCAGATCCCAACCGAAAGGAGCGGCCTGAGTGAGAGTCCTTTTTTGGAAGCCACTGAAACTTTCATGGTTGTAAATTAGATTTTAAATATTAATTGTTGAATCCAAAATTATTTTATTTATACCGTCACCGGCAGGCGTCTCGGTCGGCCAGAAAAAGGAAGAAACTAATGTGTAGGGTAGGCTTTCAGTTCAGCTTTGCCATACGAGTTTTGAGTGTGGGTGGGATGAGCTGGAACAGTGGTGTCTGGTGTTGATGATGGTGGAACAGTTTGTTGTTGATGGGGACCAATTTTCCTACCGCATGAAACAAATAGGAATCATAATGTGTTGTGAGTGGACCGAGAAGGCAGGCAGAGGCCAATAAGGACGTCGTCATCGGGGGCATCGCGGCGCCAGGCCAAGCGTCCGGGATTATTTATAGCACGTAATTTCTGCCAAATACCCCCATGAATAGCGTATGAATTTGTGCAAATTTTCCAGCAGCCAGTTTTCGGGAATTATTACGGTTCAATTTTTCGCTGCTCGTCTGAGTCTGAGGTTTGTTTGGGTTAAGTGTGGGATGAAAAATGAAGTGAAAGTTCTTCATTTGAGAACGAAGCAAACACGAACTGCCAGCCGTTACGAGTTTCAGTGTCTAAATCCAGCCAAGCAGCATGTGACCGAAAGGGTTTTTTTCAAACAAACTAAAACAGAAAGGCAAATTAAACATTTCAGTATATTTGCTCGGCTGTGAACTATAGAAAGTCAGGCTGCTATTTGTGTTGGGGTCAACTTTGAACCGTGAAACGACTCTATGAGCTTCTGTTGAAAAACCTTGACACAGAAAAGTTGTTGAAAAATAGGCGAACATTACCAGGGAAAGTTATCTAGGTTAAAAAATGAGTGACTTGAATTCTCAACAAAAAATGCTAGCCGATTCTTCATAAAACGATCGATTTAAAACATTTTTGTTGCATTGGATAGCGAAAAAAAACTTGAATTCCATTCAAATTTCTAGTACACCACGAATTATCATAATGAAGGTGACCCTTAAGCAATTTGGGCTATTTTCGAACCTTTTTTTTTATTTAAGCTCCATTGTGGATCCAATTTGTCATAATTAGAACTTTTAGAATATCCATATTCAAACGATACTTGGCGACAATGAAAAGTTATAGATTCAATACCACTTGAATTCAATTAATTATTTGTTTCAATTTTCATTTATTGAAAGTACGCATCAAAAAATGTGTTTTAAACATATGGACTCAATTTTGATTTTTTTTTCCCTTAAAAACCGTGTCTCATAAATCCATTCATAAAATCTTTCTTATAAGAGATCCGTTTTGTTTGTCAAATATTTGTTTTCATGTACGTTTTTAAATATGTTTGCTACTGATGATGTAACAAATAGAAAACAACTGATTAAAACAGTTTCATTTTCATGGGTACATGGAATTAACCGGAATTTGCTTCACGTATGCTTTATCTTCGTTCTTAATCCTCAAAAATTCAAATCGCGATTCTTCATATAACTTTTAAATGGAATTTCGGATTCTCTATAATATCAATAGATTTTTATTTGTTCAAAACCACTTTAAAATATATAGCTTATTAGTTCAAGAAGAAAAATTATTTTGATTTCGGTTTTCATTATTCTACAGTGTTTCTATTACGAAAAATTGTCATTCCTGTGGTGTTAAAAAGTCTCATCGTAAAATGCTAATATTTCTGTTAGCGCAAAAAAATCGTTATTCAGCATGATCAGTCTGTGCTCAGAAGAAAATTTCCTTGTATTTTAATATAAAACGGTAGTGACGTTTCATGACACAAATTTGTTCTGACTAGCTGGAGTTGGGATATTCATGTCAATAAAACTTACAAAAGTAATGGTTCATAAACAGGTAGCTGTAGAGTTCAAATATTTTTTCACGTGCTCAAAAAGAACTACACGCGTAAAGTTTAAATCTACGTGTTGACCGATGAATTTGAATTTTGGGCAATTCTTGGCAACAGTAAACAAAATTTTGTTTTCGAGTTTTTTTTTCTTGCCTTCTTCATGCTTCAACTTTGAACCAATCCAGTGAGTTTAGGAAGCAGAGTGATGTAAAAAGCATGTTTGTTCATGAAACTTCAACCTCTTTCCAATCAGTTGTATAGGTTGGATTTAAGATTTGACAAAGCAATATTTTCAACTTTTGTCCACTGATCACGGCACTGTGCGTCTTCCGATCGGGCTCAAATTTTGCAGGTGATCAATTTCAGCCTGCAGAAAGATTTTCGACAGTCAGCTGGGTTGGGTCTGTCTACTATCCAAGGATCAGGATTCGGTTTTTGAAACTCATCCGGATCTTTGTCCTTGTTTAGAAACGGAAACCTATCCAGTTCTGAAAACTGATTATAATATTGAATTCATGTATGATCTTGAACATTAGGCTAATTTTGTTCCGAATCTAGATCTTATTTAAAATCCTTATCTGGGACCTTAGCTTGATACTAATAATTGTTCTGATTCTACTTTAAATCTTGATTCTTGATTCCGATCATGGTCCCTATAGTTTGGATCCTGCTCCTGCTATCAAACTCTGAATAATGATCCCGAATCCTGGGTCCTGATCCTGATTATGACTTCGTGGTTGTTTTTTGTTCTTGATTTCTCATTTTAATACAAATTCTCACTCTTTGAATCTTATTTTGCGTCCTGAACCTGATACTAATCTTGCCAGAATTGTTTCAGCACGTAGCCGGGCTATTTTATCTAAAACCCTGGCATTTGATTTCAAAATTGTTAACCAAAAATCCGGGCAATATGTGGGAAAATTGGATCAAAGCTCAGGAATAACTAATCAAAAATATGAAAAAAAACTTGAGGAAAATATTTTTTTTTATCAAAACATTTGTTTTTTATATTTTTTCGATTTGAGAAATAAGGTAAATAAATCCGTGAAAAACCCGGGCTTTTTCAAAAAAAAATCCGAGCAACCGAGCTGGACCGGACTTTTCCCAAATTTTGTTTTGAATATTTGAATAACCCGAATTAAACCGGGCCATCTGGCAAGCTTATACTAATCCATGTTTATAATACTGGATCAAGATTTTGAACCATAATCGTAAATTCTGATCCTAGCCTAATTCCATTATTAAAATCTTGATGCCGGATTCATATCCTGATCCTAGATTCCGATTCTGGGCCCTCATTTTGATCTACATAGATCTTAACTGATGGTTTCTTTCCGAATTCTGAAACAAATTTTGTTCCTGATACCTAAATCCTTGATTTATATTATGAACCCTGATTTCGAATGCTGATTGCGTATTTTAATGCTGATCTTGGATCCTGTCCCTGAATCTGAACACTGAACGTAAGCTCAATTCTTATCCTGGATATTGATCCTTACTCTGGATCCTAGACGATGCCATTCTCTGGATAATGACATCGTATCCTGATTTTGTATCCCAAACTTGGGTCCTGATCCTGATCTGGGGCGGAATACTAATCTTGGAGAATTCATCTTAAATCGTAGACTCGAATTGTCAATCCTGACGGTCATTCGGTTTTCGGATACAAAATTTTTATAATGATCTAGATCCCTGACCCTGACCCTGGACTACATACTTTTGAAGCTAATCCTGATTCTAACTCTGGATTTGATATATGATTCCGCATTCCCACCTCGGTGCCTGATCCCGGATCCTGATGCTGATTCTAGGTCGTAGAGGTAGATCTTAAATGGTTCTGCTGTTAGAATCTTGATCTTTGACCCGGGTTCTGGTACTGACCTGAACCTGGAGCCTGTTTCCGGAACCCACTGCTTGGCAACTGAAAAGTTTGTGGTACGATTTATATTGCCAACCCAGTCAAAACTAGTTCATTTAATAGAAACCTCTTAATATTTTGTTAAAGTGAGCGCTCTTTTTTTCTTGGCGCAAAGCGCTAATTGCTAACAGCTAACTGCAATATAAAAAATGTACATCGAACAGAAATGTAAGTAAAAGTAATTTTCAAATATATATAGATATTGACAAGAAATCTAGAAAAGGTGCTATAAAAGGGTACAACAGCGTATAGGGAAAGTTTGCCAACTGTTTTTGTAATACTTCTGTTCAATGAAGCTCTGTCATTCTACGATAAAATGAATACATGTTAAAATTACGTAAGCTCATTAATATTTTTTTCAATTTTTTTTCTTTCAATTAATGTAAATTTTTTACTTTTTTTGCCAAAAAAATTAATATCTACCACTATCCAGGAAAAAAAATCCCTTTCTTTACTGAATCTAATTTTTTTTTTTTGAATTTAGGTTGACATTACAGATTTACATAAATTCGAACATTTACATTCACAGTGTTCAAGGGGCGAAATAAGTAAACTTGATCCTGAAACCTAATCCTGGATTCAGAACTCCGATCTTCATGCAGGAGCTGGAGTATGAAGTAGATCTCTGATGCTGAATTTCCATCCGTATCCACGTCAACTTCTTAGTGGTTTTTTTCTATCAATTTGATCATTTTATGTATTTTTACAGGTATAAGTGCATTTGCTTTTTCAAAAACGTTATATTGGAGTTTGATTGAAGTTGGGATTGGAGTTTGATAAATACGCTCAGAAGTTAATTTTATGGAAAATATTACTTTTATGAATTGGGAAAAAACGCTTGTTTCTTTGGGGTTTTAATACCGACAAAAAAACCTTTGCAAAGAAAAACTCAATTGTTTTCGAATATTTACGGTCATGATATAGATAGAATCTTGATCAAAACAATATTTTTAATTCTGTTATTTGAATCAAAAAATCTGTTATATTTTCTATGATACTATTTCTATAGTAAGTCAAAAGTCACACAAAGAAAACCTTCCAAATACTTTGAATTTTTAATCTTTTCTCAAGAGTTTGTTAAATTTATTTTTGAATCTTTAAAATCTTTTCGAAATTACTGGAATCTGTATGTAAACATTTACCTAGATTCGATGAAGAAATTTCCTAAAAAATTGAGTAAATTGAAAAAAAATCTGTTGGAAACTCCAAGCCAAATTAAATTTTCATCACAGGTAGAACTAAACACTAACATGTCATCGGAGTGGAAATCGGAAAATGTAAATCATCTATCAAATTCTTAAAAAAATGCCACACTAAATTTTGGTAATATACTTACATAATCAATTTTGGCAGATTTTGATCATCTTGCATTTAAAACGTTATTCAACTTTCAAAATTTTCAATAATTAACAGATGAATTAGTTTGATTTTTCTATTGAATTTGTTCCTTCTGAAATTTACAATTCTTAGTTATAAAAAAATTACAATTTTTTCCTTTTTTTTCAATATTCTTTAAAGATTTAAAATTCAATTTAGCTTGTTAGTTCAAAAGGTTGCTCACCCCTGGTTTGGAGCTAGATTGAATGCATACATTTTATGTATTCATTCATACCTATTCGTTTTTGTTTCAAGAGTAGTCTACGAGGCGTGCATTGGCGAGTGCGTTCAAATAGATGCCTGTTTAAGAGAAATTCATGAATATGATATTGCAAAAACTATCAACTTTAAGGAGTTTTATGTTTTATGTTCAAAGATTTTTAAATGTATCAGAGAGCACAATCAATTATCTAATGATAAAAATTGATTCGATGCCATACCATACCAAATAGAGGAACGAATATTTATTTTCCTTATTTTGTATGATCTTGAAGTTTTAAAAGATTTTCTATTTATTTGTTTTCACTAAAGAGTTATTTCTTCTGATAAAAAAGCTATCTTAATCAAAGCTTCGGTTTATTTAATTGTCTTTATGAGACAAGCAGCTGAGTGAAAAAATTTATGTCGCTTCATTTTTTTTATTGTAACATATATATTTGAAAAAAGATGTTTCTTTGACTACAAAAAAATCAAAAAGTAAAAACTAAAAAGGTACAAAGCAAGCGAAATATTCTTCTATACACTCCAAATATTTAATTCCAAAGCAAATTTTGTTTGTTGAGCAAGGTTATTGCAGAGTAACGATAACAACTATAAACTGATGCCAAAATGTTGAAAACTTCTCCCAGGCTCCAAATTCTACTAAATTTTTTAAAAATTTCTCTCATTTGTCGATTGAAATCTCTTTCTGAATATTCAAATTTTTAATGCTATTAAACTTATTTCAGAGATTCTAGTTCGAAGCCAAAATTTTAGGTGTTTTTGTTTTTTTTTGCAGCTTCGAAGTTTTTAAACTTATCTCTAATGCAGTTTCAAATGAAATGAAGCCTCCAAATGGTAATTGAAAATTGAAAACCTAGAATCAGATTCAATTCAATTCAATATTAAATTCAGATTCACAAGTCAGATTAAGAATAAATAACTGAAGTAACGAATTCAGATTGAAACGCAAAACCTCAGAATTTCAGTAAAATATTCATGATTGAGTGCTTTGAAACAAATATCACTTCTTGACAAATATATTAAGTTGATCAGTAATTGAGATCCTTAAGATAAGTTAACAACCGATTAATTGATTTTTGTAAAAATATCTTCGGCATACCGGTCAAAATGTGTTTTCTCGGAGAAAGAATAACAAAATTGAAAATTGATTAAGATGGATATAAAAATAAGGAAAAAAATTTGAGATGTTGAAAAAAGCGATAGAGCATTTTGGCGGGGAAACTAATTAACGTACACCATATTCAATCCCGCAACATTTTTTTTTTTCGGAGAATGAGGACCGGAAAAGAGGTGACACTACCTTAATCTATACAATGAAGAATATATATATTTTTACTGATGTGCCGAAAATAAATTTACAAGAATTGAGCTTGAGAAATCGTGATTTTATCAAACTAGAAATTCATATTCAGTGTCAGCACAGAAAAAAGTTATACAGTTAATATAAAAATATCATGACGACTATTTCGTTGCGAATACAAATCGCAAAAAAACCGTAGGTTTATATTGATAATTCCATTTCAAAATTTCAACATTTATTCAATCAACATAAAGAAGAATTTGAGTTTTTTCATTAATAAAAATCATGCACAGGATTTCCATCATCCAATTAATTTAAAATCAAAAAACCTGCTGGTGAAGCAATATGGCTTCTTCATTTAATAAAAACCTACAGGGAATTAAACATTTGTGTAATTAATTTCTTAGTGAGAGATCAATAAAATTTTATCCATTGACGGATTTTTTTCCTCAACGGTTTCATAATCCATGCTGTGGAGGGTTAAAATAACACATATTCGTGGCGCGAAATTTGTTCGCGAGTTTTAATTTTTACCTATTGAGGATCCTCTTGGACATAGTTATTCGTCAAATATCGCGAACTTTTGGCTCAAAAATCTATTTTGTACACTGAATTTGGTAAAAAAAACCTTTTACGCAATTTAGAGAAAAATTTCTACCAATATAGTTTCCTCTGAGATGTACAGTTTCGTCCAAAAAAGAAAAGATCTCGTGAAGCAGTAAACTATCTTTCAAATTTGGCAAGCTGCCATTTCTCTTTCAGTTGATATTTTTTCATGAAATTTTCATACAACTAAGTTCAACTAGTCATCTGAAGCTCCACAATGCTTTTCTGTAGAAACATTACCTTTTTCTAAATGAAGCAGGAATGAAGTTTTTATCAATTCAAAGTATTTTAAGAGTTGAGTTTTGGTTTTGTTAATACAACGATCCAAAAACTTTTTGATAAGTTGAAATAGATATTATGAAAATTTCGTGAAAATAATATCAACCGAGAAAAAAATAATACCTGGTCAAAATTAGAAGAACGTGCGCTTCTACACGAGATTTAATTCCTTTTGAACACAACTGGTTGTATTTAATATTTAGTGGAAACATTACATACAGAAAACTTACAAACCATTTCCCACTGGAAAATTGGGATCAAATTGAGTGGAATTCAAAAACCAGTTCATTAGCGTCAAAAGGAGGTCAAAAACAATACCATCCATTAATTCAATTTCCCGAAAGCAGCATGACTATACTACAAGTTCCTCATTAGGTGGAAACCCCTTAGCAGCACAGCACAGTACATTCTCGGAAGCACTTTTATTCTATTCAAATATGGGTCCCCGTTTTTTTTCTTTTCCATCCCGGGCACATTCCCGAGAGATCAATTTGCTCGAGTATGCTAGACGAACAATTGCTATACCTCGAGGCTTTCCCACGACACTTTCCCGGTTCCGGTTGATCCCTTCCATTTTGAGGGTTACAAGCAGCAGAAACAACAACATAAAACATATCGGCCGGAGGTAGCATTCATTCAACCAAATTCCCACCTACCGGGCTTGGAGTTGCTCTGTGCTCTCACGAACAGCCAGGAATAGATCGCTTCGGAAGAATTTCCCATCATGACCTGACTTTCGATTCCGGAAACGGAATAAGGCCGACAAAGAAGGGAGGGGGGCTCTATGTCAGTCGTTTTACCCCGTTCCTTCTTTCGTTTGAGGTTGGCCAGAAACAATACAATCCACTCTGGAAAAATCGGTAATCTCATTTGTTTCACTTGTTGAACCATGTCGGTTGTTGGCTGGTGGCTTCTCGAGAGGACATCATACACATCCTACTTGGCATCGTAATGTGAAAGAGCCTTTCCAGGAATCCCTTCAATCGGCGGAATTCACGAATAAGAGGAGAAGAGGTTCAGGCGGGTGAATGGAGAAATAAAAAAGCTGGAGAACCGAATTCGGTACGTCATCCACCCAACAACCGGCACTCGAGCAGAAACCAGAAAGAATGAGTTTTTCCTTTCTCCTTTCGGCCGGGGTCGGCCATTCGGTCTGTCTGATCCTGCACCCGGCATATAATAGACTCAGAATCCGAGAGCATCCGTCGAAACACGAATAAGCTCCGGCACCATCACTGGCCGGTTGCCGGAAGTTGGATTGAGGTTGACTTTGAATGGGGATTTGATCCCATTCATCCGGAGATTCATTCGGATACCGGACCGGAGGTTTCGTAAAATGTAGATTGTAGACACCACCCGGGAGGTGAATTTATTGCCCTGTTTGCAAGCATGTGTGCCTGTGTGTTTGTGAGAGCGTCGTGGACGTCAGTGGACAAGATTTATCAAGTGCTTGTGTAAAGATGGAAAAAGGGTTCAGTAGCAATTGATGATGCCCAAACGTTCCCGGATCGTTCTTGTAACAATTTGCGAGATGGTCAAGGCGTTGCGCTTAAAAGTTATAAGCTGCAAATTTGCGAATTTGATGGGAGATTGAACAGAAGATTAACGTAACGATTCGTTTTAACAAAGAATGAAATGACACCGAATGGTTGAACCCAGACATGACCAAACAATGTAATGAAATGCTTTGAAGATAACATAATTCTAGGATGATGTAACCATTAAAACATATTTTTCCAAAACCGAAAAACTGGTAATTACTTACTTACTTAATTTTCCCGCGCCGATCCTCCGATGCATAGGGCCGTGGTAAAAGACTTCCACTGTTGACGATTCGGAGCCAGCGTCTTCACTTGATCCCATTAAAGACTTTCGTCGACAGTTCGTATTTCGGCGATATCCCTCTGGATTCCATTCAAGCGCCTCTCTGCAAATCTCGTCCTCATCTTTTTGCAGCGTGTGCCCAATCCATCTCTCTTACGTTCCCGAATCTCGATTTCTACCATGAAACTGGAGGGATTCCCTTTGTTGATCTCCATCGACTTGGTCTTTCGGTGAGGTCGTCGGGTTTGCTCTGCATATCCGGTTGTGTTTGGGCGAGCAAAACAATATCTTCAGCCAGGTCAAGGTCGTTCAGTTGCTTCATTGTTGAAGGATTCCACGACAATCCTCGGTTCGGTGTACAACCGATCGATCCATTCAGAATCTCATCCATTACGATTAGAAAAATTAGCGGTGATAAGCCTACATCCTTGTCTAACTCCAGCAGTTACCGGAATTAGATCGGACAAGACACCGTCGTGCAAGACTTTGTACGAAAATGCCTCGTACTGTGCTTTGATCAGGTATCAGGTATCAGAAAAGGGGCAGGCTTAATAGCGGCACGTTATCCAAACAAACGGGAAAATTGTGCCTAGCCTTTTTTTTTACAGATTTCATCATATACCTGAGAAACCTGAAAACCATAAAAGGATTAGAAAATAAGTAAATATTTAGGGCATAAAGCCGATCCACGTAGAGATTTTGAAACATTGAAGCTTATAACCACATTGGGTGAAAAACGGCAGATTGTTGTTTTAGTTTAAATTCTTAGAATTAGATACACTTATAACAGGATAGGCAAGAGCTCATAAAAGCTTTCTAGCAAATGAAAAACAGACATATATGAGCTAAAATGAATCATACATTATTGATTCACAACTACAAAATTCAGGAGATTTGAGTTTACAATGATCAGAAAATGTTCTAACCAGGATGCTACAATGAGGGCAAATAAACGATTTTATAATGGCGAAGTTTGCATTTAGCCTATCCACAAAGGGGTTTTTAAGCAATAAAGCTTTTTTTTTTTAATCATAATATTGGAAATAATTACTTTTTTTTTTTTAAACTTACTTTGTTAAATTCTGACATACATTAAAAATAAATGTAGTCCGGCAAAAGAGGGACATGTACACACTAAGTGGAAGGTAAATATAGGTACAATAGTACCTCTGAATCATAGCTTAACCATACAGGAGATTCAGAACACAAAGTCTTGTTTTTATATATTTTTATTTAACTGACCAGTTAGCGCTCTGGTTAGACGACTACAATGAGTTTCTGTTACGCCAAATTTGCAACAAGCGATATTAACACTGCACGAAGCTGTAGCAGTGGATTCCAGAACCAGGATTGACGTATGATACGAAATATCAGAGTACGATATTAGAGGAGCTTTGACTCTTTTTAACACTATAACCATTCTAAAACTAAGGGAACATGTGTCAATACAAGAGAAGTGACATATATTAGGTGAAACAGATATGGCTGTCGACATGCGATACAAGTTTTGATCAAAAACTTGATTGATTAGGGAATTTTGAAACCTTTTGGTAACCTAAAAAAATAATATTTTTTCTTGAAATGTTTTTCCATGGAAACGATATTTGTACGGCTTGAATGACTGAATAACCATGACGCAATTTTAAAAATCAAATATCTTTATATGAAAAGACATTTACCTCCAAAAAATTCTGTTACTAATCCAAAGATAGAAGGATGTCCATTATATGGAAAATATACTAATTTTGCGCTTGATTTAACAGATAAAACTGATGTAATTTAGATCATATTCTTCTATGATTTCAAATCAGTTAATATTAACAGATAGACAAAAACAATGAGACCGTAAACGATGCGTTTGCGATTCACATTTCAACACTTGTGAAGAGAATTTATTAAACGGAGTTACCAGGAGAGCAAAGAGATTAGTTAAATGAAAAATCATATTCCAAATTGGCAAAACAAGAAAATATGGAAGAATACAGCTTGTGCAAATGCATGTACTACATATGCACTATTGGCATACCCTTCTCGAGAGAAAATACGTACAAAAGTTCAAAAATACAAGCAAGAATTTAAAACTGATTCAGATTTAAAACATTTTCTTCCAATGTTTTGAACTTGAAAAACTTCTGAACTCTGCATGCAATAATTGACCTTGACCTATTTTCTCCCCCGCCCAGATACAGCCTCATTGATTTCCAATAGACAGAAATATGAGATAAACGTATCTGGGAAGTACTGAATAAGTCGCCTCGTACGACATGGACCAGTATCCCAGTGGCAGTATTCTTTAAGCCGCTGCCACACAGCCACCGTCGTGCAAGACTTTGTACGAAAATGCCTCGTACTGTGCTTTGATGAGATGGACTAGTTTCTCTGGGACTCCTCGTCGGGGAACGGCCGAATGCCGAATATTGACCTTTTCAACTACTCGGCCAAACGAATATTCGGTCGAGTATTCAGTTTAGTTTTCAATAAAAACACAAAAGAAATCATTCAAATTTTCCTCTATTTCTTTTATCTTAATGCTCCTCATATTTTAAAGTCGATTATTTCCTATCAGATGTATAATAACCAGATCTTCTTTAAGTAGAGGTCGCTTTGATTTTCAAAATGTCACCATTAGCTGAGAGGACAACAGATGACTTGTCGCTTCTAGGACGTTTATCATCAAAGAGATTAGGTTCAGTGAAATCTGGGACAAAACATGTCAAAACTTCAAAACGAGTTAGTTGTATGTCAAATTTCAACTAGAGGTTTCCCAAAATAGTTGCCAAGAAGAACGATGACCTTTAACCTTAAACGTACTATACTTTCTACCACCTGTATCCACACGGTCGGGTCTGAACGATTTTTATGAAAACTTGGAAATTACTAGAAATTTTAACTTTTCATTGAATCGGAGCAGCAGTGTTTAGATCGTATCTAATAGAGATGTACCAAATAGTGGTGTTCGGCCAACGGTCGAATTCATTTATTCGGCTTAACGAATATGCAGTCGAAAATTCTGTCGAGTTTAAAAAAATCAAAACGATTACTTATATATGCCCCTCATGTATAAAGCTTAGTTCTTTTAGAAATGGGATACTTGCTTTTGCCGAATGCTCATTTACTAGTAGTCAGATATTCAAAATTTTGACAGCATTTTGTTGCCTGTGAAAATTACTAAGCGACCCATTTTGTTTTTAATTTTAAATTCACGGCTTTCTGAGATATCTACAATGGAAGAGAGAAAGAAAAATAATATTTTGCACAGATTTCTTCAAAAACCATCATTATCAAATTTTTAGCTTACAAAGCCGTTAATTATTCAAAGAATTAACGTGTGTGAGTGGTTGAAAAGTATGCGAACACTGTTAAAAATTTCCACAAAGTTCAAATTAATCATTGTAGTGAAGCACATGATCAGAAACTACGAACAAGGGTCATCAGGGAAGTCAAGTCTCATACCAGAATATTTAATTTTGAATAAGCTAAAAACTAAGTGTAGATCGCTGAAATGTCTAGCAATTTTTTTCTCCAATAAGCTGAAAGTGTTACCTCGTTATGAGCCATGCTAACTTAACCTCAAACAACAATTTTTGCTAGTTCCAGAGCTCGTAAGCTGTATGACCGGTACCGAGGCTATGAGACAGTTGATTTCTGATGGAAGACAAAACTTATGAGAAACCCTATATCAAACAAATTCCAGCTTGTGATAAGGTCCCTAGCATATTAAAGTATGTATTTGCTGTTTTTTTGTATAAAATATAATGATTTGTGAAGATTCTGCTCCTACGGAAAAAATCAACAATTTTCACACGAAAACTTTGGTTTTTGCTGTTTTTAAAAGCCGTAATCTTGTATGTATAGTTCACAACCTTCGATCTATACTAACCGATTATACTTTAATATTGATCTCATGATGGTTTTACTTTGTAATTGTCTGGTTTTAGAAGCAGAAATTCCATTGGAAACGCATTTGAGTGGCTACAAAATAATCAAGTTCTATTATTTTCGAAACAGTTGTATCCACTAAATTGCCCTCAGTTTCTTTTAAAAGAGAAGTATTGAACCGAAAAATAGCAGAAATTTAAGAAAGAGGATGCAGCCACCTAAAATACTGTTAAGACGAAGTAACAGTTGGATGATGATGATGTTTATTTCAGACCTTTCAACCTCAGAGGTCATTCGGGTCTATACAGTTGGAAAAACTGATCAATGTTATGACTGAAAAAAAGTGTGCTTTTTTCGCCGATTTCGCTTCTAGAGCGTTTATCACCAAAGAGAATCAGGTGCCAAGCGATTTGAAATTGCTTATTTATTTGATATCGAATTCGATGGAAGTCGGTTTTGAGAAAGATATCTTTAAAAAAGTTGTTAAAAAGAACGATGATCTTTAACCTTAAGCGTATTTAACTTTCTATCACATGCTTCCCATTCAGGCCGATTATTTGAAAAATTTGTAAAAAAAGAAAATCTGAAACAAATGTAGGCCGAAAACATACAAAATTAAAGTGAAAAAAAAATAACTCAAATTTGAAGTTTTCATTGAATCTCAACAGCAGTGTCAAAACCGTATCTAAGGATCACACAAAAATTTTTGTTCATTTTGATTTTTTTTAATTGCTTTTGAATAGTTAATCCAAAAATTTTCAATCAGAAATTTGAATTTTTATTTGATTTAGCAAATTATCATAAAAAAACATGGAAAAACCGGAAAGATTTTAAAAATATTTGGGCATCTCGGACAGATTTGACTTAACTCGAATTATTTTTTTCATTTATGGGCAAGCAGGGATAGATCAAGAAAATCTGGAATAAACGATATTTAAAGGATAAACCTATAAACAGGATAAATACACTTAAGATGTTAAACTTAAACCTTATTTTATTTTTCAACATTACTTTTGGATATTTTATAAATTGAACAAAATCATTTGAAAAAATTGACAATTATTTTTTTTATATAAATTTAAAAAATAAATCAGTAAATCAGTAAAGTAATAAAAAATCACAGGTACTTAATCCTGTGCATACTTAATGCAATGTTCACATTAGGCTGAACGAAAGGCACTCGAGAGAAATAAAATAAGTGCTTGATTTGGATTTCTGAACGAACAAAAAAAGTAGTATAGTAGTATAGTTTTGTGCGTTAAGTACTTTTAAACATTCAGGATTCAATTTTGTCTATTGTGCGCCGTTACGAACGTCTTACGATTTTCTGGTGCCCTGCAGAACTTTTTACGAAGTTTTAGGTTCCATGCGGAACTTGATTCGAACTTTTTGGTTCCATGGAACTTCTATAAAACTTCAAAGTAAACGTTTGCGTTAAGATTTTGCACAAGAGTGAATAACAGAACATCAGAGCTACGAATATACGAACTACAAATTGAACCAACAAATATATCAACTGTTTCAATCAGAATGTAAAGATGACATGCATCTAACATACATTTCACATTGTTTTTTCAATTTTCACAATATTCCTAACTAACAAATAAAAAAAAACACATTTCCTCGTTTACAATTCCAATTTTTCATTGCGGAGTTATTACTACAGTCGAAGCTAGGAAACCTCCAGCACGCAGAACAACGTAATAAGCTTCTCGTAGCAAATTTATTCTTCAATAGGATGAGCTGAGATCCCTTTTCTATAGTAGAAACAGTAACAAAAATCTTTATTGCTGTGATTGGGAAATATCCATAGCAATAAAATGGAAGCGCACTTCATTTTTAAAAGTAAAATTGTCAAATGAATCACAAAAAAAAACTTAAAAATAAAATCACTCACGTTCAATTTCAATTCCTCCTAGTATGTTTTGGAAAAAGTTGATACATCGTTTGGTGAAGAGGTACGAATGTTTACATTTTTTAAAATCGTCTGCTTTGAAAAGGCGATAATTTTTAGTTTATTTTTATACATAAGTTTTGTAAGTTTTATTTATTTAAATATTGAGGTTTTTTTACAGTTGAAGCATCATTAACCCTCATCCGCATTAGATTTCATTACCCTAATCAGTACTTGTGGTGTCAATTTGACACCATAAGCTCAAATCGTTATAACTTTTGGCGTGTTAGACCGATTTAAACAAAACTTACATAAAAAAAAACCTTGTAATGTCAGTAAAATATGTTTAGAACATTATATACAGCTAAAGTTACAAGTTTTCTCATTATTCAGCATGAAAGAAAAAAATCCGAAAAAACATGCCTCACGAAAACTGCTGTAGTTCATATGTTACACGTCCAAAAAAATATTTGCCTTATGCATATGATAGCTGAAGTTAATGCCTACATCATGGAGACAAGAAATATTTTTTTAAATTTTTTTTAATGAAATGGTCACAAAAAGTTTAAAAAAGTGGTCTAAAAAACCTACTTTTCATTCGATTGCTAGTAAATACTGTTTGAGCGATGGTAGAGTTTTGAAAAAAATATGACTACAAAATGTACTAAAATTGGGCTTATCCTTGAATTGACCTCAAATTTTGTTCAATCATACAAGCGATGCAGGAATTTTCATCTTCCGATTCTTTCCATTGGCCCGAGCAAAGGTGGATTTAGCATTTTTATTTCGATACAAGCTTTTGTAAGAAAAATATAAATACTTTCATAAAAATTGTATTCGTAACCGCTTTCGTGGTTCTTAAAAAAATGTAGCTTAACTGATTTTTAAAGATTTTTATCCTTACATATCTTTTATTTGAATTTGAAAAAGTTAATTTGAAAAAGAAAACAACTGAAATAGGCAATGAAGTCGATTTTCACAACGAGACAGCAATTGTTCATTGTTTTCTTGTTTCTGAAAGAAATCCCCAATAAAGCATGTACCACACAAAATCTGGACGCATTAAAAAGGGTCTATCTC
Organism: Uranotaenia lowii; assembly: GCF_029784155.1. Lineage (NCBI taxonomy): Eukaryota > Metazoa > Arthropoda > Insecta > Diptera > Culicidae > Uranotaenia > Uranotaenia lowii. The sequence continues at coordinate 156,130,438 of NC_073692.1, read as the reverse complement.
GGAGTCATGTAAACAAAATAAAAATGTTTTGTAATCAAAATGTAGGGTTTTTATTGCACTTCAAAGGAAAAATAAGAAAAAAATATTCCGATGTTGTTTTGATGAAATTTCCATGATCTTGTTTTTCACGAAAACCGGGGTTTTTCGTCCGCAGCTGCAAATATCTTGCCAGATCAAACACTTTCTTGCCAACTTATCGGCAAAAACGAATTTGATCTTGGCAGGGACATCACCCCGACCAGTGGCTTTGTAATATTTTTGGCCAAGAAGCCGCCCAAAATCAGATTTCACGATTTTTGAACAAGACCACGTCGGGTTTTTGACGAAGGTGTCCAAAATTAATTTTCGCCTCGCGGCTTCCATAACATGTATTTCCGAACAAAGTACTGTCAAAACATTTCAGATTCGACAATTAGGAGCGCTATGGTAAAATAAACAGTGCGTCAAGATTTTCGATGATCCATGCTTTAAGATGAAAATCTCATTATTTTCTTATTTTACTTGTGTAGTGCTTTTTCAATCATATCCTTTGGTTTAATGCATGTTGAGCGCATTTTGGCAGAGAGCGCCAAGAGGCATTGAAAATTTGCAACCTCTTCTTTGGGGGTAAGTGTGCAGGATTTTGTACTTAATGAAATGTTAAATAATTTTCTTTATTTTCAAAAACTTAAAATTGATTTCATTATTTCAAATTCTGATAAAGCTTTAAAAAAATTCCAGTCTCACTTAAAGACGTTACATTTTTAAGTATGTTGTATGTTGTATGTTCGTTATCCACCATGGGTGCACGGATTCACCGCAGTTTCTGCCAAAGTATGTTCACATGCATTCCTTAGATTATTAGGTTCGACAAATCTCCAATGCAGCGCGCCACCATACCCGGACCCCAAGGCTTCGTATGAACTGTTATGTGGTGAATGTATTGCGTGTGTTGATGTAGGTATATTTTGGAAGAACGAATCAATCAGGTGGGCTAGTTTACTTACAGGTATTCCGGCATCCGTGTATATACCTGGCCAGCTGGCAACTGATTGAACATTCCAATTATATAGTCAGTTATATAATGAAACACATCTTACCTGTCGGCCCGCTTATGGGATTCGAACCCAAAAGTTTTTCTTGCCGATACCGGGAATCGAACCCAGTACGCCTGGCGTACCAATACCAGACTCGCGCCAGCCTATCCACTAGACCACATCGGCGCTTAAAGACGTTACATTTTTAAGTATGGATAAAATATTTCATAGTTTAAATTTAATATGTAATTTGCTGAGTTCTGCTCATTTATAAACTTTATGGTATAGTTAAGACACGGGGATGTTCATTAAGAATTACAGATTCCTCAGATATTTTCAGACATTTAAAAGTAAATTAAACGAGTTAAGAAAACCACGCACAGTGTAATCCAATTCATAATATTTTTAGCTTTTTTTATCTTGAAATGTTTTTATCTCAAATTTGGGTGTAGTGTCATGAAATATGTTTTTTATTTAATTTGGTGAACTGAGTTTTTTTTTAATATTTTTCGGGCACTATTTCGAAACTGATACACCCACAAATCAGACTCTACTCCAATAATAAACTTTCTTGAAGGTGGAATTATCAAAATTCGATTCTGTGCCGGACCAGCATTAACAAGCTTTCAAATAACTGGGGTTGTCCCCCCCCCCCCTCCGCAACCGCATTGCATATATCTAAAAAAAACCAAATAAAACTTGTCCCATATCCTATCACAATACAAAGCAGGACAGAAACAACCAGCCACCAAGGATATTGTCGATTGACGTATCGGGTGCTGTGTGCGTGTATGTTAACCGGTATAAGAAAAAGAAACATTCTTTGTTTTCAACCGAGACGGCAAAATACCACCAGCCAAGATGAGCTGTTCGTGTGTATGTAAACCGAACGGCAATAGAAAAAAGTTTCTTGTTTCCCATTCCCACCCCATTACCCCCCATTCTCCCCTATTCTCCACTCATTCTCATCCCTTTGACATCAAAGACAAACGAGGATGAAAAAAAACACCGGCTAAACGGCAGACGGCCAATGCATTGCGCTTTCTGGAGATCAGCCGTGGCAAAACGCTTATGACAACAAACCTTCGTTTGCTAACTGACTCAGATGATGCACTGGACAAGATATCGGACTAGTAAGCCGAGATCAGGATCTAGCAGTAAGTTTGGTTCTCACTTTGTTTTTTTTTTTTTTTGTTGGATTATTCAATATGATGAAAATCCCTTAACATATTTTTCTCGTTTCGCTTGAATTTTTTGGTGATGCATCATACTTGAAAGCTCGAGTCTTTATGCCAGTTATGCTTTTCCAATCATATCGTTTTTGGTACAGTACACTTTTCAGCACATTTTCAGCATAGAGATTTGATAAATAGGCATTGGGTTTTTGAAACCTCTTCTATGGGTGTAGAGAACTAATGGTTAGAGTTAAGGCTGAGTTTTGGGTGTTTACACTCAATTCAAAACTATTTCATTTTTCATTTTTCATCAAGATGTTGTCCGTTCCAAAAAAAAAAGTTTTTGATTGAGTTTGCTTAATCAATCAAATTAAATATTTTGTTTGATGAGACAGATTTAAAAAATAGAGCATACTTTTTATTTCGGAAAAACATATTGTTTTGAAAACATACTTTGGTCAAAATGATCATGTTATTTACCAAATTGCTTCGATCTTAAGAATAATATTTATATTTTACATCTTATGCTTAGCGGATTTCAGGTGCAAAAAATACTTTGTTGGAATGATTAATTCTATCATTTTGACCTTCTTGTAAGTAAATTATATTTGAATGGGTGTGGGTAATTTAAGAACATTTGCATCCACTTAGCCGACTGTCAGTTGCAGGAGCTCGTTGGCCAAATTGGTCCCACCGAACGACCAAAAGAAGAACAATTTCGTTCCAGCTTGCTCCTGTTTGCTTCCCTTTGGCCATCTACTACCTACTACTTTGTCCTTGTAATTGTATTTTTTCCCGGAGGGAAAATTCCTTCATTCTTTTCCGAAGGTTTTTTTTTTTCGGTGCTCGTTACTTTCGCCGCAGAAAACAAGCAGAATTTTTTAGGGGGTCTGACGAAGAAAAAATACCACTGGAACCACACACAATGAACGATTGTCGTTAGCACTGTCCACAAACTGGGGATTTTCGCCCCTCCTCCATCTTGTTTTGCTGTTCAGGGTGAATGCGGAACTTCAAGGTGGGGCGTTGTGGTTGGAGGTTCCGGTTGGCGTGAAAACGAGGACAGGAAAAGCGCTTCTTAAGTTGGAAATTAAATTACTTCCTGCTCCGGTCTGCGATCGTTTCTGGTCTGAATGTCTCCCATGAGGTTTTTTTTTCGCCTTGGTAAATAAAATTCCTAGAAACCAGGGAAGAGCGATTTAGTCAGGCTACCGGAAGTACGGCATCAAGTGGTGTAAAAGAGGCACACAGCTCATTATCGCTTTGGCATTCGTCTTTGGAGCCGGAAACCCGGAAAAGGTGGGTCACATCGGGCCACAGTGGTACTGACTCTGCTGGCTCGGAGTTGGAATGCCGTTCCGGGAATCTTTGTTGATGGCAACTAAGTTGAGTTTGGATTTTATATTTTCGTGGACGGGCATGGATACCATGGCAAAAAAAGGTGGGCGGGCCAAGGACGGGCCAGTTACGGAGTGTCAGATAAGAGTAAGTATTTCGCCACTTTGGCTCGTTTCCTTGGGCTTTTAAGTTGTGCTTCTTTGTTGCTGTACGGAAGGTGAAAATTGGACAGGATGTTGAATAAACAGGAATACTAATTTAAACGTTCAGCTACTAAGTTGTCGGGGTGATAATTGTGGGAATGATTTCAAGCCAGCCCACAGTTTATCACGAAATTGGTTGTTTTAGTCAAAACGGTCATTAAGTTAATGTGAGTTGATCAGGCTCGATTCTAAATGAAATTTGATTGAGTTTAAAATAATTACACGGCATTTTTTCCCTTTTTCTCTTTTGAATTGCTATATATTTCATAAGAGTGACGAATTTACTCTTGAAAAACAATTGTTTATGAAAAATTAAATCATTTGACATAGATGTCTTAGTTATTATCTTAATAATAAGTTTACAGAAATCGTACATTTAGTCCTTATTGATTGTTTCTCATTTGATCACGAAGTTTAAATTCAATCAAGCGTTTAAAGGTTACAGTTGAAACATGAAAATCAAACTGAGCGTAGATGCTGATTGTCTGAGATCCAATTACGACAAGCTGGAAACATGACAACGTTGACAATTCTCTCTAAGACCTTCGAGAAGGCAGCTAGCGATGTGACACCTCGGTAATTACGCACCTCTTGCTTATCACCTTTTTTTGAAAATTGGACAGTGGAGGGAGGCACTTTTTTAACACGTAAGCAGGTATTCCATCCTGTCCAGCTGAAGTAGAGTACTTTAAATTCCTAATAGACTCTGAAACCATTTTCTCGCTTATGACAAACACGTCAAGGTTTAGCACATCCATGAGCAATCGTTTGATGGCTGCGTTAATTTGATCTGCGGTGTGCGATTGTATTGAGAATACACTGGAGAAGTGCTTCGCGAACAGATTACCTACATTTTTCAGCAGGTGATACGGCAGTTCTATCGTCTAAATGCAGCTGCGCAGGCAGACCAGATTCCTTCAGTTTGGTATTGACAAATTTCCAAAACTTTTTTGGATTGCGGCAAAACTCACTCTGAGTATGATCCACATAGCGACGGTAGCATAGATTGTAGATCCGGTATTGTCTGGTAGCGTTGTTAAGTTGCAATTTAATTAACGGACACCTGGAGTTAAAATAAAATAAAAGCACTTTAGTTCTGGGATTCTAGAATAGTCTTTCCGAGGTGACCACGCAACGATGCAATCTAACTTAAATATTCATTGCTTGGATATAGGAGTTTTCCTAAATGCACATATCGAGTATCATGCGTATACAGCAGTTTGACGAAATGACTGATAAATAAACATTTGTAATCAATCCATTTTGAATGTTGTACTCTTTTGACAAAATGCATGAAAAAAAATTGTTGACAAATAAAGTCAAATTTTTGTAATATTTATATATGATTGATGACTATTTTGTTAAAATTTATTGAGCTTTAGAAATCAAGCGTACAGAATCTCTAATAAGGCATGTGAAATGACTCTATCTAACTTCTTCAAACTTCTTGAAGTGTCAATTTTACACTCCTGACTATATCTCTCTTGTTTCACAAATAATTTGAATAAAAATTTAATAGTATTTTTAAAGCTACTGCCTCGATTGTTTGTTTATGATTCGGCTACCGTTGAAAAAACGGATTGGCTTAGGAAGCGCAGATTTTCAGCGCTGCTGCTACGAAAAAACTGTTTCTTGTTCGGCCACCGGTAAAAAGACAGATTGGCAGATTTTTAAGGCTACTGCTACGAAAAAAAAACGTGTTTGAATCGGCCACCGGTAAAAAGACGGATTGTTTTTTGTTTGTTCCGGCTCTGGTAAACAAAGACAGCGCAGTTTTCAGATTGTTCTAGCTTTGATTAACAAAGCCAGAGCGACAGGAAAAGTATTAATTTAAAGGTTTTAGCTAAAAATGAAATGTAGAATTTAGATTAATAATATTTGAGTAAATTAACAACAATTTTGGATAAATATGCAATGTCAAAATCCGATGATGTTAATTTGAAAAACAAAAATTGATAAATATTGAGTTTTTCTTTAGAATAGAGATGAGAAGAAATGTAAGGAATAGATGAAGGATATGCTCAAACATAGTCTATATATATAAAAAGCAATTTCTGTATGTTTGTTTGTTTGTTTGTTTGTCCTCTATAGACTCAGCCGTCTTGAGAGCTAGAGAGCTTAAATTTGGCATGGGTAATCATTAGGACCAGGAAGGATGAAAAATGTTTTTTGGATGACCCCTTCTGAAGGAGGTCGTCCATACAAAACAAATATTGTTTTCGCGATATTGACGTTATTTTTCGTCGGATTGTGTTGAAAATTTGCACATGAGTGTTTTAAAAGACGAGTAATTGATTTCAGGAGTCAAATTTTGTGTAAGAGGTCATCCAAAGGGGTCGTCCTTATTAACTGTTCACTGTTTTTGCGATATTGACGTTATTATACATCGTGTTCAAATGAAAATTGGTACACGATAGTTTTGAGTGACGTGCAATCGATTTGAGGTATCAAATTCAGTGTAAAGGGCCGGCAAAAGGGGTCGTCCATATTAAATTTTCAATATATTAGTTACACTGACGTTTCTAAACACCGGATTGGGATAGAAATTTACACATAGGAGTTGTTAGGGACAAACAATTGATTCCTCTTATCCAAATTAAAGTCAGGGGTCGGCCAAAGGGGTCGTCCATATTAACTATTCACTATTAATGCGATATTGTCGTTATTATACATCGGATGCAGATGAAAATTGGTACACAAGAGTTTTGAGGGACGAGCAATCGATTTCAGGTATTGAATTCAGTGTAAGGGGCCGGCAGGTATCAGAAAAGCATTAGGCTTCATAGGAGCACGGGCCGGCAAAGGGGGTCGTCAATATTAATGAATTTTTCACTGTTTTTAGCAATATTGACGTTATGCTGCAATGGATTGCTTTGAACATTTGCACACGGAAGTTTTGATAAATGAAAATCGATTTCAAATCTAAAAGATTACATAAGAGGTCACCGAAAGGGGTTTAACTATTTTGTTATGTAGCCATCGAGTCGCAATTTATACACGGGATTTTTTTTGGCACGGTCAATTGATTCCTGATTTTAAATTTAGTAGCAGACGACAGAAAAAGTGATCATCCAATATTTTTGCAATTATTACTTAACAATGAATTCGGAAGTGCATCTGGATAATTCTTGACATTTGAATTAGCAACATGACATATTCCAAGTTGAAAGCGAAACGGAGTTCGTATGGGATCAGCTAGTTTTTATATAAATTTGTTGAATTCGACAACACTGAAGAAAAATGAAATTCTTCAAAAAAACATCTTCAAATTTCAGCCAATACCACTTGAAGTAACTTTTCGAAGACGTAAAATTTATAAGACGATAAGGAAGTGCGCAATGATTTTTCAAAGTTGGCGTGTCTAAAAACGGTTTTTCAGCTCTAACTCTATAGAATAAATTTATTCGTAAGCGGTTTTATTAACTCAAATTACCCACTAGAGCGCCCCAAATGATTCGACTTTTGAAAAAGTTATGTGCTGCAGGCTAAAACTGATCCTAGTCCTAGTACAAGATTTCATGCTAAATTCGGGCCAGATCTGATCACGGAAAGGGGTCACACAACGAGCCTGAAGTTTGTATGGGATTTTGTAGCGAATAACATTTCACAAGTTTGAAATTTCCCATAAAAATTTTTGCAGTGTAATGCACACATTTTTGTCTTAGACAGCAATAGTCTATCTTGAAGCATTCATTATTCGTAATGCTTCTTCTTTCAAAAAGATGTATTTTTCAAAAAGCCATATCTCAGGTTGGGACAAACAAAAAGTAACAAGAGAGCGTTCACAGCAAGCAAAATTTCGTTTAAATTTAGATCTAAAACGATGCACGAAAGCGGAACATTGTTTCCGGTCTAAATTATTATCTCGATGTAATTTTGCAATGATGTAATTTTTCGAAGCATTAAAAAGTAGGTCGGAAGCGATGCACGAATGTGGAACAGCTTTTTCTCGTGTAAAATACACAACGATGTAAAATTTGAGAATATTTTTTGTTGAATTTCAAAATAACATACTTTCCAATTTTCTTTATTCAACACACATTCTCGGAACGAAGTATAGAAATTTGAAAAAAAAAATCATTACCCACCATCTCAAGTAGCACTTTCACCATCTACTTACGAAAACAGGAAGTGTTTTTCAATGCTTCTGGTTTCAAACAACTCAAGTCTGCTATTCCAATGGTTATGATATCTTATCTCTGTCATATCAAAGTATTTTAACGTGTGAACAACCAAACCACAGAAAGAAGCCATGTTATGACAGAGATTCGATCTCATAACTATTGGCATTGGCATTGACATTTTACAGCCACTGGCAATTGAAATCTAATTTGAGGCAACACTTTATGTTTACCCAATCATGGTTGAAATGAATTTCCATGGAAAATGAAAGTTTTTGAAATTTAATTAAACAATATTTGCATAAAATTAATTCCTCTGGGATAATTCCAGAAATAATAGATTGATATTTTTTGTTAGACCCAACCTGAGGTATGGCAGTTTGAAAAATAAATCTTTCTGATAGAAAAAGCGTTATAACAACAGATGAACAGATGTACAAGATAAGTCTTGAAAAGTGTGTGAAGTCCCGACGACCATTTTGAATCGATTTTATGTTTTTTGGTTGAGCCACCAGATGTCTTCAAGGACACCAGAGAGAACTGTCAAGGAGAAAATGAAATGTAAACAAAACAAAATAACAAACTATTACTCAATTATGAAAAGGCGTATTACTATTTGACGACTTTCGAGCAAATTGATGTTGAAGATTCGTAACACATTAATGATTTGCGTTATCAAAATTTTTAGCTTAAGGCTGTTTTTCTAATTGCTTCAAACTAGTATAAAACACTTTCTAGAAACAGACATGAATGGTGAAAATGTCCGCTCAGAAAGCTTAAAATCAGTATTGCTTCTTTGGATTTTTATTTTTAAATAAAACTGAAAAAAAACTGGTTCGTCTGGCTTGTTCAAAGTTGATTGTCAATCTCATTAGTAAAAAAAAAGATTAATTCATTTTGATTATCTTTTCAGAAGTGTTGCCACATTCAAGCTTATACCGCTCATCGAAAAAATCTTTTTCATCTGTACCGAAAACTCGAAAATCTGTACCGAAGAAAACTAAGTGACGCATTTAATGTGTTGATATGTGAAGATTTTGATTTCTTATTTTTAATCTTAATAAAGATAGTTACTGTATCACACATAGTAGAGTTTTTTAGTTAAACACTTTTTGTGAAACTCGTTTGATAATTTAGATTTTCTCTCTTAAAAATAAACTGATATTTCAAAATATTTTTCAAAACAAACACTTCCTAATGTTTATGATGTTTATACATAGCTTTTTAAATCGATTTTTGAGCTTCATATTGAAAACGATATTTTTATATTCGCCGTTTAATTTTCAATAACCTTTCGTTCTAAGGATAGCGTCAAATGTGTCAACACTCGGACTATTATAAACATTGGTTTATTTGTCAATAACTTGCGAGAAAATGCGCTCAATCACTGCTGACGAGTGGGGGATTATAATCAGATATTTAATTATTTGTAATAAATTTGAAAATCTAATTGTTCCATCTTGTACTTCCCAGTAAGGGACTCCTTAAAAATCGTCAGAATAATAAAGTCTAACTTTTGACTTATTTTCTATAATGTTTTCAATAAACAGGATGAAAGCAAAATGTTTTAAAAAGTCTAAAATCTGTACAAATCTGTGCCAAATTTTGAATATCCGTCTTCTGTACCAAAAATTAGCTAAAAAGATAAATCTGTTTATGTGGCAACCATGCTGTCTGTAAGTATTGGCGTGTTTTCGGTCTTCGGCTACTTTTGGGTGTGTTCGGCTGCTAGGCGCGTATTGAATACACAGCGGCGCGTATTTGTAACACAGTTTTGTTCTGTAGCTTTCAATATGGTTTTAAAAAATCTAGTTTTTGAAGCAACTAAAGGAATTTGAGTAATAAAAAATCATAGGCATTTGTAGAAAACACTTTTCTTTAACGATTACACTCGTTTATTACACAACTTGTACGTGGAATACATAGTAAACCGGCGATTCGCTTAGGTGGCGCATAAAAGAGCGTGTTCCCTATAGTGTTTTTAAAACTTAAATAATCGTTTCTTTCTAATTATATGATTGTTGTTTTCTTTGGGATAGGAAGGAGATGTGTTCATGGATCAAACACGCTAATGGGCCTTTTTTCGGCTTTATTGCTAATTATCAAATTTAGTCATTTCCCTACACTTTTAGAGGCTTGCTTAGGTCTCCATTCAGTGCTTCAGAACTCCGCCTCCGAAAAATACGAGTTAATTTTTACCCATAACATTTAGGTATGGAGTTTGTTGAAATATTTTTTTTTTAATTTTATGTGCACATCGAATATCGATAACCAAAAATTTTAACATGGCCTTTTAAACCGAAAAATCAGAACCGAAAAGATTCGGTATAGGTAACGAAACAAAAGACTGTACCCAAAACCATAACCTTAACTCGAGCGCAATATTGTCCTCCGCTCAAAGGTAAACTCGCAGGATAATCTAAATTGCAAAAATAGTCAACCATGATAAGATATTCAATTTAAACATTACACAAACCGAGCACGTAAATTCGTTCCCAAATAACAGTCCGGTAGAGGTAACATAGGTAGGAACTCACCGAAATTCTCCTTCTCATTTTTGGCCAGAACCTGGCCTATCCGGGTGTCGTCCACAATCAGGAGGTAGAACAGAAGCGTCAGCAGCACAGATGGCCAGTAGTAGCCGGATCCGATGTCCGACGTTAGTTTGCGACTTCTTCCTCTGGCGATGGGTCGTCTAGTGAATGTTTTATCCGAGTCGGAATCAGCTTCGGAATCAGAATCAGCTGGACCGCTTTCGGAGGTTCGGTCCACAAGTTCCCGGTCGTGGTCCTCAGCTATAGGACGCAAAGCTGCCAGATGTCGCAGAGCATCATCATCATTACCGGCACGATTAACGGTCATTGTTGGAGCCAACCGAGTGGGACATTTTTGTGCTTCCTGCTCGCCGAATAATGATGATGCATTCGCTTCGTTGTCGGCTGACTCGTTTCGCGGATTTCTTCTGATGGAACGTCCAACCGTTGACGATGACCTCCCGGGGAACCGCAATCGAGGGTCTCATCGGACGAATTTGCATACTAGTTGCATCGTTTTGATGGTTTGATTTTTGATGACTGTTTTGTTGCTGTTGTTGCTGATGATGCTTTCCAGTATTGGTGCCCGGATCGTTTTTCGCTGGTTCTGACACAAATGGGGACAGCATCCGGATTGCATTTCCGATAAACGAAACGGGAATACAAAATGTTCTCGCTAGCCGGCTATCTTCCTGTGGATGGAAAATGAGAAACGAGAGCTTAGTACACCTGCAACTGGGTCGATCTAATTATGCAGATTCTATTCAATAACGTATTGAGGTTTTTGAGTTCATAATATTGTGAATGGCATGATCGAGCAAGAAATGATAGTAATTTCAATCATAGGTATATAATCTCAGATATGTAGGGGATGATCCCTGGAGATATTTGATTCCTTCGGTATATCTTAAAATTCATCTCACATGTAAAAATTACTGTAAAAATATTTATTTCAATATGTCAATATGAGTCAATAGAGTGTAATATGAACTTCATAATGCCATATTTTCAAAGCAATAGTTAATTATCAATTTTTTAAGAACAAGTTTCCCAAAATGTATGTTATGGGAATAATTGATCCCTGGAGTCCAAAAAGATATATTTTTCTTCTGAATGCATCGTGATCATCGGTTACACTTAAATTACTGATATCTGTTCAATAACTAATGTTTATCCAGTAATTATCTGTTAAAAAGAACTTAAAATACTGTATTTAGCTTAGCTTGATTGACTACTCATATCCACCTTAAATCGTCTAATGCGAAATGTTTCAATAACTGTTTTTATCGTAACTAAAAAATTGATAACATGAACTTTTATTCTTTGCATAAATAGAATGGACATAACACATATTCTCTATTAGTACATTTCGAGTCCCACGATCGCTAGTGTGGCTCAGTAGAACAAGTTCCACATCGCCAATGCTTGCTAGTCCGTGATGAATCGAAGCCATCAATTTTGTGCAAAGGCCAACAGAACGTTGTTTGGGATTAACGGCACATTCTCAGTGCACAAACCTGATGCTCTCCCTTTGAAAAATTATTAATAACTGTGCCGGCCACGTCCTATTAGTCAATGAGGGATGGAGCAAGCTATGTTAGTAGGATACTTTTTAGGTTCAACTAGCCACCTCTCATTGCTATATATTCCCAAAGCTAGTTCGCAAAATTCCGAAACTGAAAAGAAATCACTATTTATGCTCCTAGATGTCTTCTAAGAAAACTCAAGCAAGCATTTCTGTAGGTATATTTCTCAACAACTTTGTAATACGTTTCAAATACATTATGGAATGATCGTATGAAACTCGAAAAAACAGTATTCACTTATCAAAGTGGAGGCGATTTACATACATATTTTCAACTTCTGCCTTAAGCGATTATAGTATACGATTTGGACGAAATTCGACACCATATTCATACATCTTATATATAAAAATGGAGGCGTTTTCATTGTAACACCATCACGTATAAACGGACGGTCAAAATGAAGTGAAACTTAGTATCCGAGGGTTTTTCGGGCCAGAGATGGTTTGTATAATAGTTTCAAGAATCTCTCTTTTTATGGAAGGGAGGCTCCCATACAAAATCAACTTGAAAGATTAAACATTTTCTAATGATTAATTAAGTAAAAGGTAAAACAAAGTATACCGGGTCAGCTAGTATTTACTGAAAGAATGCAAGAGAGCACATGTTTTTTTCTCTCATCGCATGCGAACCGTTGCCAGCGACAATATTTGCTGCCTCTGTCATTGGCCATTTCTTTCAAATACACCATCTGAATTTGAGCAATCTGATTGCACTGATGGTTGCAGAGAGTACGACAAACCTGTTCTCTCACTTGAGCCACGCCGGAGAAAAAAAGGAACGAAATCGTCTTCAAAATCTGCGAACATGGCGAACTTTTTATCACATTCGATTCAAAACATTTAATCCGACTTCGAGTAACGATTTTTACGACCTTATAATTGCGATAGTGGGAATTATGATTCGCGGTAACGTTTTTAATGACTTGAGTTTAGAGTGTCTGTCCCAGGATTTCCCGGTCGGGAATTCCCGGGAATTGGAAAAATTCGGGAATTCCCGATTCCCGGGAATCATAGTTTTATTCCCGGGAATTCCCGACATGTATGAAATTTGTTCTCTAAAAGCCTCCGGAACCATGCATTTTGCAAATGTAGTCATACAAATCTCATTGAGAATATGCCGATTCCTGTGGCAGTAGACATTTTGCAGCCATGTGGTGCAATTTTTTTAATTCAAATAGTTAAGTTTAAAAAGATTATATGTATTTGCACACCGTTTTCATTAAACGTAAACCCACTACACTTCGAAAAACATTTGAAAAATCGCGCAGCATGTAGTGTTTTCTCGAAAGTAGGTAACTGGCTTTGAAAGCCAGAAGAATCTCAAAATTTAAAATTGAAGAGTACATCGTTTTTTTTTAGATGAAGAGCAAATATGTAAAGTATTCAGAAAAACGAAAAAAAAAGGTTGAAATAATCAAACAAATAAAAAGATTTTTTTATTAACCCCTTATTTCATGAATAAATTCATCATTTGACTTGTTCAGGTTATTTTATAGTTCGTTTATCTGTTTATAATTGATCACTGAGGAAAACAGTTTGATTCATTTGATTAAAAATAAGTTTTAAAAAATTATGAAGATTACATTTTGAACAAAATATGGACGTGCATGCATGGAAGGTTCGATAAGCTATACATATCTTATATGTTTTTGAATATTTCCCGGGATCCCGGGAATTCCCGGGAAACAAGCCACCAGATTTCCCGATTCCCGGGAACGAGAAAATGGCCGGGAAATGGACACTCTACTTGAGTTATCATTTTTAATGCGGTTTTATGTTTGCTGGTCTCCTATTTTCACTAATGAGGCCGTAAGCAAACGCTCAATAAAAGCGTTAATTTAATTTTTGAAATTTATGATGATTTAAAAAATATGTATTAGTCTTAAAGGTAAAAATGTAAACATAGTAGTGCTAGCTTATTCCATATAATGTTATCCCTACCTCGCCAAAGAACTATTAAAACTAATTTACAGTACATTGTTTATTTTAAAAAAATAATGGTAAAAATTAACAGTTTTCATGTTTTGAATAATATAAGTTTATAAAAGACTCATCAGAAAATAAATAAAACAAAAAATTGGAATGAAATGATGTTTGGATATGACTGATATACATTTGTTTATTTTATATTCCTGTATGTGGTAAGAAGAAAAAGACGTTGTATTAATTCTTTGATGAATTGCAAACCTGGGCTTCTTAAAATATGGAATATTGATCAACAAGTTTTTGAATTTTTGAAAGTTTGTGTCGAGTATTAATTAGTATTCGAACCGGAAAAGACAAATAATGTGAAATAATATCAGAAAAATATAGAAGTAATAACCTACATAAAAAAAAGACAACAACACATAAGTTTTCAGAATAATAAGTTTAAACAATGTTTAAAATTTATATTTTTCACATTTTAATCTGGTCGTAGGGTTGCATTTACGCAGTATTTTTAAAGAACCGGAAAAAAATGTTCCAAATTCCAGTCGAGCTGTTTTTTTTTAAATAGCTTTGGTTTTGAGTCAACTTTATTCTGAGTATCACTAACCAAATTTTAAAAAAATAGATAAGTTGAGTTTAGTTCTATTTATTTATTTATTTCGCCAAACATCGTAGGCTACATATATATTCTTAAAACTAGTAGTACGATCCTTATATTACTTTAAATACTACAATATTAGGTTCTTAAGTGCCCGTTGCCGTAAAAAGCACTTTTTAGCTGCTGTTTAGACATAGTAAAATCTATGTTCTGGTAGTTTTTATTATAATTCTGCATTAGACAATTGATTAGACTATTTTTACCATAATCAGTTCGAGCAGAGGTTAAAATAAACATTAGTGAATGGCTTCTTGCGCTTGAATCAAGTTCCAGCATGCCAGATTATTGATATTTTTTTATTGACTATTTTTTTTTTTCAATATTATTTTATGTTCAAAGATCTGCTTTTGAGATTCTAAAAAAAAAATTGTTTATGTTTGTGTGTGAGAATTTTATGCTTCAGGAATAATTATTATTTTAAGTTAATCTACTTCAAAGATGGATTGATTATTTAAGCTAGTAAAAAGATGAAAATAAAAAAAAGGTGTTTTTTTAAATATTTCAATCTCTTAATCAACTGATGTTTCAAGCGGCGATTTTGAATAAGTTTCAAATTCTTCACCAGATGTCAATAAAAACAAAATAAATAATTACTCACTTGATGTCACTACTATGTGTTAACTATTTTAGACAATGTAATGTTTTGTAAAGATTAAAGGCTTTTATCTTTAATTTCTTTTCCATTGAGATGCGCTTTTTGTAAAATGTCAGAAACAAATGCCACGTCATCACAAAACCAAATTTCATTTAAAAGAATCACTTATTACATCTATAAATCTTTTACTTTCAACAGCACGAAACACGCATTCTGCTTGAGTTAGGGCTACGAGTTCTACCAATGAAATAAAACTAATTTTATTTGATAAAATTCAAAATATGTTTAGTGGTATTGTTATCAAAATAGGGAGCTTCCTGTGGTTTATCAATCAAATGCATATAGTACCTTGTGCTTCAAATCACAAAACTAAAAAATAATTAAGAAACGGAACAATTTTCTAAATACACCAAGTTTCTCATGTATCAAGCACAATAACTGAAAGTTATAACTAAAAAATGTTGTGAAATTCACTAGTGATGATATTTCTTATCGTGAATACGAAAGTACGAAAATATCATAGATAACTATAACACGTATCACACACATGAACACACAGTGGTTAGACAACACAATTCTTCAATTTAGTGTACCAAAACAAACACTCATTATTCTACTTCAATAAAAGAAATATAGATAGTCTTTTTTAAAAACAACGAGATTTTTACGAATGACAAACCGCTGAAACAAAGTGTGATGAAATAAAGATATTTTAAATCAATAAATTTGATATTTTTAATATTTTCAATAGAAAAAAATTAAAGCTGTCAGATAACGTATATCTATGATAACAAATGAATTAGATATTAAACATCTTTTATTAGTAAACCACTCTAAATATAAGATTACGATTTCATTCCATATTGCATAAGCAATTGTGCATTGCTTTTCAGTGCACAGTTGTAATATTCATTCATTTTGTAAATTTTAATTTAAAAGCAGCTGAAAATCAGGAGTGTCAGTTGTAATAAGAAAAAAAAACGCGAGACCGATGGCAACCCTACTCTACCAGTATCAGTTCATCGATTATCGATTACTCTATGATGTGAAAATTAAGTTGATCGACTTCGAAATCAAAGTTTCAGAGCAAATTTTCAAAGCTGTTTTTGCTTGTTTTTAATTGTATTTAGTTGTTTTATCCATCTTCCATCTTGTTTTATTTGGTATTTAATATTGTTTTATTTTGTTTCATGATTATCAGTTCTATTTCTCTATTGTTTTGTTTTTTATTGTTCTTTTTTCACTATGTTCATTTTGTTTTATCTGGTGTTGTTTTCTTTTTTAGTTTGATTTTTTTTTCCATAATTTTCTTATAATTATTCTAGTTTTACTTTGTTTCACATTTTTCAATTTAATTTTTATGTGATTTAAGACCATTTCCAGCGTTTTAAATATCAGTGGAAGTCACCATCTTAGGTGGCATCAGATAGCGAAATTTGATTTTTATTCGTTTAGCTCTTTGACACAATACCCATATTTTCAGTATCATGTAAGTTTCAACTGATACTTATGTATATTGTTAGGGTTTATTACAAAATTGAAAGCAAAAAATGAGGCCATGTTGATGGATTCACTATGTCAGGTATTGGATTTTTTAAAATGTTTTTCGCCCAATTTTAAAATTTTACATTTTTCCATCTAATTAATATTTTATAAAAATTTCCTCATTCTAAAGGTTTGATGAGGCGTATTTATTTTGAGA
This sequence comes from Uranotaenia lowii, assembly GCF_029784155.1. NCBI lineage: Eukaryota > Metazoa > Arthropoda > Insecta > Diptera > Culicidae > Uranotaenia > Uranotaenia lowii. Next base: position 156,113,582 of record NC_073692.1, on the reverse strand, counting down.
TACTTTTCCATAAACATTTTACCTAAAATCTTGACCAGCTTTAAAAAAGTGGATTAAAATATGCTCAAAATACAACTTTTTTGTTATCGATTTTCCTCGATCATTGCTCCATAATGCTTTCATCAACCATCATGGTTGCTGAAAAACTCAGAGAACTCGCGGAATTTAAAAAAAATGGCTCACATGCTTTTTGAAAGCTTTATTAAAGTCTTGGTGACCAAATTTGTCGTTTCTGGAACAGGGCCAAGTAGTCAGAGTTTAGCTTTTTTAAAGTTCTTGTGCTTAATTTGTTCAAGCTTACTAAGAATTGTGGGTTTAAACAGGCCTATGCGAAGGACCCGTCCACGGGGGGGTTTTCAAAATTTGAATTTATCCAAAAATAATAACAATACCAAAAATATACTGTAAATAAGAAAATTGATTTCTCAACATTTTTATTACTTTTCATAAACACACAAATTAAAAAAATAAGTTTTAGTGATAAAAAATTAAAAATATTTAAAACAAATCAGAATGAATGTTTAAATCCATGCTATTTCCGGTAACTCATCTATATATATATATAAAAAAGCAATTTCTGTTTGTTTGTTTGTTTGTTTGTTTGTTTGTCCTCTATAGACTCAGCCGTCTTAAGGGCTAGAGAGCTGAAATTTGGCATGGATTATCATTAGGACCAGGAAGGATGAAAAATGTTTTTAAATTTTCGGATGACCCCTTCTGAAGGGGGTCGTCCATAGAACACAAATATTGTTTTCGCGATATTCACGTTACTTTCCGTCGGATCGTGTTGAAAATTTGCACATGAGTGTTTTGAAAGACAAGCAATCGATTTCAGGTGTCAAATTTTGTGTTAGGGGTCAGCCAAAGGGGTCGTCCATATTAACTGATCGCTGTTTTTGCGATATTGATGTTATTATACATCGTATTCAGATGAAAATTGGTACACGATCGTTTTGAGTGACGTGCAATCGATTTGAGGTATCAAATTCAGTGTAAGGGGCCGGCAAAAGGGGTCGTCCATATTAAATTTTCAGTATCTTAGTGATATTGACGTTTTTATACATCGGATTGGGGTGAAAATTTGCACATAGGAGTTATTAGGGACAAACAACTGATTTCACTTATCAAAACTAAAATCAGGGGTCGGCCAAAGGGGTCGCCCATGTTGATGCGATATTGTCGTTATTATACATCGGATTCAGACGAAAATTGGTACACTAGAGTTTTGAGAGATGAGCAATGGATTTCAGGTATAAAATTCAGTGTAAGGGGCCGGAAAAGGGGGTCGTCCATGTAATCATAATCGTCCATTTCAATATTTTTGCAATAGCGTCGTTATTTTACATCGGATTGGGATGAAAATTTGCACACGGTAGTTTTCAGGGACGAGCAACCGATTTCATATGTCAAATGTTTTGCCAGGGGTCGACGAAAGGGGTCGCCTATATAAATTAATTCTTCACAGTTTTTAGCAATATTGACGTTATTATACAATGGATTGCTTCGAAAATTTGCACACGGGAGTTTTGAGGGAAGGGCAATCGATTTCAGTTATCAAAGATTTTATAAGAGCCCCCGAAAGGGGTTTAGCTTTTTGGCAATAATTGCGTTGTTATGCAATGATCGAATCGAAAATTATACACGTGGTTTTTTGGCACGGTCAAAGGATTTCTGATTTCAAATTTAGTAGCAGACGACAGACAAAGTGATCGACCCATATTTTTTGCAATTATTACTTAACAATGAATTCAGAAGTGCATCTGGAAAATGCTTGGCAATTAGCTTTCATACAAACTGTTCATGACATATTCCAAGTTGAATGCGAAACGGAGTTCGTATGGGATCAGCTAGTATTTTTTATAAAGATCTAGAAAGTTTAAGTTTTGAAAAATTAAGAAAGATTTCAACACATGTATTTCTGACATTAGGGTGATTTGCCAATCGTTGTTCCTTTACCCATTGTTGCACAGCATGACTTAAATTGTCAATATTTCAGCTGTTTTTCAACTTTTTACCGAAAATAATACTTAATCATGTTAATTGGAATGTTTACTGATGGATAGAGGCGTTTCACGATATTTTCTGCTGTAAAATATGCATCTACCTACAGTTTTAATTTTTCATGTTTTTTTCGTACGATTTTTGTGCTAATTGCTGAACAAAACCTTAAGACTCCTTTTACGGCAAATAAGGTTTTGCGTCAGAACAAAGCATTTTTCGTATCGGGTTTCTTCACGGAACGTTTGTTGGACAATTTCAAGACCATAATTTTGGAAAAAAATTACGATCCATACATAACTAGAGAAAATGTCGGATCGTGCAACAATTTGTCCGCTCAATCTCCTTCTGTCCCATTGTAGTACATAAGTCCACTGCAAGATTTGTATGGAAATTTCAAATTTATTAATTTGTATACCTCCAAAAACTTTGTTTGCTTTTTTACCGCTAAAAATAGCAATATTTTTTTTTTTGGAAAATTCAGGACTCAATAAATTAGTCCTGGATTAGCGAAACGTGTTATGATTTGTACGGGAATTTAAAATTTTCATTCAAAAATCAACAGAGATGTACTTAAAATTAAAAAACTTCATTTCTCGCGTGAGCTTTCATTACGTCCTATGAAACAAAATGTAAACAAAGAGTTTTATTGCGAAAAATACAAAAACTGACACAAACTAGTCGTAACTTCTTTCGATTTAGAATGGTTGTAGCCTGGACAAAATATTCTATGTGTATTAAACAAATTTTAACGCTGTTTTGATAACTTTTGCAGCAGTTTTCTGTGAATTCTCAAGATGTTTCATACGACGTAATGAAAGCTCACGCGAGATATTTTGATTTATGAAATATTTTTTTTAATTCTTGCAATACATTTCATGTGAACAAAAACAAATCCTAATCCTTCAGAAATGATATACGCTGTCATACAAAAAAATAAAAATTTAAAGTTTAGTGTTTTTGTTTGCTAATCTATTCAGCCGTAGGATGGAGATTAAAAATCGCAAAAAACTGCTTTTCATAGCCAAAGAGTTTGTTGATTTATAAAACCTTCGCAAAACCATGTCATGAAATTATTGAAAGCTCCAGCAATCAAAACCTGCAATTTTACAACATTTTTCAATGGATTTGGATTTTTTTTATTTGGAAATGGTTATAAATTTTTTTCGTGAAATACTTTGCATCTCCTCATGGCGAAAAAATGATGCTAAAGAATAGGTAAAATCAATATCAAACAAACTTCCTTTCAAGCTTATTTGAATTTTCTGAATGATTTTTATGCAAAAATTTCTTCTTTAACTATTTAATTATTAATTTTAGTTATTTCTGTGCTCAAATTGACTATTTTCTACACATAATTTTATATTCCGTGCACTCAATGTTGTTTTTCAATAATTCAAAATTTATTCAAAGACACTTCATATTTCCATGAAAATATTTTTCATATCTTCAAATATTAAAATTGAAATTTTGAAATTATTAATTTTGTTGAAAAATATATCTACATATGTATTGAAAAGTCAGACAACTTGCAATGTCCGAAAAGTGTCAAAGACATTTAAACTGCTTTTGCTTTGAAGGACTTATTTCTATCTCTTATCCCGACCATCCACTCAACTTTGGTGCAAGGTATCTAAAGTTTGTTCTAAGAAGAATCCTGTTTCCCAACTTTCGAAACGAGAAATCTAAAAGAAATATATTTCATGTCAACAGAAAAATAAACAGTCATAACTTCATAAGGTTAGAGGGGGGCCAAACAGATCGCGTCCTTTTATCCTTTCACCTGCAAATGAGTACTTCAAAAAAAGTTTTAAATACCCTTTAGTTCCTTCTATGGGATTTCAATGAAACAAAATTTAATGTTGGTAGGACATATAAAGAAAAAGCTCAATACTGGGCAAATAAGGTCAAATAACACTTCACTCAGATGGCGCGGGTTAAATTCAGCAGCAGATTTGAGTTTCTGAAGAAATTTCACGTGTGAAAAATGATATTCCAAAATTTCCAACCACCGGCTTCGTGCTTTTTTTTCGACTTTGGGTCCGTATTTCCCCATTGTGCATTGAACGGTTTATATGGAAGACCCCCCTAAAAAGGGGCCGCCTTCAAATTGGATTTTATTTGAACTAGAAGTTATCATAATAAGCTTTCTTAACAAATATCAGCCTCTTTGAATATATAATGGCTGAGCCTTAAGAAGGTTTTTAAAATGTTCAACCATTGGAAAAGATTGGACGACTTTAGGCACGATGTAAATTTTGCCTGTGCAACTATTAGGCACAGACAAGCTGTTTTAAATGATTTTTTAAATTTTTATGTCACTTTTTTCGATTACTTGAACTTTTGAAACTTGTTTAAAAATCCTATATGAGTGCAATCGACAAAAAAAATCGAGTGAATTCGATTGAAATGACTAAAATACAGCATAAAAACCAAAATCATGTGCTTAGCTGTTCAACGATTGGCATCACCCTACTAAATAAAATTTAGAAAAAAAATTGAATCCCTTTAACAAAATTTGTTCAAACCTGCGAAACAATTAGTTTTTTGCTTTAAAAACATCTAAAACTCAGTTTGAATTAAAATCTCATTCATCGCTATCGAATGTGATATTGAGCATTTAGATGAACAGAAAATTCAAAATAAAATGGAGACTGAAATAGGTTTGTCGAAGAATATTTCATATCAGCACGATATTTTGTAAATCTAAATTTTTATTAATAAAGTAAAGGATACTTGGTTTTAGATTTTATTTAGCTAATTCTGATGTCATGAAACATGGCTTCCAAATTGTTAATGTTTAAATTAGTATTCGATTTATTAATTTTGATGTTTAAATGGTTGGATTCAAACTCTGAATTTGTTTCATAACACTTCTTAATAAAAACTCATTCTAAAGACAAGGTAGTGTTTTTGAATGTCAAGTTTAGAGTATCAACACAAAATGTTGATTGAATTGGGTGGATTAGTTTGAATTCGTGAACGGCATATATTCATATAATTTCGTGAAATGAAATGTTATAAGTCTAGGGTGAGTTAAGACTAATAATTTGTGACTTTCTTGTTAAAACATAGTTAACACCTTTTAAGATCGAATAATTTCCCTTTACTACGTTGAAAATTTCATTTGGGGAGAATCTCCATGAGGGGGGAGGGGTTAAACCCCTGAAATTCCTCCCCCCCTCCCCGTTCGCACGGCCTTGGTTGAGACATCATGAGAGGGGGGATAATAAGGAATAACACAAAATTTCAGAAAATTGAATCAAACTGAACAAAAACATGTATACAAAAATTTGTATTTAATGTTCAAATTTTGCAAATATTTGAAGAATCGAGTTATTCAAGACAAAAACATGATAAAATTCGAATTCCAAGATGATAAAATTCTCATTTTCAACAGTTTGATTTTCGCTATTTCAACTATTTAAATTTCCGGATAGAGACCTTAAACTTTATTTATTGCCCCCTTCGAGATTTTCCGAAATATCGAAGGAGAGTCCCCTTTATTTTAATTTGATATTTCTTCCTGCCTTGTATGAAAATGTTAAATTTGGTAAAAAACCGCAATCAAAAGTCTCAAAAGACAAACAAAACTTACAGAGCTTACATGGAAAACACGAGCTAAATTTGTTAAAGAGATGAATACAACACAACCAAAATTTAGAAAAGTCAAACGACTCATTTTGACTCGTTTTTTATTTATTGCGAACCTGAGAAAAGCCGGCTAAAATCAGCTAGTTTAAATTAATTAAAAATAAAAAGCTTCTTCTTCGAACACGGTTATCGGATACACTAAATTTATGTTTCCCAAGTTTAAATCTAACGTCTACCTTGAAGTAAATCGACCACCCAACCAAAGTTAACTAATTGGTACATATTTGTGACATCCATATCTTCCAGGCAATGGAAGCAGTGTGGTTGAATTATAGATATCTGATATTTATTGACACCAGGTTGCCATTTTTTTCATTTCAATAAATACTTGCAACGTTGATCCAGTTACGATGGATTGCACACCGAACAGTGGGGAATTTGCTGGCAAAGAGTAAAGACCGCACAGTCCACAAAACCACCGGTAAAAAATACGGACTGCCTTCCACCGGAACCTACCGATGCGGTTGGCGTTTGTTCTACCTTTTGTACACAGGCGGCCTTAAAATTGAAACAAAATGGCGTAACCACACTGCTGCCATAACCGACTGCCATGGCGTCCGTCCGTCTCCTCGTACCAACAACAGAAGCAACAAACGGAGGAAGTTAACGAACGGGAGACCAAAATATGGCGAAAAAAAGAAAACATAACCGTCGACTGAAACCCACAAATGTCACGTGGGTTTTCGGGTTCCACGTGAGCGCCCCCGATGGGGTTTACACGCCGTTGATTGTTGATTTATTGGTACCGATAATTGGTTTCGGGCTTTCGGCTGATGCTTATTTTTTTACTCCATGGTTTCGGTGTTGTTCAGTTCAGAGTGTTTGGATGGCTGTCGAAGTTTGTGTGTATGTGCACAATTTTATGTGTGCTTAAGTGTACGAGGGAGTTCCAGATTTTGGGATGTTTTTTTTCCTCTGCAACCACAACCTCTACAGAATCTGTGACTTGCAACCTCATAACGATACGGCGACATGAAAAGAGCAGCACCAAAAAAAAAAATGTCCAGGGAATAAAATGGTGTACCAATTGGTTGGATTTCGGTTGTTTTTGATCGGTCAACTATCGAGCTGTATAAAGGGATCAAGATTTATGAGCGACAGTATAAAAATGTGTAATCCAGAGCTGACCAGCCTCTGCTGTTCGATGTAGTGGCTTCATCAATTGGTCATAAATAAATTATTCCGGCACCAGGTAGGTATATAAACTACTACATAAAGGCGACAGGCGAACAAATTTCTCTCATGAAAAGCAACTTTACATTAGTCGCTTTTTGGGTCGTCTGTCAGGAAAAAAATTGATATTCGATTTTTAAAGAACAAATTCGATACGTTTCAAATTCAACTGAACCTTAGATTTGATTTTGGGATTTTATTTCTTGATTTTCATGACGAAAAAAAACTGTTTGTGAGCCCCACCCCCACCCGCACTTTTTTATTTCGGCAATAAAGAAGGGGCCTAAATTTTTAAAGAATTTTTTTCCGTTTCAAATATGCTTGCATGTTAAATTTGTTTAAGTCTCTAATTATCATGGATATATTCCTACTAATTCTTGCAAAATTTTATTTTATTCAATTGATTAGTATTCGAGATAAACATAAAATATCATCTCTCTCTTGCCTTTTTTCAAACTGAACTTTACACAATAAGAGATGGCCATACAAGCAAGAGGAATTTCGTATTTTTTTAAGAACTCGACTTTTATTTCCAAATTTTTATTGGGAAGGAGTACATTATTTATCGATTTGTTCAGAACACAGTTCTTTATTCTTTCGGTGTCTGTTATCACATTTTTTAAACCCTTCAGTCAATTTTAAAAACTAAACTAAACGTATTTATGTCTTTTAGGGTTGCCCTTAGCAAAGTTTATGGGGCTTTTCAAATGCAAAATATTTTACGTAAATGATAAAATGCGAAAAAATAGATAAGAAAATATTTAAAAAAAATCGAAACTGATCGCTTTCTCCCAATGGGGTACCCTGATTGCTTCCAATTTTGTAAGGATTTAGGTAAAACGTTTTGGCAGTAATAGCAAAGGATTGTTGCCAACTTTCAATATCTTAATTTGTGGCTTTTTTTCCCAATACTAGAATTATGATGTTACTGAATTACGATGGCATAAAGTTATTGGCTACATATTTACTAATGTGGAATAATTGGAAAAATTATATTAAAAAATTAAACATGATAAATTGTTAGTGAAATGAAAATAATTTAGGCCCTTGGAGTCAAAGGGGTATAAGTGCATAAAAGCTGATTTCGAGAAAAAAGCACTTTAAGTTCGTTATGTTCCAATAAATTCTATAAATATTGTTTATGAAATTTTTCATTGAGTTTGATCTTCTAAAATTAAAAGAAATAATTTTACATAATTTTTGAGAAAAACGACGTCTGTTTGACGTAAATTGAGATGACACATGATTTTTGATTTTTGCACCTATACCCCTTTGCCACCAAATAAATTCATTTATACCCCTTTGCCATCAACTAATTTCCAGTATCAGGTGATTTTGTCTTGTTGATATGATTCAGAAAACATAGGGATTTAATCAGGTGAAAGTCGATTAATTTATTAATATATTCTTTTTTACTGTTATGATGGGAAATGTATTTTGGTTCAGTCAATCAAAAGATTTCATGTCTAAAAATCAACCTTTTCTTGTCAGTTGGAGCAATTCTCTCCATACAACAATTTTTCATCAGGATTATTATAAGAATAATTCGTGTACGATATTTCTCTATAAATTTTCAATCATTCCATGTTTCCTGCGCCTTTGTATTATAAATTGGACATTGAAAATGGATTTCCGCTCATTATGAGTTGATATTTAACAGTACATTTACGACTAGCGCTGCAACGTTAACCCAATCATCTCAGACAAATAAATATTGAGCCTAGCCCGAAATTTGTGGCATACTCCATATAGTTATGAAGAGAAATCAGGAATTTGGAATTCATTCATTGGGGCTTGAATAGAAAAAATACGAATTTTGATATTATTTTGCTTACTAGAATTATCACAAAATGCAATGAAATGTTGATGGTAAATTTTCAAACATGATTTACTTTTCAAATGCAAATTAACTACCACATTTAGTTTTAATTTTATGGAGTATTAAAATGTGTCAGTTTTAAGTGAAATCAGTCATTGAACTGATTAACTATCAAACCTACAAACATTTATGAAGAAATCTGATTCTTATTACGTTATTAAGTACACTTCATTCAATTGAGGAATAATATTTTTATGATAATGATGATGATGCATGGTCTAAAAAAGTTACGTACAACAGTTTTTAAAAAATTTGAATGGACATCATTACTAGTATTTTAGACATTATTGCAGAAAGTTAAAAAAAACTTGATTTTATTCCCAATTTTTCGGAACCTTCAAAACGATTGAATTTATGCATTAAAAGTATCTAAAATTCAATTTGGTTTAAAACTTCTTTAAAAATTCGTTGAATGAGAAAAAAACAACTTGAATAACTTTTTTTCGCAGAACTCATAATTAATTGAAGTCTTAAGGGAAATTAATAAATGACTCAAATCTTTTACATTAAAATAACTTTTTTTCAAGTTTTGTCAATAAAGTTCATAACTTCCTAAAATAATGTTAAAAAATTTGAAAAGTTTTATCAATAAAACAAGCTCTGAAAAACAAAAAACACAAAATGAAATTGAGACTGAATTTTTTTTTCTTGAAAAATATTTCTCATCAGCATAACATTTCTTATGACGTAAATTAATCTTTTTAATCAATTTTTTTAGTAATAGGATAGAGGATACTAGATTTAAGATTTGCATTGATAATTCTGTTGAGCATCGTGAGAAGTTAACGCATATTTCATGGTTTTCAACTTGTATGTATAAAATTAGTATTCAAATAATTAATTTTGAAGTTTAAATAGTTCCTTTCAAAACCTTTTTCTTGTTTAGTAACACTTCTTAATAAAAACCTATTCTAAAGGCGAGGTAGGGTTTTGTATGTCTAAATTAGAGTTTCAACACAAAAGGTTAATTAAATTGCAATTCAAAACTTACAATTAAAAATAAGTTTTAATTTGCGAACGTCACAAAGTGTCATAAAATGAAATGTCTCAAGTCTAGGGTGATTTAAAAGTAAATTCCACCGGAGGCGAGCCAAATTTCTAACTTGCTTGTTAACACCTGTTAAGGTCAAGTAATTTTGCAACACTCCGCGAAAATTTGATTTGGAAAAAAATTTCCATTGGAGGGGGGGGGGAGGGGTGGGTTAAACCCCTAAAAATCCACCCGTTCGCACGGCCTTGCTTGAAAGGCATAATTAATAGTTATATTTTATATTTCTGGCAGCACAGTTTCACAGTAGCTTTTATTTTTGTTTGTAATTATCTATACACAAAAACGTCCACTAAAGCAGACAATTTTGATTCACAGTTAAATGAACCGCTTCCAAGATTCTATTTTTAATGTGTTCTTTCTATTTGTATTTTTTCATTTAATTCAAAATGTTTTGAAGTATTCAGCAATTTTGTTTATTGAAATCATAAGAACACAAAGTTATGTGATTTTGCAATGTTTCCAGCATGATTAATGGATTTTTATTTGCATGAAACTTAACTTTTCCTATAATTCCACACAAATTTCAAGGTTTTTTTGGGTCGCCTTGACAGTAGTGACTGTCTCATTTCCTAATTTTGTCAGCCCAATTTTCCTAGTACGCATTTTAATATTTGTCTTTGGAGGTTAGCCCCCCGAGCGCAATGTTCTTTCCTTATCAACTGGACGGACGACCAAAAGGATTTAAATGTAACAATCTCGGGCTTAGATTTTGCGCGTTTTTTTTTCACTTTCCTTGTAAAATCCAACAAAATTTGTAAAATAATTTTAGATATCTCTGAGGAAGACCAAGACCACAGGCCGAATGTCGAGCATATTGTAAATTTTGTATTTGCTTCCTTTTAACTGAAATGCCAATTAATATTTAAATAATTGATTATTTCAAATCATTTATTTATTTTGCATTCAACTTTGATGTGAAAATTTTGTTTAAATTACTACTTACATTTCTCTGGCAGTTTGTAATATGATTAAAAATTGACGTTATATTTCGATAAAAACAACTATTTTTCAACGGTTTTCTTAAAAGTTATAATTGAATAATTTGGATATTGACGGATATTGGGGAAAAAAGTTTGCGGGAAATAATCTTGAAACCTTAGGTCAGAATAATTCCGAATTTTTTGGTTCCAATTTTCTTATAAATATTAAAATTTGATGGCTGTGATCAGATTTCGGATTCTGTATCTCCTTTATTTTTTTTGAATTTCAGTTTGGATCATCATTAGAACAAAATCCTTATTCGGATCTTAGTTCTGCACTTCAAACTTAAACTAGATGCATATTCCATATTCGAAACTCATCAATTCAGAATATTAAATGTTAATATTAAAAATTGCAAACCATTTTGAAGATGTGGATTTGAAATTGTTACTTTAAGTTCTTATGCAGAATCGGAACTTTAGAAAGTTTCATTACTCCCAATTTTAATTTTGATTCACAAGTCCAATTTAGAATTAATATACTGATGAACATATATAAATTATATAAAAATTCAGAATACAAATAAGATATTTCTGGTTGTGGGCAAAGACATGATTCAGATACGGAGTTAAAATTAAAAATTTGTATTCACATTCATTTTCAAATCAAGTTTATTAAATTTCAATCAGGTATTTAAATAGCAGGAGATCGTTGTTTCATAATTTTTATTCTGGATTCAAAATAATTATGTAAAATTAAATTAGAGCCAATTTAGATACACAAACCAGAAGAAATCACAAAATTGTGTAAAATAAAATTTTGGATTCATTTTAAAGATTTCATTTGTTGAAAAATAAAGGTTTCAGTTTAGAAAATATATTTACAGAATTCTAATAAGAACATAAAATCGTTAATGATAAATTTTTGTTTGTCTTAGAACTTATACTTCATTTTCAAGTTAAAATTAAGCCGGAAATATATATATGTTACTGTTATTTCCCTTGAATTTGATGTTATTCTTTCTAAGCCAAATGTATTTAAAAATTCTTGTGAGACAAATATTGATGAAACAAAATTGATTTTCAAACAACTTAAAAATATGAAATCCCCGGGGGATGCTGGGATTTTATATATTATTATTCAAAAGTTGCCTGAAAGCACTCTAAATTTTTAGTTAAAATCTTCAACGAATGTTTTCACTTGGCTTATTTTCCCAATAAATGGAAAAATCCCAAAGTAACTCCAATTTTAAAACCTGGAAAAAGTGCTTTAGATCCTTCAAGATATCGACCAATTAGTTTGCTTCCCTCTTTAAGTAAAGTATTTGAGAGAATTGTTTTGACTAGAATGATGATTCACATTAATCAGAATTCTATTGTCCCTGATGAACAATTTGGTTTTCGTCATAGACATTCTACTACACATCAACTTTTGAGTGTAACTTAAATGATTAACGCTAGCAAATCTAAAGGTTATTCAACTGGTGTTGCTTCTTCTAGATATTGAAAAAGCTTTTGACAGTGTTTGGCACAAATGTTTAGTAGCTAAATTAGCTCGATTTGATTTTCCTATATATCTCACCAAAATTATTCAAAATTATTTGACTAGCCAAACCTTACAAGTAAGCTTTCAAAATTCATGCTCTGAAAGCACACCCATTAGAGCTGGTGTCCCTCAGGGCAGTTTACTTGGGCCAATTTTAAACAATATTTTTACTTCTGATCTTCCTGATGTACCAGAAGGAAAAGGCAGAAGATTTGCTGATGATACTTTGCTTTCAGCCAAAGGTCGAAATTGACGGGTGGTACGCAGTAGATTGCAACAAAATTTGAATTCCTACTTGAAAATGTAGGAAATTTCTCCTAACGCTTCCAAAACTCAACTTATTTTATTTCCCCATAAACCAAGAACTAAGTTTTTAAAACCTAATGAAAATCATTCCATAACTTTTAATGGGGCTTCATTATAATGGTTGATCACGTGAAGTACTTGGGACTCACACTTGATCGGAATCTTACTTTTAAAAATCACATTGAAGATATTCAATCTAAATGTAATAAATACACTAAATCTCTTTATTCTCTCATCAACAGGAAATCCCGCCTCTGCCTGAGGAATAAGATGCTGATATAAAAACAAGTTTTCCGACCAGCGATAATGTATGCAGTTCCGATTTGGTCTAGCTGCTGCGCGACGAGGAAGAAAGCCAACCAGAGGATTCAGAACAAAGTTCTGAAAATGATTTTGCGGCTTCCACCTTGGCACAGCACCGAAGATCTTCATCGGATTGCGGGCATTGAATCGATCGAAGAGATAGCCAACAAAATCATCTCCAACTTCAGAGGCAAATCGATGCAGTCTTCCATCGTAGAGATTCGTTGTTTCTATAATTAGTTTAATTTTAGGATAGTTTTTGGATGTAAGTTGAAATTTTTTTTGACATTACAGGATGTTCTCCTACAAAAAAAATACTTGATTGCGCTCAGCAAATTTAAGTCAAATTTATAAATTTTAGTGATTAGTAAACTATAGGGCTCTGGACCGTTCATTATTGAAATTAACACCTAATTAAATGTAATAATCTATATATATAAAAATGAATGTTTGTCTGTCTGTCTGTTCCCTATAGACTCGGAAACTACTAAACCGATCATCGTGAAACTTGGGTTTTTGGGGTCGGAGATGGTTTCTGTAATAGTTACAAACCACTCCGACTTAAGGAAGGGGGGGGCTCCCAAGCAAAATTTGTAGTTTTTAGAGACAAATTAAAGTCATGACATCCATTTTCTCGAGATTTTTTTTCCTTTGGGCGGTTTGTTTTTCGTCTCCATGATCGAGGCGTCGCGAGCCAACGTCGCGAGAGGATAGTGACCATGGCATAGCATACTGATCAGTGGGAATATTTTGGCGCGTATTTCTCGAACAAGCACATTTTCAATGCAAGGGGTGGCGATATGAAGCCTTGATGTGATTTTTTTCTACTTGATTCCTAGCTCATTTGTACAGCACATGGTTATGAATGACGCCTAGATGTGACCCAGATTAACATTTTGCCGATCGAATAAAACATAAAATTTTTTTTGTCAAAATCTGAAATTGAAAAGTCATCGCATCCATTTTAAGAGATTTGTTTTTCGTCTCTATGGTCAAACAAAAGTCGTCGCAAGTGGATAGTAACCAAAGCATACCGTGCATTGATCGCAGGACAAATTTAACAGTTAGGCGCCTGTTGCTCAACCAAGTACCTATACTTCTTATGCACGTGGGGGCGATATGCAACCTAGACATGTTTTTTCTTGCTTAATTATTGTTCACAGTACAGAGAAATAAATGACGCCTAGATGTGACACGGATTGCTAAAAATTCTTCCATATTTGTTGTCCTTATAGCATTTTTTGTCTGAAAACATAAATTCCATTCTGATGCTAATGAAATAATGGTAAGACACTTTGCGGACAATTGAAAAAAAAAATCTGAGAGTAAAGAATTTACATACAATTTTTTATAAATTTTGCCTTCAAGGTTATTTTTGAATTATTTTGATAACATAAATATGCATAAGATGTTTTCTACAGAAGTAGATCGGAAAAAATTTGTTGGACATTTCAAAATGTACTTAACTGAAAAAGAAGATCAAAAATCCGATCCGACACATGAACTGATCAAGAACCTTTTATTTAAATTAGATAAGATAGGACTGAGGTGTTCATAAGTGAAAGGTATCAGTGAAATAAACTAATTTTTATTGGCCAAAAGTGAGGGAATTCATTTTCCGACAGAATTTTCATTCAAGGAACACTAGAGCATGTTCAAACGTTCAACTTTTATCTGTAACAAAAAAAAAACATGTTTTCTTTTAAAAATTATTACTTCGGCCCAAAAACACAACTGAAACGAATTTAGAAATGAAAATATGAGCTTTTTATTTTTAATAATTCTGAAAAAATCATCGTACTTTTTGCTTACATACCACATGATACATGATAGAATTCGATAGCTCATTTTTTTAACTCCAAAAAATACATCATCTAAAGCTAATCAGGGGCTGGAAGTGCTCATTATACAGAATTTTAGGAATATTCTCAAAAAAAAAACTGCCCCGACTCACGTTATTGATCGGTTCTCAAAATTCTATTTCCATAAAGCACAATTTGCAATAAATTTCAATATGCGAATCTTTTTCTTCTTGCGTTCGGATATTTGACAAAACTCAAAAATAGATGTGACAAATGTTTTATGGAAGTTCGTTACTTCCCACTTTGGGAAAAAGGTGGAAAATCCATAAATAATGAAATTATTTGAGTCATTATGAAGCTTTAAAAACAGAGTACAAATTTCAGATCTTGAAAAACAAGTTTAGAGAGCAAGCTTCAGTTAATAATATATACCATCTTTGAATTGCAATTCGGAACTCCAACTGCAGCTCTCATTTCAAAGTTCTTGGTTCAAAACCATGATGAGGTTTGATAAAAAAAAAATGCTTACAAAAATCTGAATTTGATTAAATTAAATTCAAATAACATTTATTTTTACAAGGTGTAGCAATGCACACCGGGTCAGCTAGTGAAATATAAATGTAATGATGAATTGGTACGAATAAAGATATATTTGAACAAATTAAATATTTGTTTATATGTTTGTATGTTTCGAGAGCATAAGTCTGTCCTGCTTGGCCTTTGCGACGTTTGCATTGTGAAAAGCTATAATTTATTATCAGTTTGTTTCTAACGTAATTCTAGATCCGATTAGCTCGTTGAAACGGCCTTGCACTTCGTAAACTGCTGCGGTCATCGTAATCGATATTAGAGCAAGTTCATTGGTGTTGGAAAAAAGTGGTAGAAATTTTGTCACTTTTTGCTCATTTTGAAAATTTTGCCATGCAAAAACATTTTCAAGATCTGTGGCCTTCAAGTTTTTTAACAACACGTGTTGTACTTTCGCATGCTGTGATGCAAAAATAGCAATATTTCTATCACAGACGTATGAAATAGAAACAGTGCTGTGAAAAAAAAAACAACGCCCAAAGATCTTGAAAACATTTTTGTATGGTAAAATTTTCAAAATGTCAAAATTTCTACCACTTTTTCCCAACACCACTTTTTCCCAACTTGCTCTTAGAGATGACAAATATGCACACGCCTACTCCATATTATTGCTTCGCCGATTTTATAAAAATATAATTTCAGTTCCTGAAGAAGATCCAAAACGGATTAAAATCTATAAAAACAAAAATCGATTTTGTTTTAAAAAAAGACCGTAATTCCCACAGGAAAAAAACAATACATTTAGTCGATCCCCATATCCCCAAAATATGAATCACATCGGCATTAATGTGCTTCAAACTTTATACAGTGGGGAACCTGGAAGTGTGAGATACCTCTTTGAGCAAAAGAAAAAGTTAAGTCCTCGCTTATCCAAGTTAGACTGATATAGATTTAAGAAAAACAAACAAAAATATTCAACCAGTTAACTATGTCCATCTTACTTTGGTTAATCAGTTAGAAGATTCTCATCAGCCCAAATATTCATTTATTGTAGCAAATATCAACCCCTGCTGAACTGACTTTTTAGTATTCAGAACAAGAAAGAGAACAAAACTTTCCTCAAAGTCTTTAGGCTCTGTCGTCGTTTTCTGTCATCTGACATGAATATCATCATCGAAAGAACAAGCACAAGCAGGGTTACAGCTTTTAGTTTTTTTGCCCAAAAATTTTAAACCATTATTTTACATAACAAGTTCCATTTATTTTTTCCATTAAGTGGTTCGGAGTTTTTTGCCAAACACATGTTGATAAAAGGGTCATTAAATGTTTTTTGTAAATTGGAGTTGACCATGCCAAAAAAGATCAGAATAAAACAACTAAAACTTCACCTCAACTCCGAGGAGAGAAAAAAAACCAACAAGCTATCACAAGAATTTCCGGAGCATCATTCCTCGGCCATCACGAGTCGAGTTCGTAAGACATTCAAAAAGTTCGTATCGCCAAAGCCGGCAAACAAGTATCAAAACTTCGTCACCGCAAGCAGCGGACATCGCAAAAACAACGAAAAAACAAAAGCGAAATGGGGAAAGATTAAACCAAAAGAAGCAGAAACATCAAGATCAACCGGACCCGGATAAGATTACCTACTTCTACTGGCTCTCCTTCCTTCCAAAATAGCCAGGGAGTTTGTTGGTCGGTTGGTTGGTTGGTTCTGATGTGGTTTTGCCCGGCACGCTCTTTAACTTTCAGATCGCTCGTCCCGGCAAAACTTGAAGGATGACAGGGAAAACCCACCAACCCAGGGATGGATGACAAACGAACTGCCCACTTTGCGGGGAAAATTGGTGACATTTTTTTTCCGAATTAGGGTCTAGCAGCAGCAAAATGGGGAAGATGACGTTATTAATGCTTTGGAACTTTTTTGCGTTTTGATTTACATTACTTTTAATGAACTACATAACATAATTTATTCCAACAAGTTTTAAAAAATAATACAGACACCGATCGATTTTTGCAAAACTGGATTTCGGTAACATTTGTGCAAATCCGTTGGTTTTTGACAACATAATAATAAGGTTTTTTTTAAATTTATTTTAATTTTTATTTTACATTGATAAAAATTAATGTAAAACATAATAAAGCATTAAGTTGATTAGATTTGCTCAATTACATTATTGAGCTAATCGTATAAATTTTAGACTAAAATTATGTCATTTAAATTAATTTTTAAAAAATAAAAAAGTGTTAAAAAACAGTTTGATTCTGGTGAAAATTGATTTTGCAATGAAAAATTTACGAGCTTGTAGCCAAAAAACAAACGGGGTCTGTATTGGCGATTTGCAGCTCAAAACGGCTCTCAGAGGGCCTTGTGATCAAAAGGTTGATATTATTGGTCAAGAGACGTAGTATTTTTCCAAAACAAACGGAAATTTTTTTTAAAAAATTTATAAACTTAAGATAAAGATATCTTTTCACATAAAAAGCTATTTCTATGGGTTTGTTTGTTGTCCTTTGTAGGCTCAGCCCTCTTGAGACTTAGAGAGTCGAAATTTGGCATGGATGCTTATTAGGACCAGGGAGATAAAACATGTTTTCTGATTTTCGGATGACCCCTTTTTTCAAAACACATGAGTGTTTTGAAGGATGAGAAACTGATTTTACAGCATGGGTAATTGATTTCAGGTGTCAAATTTTGACAAGGGGTTGAAAAAAGGGGTCTTTTATAATGATTTCACAATGATTTTGTAATAAAAACGATATTAGGCATTGCATCGAGGCAGGAATTCAAATACGAGAGTTCAACAAGATGAGAAATCGATTCATGATTCCAAACTTTCTAAATATTCAATGGATTCATCTTCATAATGCATTGGCTTTTTCAGCTGGATAGCTATTTGGGCTGAGTGATGAAAGCTAATGTTTCAGCTTTGATAAACCAATAATTTTCAAATTTTTGGAATTCTTTATAGGGAAAGAAAAATTAATTGAATTCAGAGCTATGAGTTGAAGGCTGCAATTTCAACGCTTTGATAGCTGTATAGGAATTGAAACGGGGGATTACAAATTTATTGCATATTATCTAGAAAAATTTCAATTTATTCGGAAAATTAATTACTTTTGAGTCATTGTTGATCATTTATGTGGTCAGTTCTACCATCCAACAATGAAAAATCTAAAGCCTTTTAGTACTGCAAATTTTAGTAAATGATTTCCAAAGGATTTCAACATAGATTAATTTTCACGATAATTTATAGTTGTGTCAAATAATAGAAAAATTAAAAAAAAAAAACACCGTTTCCATAACAATAAAATATGGGTGATTTCGGTTCTGAGATAATGTGTTTTTATTTTTTGATAACAACACAATTGTAAACATTCAAAGTAATTCTTTAACCAGTTTTCAGCGGATGTCTTTTTATAAATGTCAACCCTTTAATGTATAGTGTTGTTTTAAAACAACACTAATTGAAATTCAAATATCTCGAAAACGCGTGGAAATTGAGTAATGTATTAAAAAAAATATTTTAGAGATTAAGAGGAAATAGTTCATGGAATTTTTATCACGGTATATTAATGTATGTGTAAGTTATCAAACAAAGTATGCAAAAAAAATGCCAAAATCAAATTTATTAATTTTATTGAAAAAAGTAGTTTTTGGGAAAATGCTGTTATTTCTTCAGATTTGCCAATTCTAACAAATTTATCAATCTCAATCAATCACAAACACCTTCCTGCACCAAATTCATAAGGTTTTGAAGAAATTTGCAAAATGATGTTGAAATGAACCAAGTATTTCAAAAATTATTTTTCAACTTTGATGGGCCATAACTTTTATAATACTCGAAATAACGACTGAAACCCCGTTGAGTTTGGTTATTCGAGTTAAAATGTTAATATTTAAATGTTATTATTTAAGTTAATAAACTTGAATATTATTATCTACGGGGAGATCATTCATCTTGAAGAGTGAGATAATCTTCAAAAGGGGTTGTTCACATATATTTACAAGCTCAGGATATTGGACTTTAGATAGATTTCACATGGGAAATATATGAGGCCCTTGGAGCCAAAGGGGTATAAGTGCATTAAACCTTATTTCGAGAAAACAGGCTTTTAAGTTGTTGTGTTTGACCATTTTCCATATATTTTTCGAAAATTTGAATTTTGCTTTGAAACGTACAAGTATGAAAATAAAATTCAAAAAATCTGAAAAAATCATCAAATATAGTTTGAAATATGAAAAATCGATTGGCATCATTAACTCAAAATCGACCATTTTGTCACTTATACCCCTTTGGCTCTGAGGGCCTCATATACAAAAAAAACAGTGTTATCATTTGAAGTCAAAAAAATCCATAGGCTTAATTCATTCAAAAATGATTTTTTTTTTTATTTCTATTAGCAAATCTCATAACTATTTGTTTTTCAATAATTTGAAAGCGATAAAGTTTGTAAATAATCCCAATAAAAATTTTAAAAAGGCTAGCTAAAGTTATAAAACTTGCATGGCCAAACATGGTCAACACTGTTTTAATAATTAATACAAAGCTATCAAAATTTCGAAACGTGAAGCGACATATTCTGATCTGGATTTAACGTGAACCTGAGCTAGGCCGGGTTACATCAGCTAGCTGGTCAATATTATTGAAATGGCATTTGTTTTTCAGCCATCTGGTTGCACTGCTGGTTGCATTGAGAATAAGACGATGATTCTCTCACTTGAAGCCCGTGCGGGAGAAAAAATGAGCAAAATCATTTTAAAATGTACATACATGGTGGATTTCCTATCAAATCCGATTTAACGCGTTCATCGCCTCGCTCATTTTGGTAGTTCTACTAGCCGGGCCAGAGATGTCAATATACCTGATTTTTCAGGATTTGCCTGATTTTTTTAAGGTCCTGCCTGATAACCTGATAAGCCTAATTTCCTCAATAACTTCAATCAAACTCTGTTGGATTCAAATCTTCTATCAATGTTTATAACTAGTTTTAGAAAATTTTGACGTCCTGAACTTAAATTATTTGTCAGATTTTGAATATCGCGTCCAGTTTTACTGATAAGGCGTATAAGAACACAGTTTTATGATTAATCAATCATAGATTTTTTTTAAAATTATTTTTGACCTCTATGTTGGAACTGCAAAGCGTTTTAACTTATACTTTGAAAAATATCTATAATTCATCTTGGTTTGAAATTTCATGGGAATTTCGTTTCAACAGTAGAAGAAAATAAATGAACAAATTTTAACTTCGAAGTCAAAATTAATTGCAGTCTTCGGGAAGGATATACTCCTTATAAAAAGCTGGACGTTTCATGATTAAACATATCACGTTTTCACTCAACTATCGGCCAATTGCAAAATCTGCAAAATAATAAATATGGAAACTGAATAAATGATTGATTTTGTATGATTCAAAGTCAGCAACTTATGTGAATGTACTATTTGTCAAGATTAGTTGACTAGATGATTGAGTAACATGAATGAACATTTGGAATTCGGAATTTTTATTTCTGGTTTCTAAAACGGTTCTCGCGTCTCTTTTGCTACAGAAACTTTTGAAATCTACCACATTTAAGCTCAACTTCGCGAGAACTACTATGAATATTTTTTGCAAAAGGCTTTGATAAGTAGCTCTAATGTTTGAATAAATAAAAGACCAAAAAGAAGGATTTTCAAACAACTGTCGAATCACATATTTGAAAAACGCTATATTTTGTCAGTTAAACGTGTGAAAGCTGGTCAATCTTTGATAGGATATAAGAATAAAAGGCATGAAATCAAAAAATATTACGTCAAAATGGTTGAAGTGACAGTGAGCATGTTTAAAAGAATTTTGGACGGTACTGTGTATCAGCTCCATAACATTTTACAACGGTGACCAAAAAAGGCACTCAGCTCGATCATTTTATGTTAGCTTGATTTCCCTTGATTTTTACTTTCAAGCTTCCTGAATTTGTGAAAAAAATGTTTGGCAACCCTGAGCCGGGCCCAAAGAAATTCTCAGAGTGAAAAAAAAGCGGGATAATCCAAGATTTTAACGTGTAGCGTCAATGAGCGGCAAACTTGAGAAAGAGAACTTTATAAATCGCCGCTGTATAGCATCTATTCGTTCAGCTCCGTTCTGGTAAAATGGGCACCAAACTGCATATGCATATTCAAGCGTTGAGCGAACTATGCTGCAATACAAACTTTTTAGGCAGTACCCATCTTTAAACTCATTTGTTAAGCGAAATAAGAAGCCAAGACTTCTGGACGCTTTATCGACGATGTAATTCGTATGAGTCTTAAACTCCAGCCGATGGTCTAAGATAACGCCCAGATCGTTGATGTGGTCCACCCGGGCGATGGTTTCGTTCCCAAGAGTATACTCTGCGTGAAGAGGGTTCCGCTAGCGAGAAAAAGAAATTACCGCACATTGCCTGTGGTTTAGAGGCAAGCAGTTGGTGTCACACCAGTGAGCGAAGGTGTTGAACTGCCTTTGCAAGAGATCGATATCGTCTTGGCCATTGATGGTGTGGAAAAGTTTGAGGTCGAGAACATCGTTAAAATACATGACAAAAATTATCGGTCCCGAGTGGCTTCCCTGGGGCACACCTGAACAAGCGGAGAATTGTCTTGAAAAGTAATTTCCAGTTTGCACTGATAACTTTCGTCCCGTTAAATAGCTTCGAAACCAATCCAGTAGGGATCCACAGAATCCTAAGCGTTCGAGTTTAGCAATAGCAATATCGTGATTTACTTTATCGAAAGCAGCAGACAGATCAGTATAGATGGCGTCAGTTTGTGACTTCATGGTGAAGCTATCTTGCACGAACGATGTAAAAGTCAGCAAATTTGTTGTCGTGGATCGTTTCGGCAGAAATCGGTGTTGATCGTTGGAAAAGTATTGTTTTGAGGACGAGAAAATCGGATCCAGAACAACCAATTCGAACAGTTTAAAGGTGGGCTCAATCTTCATCTACCGATACAAAAATGCAAAGCACTATTTCTCAATCGTTTTGTACGCTGTCGAGAACACACTCCTTTTGCTTCTACATTTGATGGATTAATCGTTAATCCACCTTATCCAAGAGGGATTCCAGCGTTTTATCCATGCCTCAAAATGGTCACTCGTGAGCTGCCCTACATCGCTGATCAAGTTCGAGAAAACCCATCCACAACATCACTTTTGGAGGTCTTCAGAGGGAAAATGAAATCACCAAAAATCGTCGAAGAAAACCCATCGGTGGAATGGAAACGAGTTTGGAGGATCATTCGGAGCCGACTTCTCTCTACAACGGAGAAATCCCTGTATTATCTTCTGGTGAATCAAAGGATACCACATGCAGCGTTGATGTTTCGGCAGAATAGAGCAGATAGTGCATTTTGTGTGCACTGTCCGACAGTTATTGAAGATTTGGAACATAAATTATCCAGTTGCAGTAGAATTGTACATTTATGGTCCTTTCTAAAAACTAAATTAGAGTCAGTTTTGAATAAGAGAGTAAATTTTCATGATTTTGCCTTTCCCGATTTTAAAAATACCAGAGCAGTGAGAAGGAATAAAGCTCTAAAATTGTTTATTGTAAATATAAACTTTATATTAGAAGCTACCAGTGATTTAACGGTAGGGGCTCTAGATTTTACGTTGCATTGCGAGAACTTGTAGAATATATGCTTTGTAGAGAATAAAACCCGAAATATATAAGTGTACAAAAAAAAAAACAGTATGGCTATCGAACAAAGAGCTGATATTCCGCGGTAGTTGTTCACATCATTTTTATTTCCCTTTTTGTGAACAGGGAACATGTAGGGGAAAAGTTCATATAACGCCCCATGAGGCTAATACGCGCCACCCTTGTTTTGAAGAATCTGAAACATTTTAAGCCTGCAAAATATTACCAATTTGTTTTAAATGCTGTTATTGATCATGGCAAGTATGAATTTTTCCTTAAAATGCCCCTGTGTCGTGATAATTTCACAATTTAGGTTTTTCTTCATTTTGATCTAAATTTTAAAACACTTTTAATAAGGTGTCACCAAGCAGAGAAAAACGAATAAGACAATGTTTTCTGACACATCGATAGAGGAGAATCTAAATTATGATTTTATGCTAAAAAATCATACTGAACTCGCTTAGGTATGCTTTTTATGGGTATGTTCTATCACGGCCCATGCGCTCTTTATAACGCGCCGATCGTAGTAGGCTGAAAATAGCATTAATTTTTCAAAAAGGCCAATTTTCATTGAAAATGAACAAAAAGTCTAAAACCATATTTTGAGCGTTAATTCAGCTCAAAAAATCTATTTTTCATTTTTTGTTAAATTTCTATTAGTCCATTTTGATTTTCTTTTCAGTCAAAGTGTCTGTAAGTATTAGTGTGTTTTCGGTCTGCGGCTGCCCTCGGGTGTGTTCGGCTGCTAGGCGCGTATTGAATACACAGCGGCGCGTATTCGCAACACAGTTTTGTTCTGTAGCTTTGAATATGGTTTTTAAAAATCATGTTTTTGAAGAAACTTTAGCAATTTGAGTAATGAAAAATCATAGGAATTTGTAGAAAACACTTTTCTTCAACGATCACACCCATTTTTAACACAATTTGTACGTGGAATACATAGAAAATCAGCGATTCGCTTAAGTGGCGCATAATAGGGCATGTTCCCCTAAGCTTCTTTCCAGAGCGAGGGAAAGGTTGCGAAGTCCAGCGAAGCTCGAAAAATGTTGCATGAAACGTTTCAAGAAGATAGCTGGTATCCCGTCCGGACCCGTAGATGATGAATTTTTAAGCTTTCCGCTGATTTTTAACGTATTTCCAGAAAGATCTCAGGTTGGTCTTAAAATTACGCTGTAGTCGGTGGAGATAGTTCTGGTAGCAACGCTTATTGTTTTTTTTTTGTATGCCGTGTTCAGCTTGCGGTATTCTTCCTTTGTGCAGAGGGACTTGCTTGCTGAAGGTTCGAAGAGCACGGTTTTTTGCCGATGATTAGTGACCCAGGGAGCTCGTGGGTTGGAAGGTAAGCTACGTTTCGGAACATGGCGGTCAATTATATACATAGTTCAGTATATTTGAAAAAGTCGCAGCGGCTGCATCGGGATTAGACATATCGAGCTCGTTCTCTCATTCGATCGAATCCAGGACGAGTGAGATAGCTTCGTAGTCGACCTTTTTGAAGTCCTGGTAGAAGGGAGCGGTTTCCTCTATAGGAGCGTTAACTCTAGTGACATCGTGAGAAACCACTAAAGCTGGGTGATGGGAAACAACTTTAACAAGAGGAGTCTAGCATATGGCCGTTTTCGTTTTCAAAGATGTTGATCTGGCGAAGAGTCGCGGTGCTCAAAGAGTCCAGGAAGATGTTGGAAGGAGCCGAGAAATAGGAGCGCATAGGATCTGGGAACGAAGAGCCGTCTTTGGAAGGGCACCACAAGTATGTCATCTTCGGGAGAGCAGATTGAGCTTACTTTGGATAGGCACCGCAAGAAAGACTCAGCTACAAGCGGGTCACTAGAGCGATCAGGAGGCACGTACACATAAGTACAATTTTCGATCACCGAGATCAATGCGGGTCTAAAGAAGCTCCAAATCGTCCCAGGAACTGTCTTCGATAAGCTGAGGCGGAAGTCTAGAGTTGACAGCAAGTAAAACTCCGCCTCCAGTTGACTTTTTGCTATTCAGGGGGTTTCGATCGCAACGGAACACTGCATAATCTGCAGAATTGACTATTCAGAGGACAAGTTGGAACCATCCTACTTACGTTTTTCTATCAAAACTGTGAATAAACGAAAATATTTTGGTCTTCTTTCAAATTTTTAATTTGGAAAAATCTTTCTGGAGCATTGGGAAATTTGTATTTGAATAAAAATATTTGTAAAACATGCATTTTTAATAAAAACCTACAAACTACTAAAGTTTGAAATAAATTATGATACACTTTAATAACACAATAATACACAGTTATTTTATTTTTTATATTAAGCTCCTTCTGCAAACTAATGTCTATTGTAAAACATAGTAGTTTATCATGAAACATATTCTTTTAACTAAGCACGAAGTAAAATAACGCATCATTTCATCATAAACAAAACATTACTGACACAAACATATTATTGCGTGTTGTTCAATTAAACCACGGATTTAGTAATTTTACTATGCTTATCTTTTAGGTGCAAATTTTTCAAAGCTCGGAAACAAGACACATTAACAATACAGTGATATTTCGAACCAGATACACAGTAAAAATATCAAAGATGTTAATTTGAAAAAGGAATAACGAAAAATTGCGTTTCTGTCAAGTAGAAACTGCTTGCAGATGTTGTACAAAATCTTTTGAGTAGAGTTGAGCCTTATAAGAATTTCTTTCACAAAACCATATTGAAATATGTAAAGAGGGAACAAACCTACGTTCTCTACGGCGAACTGGGAGGTGTTGGATGAAGAATCACTGTGGGGTGGTCGTTTAGCCTACTGGCGAACGTCTTTGGCATATAAGCCAGAGGTCCAGGGATCGAATCCCACCACCCTAAGTGTAAGTTAAGAAAATTTTGGAAGTCTCCAGACGTAAAAACGAACACAAATACCACGAAATGTAACAATGTAACAAAAAAGGTACACTTAAAAGAAAGCAAAATGTCTCTACGGAGCATTAAAAGATTGTTACCTCTGCGGAATATTAACGAATATGCTAGTTATATAGTCTCAGTATTCGGAGGTAGTCGATAAGACAGTTCAAAGTCGTAATAAAAAGAGCATCGACGAATAGAAATAGAAAAAGATGAAGAAATTGAATTACTGTCTGATCACAGACATATTACATTCGATATAGTGGGAGGAGAAATAATCAGATATGTTTATAGAGACGTTTGGAAAATCAACTGGGATCTCTACAAATACACACTTGAAGCTTGGAAACCTTTGTAGGGTGTGAAGATACGAACAACAAAGCAAATCAACAACAGCAAAGCAATGAGGTGACTGTTCATGCGAACGCGATTGCGAAGTCGAGTACAAGATATCAGGTTTCAAATTTATTAAAAAGATATCATTTGTACGAATTATAGAGTCAACGGAGAGAGTATGATTTGGGGAGAGGCGAACTAAATGTGCATACTGAGGAAAATTCTCATTTTCTCTCATATTCCAATAGATAGGAATCTGAAAACTCTGGATAGCTAGATTCCTTACACAGCAAAAATTAATTGCTGTAAAACAACGGTAAAAGTCCTGTTACAAAAAGGAGCAGGACTTTTACCGCAATTTTACAGGTCGAAAATAATCACGTGAAAATTATTTTTACGTGATCATATTTTTAAAGGCTACTCTAAAATTACAGGCTGTTAATTTAGAAAGAACGTTCCTATTGGAATTTGTTTTATTTATATTTAAGTAATTGATGGCGATTTTATGATTTCAAAATAAAAACAATCTTATGCAATGAGCATTTTTTTTTATTATTATTTAATCTCATCATGTGTACCTATAGTTTTTCCTGCACACTACGCCTGGGAACGAAAACGCTTGCATGGAATTTCATCTAAACAAAACACATCTCCGTACAGGTTGCCACGCCAAATGCCGCTTTAATTTGGCCAAATCAGCAAGTTTTTCGGCGGTCAGCAGACTGTCTCCATCGATGCAACCACATAGGAATGGCTCTTGAAAAAGCCAACCGTAAAGCATTTTGCCATTTATCCGGTTAATTTTGAGCTAGAAAAAAAATTAAAAGTCAAAAAACTGTTCTGAACTTCGAGTGAAAAAAAAACCTCATCTTCCTCCTCCTTGGTTCTGCAAATTGAACGCACCGCTGTTTTCGGAGTAATTGTCACTTTCGCTTAGCTGACTTATGTAATCTCCTGAATAGTGAAAATGTTGATAGTCGAACAGTTACAGGAATGACAGTTTTTATGATTTTGATTGACAACATTAATTTTCAATGTCCTGGAATTTGAAACTAGCCTGTAAAAAATTTGCCTTTGACCTGTAAAACTAAGGCTAATGTCATGCTCCATTTTGTTACGGGACATTTGCTATAAATTTGAATGATTTTTCATTTAATTTTAAACAAATTATCTTAAATTTACATGGTTTTTCCATTACAGGCAGTTTTATTTTAAAGGTAACCATTTTCAATGACACGTAATAGTCATTTTTTTCTGTGTAGGTATACTTCTCCGTTGCTTGCATATGTATTAGTAGACCAACCAAAAAATAGTTATAGAAATTCCACAGTAATGTAAAAAAAAATTCTAATATTAGTTTTCAAGGAAAACTAATGATTTTAAAATTCTGCAAAAAATATAAAAATGTTAACGAAAGTATTTGCAATGCATTAAGCACTTATGCGAATGAAAAACATAATTTATACGTGGATTTTTTATTGAGTTAAAAAATGCCTTTTTCTTTACTCTTTATAAATGATATTTTAAAATTTTGTAGGATTTAAACTTTGTAGGAAAGTAGCATTCATTACAAGTTGCAACAAACCATTTTTTTTCAGCCTATTTTTACAACTACATTTGAAAAAAATCTTTCCTAAATTCAATCATTTTGCAGAAATAGGGGAGATGGGGACATAATGACCACCTTAAGGAAAACGGTTATTGTTTATTGTTTATTGTTTATTTGATACAAAATCATCTGACATATTTAGGTGTCTTAATGATCTACTTAATATTATTTGTACATTACATGATACTTTTCCTAATTTCTCAGTTGGTCTCTTAAGTCAGATTCAATACGGCGTTTGAAAGTTGAAATGGAAACATTGAAGTCGAAGACAGTATAATAACGTAGAAAGCATATTTTTGCGGAACGGAGAGGGTCGTTACTGCCATATCGCGTGCTTCTAGGTTCCAGGGAGAGCAAGTTTCTATTACGTAGGGTTCTTTCTGGAGCATAAATATTACAGCGAGATAGTAGCCAGGAGCAGTCAATTTCGTTCCGAAGAATCTTTGCCACAAACAGCGATTGACCGATGGAACGACGATCCGACAGCGTATGAAGTCCAAGCAGAGCACAACGATGAGCGTATGGTGGTAGGTTTAAAGGATTCTTCCAAGGTAGTTCACGAAGAGCATAACGAACGAACCGGCGTTGAATTGCTTCAAAACGCGCTGTCCATGAAGCTTCAAAAGGCCACCATACTAGGTTCGCAGATTCCAATGTTGATCGCACCAGGCAACAATACAGAGCTCGCAAGCAGAGAGGATCAGTGAATTCTTTACTCAAGCGTATAATAAATCCAAGCATTCGGTTAGCTTTCTCGAGTACCACAGAGTAATGCCGCTTAAAAGTCATTTGACTGTCCAACAAAACGCCAAGATCCTTTATCTCCTCAACACGATGCAACTGCTCGCCCAGAATATCGTAATTATGAATGAATGGATTTTTCCTACGCCCAAACGTGATAATACAGCACTTCGTAACGCTCAAAACTAGTAAATTATTGGCGCACCAGTTTACAACTGTGTCCAAGAAGCGTTGTAATCAGTGTTCGGCACAAAAGCGCTAATCCGCTATTCGCTAGTTAGTCCGCTAACTTTTTGTTAGCGGTTTAATTTTGCCGCTAAGTTTGGATTGATTTAGCGAATTGAAAAGTTCCGCTATTTTTTGGTTCCGCTAATTGAAGATCGCTAACTCCCATAGATTTGTATCAATCTCTCGAATTCTTAGTGATAGAATAAATTTTTTTTCAATAATCAAGTCAAAGTGACATTGTGCATCATTCTGATTGCTTAATTGGATTCATTGGAGGAATGCGTACTAGAGATAGAGAAAAGATGTGTTTAGTGTAATTTTTCACTCTTTAAGCACTTTTTTTAGCAACTTTTACAGAAGAAGATAACAATAAAAGGTGTTAAACAATATAAAACTATTTTCAACATCTCTTCATCAGCATTTGTTTTCAAGTGGTTGAGCTATTTACTTTTCACAATACTGTTTTCTAGAGATTTTACAGACGAGCTTATATAAATATAAGATAAAATCACTATTGTCTTCGTGTATAGTCTTCGTTTTAAGTTCAAATAGAAATTGTATAAACGTTTGACATTGCTCCTGCAAATTTGAAAAAGGAGAAAACAGGTTAAAGATTTTAAATGAGGATTATGAAAAATAATGCCAAAACAAAAAAACAATGAATTGCACAAAAGATTATTTGCAACAAAATTGCATACTATCTACTTTGCACAAAACCAATAAATCGAGTAAATTTTTAACAAACTTTTAAATAAAAGAAAGAGAGATATTGTTCTCATTTTCCACAATCTGTTCTTTTGCTCTTTCTTTAATTGTTCGAAAATCGTTTATTTTAATTTATAGAACACAGAAACTCGTTAAAACACCTATCTTTGACAGTTTTGGTTTTATTCATATAATTTTATGAAAATACAATCAATGTATCTAATTTTAAATTAAATACTTGAAACTTCATTAATTACCCCTTGGGGAGTTGGAAAAATCGAAAGGGGGAAGTGCGTGACTAAAGATAAATTTAATATTTGTTCCGGCCTTAATGTTGGTAAATTGTTAGCGATTAGCGATTAGCGCTTTAAGCTTAAAGCGATAACTTTGTTGGCACATTTAGCGTTTTGAAATAGCGATCGCTAACTTTGTATGAGTTAGCGATTTAATTAGCGGCGCTAATTTTTCAGTTAGCGATGCCGAACACGGGTTGTAATTCATAACAGTCAGCTTTACTGTTTATGACTAAAAATATTTTTAAGTCGTCCGCGTACAGGAGAACTCCACATCCAATGAGCAACAAGTTGATATCATTACAAAACAGCGTAAACAACAATGGACCCAAATTGCTGCCTTGGGGTACCCCAGACTTTGGAATGAAGTCAGAAGATTCAGCTGAGCCAATTTTCACAGCCAATCGACGATCTCTTAGGTAGCTTCTGATCCACGCACACAATCGTTCGGAAAATCCCAATCGATGCAATTTTTTCAGAAGAATATCGTGGTTTACAGAATCAAATGCCGCGGAAATGTAGGTATATATCGCGTCGATTTGTTTGCCGGCATCCATGTTTGATATGCAAAAGGATGTAAAAACCATCAGGTTTGAAGTTACAGAACGTTTAGGAAAAAATCCATGCTGGTTCTCAGAGATCCAGTTCCAGCAAGCCGAAAACATGACATCGTTGACAATCCTCTCAAATACTTTCGAGCAGGCAGCTAGCGATGTGACACCACGGTAGTTAAGAACATCTTTTTTGCCACCTTTTTTGTACACTGGGCTCATTAACGATTTTTTCCAGATGGTGGGAAATTTTTGCTGTTCAAGAGACTGGGTGAAAATGCTTGTCAGAGGTTTCACCAGTAATGAGCAACACTTTTTCAGTACGCACGCCGGTATGCCATCCTGTCCGGCTGTCGTGGAGTTTTTCAGATTAATTATTGCCTCTAACACCATTTCCTCGCTTACAGCAAAAACATCCAGATCCAGCACATCGATGGGTAATCGTGTTACTGCGGCGTTCAATTGACTAGCGGTTGGCGATTCGACTGAAAAAACACTGGCGAAGTGCGTCGCAAAAAGGTCGCATTTTTCGTCAGCTGACACGGCAATACGATCATTTAATTGGAGTACAGCTGGAAGCCCAGACTCTTTTCGTTTGGAGTTTACAAATTTCCAGAACTTTTTTGGATTGCGACGAAGTTCAGTCTGAGTACGATGCACATAACGACGATAGCAAAGTCGGTTGTATATCCGGTAACATTTAGTAGCCGCGTTCAATTTGATTTTCACGAATGGGCACCTGGAGTTACTAAACTTCCGTAGAAATTTCGATCGTGTCTGTTTCAACCATAGAAAATAGCTATAATATGGAGGTTACATTATTGTTTCGTGTTCAGACACTTGAAAAGCCTATTCCCTAACGGGCTGAAACCTGAAAAACTAGATGGAAACGTTAAAAAATTCATTTTAAAAAATTTTGCCAAAAGCTGAAAACCAGCCACTGTGGAGGCATAATGAGAACCCCCCCTGAGGCAGTATGAGCACCATTAATCAGAGCAAGATGTGCGTTTTTGCCGGGGAATCTAGCAGCAAATTCAATTCGATGAAGTCAGGTGAGTCGTAGATTCATCAAACAAAGCAATAACAAAATAATCTAGGTCTGTTTGTAGAATACAAACAATTCACGCACGCTCATACATTAAGTGCTTTGTTCGGAGGATGATGCTACTAGCCGTATAATGTAACAATAAAAAATCGATCATGAATTGTGAATGGAAAAAAATCGCCTCGAACAGAAATCTAACTCTAGTCTTTTGATTACCTCTCCGACACCTTACCAATAGGCTAAGTTGTCGGATGAAAACTAGTCAAGGTGTGGCGCTATAAATCAATTTTAATTCGCTGCTAGATTCTACGGCAGAAAATGCTCATTATGCCTCGATAATATGGTGCTCTATATGCCCCTAGTCAACAAATTTAAGTAAAAACGTGTTTTAAAATAGATAAAAGTGAAAAATCAAAAATTTTATGATGGTAAAAATTGAGAAACAATGTGTTTATCATGTTGCAGTGCGTACATTATAGATCAAGGTTATTTTAAGATCATAAGAGCTTATTTCGTGGTGCTCAAAAATTATAATATTTTCGTAACTTGAGAACCAAGCTAGTTTTTTTTAAATATCTCTGTAAAGATGATAAGGAGATTCCTTTTTTTGTGAAAAATTAATACTATAGGAAGTACGAAACAAATCCTCTTGAAAATTTATTTAAGAAAATACGCACTTTCGTAGAAAAGCGTAGTTCTCATTATGCCTCGGGTGCTCGTTATGCCCTCATCTCCCCTACTGCTAAATTTCCAAAGATAAACGGTCTCGCAGTCAGAATATTGAAAGCATTTGAATATAAATTTCACTCATTCCCACACATGTTATTTCGAAGAATGCGACAGTATACTTATCTGAACAATAAATATACCCTCCATTTTCCATGAATTGTAATTTTGTTTCAAATCCCATACATATCGTTCGATATTCCATAACTATTTTTGACCCTGCGTTTATACAGCTCTGTCGATTAAGGTTAAGCGCAATTTTATACATTTTTCTCTCCTTATCTAGCTGAAAAGTAACATTTATTTAACACTTTAGTCGCCAAAAAAAAAATCTCGGAGCATGAAAATAAAACGAGAGAGCTCCAGATTTATAACGCGTGGCAAAACTGAGCGGCACAATTAGTAACACTTCTCCCAATGTAGTTTCTAGAATCTAAGGGAGACGAGAAATTTCGCTTCTGCGTTTTTTTCAGTTTCTCGCCCGTCGTCTCGTCACGCTTGTTTTTCTTGAATAACATCGAGAAAGAAAGTTGGAAAAAGACAAAAATTAAATTGTTGGATAGAAAATTTGATAATCTTGAACAAAAAATCCTCAGAACACAAAAACATGTACAGTACCGTTCATAATTGTATAGAAATTGGAAGCACGCGCACTGTCACTTCGACTTTGAACTTCCATAACTTTTTACTCTGATAATATTTTTTGATCCAATTTTCTGCGTTACATAGATTAACTATCGCACTATTATATCAAAAAATTTGAGCTTCCTGGAGTTTGTGTGGCCTGAGAAACATTAATTCTACGAAAGT
Source organism: Uranotaenia lowii (assembly GCF_029784155.1). Taxonomy (NCBI): domain Eukaryota; kingdom Metazoa; phylum Arthropoda; class Insecta; order Diptera; family Culicidae; genus Uranotaenia; species Uranotaenia lowii. The sequence continues at coordinate 156,080,839 of NC_073692.1, read as the reverse complement.
CAGACTTTTTGGACTTTTCTCATTCAAACTGCAATATCTCTACGGAATCGCATTTCTAGGTTCATGCCTGAAATATTGCACCTCACGTTACTTTTGATCTCATCGATAGAACTTTTCGCAAACTTCAGACATGCTAGCTTTATATTTCAACAATCACTCTGCAAAACTTCAATAAAAAATGTAGCGCAGTTGCTGATTTTTTTTTTTTTTTTTTTTGTAGTTGCTGAGATATTGCAGTTAAAATAAGAAAAGTCCAATATGTCCGATTTTCGTAGAATTACTGTATCTCAGGCCACACAAACTCCAGAAACTCGAATTTTGTGATATAATAGTGTGATAGTTGATCTATCTAACGCAAAAAAAATAGATCAAAAAATATCATTACAGTAAAAAGTTATGGAAGTTCAAAGTCGAAGTGACAGTGCGCGTGCTTCCAATTTCTATATAATTATGAACGGTACTGTAAATAGATTCTTCAAAATAAAAAAAAACTCTTCGGTTTTCTATTTTGAAGAATCCTGGACTTCCACCAGAGATAGTCAATTATCCCCACCCTTTCGATCGCGCAATCGAGACGAAGCAACAGGATTCCCTAATGAGCTTACAAGGCATAAACAAGCATCGGAACATCGGCATCAGCATCGCTAGTTTTCTATCGTTCTACGTTACGAAATTCCTAAATATTCCAGGAAAGGATGAAGGAAGATCTCGTCTACCCAGTTTTCCATTTTTCGAAGAAAACCGGATGTACTACATTGGCAGTAGATAGAGGCACTGATGCTGCTGTGCACCGGAAAGATGATAGTCAGCACTATCGAGCTGAGCGAGACATGCTGATGCTTAATTTTCGGATGTTTACGTTCTGCATGCACTTGTGTTGTGCTGCCAACTTTACAAGGCATATAGGATTCCCTTCTATCTTCCGGTTTGGATTTCGGCGGATGGAAGTTTTTGGTAAAATGTGACGATGACGATGAGCCACTTTGAATGGTTTCTGGTAATTCTGGGAACATTTTGTTTTCGTTTACAGCTTTTGCCGTCGATGAATTAACGCTAAATGGTTGTTGAATGGAAACTCTGTTTGTCAGCTGGTGTGTCGATATGCGAGAAATCCTTTCACGTTTGTTTACTTCTGAAGAAAGCACACATTTGGTTGAGTTGATGAAGTTTTTTGACAAAATAAATCATTTCTGGGAAGAAACGTTTTGTTGGCTTTGTCAACGCTCACGAAATGTTCTTTATTAGGCTTTTCAAAATTGTAAACTGGCAAAAATCAATAGGACGGCTTATAACAGATTGGATTTTTTTTAAAGTTTTGTTAACGTATTGGAAAAAAAATAAATACAAAGTGTCTTTTCCAAGAATTCTTTCAAAATAAAAATTCAACATTCGAAGAGACTTTTTTGCACCCAACTACAATTTATTCATGATCGCATACAACACAATATATATTTGATCGATTTGAATTAAACTTTGTCATACTAGATAAAAAAAAATTCACATTTTTTGGTTAAACTTAAGTTTTTTCAAAAGAAATTGTCAAAGATTACGGAAGCAATCTTAGATTTTAACTTCTTTACGGGAATTGCTGTATCTTATTGCAGTCATTGTAGTCGCCTGAGTCGATTTGGGTCGTTCTTGGATTTATCAAATCCTGGGATTTATAATTTATTGTTTTGGTTCAAAACTCATCCAACATTTTTTTCAGAATTTTGAATTAACGTTCACATGGGGAAATTTGAACATAGGTTTGTTTGAAGGAATTTTGTTCCTCAAAACGAATATGATTTTTTTTCCCTTTGGAACCGGACCATCATGTCTTTTTTATGTGAGTTAACTACAGCCTGTTGAATGGAGGAATGTCGATATGTCTCATCAAATATCAATAAAATTCGAATTGCTTCCAGGTTCAAACAAGACAGAAATGTTTTCCTTAAAATTTATGAGTTGCAGGTTTAATTCACGCCAAAAGACTAAATTACATTCAACAATTTATAACTCGGTGATGTGAACAAATATTAAGAAACGGTTTTGAGCAAAGTTGTTCAGCAGAAAATTTCTAAAGTGAATTTTTTTTTAGTTTTTCAGAAAAAAAAATTAAATTTTTTCATACAAACTTTAATGTAAAAATTTACTCATGTAAAGGTTTTCTATAAAATACTGCAAATAATCATAGATGAGTTTTCAAACCAAACAAAGCTTTTTAGACCTCAGGATTTGAGCAATTCTAAAATGGCCCAAAATCGATTCAGTCCATTGTACAGTCTTCAAATTTTGTAAAGTGTTTGTTGGAAGTTTAAAAAAGGGCGCGAACCCACACGTTTTCTTTTTTCTTTTTGGAACCAACTGTAGGTATGGGGTAATCAGAATAACTGAAAAATTCAAAATTGAGGGATTTAAATAAAAAAATGGAAAAAACTTAAATAACAAAAATATTACAACCAAAATCAAAATTATTTATCATTTTTTTGTCAATTGTATAAACTTTGTTATGTCACTGTTATTGTCATTTAATTTTATTTTGTAATTTTTCTTATTTTTGAAATGAATTTTGTATTATTTGTAGGTTTTGTAATTTTTGTAATTTTGAAATGTGATTTTGTGATTTTTTAAATTTTTGTCATTTTAGTCATTTTTAAAATTTTTGTTTTTTTATAATTTATGTTTTTTTATGATGTTTGTCATTTTTGTTATTTTTGTCATTTTTGTAATTTTTGTATTTTTTTGTAATTTTTGAAATTTTTGTCATTTTTGTAAAATTTGTAATTTTGGATATATTTGTAATTTTTTTAATTTTTGTAATTTTTGTAATTTTTGTAATTTTTGTTAATTTTGTATTTTTGTAATTTATGTAACTTTTGAAATTTTTGATATTTAAGCAATTTTTGTAATTTTTGTAGTTTTTGTAATTTTTGAAATTTTTGTATTTTTTGTAATTTTTGTAATTTTTGAAATTTTTGTAATTTTTGTAATTTTTGTAATTTTTGTAAATTTTGTAATTTTTGTAATTTTTGTAATTTTTGTAATTTTTGTAATTTTTGTAATTTTTGTAATTTTTGTAATTTTTGTAATTTTTGTAATTTTTGTAATTTTTGTAATTTTTGTAATTTTTGTAATTTTTGTAATTTTTGTAATTTTTGTATTTTTTGTAATTTTTGTAATTTTTGTAATTTTTGTAATTTTTGTAATTTTTGTATTTTTTGTAATTTTTGTAATTTTTGTAATTTTTGTAATTTTTGTAATTTTTGTAATTTTTGTAATTTTTGTAATTTTTGTAATTTTTGTAATTTTTGTAATTTTTGTAATTTTGGTAATTTTTGTAATTTTTGTAATCGTTGTAATTTTTGTAATTTTTGTAATTTTTGTAATTTTTGTAATTTTTGTAATTTTTGTAATTTTTGTAATTTTTGTAATTTTTGTAATTTTTGTAATTTTTGTAATTTTTGTAATTTTTGTAATTTTTGTAATTTTTGTAATTTTTGTAATTTTTGTAATTTTTGTAATTTTTGTAAGTTCTGAAATTTTTGTAATTTTTGTAATTTTTGTAATTTTTGTAATTTTTGTAATTTTTGTAATTTTTGTAATTTTTGTAATTTTTGTAATTTTTGTAATTTTTGAAATTTTTGTTATTTTTGTAATTTTTGTAATTTTTGTAATTTTTGTAATTTTTGTAATTTTTGCCATTTTTGTAATTTTTGTAATTTTTGTAATTTGTGTAATTTTTTGTAATTTTTGAAATTTTTGTCATTTTTGTCATTTTTGTAATTTTTGTAATTTTTGTAATTTTTGTAATTTTTGTAATTTTTGTAATTTTTGTAATTTTTGTAATTTTTGTAATTTTTGTAAGTTCTGAAATTTTTGTAATTTTTGTAATTTTTGTAATTTTTGTAATTTTTGTAATTTTTGTAATTTTTGTAATTTTTGTAATTTTTGAAATTTTTGTTATTTTTGTAATTTTTGTAATTTTTGTAATTTTTGTAATTTTTGTAATTTTTGCCATTTTTGTAATTTTTGTAATTTTTGTAATTTGTGTAATTTTTTGTAATTTTTGAAATTTTTGTCATTTTTGTCATTTTTGTAATTTTTGTTATATTTTTAGTTTTTATCATTTTTGTAATTTTGTCATTTTTGTCATTTTTGTAATTTTAAGATTTTTGTCATTTTTGTAATTTTTGAAATTTTAATAATTTTTGTAATTTTTGTGATTTTTGTCATTTTTGTAATTTTTGTAATTTTTTGTACTTTTTGTTATTTTTGTAATTTTTGTAAATTTTGTCATTTTTTTTTTTTTTTTTAATTTTTGTCATTTTGTAATTTTTAAATTTTGTAAATTTTGTAAGGTTTGTTATTTTTGTTATTTTTAAATTTTTGTCATTTTTATAATTTTTATAAATTTTGTAATTTTTGTAATTTTTGTAATTTTTGTAATTTTTGTAATTTTTGTAATTTTTGTAATTTTTGTAATTTTTGTAATTTTTGTAATTTTTGTAATTTTTGTAATTTTTGTAATTTTTGTAATTTTTTGTAGTTTTTGTAATTTTTGTAAATTTTGTAATTTTTGTTATTTTTGTAATGTTGGAAATTTTTGTAACTTTTATAATTTTTGAAATTTTTGTAATTTTTGTAATCTTTGTAATTTTTGTAATTTTTGTAATTTTTGTAATTTTTGTAATTTTTGTAATTTTTGTAATTTTTGTAATTTTTGTTAGTTTTGTAAATTGTGTAGTTTTTTTAAATTTTTGTAATTTTTGTTATTTTTGTAATTTTTAATTTTTGTAATTTTTGTAATTTTTGTAATTTTTGTAATTTTTGTAATTTTTGTAATATTTGTAATTTTGTAATTTTTGTTATTTTTGTTTTTTTTGTAATTTTTGTAAATTTTGTAATTTTTGTCATTTTTGTTTTTTTTCGATTTTTGTCATTTTGTAATTTTCGTGAATTTTGTAAATTTTGTTAGGTTTGTTATTTTTTAATTTTTGTCATTTTTATAATTTTTTTAATATTTGTAATTTTTGTCATTTTTATAATTTTTGTAATTTTTTAATTTATGTCATTTCTGTAATTTTTTAATTTTGTCATTTCTGTAATTTTTGTATTTTTTGTAATTTTTGTAATTTTTGTCATTTTTGTAATCTTTGTAATTTTTGTAATTTTTCTAATTTTTGTAATTTTTGTAATTTTTGTAATTTTTGTAATTTTTGTAATTTTTGTAATTTTTGTTATTTTTGTAATTTTTGTAATTTTTGTAATTTTTGTAATTTTTGTAATTTTTGTAATTTTTGTAATTTTTGTAATTTTTGTAATTTTTGTAATTTTTGTAATTTTTGTAATTTTTGTAATTTTTGTAATTTTTGTAAATTTTGTAATTTTTGTAATTTTTGTAATTTTTGTAATTTTTGTAATTTTTGCCATTTTTGTCATTTTTGTAATTTTTGTATTTTTTGTAATTTTTGTAATTTTTGTAATTTTTGTAATTTTTGTAATTTTTGTAATTTTTGTAATTTTTGTAATTTTTGTAATTTTTGTAATTTTTGTAATTTTTGTAATTTTTGTAATTTTTGTAATTTTTGTAATTTTTGTAATTTTTGTAATTTTTGTAATTTTTGTAATTTTTGTAATTTTTGTAATTTTTGTAATTTTTGTAATTTTGGTTTTTTTTGTAATTTTTGTAAATTTTGTAATTTTTGTAATTTTTGTAATTTTTGTAATTTTTGTAATTTTTGTTTTTTTTGTAATTTTTGTAAATTTTGTAATTTTTGTCATTTTTGTTTTTTTTTCGATTTTTGTCATTTTGTAATTTTCGTGAATTTTGTAAATTTTGTAAGGTTTGTTATTTTTTAATTTTTGTCATTTTTATAATTTTTTTAATATTTGTAATTTTTGTCATTTTTATAATTTTTGTAATTTTTTAATTTATGTCATTTCTGTAATTTTTTAATTTTTGTCATTTCTGTAATTTTTGTCATTTTTGTCATTTTTGTAATTTTTGTCATTTTTGTTATTTTTGTAATTTTTGTAATTTTTCTAATTTTTGTAATTTTTGTAATTTTTGAAATTTTTGTAATTTTTGTAATTTTTGTAATTTTTGTAATTTTTGTAATTTTTGTAATTTTTGTAATTTTTGTAATTTTTGTAATTTTTGTAATTTTTGTAATTTTTGTAATTTTTGTAATTTTTGTTATTTTTGTTATTTTTGTAATTTTTGTAATTTTTGTAATTTTTGTAATTTTTGTAATTTTTGTAATTTTTGTAATTTTTGTAATTTTTGTAATTTTTGTCATTTTTGTAATTTTTGTAAATTTTGTAATTTTTGTAATTTTTGCCATTTTTGTCATTTTTGTAATTTTTGTAATTTTTGTAATTTTTGTAATTTTTGTAATTTTTGTAATTTTTGTAATTTTTGTAATTTTTGTAATTTTTGTAATTTTTGTAATTTTTGTAAGTTTTGTTAATTGTGTAGTTTTTTTAATTTTTGTAATTTTTGTTATTTTTGTAATTTTTAATTTTTGTAATTTTTGTAATTTTTGTAATTTTTGTAATTTTTGTAATTTTTGTAATATTTGTAATTTTTGTAATTTTTGTAATTTTTGTTTTTTTTTGTAATTTTTGTAAATTTTGTAATTTTTTTCATTTTTGTTTTTTTTCGATTTTTGTCATTTTGTAATTTTCGTGAATTTTGTAAATTTTGTAAGGTTTGTTATTTTTTAATTTTTGTCATTTTTATAATTTTTTTAATATTTGTAATTTTTGTCATTTTTTTTGAATTTTGTAAATATTGTAAGGTTTGTTATTTTTTAATTTTTGTCATTTTTATAATTTTTGTAATTTTTGTCATTTTTGTCATTTTTTGTGATATTTGTAAATTTTGTAAGGTTTGTTATTTTTTAATTTTTGTCATTTGTATAATTTTTGTAATTTTTGTCATTTTTATAATTTTTGTAATTTTTTAATTTTTGTCATTTCTGTAATTTTTTAATTTTTGTCATTTCTGTAATTTTTGTAATTTTTATAATTTTTGTAATTTTTGTAATTTTTAAACTTTTTGTAATTTTCGTAATTTTTGTAATTTTTATCATTTTTGTCATTTTTGTCATTTTTGTCATTTTTGTCATTTTTGTCATTTTTGTCATTTTTGTCATTTTTGTCATTTTTGTCATTTTTGTCATTTTTGTCATTTTTGTCATTTTTGTCATTTTTGTCATTTTTGTCATTTTTGTCATTTTTGTCATTTTTGTCATTTTTGTCATTTTTGTCATTTTTGTCATTTTTGTCATTTTTGTCATTTTTGTCATTTTTGTCATTTTTGTCATTTTTGTCATTTTTGTCATTTTTGTCATTTTTGTCATTTTTGTCATTTTTGTCATTTTTGTCATTTTTGTCATTTTTGTCATTTTTGTCATTTTTGTCATTTTTGTCATTTTTGTCATTTTTGTCATTTTTGTCATTTTTGTCATTTTTGTCATTTTTGTCATTTTTGTCATTTTTGTCATTTTTGTCATTTTTGTCATTTTTGTCATTTTTGTCATTTTTGTCATTTTTGTCATTTTTGTCATTTTTGTCATTTTTGTCATTTTTGTCATTTTTGTCATTTTTGTCATTTTTGTCATTTTTGTCATTTTTGTCATTTTTGTCATTTTTGTCATTTTTGTCATTTTTGTCATTTTTGTCATTTTTGTCATTTTTGTCATTTTTGTCATTTTTGTCATTTTTGTCATTTTTGTCATTTTTGTCATTTTTGTCATTTTTGTCATTTTTGTCATTTTTGTCATTTTTGTCATTTTTGTCATTTTTGTCATTTTTGTCATTTTTGTCATTTTTGTCATTTTTGTCATTTTTGTCATTTTTGTCATTTTTGTCATTTTTGTCATTTTTGTCATTTTTGTCATTTTTGTCATTTTTGTCATTTTTGTCATTTTTGTCATTTTTGTCATTTTTGTCATTTTTGTCATTTTTGTCATTTTTGTCATTTTTGTCATTTTTGTCATTTTTGTCATTTTTGTCATTTTTGTCATTTTTGTCATTTTTGTCATTTTTGTCATTTTTGTCATTTTTGTCATTTTTGTCATTTTTGTCATTTTTGTCATTTTTGTCATTTTTGTCATTTTTGTCATTTTTGTCATTTTTGTCATTTTTGTCATTTTTGTCATTTTTGTCATTTTTGTCATTTTTGTCATTTTTGTCATTTTTGTCATTTTTGTCATTTTTGTCATTTTTGTCATTTTTGTCATTTTTGTCATTTTTGTCATTTTTGTCATTTTTGTCATTTTTGTCATTTTTGTCATTTTTGTCATTTTTGTCATTTTTGTCATTTTTGTCATTTTTGTCATTTTTGTCATTTTTGTCATTTTTGTCATTTTTGTCATTTTTGTCATTTTTGTCATTTTTGTCATTTTTGTCATTTTTGTCATTTTTGTCATTTTTGTCATTTTTGTCATTTTTGTCATTTTTGTCATTTTTGTCATTTTTGTCATTTTTGTCATTTTTGTCATTTTTGTCATTTTTGTCATTTTTGTCATTTTTGTCATTTTTGTCATTTTTGTCATTTTTGTCATTTTTGTCATTTTTGTCATTTTTGTCATTTTTGTCATTTTTGTCATTTTTGTCATTTTTGTCATTTTTGTCATTTTTGTCATTTTTGTCATTTTTGTCATTTTTGTCATTTTTGTCATTTTTGTCATTTTTGTCATTTTTGTCATTTTTGTCATTTTTGTCATTTTTGTCATTTTTGTCATTTTTGTCATTTTTGTCATTTTTGTTATTTTTGTCATTTTTGTCATTTTTCATTTCATTGTCATTTCCAATGCACAGTGGTGCAGAACATCAATCTAGCTGTACGAAATTAATAGCGCCCAGGGATGAAGAGATAGACATTTGATGTCTTCGACAACATTGTTTAGTTTTGCATGGAGCACATTCTAGTATCAAAATTTTTGCCGAGGGGTCCACCGATAGCGAGATAAAAATGCTAACTTTTTTGTTTTTCAAATTAGAGCTTTGATGTCTTCAATAAAGTTGTTTATCTGATCAAAATATATAAGTTTGTTGAATATGTCAAAGTCCTATCACATCACCCTCTGGAGTTACAGTAAAAGTAAAAAAAATCTCTTGAAAAAACAGTTTTTTGAACCTGACACGTTGTAGATTGGATAAAATGGTTCGCTGTCTTCGAAACAAAGTTGTTACAAGCCACGATCTACAATTTCTTCATACATTATGATGGGTTTAGAGGTTGCTGAAGCCGTATAGAAAGCATTCAGTGTATTTTATTGGCAATTTTGGAAGGCTCGTCCATCAAAAAGTGCACATTTTCGCAACACCTTCTTTTTTGTGATTATTTTTGATATTAAGCGGAACCATTTCCATTTAAAATTAGCGGGGAAATCGGTGGAACTAGTAGAGATTTGAATGATTGAAAATACACTTTTTATATAAAAATTACCTATTTTACTTACAGAAAAAACGTTGAAAATAATTAGTTTATTAATAAAGTGTTACAGTTTCCTTTTATTTATTTTGTTTTATTAAAAGACATTAAAATTCGATTTTTCAAATCATTACAACTCAAATAAAAAAATTAATGGAAATAATCTGTTAAATTTGGTATAGCACTAAAATATAAATTAATAGTAGAACCGGAGTTGCCAGTACACAGTAGTGCTCTACTAAATTTAAAAGATTATTTCCATTATTTTTTTATTTGAGTTGTAATGATTTGAAAAATCGAATTTTAATGTCTTTTAATAAAACAAAATAAATAAAAGGAAACTGTAACACTTTATTAATAAACTAATTATTTTCAACGTTTTTTCTGTAAGTAAAATAGGTAATTTTTATATAAAAAGTGTATTTTCAATCATTCAAATCTCTACTAGTTCCACCGATTTCCCCGCTAATTTTAAATGGAAATGGTTCCGCTTAATATCAAAAATAATCACAAAAAAGAAGGTGTTGCGAAAATGTGCACTTTTTGATGGACGAGCCTTCCAAAATTGCCAATAAAATACACTGAATGCTTTCTATACGGCTTCAGCAACCTCTAAACCCATCATAATGTATGAAGAAATTGTAGATCGTGGCTTGTAACAACTTTGTTTCGAAGACAGCGAACCATTTTATCCAATCTACAACGTGTCAGGTTCAAAAAACTGTTTTTTCAAGAGATTTTTTTTACTTTTACTGTAACTCCAGAGGGTGATGTGATAGGACTTTGACATATTCAACAAACTTATATATTTTGATCAGATAAACAACTTTATTGAAGACATCAAAGCTCTAATTTGAAAAACAAAAAAGTTAGCATTTTTATCTCGCTATCGGTGGACCCCTCGGCAAAAATTTTGATACTAGAATGTGCTCCATGCAAAACTAAACAATGTTGTCGAAGACATCAAATGTCTATCTCTTCATCCCTGGGCGCTATTAATTTCGTACAGCTAGATTGATGTTCTGCACCACTGTGCAATGATTTGCACTTCATAAAATAATAAATTGTTTTATCCTTTTTTTTATTGAAATTTTCAACGTTTAAATTCATATGAAAACATTTCAAAATAATGATTTTGAAGAAAAAAATCAACGATGATTACCCTCACACCGAAATTCATTAATCCGTAATCGAAGCTATTTCCGAAATGCAATCCATATCCATTGATGATATTGATTCTTCAGCAGAAATTAATCCAATTACCTAGTGCATACACTTTTCGCTCGTTGCTTTCTGTCACACATATTGAAAGTAATCAACAGCAGCAGCATCTCGCCCGTGCCTATCACCCGAAACAGATCCGAAATAAAACCCGAATGATTGATTGAATAATTTTCTCATTCAACGCCAGTTACGACAAGAATTCCACAACCCAGTTCCATTTGAGCTCGAATAGCCTTCATTCCAATTTCACGCCCTGCCGGTTTTTTGGGTTTAATTAAATAAACGTCAGTTCATTTGAAAATCATAAAAGTGAACACCCACTGCCACAATCATGGAATTTTCTGTTTGATGAGAACGGGCGGCTGGTGGGGAAATGATGGAAGAAAAAAAGTAAAAGATGAAAAACAAAATAAAATTCACCACCAGAGACCCCACTCAGATGCGGCCTGGGTGATGGTTTTTCCACTCAGATCAGAATTTTCCGACGAATGGAAAACAAGACCCCCAGTCCAACTCCAGCTTTTCTCCCATCGTCACCGGAATATTTGAGATTCGGAAGGCTGGGGGAGTTTAAACTGTTCAGGACGGCTTGTTTCCGGAGGCTCTGTTGGCGTAGTATCGCCCCCAAGTATCTGCCAAAAACGAGAACCCCCTTTCTCCGGCTGGGCTCATTTTCACCAATCTACTCCTACTACTGACAGACTTTCGGGGTGGGGTTTGCCACAGGCTGGAAAAAAAACCATAGACCTTCTACCGTTTTGATTTTTCCTCCACAATTTTTCAACACTCTGGTCCTGCCAATGTTTTTAAGGGGTTAGAAGTGCGGAGGCTCCACGCTCTAATGATAATTGACAAGCCAAAAGTTGTCGTCCAGCCCTCATCCCACTCCCAGCCAGATCGATTGATGGCGTGGAGGCTGAAGGCTTATTTGATTTTTCACTGCAAGCCGGTCTCTTAATTTCGGCAATGAATTTGTAATTTGGAAAACTTTCATTGCCGAGACACTCACTGTCGGATGTTGATGACGACGGAGAGATATTTGAGTGTAGGGAGATTTATGTTTTTTTGATGGAGTTCACGTTCGATGCGCCGTTTTCAGAACGGGTTTGCTAATTTGATCATCGCTTTGATTATGGTTGGCCCTCAAATTTTGCAGCGAATTGAGCGGAATGTTAATGTCAATGGGCGATATTTCTTAAAGGTTTTGACTTTTTCAGTTTTATCAGATTGAAACGTGGCGGAAATATTCCAATTGGCTATTTTCATTGCTGACGATTTGGCTGGGTATTTTCATTGAATCTTACACAAATTAGGGGAGATAAGGACATAATGGCCAAAAAGAAGCCATCAAAAAAGAGGACGCTTCTTTAACTATCGAGAATTTCGTGTTTTCATGTACAGTCACATAAAAATCAACTTCGTGATCTGCTTCCCAACGACCAGGTTTCCTTTCGGTCATTTCTTATAGTGCTTAATCGCAGCAATCGCTGACTTTTTAAATTTGCTACCGGTCGGAGCGGTTTTTTTTTTGGCTAGTCTGGTTATGAGTTTGATATCACGGGGTTTCGTGTACAGGTGCCGTGTGCGTGTGTATTGCTGAATATTTTTCTGTTCTGTGAAACGTTGTAGGGTCCGTACATCGGATTAATTGATAATTTCGATTGATTCAGTGTAAGAACACTCTGATATTCCTTGGAGAGGAAGACTGTTCAGTGGCGTGTGGGTGCATGTTGTGCCTTACGGATTCTCCAGCCAATCAATCACATTATTTTCTATTATTGATAACATTACGGTGTACCCATCCCATTTAAAATGCATTTTTCCAAATTGTTTATTAGTTATACCTCATCAGTAAATTTTATGATTAACTTTGGTTTATACTGAACTATATATTTGGTTTTTTTTTAGTTCATATTTTGACTGAGATTTTCAAACGTAATCTTTTAGGTGAAAAAAGATAAGATGATGCGTTCGGTTTATTAAAGTTGAAAAATATATTTCAATATCGTCTCCGTCCAATATCTCCAAGAGCAGATTTTCTTGCTCAAATAAGATAAGGGTCTTTCAGATACCACGAGGGAGGACAGATAAATGAGATTTTTGCCCCTCTCCGTGGACATTTGACAAACTTCTACCTTCCTCCCTGGATGTCCACGTGGACAGATTAGAAATTGTTTTTTTTAATCTAATTTGACAGTCTGAAAACTCTACTTATTTGTTATACGTTATTGAAATGGCTGATTGGAAAATAAAACAAATAAGCATTTCCTGATATAAGATAATTTTAAATATTTTAAATTACTTAATTATCATATTTATCACTTGCTTCCAAGTGGCTACTAATTTCTCTGGAAACTAAACTTTAAATGGAAAGTTATATAGGATTATAGTCGTTTTACCATCTTTATGGCATTCGCGACTTTATCAACGTTACAGTTGGCGGATCGTTATTGAAAAACTTATCCGGCTCAGGTGACAACAGACTTGCAAACTGAGCTATATCACAAGCCCTTTTTTTTGTTTAAAGCGGAAAATCGCTCACTGTCGGGTCATAATGAGAATCGACCCCCCCCCTCCCCCCGGGGCAGTGTAAGTACAATTAAGCGGGGCACGATGGACATGTTCTGCCGTAGAATTCAGCAGCGAGTTGAACTCAATGAAATCAACTCAATTATTACATTTTAAGGTATCGGAGAGGTAATCAGAGATCTCGAGTTCGATTACTGGTCAAGGCGACTTTTTTAGATTCGCCATACATGGTTGATTATTTTGTTTGTTGCACTTAACGATGAGTCGAGGCATCCGTCAAACAAAGCAACGTTGACTTACGTGAATCACTTAGAAGCTAATACAAATTCATTTGATGCGTACGTGAAATTCACATAGCCGTTCGCTGTCAAAACAAAGACACATTCGATTTACTTAAAAATCCAGTGATCCATCGAGTACAAAGGGATTTGGAGCATTCTATGTGATGTTCACGTAGCTCTGAATAACTTATTCACGTAAAATCTATGTGAAAGAATACAGTATGCAATATGGCACGGATCCAACCGTTTGTGCTATTAGAAAGAGAAATTCTAAGTGATGGAGAAGCTGATTACACGTGAGTAGTAAAAATTTGATTGTATACCTATTCGTTATTTAAATATGCTGCAAATTTATTTTACAGAATTTGGAATTGGGAGGACAGATGGCCAGAATTATGGAGGCAAACCAAATAACAATTTCGTGAGGATTTTAATTTTCTATGTTCAATAATAAGTGAAGTGCTAGTAATGGATAAAATAATTAATGAAGTGTAAATTCAAAAGTCAAAATGAAAAGTGTATCGTGTATTGGAATTAAAGTGCAAAACTGCAAAATCAGCACGTTTTTGTTTATAAGATCTGAAAAAAATTATTACGTTCGTATTTCCATGAAATCTACGTGAATCGCATGTGGCAGAACGAGTCCTTTTTACATTCGATCTACGTTTCTTTCACACACAACTCTTATGAAAATCACGTGAATTTTGCTTGCTGCGCTAGTTCTGTTTGCTGTTTAGAGAGTAAAAATTTGAATATTCTGCAAAAAACCATGTGACCATCAGACACAAAATGTACCCCATTTGAAATTTAAAGGAATCCTTAGCGCCCACCCGTCTAATAAAAAAATACATCAGATTTAAAACTGATGAAAATGCAGGTGTCAGTGGTGGAATAGAGTTATCTTTATTCATGTTTCGTCAGTCTAAATAATCGTTACATAACTACACAATTCATTAGCGATTGCATTTGTCTCACTCTCCACTTATCATCTTACCAAACCGGGAAAGCACTCATTGCTGAATGAGTAAAGGAGAAACTACTCATTTCTGTGCAAGTATTCTGAGTAATCCACTCAGAATATCTGGCAACACTGCTGAGTTACCACGAATTCAGTTTGAGTTGTTACTTGTTAGACTTAACCGTGTGATGATGTAAACATTTATACTATCATCATCATCACTATCCTTTTGTTCGGCAACCATCAATAGCGAATTGCCCAAAATAAGTGGAGAACCAAAACAAATATTGTTTTGGTTCTGCTGCAATTGGAAGCAATGTAGAAGCATTTATGGATCCAAAATAGGCTGAAACCGTAAGTATCAACAAAACACTGAACACTGGATTGGCTTTGCTTTCACCGCACTAATGGCGGACATAATTATATATTCTGAAAAGAATGGTGAGTTTTGGATTCGAACTACTAAACTACTGAATTTTGAACCTAAACTAAGATTTATGAATTTGAATAATAAATTCTTGTCCTGCACTCTTTCAAACCCAATTTGTGTGGCTAAAAAAATCACAGAAGTTAAATTTAATGATTACAAACAAGTTTTAAAAATTGCATAAAGACAGGGGCTGAAGAACTTGTTTTTCCAAACCAAACCAATTTCACCCTCAATTACATCATGTGTTTCTCATTCTTCTGAATCCTCAGCTCCATATTCAAAAAGGTTTTGATGAATTACTCAACACCTAAAATTTCACATAAGGTGCAAAGAATTAAAGAGCTGTTCTTGATTAATTCGGGTGCCCTGAATCCAAATACAGAAAGGTTTTTTTACACTGATATACGTACCGCGTAAAAAAAACCGTGTAAAAAACCGTGTTTATTCCCGAAAACCGTGTAAAAAAATCGTGCTAATTGCGGAAAATCGTGGAAAACAGACCATTAAAAATCAGCAGCTCTGAAACTTTAAGCAATTAGACATGTAAGTAACTTGACACTTAAGACACTGACCATACTGACTGGACACTCGATTTCGTTTTCTGGATAATTTTTCTAACAGTACACAATGTCGATTCCAGAGTGCGCATCAATCGATTTGAAGAAATGCTATCCCAGTTAGGAAATGTCACCCAACTTAAAAAAAAGGCAATTTCTACGATAAAATGGGGCTGAACAGGTACATTTTTCCTACAGGGCATTTTTTGTCAAATTTTTCAGGTTCGCCACCTGCCGTCGGTATTGCGAAGCTGCAAAATCTGACGAAAAAAATTAGACAGAAAATGATTGAATTTTTGTTCTAAGTGGCATGTCAGTGTGATCAGTGCTTAAGACCTGAGACCTTCGACCTGATACCTGAGATCGGAGACTTGAGACTTTAGACTTGAGACCTGAGACTTGACACTAGAGACATGAGATCTTAGACTGTGAACTGGTACCTGGGACTTGAAACCTGACAATTGAGACAGCTGATATCTAGACCTGCGACATGGGACTTGAAACCTGAGACCTGAGACTTTCGACATGAAACCTGAGACCTGAGACATGCGACCTAAGAGTTGAGACTATAGACTTGCCACCTGAGACCTGAGTCCAGAGTCCTGAGACCTGGACATGAGACCTAAGGCATGGTACATTAGACCTGAGACCTGAGAGTAGAGACTTGAGACATAAAACGATAGACCTGAGACCTGAGACATAAGACTTTAGACCTGAGACCTGAGACAAGCTACTAGTGTTAGTACCGCGAGAAATTAGTTTAACTCCGATTTCAACTTGCGACCCCTCTAGTGGAAAGGTTTGACTTGTAGGTGACGAAAAGAAGTGTCGCGAGTACGCCAGTACAAGCTACTAGTGTTAGTACTGGTAGAAATTAGTTTAGCTCCGATTTCAACTTTCGGCCGGCCAAATGAAAGGGTTTGACTTGTAGGTGAAGAAAAAAAGTGTCACGAGTTCGCTAGTACAAGCTTCTAGTGTTAGTATCGGTAGAAATTAGTAGAGCTCAGATTTAAACTTTCAAGGGTTTGTATTGTAGGTGACGAAAAGTAGTGTCGCGAAATCGCTAGTTCAAGCTACAAGTGTTGGAACCGCGAGAATTTAGTTTAGCTCAGATTTCAACTTGCGACGCCTCTAGTCAAACCCTTTCAAACCCTTTCTCTTGACCGGTCAAAAGTTGAATTCAGAGCTTAACTAATTTCTAAAGGTACTAACACTAGTAGCTTGTACTAGCGATCCCGCGTCACTTTTTTTCTTCACCTACAAGTCAAACTTTCACTCGAGGGGTCGCAAGTTGAAATCGGAGCTTAACTAATTTCTCGCGGTACTAACACTAGTAGCTTGTATGAGCGAACTCGCGACACTTTTTTTCGTCACCTTCAAGTCAAACCCTTTTATTTGACCGGTTAGGAGTTGAAATCGGAGCTTAACTTATTTCTCGCGGTACTAGCACTAGTAGCTTGTCTCAGGTCTCAGGTTTAAAGTCATATGTCTCAGGTCTCATGTTTCGTGGCTCTTGTCTCATGCCTCAGGTCTCATGTCTTATGCCTTATGTCTCATGTCTCATGTCTCAGGTCTCAGGTCTCAGGTCTCAGGTCTCAGGTCTCAGGTCTCAGGTCTCAGGTCTAAAGTCTCATGTCTCAGGTCCCAGGTCTCATGTTTAATGTCTCATGTCTTATGTGCCACATCTCATGTCTTACATCTCAAGTCTCCTATATCTTGTCTAAAGTCCCAGGTCTCATGTCTCAGGTTTAATGTCTCAGGTCTGTGTTCTGGTCCTTGGTCTCATGTATCACGTTCTTAGTCTCAGAGCTAAAATTTTCCCAATTGCAATAAGATTCTCAGTGTTTTCCTTTAAAAAGGACTTTCTATTTTCTCTCAAAAACCGTATTAATTCGCGAAATCCGTGTAAAAAAAGCCGTGTTAATTCCCAAAAACCGTGTATAAAGCCGTTTAAAAAAAAAACCATGTAAAAAAATTCGCGTAAAAAAAACCTTGGTGTATGCATTTAAGTGTTTATCTAACTGTTTTTGTTTTTTAAATAAATTTTATTATTATTAAGTTTTATTAGTGACACTTTACCATCTTCGTGGCATTCGTGTCATAAATAAATTTTGAAAAGATAAAAGTCATTGAGCAAATTTCATATTTGACAAAACTTTGAAACATAATAAAAAATAAAGAAAAAAAAACTTTTAAGCCAAACATCAACTTTCTCGAAGGTCGCATGTAGGTTTAGTTCCGGCGAAAAAAGTTGTTGCTGTTTTCTTCTAGTTCATTTAAGCCCATTTAAACTTAATTTATTTTTAGATATTTTTAAAGCAAAAAACAAATGAAGGTTTTAACAAATTTGCTCCATGAAATAAATTTTATTTATTTTTAATTTCTTCACCAAAATCGGAAATGCTTGTTCTGATATTTTTTTCAAATTTCTTAAAACCTTAAAAATTATCTTTATCAGATCATTTTCTATTATCATGATCATTTTCATTCCTAAGTAAATAATGTACCTATGATAAACAAATAAGGAATTAGTTATTTTCACTTTAATGTAGATTTGTTAAAACATCAGTTATTAATGATTGATTTCACTTAAAACTGATTAATTTTTAATTGGATAAACTTCATATCATCAAAATTAGAAACATTTTTTTTTATCTTCTTATTTTGTTTCAAAATTAAAATAAATCTACCGAATTTTTGATTTTTTTTAAATTTTCACATAAATTTATCGAGTTTTATTGTTAAACTATGTAAATTTATTATAAAATATTTTGAATCAGTTTCTCATTGTTTTGAATTCTGAATTTTCATGTTTCGAAAACATAATGAGCCTTTAAATCTAAATTTAAAAAAAAACATAATTTCTACATTTTGTCCTATATCCGCCTTTTTTTTTAATAAGTTCTTCGTTCTCTTAAAAATTTAAGTGTTTTTTTTACAGAATTTGAGAATATCATCGTAATTCTTAATTGTTTAGTTACTGGCTAATTATTCGAGAAAAGATTTGAACCTAAATAACGAACCAGATATTTCTTATTTACAAAAATACCACAATATTATAAACTAACGCAATTCCACGGTGTAAGTATAAGTGAATTAGTAACTTAGTTTTTAAGTGGGAATGTTTGAGTAAAAAACATTGTTTTTATTGGCACCATATAACTATATACTAAGACTACCAGAAGCTTTTTAGCACGTATCCGGGCCGGAGAAATCCAAGCAATTCATTTCGATATAGTCGGCCGAAAATCCGGGCAGTATCTGGGAAAATTTAGAAAAAATCTAAAAACTACTCAACAAAAACCAAGAAAAACAAAATTGAAAAAAAAAATTCGCGAACACACATCGGCAGATTTAAAATCGTATTTAAGGCTTCCAAAAAATTTATGATAATTTTTTATAACAAGCTCCAAAAATTTCGCTTCTGTCGCAGAAACTTTTTACAACATAATTTGGTTGTTTTGGACAAAATTCAAGCTTTTAACAATGCAATCTGGGCAATTGGGCTGGACCGGATTTTGTTTTAAATATTCGGGCATACCCGGATAACTAGGTACATGTGATTTTTTTTTTGTATTATTGCCTTTGAGTGGATATGTGAACATTATCCTAAACATGTTATTAAATAAAAATAAAAATTAAAAATTATGTCAACAGTTCTGAAGAGATGAAGACCGAGTTAACTTGGAGTTATTTTTCAATTTCTCAACCTCTGGCGTCCCAGAGCTTCGTTTTGGTTCAAAACTCATCCATGATTTTTGCAGAATTTTTAAGTATCGTTTACATGAGTAAATTTGAACTTTTAGGTTTGTATGGGTGAATTGAATACACATCATTTTTGTATTTTCTGTGGAAGCGAATCTGATAAAAGCCTTTGTGCCCATTTATTAGTTCGTCAAAGAAAATTTTCCGCTGAACAACTTTGTTGAAGATTGCAACTTCGTATCAAATTATGTAGAAAAGTTATAAGCATTTTAACAAGGGTATGTCTTTTGACATTGAAAAACAAATAAATTCAATTGACATTGCTGGCGCATCGTAAAGTATTGCATGAAAAGTAGTCATGCAATACCTCACTATTCACAAAGCAGTGATGTCAATTTTTTTTCATTTTTCAGTGCCAAAAGACATGCCGTTATTCAACACCTAATAACTTTTCTAAAAAGAAACGAAGTTACGGTCTTGGAATAAGTCGTTCAGCGGAAAATTTCCTTTAAAGAATATATAAATTGGCACAATAACCATTAGCAGGCTCGGTTCCACAGTAGAAACAAAAGTGATGTTGATATTTCAGAACAAAATATTCATATTTCCTATACAAACCTAACAGTGCAAATTTACATGGGTACTTAAAAGTTCTTCAAAAAATCATGAATGAATTTTGAACCAAAACGAAGTTTTTCAGATCACAGTGTTTGAGAAATTCTAAAATAACCCTAAATCGACTCAGTCTATTACTACAAGTACCTACTACATATTTTAATGATATTTCATGTACATTTCCAAAGAAAAGATATCTAAATGGAAAATCAAGATATAACTAAGCAGCCTTAAGCTTTTGATCTGTTGATCCTTGGCAATATTTAGTTTTTCCTCTTCTAAATCCAACGAACAAATCGTTTTAAGAAACTGCAACAATATTTTTACTAATTATGTTCTTTGAGTGACCATAGACATGAACTGTTATTGTTATGGCACCTCAAAGTAAATGGCATTTCGTTAAAAGCATCAAAAAGCATAATCACACTCTACGCACTAAGACCCCTAAGACCCCATTTCCGAAAGGATGATTTTCAGCTCGAAACGAAACCCAGAATTAGATAAGGCAAAGTGTAACATGGTTAAGAAAACACAAGCCGATCGTTACATCCCGGCTGAGGAGATAAAAGAGCTATTATAGGGTGCTGCTGCTGCTGCCTTCATTCCTTTATCCTTAGTTATCCTTTCACCACCATCTTTTCGGTTTAATTCTTTTGGATTTTTTTCTGCTCTCCCATTCAGTTACCAACTGATCTGCTGGCAAGAATCTGCTAATGGTCCATGGCCGAAGCACGCCCGGCCAATCAGTCGCAATTAAATTATGGCACATCGCATCCACTCTATCTTCATCCTCATCGCAATAATTTCATTATCTTCTCGGTTCTATCCTCTGGCTGGGAAGTCGACTTTGAGACTTTGCGAGATTGAATGGCCAAAGGCGAGGGTGTCGGTGGGATGTTCTCTGAATGGGAGAGGCGGAGGGGGGCAGGCTTTTGTGTCTCGTGTGGGTGGTTTCTTTTGGTTTGTCTTTTGTTCCCTCAGCCAAAAGCTGGTGAATCTCGAAAAGACCAACCATTTTGGCCTCCAGGCAATCAAAACTGGGACGACGAGTGATTCGGAATCCACCTTAAAGGAAAAGAAATATTTTAACGATTCAATTCGTTATTTTATTTTATTTTATTTTGATGAAACTAAAGTTTAAAACTAATGTGTGACATTATCGAAGCCAGAATTGATTTAAAATGAATGAAACAATACTTTTCTTTTTATTCTTCAAAAACAGTAACATTAGCTTATCACGTTCATCTGTCTTTTTGATCGTCTTTCCTCGACCATTCGCCGGCCTCAGAAAAAGAAATTCTAATAGTTTGGAAAATAAACGGTCTCCCACCAGCCACTTTTGATTCCATCCTTATTTCCTCGAATCAACATTTAAGCTGGTTCAAATCATCGATTTAATTTTGTTCTTTTAACCGAAGCGTCACATTTCGTTTTCAAATAAAAATAAAAATCGTAGAATAATTGGGAATTAGTTGAAGACTTGAAACTCTCAAGTTTCGACTCTCGGCACTCCTCTCTAAATTCTTGAAAATCGACTCTCACGCCTTGACTCTCAACACTCTCGACTCTCAACTATTGCTCTCTATTCTCAACTCTCAACTCATACTTTCGGAGAACTATCGACTTTCAACTATTGAGAGATGACTCTCGACTCTTAAACCTCGACTACCGACTCTTGACTCTTGAATCTCAAATCTTCACTCACGACTCTCGACTCTTGACTTTCGATTCTACATTTCAGACTCTTGAATCTCAACTCTCATCTCACGACTTTTGACTCTAGACTCTCGACTCTCGACTCTCGACTCTCTACTCTCGACTATCGAATCTCGTCTATCGACTCTCGATACTCTACTCTCGACTCTCGACCTTCGATTCTCGACTCTCGACTCATGACTCTCGACTTTCGATTCTCGACTCTCTACTATCAACTTTTGACTATCGACTCTCGACTCTCGACTCTCTACTCTCGACTATCGAATCTCGTCTATCGACTCTCGATACTCTACTCTCGACTCTCGACCTTCGATTCTCGACTCTCGACTCATGACTCTCGACTCTCGACTCTCGACTCTCAACTCCCGACTTTTGACTCTCGACTCTCGACTCTGGAATCTCGACTCTGGACTCACGACTCTGGACTCTCGACTGTGGACTCTCGACTCTGGACTCTCGGCGTTCAACTCTCTAATTTCGACTCTCGACTTTTGACCCTCGACTTTCGACTATCGACTTTCGACTCTCAACTCTCGACTCTCGAGTCTAGATTCTCGACTCTCGACTCTCAATCTCGACTCTGAATTCACGAATTTCGACCATCTCCTCTTGATTTTCAACTCTCGACTTTCGATTCTTGCCCCTCGACTTTTGTTTTTCGAATTTTGACTCTCGATCTTTGATTATCGACTATCGACCCCCAACTCTCGACCCCCAACTCTCGACCCCCAACTCTCGACTATCGAATATCGACTCTCGACTGCCAAATCTCAACTCTTGACTCTCAACTCTCGACTCTCGTTTCTCGACTCTGGTCTCTCGACTTTCGACTCTCGACTTTCGACTCGTGACACTCGATTCTCGGCTCACGATTCTTGACTTTCGACTCTCGACTCTCGACTCTACACTTTCGACTTTAAACTCCAGACCTTTGAATCTTGACTCTCGACTCTTGCCTCTCGACTCTCGACTTTCGAATCTCGATGCTCAACTCTCGACTCTCGACTCTCGACTCTCGACTCTCGACTCTCGACTCTCGGCTCTCGACTCTAGACTCTTGACTCTCGACTAATAACTCTTGACATTCGACTCTCAACTCTTGATACTCGTCTCTCGACTCTCGACTTTTGACTATTGACCTCGACTCTCAACTCTCAACTCTCAATTTCCGACTCTCGACTCTCGATTCTCGACGCTCTACTCTTGACTCTTGACTCTCTCGACTCATGACTTTCGATTTCGATTTTCGACTTTCGACTCTCGACTCTCGACTCTTGATTCTCGACTCTCACCTTTCGACTTTCGACTCTTGAATGTCGACTGTCGACTCTCGACTCACGACTCTCGACTATCCTCTTTCGACTTTCGATATTTGACTCTCGATTCTTGATTTTCGACTCTCGACTGTCGACTCTCAACTCTCGTTTCTCGAATTTTGACTCTTGACTTTTGACTCTCAAATCTTGACTTTCGAATCTTGACTTTATACTTTCGACTCCCGTTTCTCAACACTCCACTCTTGACTGTCGACTCTCGACTTTCGACCCTCGATTCTTGATTCTCGACTCATGATTCTCGACTTTTGACTCTCGACTCTTGACTCTCGACTCTCGACTCTCGACTCTCGACTCTCGATTCTCGACTCTCGACTCTCGACTCTCGACTCTCGACTCTCGACTCTCGACTATCGACTCTCGACTCTCGACTCTCGACTCTCGACTCTCGACTCTCGACTCTCGACTCTCGACTCTCGACTCTCGACTCTCGACTCTCGACTCTCGACTCTCGACTCTCGACTCTCGACTCTCGACTCTCGACTCTCGACTCTCGACTCTCGACTCTCGACTCTCGACTCTCGATTCTCGAC
Source organism: Uranotaenia lowii (assembly GCF_029784155.1). NCBI lineage: Eukaryota > Metazoa > Arthropoda > Insecta > Diptera > Culicidae > Uranotaenia > Uranotaenia lowii. Next base: position 156,057,533 of record NC_073692.1, on the reverse strand, counting down.
TCTCGACATTCGGCATTCGACTCTCGACATTCGACTCTCAACTCCCGACTCTTGATTCTCGACTCTCGAGTCTCGACTTTCGATTTTCAACTTACGTCTGACGAAACTCGATTCTTGACTCTTGACTCTCAACTCTCGAATTTCGACTCTTTACTGTCGACTGTCGCCTCTCAACTCTCTACTCTCGACTCTCGACTCTCGACTTTTGACTTTCGGATCTCGACTCTTGACTATCGACTCTTAACTCTCGATTCTCGATTCTCGACTCTCGACTCTCGACTCTCGACTCTTGACTTTCGACTCTCGACTCGCGACTCTCGATATTAGGATTGTTCGATCTTCGGGAAAAGATTGATCTACAAGATCGATTCAGATGAACGGTTCTAGGATCGATCCATCTAAAAAATCGGAGCTTGAAGATTGATCTCCGATTAATCGATCGTAACCATTTGTTAACATTATTCTACTTTGAATTCTAACTCGCCGAAATGCCAAAAATTAAATATGAATACATCCCAGCGGCTATCAAAATTAGATAACATTTGTAATAAGAGGAAACTACTTTTTATTACAAAATATGCAAAAAATGACAAAATTTCAAATTTGTATAATCCTTCTACATATGGAAAGAATAAAATTTTAGGCGCTTTTATGTAAGATGAACCGGAGTAAGTGTTTAAAATCAACACCAATCAAAATCCAAAAATCTCGGAACCGCTTTGATAGTTTTCAGAAATGTACTGACAAGAAATATTCAAGAGAATAAAAGAAAATATTTTCAGGTATTTTTATTAAGAATGTCTAATATATATAAGAGTTATCAAAAAAAATATGCAGAAAAAAAATCAAAAGACAAATTAATAATTTTTTTGAAAAAAGTAATATTTAAAAAATCGCTGTTATTTCTTTAGATTAGCAAATTATTGCAATTTTTTAACTCTAAATAAATCACCAACATCTTTCTGCACCCAATTCACAAGATTTGGAAATAACTTGCAAAATTGTGCATGAAAAAAAATCGCCTCGACCAGGAATCGAACTCGAGTTTTTTGATTATCTCCCCGACCAATAGGTAAATCGTCAGATGTAAATAAGTCAAGTGTATAATTCAGTTGACTTCATCAAATTAAATTCGCAGCTTGATTCTACGGCAGAAATTGCTCATCTTGCCCCGATTGATGGTGCCTATGGTGCCTCTACAGTGACTGATTTTCAGATTTCGGCACAAAAATTTAAAATGCATTTTTAAACGTTTATGTCTACTTTTTTCAAGTTTCATTCAGTTAGGAAATTGACCATCTTAGTGTCTGAACACGAAACAATGATGTTACTCACATATTATATCTAGCTGTTTTCTATGGTTCAATAAGCGTCCTCCTTAATGTGGCCATTATGCTCTTATTTCCCCTAAATGAGAAAAAAAGATCGAAAGATCGAATCGAAAAAAAACTGATCTTATCGATCTTTTCCTGGCCGAAGAATCGATCCAAAAAATCGAAAATCGGAGTTGAAAAGATCAATTTTTCAAGGATCGATCCAAGATCGACCAATCCTACTCGACATTCGACATTCGACTCTCGACATTCGACTCTCGACATTCGACTCTCGACATTCGACTCTCAACTCCCGACTCTTGATTCTCGGCTCTCGAGTCTCGACTTTCGATTTTCGACTTACGTCTGACGACTCTCGATTCTTGATTCTTGACTCTCAACTCTCGAATTTCGACTCTTTACTGTCGACTGTCGCCTCTCAACTCTCTACTCTCGACTCTCGACTCTCAACTTTTGATTTTCGGATCTCGACTCTTGACTATCAACTCTTAACTCTCGATTCTCGATTCTCGACTCTCGACTCTCGACTCTCGACTCTCGACTCTCGACTCTCGACTCTCGACTCTCGACTCTCGACTCTCGACTCTCGACTCTTGACTCTCGATTCTCGACTCTCGACTCTCGACTCTCGACTCTCGACTCTTGACTCTCGACTCTCGACTTTTGATTTTCTACTCTTGGCAGTCGACTCTCGACTTTCGATTTGACTCTCGACTCTCAAGTCTGACTTTCGACTCTTGATTCTCTTATTCGACTCTTTCTCTCGACTCTCAACTTCTCTCTATTCTTCTCTTCTCTCGACTCTTGTCTCGCAACTTTTGTCTCCTGACTCTCGATATTAAATTCCCGAACTTCTATTCTCGAGTCTCGACACTTGTATATCGGTTTAAGCCTCTCAACTCTAGATTCTTTCCTATTGACCTTCAGCTCTTGCGCCTTGGCGCTGGATTTTTGATTATTGATTCTTATTTGTTTATGTCGACTTCCGACACTCGACTTTCAACTCTTGAATATCAAATCTCTCGACTTTCGACTCCTACCCTTGACTCTCAACTCTTGATTTTCATTTCTAATCTGCCGACTTTGCTCACAAATATCGTCTCTTGGTTTTGACTCTTGACTCTTTTTTTGAGCGTCATACATTTTGCATAAATTCTTTCAAACAGGAGGATGAACATTGTGCCTTAAGATATATATTAACAGTGAAATAAATGAATTAAAAAAATTAAAATGTTGGGTCTAATTTTGCATCCAAATTCACCTCTGATTGCAGAGTCGAGAGCAAAGATTGAAAGTTGACAGCTTACACAGAATTATTGAATCTGGCTAAAAATAAGATGGGTAACATCAGTTGCAATGAACTCCTGATAACTCACGAAATTATTGAGCAAATCACCAACTTCAAACTTCGATTATCAATTCAGTCCAATCGTCCAAGTCCAAGTTGATTGGGCTATGTTCAATCAATTTCTTAACCATCCAGCCGTACAAAACGCTCTCCTTGGTCCCAACCAATGACATTTGTTCAGTTCCGGTTTTAACTTCGATGGCGCCTTCTCCTGCAGCAGTCCTCACAAAAACCACAACAAAGTGTTGACTTAGGGCCTGGGCTGATGCAAGCCTCTGCCATAATTCAACAAAACCAACCATGTTTGGATATCATTATTTGCTGTTCGGTTTGTCGGGATGCTTTCAAATTGATGGATTCCTTCCAGGAATGGAACGGAAAACCCAACCGAGCGAGTGCTGAGGGGACCGATTAAATTTTCCATGCTGTTTGACCGGTCGATTTGGCTGAACTTCGAATCTGATGGGCCGGAAGGAAAGTGGTGGTTTTTCACTTTTGGAATTGTAAATTGCGGGTGTAATTCGAGAAAACTAGACCGAATGGGGGCTTCTGGAAGTTGGGACGAGTTGACGGTCGAAAGGGCTAGAATGGAAAATCAGTTGAAGTTTTTTTCTTAAACCTAAACCAATACAAAGGGAAAGTATCCTTTTTTTAAAGCTCCAGTTTTTTATTTTAATATTTTTTAAGGTTGAGAGCCGTTAGCCAAAAGTCGGGAATCGAGAGTCTTATTTCGAAAGTATTGAGTCTGAAACCCAAAGTTTAGATTGCAAAATCGAAAGATGAATGTTGCGAGTCGAAAGTCGAAAGTTGAAAATAGAATGTTGAAAATCAAGAGTCAAAAGTTGAAAGTCGAGAGTCATGAATCGATGATCGAACATCAAAAGTCGAGAGACGAGAATCAAGCATCGAAATTTGAAAGACAAGAGCCAAAAGTTGAAAATCGAGAGCCGAGAGTAGGAAGTCAACAGACAAGAATCGCAAGAGCGCCAAAAGCCAAGAGCAAAGAGTCGAGATTCGAGTGTTTAGAACTGAAAGTCGGGAGTCAAGAATCGATAGTCGAGAGTTGAGTTTCAAGAACCGAGAGTCAAGAGTCCAGATTCGAGAATCGATAGTGAGGCTAGCGCCGAAAGTCGCGATACGAGATTCGAGAGTAAGGCGAGAGCCTATAGTCGATAATCGGAGTCGAAAGTATATATGTAGTTGAGGGTCTAGGGCCGAGAGTAGAGAGTCGAGAGTTGAAGGTTGATAGTCGATAATCGAAAGTCGAGATTTAAAAGTCGAATGTTGAGAATTGAAAGTAACGGGTTGATAGTCGACTGTCAAAAGTCGACAAAAAGAGTCGAGAATTCGGTATCGAGAATCGAGAGTCAAAAGTCGAGAGTCGAGATTCGAAAATCGAGCGTTGAGAATTGAGAGTAGAGAGTCGTGTAAAGAGATTCAAAAACCGAGAGTAGAGAGTCTAAAACCAATTTCTAGAGGCAATAACACAGAGCACAGAGTCGAGTGTCAAGAGAAGAGATTCATGTTCTTTTCCTGTGCAATATATTGGAAATTACTCTAAGCCTGTTCAGTTAACCATCCTATGTGTTGTTACATTCTAACTTTAAGGTCCAATTTCACGACACTTTTTACCAGTTGCAAAATTACCCTCACGCCAAGAAGTCATAGCAAAATATCTTAATAGATTTAAATTACATGTTTCCTGCAATATTTTCTCATTATGAAAACATCCACTTTCACCATGAAAAACAGGCAGCAAGAACTAACAAATAACTTTGTTGTAAAAACTCTTGCTAGATTTTCTTCATCATCATCATCACCGAATAAAGTTTAGCCAGCTTTAATGATGACATGGCAGCTGAAGCTGGATGAGAAAAGGAGCAAAAAAAAAAAAGAAAATCGCCGGCATAAAAACAACCACAAGCCGAAAAATGCCGGAAGAAGGAATGGGTGTGGTGGGACCAGAATTTTATGCAAATATAGTTCATAATGACACATACACAAACATAGCATCAGCCAGCAGCAACATGGCAAAGGTGAATGTGGGAAAGCCCAAAGTAGGTACAAAAGTCGGAACCGTTAACCGGTCGTTTCGTCATTTTGAGGTTCACTTTTCTTGGGGCCATGGCATTTCGCTCTATGGCTTCTTTTTCTCCTCGTGTTCGGTCCCGGAAAAAAGGTGAAAAAGGGATTCATGAGGCGCAACCTCACCAAGCCTCAGATATGAGCTATGGGTCACGAACAAGCCTTTACTTTAATGGGCCTGCAGGGCGATAACCGCCGCACGAAACCGAAATGTGGCCCCGGAAACGTGACCTAGACGAGGCCGAGTTGCCCCAGCCCAGGTTTCGGAAAACCTGCTGCTGCTGTTGGAAAAGCTACGGGAAAAATGTTCCTCAGCTGTTTCACGAAAATTTGCTTTTATTGCCGAACTGCTGCTCAACTTTGGGACTGCATTTGTGTCAAATCATAAATATTAAGTTTTGCCATAATATTTGAATGACATTAGCTGGGTTCATCCCGAACTGTTTTTCGGTAGGAAAATTAGCTTTGCTGAAATTATTCTGGCAACCAAACGAATTGGGTTTCATGTTGCTAAATCACTTAAGAAAGGCATAAACTGAGACAGTTATTAGAAACTTGAATGATTTAAAAGTATTATTACTGCGTTTGATATCAAATAATACTGATTAACTATGATCAATTATTATGGAAAGCATTTGATCCCGGAAATTATTTTTATGATGCTAAAAATCATGTATTGATTTTATAAGTTTAAATCATGCTTGTTTCTTTGATTTGGCTTTTTCTGCTTCTAATATGTCTTTATACCCAATTTTAACTTAGCACGATGGATGATGCAGAGAGAAAATCCAACTATTTTCGCCACATCCCGAGCTAAAGCAATCTTCCTACTGGCGTTATCACGCATGACTTTTCGGTTCAAAGTTTTGGTCATCGGACCCGTTTTTCACTTAGATTTGTTTTTATCCACAAAACGTCTATCCTCTGCGTACTTCTGAATTGCATTTTGGACCACTTCAATACTTTTTTAATTTATTTATGGTAATTGACTTTGCGTAATGTTGGGGATAGTACACCATTTGTGTACGATATATTTTGAATGATTGAATTTGAATTATGAAAAATTATGAAAATTCGACCTTCGATACTCAGAGTTTTAATTTGAACTGTAAACAACAACACACAGCACAAATCAGCTGTTTAACGTCATCCGAAATAAGCAGAGTTGTATCAAATTCGTACTTAGGGGGCATCCATAAGTTACGTAACGTTCCTAGGGGGGTGAGGACATTAAGGGAGGGGGGAGGTATGCTCATCGTTACGCAACGATTTTTATTCCTAGAAAATTTCAGTTTAATCGCAGCTTTTTCAATATCATGCTTTTTTTGCTGAATAATAAGCAAATCAAAATCAGCTTAAAATTTGTAAGCTTTAACAAAATTGAAACTGGTTTATAACCATTCCTATTTGAAGATTCTAAGGTAGACTAAACGTGTATTGGATATCCGTGAAATAACCGTTGCAAAACCGAATACTAGATACATTTACCCCCAAGAACTCAATCCAATCTTTAGACGGAAACTTGACTATTTTTCTCAATTGATTTTGATTATTCCGACGAATATTACTAAGTAGAGTATATTTTGCATAACCAGTTATGCTGCTTGAACAAAATAAAGTAAACAAGGTAGATCACCAGTTAACAAGCACAGAGCCACTCGTAATAAGATATTTATTTAATTTTATCAGAGAGTTATCATCAATGAGTACTAAGAAGCGATTTGGAGGAATAATAATTCTGTTTCAAAGATCGTTAAAAAAATTATGTTATATTTTTTTACTTTCGAAAATCAATGTTTAAAATCATGAGATGATGTTGGAGGAGGGGAGGGGGCTACTTGTCAGCGTTACGTAATTTTCATAGGGGGTATGTCGAAGCGTTACGATTTGTGACATACGGGGGGAAGGGGTCAAAAAAGTGCATTTTTTGCGTTACGTAATTTATGCATGCCGCCTTAGACATAATGGAACACCCTTTTCATTGAACTGACCGATACTGAAACCGACGGCATTGAACGCATCTAATCTTAATGACAGGTCGATAAATGAAAGGCATGATGAGTTCGCAAACATAATTGAGAAGTGAGTTCGGCGAATTGGGCGGCTAAGCTAGAGGAAAAGAAAAAACAAAACAAACAAGTACAGAAAGATTGTGTTTGCGTATCAACTTCAATAGAGGCATATTTAACAAGTTTCTTATGAATACCCCGTTGTACATTGCGAATCATAATCTGTTCTTTCGAATTAAGGTAGGCATAGGCGTAAACGAGCGAACTTTATACTTAGACCTAATTGAAAGTTTCTTAATCCTAGGGCAAAAGTGCTAGCTTAAAGTACGGAGGTGAAACAGAAGTGTAATCGCTCAAGTAAAGGAGACAACTACGTGAGATCACAGTTCTCAAAGTGCCAAATTACCTGTAAAAGCTGAATTGAGTGGAGGTGAGAAATTAGTTGAGAAATTGTGCAACTTATTTTAACTAAGCATATTTAAAACCAAAGGTGGTTAGCGGAAATTCATTGCTGGAATCAAGACAGGAAGAAGTATAAGGAGAAATTACTAAACGTAAGCTACTGTTCATCCTCAAACATTCCTTTATCATTAGAAGAATTGTATTTGTAGGATTTAAAAACGTGTCCATCCAACTTCGAACGAATTAAAGGAGCGTTTAAAAAATTCGGAAATTGATTTTTTCCTTGTTACCGTGGTCCGTAAGTAACAAAACAATAACCCTATAGACTTATTTTAATCCCGATTGCCCTCCGTAATTATATGTTTTCTATCTAAGATTTTAAGTTTGCTTCCTATCACAGAAATGGAAGAACGAATTTTTAATTCTTCACCAATTGTGCCTGAACTAATATCAAGTTTTTCTTTCGTCACCTCCGCTTTTGATATTTTTTAAATCCCAAAATTTGAGGTATTTTATTGCAAAATTTGATAAATTCTTCGTAAATTCCTACAGATTAAAGAACGCAAGTCGAATTATAGAAAATCATTATCACTTTTTTAATTTGAGATTTTTCAAATTTTCGACCTAAATAAACTTCATTTTAAGATGTAATGTAATGTAGATTTTATGCATGTTTGTGGCATGCCAGCTATAGCTGTGCAATTTTTGCAATTGCTGGCATAAGATGATTACGATATTACTTTGCATAGGAATTGCATTATTAACTATTATTTACCGATTAGGTTAATCTCAATAAGCGACTTTGAATGACAAGTTTGTTTAAATTCCATTATACGATGTTCTCACAATTACTGTACCACCTTTCATGGAAGTTATATGTCATCATAGATCACAAGCATGAAAGATTGCTTAGTTGTACATTGGGATTAAATATTGGGCTTTACACAATTCTACTGCGATTCAAAATAACTTTATAGATCTTTCTATACGATTAACAAAATGTTATCGTGTATACAAACCATAAATGAAAAAAATATAACTTGGTTTAGCTACAACATGATGTTCATATCATTCCAATCTAAACTGGATGTAATTTGGAACATTTTTGCATATTTAGATTTTCAAAATACGAAGCACAGAATTTTTGGCGAATTTTCAAAGGCATTGCTGTTTTTCGAACCTTTTGTCAATTTGCAATTCGTCAGATTTTCTACGACTCAAATTCAACCTTCCTTTGGATTTTGAATATTATAACGTAATATTTTTGCAATAATTTATTTCCACCAGAAAAGTCTAAAAAAGGTTTCATTCCGATTCTAGTGGTGTAATTACATAAAATGATAAATAGAAATGTGACTAAATATTACAAACTACCGCTAGCAATCGCTTGTTGAGGATATTTCCATGAAATATACGTAGTATGAAAAATTTTGAAAAATTCATTAATTTATAAGAAATTGAAGAACAGTTAAAAGTTGTTTGTGATGTTATTGTTGTTTGTGAAACAAGGCTTGTTAACTATGACTGTTCATTTTTGAAAACTCCTGGTTACGCTTCTACTTTTGCTTGCCACTATCATTCGAATGGTGGCCTAGCTATATACGTTAAAATTATCTTAAATTCAAAACCGTCCAGAATATTTGTATTGATCGTTTTCTTAATATCTCTGTAGAATTGTCCAATAACGGTCAAACTATTGACATGCTTGGTATCTACAAGTTACCCTCGTTTCCTTTTAATACCTTCTGTGATAAATAAGAATTTCTGTTATTCTCCGTACCAGTACTCCGTAATCATTTTTGTTTTAAAATCGGCGAATGTTCTCATAAATGCTACAAACAATAATTCTGTGATAAAACATAAAATTTTTTTCGAATCATATGTACCAAAATTTAATCTAAAAAGCCCATTAGTGGTAATATTTTAGACCATGAAGTGTGTACATAAACAGATCAATGTATCGAATTTGGAAAAAAAAACTACACAACTTTACCGATCGAAGCGATCATCCCCAAATAATAACTGCTTCGGTTCAACTCAAACAAACATCAGCTTAAAATGAGCAAATATATTATAATTCTTTTGGAACTGAATGAAAAATTTGGGAACCATTTGAGAGAGATTGATGAAATCAAAGATGCTGGGACATGTATTCAAAATATTGCGGCAACTATTAATTCTTTGCTTACTTCTTGTTTAAATAACGTGACGAAGTTAGTAAAACTCAATGGCGATAACTGCCTGTGGATGTTTTGATCTCTGGACTTTAATAAGAATAATTAAATAAGAAAATTAATATTGTAAAAGAATTTGAAATAATATTAATTTTTTTACCTTTGAAAATTCGTCAAAAATTCTTTGTTGCTTTTGTAAAATTTTAAGATGCGAAAATGTTTAAAATTTCGTCAAGTTTCCAATCCATTTTTTTTTAATCTCTGATCTGACTTACATAATTTTGAGGGTCATTGATAGAAAACCTCAGTTTTACATTTTTGTGGTCAGGATCTTAAATAATCATATCCATGTGTGCAACCTATAGCTTCTTACTTCAGCTTTTTTGGAAATAAAGTATAATTTTACAGTTTCTTTCCGAAGCATGGTTTTTTTCGGATTTTTTTTCTTAGACTACGAATAACGAAAAACGAGGTGAACCAACTCAAGTCGAGAAAACAAAGTTTTTCCTAACATCTGAAATTTACTGAACTGTCGCACCAGCAGTTAGGAAAAAATATTGTACATTCTCCATTTAACCGTCTCCAGAGTGTTGAAGCGGTTCTAAGAGCAGTTGACATTGAACCACGACAAAGGAGCTGGAAGAAAATAGGGGCCGAAGAACAAAAAGACGGAGGGAAAGGTGAAGCGGATGATTAAAGCAAATCCCAACGTCTCAAGCCGTGATTTGGCTAAAAAGATCGGCATGTCGCAGAACTACGTCCAGAATGCAAAGAAGAGAGCTGGACTACATACATACAAGGTAGAGAACTTTCCAAATCGCGATGAGCGGCAACAATCGACGGCTAAAACTTGGGCACGGAAGCTCTACGAGAAGATGCTGACAAAATATGGCTGCTGTGTGATGGACGACGAAACGTACATAAAAGCCGACTTTAAGCAAATTCCGGGGTTGTAGTTTTTCACCGGCAAGAGCAAGTTCGATGTAGACGACAAATTTAAAAAGAAGAAAATTTCGAAGTTCGCTTCCAAATATCTCGTTTTGCAGGCCATTTGTCTTACGGACTGAGGAGTGAGCCTTTCGTGACAAAGGGCACAGTAAATAGCGAGATCTACAAATCTGAGTGCCTCGGGAAGCGCTTTTTTCGTTCATTTTGGTCAGATTTGGCATCTTGCCACTATTCTAAAATTATCCTGGAGTGGTATGAGGCCAATTCTGTCCATTTGGTTCCAAAGAACCTGAACCTGTCAAACCGTCCGGAACTGTGCCCGGAGGAGCAGTACTGGGCAATAATATAGCGGGAGCTTCGGAAGAGCAAGACGACATTCAAAGACGAGAAGAACATGTTAAGAAAACGGAATAAACTGAAAAACTGGTACAGACACTGTAAAGACTTTGATGGAGGACATCGATCGAAAATGCGTTCAATTTTGCGCTCAAGGCTCCATCGACTAATTTGTCATTTGATTTTTGAAGTTAATTTATGAATAAAACTACCCTGAAATTTTGAATTGATTCTAAACATTATAAGGAAATTGGCATGACATTTTCGGTGTCGCAATAATTTCTTGTTCGTCCTTTACCTTGGAATTGTACGCCTTAATGATGCAGCACATGCATGTGAATGGATCTCTTCAAGGGAACTTAGATTGCACTTGGAGATCCTATCTAGATATGTGTGTGTTCATAGAGCTACTGGTAAACAACTGCAACTCCAACCAATAGTGCAGGGGTGTCAAGTAGCATAGCAAATTGAAAATAATAACGCGGGGTTCTACCACAATAGATCAACTTAATGGTCGCAGTGGACTCTCTACCCAACAGGGAAAAAACCATTAAATGTTAGAGCCTGAAGGTTCTTTTACAGTAGATCTGCATCTTCTATGGCGACCGTTAAAAATAAGTCGTATTCTGTGCACTACATTCAGATGTTAGAAAGGAGGTTTTGATCAAAATATGGTCACTTTGAAATCACCGAGTTTTTTTTATTATCATTCATATAAAAAAATCTGAACACCCCTCATTTTGTAGGTGTGTGTGTAGAATGATGCTTTTATTTGGATTTTGACATTAGATCTTTAGTTATCAAAATGGCGTCCAAGCCAATCAAAATTTTGTACGTACATGCGTCGTTAAAATCCAAACCACACGCATGCAGAAATAGCAATATCGTTGAATGTGACCAAGTCGGTCGTCACCAAAGTAATAAAAGTGTTCAGGAACATTTCTTGACAACTAGGAAGTATGTATCTGGGAGAATTCGATATCCGGGAACGGCAACCTCAACCTCCCCGTTCGAGATGTCGCAAATTAGTTTGCAATATCGTCTACAATCGTGCTTGAAGCTAAAAAAACGATCTGGACTACCGACTTATATGATGGAAGTGACTTGAAATCGCTACGATACGCAGAACTTCTTGGCGAAAACAAAATCTCGGAAGCTGTATACCACATTCTTGACAAAGTTCGATTGCGTGTTAATGGACAATGAAACTTACGCCAAGGCAGACTTCAGATAGCTTCCTGGATCAGAGTAAGTATTATACAACAACCGGATGGAGAAAGGTGGCAGACATTTTCCAGCATATTAAACTATAAAAGTTTACCAAGAAATATCTCGTTTGGCAAGCTATTTTTACCCGTGGCTTGAAAAGTGACATTTTTGTTGCAACCGGGACCGTCATACAGGAAATCAACTTGTGAGGGGGTTTTCAAAAGCGTTTGCTGCCTTTCCTGAAGAAACATGGCTAGTCCGTGCTGTGTTGGCCAGAATTGGTATCCTGCCTGTATTGAAAACAGGCCATAGAGTGGTATGCCGCTAACAATGTTCAGGTTGTGCCTAAAGTTGAGAACCCTCACAACATACCAGAACCTCACCCTTGCGGAAATATTTGGCAATAGTTAAGCAGAAGTGCAGAATCTCAAGAAGTCCCAGAAAAATTTTAGCAGTTAAAAGCAGTTTAAAGAAAACTGCCGTTATGCGCCGAAGAAAGTGGATGAGGTGACTGTACGAAATTTGATGGCAGGCGTCAACCAAAGGCTCGCCAGTTTGGACTAGGTCGAGCAGAATCTTAACTGAGTGTGTTTTCCGTCTTCAATACATATTGAACCTAGAAAAAGATACTATAATTTTTTAATAAAAAAATAATCGATAAACGCAAAATTTAGTTTTACCACTTTTCATCGTAAAAAATCAGAATAAATAGTTTGTTTGTTGTTGTTCTTTATCTTAATAACAATTATCAAAAAATTGTAGTTTTTTACATTTTACATTTGTGTCTCATTCAAACAGTTATCTGACTTAAAGCAAACGAATTTTACAGTTCCAATTTTCCGGGTGCCAAAGTTGTTCAACTTTACCGGAACTACTTATTTGCTCAAGAAATAATATTCCGCTCACATGTTGGTTTAGGCTCGGCAGCGCAAAACTTCGTTCGCGCTGGCATGTCGTTTTCAATTTCGATGAAAATCAGCTGCCGCAAAGAGTGGCATTAAAAAGCTCGCCTTTCTTGCCGGGCCCGGCAGAGGGTGGTATTTTTACGAGCTACGTGAGTATTGTGGGTACCTGTTTTCCCACCATGATGCCGTGATGCGGTTTTCCTTTTTCCCACTTCTCCCATGCCAGTTAGGCAGCCAACAGCAGCGGTATGTTGGAAATCAACCACATCAATGTGGTTTTAGTACATTATGATATGGTTGATGTTTTTTTTCTGCTACTGCTACGTTACCTTTTTTCCCTGACTTTTCTCGCTCCTTAAGCCGCAAGTTAGCAGCACTTTGCATGTCTGACAGAAATATCGATTAGAGTTCGTTGTCGTCGCCCGGTCGTTTGTGGAATACTCTAATTTTATGTTCTCTCTCTTTTTCTGGGTTTTTTTATTCTGTGTTTTGATCCCACACACGTGCTTGCCGCGAGCATTTCCACGAAGTTAGGGCTTTTTTTGAGGGCTGTGCCAAATGCTTTGATTGAGTTAGAACATCGCCACCCGTAATTGCCGTGCAGCTCAAAAGAGCAAATAAAAAAATCCGAAATCCGGCGGTGGGAGGATTTTTCTTTATTTTTACGTTCCAAGTTCGATTTTTGGATGACTTCAGCGGCCAGAGTTGGATTAAGGTACCTTTTGGGAAGCTCAACATTTTTTTCGGATTTATATTTGACACTTTACCAGCATTAGAGTAAGGTGGCGGTAAAAGTACGTTTGAGATTATCACAAACTGAGAATTGCATAATTAAAAATTCTGGCCTAGATTGACATGGATTTAGAAATTCTACATCCAGACATATTTTTCTCATAGTAGTTGTAAATATTCCGAAAAATGAGGGAAAGTAGCATTTTTGCATGAATGATGTAATATTTAAAATAACGGCAAACATGTTTGAGCAATCAAAATTCTGGCTTTCAATGAAAGTTTTAATGTCTTAATTAGTTGTTTTCAAGCACTATCGAATGTTGAAGAAAGAATTTCATTAAAGTGTCTCTGCTTTGCACAATAAACGGTGAATGACAAGAAACCTTGAAGGGGCAAAGGTACGAACTGCAAATGCGGCAAAAGTACGAATGATATTAAGGGGCCCACTGAAGTAAATCTGAACGGAATTTTTTTGTTTTTTTTTTAAATGCACTGGAAACATCAGCGCATATTTTTGTTTCTACAAAGACCTGCTTGCGCGAAAAATTACTCAAATACTATGAGAACTGGATTTTGTGAACCTGTTGAAAATTGACAATTAGTGAAAAACTACGAATTCTCGTTGGTTGTTCGCCCATGTATATGATTTGTATCAGAAGCGTCCACATAAGCTTCTGCTGTAAGCAAATATTTACATAAAATAATTTTCGTTTTGACTTCATACAGAAATGTGGAAATTTGAATGGTCGTACTTTTACTCCGTATCATTCGAACTTTTACCCCAGATGTAGGGCCCACGATGTAATTGTGAGTTAAGTGAAATAAGTTTAATAAGGTTATAAATTATCTTTTCATTAAAATATGTTTACAGATTTGAAAGAATTCTGATAAACAGCCATTTATATTAAAACTACAAAATCTATACAGTATCATATGGAAAATTTAATTCCTTGAAAATTAGAAATGTGATTTAAATTTCCGATTTAAAACTCAGATGCTGAACATAAATCGAGAAATCTGGTTTAACTTTTTTAATCACTCTATAAAATATTTCATTTTCAAAATTACACATTGATATTAAGCGTTCTTATCGTAAAAACATACACGTACTCTAGACTGGCCCAAATGTGTATGGGATGATTTTTAAAACATTTTTTTCAACGTGGCACCCCCTTGATTGGTGTATTTAGGTGAAAAAATGACATTCTCAAAGTTCCAGGTCATTTGGAAAAAGCACGAGCTGGCACAAAGGACTTAAAATTTGTATGGAGATTTTCGGCAAAATGTGTGAAAAATCGACATACTTTCACTCTTTGTGTTCTAAAACATGTTTCCTGTATGCTAGAAAGCTCTGAATTTAAGGAATTGTAATTTACACAATGACAAGTTTGAGAAAGTTTGAAGAAGATTGTGACGCGATACGAGTTGACTGTGATGAGTTATTTGCAATTGATTTCATCGATATATCGTGAATATAGGTGGATTATTAGTACTAACTTGATCGCATTGTCATTGTCACACAATGAGAATAACAGATAAAATATTTGTGTCTTCGGAAAAAAATTATTTTATTTTATAACAAATATTTTTGCAAAAAGTTGAAAAAAAGGTGAATGTGCTGCATTGTTTTGTGATTAGAAAAAAAGAGTTTTTTGTTAGCGCGATTATTAGCCCATACACCGTTCACGATATATCAAAGAAATGCGAAAAAAATCACACATTCCTAATCTTCTACAAACTTGTTTTTCATTGTTTGAACTACAATTCCTGAAATTATAAGCTTTCTAGCATACTGGAAACGTATTTTAGAACACAAACAGTGAAAGTATGTCGATTTTTCATACATTTTGCCGAAAATCTTCATACAATTTTCAAGTCTTTTGCGCCAGCTCGTACTTCTGCCAAATGACCTGAAACCTTCAGAAAGTCATTTTTTCATGTAAAGGCACCAACCTAGGGAGTTCCGCGTGGAATCTAAGCATTTTTTAGTTATGGGCCAGTCTAATGTACTCTTTTTTATTTGAATGAGGAAAATTCCCATCTACTCGATCATACTTCATCTGAAATAAGAAATCAAATATAAACTGTTAGTACAGAGTTATAAATTCAGGATAAAACATTCAAATCAGGATTTTCAACGAGATCATTTTAATGACCTCTAGCTGAGCAATTCATTCGAAAACAAAAATCACAATTTTCAAAATTTCTTATTGAGTTTTTGATGTATTGAAATCGATTGAATTTTTTAAAGTACTGAATAAGGCTAAAAAAAACATGAAAAAACTGGTTCCTGAGAAAATGCCAACTGGCAGAATTGAGTTGGGCAGGTCCAAAGTAAAAATAAATGAATACTAATAAAATAATCTCATTTTTCACATTGTAACATATCACAGAATTCAATGTTTAGTATTATATTGAAAATTCGAAGTTGAGATCAGATTTATCTAATAAAATTATTTTTGTAAAAAGTGACTTTTTTAACAAAAGTTTTAAATAAAAAAAACAAGGGCAAGATAACCTAAATATTTATTTCAAAATGATAATTGAATCGGATTTCAATATCTGGCACCAACAATAAAAAAAGTTCAAAGGAATGAACAGAATCAGGTATCATTTATACTAGTACAGAATCCGTTCGTTTTTTGGCAACATTCAATTTTGGCAACATCCGATTTTGGTACATGTGCCAAAATCGAACGGTTTTTTGGAACGACATTGCCTCATAGTTTTCGTTATAACCGAACTAGTATAATTTAGACAAACGCCATAAATAAAAATAATAAAAATATCAAGCACCCTCAAAAATGACAAAAATGATAAAAATTGCATACAATCAAAAAACGAATACAAATAAGAAAAAAAAAAACTAAAAAATTATGAAGAATGACAAAAAGAGCAAAAATAACACAAATATAAACAAAATAAAAAAAAGTGCTCAATGCATCAAAAACATTATATAAAAAATACAAAATGAACTAAGAATTGTCAAAAATTTACTGAAAATAACGTGAATGATGATAATAACACTTTTTTGGAGTAGTAAGCAAACAAATTATTGAAAAAAAACACATAATATTCGGTCGTATTGCCAAATTTCAAAGGAGTTTGTAGTAAATTTAATTTTTTATTCTGATTCTGAATTCTGAAAATTTTTTATCCATTGGTGTTTATGGTCCATATAAATAAGAAAAAAATCATCCATGATCATAACTTTGAAGGAGTTTAAAAGTAGTTTTTTAATGCAACAAGGGGACTTTTTCAGCACGAGTCATAAATAACGCCGAGTGCTGAAAAATCTGAAAGCCCAGATAAAAAAATGCCTTATCAGACCGATGACAGCCCTTGCTAAATATTGCTCTATCTCTCTTGTTTTTCAACCAATTTCAAAAATTTAAGATTTGAAAACTCCTTAATGCAACTCAAATATCCTATTCAAACAATTCTCAGATACAACACATTTGTACGTTTTCTTTGATCCAAAGCCTAAAAAAAATTTCCAAAATACCAAACACCGAATTTTTGTCAAAATTTCAAAAATAGCAGTTTTTGAACTTTTTCAGTTTGCAGTTTCACAGATTTTCTTTCAATTAAATTCAACTTTGCACTGTATTTTGAGTATATAAACGCAAAATTTTCGCAATGAATTTTTTTTTCACCACCATACTGATTGTAGTGGCGTAATAATATTCAGTACTTTACACGAATATGACAAATGTGAATGTGCCAAATAGAGCAAAACAACTATGTTGTAAGTTTACACAGTTCTAACAAATCTACCGTTTGAGTTTTTGAATTTTCATTAAAAATTTATCAAAATGTAACTTCAAGGTCTATTTTCAACCGGTTCAATTGCTTCCAAAATGTAGAATTTAAATTGAAAATATTAATTCCATTACACCAATCGTTCGAGTAAAGTTTGAACATCATTATGCCGAATTCTCAAAGCAACACACAGAGGGAAAAAAGTGTTTGAACCGCAAAACTATTTTATATCTTTCCTTCTATACAAACCAAATCTATGAAAATATATTTTTCTTTTGTGAAAATGTCCGAAGACTTGATTCCTCATAGTTTCAGACGCCGAATGCGCTTTGGAACGGATATAGAGTGAATTTTTAACCTGCAATTCCCCTTCATATTGTAAACAATTCCGAAAACCTCTGATTTGGACCTATCTTGGGTGTTTTTTTTTTTTTTTTTTTTTGAGAAATCAAATGAACGCCTGAACGCCATGACTCCATTTTTTTGAAGCGTGCGGTTGCTCAAATAGCCTTCATTGGATTTCTCAGAAAAAAAAACATGCTGGAAAAGTTACATTTGCTCCAAAATTTTCCAGTCCAAACAATAATAAAATCTAGCTGATGTTACGCAGCTTTGATCGGGTTCATATAAAATTAAAATAAATATGAGTTAGTTGGCTTTTGGAAACTTTTAAAGCTATGTATTATCATTATAACAAATTTGGCCCTTGTTTGGTCGTGCAAGTTTTGTACGTTTTGTGAGTCTTCTTAAAGTTTTGATTGGAAATATTTACAAAGTTCATCCTTTATCTATGAGGTTTGTATATAAAAATTTAAAATAATTTCTTTTGAATGCTACCACGACAAACATTTTAAACCGCAATTTTATGGATAGCTTTAAAAAATTTAGCCGTTTATGTATTTACCTTCAAAGGACGATGTTTTTATTTATCTTTTCCATGTGCTATCTAATAAAAATACAGCATCTTGATGATCTCCCTGCAGAATGCAAGTTTAATTTTCTGATAATTAGTGAGAAGAAATTTGCAAAACAAAACTAAAAAAATGACAATGTTACTAAATTCACAATAAAATTACAGTTTTCCACTGAAGAAGGCTACAACAAATAGCCGAAACGTCTGGACAGTAGTAAATAACAATCGGTTTGATTTAAAAAATTGACTGAAAAATTGACTGATTTGGTGCATGTAGGAGGGAAAATATTGAATTTCTTCGCGGTTGATATACTTTTTCCCCATTGTGCAACTGTACACCCTAAACTTTTTTTAAAGAAAGTTTTTTGGAATTTTCTCAATTGGTTTCATTGTATTTCGGTAATTTTTGGATGATAGAGAGACGTGTAATAGTTTTGCAGCAGTTTTCGAACAGCTCATCTGAAATTTAAGTATAAATTTTTATCAAATTGAAAAGTTTCGAGTTTTTGTTCATACTTACAAATATTTTGTAATTCTTCAAATATTTCCTTCAAAACTTGCTTTCGTGTTCCTTATAAATACGTCGACCGTTCGTTAAAGGCTGTTTCATGTTCGACCTAATATATAATCAAATGGTAAGTGTATTTTATTGAACTTTTCGTTTCAGGTTTCCCTAACAGTACACACAATTCTGTTTTCTTTTACAGGTCCCGACTATGAACAGCGTAAACGATCCAGAATCAGCTAGCGATCTCGTGTGAACAAATTGTAATAGAGAATCATTTTTATAGATTATCCTATGGGATAATGGGTGGGCTTGAGAAATAAAAATATGGTTAAAATGTGACTCCGTTGTCTAAATTTCATCAGTGACTCATATTTCCGGTTATAACGGACAAGTTTAAGCCAACGTGGAGTCAAGTCAATGCGGATTACGGGCAATTGCTTCTCTTCGCAACTCCTGGCGCTTGACTGGAATCCAGATGGGCATCGAAGAAGGGGCAGGCCCAAAAGCTCGTGGCGGCGAAGTCTAGCCGCTAAAATCCGCACAGTTGACGAGAACCTTGGCTGGCAGCAAGTGAAGACGCTGGCTCCGGATCGCCAGCAGTGGAGATCTTTTATCTCAGCCCTATGCGCCGGTCAATCGGCGCTGGACCCTTAGGTAGGGCAACACCTGTATCGTAACATATAATGAAATTTGTGAAGAATTTATACGATTTCTGAGTTTCACTAACCGTCAAACTTATCAACTTTAACCTTGCTCACTTTAACAGTGTTCCAACTACGGTAAACTTCTAAGGTCGTAACTTAATTTGCTCAAATTCTTCAGGAACTTCACACACTAAAGGTTTTGTTCTGTGGTTCTGATGTCCTCTTTTTCTTTTCTTATGCTTGTCAGATTTTCTCTCCATCAAAGCAGCGGTTCGGCATCTGACGTTTGAAGACTGTGGGTCACATCAACAAATTGAGCCCTTTAGTTCAAAAGGTATATTAGGCAAGATTACAAATATTTGTCCATAATAATCCAATCAATGAAAATTTTCTTCTTTCAGAATGCTTTCACTTTGGGGTTGTAGACAAACATTCAGAATATTCTTATTTAAAACTTCTGAACTATAAAATAAAATTTTTTTGGCCAAATACATTCAGTAAACCTTTTATTTTGTGATTTTATTGGGCTTGTAAAAGGTTACAGTCTCCGGAAAAAGGGCTGAATTTTATTAAACTTCAAAAATATAACAATTTCATTCGTTATTCGAACAAGCTTTTAACTCATCTACGGGATCAAGTATCGTTTTACTTTTTGGAACAAAAATGTAAATAAGCTTGGAATAACACGCTTTCAGAAACTGTAAAATATGACGATTCGCTAAATTTTTCAAAAAGATATGATGAAAACAAGAAAATTAAGGTAAGATTCAGAATTTATTGAGTAGAAAACTAATAAATTGTTTCCTTTGTAATAGTAATAGTTTGTTATTTATTGATTTCCGGTGGTACAGATCTAAACCTTTGTTAAGTTACTAGGTACTGCGTAAATATATCGTGTACACTTGTTAGTGCTAGATATTTGTCAAATCTTCAATATTCTTATAAGTTAAAGTTGCCAGATTGCCAGATTGCCAGTAAGCTAGGAATTAGCCAAGATTTATGCATTTTATTTGGCAAATCAAACAAAAAAAAAATTGACTTGTAATTTGTTTTTATTTAAGCCTTAAAACGAAAGTTTTTGAGCGAGCTTCAAATTCAATTTTAAATCTGTTGTTAGCTATTGATAAAAAAAAACTTTTTTTTAAATTTATTACACTTGATTTTTATTGAGTAATTTCTCGGTTTTGACAAAATATACCCGGATATAGCCCGGATGTTTGAAATCAAATACCCGGATTTTTCCAGGTTTTTATACAAAATTGTCGGAATTTGTCCAGCCCGGTTACGTTCTGAAAAAATTCTGGCAATCTTCTTATTAATACAATCGAGAAGATGGTTTTTCGAAAACCAATCTAACATTTGTTTGTTCTACTTTTGGTCACCCAAAAACTCAATCCGACTCTGACTGTCGGAAAGATATTTTTTCTCTTTACTGCCACCAATCCCGGAACCAATTTTTGAAGAAAGTTGTCGACTGACGACGACGGCGGCCGGAGTATCCTGCCATTTTTATGTTCGTGGGAGTCCCTCGTTCTTCCACCTTTTCTGCGGTAAAACCGTCGCTCAACCGGGGGCACACCGATTATTGCGTAATCCAGATTGTGGTTTATCAGCTGCGGGAAATCTGGTGGAAAATGGTTTATTTTAAGGCGAAATCGATAAAAGATATTTCAAACACGCTGATGATTGGCAGAACGGGTTACATAACGACAACAACAACGACAATGGAACGAAACGAAACGAAACCACTCGATTTGTGAGCTTATCGCGGTTGGATCGCTAAATTAGCTTCCAATGTACAAACCTAGTTGCCTGGAAACGATAATCGTGGTCGAGGAGGTGTGATGATGGACATTTATGTTCTATTCAACTCGATTTTTTTATCGCTTCCTTTCCGTGGGCTTTTGTTACTGACCTGTAATAAAAGAGAAAAAAAGTCTGTTGTTTATTTTCTAGTTACTTTATCTTGTGGTTCAGTTTGGTTCAATAAGTATCATTTAAAAACTCTATAGATCGGCTAACTGGGTCGTACAGATTCATTCATTCAAGAGTCACCCACTTGCACCCAGTCATTTTTTTATTCATAGAATAAATTTTTAAAATCGATCTATAGATGAACTATTTTTTACATTTTTCAATGCCGAATTTTTCATGCTATACCAAAACTGCTGGTGTAAAAATATTTTTTTGGAAAGCACACAATTTTTGTTAATCAATATCATGGAAAATTGTTTTGTATCACACGTTTGTTAAATTCAATAATTCATTCATTCATACATTATTGTTTTCTGATTTCAGGTAGTAGAATTTTTGTAGTGTTTTTTTATCTCTAAATGTATGCAACCACAAGGCCGTGCGAACGAGGGGGGGGGGGGTTTAGGGGCTAACCCCCCTCACGGAGATTTTTTCAGATCAAGTAATGAATGCACCGTAGTACAAAATAAGTTTTAACAAACGTGTCAGAAAATTGACTCGCCTTCGGCGGTATTTAATCAGTAATTACTTTTGGCCTCATTTATTTTAAATTGTTAATTTCGCTTTATAATCCAATGAACTTCTGTATTGAAACTCAACTCTTGACACACAAAAAACCAATCTCGTTATAAGATTGGGTTTTTATCAATAAGTTCGGACAGGTGTTTACTGCTACTGAAATCAGTAAACAAATAAAAGCTAGTATCCATTACTCTATTACAAATTACTTTGGTCATAAAAACAAATTTTATGCTGATATAAATTTAAATCTCTGTTTATTTTTTTGTTTCTTGTTTGTTCTAAAAAATGTTCAACTCCACATTACAAGGCGTTCCACATTTTTCGAGCTGTTAATAATACTAGTTTACAAAAAAAAAAAAAAATAATAATGAACTTGATTGACTGACCAATATTATTAAAGTAAAATCGGGTGCTGAATCCGAAAATCAAATTCAAAAAAATCTCAGTGGAACCGTTTTTGAGTTATGCTCCAAATATGAAATTTGGGAAAAATAAAAAAAGTTTTTGTACTTAGATTAAAATATCTCGGACGGCATAACAGTAATTTGAAATCCCTCTTTTGCATATTGAAGGTGAACAAATTTTCTATCGATCATCTGAACACTGATGATCAACACTATTGTTGTTGTTTGTGACTTTATGATAGAAAAAATTATAAAAAACGCATTTTATCAGAGGAAATTTTGTTTCAGTGAAAGTTTTAGACTCGATGGTAACATTTAAAAAATCTGATTTTCTTTTGCGCTTGGATGTCAATTTCAAACAAAGATTTCAAATGGTTATTTATCAAAATCGGTTGAAAATTGAAGAAGTTATGGCTTCTTTACCATAACAGTATATTTGGCAGTTATTAAAAATTTAACGAACCGCAGTACACTTATCATAGTATAGGAAGAATGAAACATGATAAATCTCATTCGCTCCAAGTCAAAATTATCTATAAGCTTACCAAAAGGTCACATGCCAAATTTCAGGAAAATCTGACCATAGGGATGGGTTGCTTGAGTCTCAAACGTGAATAAAATTTTAAGGAATTTTTCCCGGGAGGAACAAAAAATACTGGTTTTTCATCAATAACTTTTTTCATCACTAGCCGATTGTTTTTTATGGTAAGTTTTCTTAAAACCTAAGTTGAGACAAATATTTCACCCAAAGACTGCAACACGATTTAAGAGCTTCTTTTGATTACTCTGGATGCCTTGAATCCAAATATGCAATGATTTTTTTTCTATAAGCTTCATACGAGAAATTCAGAGAATTTTTAAAAAAGTTTAAAACCAAATTAAACTTTAGATATATTTTTAAGCAAAAATCAAATTGATTGGCAGGCTTAAACAAGTTTGTTAAATAAAATTAAACCTTTTTTAGCTTTTTTCAGTAAGATCAGGAGTTTTTGTAATGATATTACCAAATTTTGAAAAAACTGGAGAGTTTATTTTTCTTTAGATCATTCATCAACATCATAAAAATATTATTTTTAAATTGAATGAAGTCTAATGAACAATTTTTTTCAAATCTGAATGTTTTTTTAAACTTATATCCATATCAACAAAACTGGAGTTGATAGATAAGATATGATAAAAGATTGGAGATCAGGACGCCAAAGTCGACCAAATCAATCATAAAAAAATAAGCACTTTAATACTGTTCCATTGAGATATCAATGAAATTCTATAAACAAGTTTTTAAATGGTGTAGTCAGAATTTATAGTCAAACCTTAATTTTCCATGTAATATTTTAGATAAGTTTGTCTTTGTTAGTCAATTCTAAATTTTTGTGTTCTGGAAACATAACCTTCCTCCAGCGTTGAAATCTAAATTTTTAATAAGAAATACATAGGTCTACTTTTTTTTCTTGCCGGGACCTAATTTTTCAACTGACTGTGAAAAAATCTTCAAAGCTTGAAAAAGTTAACTATAAAACCTGCGTTTGATAATATTATTCAAGATTCTTTTTTTCCTTTTTACAATATATTCAATTTGATTATCAACTATGTGTTTTAAAAAACCGTTAAGTTGGACATGCATGGTATTACAGCGACATTTTTGAATCCATGCTTTTTTGTAAATGTAGAAATGAAATGTAATTTAAAATGACTAGAAATTTTAAAATTGTTCGGTTTTAAGTAAAATTGATCAAAGTGTCTGGTAAACTATTGAACCTACAAGAAAACTTAAAGCTGACTTTGAATCAATGCATTATCCTTCATTGAGTCAAGGATTATTATTTTGCAGAGATATTCTTATTTCAGGGATACTATGCTTAAAACGATATAAATTCTCCTTTTTTATATACGTATGATTAGATAAGAACAAAACTATTTATGACATCATCCAAGAAAGTATTTGAGTGTTTCATGTGAAACATTTAAACTCATTTAACAACTTTCTTGATAACTGCGAAACAATTTGACTCATGCTATAGTAAACATCAAAGATTCAATTTAGTTTAAATCTTTTTTGAAAATTTTCCAAATTACCGTTTTGGCAGAATTGGGGAAAATTTACAAAAAGAATACTTCTCAATTACTCTTTATTACTCGTGGTCTAAGGGAAAGTTTAACATTGAATCAAAAATTTAGGTTTTCATAATACTTCAATTTTTTACAGTTTTGCCAAAAAAGTGTACAAGTTTATTTAATGAATTTTACCTATTTTCAAAATATATCTCGAAAACAAAAGCTGATAGATAAAAACTCAGCACTCCAAAATAAGTTAAAATAAGCTCTTAAATTCTGTGAACTTCGTAAAAATTTGAATTTGTTGCATTGTGGTATTAAAATTTTGCTTAACCATTGTTAATCATGGTTTTGTTCTGACCTGATCTGATATAGATTCGGTTTTTAAATCTGGTTTTGGATTCTATGTGTTCTTTTTATATGTATTCATTCCTAAGGACGAAGCTTTACATTCTGGTTTATACGCAATTTTCAATCGCATTAGTATGCTGGTGTTTCGGAAATATTATTTTTAAATTTGTATACTTGAATACTTTGAATGATTTATTTATGCCTTACCGGAAAAAGCATTGATTTGAAACTTTAATATGATTTATTTTGTGTTGTGAGTTTATGTGATGCCCAGTAGTAAGAGAATAGTTATTGTTATTAATTTTCATATTTTTTGTGAACTTTTGGTATTTTTATTATTTCGAGCTAAATTTATATTTCAAATCCCCCCCCATGGACGCGTCCTTCGCACGGGCCTGATGCAGCACCCTACATGCTTTTTCTTCAAAAACATTTTTGACAGAAAAAATGTAAAATTTTATTCGAACAAAACTAAAAATTACCGCAATTGGTGCTCTATGCGTTATGAGATCACGAAGATATCAAGAACTATAAATTTTGAAACATTTCCATTTGATTTTTCATTTGAAAACAAAGTTTGTTGCACTCACCCGTTTTTCTTGGTAGGGTGTAAAACGCATGTTTAAACATAAACTTTTGATGTGTAAGCTGTATGTTTATCTGTGGACAATAGACTGCCCCATATTTGTATGGGAAATTCAAAACCTGCGAAAAGTTATGCGCTGCAGGCTAAAATTGATACTAGTCCTAGTACAAGATCTCATACCAAATTTGAGCCAGATCGGTTCACAGGAAGGGGTCGCTTAACAAGCCTGAAGTTTGTATGTGATTTTAAGACATTTTGTTCGGGAGAAACATGAAAAACCAGTTTTTTATCAATAACTTTTATGAAGAGATTAACCACCGTAATTTTTGTTTGTTACTTTGATTTATCGGCCTAGCGGTGAAAAGTGATGTCCTTTTTAGTAGGGACATCTAAAGATTATGAAATTTTTATATAGATGGATAGAAGGTTAGAAGAAATGAAAGATGGTGAAAATGAGCGGGTAGAATTTGTCTAGAAGCATTACCATCACATACCAAATTTTTGTTCCTCACGAGCCTACTACTATGAAGTGGTAGATACAGATAGAGTTGTATCTACCACCACACATTAGTAGGCTTAGCGTGGTCCGCCCCACAAGCGAGAACTTGTAGTGCGGACGAACTACAAGTTCTCGCTTGTGGGGCGGACCACGCTAAGCCTACTAATGTGTGGTGGTAGATACAACTCTATCTGTATCTACCACTTCATAGTAGTAGGCTCGTGAGGAACAAAAATTTGGTATGTGATGGTAATGCTTCTAGACAAATTCTACCCGCTCATTTTCACCATCTTTCATTTCTTCTAACCTTCTATCCATCTATATAAAAATTTCATAATCTTTAGATGTCCCTACTAAAAAGGACATCACTTTTCACCGCTAGGCCGATAAATCAAAGTTTATCAATAACTTTGGTTCTCGTAGGCCGATTTCTTTCGAAAACTGTTTTTCTTAAAGCCTTAACTATGAAAAATATTTCATCCAAAAACTGCATATCGATAAGAGTTAAGATAAAAAAGTTATTAGGCTTCAAAAATGGGCTTACTTTTTTAAGGATGGTATTAATCACTGTTAATGAGTCGGAGCGGTCGAACATATTGACGCCTGATCCGGATCCTGTGATGCTTGAAAATGTGAAGAATGTGGAATATATAGCTGTGTCCTAGGAAATTGTGCATACTGTAGCTCAAATGTTTTGAATTTAAAGATGAAACTGGATTCCACACAATTGAACACGACAAATATGCTAAATTAAAGATATTAAATTGGTAATAAACGGTCCAGCAAGTTTTTTGATACTAAATACCGAATTTCGGTGCCGAGAAGCTTAGATTTTGTCGCAGTCCGTTTTTGTTACTAAATAAAATATCGAACTCAAATTTCAAGAATTTAAACCTGCATTTATGGAGTAAAACTCTCTCCAATAAGTGAGCTTACTTCAAAAAACGAACTTGAAATCGAACTTGAATTTGGAAAAGAATTTGAATTAAAATTAGAAAGTGTTTTTTTTAATTCAGACAATCAGAAATCTAGTATTTTCAGTTATAACTGTTGGGAAAAAATCCGGAACCCAACAAAATCAACAAAACTATTGTTTTTATGAGTAAGGCATGCTCAGTTTGATGGAACTTGTAACCCTGTCCGATGCAAAACTTTTTTAAAGACTTTATCCAAGTTTTAATAACGATCATTCAAAAGAATCAAAATTTGATACCTGTTCACTGATCAGTGATGTGATCCGACCAATTTGACATTTGAATTTTTTTTAAATTTTTTTTTCTGTTTTCAAGCACAAGTTTAAAATCTGGTTTTCTTAATGAGTTTTGAATTTTGAAAACCTTTCGACGCAAACTTAATTAAATCTGAAATATCAATTTTCTAAATGCTTATCAATATGTTTACTTTTGAAAACTCTCATAAATTGACAATCTTAAATACCAACTTTCTCAATAGATTAAAAACTTAGAGAAAAGAGTTTTCATTCAATATAGGGGAAATAGTAAAAGTAATGACCCGAACAAATGAGTGAAGAAAATAGCAGCATTCAAAGGATCAAAGGATCTACACCCATACAAGAGGTTGCAAATGCCCAATGCCTTTTTAGCAAATCTCGGTGCCGAAAATGCGCTGAAATGTGCACTGTGCCAAAGATGATATGTTTGAAAAAGCACTACTGGCATAAGGACTCGAGCTTCCAATCAAAATGATACATGACCACTACGTTCAAGCGAAACAAAAAATACATTTTATGGGATTTTCTTCCCATTGAATAATTTATCCCAGAAAAAATAAATGAAAAAAAAACCACATTGCCGAAAAAATCACAGTGTGAGAACCGAACTCACAATACCATTTTTATATCGTCTTGCCAATCCGACATGTTAACCAGATTTAACTAAGCAGATGAAGGACAAGAAATATTTGTCCTAGGCTTTCTGCCACTTATCAATCACAAAAAAACGCACAACGGTGGTTTCCTGGCGTTTGGCCTCCTTTCAAAGTAGTAAAGGAAACGGAAAACCCATTGAATGAGAACTGCACCCGGCTACAATGATAGGATTTGTCTATGTATCGTGTGACCAACTTTTTTTTTGCTAAGTGTTAGTGAATCTCGTTTTAAAGCTTTTTTTTGCCTCAGGATATGGGGTAGGTGTTTTGTTTTTTTTTTTTCAGACATATATATGCGATTGCGCTTGGAGGACAGTGCCAGTTATTTAAAAGTTTGTTGATGCCAATCCGGCATAGAATGTTATACCTAGAATTCCTCCTTCAACTAAGTTCATTATTAGAGTAAAAACAGCCGCGAGCCATAATTTGGTCACCAATGATCTAGACATGGTTGGCAGCGACCAGTTTTTGGACTTTTATGTAAATAATTAACATCAAATCTGGGTTCAACAGAATAAGACACCTTGGCTTGATTGTAAACTCAATGATGTCATGTTTGTTGAATATTCTTCGCCGTATTGAATCGTATAGCATGAAACGAGATTATTAGAAAACTTTCGTTGTGACTTACATGGAAGATTTTCTTTTATTTATTTCTTACTAAAAAAAATATAAACTATCACTAACATCTAAACACAGAATCTACACCACGACAAATGAAAGCGAAAACTTTGCACAGTTCTCCTTCAATTCTCATAAAATAAGCCGCAGCATAAAAAATTTTTCACCTCCGTTTCCATTTCCCAACGTTCACCGGTAACACTTCCATCAAGAAACAAACTCGCGAAAACCCCCTGAGTCATGATGGAAAAATTCTGTAAACACAATGGAAGAGGAAATAAAAACACACCGGCTAATAATAATAATAAACCATTTCCTCCGCGTCAACCTCCGCACTGCTTTCTGTCACCGGCACGCGGGAGCAACGATTTTTTACGTCATTTCTTTCCGTCAACATTGATTTGTTCCTCGGGGCCATTATCTGAAGATTTGCGCTGTCGTTTTTAGTCGGATATCGTCGTTCTTTTCTTTCATTTTCACAAACACTCACGTCCCGGTTTGTGTCTTTTATCTTTCATCGTATTCAAAAACACAAAAGAAACAATACAGTCTGGAATGGGTTGCCAGTTTCACTGTTTTAGATTTTGCTTAGAATCATTTTTTTTCCATTTTTTTCTTTTCAAAATAAGAATCATATGCAGACATTTTTGTTTCTGAGAAAGGACTGTATTTTAAAACAATCCTCCTGAGAAAATTTCATAAAATTGCGAAATAAGCATCACTGTTCGGTAGATTTAAGAACATTTACCCAACGGAAGCTTCCGAAGCTGACATACACCTTCTTATTTGCTTATGCAAAAATAGCAAACAAAAACCAAAGCCAATTGGACAAAATAGAAAAAGCAAAAAACTCTTTTATCTGCGATGAAATTCTCATAAATCGGGGAGGACTCTCGTCATCATCAACGAAAACCACAACAGCAGTAGCATCAACCAAAAGCAGCAACAAGAAGAAATTTTTCGCTTATTTTCTTGCCATTGGTAAATATACAAAAGGAAAATCGGGTGGAAAGGACCGAAATAATACATCAACAAACAAGAAGTCAGCTGCTTCGTTCATTGTTGTTGCTGAAGCCATTGATGATGATGTTGATAGTAATGCTGGCAATGGCGATGGCTCCGATGAAAATGGCGATGATGATGATGATGGCAGTCGGTGGTTAGCTTTGTGGGGAATGGAAACATGAGATTGACGTCGAAATATAATGGAACCATTATTCAAGCTGGTTGGGTAAAAGTTCAACCGGAGGATATATTTTAAATAAGCCTTTTTGGGCAAAAAAAAAAACAGTTCTGCAGAAACAGAAGAAGAAGGGAGAACGGAGGCACTCCGATTTTGTGTGTGTGGTTTAAGATTTCAACGGAATCTCGCTTGCCTTTGAAGTGGCTTTGTGAGGTTGGTTTTCGGTGTCTATTTTGGGAGCTTGATTTTGAGCACGATCTTTTAACAATCCAATTAGACGGATGAAAATAGGTAATCATTGAAGATTTTCTTCTGAACTTTAACGAGGTCGATGCTTAGACGTTGACTCATTGTCAAAAATTATCGGGTTGCATTTTGTGCGATATCTTTACACGTCATCAAGCGTCACACGCGTAAAACTTTGTCCAACATTGAAAGTCCCAAACAGTTGGAAATTTAGTAATATTTCGTAAAATATATTTTATCGATTAAGGTTGTCGTTTACTACTCGAATCCCTGAAGCACTCCACCGATAGGTGGCTGACTACAGCTACCCACAAACGGCTACCAGCACCAGCAAGCAGCAACTTCGATATTATTAACCTTCGTTTAACTGTAGCAGAAAGAATAGATTTCATGCGCGCAAAAACTGTCTTGGTCAGCATCTTATCACCATTTTAATGACTCTGTAATAAGCCCTTGAATTGTAAACTTCAATGGGGTAGTTTTTTTGATCACTAGCTCAATTTCCCATTAAAAAGATGGCACTTATCAAAATGGTTCCTTTGGACAAAAATTTGTATGGAAAAATTGAGCGTTACCTTTTTTAATTCTTTTTGACGTAACTGGCACACTTTTTTAAAACTTCCAAAGGTTCCCACACATATTCCGGATCGTTTGCACTCGGTGCCGGTATCGAACGAGATGGTGAAAGTTGTTAAAATCGCGAAAAACTGTCGGTGAGAGAGTATTTTTTGTTTGTTTAGGGCATCCGCAGCAATCGCGAGCAAAGTGAAAATGCTCACGAGTTTATCCACTTCCATACCGCACCGGGGGTTAGTATGAAGGTGAGCAAAATAGGGCCGATGCCGTCGGGACCGACAAAATCACCAAATTTGCTCACTAGAAAGGGGCGAGAGCAAACATCCACTGAAAAAATTCTACCGTTTTGAGCAGAAATAAACAAACGATGTCGCAGCGTGTAGATGTTTGTTGATATTTATTTTAAGAAAAAAATTGTATCAGATTAAAATTGTGGATGGATTTTTTTGTAATAACCAGTTAAATTCGCAATATCGTTACATTTTTTCGGGTTTTTCCAGGAATTGAACAAGAAAGTGTAAATGCTGGTGCTGATGGTGAGTTATTTATTTTGATTTTATACTGTTTTTGACTTTTTTCTACCTATGAATTTTGATAACATTTTTTCCTTTCTCACTCAATTTCAGATAAACAAACTTGAAGCATCGTAATTTGTGACCAAAAATGGTCACTCGGAGTTTCTCGGAGTAATAATAATCGAGACCAGTGCGCTGTGCAGGATTTTTGTATCCAACCGGCCAATATGGGTGGCATTCCAGTACTGTCCCTACCGATTCGGCTTTCGAAACGAGGTCTCTCAATAAGTTTGGAACTAATGGGACCCAGTTTTTCGGAGCAGCAATTATTTCAATCAGTACGTTGGATAGAAAAAGAAGTTGATGATTTTTTAGAAAAGTATGATTTTAATATAAATATAATAAACAAATAAAGTTGAATTTTAGTTGAATTGTTTGGTTTGTTGAATTTTGTTTTTCGGGTCCATGTGTTATGAAATATAAGTGCCCGGCGTGTTGAAAGCAAAATCGAGCTTAATTCGAAAATATATTCTTATCTGAACTTATTTTATTCAATCAAGTCGTCCTACAATTCAATAAGTTTTTAATCACAATCCAGCAAACGGGTGACACGGAATTGGAAACACCGTAAGGGAAACTCAACGCTTTACAACCACCACCGGTTGAAAGCGGTGTCCTATAGATATGATGACGAGGCCAAGCGAAGCAAACATCCTGCTCGGAAGTTCTTGCTGCATCCGTCATCGGACCCGATTGCTGGTGTTCGAAGCTGCTTGGCCTTGCTGCTGCTGTATGGCACACGCAGAAAAATATATTTTAGAAACAATAAGATTTCGAACGAAAATAATAAAATTTTTGGTTGGGAAAAAGCACAAATATATTTTTGGTAGCACTGACAAAAAGCATCGATTCGCTTTAAACTTATCGTTTAATTGAAAATATAATACACCCTTTTTAAAAGTGATCCATGATTTATTTCAAAATAATAAAATTTTGGCGTAAATATCACAACAAAAATCCGCTTTAAAAAAAGTTAAAGTGTGATATTTGAAATCAATCTTTTTTTTTTTAATTTAAATTGAAAGAAGGGAATTGTTTGTTTAGATTGATTGCATTTCGGATTCCAATTATTTTAAAGATATATCGCATTTAAAAAAGATTTTTATTTAAATTTTTCACAATTAGTATATGTTGCACAATCGGTAGAGCCGGTTGCTTCAGGGAACTAGTACTTACGGCCTGATTCTGAGCCAGACCAAGCACATTACGGGCCGACGTAGGAGCCCTCACAACAGTCAGCAGCCATATGACGGTAGCTGCGTAATTATGAACGCCAATCCTCCGGCTGTCATAGGGAAGGCCGTGGTCGGTCTGCTCTTCGTCGTTCCCCGACGACCAATACCTACGCGAAGAACGCCAACCGGGAGCAACAGTACGTGTAGGCACACGCATCATCTGGAATATAAATGAAAAGTATATAAAAAAAATGAATTCTCGGAGAAATGAGCCAGTTATGAGCAGTTTGCGAGCAAGACAAAACTTTGAAACCTACCTTTGAAGCTGCTAGCCTGGAACCCTGATGAGCTTGCTGTGTTCCGTAACCTCGGCTGGGCTTTCCTGACGGTTCTTCCCGCTGTTGTGTTGTGGTTCGGATGCAAAAACTTTTAATTTTTTTTTCTTTTTTCGATTTATCGTTTTTCAGTTACACGTTTATCGCATAAACCCAATATTGGTTTCAAAATAAACCATATTTAAATTTGATGCAATAAATAATGAGCGTGTAAAAATAACAAAATTTTTCGTTTATCTATATTCCAAATTATTGTGAAAGCTATCCATAAATCTGCTTTTAAAATACAAAATAAAATAACAAAACGTTTTGTTGAAACCACTCCCCATTCTTTTTCTGCGTGCATGTTCAACCAGGATGTAGACTTTGACGTCACGATACGTATAGCAGCTATCCCGTCAAATAACTTCCAACACCCCCAGGCCCTTTTAAGATCAACATTCATCGAAATTTCAGCAAAAAACAGACGACTACGAAAATTTACTCGGTACGTATTAATTTAAGATTTAGATTTTCTTCAAAAATTTTCTCAGTGCAATGCTAAATTTGAAAATAATTATACTACCGCCCGGTGCACGAAAGAGTGTGTATCCCAAAACCGGTCCGCTGAAATGAGCAAAACCGGGCCGCGTATACTCACTTATTGGTGCGTTTGCTCTTAGATGTTATATTCTAGGGCCAGCCGGGATGCCTGTTGAGATATATTTTTATGTTTCTTAAAATTTTCTGACTTGATACAGAGTGAAAATCTAAATGTAGGATTTGCTTTTTTTGTTAAAACTGTTATGGTGAATCTTAACGGCAGATGTGAAGCTAAATTTCGACCATGGTAGTACTGTTACAGAGAGTTCCTAATTTGATTATTCTCGATCAAAGGGATTTGGAAGTGATTGAGCTTGAGTAAACTATAAGTAAGAGACTTAAATTACAGACGGATTGATTTTGAATATTAACTAAGCTTTACCTCCAACAGAGTGTTATCAAATAAGTGTATGAAACTGTAGCAACATTGGATTATTAGCGTTTTTTTACTTAGAAAGCTGAAACTTTTTCTTTGTTGACCATAAATTTTACATTTGTAATTGATTCTCAAAAAAACTTTACAATATCAAGGAAATTTTTTGAATAAAATGTGTGCTGATTGTTTGTATTACCGTTTGGCATCTCAGATCCGCAGTTAGATAGATAAATTTTGATTCTACAGAAAACTTTTCAACGTGTAGTTTCCCGATGGCTACTATGTGTACAGTCCCCCCACAATCATGGGTCACACACAAATATTAGTCACCGGCCATTTAAACTGCTGATATCTACTGAACTAATTGAAAATTTTTCATACTACTATTTTTAGTTTATCGATAATATTATTAAAATGCATTAAAAATATTATGTGCGCGCTTGATACCAGTAAAATTGCTGTTTAAATAGTTTTTATCTACCGTAATATAATTATCTGTTGAACTATCGCAAAAATTTCCAATTTAATAAGGTTGAGATCTTGAACCGTTAAGCCCCTTATGCTGGTATTTGAAAAATCCCAACAAAATAAATAGGTCTCATATAAGCAAAAAAGACGAGTTCACGTTTTCCAAATGAAACTGAGCGATAAAAACGCGAAATTTCAAAATTATTTGTGAAATAAAATTGACCCATAATTGTTAAAACATCTACCAAATTTCACACAATCATGGGTCACTTTTTTGCTAGCAAAGCAAAACATTTCTTGGTTGCTATAGCTCAACGCAAATGCCCCTTGAATTTATACAATCAAAGAATGCCCCTGAATGTTTGCCAGAAACGCGATGATTTCCATGATGATATTCGGGTGTTGCCATGGACTTCTATGTGACTAATAATTGTGAGCAATTTGACTAATAACTGTTACGGGCTACAAATTTGATCCATAATTGTAGTTTTGAAAAATGCTGATTGTTTCGGTAAATACTGTTATTTTTTAACAAAACTGACAACAAAAACACATTTGAACTCAAAGAGGAAGCATGTAATGACTGAAATTCATGCAAAGCTTGATATTTGGTCAACTAACACCCAAATAAACAAGCATTTTGTGGTGAATGGATACGTTAAGTGACTAATGATTGTGGGGGGACTGTAAAATCAAAACGGAAAATTAGAATCAAAATAAAATGGAGAAAATTTTCTCTCTTTTAACAGATTCCCTCTCCCCACGGAGAGGAAACTTCAAACTTACTTCTAGCGGTCGATATTTGCAGGCGCTTGCCGACAAGCCCCATTAAGAAAAGGACCTACCCAGAACCAGTGCAGCTATCGAACAAAGGTTTTGAAACGGTGTTGATCAAATTAAATTAATCTGTTTTCCAGTGCAACTGACAGTTTCACCGAATGCAAAAAAAAAATCAAAAAAAAAATCATCAAAACAAAACATACCCACCTCATATTGCTATACTAGTAATTGCTAAAAACCCCACTCTAGCTTCAGAAAAGATGAACAGTATCCTAGATAATATCCACACAATTTTCACCCAACTAAAATTAACAATTAACCCTGATAAATCAGCTACAGTATGTTTCACGAACAAAATTCATAACTTAAGCATATCTATAGATAACAAAAGTATCCCTAACGAAGCTTATCAGAAGTATTTAGGACTTCATATTGACCACAAACTGTCATTTAAACGACACATCAAAGAAACAATACAAAAAGTAAAAAACAAAACAAATATTATTAAAATGTTGAGTAGGAAATCCCATGGAGCTCACCCTAGAAGTCTATTACAAATCACACAATCACTAATAAGATCACAAATTGACTACGCTATCACCATATACGCAGCTGCTAATAAAACAGAGATGAACAAGTTGCAAGCAGCTTATAACACATCACTGAAGATAGCAATGAGATATTTGAAATCGACACCCAACCAAGTACTTCTCAGCGAAACAGGAGAATTACCTATTAAACTTAGGGCTAATTACCTAGCACTTAAGGAAATAACAAAAATCTTTTACTATAGAAATAGCCCAATAGAAGAAACAATACTACCCTTTATTAATTCCAACCAACACTTTAAGCACACCTCATATCTAGAAAAAACTGCCCATGACAACTATACATTGATCAACCAAATTTGCACAATAAACAACATAATCCTAAATAGCCCCTCAAAACTAGAAATTTTTACCTGTATTGACAAAATTGAAAAAGGAACCACTAACACATCAGTAATGAAACAGGTAACATTATACTTGATCAAGGAAAAGTACAAAAAGCATGATTTACTATATACAGATGGATCAAAAACAGAAGAAAATACAGGATACGGTTTCTATGACGAGTCCGAAAAAATATCTAAAAGTTTTAAACTAAACCCTAATTTTACAATTACGAATGCAGAACTGCTGGCAATATTAGAAGCCATTAAATAGGCTGAAAAGAAACAAATTAAAAGAGTATGCATTCTCACAGATTCAAGAAGCAGTTGTGAAATGTTAAGGAACAACCAAATTGACAACTATATTATAAACGAAATTCGAAACTTTACAAACAAAACAACTTTGGAAAATATCACAATTCAGTGGATCCCAGGACATACAAATATACTAGGAAACGACAGAGCTGACCTGGCAGCTAAACAGAGCAAATTGAAAACAGTGATTGAACCATACGGACTTACCCTAGGTGACGCACTACTAGCACAGAAAAAAGAGATCCTGAATGAATGGAACACAGAATACCGAACTATATCTGAAAACAAAGGAATTAAACACTTTTCAATAATGCCGACCGTACTCACCAAACCGTAGTTTAATAACATGATTTTCGATACGCATAAAACAGTACAAATCTCCAGGATAAGGACATTTCATACAGCCACAAAAGAACGTCTCCAAAGCTGGGGTCTCATCAGCTCCAATTTATGTGATGATTGTGGAGTAACTGAAGATCTTGAGCACATTTTACTTGAATGTACAAAACACACTACTCAACGTAGATTATACTCCTTCCTAGATAACAAAAACAGTTTTATCGATATGCTGCAAAGAAAACAATATAATGAGTATTCCCTTTTGGCAGATTATATAGGTAAAATAAAGCTGGATGTTTGAGCTTTAAAGTAAAAATTTAATAGTCCTTTTAAAAAACTAAACTTCGGTTAATTTGATCGCGTAACGTTTAGTCACTTGACACTATAATAACTTAACACCACTGGCTTTATGGATCACACTGGTCCGTGCCAAAAGCCCCCAAAACGAAAAAAAAAACCCACCTCATAGAAAGTTTTTTCCCAGAAGATCTTTTCGTTTTTCGGCCGTTCGACTGCTGTTTTCTGATCTGGACCAGAGCCCAGAGGTTGCAGAAATGGGTCTCAACTCTCAACACTTTTGGGTGTCCAGGTAAATGTAGTTTAATATTTTATGTTCAACTAACAGAAACATGATTTCTTCATTTAAGTGATTCGTCTGTAACATTTTACACTGGATTGAGCCAAGGATCAGTTACCGAATTGCCGAAATCGTCCGGAAAAACAACGAATTTTCACTGCGGAAGACGAACGAAACAAAAAAATTTCGACATGCTCCGAATCTGGAAGTGATAAGTTTTCACGGAAAGCTTGTTAACAGTGATGTTTCTGGTAATAGGCTGGAAAAAATATCAATTTGTACTTTTGTCAAAAATTCAAGTATCCAAAAAATTACATGACCAAACAACTAATAGGAGTTATTTCACCTTTTGTATTCTTGATTTTTTTTTAATCTCTCGAAAGAAATTACTTGATTTATGGATTTTATGAAATGATAAAGTATGCAATCGTATTGCATAAAGGCTTTCGTGCAATTAATTCCAATTTATTTGTTTTCGCGTTATTTTTATCCCCCCTCCCCTCGCGATGTTCCAACTCCGAGTGACAAAAGAAAGATTTGAAATTTGTTCCAGCCTAAGTGATATTTAAAAAAAAGCATGGAAAAATAAACGATGATGATTTGTTATTCTGTACACGTGAACTCTGAATGGTCGTTTCTAATGCCGGCCCGTTAAGGTTAGTTTTTTGGAAGGATATTACAAATAGAATGGAACATTGTGAAATGAGCTGTGATACCCACTTAACTATCTGAGAGTCAAGCTATAACTTGCGCTAAATAAATTAGAACAGCTTACAAATTACATCTTTGTACAGATGAGGAAAAATTTTCGATAAATTTTTCATAAAGTGCATAGCCACAGAAGCTGAAAAACTTTTCTTTCAGTGCTTCTTCGGTTGTAGTTTTTGCACATCTCAATAATTTTTTTGCTAATATTGAAACACATTGCGACTGACTCAAGCTTTATTTTTAATTTTTTTTTTCGATAGTACTACAAATAACTGAGATTTTTCAATTAAAACTCAAACAACTTATAAAAGTGAATTGTGTACATATTTATTGATTTCTTTCCCAACCCCACCTGTAGACGAGGTATGTGAAAGGTTGCCGAAAGAAAATCTGAATTCTGACTTTTTGTGATTTTTCCCAAAAATTCTGTGACGGTTTTCTTCGGTGCTTTTTTCATACATTTTATTCAAAAGTCATGTTAAAATGGGTCTTTTTTACATCTTACTTAAGGATAATCAATTTACATTACCAATTTATATCATATTTTTACAATTCAAAGATAAATATACAAAATTTGTTTTGTAAAAATTGAATGTCCCTTATTTTAAAATTCTGTGAAATCTGCGAATATTCTCAAAATTCTCTGTTCTGTGACATAGATTCTGTGACGAAAATCGGCTCAAAATTCTGTGTAATTATAGATTTTTCTGTGATTTCGGCAACCTTGGGCATGTGTTACGTTTTTTTTTGTTTTTATCTTAGGATTAATTTTTTTTTCTGAAAAATCAATCCAAAATGTCAATAATTTTTCTTTAAATTCTAAAGCATTTTACATATATTTTTTTCAAGTCTAAAAACACATGCACCAAGATTTTTTAAGGCTATCAAAATGATAATTTATATAAAAATACGTCCATTTCTGGATTTCC
Organism: Uranotaenia lowii; assembly: GCF_029784155.1. Lineage (NCBI taxonomy): Eukaryota > Metazoa > Arthropoda > Insecta > Diptera > Culicidae > Uranotaenia > Uranotaenia lowii. The sequence goes on along the minus strand of NC_073692.1, from coordinate 156,019,230 downwards.
CATGTTTATAAGGTTTTTTTAGCTGTTCTTATAGACAACTGCTTGATAAACAATATTCATTAAAAAAATTGTTAAATGAACATAATTTGAAACTTTTTGTGCAAAATTGAGTTAAAATAACGATTGGGTTTCATTTTAGGTCAATTTCAGTAATACCCGTCTTAAAGTGGGCTTAAGTTTTAGGGGGTTGATGAAAATGTCATCAGGTTTCTCTGGAAGAGTTTTCTAAAGCATACAAAGTGCGCCATTAGGATGTATCCGATTTGAACGTAAAATTAATCCGCTAGTGTTTAGCAAATAGTCAATTTTCTGTCAGGATATTTCCTGCCACCTATGCCGATTAACCAGATTAAGAATACAACGTTGATGAAATGACCACCCAAATTGATAAGTAAAAAGCAGCTCTTTTACGGGCATTTTCCATACTATTGGCCAGAATTTCGGGCTTTATTATGGTTATTTAGAAAATCTTATTTTTGAAATATGTTAACACTAGTTTACAGAAAAAATGTTGTACAGCAAAATCCTGAGAACGAGGAGGACTGTTCAAATCGCAATTTTTTTAAAAAATTAAATCATTTTCGATGTAAATCACTAGAATTTCAGGGCATTCTTTTGGTGTTTATTGACTCATAGCTTAAATGGCAATAAATGATGTTTCTAAATTGCGTTTTTATGTCGAAATCGACTGTTAAAAGGAACTGCAAATTTGATCCACATGAACAAATTTGAAGCTCATCAAATTAGAAACATATTTTTCGAAATTGGCTATTTGTTTCTAAACTATTTAAAAAAGATCAACTAAACATAGTTCATTAAGTGTTGAAAGATTTTGTTTGATTAAAAATTGTTACATTACAAAACTTTTAGAAATTTTAGCGATTTTGAAAAAATATTTTGTTCAGAAAAAAAAATTGTTCTAATTTTTTAATTTTTTCACATATATACTCTGATATCCCATACATACATTGAAATAATGTTATAGAAAAACCATAAGTCCTTTTAAAATCTAGGATATTTTTTTCAAATTTTGAATGTGTTTTTAAAACATTAAATCATCAAATATGTTAAAAAAAACATTAATAAAAAATGAAAAAACAAATATGCTTAAAATTTGTTTGGCCCGCAATCTTTTTTGAAAAATTTGGCCCGCCAGCGGGAAATGTTAGCCATCAATGCTTTAAATGTTTGAATTTAGTAAAAGAATTGAGTTCAAGAATTTCGAATTTGAATATAAAACAAAATTTTCTCTTTTTCGTGCTTGCAAAACTATTATCAAAATAATTAAATTGCATACGATTTTCGAAAAACTTTATTCAATCTATATATATAAAAATGAATTTCTGTCTGTCTGTCTGTCTGTCTGTCTGTCTGTCTGTCTGTCTGTCTGTCTGTCTGTCTGTCTGTCTGTTCCCTATAGACTCGGAAACTACTGAACCGATTTGCGTGAAACTTGGCAGATGGGTGTATTAGAGGCCGAGGAAGGTTCCTATAATAGTTTGGGACCCCTCCCTCTTCGTGGAAGGGGGGAGGGGGTCATATAAATAAAAGTGATAAGTCTTCATAACACGAGAACTGATCATGCAAATGGAACCAAATTTGGCATGGGAGTGTATTTTGATACGAGAAATGTTTCTATGATGGTTTGGTACCCCTCCTTCTTTCCACTGGTAAGATACGAAGGAAGGAGGGGCCCAACCTTATAATTTTTAACATAACTGGAAAACTAATCAAGCTAATGGAACCAAATTTGGCATGGGAGGGTAGTGGAATACGAGAAGTGGTTCTATGATTATTTCAGACCCTTTCTTCCATCCAGTGGATATACAGGAAAGGGGGGGGGGGGGTTTAACCTCTTTGTCACTGCATAACTTAAAAACTTTTCGAGCAAATGGTACCAAATTTGGCTTGGAAAGGTATTTGGGTACGATAAATAGTTCTATGAATATTTGGTACCCCTCCCTCCTTCCAGTGAGAAGATAAAAAGTGGGGAGGGGGGTTCTTTCCTATTTTCAGCATTACTGGGCGAATAATCAAGCGAATGGAATCATATTTGGCGTGGGAAGGTATTTGATTACGAAAAATGTTTCTATGATATTTTGAGAACCCTCCGTTCTTTAAGTAGGAAAATCTTAAGGAAGGAGAGTGCTCCCATACAATTTCTTACATCTTGAGAACTTACCCAGCAGATGGAACGAAATTTGGCTTGGGAGAGTATTTAGGCTCAAGGTATATTTCTGTGAATATTTGGTACTACTGCCTTCTTCCATTGGGATGGTAGGAAAGAGATGGAGGCTAACCCGAGAACTAATAGAGCTAATGGAAACAATTTTGGAATGGGAAAGCATTTGGATACGTAAAATGGTTATTTGCTTATTTGAGACTTCTTTTTCCTTCAATTGGAGATACAGTTACGGAAGACGGGAGCTCACATTCGATTGTTTTTCACAAACCAAGAACTTATCTAACAAATAAAACCAAATATGACATGGAAACAATCATACAATCGATCAAATGGAACAGAATTTGGCATGGAAGTGTATTTAAATACACGAAATGTTTGACCTTGATCCCCTCCGTCCAGGTAGAAGATAGATAGGAAGTGGGACTCCGATACAAATTTTATAGCATAACTCGACAACTAATGAAGCAAACGAACAACTCATGAAGGTAGTGTCTTGAGAGAATACGTTCTGATGTTACAAGACCCCCCTTTCCTTCCATTAAAGATAAAGAAATGGGGGAGGGGGTCACTCTCACAATTTGTATATTGATTCGAGAACGAATAGGTCAAAAAGGTGTCCCGTGACGGGACAATGAAGATTCCATATATGAAAAATATGTTGGCATAAGTTATAAACTTTTGAAGCAAAGAAACCCAGAGTCATAAAAAAGATTCGAACACGGATTAAGAAAAAATAATTAAGATTTAAAAAAAAAAAAGGTTGCAATTTTATTTTGGAGAAACATTTGAATGATGCTAAAATTGAATTAAATTTTTTTTGCAAATAAAAGAAAATTTAAATAACAAGTTAACACAAGTTTCAATACTTTTTAGGGGTGTAGCAAAGCACACCGGGTCAGCTAGTTTAATATAAAATGTAACAAAATTGAACCAGGATTTCAAAGAAGCTTTTCTTTTCTAATTTCTTATATTTATTCGAACTGAAATTCAAGAATCCTAAACGAGACACAGAATCCGATATATGAAAAAAGAAATACAATTTTGGTTATGAGAATATGGACCCAGAACCTCTGAAATGGGTTCAATTAAGTTTGAAATTTTTATGAACAAATGAGAAAATTTGGAAAAGCTGTAAAAGAATGTTAAACTTGGGATGGGTATTTGAGGTTTTGGCATAAGTTTTAAATTTAGGTTGTTACTATTAAAAAAACTTACTCTTCTCTCGTCATTTGATTAAAAATTTAAAATTTTTAGTGTAGAATAGAAAACCTAACTTGTTTTTTTGGACCCTGGGCTAGGTAAAAAGTAATTTGAAATATTTCTAAGATTTTTTTTTCATTCGTGCATTTTATTAGCAAATATATCATAGGAAAAATAGCCCCCTCTCACCCAGCTACAGTGTCCCAGTAGCAGTATTCTTTATGACGCTGCCACAGTGGAGTATCATGGGCCACTTTTTTTCTTTGTTTCATAACTTCTCTATTCGATAAGATAAAAAGAAAAAAAATAAATGGAAAGGTTTTCTACATTTTTAAGATATCATTATTTTTTATAATTTTTAAAAACATTAATTTCCCGGGTTCTGGCTATTTAAAAAAAAAGTATTTTTTTGGATTTTAAAAACTGTCGGGGAACGTGGGCCATCAAATCCAAATTGACTAGATAACGTGCAAATTTTATGAGGTGACTCAAGACTGAAATTTCATAATTTATTTAGTTTTTTTTAAAGGAATTTCAGATGAGAAACTAAAAAAGAGATTTTTATATGATCGAATAGTTCCTAATTCCTGGCTCGCGAACGTTTCGGCAAAATCCATTACAGAGGATTTATGTTCGTCTCTATCGCATTGGAAAAAATGGACAACATATTTTTCACAACTCTTTTTAGTCATAAAAAAAAACTTTTCAGATAGGAAAAACGTATTTTAAGTTCTGAATGTGTATAAAAACACCAACATATAGCTGGCGCAAGATACCCCACAAAATGTGGCCCGCGATTCCCCACAAGACATTTTTTGCAAATTAGTTTCGTTTGTGTGACTTAGTGATGTTTCATCGAAAATTCCTTTTCCACGTGAAAGAACATGACAAAACTAAGAACATAAGCGTATGAGCATATTTTTGCTTATGTACTTAAGGTCTCCCACGAATGCAATTTTGCGGGTGCTTGTTTAATTATGTAAGTACATTTTTCTAAGCTTGTTAAATACCAGAAGCATATGATACGTACATATGTAAGTCAACACCATATAGAAAAACATGCTTACGCAAAGCGACGACGATGACAGTTGGATTAAGATTTTTATCTCAACACACAGCTGAGATATTTAGAGTGAACCATGACTCCCCATGGTCCACGTTACCCCACTCTCTCCTACTGTATAACTAGAATAACTTTTCATAAATAAAATGCTTTTTTTCTCGATCGAGTGTTGATCGGTTTTGACAAATTAAACATTCAATTAAAAAACTCGTACAGATTTTTTGCCAGAATTCAGTTTACGAATGATATGACTATTTTGCTCTTTATTATTTCAGTTACTTAACTGCACATACAAAACGTTCCGGCCAAATCAAACAGCAGACTTGCATTCCTAAGAAAATCTCACATAAGCCTAGTTATATTTTATCTCTAAGCCAAATCGGATCAGAAGGTTATGTTTTAAGGTGTCAACTAGTTTTTATTGATTTTTTTTGGGCGGTTGTTCAGGTTTAGCCTAATGGCTAGCGTGTTTGATTTTTAATCCGACGATCGGAGAATTTTATCACAATATACTGATTAAAAAACATTTTCTTTCGACAATTGCTATCACGGTTAATTTTTTTGGTAATAAAAGACAGAAAGGTCTCATTTCTCCAGTGCAATTCATCCGATTTAAGTCACTACACCTGCAATGAATGCACCATTTGATGACCTATTCCTTAGCCAGATAACCTTTTGCATTCTCTGAAGTGTTTCGAAGTTTGTACATCTTAGCAAGGAAAGGAAACCCCAAAGGATCTCAGCTCAAAATGGTTGCACGAAACCGGAACGAAGCCACATCCGGCTGGCTGCAAGGCGGGGGTGGCCTTTTGGAAATGTTTCGGCGTTTGACTTCTTCGCGTGCTTTTGGCAATAAAATGAAGCTCCAATGTACATCAACTGCAGCAGGAGTGCAGTAGGGCAGGTGCACCACATCCCGATGAACTCGGAAACATTTCCAAAGACGATGGTGACCGGGCAAACTGCCATCTACCGACTGGAAAGAGCAGCATCATGGAGCAGCAAATTGCAACCACTCATATCACACATTCGAGGGAAAGCTTTGGGAGGGGAAATTTCCACTTCGTACATTCCCTCCCACGCACGTCTCATTAGTTCCGGTGTCGAGGTAGAAGCTATTCAAAATATTCCTCATCATCTTCGCCCAGTTCCATCACAGTGGGGCGACCCTTTCGGTGTTGTTCCAGGAATTTCGGATGGAAGCCCCTCGAAGCGGCGAACTTATTCCCTTAGCTAGTTTCTGACAGGTGAAAATTGTTGCTGGTATTTTGTTGTTTGGTACTTGAGTAAGGAGAATTTCTACGTACCTTCTCTGAACGTTCTCGAATGGCAACCGGAGGCATGGCGATAAATTTCCCTGAGTGATGCTTTCTCACACTTTGTTTGACTTGTTTCCTGAAGGATTTCATTCCAACCATTTTCGAGCGAAAACTGGCGTGCTTTGTAACACTTTTTGGTTGGTTTATGTACAGAAATTGATTCAAAGTGTGTAAAGAGAACAAAAACTTGCGAGATGAAGGATTTCTGGTGTTGATTATTTTGTAAAATAAATTCGAAGTTTTCAATCAATTCAATTTTGCATGCGTAGAAAAAAAAAGTTATTTGACAGTAATTACAGTACTTTCTAAATGAAATTGCTTTTAAAATGTTTTTATTTCTATTAGCGGTATTCCGTTGCAAGTCAAAATGAATTACAAAAGAGATGCTTGCTAGAAAACATGTGCAAGGAAATTTGGACAGAGTTTTCAAAAATCCTGCATCAAACATTTGACCTTTTTCCTGAAACCTATTTCCCCTTTAAAATGTTTCAAAATTCTGTTAACTTTCAAAGTGCCACTGTTAACCACTGATCCGAAATTCCTAAACTTGGTCTTGTTGAATTTCCTGATGTGTCTAGTTTAAGTTTGTTGAAGTTTATTTTCTTATTAAACAATAAAATTTCGAAATTTAGTGACAGCATTTTTTTTTTTGAAAGCTTATCCAAACTTTGCCAATATTTTTCAACAATTCAACCCATCGTTAAAAATTGGTTGAAAATGCTGGATTTGCATTGAATTTCGCACTATTCGATTATGTCATTGATTTTCAACTTTTAATAGTACATATATTTAAAATAAAAACAGTAATCATTTTTAAGGGATTTTTTAAAGATTCGTATGATTTATGACCTTGCAAAGAAAAATTCAAGTAAGCTGTCAGATTTTAGAAGTATATTCAAATATATTTTGTTTCGTAACTTCAATTGAAATAAAATTAAAAAAAAAATCATCTTGAAAACATTGTTCGTCTGAATATAAAAATGAAGAATATGTAAACAATTCTTGCGTCCTTCATTTTTTTCGACATAATCTATGTTACATTTTAATATGCATTGCTCAGATTACTACGGCCGGGCCAACCATTTGGTAAATACCGCAAAAAATATTGGAACAAGGGGATGAATAAAGCGAGGAGTTTCGTACCAAGTGCTAATAGTGCTGCGCGCAAATAAAATAAGTGAAAAAATCTTTGATTTTGATTGAATTTTCTTCGAAACCAACAACGAAGAAACCATTTTAGCGGAGAATTCTCATTATCGTGGGGGATTTTGGGTGAGTTTTCTTTAAATTTACCGGTAGTGAATTATTCAAGTTAAACATTAGTTTTAGCACAGAGAACAGACGTACAAGCAAGCCCCCGTTACTACATGCTAGTTTCGTAACACTTTTGTCCGGTTCCATAATGGAAAAATATCTAAAAAGTTAATTACTATTTCCTTCAAGCTAGAAGTGCTAAATTTTGGACAATGGGATGCAAAAGTGAAACTTGAAAGTAACCCGCTTTGAGATGTCTAGAATCATTCTAATGGGTAAGACTGATCGTCAAAAATGATCCTAATTGACTGAATATAGTCTATTTGTCTTCTGACGATAACCGTTCAAGAAGTGCAAAAACTTATTGTAAAACTGTTAGTTATTACGACTGCCTCAATAGTGCAAAAATAAAGGAATGAATAAAAGTTTATCATCGATACTTTTTATACGGTTTTTACTTATTGACTTTTTTCGGTGAGTGAAACAACTTTTTTTTATTTTTAAATTTACTTGACGTTTGGGATACTCTGGGGGACATCTAATGATGGGTGAAGGAAAGTAACCCGAAACGTTATGTAAAAAAAAGTTGTTTTACTCACCAAAGAAAAATCAATGAGTAAAATTCGCATAAAATAAAGGAAAAAATTCTGTCTAGTCCATTTGCATTTATCTATCAATTAATTGAACCCGTCTATTTTAGAGCGGCATTAGTTTAATTATTATTAGAGACTAGCAGATTTTACCCGGCCTTGCTCGGGTTCACATAAAATATAAATCAAAATGAGTCGTTTGAATTTTCAAAACTTTGGAAGATATTCATCATTATAAGAAATTTGTTAGTCTTTCTAAAGTTTTTATTGCGGTTATTCACTGTGTTTATCGTTTTCACTGCGATTATTTGTTTCATTTCGTCTGATTGTTTTTATCTTTAAATGGTAAAATTGTTATTTATTTTGATGGTTCCCTGTACAATGGTATATTAAAGTTTTATTTACTGAAAAATTTCTTAATAGACTTCCGAATCTTGTGGAATCATGTTAAAACCCATTTTCGAGTTTTCAGCTGTATGTTTGCCTTACCGTTTTCTAATTTCACACTGTTTTATGAGTATTTGTTCTTAAATGTTGAAAGTTCCACTAATAGTTTTTGGAAGTTTTCGAAAACGAATCATCTTAACTGAAGATACTATTATAATGTTATGGAAAAGGTTTTATTTCAATTTTATTTCAAAGATTCTATTCTTGTTAAATTCAATGTTAATTTTTTTAGATATCATTTGTTTGAATTCGCAGTTCTAAATGGTTTTACAATAAGTGTTTTCAAAATTGGAAAGTAGAATTGAACACATTGACAACCAAAAATAACTCAAAAATAATAAATTGGTCAATGAATTTGAAATGTATACCTACCAATAAAAATCTCAGATTTAATTATCTGATCGATTTTCTAATTCCCCGTTTAAATTCCCCAACGGCTATCAAAGCGTTGAAATCGAAGCCTTCAACTTATAACTATAAATCTTATTATTTATTCTTTCTCCCTGAGGAATTATAAAAATATAAAAATAGTTTGTTCTTAAAAGCTGGAATTTATGAAAATCTGTTCAATAGTTTTTCAACACTCAGTCCAAATTGTTATTCAGCTGAAGAAGTCAGTTCACTGTTCACTGTATATTTTTGTAGACTCTCAAAGTCCCCCAGTACTTTGAAAACCACTTCCAGTCCTAGTCAATAAGTAAGTAATTAACAGGCTAGTTGTATCAATCCATAATGTAAGCTCATTATTGCATCCAATAATCTCGTACCAATACCACATGCTTTCAGCAGTAGCATGTACAAAAAACACCCGCCAAAATTTTACCTTCCATATTTCGATGCTGAGCATGCTTTGATTTGCTTTCCAGTACACGTGAACTCCTGGACGGTCGTTTCTAATGCCCGGCCCACGGTGATGGTGAAAACAACTCGCCAAGGAAAAAAAAGTCGGTTGATAAAATGGGTGCCATGACTTTTGATTTGTGGGAATAAAAACGAAAGTTGTTTGGGAGGGTCCCTTTTCTTAGGTGGGAAGGTCTCAGAACTATTACTAAAACCTTACCCTGGTCCGAATGCATCTCTGTACCAAATTTCAGGCTGATCGGTTAAGCGGTGTCGATTTGTATAAGGTGCATACAAACAAACAAACATATATAGTCCAACTCATCTTTATATATTAGATGTACTGAATATTCGGTCGGCCGAATATCGCCGAAAAACCGTTAAGCCGAATATTCGGCTCACCGAATAGTTGAGCCAAGTATTCGGCCGAATAGGCCGAATAGGCCGAATACTTATTTTTCAAATTTTATACAATAGCAAACTTGTCAAATTTTTTAACTGATTTTGGATAATTTCTAAAATATCCAAAAGTAATGTTGAAAAAACTTCAAAATCATCTAAAACTTATGGTTTCAGTAAAGATCTTAGGTGTACCCGTGTATATTTCGCGATAGATAGCTATATACTTTGATAATCGTTTATTCCAGATTTTTTCCTGGAGGCTTGTCCATAAATCCAATAAAGAATCAAGAAAAGTTAAATCTGACCGGGATAGCCAGATATTATTTGAAATTTTCCAGATTTTACCCGGGTTTATTCAGATTATTTGCTACATCAAATAGATTCTCAAATTTTTTTATGATTTTTTTTTAAATTTGCGTTCAAAACGATATGTTATTTAGAGTAAATTTTACATATAAACATCAATTTTTCTTTAACCCTTAGACCTTAGATACGATTTTAACACTGTTGCTGTGATTCGATGAAAAAATTATATTTCAAGTAATTTACTTTATTTTCACTCTTGTATGTTTGAGAATAATGCCTAGATTCTGTTGAAATATGCTCTTTTTAACAATTTTTTTCAAAAAATCGTCCAGACCCGGCCGTGTGGATTTGTTTGGTAGAAAATATGGTTTACTTTAAGTTAAACATCATCGTTTTTTGACAACTATTTGGAAAACATCTAGCTAAAATTCAATATTCATCTGATTCAATATCAAACAAGCTATTTCAAATAGCCTGGCACCTGTTTTGACATGTTTTGTCCCGGATTTTACTGGAACCCAATCTCTTTGATGATATACGTCCTAAAAGCGACAAATCATCTGATGTCCTTCTAACTATTGGTGAAATTTTGAAAATCAAAGAGTCCTCTACTTAAAGAAGATCTGATGTATTATACATCTGATTCAATCAGACTGATTGAACATAATCGATTCAAAAACATATGGAGTTTTAAGATAGGAAAAATAGAAGAAAAACGAAATAGTCGCTTTATAATTTCTATTAAAAATTTAACAGAATATTCGACCGAATATTCGGCCGAATATTCGTTTGGCCGAATAGTTGAAATGGTCATTATTCGGTATTCGGCCGTTCGCCGAATACCACTATTCGGTACATCTCTAATTATTATTGAGTTCATATACGATTACGCCTTTTCAAAAACTGAGCACTTGAAAATCTGATTTGTACCTTTTGAACGGCGCAATAAATGGCACTGTTTCAAGTCAATTTTCAAAGTATTTTTTTATGTCAGCATTACAAATTTTACACACTTTTTTAAAGATTTTTTTGTTCAAGCTTGTAAGTTAGACTATATAGGTGCAAGTGCAGGAGCAATAATCTTCATATTTTTACAAACTGATTTGCTTGTTGGTTGAAAATTCGTCTGCAGATCAATGTTATCATGTTAAAAAGTGAGTTCCTAAAATATTATTTATTGTAACACTACGATCTTAAAGTTGCTTTGCTAGTTTTTTATTACCTTTCCTACATTTCATTCAATGATTTAAGGGGAAGTATTTTTGTTATTCATTTGTGTCTTATTAACTTCAATACTTTCTATTTTCCTCTCTTCTTTACAGGTTATTCCGGAAATTGGATCCTGGATGGAAATGAAGTGGCAAAACTTTCAAAAAAATATTTGAAAAAATTATTTTATAATAATTTTTTGGAATAAAATATTTTTTGTTAATTTTTAAAGAAACGAAAAAAAAATGAGTAGACCAAAGAAAAAAAAGAATTCAAATTAATTTCAAAATTACTAAAGAAAATTTTCCAACAAATGAATGATGTATTTGAAAATGTATTTGAATCTAAGTATTTTTTATTCATCCCAAAAACAAAGGAAAAAATCTTTTGTTCTTGCGGCACTTTCCTATAAAATATAAAATTTTTTTCACTGCGTGTGTGTGTACAATAACTTAAGGTAGTCAGAACTTTTTCAGCACCTATCCGGGCCGGACAAACCGGGCTATTTTTATCTAAGAACCTGGTAAAATCCGGGCATTTGATTTAAAAATGGTTGAACAAAATCCTGACAATATCCGGGCAAATTTGGTCAAAACATAGATATTACTCATCAAAATCAAGAAAAAAATCGAAAAAAAAAAATTTTTTCACCATCGTTTATCTACAGATTTTAAATCGTATTTAAAGCTTTCAAAAAACCTTTCATAATTATTTTTTATGAAAATTGCTCAGAAATTTCGTTCAGGACGCATTAATATCTAACACATTTTATTTTTAAAAAGTTATTTGAGAATGAAAATGATGATATACCTGGGCAAAATCCGGGCTTTTCCAATGGAATCCGGGCAACCGGGCCTGACCGGACTCTTCCAAAGTTTAAATTAAATACCCGGGTAAGTTAACTCGGATAATACCGGGCAGTCTGGCAACCTTACAATAACTATATAAAAATTAAACAACATAAAAGTCATGAAGCAAATGAAGACATGAAGCTGATTTTTTTCTTCCCACATTATATAGTTTTTTTTTCTTGAGCATACTTTTGATCACTTTTGCGATTATTTTCAACTGCATTTTACACTACATTTTATTTTTTTTTTACTTTTTTGCTTAAACATTTTCTTTTTCTTGGAAAAAAAAACTTTTACTACCGTGCGAGTCAACGCCTACTGAAACCTCGAGCCAAACAATGATAAACTATAAATAAATTAAAAAATTTGTTTGGTTGAAAAATTTAAAAAAAATGACTCAAAGGTCAATTTCTGAACGTTTCTCTACATTGCTTCCAAAATTTTATTTATGGAAAATTGATTTTAAATTCATTTTGTCATATTTGCAACGCCATAGTATATAAACTCTTATTTTTTGTGAACGATTTTTGAAAGAACTCTATCGTGACAAATTTAATTACCTACGAAAATACTGTAAGAGATAAACAAATGGCGTCTCCAGCAAAAACGCTCATCAAACCATGTGCTTTAATAACCTTCAATGAAAGGGGCGCGCCACTTTTTTCATGATTTACACATAAAATTTTTTTCTAATGAACAGATAGAGCCAAACTGTCTTCTACATAGTTGTAGCCAATGATTTTTGAGGCAACTTTTCTCAAGACATCACGTACATATGACGTTTTGTAAGCGAAATATGTTTTTTTGAATATTGAAATGTTAGGGTGTTTCGAAAAAAAAAACAGTATTCTGGTTATATCTTTTGTGAATGAATTCATACAATAAAAATATCTTCAAAGAATTTTAATTTTTTTGATTTGTTTTCTCTAGTTTAAAAAATAACGTTCTCCCATAATTTCACAATCAAATATTTGACCCAAATAATACCATCAGAACACCTAATTGCACCTAATCCGAGATATGACAGTTTCAAAAGGACATGTTTTTTTCCAAAAAAAAACCCTTCTAACTAACGAACGCCTTCAGATACAAGTTTGTGCCTTGACATTTCATGTTTCAAACAAATGCTCATAAGACATTTTTATTTGTTTTTTTTTTAGGCATTGGAAATCTTTTGCAAAACAATTAAATACAAATTTAAAAAAGCGTAGAAGGAGTGTATTCGAAAAAAATGTAACACTTTGTTTTGTGAATAACTTTTGGATGCATGGATGTAAATTGATGAAATTTTAAGCGAAGCTTCCTGGTTATATAACGTTTATATGTGCAAATTTTTGTGATGTTCTCTCAGGCAACCAAAAGTCACATATTCACTTGAATGAAAGCTTTGAAAGTTTCATAGCTGACAAAGAGAATCAACTGCTCAATTCCCTTGAGTGGACTTTATGTACTCATTAATGAACTTGAAAGTTGCGAAAGTTATTAATATGTACGTTGTATGTGACTTATTTTGCCCAATTCGTTGTGAGGGACTTAAGTCACATCGAGGGCACAAAAGTGCTCAAAAAGGGATTTCTTAAGTCACAAAAAGTGCTTTGATGTGCATTCTTCCTGGCAAACTGGCTGCCTGGTTGGGCGAGTGCGCCTGCAGGTATGCTACAAAATCATATCACCACATTCAATTAGAATAACATCTAGGCGTGGTCTTGTGGTAGCGTGTGCTTACCACGGAGGTTCGATCCCCAAGCCGGGCAAAATTTTTTTCAATAAGTATTTGATACTAGAAAATGTAGGAAAGAAGCAATTATACAATTTTTTCAGAAACTAAATTAAGAAGCCACGGGAAGCTGAATGTCATTAAGACTTGTTTTAGAATTTGAAAGTATCAATAAGAACTTAAATTTTGAGCTGCATAGAACATACTTCATTATAATAATGGAGCTGAGTAGGCTTCTTTGTACCTGTTTTATGGAACTTTCGGTTGCTTGGGTTGTTAAGTAGTTTTTGAGATAGTTTCCAATGAAGTAGTTTTTCGATTTTAATATTTGGGCAACATGTGCATACTATTAATCATCCTTTTTTTATAATTAAGGCTGTTTTTGATTACGTTTTCTGTTAGTTGGACTTTCAAAATAACTTAAAATTTTGAATTTGGTCAAAGTTATAACAATTTTAGCCGATTGTCCTCCTTCGGCCCAAAAAATATATATGACTTTTTATCATTCCACTATAGTTTTTGTGAAATGACACGATTCCAGATTCAACTTAAACAGAGTATATATATTGTGATATGGTAAATGGTATGGAGCTATTTAAGTGCTTCGAAGAGAAAACGGTCGCATTTGGAGGCAGTTTTTGTGAATCTTCAGCCATTCATCGTGTCAATCGTTATGAAACACTGAGTAATTTGCAGTTTCTGCAGATCATTAGCGTCCTATAGTACTAAGTAGACATTAAATTTCTCATTTTTTCACCTTCTCCGGGAAATGCCGGTGAGACTTCTCAACAAACAGTTTCTCGTCGTAAACATGCTAGATGCCCGCTTAAAAGTTCGTTTATTTATTTATTTATTTATTTATTTATTTACTTATTTTTTTTTTGTCTTTATTTAAGAGGTTTTCAGCCGCAGGCTGGTTCGCCTCTGTACTTATTTATTTTTAATCCATCGAACGACAAGTCTTAATGGATGGGATGGGAAAAGCACAAGGCATAAAAACCCCTCGATGAATGTAGCAAATACAATACATGAACGACACAATAGTTTGTCAGGATATTTAAAACTTTTGTTGTCCATTACGTTTTTTTTTTTCAAAACATCTCCTCACTAGCAGTCCAAATATTTTGCGTACGATTTGACCACCGTATTTTGTTTATTTTATCAGTGGGCAGCGTTTATACCATGTAGAAATAAATTCAGGTCTGTTTATTAGTCAGCTAGACAGAACCAGTGAGAATAGAAAAATCTTTTTTATCACTTCTTCTATTGATATTTTTGGATTGAGCTTTTAAAATCCTCTCACATTTCTTAACGTCATGGAATCAATGATCTTCACTTTTATTCAAATTTTAGCTCACTATCTTTTGAAACGATTTAACATATGAACTTTTGTCAAATAGTTGATTTCCAGCTATTTTTTGATCTCCTAATGGGACTTTCCAGGATTTTTCTCGATTCTGCTAAAAAAAATTGTCAATGAACTTCAGTGTTGGACGCTACCTCAAAAACCATTTGACAGATTATCACCATATTTTGAACACGTACACCTTTCATTACTAAGTAGCTTTACTGGTAATTTGATCAATTTTCATCCATGCATTCAGAAGTTATTCACAAAACAAAGCGTTACATTTTTTCAAATACACTCCTTAGATAAGGTTACGCATGTAGTAGTGTTAAAATCTTCATTTTTAATTTTTCTCGGAATCCCGAGAATTGCTGGGAACGCTAAAATGGTTGGAAAATAGACACTCTTCTTCAAATCGATATTATTTTATTTTTTTCCCAGCAACTCACATTTGTTTGTGATCGAGTTTTTTTTTTTGATAATCTCATACGATCTATGTTTAAAAAAAGAAGCTAATTTTGACGAATACTTTTCTGCGAAAGTATTTCTGTTCGGTCAACAAATTAAATAAAAAAGCTTGATACCGATTACGAATATTCCTGGAACCTACGCTTATTTATTCTACTAACGAATTTTCTATTCAAATGTCGCTTTAAAACGACCGCCGGAGAGTTCCTTGCTACTGGAATTAATTATGATTTTATTTTTCTGCCAAACGTCGTCGTCAAGTTGGTCGTTCGGTGGAAAAACTTCTATTGAAATAAATCCATTTACAAAAAGGTCACGTAGATGATTGTTTGGGGAAAGGATGTAAACGACTTTTCTTGGAAACTGTTCGGAATCCGCTCCTTTGACATATTGTTGATTTTGGAAATGTGATGGACAACTGTTTTTTTTTTTTGTTCGTTGAAAGTTATTTCAATATACTGAGTTTGTTCGAGGTTTTTTTCTAATTTCTCAAATTCTGGAGACCTTATAGCTTTGTTTGGGTACAAAATTCATTCAAGATTTTTTGTAGAATTTACAAGCCTATTAATATAAATTCATGTAAACGTTACTATTAAATCCGCAAAAAAAATCAGGGATGAATTTTGAACTAAAACGGAGTTGTCAAGAACCCGGGGATTTAAAAATTCAAAAGTGACCAAATCGATTTAGTCTACTATTTTTATCAATCGTGTGTCAAAAGATAAGCCAGGCTCATATTTAGTTAGGAACATGTTCTTTCGCTGCTTGATTAATTAAAAAAATTTCTCATGTTTTGAGCACTTCTAGCAAATTTTTCGAATTGAAGTTGACATTTTTTTTAATTCTCCTTCTGTATCCAAAGTCTTCGTGATACACAGTTTATCGAAGTTCAATAAATCATCCTCCACATTTTTCTAAAAAGAGAAGCAAATAAATGCCAAATTTATGTTATCTTTCAAAACTGTTTAGCCGCTGCTCTCGCTGCCTGGACGTATCAAAAGTTACTTAGTTGTTCGAGTCGATCTCGTTCGTTCATCGTGACTGGCCCATAATGGCCTACACGTGCCCCCATTCAGAGCAAGACAGCTCCCGGTAAATACCATCAAAATGAAATTTTTCCAAAGCGATATCTGCCAGGACCATTCCTGGTTAGCCTGTAGCACACCAGCCCAAGTGCCAAAAAACTTTGAAAAGTTCAAAGAGCAAGAAAAGCTTCTAAAAGGATCCGATATAGTCCCGAAAAGAGCGTAGGAAAAAAAAATGGCGCCTGGCGTGCGACACGCGTTTCCAATAAAGCGACTCGTTGAGCCGGTTGTCTTTTTATTTGGATATCTTTCAGGGTTTTTCATTCCTCGTGTCGACGTTTTTTTGCCCATTTTCAGCTGCCTTGCGTAACGGTAGATTCCATTCCGGGAAAAAAATCATGCCAGTTTTCTTTTCGCTTTTGCTGCTGCTGCTGCTGGAAAATTCTTCCCGAGATGGGTTACCTCTAGAAGTCGCATTTTCAACCAATTTAGATGCCGTTTCTCAATGCCATCCAGAACTAACCATCGAAATGGAAAAGAAAAAGGCGTTGGATGGAAAGAAAAACAGGTTTTCCGCTGTTTGGGATGACTTTTTGCTTCTCTTTCTTTCCGCTAACAGGGAGAAGGAAAAAGCTTGTTAGCGATTGTAAATTGAAAATAAATAGAACTCCCTCCCCCTCCCTTTTCGAAACAGCTGTTGTGTACGGATGAGCTTCGATGGTTTCGGACTGGCTAATCACGGTACGTGAAAGTGAAATTTTTGCGCTGAATTTGTGTTGAAAAGTTATTAAATTTCCAGCTTTTAAACATTTCTGTTTGTGAAGAATCAAGGCTTAGATTTGTCATGTTGTACAACTAGTAAAGTTTGCTCATTTTTGTCATTTTTCTCATTCTTATTTTTTTTCATTTTTGTCATTTTTGTCATTTTTGTCACCTTTGTCATTTTTGTCATTTTTGTCACCTGTGTCATTTTTATCATTTTTATCATTTTTGTCATTTTTGTCATTTTTGTCATTTTTGTCATTTTTGTCATTTTTGTCATTTTTGTCATTTTTGTCATTTTTGTCATTTTTGTCATTTTTGTCATTTTTGTCATTTTTGTCATTTTTGTCATTTTTGTCATTTTTGTCATTTTTGTCATTTTTGTCATTTTTGTCATTTTTGTCATTTTTGTCATTTTTGTCATTTTTGTCATTTTTGTAATTTTTGTCATTTTTGTCATTTTTGTCATTTTTGTCATTTTTGTGATTTTTGTGATTTTTGTCATTTTTGTCATTTTTGTCATTTTTGTCATTTTTGTCATTTTTGTGATTTTTGTCATTTTTGTCATTTTTGTCATTTTTGTCATTTTTGTCATTTTTGTCATTTTTGTCATTTTTGTCATTTTTGTCATTTTTGTCATTTTTGTCATTTTTGTCATTTTTGTCATTTTTGTCATTTTTGTCATTTTTGTCATTTTTGTCATTTTTGTCATTTTTGTCATTTTTGTGATTTTTGTCATTTTTGTCATTTTTGTCATTTTTGTCATTTTTGTCATTTTTGTCATTTTTGTCATTTTTGTCATTTTTGTCATTTTTGTCATTTTTGTCATTTTTGTCATTTTTGTCATTTTTGTCATTTTTGTCATTTTTGTCATTTTTGTCATTTTTGTCATTTTTGTCATTTTTGTCATTTTTGTCATTTTTGTCATTTTTGTCATTTTTGTCATTTTTGTCATTTTTGTCATTTTTGTCATTTTTGTCATTTTTGTCATTTTTGTCATTTTTGTCATTTTTGTCATTTTTGTCATTTTTGTCATTTTTGTCATTTTTGTCATTTTTGTCATTTTTGTCATTTTTGTCATTTTTGTCATTTTTGTCATTTTTGTCATTTTTGTCATTTTTGTCATTTTTGTCATTTTTGTCATTTTTGTCATTTTTGTCATTTTTGTCATTTTTGTCATTTTTGTCATTTTGGCATTTTTGTCATTATTGTCATTTTAGTCATTTTTGTCATTTTTGTCATTTTTGTCATTTTTGTGATTTTTGTGATTTTTGTGATTTTTGTCATTTTTGTCATTTTTGTCATTTTTGTCATTTTTGTCATTTTTGTCATTTTTGTCATTTTTGTCATTTTTGTCATTTTTGTCATTTTTGTCATTTTTGTCATTTTTGTTATTTTTGTCATTTTTGTCATTTTTGTCATTTTTGTCATTTTTGTCATTTTTGTCATTTTTGTCATTTTTGTCATTTTTGTCATTTTTGTCATTTTTGTCATTTTTGTCATTTTTGTCATTTTTGTCATTTTTGTCATTTTTGTCATTTTTGTCATTTTTGTCATTTTTGTCATTTTTGTCATTTTTGTCATTTTTGTCATTTTTGTCATTTTTGTCATTTTTGTCATTTTTGTCATTTTTGTCATTTTTGTCATTTTTGTCATTTTTGTCATTTTTGTCATTTTTGTCATTTTTGTCATTTTTGTCATTTTTGTCATTTTTGTTATTTTTGTCATTTTTGTCATGTTTGTCATTTTTGTCATTGCTGCTCATACTTATTTTTGCCATACCGTTTTCAAAGGAGCTTATTAAAGCGATTCATCGGAGGAATGAACGGATTTCAAAATACTCTTCATAAACCAAGCTAGGTAATTTTTTTCTTAACTATCTTATATCTTACATTCATTTATTTCTTTTTCCAAATAATTGAGATTTTAAAGTTTTTCAAACCAAGATTTTGAACTTGAAAATGAAGCAGTTATACTCTTTTGTTTTTTACTTTATTATAGGTATTTGAGGAGAATTGTAGCATTCAAGTGATTCGTCCTTTGCGTTAGTAAATATCGAATAGGTATTTTACATTTTCATTTATACAGTATTTTTTTCGATTTTATCACTTAAAAAAAATTTTCGTGAATATGGTAAAACCGTGAAATTGGCGAAAGTAGAAAAAATAATTATTTTTTAGAGTTTTAAAAGACAAAACAATATGTCCTTAGCAGTGGATATGCTTTGTTTAAATCAATTTTGATTTTTAGATATATGATGTCTTTTTTATTTTAGAAAAGAAGAGATTTCCCTTCATCCAACGCAATATTCAGGAAAAACTATTGGGGGTGTAAAACAATTTTTTGGAAGATTTGCGAATAAAAACTTAAGGTATGCCAGCGGGTATGAAATCGAATCCCGGTCACGGCATACATAGTACACTTTCTGTGGGTTGGTGGTTTTAGTATTTGTAACATGCTAGCCATCATATCCTCGAAAGATGTACGCTTAAAGTTAAGAAAAAAGGATTCTCTTCGAGGAAACATCAAGTTTCATTGAGATCCTGTATGTGTTCGTGTTCGTTTTTTTTTCTCTGAGTAGGTCTTTTTCGAAGGCTGCTAATTCAGAGTGAATACTTACAAGAAATCTTAAAAGATTGTTTTATGATACCTTTATTTAAATAGACGAATAAAATAACGTTTGACTGAACTTGATCGAATTTGATCAATGTTATGCTTCTCTAGTCATTGCCAGGCTACTTGGTTCAAAGTGTTTCAAAACAAGCTTTTCAAAATGGAATTTTTCCCTTTGCTTATTATTACTTGAATGAATCATCCTGAATTATCTGTTTATAAATTCCAAAATAAAAACTACAAAAGAGCACAAATCCTGTTATACTGGGAAACAGGAACAATATTTGTGCGGTTCAAAAAGTTAAAAGAAATTAGATTCATTAGGAAAGAATTAAATTTAAAACACAGATCACACTGGTCAAAGGTGTCTTCTGATTATACCCTACCATCCAAAACTCCAAAACAAAATAATTTTGCTAGGATGCAGAGGTGACCTCGGTCCTTAAACACAAATTTATGCCTTCATCATTTACTCTCTTTTCCAACCTATCTATTGACAACTCGAGCGTGGCTGGCGCCATAATTGATGTTTAAAGAGAGAGCATCAGTTCTGTGCATTGAGAGTGACATGCTACTCCCAAGAATCATTCTTTTGACCTTTGAACGCAATTGATGGCTCCGGTCAATCACGGAGTAGCAACCATTGGCGATGTGGAATTCGTTCTTTTAAGGCACGCCTGCGATCATGGAGTTCGAAATGCATAAACGATAATAATATGATCCCTAAAGAAAACCCAGACATGGCATATTTAAAAATAATGTATCTTCAATGTTCCAGAGAAAAATGGTGAACATAAATACTGTAAAATGGGGAAATTTTGATCACTTTTTTCATTCATTTTTGAATATATTGGAAAGGGAAGCTTCTTCGTAACAACTTAAAAATTTAAAACATTAACTGAGGAAAGGAGTATAAAACATGATCATTGGTTGGGGAATATTTAAATGGCATTGTTAATGGCAAATGTTAATCACAAAACCAGATTTCATGTTTCGGGGTATCTTTAAACAGCATGGCTTTAACGTATCCCAACATTTTCAAAATTACTGGTTTGGTGCCATTTAGCAAAGAAGTTATAAAAAAATCGATTACAATAGTTTTTCTTCAGACCAAACTACTTTTTAATGTTATCTCTTAAGAACAATTCCAATTGGAGAATGGACAAAGATGTTGCATACATTTAGGGGAAAAAAATAAAAGCATTGCTCAATATTTTTGTATGTATGTATGTATGTTGGTAATCCACCATGGGTGCACGGATTCACCGCAGTTTCTGCCAAAGTATGGGTTCACATACATTCCTTAGATTATTAGGTTCGACAAATCTCCAATGCAGCGCGCCACCATACCCGAACCCCATGGCTTCGTATGAACTGTTATGTGGTGAATGTATTGCGTGTGTTGATGTAGGTATATTTTGGAAGAACGAATCAATCAGGTGGGCTAGTTTATTTACAGGTATTCCGGCATTCGTGTATATACCTGGCCAGCTGGCAACTGATTGAACATTCCAATTATACAGTCAGTTATATAATGAAACACATCTTACCTGTCGGCCCGCTTATGGGATTCGAGCCCAAAAGTTTTTCTTGCCGATACCGGGAATCGAACCCAGTACGCCTGGCGTACCAATACCAGACTCGCGCCAGCCTATCCACTAGACCACATCGGCGCTTCCAAAAGCATTGCTCAATATTTTTAGCTACAAAATAGAAATGAATATGTTCCTTCATTCGATCTCCTAGACCCTTAACTATTCCCGTTTCCTGTTTTTTTTTTTTTCATAATTAATCAGTTGGTACTGTTCCTTCCTAGCCATTTGCTATATATGTATACACTATGAAAATAGCATTTGAACTAAATATTTACAAAAAAAAAAGTTGTATTTCCACATTGAACAACCCGTTTTCTTCTAAATGATTTAGTTAAATCAGGAGAGGTGTTTGTTTGCGAGCCTTCCAAAAAAAAATATTTTAAGATTTTAAAATTATGTTTTACTTACTTTACGGTTTCACAGAAGAAACGAAAATTATGTTGATTTTTCAATACCATTATTCAATTTTTCCATACAAATCTAAAAACTTGAATTTACCTAAATAAATGTTTCATAAAAATTCTGCAAAAATATCATGGATCGTGGATCAAGAACGAAAACGAAGCATTTAAAACCCCAGGGTTTAAGAAATTATAAAATGATCCCAAATGGACTCAGTTTTCTGCTCATAGTACTTGGAAATATAACAGGTAGGCCATTACACTTAACCTAATTTGGCAGCTCCGTGTATGTACATGGCATTCCTATCACAATCAAAAATAGTTTACATATGAAATATCAGGTACTAGTTTTCTATGGAATTGCAATCAAATCGTAAATTTGGTTTGTTCTGAAAAGCAATTAAAACCAGCGATTGATTCTCACCAGTCATGTAAAACGATAAGTTTACATCAAACTTCCTAGATTTGAACATAAATAGTGAACATTAAAATAAAAATTTCGTTGCGTCTGATACACAAATCCTTCATTTTTGTTAAAATATAAACTTTTTTTTACCCGAAATTTTTTTTATCTGGTGTAAAATTATGTTCTGATCGAAATCTTTTTTCCTTTAGCAGCTGTTTGCTTATTTTCTCAGTGAAAACCTCGTTTTTACGTGCACAACTCTTCATCCGCTTAAGAATTATGTTTGAAAATAAACACTCTACATTCATTTTTCATTTTCAGCAGCAGTTTCTATTCGTTTTTTTTTAATTTTTATCATCAGAAGTTTCAATCCGCTGTTAATTAATTTTCAAAGGTTAAGTCTTAATACCTTGTTGTTCTTTCAGCTACAATCTCGATTTGTTCTTTTAAACAGTTTTTACCAACAGGACTCTCAATCTTCTGTTCGATTATGTACAAATTTATAGTTTTCATTTTTTTATGAAGAGATTAATCATCGTAATTTATGTTTGTAACTTAATTCATCGGCCTTATCGGTGAAAAGTGATGTTTTTTTTAGTAAGAATATCTTAAATAAGATTATGAAATTTCATAGACGGATTGAAAGTTAGATCAAATGAAAGTTGGTGAAAATCAGCGGGTAGAATTTATTGTGGAATTGTGGTAGATACATATTGAGTTGCATCTGTCACCACACATTAGTAAGCCAAACGTGATTCTACCCGTCTATAAAACTTCAGAATCTTAAGATGTTTTTTTTTTTATTATTATTTGAGTGGCAGTCTCAAATTGCTTACTAGAACTTAATATCCCAGTAGAAGTCCTAAGCCGGATGTTTTTATCACGTTCTTCATTTTTGTTTATAGCAAAAGCAGGATTCTTAATAGTTTTGTTTTTTTTTTCTAGAAGTCTAGATGATGAGTTCATCCATGACGGTCCGGCAAATGAATCGTTGATAAAGGGTGATACGGTCAAAATTTAGTTAATATCAACTCGACGTATTTCTTTCAATTTTGCATGTAAAAACCTGAACACCCCTCATTTTGAAGGTGTGTGTGTAGAATGTTGCTCCTATTTTGATTTTGGAATTCACTCTTCAGTTGTCAAAATGCCGTCCAAGGAAGAAGGGCAGCGTATCAAAATTTCGCTCACGCATCGCGAAAATCCGAGCTAGTCGCACGCAAAGCTGGAAAAATCGTTAAAAGTTAAAGTGTTTGAGGATCGGATTTGGAAAAGCGGAAGCCTAACTGAATATTTTTCCGGAATTTTCTACTAACTAAACTTGAAAAAGAAATTTAATTTGATTTTTTAAATAAACGATTTACATGCGTTTTCCCTTGACCAAATTTTGACTGTATCATCCTTTATATAGTGGCGAATGCGATAAGGATGGTAAAACGACAAAAAAAAAGCTGGTACCCTTTTAAAATAGCAGCAAGCATAATTTATTTATTGAATCATTTTTTGAAATCGTTCGTGGAAATTGATAATATTGCCTTATTCTCAAATTTAATGATAAGTGCAGTTTTTAATCAGCTGAAATGTGTGTTTTAAATTGAAGTCCGCACATTTTTGTTTTCATTTCCATTTTTTATGTTTTGAATGTTTGTTTTAATTTGATGTCTCGTACCACTCAAATTGAATCCAGTTCTAAATTTTTGAAAATTTAGAAGTATATTCGAGATAAATTTCTTTCAGAAAATTTGTTTTTTTCTTCAAAATTGTTCATCTAGATTCACCGCTTTTACCAAACATCGAAAAAAGTAATCTTTCCCTATCGGCAGAGTTGATCCACCTACCGCCGAAAAAAAGCCTGAACCGGGTAGAACATATGCAAATGTTTGATCGAGATGGAAAAACTATGCAAACCCGAGATTATAAATCCATATCGCCGAGGCACGAACGTCGAGGCGCCAGGAGAAACACATAACTTTACACCATTTTGCCAACATTGTGCCGGGAAGGCCCCGGGAATGCAAAAACTACGCAAAAATCTGCAAACTCAGAAGAAAAATGGTGAAAGTTCACACTTTGGCAAAATACGGTGGAAGTGTTGATTTTGGGTGGAATTTTTTCTCTCTCTCGGCTCACTATCCCCCAGCTATTTGGCGGTGGGAAAGTTTTTTGTTCTTTCATTTAGCACATGGCGAGTCTTTGGAAAGAAAAGCACAAACTGTGTAGCTCTTTTTATGAACTTTGGCTCCTTTTGCATCCGAACTGACTTTATAAAATCCTTTCAAATGAAAAATAATAGGTGGAAATTTCCAACGGTTGAACTTAATTACGCCGAGGTGACTAATGCTTTGTGAGTGAGAAGCAAATGATCGTGAGACATTCAGCACACTTTTCTCACTGGTTGAGAAATGGTGGGTCTTTGTTTTTTTTTGTGTGGGTAGGAAAATCCTTTGATCTGTTCATTAAAAATTTTTCAAGGCAGCTTAGGAAAGAAAATTTGCTAAGAATTTTTCAATGGTAAATCTTTAGGGATTTGCCTATTTCACTGCTCATTATAACATAGGTTCAACAGTTTTTTTTTCAAATTTTCAGCAGTCTTTGAAATTCCTACCAGAAATAATCTTAAATAGAGTTAGTTATGATGCATTCACGGTATTTTTGCTGTTCAGTTTCATCATTCTAGATTTTTTTTTGTACGGATTTTTGATTATCATTAACTAGAACCTTTAGTAATCTTCAACGGCAAATATGGGTGTTAGACAGCTGCACTAGACTGAGTCGATTTCGGGTCATTTTTTAATTCCTCAAACACTGCACAGTGGTCCAGAAATGAAATTTAGCGGGAAACAATTATTTGCGCTCTTGCCTTAAGTTAAAGACATTTGGTGTCCAAGACAAAGTTGTACAACATCACAAGGCACTACTTTTGAATGAAACATTTTTAGGGTGGTTCATAAAACTCCTTAGATACGAAAATTATTTTTTTACTGTAAGGAGATAGTGCTGTATTATGTTCAGCAATTATGTAGAACAACGTAATTGATGAAACATTGTAGAAGACTTTGAATGTCTATCTATTAACGTTTAGGTTTTATGATGATTTTTCGTGTACAAGTTAGGGTGGTCCTACAAAAACAAGTATTTTTGTTATAACTTTGTTGGGTATCAATTTATCAAAATTATGTGTTCGGCAAGTATTTAGCAAATCATTATGCGCATCTTTTGTAGAAAACAAATTTCTAATATCTGCTTTTGATTCGCAGTTATCATGAATTTTGTGTTCAAAAATGACCGTTTTGTATGAGCCATAACTTCAAATGGAGCAAACCAAAAAAATCAAACTTTAATTCGTTTGAAAGAACATGTTAAAATTTACACTATATCAAAAAACTGGAGAGGTGTTTTTTGTTTAAAGCTTTTTATTCACATTTGAACTTGACCAAAATTGCCATTTTTCAAATAACAAAATATATCACTTTTGCTCTGCGACATGGAATTCTTCTATGCTTTCTCACCCTTAGTCAATAATTCTTAATTTTTTACCACTACAAAAGCAGAGTTTCCTATTCATAACCTTTTGTAAAAATTTTGATAGACTAACATAGCCAGAGGGGCACAAATGAAAAAAAAATGAGGATTCTTGATTATTAATGTATAGAACCATAAACTGAAAACATTGAATTACTAACTAACTACCCAACAAGAAAGTCTTGAATTGTATTTTTCTTAGAAGGAGTTATTATTCACTTATGTCCTTTTGACTGTGAAAGCCAGTTTTGGTTTCTCCGGTGATCATTTTGATCAAACCCAAGTAAATCACACAGTTTTCAGTTCAAGTTTGGTGGATCATACAGTAGAAAGTTTGTTGAAATATTTACAATATGATTCTACATTTCCGGAAAAAATGCTTCAACTGATTTTCAAATGGGGAGCATATGGTAGCTCAAACCACAGCAGGTATAAATTTATTTTGAACAAACCTTTATCTTCTGATCTTCAAATTATTTCAATATAGATATAATCAATCATTCATTGACGAAGATGATGTAGGAGACATGTGTGAATACAGCGATTCACACATTTTCGCGGTTTCTCTTGTTCCGTTACGTCTCGTAGATAAATGGGATACAAAACGTTATCTGGAGTAACGATTGCCCATCCTCAGTGAGTTTGTGCAGACCTATTTGGCTCATTTTTGCTAAGGAAAGTGCAGATCTAACAAGATTCGTTGGAAATGTTCATGAAGATCGCAGATCGTCTTTGTATAGACAAACCCACTTGGAGAGTCAGAAAAACCAATATAGAAGTGAATGAACGGCGTCAAAGTCTTCGAAACATACTAAAAGAACAACTGAACTTATGTATTGATGAGCCTAGGGTCATCGGTGGGAATTCCAATACAGGAAATATTGCCAGGAAATTTTTCGAGAAACGGATTGAAGTTGCACAAATTACGGGACTGAATGTTCAGCTTTTGGAAAAGTTTTACGTGATTATCAACAGTAACTCGTTTGAAGGGTATGCTGAAGTAACTCGGGTGCTTTATAACAATTTATATGACTGGTATCCCGTTTCTTCAACCGTACACAAATTGTTAGTGCATGGAACAGCAGTCATAAAACATCATATTTTACCCATAGGCATGTATTCGGAAGAAGCTTGTGAAACAAGAAACAGAAGTTTACGAAAATTTCGAGGAAACCACTCCAGAAATTTCGATCGTGTGGTTAGTCTGGAGGATGTTTTTAAAAGACTCCTCCTGACATCAGATCCGTACTTATCACTATCCAATAGAAAATGTATGAAATATTCAAAAATCAGCCTTCCTGAATGCAGCCGTCATTTGATCTGTGACCCCTAACGCGTTTTTTTTTATTAGTTTCATTATTGCTAGAATATAAGTGTTTTTTTTGTTTTTTATGAATTTTTTATTGATTTCTCAAATAAACTTTTTTTTCCGTTTTTCTGTTTCTGTTAACTATGATGATGATATAAATGTTACGATGTGTACGGTTATTCCTCACGCAGCCAAAAGTAGTCAAAAATAATGTAGAAAGGTTATATGAAAAATGGCAATTTTTTTTTTTTTTATAAATCGTTTATTTGAAACGGCTCATAAAGGTTTTAAGGAGCCAAAGTCTGTTTTTTTTTTGTATTTACAATTCATTGTTAAGAACTAGAATAGATATAGGGAAAATAGTAAAGGATTGTTTAAAGACAGAGGTTGATAGCTTTCAAAAAGAGGTAGATTTCGAACATGTAATCAAGGTCTATCGCAGCTAATACATCTCTTACTGGGGTGTAGGGTGGTTTCCCTCGGGCCCGAAGGGAGTCCAATAAATCCGCTCTGGCGGCTAGGTGGACCTCACATGACCAAACGATATTCTCGATGTCGTGGTAACCTTGGCCACAGCCACACAAATTGCTGCCAGCAATATTTAAACGATAGAGTACCGCATCCATGGAATAATGATTGGACATGAGACGGGAGAATATACGAATAAAATCCCGACTCAGGTCCAACCTATTAAACCAGGGTTTGAGGCTTACTTTTGGAATAATCGAGTGGAGCCAGCGGCCCTTCTCATCTTCGTACCATTTGCGCTGCCAGTTGACGAGAGCGTTTCGACGAATCAAAAAATAGAACTCATTGAAGGCAATTTGACGCTGATAAATATCGCCTTCAGTTGCACCCACCTTCGCTAGTGAGTCTGCCTTCTCATTGCCCACTATCGAGCAATGTGAAGGAACCCAGACGAAGGTGATGCTAAAGCAGCGTCTTGATAAAGCACTCAACGTTATCCGTATCTTCTCAAGGAAGTACTGTGAGTGCTTTCCGGGCTTTATTGAACGAATAGCCTCAACTGAGCTGAGACTGTCCGTTACAATGAAATAGTGTTCAACGGTTCGCGTGGCTATGTTATCCAGTGCCCAATGAATGGCTGCTAATTCAGCGATATACACGGAGCATGGAGATTGCAGACTATAAGATGCACAGGATATTTGGTTGTACACTCCAAACCCGGTACACTCGTTTATAAGAGATCCATCAGTAAAGTACATTTGTTCAGCATTGACGTGTCCATACTTTGCATAAAAAATCCTTGGAACAACGAAGTGACGGTGTTGTTCAGGGATCCCGCAAATGGCAATTTTGGTCAAGTTCAAATGTGAATAAAAAGCTTTAAACAAAAAACACCTCTCCAGTTTTTTGATATAATGTAAATTTTAACATGTTCTTTCAAACGAATTAAAGTTTGATTTTTTTGGTTTGCTCCATTTGAAGTTATGGCTCATACAAAACGATCATTTTTGAACACAAAATTCATGATAACTGCGAATCAAAAGCAGATATTAGAAATTTGTTTTCTACAAAAGATGCGCATAATGATTTGCTAAATACTTGCCGAACACATAATTTTGATAAGTTGATACCCAACAAAGTTATAACAAAAATACTTGTTTTTGTAGGACCACCCTAACTTGTACACGAAAAATCATCATAAAACCTAAACGTTAATAGATAGACATTCAAAGTCTTCTACAAAGTTTCATCAATTATGTTGTTCTACATAATTGCTGAACATAATACAGCACTATCTCCTTACAGTAAAAAAATAATTTTCGTAACTAAGGAGTTTTATGAACCACCCTAAAAATGTTTCATTCAAAAGTAGTGCTTTGTGATGTTGTACAACTTTGTCTTGGACACCAAATGTCTTAAACTTAAGGCAAGAGCGCAAATAATTGTTTCCCGCTAAATTTCATTTCTGGACCACTGTGCACTGGGGTCTAAAAAGCATTGTTTTGGATCAAAACTCATCCATGATTTTTGGCATAATTTTTATGTAACGTTTACATGAGCAAATTTGAACTTCAAGGTTTGTTTGGGAAAATTGAGTATTTGAACTGAAAAATAAACATATTTTTTTTATTCCCCTGTGGAACCTGTAGAATTTATAATTTATGCTCCAGATGAAAACGAGACTTGCAGAGAGGCGCTTGACTGGAATCCAAATGGACATCGAAGAAGAGGCAGGCCCAAAAGCTCGTGGCGGCGAAGTCTAGCCGCTGAAATCCGCACAGTTCTAGCGTAACATTTCAAAAGAGCGAAACTAGCAGTTTGCTGGAAATGAGAAAAACGCGCTTGAAAATTCGGAACACCTATTCAAATCCTATTTAAAAAATCGACTACTTTTTGTTCAACAAAATTGAAAAATGTGCATTATATTCCCTTATTGTTCGATGGTTATCAAGAACTTAAACTTTTTTCGTTTAATTTCAGAGATTTTCGAGTTTCGCCCTTTTATTGTTTTCGATTCCAGTTACGCTTGCAAGTTTCGCCCAATTGATCGGCCGTTTTTGTTTTGGTTTTGAAGTTTCGCCCATTCGTCCTACACGTAAAAACTAATTAGCCCGTTTTGTCACACACGATTAACTCAGTTACGCCTATAAAGCATTTCCCGACTTGTCAACCGAACAGCTGATTTCTCATGTTTACAATTTTCGGCACCTAGTGGTAGGGTAAAAATAACAACAACACTACGCATGTTCAATGGCGGGATAGTAACGAAACCAAATTGGCGGTGTAATAGTTATGCATAACCATGGTTATGCAAAGTTCTTTATTTTTTAAACTACCTAAAATTAAATAACTGTAGACATGAAATACTTTGAAGATAACTTTGATGTTATGTAATGTTAATTTGAAAAAATAATTTCTTTTGACGAAATAATTGAACAGTGCAAATCTCTCAAGTTCAAAATGGCGACCAGTAGGTGTTAACATTTTTCAAAACAAAAACAAAAAGCTACCCTACCATCATCTGTCTCAGGAAATGCTCTATTGGCCCTACACGAATAGAAAAATTCACTCCATTTTGAATAGGCGTATCTTCACGTTCCAACGAAAATGCATCAACAGGAAGTTTCGCCCAATTGAATTTTATAAATTTTTTGAAAGTTTTAAGTAATTTTAAAATGAAACCGCATTTAATAGGTAAAGTGCAACCGCGTGCATCCGGAATGACCGTTAACTCGATTTGTTTACATTTGGCAGTTTCGCCCTTTTTAAATGTTACGCTAGAGTTGACGAGAACCTTGGCTGGCAGCAAGTGAAGACGCTGGCTCCGGATCGCCAGCAGTGGAGATCTTTTATCTCAGCCCTATGCGTCGGTCAATCGGCACCGGACCCTTAGGTAGGTAGGTAGGTTCCAGATAATAATTTCCAACAATCGAAATTTATATCAAACCTCAACCAGAAATCTTTTATTTCGATTCTGAATTTTCGCCTGTTGATAAGAATTTTTTCTGTTATCTAAATAAAAATTGCGAATGATTAAACTGCTTCAGATTTTTCACATCTAAAGTTCCAATTCTGCAAAAGAATTAAAAGATGAAACGTTGTTATGGTTGTAATTTTAATTTTTTGTTCCACATTCCGAAAAGATGTGTTTCGAATATGAAAAATGCATCTAAATAGTTGAGGTTTAAAATGTTAAATAAAGTTCGAATCAGTTTTTTCCCCAATGATAATCCAATCTGGATATCAATAACACAAAGAAAAACTGTACGAAGAATCCGAAATCTGGGATCACGATCGAATTTTAATGTTCATCAGCAAATTTTGATCCACAAAATCCAAAAATTTTCAAAACTAAGCTTTCCAGATATTTTTCCGCTTATCCAGATCGCGAAATTTCGGGTTTTTTTAAATATCTAAATTATTTAATAAAAATCATTTAGAAAAGCACTCATAAATCATATTGCAAGTTTCTAAAAAATCGTTCATTTTGATGAAATTTGAAACAAAATTGGACAACATCGGAGCCATCTGGCAAGCCTAGTCTTATCTTATTGAAATTTGATATTCTGGACTCAATTGCTATCAACAAGTTGGAATTTTTTTGAAAAAAATTAGTAGAATTGTGGACTTGCAAAAAGATTTCGAGGTTTTGGCTTTAGTTCGGGGTCGAGATTATTACTCTTGAATCGTTTCAGTTGTTTATCAAATTTTGATTAAAAATTTGAAATTTTAAGTTTAGAGAAGAACATTTCGCTTGGCTTTATGGAACCTCATGGGAGAGGGGGTTTAACTGCCCCCCCCCCCCCCTCACCCTGTTCCTACGGTCTTGGCCCCCTTCCAAGCGGGAAAATCCCGTTCAAAATTACACGAAAATACTTGAATTTTATAAAAATTTTGAATTTTTTCTAGTCGGTATACCCTTGAATTTTCAAAATTTTCCACTAGGGGAGATGCGCTATATGCGCCACATATTAGGGAAAGCGCTCATTTTCTCCCATATTCCAATAAATAGGAGTCTGAAAACTACATGCACATGAGCGAACATCTGTTTAATATACGTTAGAGCTATTTTTCTGTTAAAATCTCTTACAGTTTTTGTGAAAATAATTTTATAATAAAAGAAGTCAAAATAGCCGATTACCGAAACTGACGGGCTAAATGCGCATATTTATGTTTTTAGCTATACAGTAAGGATTTTTTTTACACTGATATACGTACCGCGTAAAAAAAAACCGTGTAAAAAAACCGTGTTAATTCCCGAAAACCGTGTAAAAAAAAACCGTGCTAATTCCCGAAAACCGTGTAAAAAAAGACCAATCGAATTCTGCAGCTCTGAAGTTCTGACACTTAAGACCTGAGACCTGAGACCTGAGACTTGAGACTTGAGACCTGGACTTGAGAATGTAGACTAGAGACATGAGACCTGAGACTTTAGACATTACACCTGAGACCTACACTGCCGGCCAAAAGTTTGGGATCACCCACTAAAAAACATGCAAATTTTGATCGTTCATATCTCAGCCGTCTTAGGACATATTGAAAATCTTCTGATCTCATTTGAAAGATAATGAGCAATAGCTATCTCGGAGGTATTTTGCCCAAATATGATGTTTTAGTTTTGAACTTAAAACTTAACCTAAAGTTATAACATTTTCATAAAGTCGCACTCAATATTCAAAGCCGATCATCTCGGGATAGGGTGGACCAAATCTCAAAATTTGAGTGGCATTAGAATTCCTGTTCTTTACTTCTCAAAACACAATCAAAAAATTTTTTGAAAAAATTCAAAAACGTATTTTTAATTAATAAAATAGACACTTGAGTTGTCGTCCAAAAGTTTGGGATCACCTCTTTGTATGGTGAATTTGGGATCATTCTTATAAAAACTTGCAAATTTATTTTATTCATATCTTTCTCATCTAACATCGTATTGCAGATCTGAAGGGTTCATTTGGAAGCTTAGGAATTGTTGTTTTTTAATAAATTCATTCAAAAATTATATTTTAAGGTGAGAACTATTAAAAAAATCTGGGAACTTTCAAAAAAACAATAAATTCAGGTGATTTTTTTATGGTTATCACTTCAAAATATAATTTTTGAATGAATTTATTAAAAAATAACAATTCCTTAGCTTCCAAATGAACCTTTCAGATCTGCAATACGATGTTAGATGAGAAAGATATGAATAAAATAAATTTGCATGTTTTTATAAGAATGATCCCAAACTCACCATACAAAGAGGTGATCCCAAACTTTTGGACGACAACTCAAGTGTCTATTTTATTAATTAAAAATACGTTTTTGAATTTTTTCAAAAAATTTTTTGATTGTGTTTTGAGAAGTAAAGAACAGGAATTCTAATGCCACTCAAATTTTGAGATTTGGTCCACCCTATCCCGAGATGATCGGCTTTGAATATTGAGTGCGATTTTTTGAAAATGTTATAACTTTAGGTTAAGTTTGAAGTTCAAAACTAAAGCATTATATTTGGGCAAAATACCTCCGAGATAGCTATTGCTCATTATCTTTCAAATGAGATCAGAAGATTTTCAATATGTCCTAAGACGGCTGAGATATGAACGATCAAAATTTGCATGTTTTTTAGTGGGTGATCCCAAACTTTTGGCCGGCAGTGTAAGTCCACATTAGTGAGACCTGAGACTAGAAACCTAAGACATAAAACACGAGACCTGACACCTGAGACATGGGACATGAGACCTGAGACATGGGACTTGAGACTTAAGACATGACACCTGAGACCTGAGACATGAGACATGAGGCATGAGACATGAAATATGAGACTTGAGACTTGAGACCTAAGACCTGAGACCTGAGACATGAGACATAAGACATGAGACCTGAGGTATGAGACAATAGCCATGAAAGATGAGACCTGAGACATGAGACTTTAGACTTGAGACAAGCTACTAGTGTTATTACCGCGAAAAATTAGATTAGCTCCGATTTCAACTTGCGACCCCTCTAGTGAAAGGGTTTGACTTGTAGGTGACGAAAAATAGTGTCGCGAAATCGCTAGTACAAGCTACTAGTGTAAGTATCGCGAAAAATTAATTAAGCTCCGATTTCGACTTTCGACCGGTCAAGTGAAAGGGTTTGATTTGTAGGTAACGAAAAATTGTGTCGCGACTTCGCTAGTACAAGCTACTAGGATTAGTACCACGAGAAATTAGTTAAGCTCTGATTTCAACTTGCGACCTCTCTAGTGAAAGGGTTTGACTTGTAGATGACGAAAAATAGTGTCGCGACTCGGCTAGTAAAAGCTACTAGGATTAGTACCGCGAGAAATTAGTTAAGCTCCGATTTCAACTTGCGACCCCTCTAGTGAAAGGGTTTGACTTGCAGGTGACGAAAAATAGTGTCGCGAGTTCGCTAGTACAGGCTACTAGTGTTAGTACCGCGAGAAATTAGTTAAGCTCCGATTTCAACTTGCGACCCCTCTAGTGAAAGGGTTTGACTTGTGGGTGACGAAGAGAAGTGTCAAACCCTTTCACTTGAACGGTTGAAAGTTGAAATCGGAGCTTAACTAATTTCTCGCGGTACTAACACTAGTAACTTGTACTAGCGAAGTCGCGTCACTATTTTTCGTCACCTACAAGTCAAACTCTTTCACTAGAGGGGTCGCAAGTTGAAATCGGAGCTTAACTAATTTCTCGCGGTACTAACACTAGTAGCTTGTACTAGCGAAGTCGCGACACTATTTTTCGTCACCTACAAGTCAAACCCTTTCACTAGAGGGGTCGCAAGTTGAAATCGGAGCTTAACTAATTTTTCGCGGTACTAACACTAGTAGCTTGTACTAGCGAAGTCGCGACACTATTTTTCGTCATCTACAAGTCAAACCCTTTCACTTGACCGGTCGAAAGTTGAAATCGGAGCTAAACTAATTTCTCGCGGTACTAACACTAGTAGCTTGTACTAGCGAACTCGTGACACTATTTTTCGTCACCTGTAAGTCAAACCCTTTCACTAGAGGGGTCTTAAATTGAAATCGGAGCTTAACTAATTTCTCGCGGTACTAACACTAGTTACTTGTACTAGCGAACACGCGACACTATTTTTCGTCACCTACAAGTCAAATCCTTTGACTAGAGGGGTCTCAAGTTGAAATCGGAGCTTAACTAATTTCTCGCGGTACTAATCCTTGTAGCTTGTACTAGCGATTTCGCGACACTATTTTTCGTCACCTACAAGTCAAACCCTTTCACTAGAGGGGTCGCAAGTTGAAATCGGAGCTTAACTAATTTTTCGCGGTACTAATCCTAGTAGCTTGTACTAGCGAAGTCGCGACACTATTTTTCGTCATCTACAAGTCAAACCCTTTCACTTGACCGATCGAAAGTTGAAATCGGAGCTTAACTAATTTCTCGCGGTACTAACACTAGTAGCTTTTACTAGCGAAGTCGTGACACTATTTTTCGTCACCTACAAGTCAAACCCTTTCACTAGAGGGGTCGCATGTTGAAATCGGAGCGAAACTTATTTTTCGCGGCACTAATACTAATGGCTTGTCTCCGGTCTCAGGTCCAAAGTCTCATGTCTCAGGCCTCAGGTCTCATGTTTCATGGCTCTTGTCTCATGCCTCAGGTCTCATGTCTTATGTCTTATGTCTCATGCCTCATGTCTCATGTCTCATGTCTCAGGTCTAAAGTCTCATGTTTCAAGGTTCTTTTCTCATGCCTCAGGTCTCAGGTCTCAGGTCTGATGTCTCATGCTGAGGTCTCAAGTCTAATATCCCTCGTCTCAGGTTCATACATGTCTTATGTCTTATGTCTCATGCCTCATGTCTCATGTCTCATGTCTCAGGTCTAAAGTCTCATGTTTCATGGTTCTTGTCTCATGCATCAGGTCTCAGGTCTCAGGTCTGATGTCTCATGCTGAGGTCTCAAGTCTAATATCCCTTGTCTCAGGTTCCAGGTCTCAGGTCTCATGTCTAATTTCTAATGTTTCATGTCTCAGGTCTCATGTCTCATGTCTCATGTCTCATGTCTCATGTCTCAAGTCTCAGATCTCAGGTCTCAGGTCTCAAGTCTCAGGTCTCAGGTCTCAGGTCCCAGGTCCCAGGTCTCAGGTCCCATGTATCATGTTCTTAGTCTAAGAGATAAGATTTTCCCAATTTCAAAAAGATTCTAAGTGTTTTCCTTTGAAAAGGACTTAGCATATTTCCTTTCAAAAACCGTGTTAATTCGCGAAAACCGTGTAAAAAAAAACCGTGTTAATTCCCGAAAACCGTGTAAAAAAGCCGTGTAAAAAAAAAACCGCGTGAAAAAAACCGTGTAAAAAAAAACCTAGGTGTATTTCATTTACACTTGCAAAATTTTTATATTGTTTAGTGAAAATAGTAGAAACGGATTTTAAGCATACGTCGAGGCTGAAATTTACATCACTAGTTCTTTTGCATAAAACATAGTTTGGTATGCCAAATGGCCATATTTCATGGAAATATTTAGTTCATATCGTATATTTAACGAATCAGTATGAAGTTTTTCTTTTTTCGCTATCAGATCGTGATTTGAGCTTTGATTTAATGTTTAAATGATAAAAAGCAAAAAAATTATAAAAGTAATCTATTTTTCTTGATATAGACATTTAAGCTGCCTTGATATGGGCATTCAGAACCTGTCTCTTATCTTATCATTTACAACTTTGCCAAAAGCTTCAAGTTATTGAATTTCTGATTTCTGGATGAACAAGAATAAATAACCATTAAAATTTTGTCCACAGAATCTGTACGCACAATAATTACAGATCAATATATTTTAAC
The DNA here is from genome assembly GCF_029784155.1 of Uranotaenia lowii. Taxonomy (NCBI): domain Eukaryota; kingdom Metazoa; phylum Arthropoda; class Insecta; order Diptera; family Culicidae; genus Uranotaenia; species Uranotaenia lowii. The sequence continues at coordinate 155,983,148 of NC_073692.1, read as the reverse complement.
AAAACTGACAAAAATCTTGATTGAATTTTTAAATTTTTTCGACTGTATCTAACGAATCATTTTTTTCATGCCATGTGTTAAAAGCGTTTTACCCTCAAACTGCACTGATTAGATATGTTGAATCTCCAGCCATATCGTCAATCGGCTGTATGCGCATATTATCCAATATGCGCATTTAGGTACGCTTCATCCTACTAGGGAGTGTTCCCCAAACAAATTGAAGTCAAATTTTCCATTAGGGTGATAAATTTTCCAAAAGGCGCTTCAAAAGCGTAGGACTTCTACAGTTTAACTTTCTTAGCTTTATTTTCACAATGCAATTTTTATTTTAAGTTCATCCTCTAAAACCAATTTTTTTATTATAACACATCACTTTAGTTCAACGAATAATTTTATCGTTTGAATTTTTTTTTCTGAATATTGCATTACTTTATGGGCAAAATAGATAAATATCAATACTTTTTAGGTTGCAATGAATCATTTTTTTTTTCGTATTCCTAACCCCGCCTTGAGACTCTCCTTTTCTACCAAACAAAGAAAAAAAATTGTTAAAAACGAAAAACCAGATTACGGTAAGTTTAAGACTTCATTTTCAGTAGCTATTTTAGATCGAGAAACACATCGATCAAGGCTTTTTGACGTGATTATAAGGATAATTTTTCGATAAATATCTCCATTTTGAGTTTTTTTTTAATGATTTTTTTTGCATTGTTAGATGTAGCTTTTGATAACTAATTGTCTAAAAAGGGCAAAAAGAAAGTTCAAATAATGTTTGGTTTTTGTTTTACGCTGATTCACTAAAGCCAGATCTTAAACAGGGGTTGGTTTTAAGAGGTTTAATAAAATTTAAATTTTTGTTTTATTTCTCATAAAGTAACAAATTAAAATCAATAATAATTTACAATTTTCAATCATTTTCCGTAAAAATATATCATTTCCTGTTAAACAGAAGTTAAAAAAAAATGAAAACTTTAAATTAAAGGGATCATATTTTTTAGGATAAAAATCAACTAAATTTCAATTCTTATTTTCTTGATACACTTAAATTAAAATTCCTTATTTAAACAAACAAACTCATTTCTTTTTCTAAAAAGAGACAATAAAGCTAAGTAGATAATTTCAATTAAGAAGATGCATTTGAATTTTAGAATCACACAAGTAGTAAAATGTCTACAACACAAAAGCTCTAGTTTACATTTTTCGAAAACTGTTCGATTTCTTCTACCCAAAATGCTCTAGCTGTGATCTTTACACCTAACAATACTTCACGATTGTCTAAATGAATTCTACTTTGAATTCCATAATTCATCGAAATGCCAAAATTTAAATAGGAGAATAGGAACATATGCTTTTATAACTGTTTCGAAAGATTGTGGCGTCATAAATTCGAATATTTCGTCAGATTTTGCCTATAACCTCAAGATTTGGTGCAATAGCTCGTATAATAAAAAAAATGAGCATATTTTTTTTAATTTAATTCCAGATGATAAACTAATGAACCTACATTCCAACTTTATACTGATTATAAATCTATTCATTATACTTTATTTCATGAAAGATCCAAATTTTTCCTAGATTTTCTAATTTTAGGGATACAATACTTTAGAATATTAGTTTTCAAACTTTTTACGCTAACCGCCCCCTGTCTCAATATTTTAGAGCTCACCGATCCTAAAGGTATATTGGAACAAATTTGCTACGAAATGCAACAGAAATTGGCAACTCTGACCCGCCCCCTTGCAGGCTCTCAGTTCCCAGAATTTTTCCATATCATATCCAGGCTGGATAAAAAAGAGCAAGTTGAACTAAAAACCAAAATCGAGCAGTTGATTTCTTAATTTTCTTTTGAACTTAAAAACCGGGCAAAATTCGGGCTAATTTAGGAAAGATCACAAAAATTGTTGCTTAGATATCAAGAAAAAAACAATAATTGTAATCAAAAACCCATCAGCCGACTTTAATTTTTATTTTGGGCTTCCATAAAATCGTTCATGTTAATTTTGACTAAACTTGTTCCAAAATGAAGAGTTATTCACCTTAAACTAATTTAATGAAATCATTTTATCGGCTATATCGGGTTCTTTGAGTAAGAATATTTAAGAATTGAAAGGTTATTGACGGATAGTAGATTAGAATTAGATGTAAAGTTTTTCAAATTAAAATAACCTTTCCGCTCATTTTCAACATCATTCATCTTATTCTTATCTTCTATCGGTCCATATTTTTTCTATTCTTAAATATTCTTTCTCAAAGAATATAAAATTTCACCGATATAGCCGATATAATAATCTTATTCAAAATATTTAATTTTTTGTCACAAAAATAAAAAATTATAGTTTATCGTTTAAAGTTTTTTTTTTCTTTTTTGCAAATAAAGTGAAAACCCCGAAAAGTCATTTTTCAAAATAATCCGGGCATCCGAATCGGTCCTTAATTTTTATCTAAATATCCAGACAACTCCAGATATAACCAGGTAGTCAGATAAGCTTTATTTAGAAAGTAAAATTTAGAATTTAGAAATTTAGAAATTTGGAATAAAAATGGTCTTACTATTCCTGATATCACAGAAAGGCGTTTGAAATGTTTAATATAAAAGATTTTATTTATCTAACAACTATGTAGAAGACTGTAAAACGTTTTGTTTTTTAAAATTTCTAAGATTAATTTTGATTTAATTTTTTTTTAAATTTTATTCAGTTAAATTTTTTTTCGTAGAGTTGTTTAAAAACCAATAAGAAAATTTATAAACCTTTTTCTCAGAAGTTAAAGTTACTGGCAGTCATCGAGAAAATAAATTATTCAACCTTTATTTCAAAGGCTTATTAGCATTTTTATGTTTTAAAAAAAAAATACCCAAATTTTCCAACACTCCTAAACCTTGTCTGGTTTAGCTGTAAAGTTTTTTGCACTAATGAGATTTTTGTTGCCTTATGCTATCAGAAATTTTCAAAAAAAAAATATTTATTATTTCTCAAAAATCGTTTCAAAATATGGTGAAAGTTGTGCTCTTCAAGGGATAGAAAACTATTTTTCGATTTGTTCATACCATCTTTGTTGCAAAGATGTTACTATACTTAACCTTTCTTTAAAATTTATTTCATTCGTTTCAGATGAAAAAAAGTTTTTAAATTCAGATGCTATTTAAAGGGGAGAGTGGGGTATCATGGGCCACTTTTTTTCTTTGCTTCATAACCTCTTTATTTTAAAAGATAAAAAGAAAAAAATAAATGGAAAGGTTTTCTACATTTTTAAAGTATCATTAGAATTTTTTGAAAAACTGTGGGGAAACGTGGGCCTCCAAATCCAAATTGACTTAATTTATGAGTTGATCCAAAACTGAAATTTCATAATTTATTAGGTTATTATAAAGCAATTTCAGATGAGAAAATAAAAAAAGAGAGTTGTATATGACCGAATAGTTCCTTATATAAAATTTATGTTCGTCTCACTCGCATTAGAAAAATTGACAAAATATTTTTCATAGCAGTTTGTTTGGCACAAGAAAACTTTGCAGATAGAAATAGCGTATTTTAAGTTCTGAATGTATATAAAAGCCCCAAAATATAGGTGGTCCAAGATTCCCCACAAGCTATGATTTGTAAATTGGTTGCGTTTGTGTGACTTATTGATGTTTCATCAAAAATTTCTTTTTCAATGTATGTATGATAAATGTATGAGCATATTATTGTTATGTACTTTAGGTGTCCCACGAATGCAATTTGCAGGTGCTTTTTTAATTATATAAGTACGTTTTTCTAGGCTAATAAAATAAAAAAACATATGATGCGTACATAAGTCTACTACATATAGAAAAACATGCTTACGAAAAGCGACGATGACAGCAAGGTTGCCAAAATCACAGAAAAATCTATAAATTCACGGAATTTTTAACAAATTCTCACCACAGAATCTGTTTCACTGAACACATAATTTTGGAAATATTCATGGATTTCATAGATATTTTTAACTTTGTAAAAATTTTCAAAATAATACATTTCATCTAAACATCAATTTTAAATTTTTAGAATGAACATGATAAGATTGGAATTATTAATTTTGTTTTTAGTTAAATGTAAAAAAAATGAATATTTTCATGACTTTCCAAAGAATCACAGAAAACCGTCACAGAATTACTGGGTGAAATCACAGAAAGTCACATTTTTTTTAAAGTAAAAACACGGAATTTTTTTTCGGCAACCTTGGATGACAGTTGGATTGAGATTTTTATCTCAACATATAGCTGAGATATTTAGAGTGGCCCACGTTACCCACTCCCGCCTTATTAAATTAAGATTAAAAAACCACAATTCACAATAGGAAATGAATTTCAGATTTGGTGCAATTCGATATTTTCGAATCACTATTGTGGAAAGTATAACAAAATAAAAGAAAAAAATTCAAAGTTTTCAAATCAGTTTAAAACTCATAGAAATTTTTTAATCAATAAATTTCTCAAATATGTGTTTTTCAAACGTATTGTTGGAAAAATAGAACTATTAAATTTTTTTATGATAACCTTGTGAGGCCTTTTTAATTAACTAAATGACATTTAAAACGAAAGATTCCTTAATGAGTTCATAAGTCATTTATTTTAACCTCCTGGTATACAAAATACGAACATCACCTTTTTATCAACATGTTCTCGCATGAAAAATTATATTTTCTTAGATCGAAGTCGAATCAAAGAATATCAAAATAAGTTTATATAGAAAATGGGATAAAAAACCTCTAATTTTTGAATTTTTCAAAATGCTTCGAATTTAAAATAAGAAGAAAAGGGGAATCCTTCTCCTACAACACTCTTTAAAAATGAACGTTTTTAAACTAAATTATAATGTTTATTTTATAAGTCGATTTATGAAAACATGTAGAATCACCAATCCCCCCCCCCCCTCTCCCACGAACAAGCTCTATAACCGCGCCTGGATTAAACATTATAAATCTCCTCATTCCAAATTTGAGCAAGATCTGTCCATTTTATCTAAAAGATTATTTTGTGAAATTTCTTCATCCATCAATAATTCCATACAAAATATCAACGTGAATTAACCAAAGCATCACAAATTTTACACTGATGCTTGGTGACCGGAAGGCATTGAAATAAATATGATAGGGATCAAAATGTAAATTTTTTCAGCGCTCCGTACCAAATAAACTGCATCGACTTTTTGACATTTGTCAAGCCAAGTTTACTGCTTCAGACGTACGTACGTTCGTGGTCGTAGTTCTACGTTTGATGAACCTTTGTTGATCTTCAGACTGTAATTCAAATTTTTAAGAAACAAAGAATTTTTGGCGGATTATTTTTGCATAGTTTTTGACATAAATGATGATTTTTTTTCTAAACATTAAGTAACAAAAGCACAACTCGAATAACTTTTTCGTTAAAAAAAACACACACAATTAAAACATGAGTTTCATCTAATATTCATTATTGACAGAATTGAATGGTTTTTTTACCCTACCACACCTTGACAAGATTTTGTTCTGTAAGATACTTTGGTATAATTTTTTTTCACGTATTTTTCAATCAATATCCTCATTCAGTCCCCCGCAAGGCCACAACTCTAGAATAGCAGCCCATCGAGCTCGTACTTGAGTGTGAAAAGGCAATTTGTTGTAACATCCATCACGTGACCTGTAACAATAAAAAGTTGCTACTCCTCGCTTGAATGGGATGGAAGCGATACAAAAACTGATAATTGGCGGGTAATTTCACTTTCTGATCGTCGGCACAGATAACGTGATAATTTTTCCCCGATAAAATAAAACGATTGAAATAAACATTTATTATTTATAGCTTATTCGACTCTGGGTTTTTTGTTATCTCTTTTTCAAATCAGATGCAACAAGGTTACTCCATACATTGATATCGGTTTCATTTCTTTACTTAAGGCACAGGTAAAGTTGGAAAATAAAAATGAATTCCTACAATTGAAGAGAAAGTAAAAACGGATTCAACCAACCGAACTTTCCAATCAAACCTAAAAGGGATCGTCACCGTGTAAAAGGGAGAAAATTGAGCATTGATATGGAAGAGTGACGCGATGAGGCTGGGGAAAAAAAGGCAAGCACCCATCAAAATAGACGGTACGAAAAGCCGTAACGGAAAATAAAAATGAATATTTACACAGCTTCACGGCTGCTATCTCATTTTTTCCTGAATAAATTCTACGCACTTATCGTTTGGTAGGGGGTTGGTTGGCATTTTGAGAGAAAGTAGAAATAAACGACTGGAAAAGCTGAGAAATGGTATTTAATGAATTTAAAATTTTAGCTTTTTGTTTTGACTGCGTTCTGTAACAAAATTACCAAGCAATAATTCTAAGACTTTCCAAGATAATGAACGAAACAAAAGGTTTCTTAATTCTTGCTTAAAAATGCTCCTGAGAAAAGGTTTGTTCAATGGTAATAACAATTTAAAATTTGGTTGGATATATTTATTAATTTTAAGATAATTTTGTTCTTCTTCTTCTTTATACATGAACTGCATCGCAGTTCGGGTTGAGAGGGCCAGTGGCTAAGACTATATACTCTTATTTTTTTTAATTATCTATCAATAAACGAGAAATTTGTTTCAAAAATTTCAAATTTAATATCAATATCATCATCATTTTGTCATGTAGGTATTTTTCTGTATATGTCTATTTTATCTGTGAGTGGAAAGTACAATTGCAAAGTATTCCCACAGGTTTAAATCCAAATAAGTAATTTCATGAAACTTTTTTTGGATATTTTCTTAATTCAATCAGTCATAACCAATGTTGATTTCCAATTTCAAAGGAAATTTTAAAACATTTAATAGTATTGACTTGGCTGATTTTTCAAAATTGGTTCGGAACCATATTAAAGGAGTTTTTCGAATTTTGAATGTTTGAACTCATGTGAGAGGAAACATTTGTCATTCTAAATAGGTGGCAATGCAGTTCGAAATAGATCAGTACATTCTGATTTTTAAATAAATGTAGAATATTTTCAACCAGGTAAATTTCACTTCCTACACTTTGATTTGTAAACAAACAAGGACCAATAGAAAGTAAAAATCTGAAGGCTAACGAGATAATGTTTACTCACTCTCACAGATGCCATCAACGGGACATTTGTTGGTTCTAATTTTTCGAAAGAAAAAAGCTGCCTTGCACGTACATATAATAAAAAAACTCCATAATGATTGCTGAACGCCATGAACCGAACGAAAGTCGCCATCATTTGCTATAGGTAACGAGAGCGTCGAATTTTAACTTCTGCCAGCCACGCTAACGACATTTTTCCGCCCCCCGGTCAAAAAGGTAGGTTAATTTTTCTCACCCAGTAAATATCTCGTAACGTAATGATGGTGAAAAAAATATACAGAAGAAGTTTTACAGGTACAGGTGCAGCGTTCGTGTCTCGAAATGTAGGTTAGGGAAATAGCCACAATTCTGTAGTTGCTTAGCCTCCATTCATATAACGTTAGAGGACCATTTAGAGAGCTCGTGACGTAGGTATACTGCTTTTTCGTACCCAGAGCGAAGTAGTTTGGCCTTTTCCGACCTCCTGAGAAGGGGGTGCTGATTTTCTGAACACTGGCTTGATCTGACTTGGTTTAGAAGTTTTTTTTACGTTTTTCACATTTTCTTGTGTGCCCACGTGTATTGGCAAGCTCATATCAGTACAACTGCCAGTGTGAAAAGAAAAAACTCTTATGACAAAAAAAAAAAAAAACAAGGAATCAAACATCGCTTAAGGTAAGGCGATGTTTATGGATGATTCACCGAAAGCTGTTTCTATTAATAAATAAAAACATTGAGTAACAACTATAACTATGTCTTATAAAGACTTTTATCAGTAGAGGTATGAATTAAAAGTTTAAATAAAGAAAATAGAATAGAGAAAAAATAGAATAAGAAGCAAAGCTGGTTGCGTATTTTTTCTTTTGAATAACATGATTGCTTAAGGTTACCAGATTGCCCGATTTTATCCAGGTTTGTTTGGATATTTAATACAAATTTAGGAACAGTCCGGCCCGACCCGTTGAAAAATGCCCGGATTTTTCCCTGGTCCATTCACTTTATTCAACAAAATGAAAAACGAAGTGTGTTGTTTTTTTTATTTATGCTTATGTTTTTGAGCTGTTTTTATAAAAAAAAATTAGATTTTTTAGGATGCTTAAAAAACGATTTAAAATCCGTCGATGAGTTTTGATGAATTTTTTTAAATCTTTTTTCTGATGATTTTTGACAAAATTTGCCCCAAAATTTCCCGAATTTTTTATCCTTATTTTAAAAATCAAATGCCAGGATTTGCCCGTTCCGGATACCTGCGGAAAAATATAGCAACGTTATGATAGCTTATTGATTGATTGTTTGTTTAAATAAATCAAAGTGCAAAGATGAAACTATGAAAGCTGATGTAAATGCATACGGTTTTCGGCAAAATTGAGCCAGCTCATCACTGTTGCAATTTTCATAACTGTATTACTCGAGATCAGACTGTTAAAACCATGCTTCCTTCAAAAAGTGGCTCCAGAGAGTGAACAGTAGGGTATGGGTAAATTTCTCTGGGCTTTTTCATCGAAATAATGTTCAGAAGATGAAATATAGGATTTTGGAAAATAGAAAATGTTTAAAATACAGTTTCCAACACAAAACATCAAATCCTTGAAAATGTATAAAAATATTTAACTTCGAAAATAAATGATAATTTTAAAAAATTTTAAATAAAAAACGAGTATCTGTTGAAAAAAGATGTTCCATTTGTGTGTCTGGTTTTATTAAATTTTTCTATCCATACATAATAAATGTTCAAAAATGATGATGATATTCTAGTTGGTTGCCAAATTTCAGCTCAAAATTTTTCTGTATCTTTCTTAGTTGAAGACAATCTGACAGCATCTGGAGATTGAAAGAAAAGAAAATTGGCTTAAAAAAATGTTTTTGTATCTTTGCTATTTAAATCTCCATTGTAAGACGTTTAGGTTACGATTAAATGTTCAGCTTTTGAGATAAACCTCAAGCAGTTCAAGTGCTACCTAAAATGATTTTTAAATCTTTCTCCAAAATAGTGGCTCCAGAGAGTAAACAGGACTCAAATGACTTCCGCGATATTACTATCTCTTCCAGAACTAGTAGGTATACTAAAAAACATAGAAGCCAATCGATAAAAGACTTTAGTTTTTGGGAACATTCGATTTTGGTATTATTCGAATTGTAATACATCCGATTTTGGCACATGTGAAAAAATCGAACGATTTTTTGTAACACCATTGCCTTAGAGTTTTCGTTTTAACAGAACTGATGTAGTTTGGACAAACACTATTAATTCGTTTTAATGTTCTTTAAACAAAATTAAAAATTTCAAAAAATTATCAAGTACTTAAAAATTACAAAATTGATAAAAATTTCATAGAATCAAAAAAAAAATTCTGAAAAAACACTCAAAATTTCTAACTAAAAAATTACGAAGAATGATAAAATGACAAATACGACCAACAAAGCAAATTTTAAAAAAAATGCTAAATGCATCAAACATATCATAAAAACACAAAATGACTAAAAATTGTCAAAAATTGACTGAAAATTACGTTAAAAATGATAAAAGTTTTTTTGAATTAAAAAGTGCAAAAATTGTCGAGAAGAAAAACTGTTCGATTTTGGCAACATTGGTGTCTGTATATTGAAAATCTTATTTTGAAAGCCTTCAAATTGATAGTAGTTTATAAAGAAGATAACATGTGTTGGATAAGGTCTGCATGTTCACAGGGCGCAACCGAAATCGACAAAATTTTACTGAGAGCACTACAAAGCTTAAGGATCTTAAATTTAGCATCAATTCTTTTTTTATAAATAAACAGCCCAAGATAGCTCAAACAAAAATTATTTTCCTGATGACTTCCAGATTGGTTATTTTACACTCCTTGTCTTAAATTTCTTCTCTTGTTTCTCAAACAATCGAGATTGTAGTAGATGTAGAAAAATGTAGTTTTGTTCAACTTCACTTTTGGACAAATTTTGGCTGTACATAATCATTAGTTTTGCGTTATGAACTGTACAAATTAATTGTAACATGTAAATTAGAAAATTTTCAAAATAGACTAAAAACTAGCTTAATTTGACAAAATTTGGCATTATTAGACTCTGAAAATATGACACTTTGAATTTTTCATGACTTCTCCATGGTAGCTAATCAAAACAGTCGAAACTCTCACAAATCTTTAACATACTTTTGAATGAATTATCTTGAAAACCACTTTTAAAATGTTCAACTGAAGCCGTATCTCTCGTCGTCTTCGTATGTCTCTCAAGCCAAGAAAAAGGATTTTAATGCTTCTGCTTCACATTGGTTGGAAATAATTTTTTTTCATCAAATAAGAGAAGTATTTCAGTGCCAAAAATCACTCAGGCATTTGAAGATTTGTTTGTTCACGACATCCGATACAAAAAAAGTGCAGTTCTAGAGTTCGCTCATGGTGGGAAGGGTGAGGGGTTTTTAATGAGTTAACAAATTTTCAAAAACCTACAAAAAAAACTTTGATCTTTAGTGATAACGCGTTCATTTGAAAGACTGAGAGGGGATGGTGCACACTGTCCTTTCTCCTCCAATTTGATCTTATTAAATTAAATCAGAGGTATTACTTATGAAAAATTATAATATTAAGTAGAGATAAAATCAAAACTTTTCATCCCATTTTTTATACCAAATTATTTCAATATCCTTTGTTCTTCAATCTTCAAATTTTTAATTTTCCATGCAAGATAGTATCGATAAAAAGATAATTATCGTATAGTGTCAACCATAGAGTTATAAAAATATCAACAAATGAGCTCATTCAAAAATCTCTTTTCAACACGTTCGTCGCCACGCTCTTTTTGGTAGTTTAACTATACGGGCCCAAAGTAATTCCTTTGACCTTTGAGACCCCGTTCGTTTTTGGCAACATGCCTGAACATTTTGTGTTGCCAAAATCGAACGGTTTTTTTTCTCTAAATTTTTTTTCTCTTATTTTTAAAAAATAACTTTTTTATAATCATTAACGTTGTTTTAGTCAATATCCACCATTTTTGTCGTTTTTGATTATTTTTATCAAGTTTTCGATACATTTTGAACTATTCTTGTTTTTTTTTATAATGTTTTTTTATTTGCTGTTTTTGTTATTCTTCATAATTCTTTAGTCGTTTTTTTGTCATTATTAGTATATTGTTTGTTTTTTAATTTTTTTTAAATTTCTCATCTTTTTGTCATTTTTAAGTACTTAATAAATTTTGTAAAAAAAATGGATTTTGTTGTTGTAGTTTATCATTATTTCAGATCGTTAAAACGTATGTTTGGTGTTTTTCTAAATTATACAGCGAAAACTAAAAGGTCATGTTGTTTCTAAAAACACATGTGCCAAAATCGGATTTTGCCAAAATCGAATGTTACCAAAATTGAATGTTGCCAAAATCGACTGTTGCCAAAAACTGTACTAACAATCTTTTCTCGAGTCTGAAAACTTCAAATGAACGCAATAGTTATTTAGAACAAACAAAATCAAATTATGGTTTTTGGAATCTTATGAGATTCAACGATTCAACTTGAATTTAAAGATGTTAATGTTAAAGGCTCAAATGTAAATCTAAACTAAAACTTAAATAATGATTGAATCATTTTGGAGTTTTAAGGAGTGTTCACGGAAGCAAGTGGACACCTGTTTTGACGGTCAAACTTAAGCTTTAGAGATAAAAAATCAAAACTCAATTCGAAAAACCTTAAAAAAATTTAACAAATTGTCAAAAATTTGACTGTAACCTTAAGTTTCATTTTAAACTAAATTTTACAGGGTTTTGATGGTTTTAGTTTCTGTACCACGTTTCTCAAGGCGTACATCGATTCGAGGCCATTGCTTTATAAGTTGGAATTCAAGTTCGAAGTTTAAGACATTTTTGGTGAATTTCGATACTTCTAGACAAAATACACTTTTTTTTGTTCAGCCGAGGAACGATATTAGGGCTAAAATAAAAAAATAAAAAAAATCCTCAGTTATCAAAAATAAGCCAAATAAAGTATGATATATTGATCATTTTGCAAGTAGGTTTCTTTACTTATTGTGACCAATTTAAAAAATGAGGAGCACTTCAAGGCCATAAATACAATTTTTGTACCCCACTAAATTTTTTTTTGTCAAATGCATTATAGGAATATCCTTTATTTAAACAAATTCAAAAAATTGCAAACTATAATTCCAACTCGTGTAAAAATATGGTTAAAATTTCATCGTCCTTAATAAAATTGGTACATAATTTCAGCTTGATTTAGCTTTTTTTTTAATTTTTTACTGTATTTTTTTTATTTATTTAGAAAAAAAAACAATACTTGCTTGCTTGCTGTATTGTGATGACTTTGAGCAAGTTTTTGGTAATTTCTTTAGAAAAAACGCTTTTCTAGACTTTTAGAAACAAGCGGTGGCTTTTGTTTATTCCAGTTTACTGGTCTCTTTCCCATTCAGATTTCGGTGAATCTTCAAGAAAATAAACCATAGTAAACACCTAAAACTTCGCATCCTTAAAAATTTCAATCCATTTATGAAAAAAAAATTTTTTTTGCACATCACTTGAACAGAATTCGCCCAACCATACACAGTGGAAAAACTGGAGTTGGTTATGAGTTATTTGCCTTGTATTACCCAGAAAAAAACACAAAAATAATTTTGTGAATATGAATTTTTCAGTTAAACGGTTTTTGAATAAAATTCAAATGATATATTAAAGTGTCAAGACGTCAAGAGTGTCAAGACGAGCGGGGGCGCAACGAGCGAGGTGGTTAGACTAATCGTGGAGCGTTATCTGGCGAACGTGGGATGCCCGAGAAATTGGAGAACGGTTGCTATGGACCGAGTGAATTTTAGGAATTATGTTCGTCAGGTTATGTCGTGAGACGGAATACTATGTAAATAAAAAAAAATAAATTAAAGTGTCATGAAGATCAATGACAGGACAGGACAGGACAAAAGTTACAAGGCTTTTTAATGAGCCCCCTCTAAAAAAGCTGCTATTTTTACCATTAACTTAAAGAAAACTTTAACTCATTTGTTGTTTAAAGATGTTAAAATTATGTTGATGTTAAAAGAATTTTCAAGCTTCAATTTGATGTTTATTCTACAACAACCCGATCAACATTCAAGTAAGAAATAAAGTAATAAGTAAATTAAATAACATATTTTTTTCTATAGGCGAAAAAGAGGGCAAACAGATCAATAAGTTTTGAACATTTTGTCGACACTAGGAAGAGATACAGATGTTGTAGTAAAAGTAAAGAAAAATGAGATTACCTCACAAAATGAGCTGTTATTTTGTCATATTTAACGATATTATTTCAATTTTTTGTTAGATTATGTTAAAAAACAGAATGTAAGAATCTACATTCCAGTATGTGGCCGGATTTTATTAAAACGATCAACGCGATCAAAAGTTAAAGTGGTTTGAATATAAGGTATGATTCGGGGTACCAGACGATTTCATACCTATAGACGGATGTATGATTCCATACATCTATAGATACAATTTATAGAGAAAACTACACAAGTCAAACTATCAATATCATCTTAGGCAACGTAAAATTGAAATTTGCCTGAATTTGAAGCATTATAAGAATGAAGAAAAATCAACTGCGAAGAAGACATATCAAAAACATGAATTGCATACATACAATCATAAAAAATATGGAAATCACGTATTACCCGGAAACCTTAATCTCACAAAATTTTGAGATGAAAACGTAAAATTTGACAAATTTACAGTTAATTTTGTGAGGCAATATCAATTTTCCCAACTTTTACTAAAAAAAAGCTATATCTCTCTTCCTAGAGCCCACCAAATGTTCAAAACTCATTTAATGGCGAATTTATAAGTTTATCTAGCTTGTGTAGACATTTCATTAAAAAAAGTTTATGCGTTGCTCTGCGCGATTCCATTCTTTTTATAACGCAACTGTTTTAGAAACACAGCTTATTTCAAGATTATTTAGGTCAAATAATAACTCTCTCAGATGGCGCTGGCTAAATTCGACGAAAGTTTTGAATTTCTTAGACAATTTCACTTATGATAAATATCAATCCAAGTCCTTAAACCTGAGGCTTCCAATTTTTTGAGATTCCGAGGCCAAATTTCCACATTGTGCGGTGGGTTAACTCCACATTTGCCAGCTTCAATCCAACTTTTTCAACATTTTTTTCACGTTAAACAAACAGTGAAACATATTTTTAACAATACCAGCTTAATACATTACTTACTTAATAACATTAAATTACCCGTGTCCACTTTCTTTCGTGGACAGTCCTTTTTACTAAATTTTCTAATTTATATGAGGAAGATAAAAGTTGGAATCCTTTGGGTAGAGTAATGCGATTGAAAAATGTGAGTCAAGGCTTTTACACATGCTCTTCAAAATAAATGTCACATAACAATGGATTAACTAAATGATCGCAGTGATAGGAACCCAAAAAAAAGAATTACTACAATATTGGCAATTCAGAAAACCTCTTTCTTTCATAAACATGGTAAATTTTGACAATTCAATTGTATTCCGACCAGCAAAAATTTAATTTTTTGTACAAATTCGAGCGTTTTCGTGTATTTTGTAACGGTTTTTACCCGCTTGGGAAAAGGTAAGAAGGGGAGGGTTGATTATCCCGATCACCCCCCCCCCTCCTCCCCACCCTCAAAGGGCAGCGATTTGATACAAATTACTTGAAAACTGTTGAAACTAATTTTGTGTAATATTATTCTCGTTGAAAAAAGAATAATTCAAAATATTAATCTCCCAGATGTTGGAATTTAGTATCGTACTATTAATAAACAAATAGAAATATATTGAAAAGAATTCAAGCTGTGTGATTATTTACACTGATTTTTTATGGGCCTCATTCTTTTGAAAATGTTAAGCGTCATTCAGTAGAACTTTGCTGTATACCAGTTTTATTGCAAAGGCCCAAGATTGTTTGAGTATACCTAATACGTTGATTTGCTGAGCTGCTTTTCCATCAAATTGAAGGGACTTGTAGCTTAAGTTTTAACCATTTTTCACCTCCAAAAATCTCGAATAAAGGCATTAAATTAGAAGCGTTCTTTCAGGATCAAAACCAAGTTGAAACTCCGATTTTCATGTGATGGTTAAATGTTGCAACTTAGCTATATGTAAACAACAACAGCTATACTAAGCTAAACGTACTTGAGTAAGCATGAACTTTTAGATTTGCAGGTATTACAAAATCAACATAAATTTCCTACAGAGAATTTATAAATTCTCTCAAAAACCATGAGCAGACTTGATTTTACAGAAGAAATGAAAATTATGAATTATGATGAATTTACAGTACAAAACATTCCATTTTTCCATTGTAACCGTTTGTTACAAAATGCTAAAGTGGCTCTGCCACAAAATTCAATGACTCCTGTCCTATTCATGAAACCCTATAACAGTCACTCGTAAAAGGAACGACTGGCATCCCTACCCGATAAGTCACCACTCATTTACGGCACTCTCAGGAACTCTCCATAGGCGTCGTGTATATTAAGAACAAGGCGGGGAAGTGTGGTCACCCAGAAAAGCAATACACCCATATAATTTTGCCTATGAAAATGTGTGTGTTGGTTGGACAAAATTGTACCCTTAGCGCTCTTCTAGCGATCCGCTTCCTGTCTTTCTGTTCGTGACCGCCTGAGGGATTAGAAGTGCGCGACGTGTTATTTCAGTAGAGTAATAACGTGTAAAATTATATAAATTGTAAAAGATTTACTTAAAGTCTACTTTTCACAGAAAACAAAACAAGTACGATAAAAATAACACGGTGAACAAAAATAATATTTGTGTAAACGCCTAAAAAGTACGGTCAGTTAAACATAATTGATTAAAACGAAAAAGAACAAACATGTGCGTGATACAGAAAACATACTAAAATATTGTATATGTTCTATTTATTATATCAAAAGCTAGCGCAACAAACGTGTAACATCGTTAAAAACACACGGAAACAACAAAAACTGTAAAATCACAGAAAAAGGTAAAACTTAAGCTAAATTATGTACATATTAAAATATCAAACCACGTGTAAAAATTGTAAACAATGACGTCAACAATACTGTAATATTCTTGGCTAGGTCCAAGAGGACCTTTTTTTTTTGTTTTGGCTGGTTCTTCAGAACCACGATCCCTCCATCCCCAGGCAATCGGAAAGTACCGGACAGAAAGGCCCGAACGTGTCCAGACTCCACCCAAACACCAAGGCGAGTCGACACATAACCTCAACGGGTAATCAGCATACAACTATCATCGTGCTGGCCCACCCGACAATAGCAAGCTAAACACCAGTCGGAATGAGGCATGACTTGCCATTCCCGACGGTGTCAATACCATCACTGGACCTGGAGAAACGAATGTGCAAATCAGCAGTTCCCAACCGTCAATCCTCGTCACTGATCGGGGCATTAAACCGAACCAACAGCTCCATCGCAGCATAGCTACGCTGCGATAAGCCAACAAAAACATCAACATCTCACCGCAAGTACTAAAATTGTTTGACGTCATGACAGGGCAACTTGTAATAAAACCTCTTATTTTTGTATTTACACCTAAATTACGTGTTGTGTGATTGTAGACCTCCGTAAATAGTTTACCCTTTCGGGCTTTTCATACGAGTTTCGGACCTAAAAGGGTCATCAGGCCTCGCCCTGGGGTGGTCACAACTTAAATTTACAGGTTGCGTGATTTCTTCTTTTTCAAGTTGTCTAACTCTGGTTGATAGCATGAGAGGTACCCACCCGTTTCGGTACCCTTGATGTGCATGTTCGCTGGATTGGGATGTCCCTGTTGTGAGATACCACAGAGGAAAGTGAACAGTGGTGAACTTTCTAGCAACGACCCTGAGTCCAACCATAATCTCTCCTCCCATGTTCCCACCCACTGAGTGTAGCTGTCAGGCGAGTTACACCATACAAGCCTAAAAGTTCAAATTTACTCATGTAAACGTAACTTACAAATTCTGCAAAAAATCATGGATGCCTTTTAGACACCAAAGTTTGAGAAACTCAAAAATGATCCCAAATCGACTCAGTCTATTGGTTATATTGTAGGCACATTTTGATATTTGGATTTGTTTAAGAAAATGTTTCCAATAAGTCTGAAAAAGTTGGTTTTGAACTCTACCCATCTTTTCACAGGATTCTTTTTAAGTCCAAGTCACTTATAAAACATCCCATCTTTTCCCATCTCGTGAATCACTGGCAAAAGTGCAACTAGAGTGTCAGGTATAAGAAGTGCCCCGAATCTGAACCTTTCAAAGCCAGCATTTGTCACATCTAACATGGGGGAATACCGAAAAAAAAAACACATCCAAAACACCGCGTCCCAAAGCTCTAACGACTCGGGGCACGAGTTTACGGATCGTGAAAGACATCCTCGTGGCTGGCTTACTCCCAGACTAGGCCAAAACCTGCCTTAGTCGTCGCCATATGTACACAATCGTCGTTTACATTCATCTCATTCTGTTTCCCCATTGCTCTTCTAGGACACGTGTGCGAACTAGCTGTTCCGTGCTGTTCTCTTATGTTAGGTTATGTGCTCTTGGGAGCAACCCCTCGAGGGAGATTTTTTCACGTGTGAGCTCGATTTTGGCGTGACAATGCGCCCGAGAAAGGTTTTTTTTTACTTTTTATCTAAGCTCTTTCGCTCTTCGCTTCGGGTTCTGGCCAGACCATCGCCGTTTGTGTAAGGATATTCTGCTGCGCTGAGAAAGCAAAACATCGCCAGAAACCTTTCCGAGCCGAGACTCGGTAGGTATTGTAGGTACCAATGTGTGTTTTTGAAAGGATGTCAAGCAAATTTGCATCACCCAGTTCGTTATTTTTTAGCTCTTGTCTGAATTTTTTATTTTTTCATCTTTTACAACGCCGGGCGCCGCAACACAATAAGAAGGGTCTTCTGATGACTACGACGAAAAGTGCTGCACTAGTTGGGATAGGGCAATAGCAGGTAAATCCCTGAACAGTCTGGGAATTTCCCAAACAGTTAGTTTACATTAAAGCTTGGTCCTGTAGAGAGCCAAACATTCCAGAACATATGATCTGCGCCGGGGTCGTTTACATTTAACTGCTCCAGGGTACAAATTCATCTACTCCGAGTTTTGAAAGAATGTTGAAATGTAAAATTTTGAAAGCAAAGAAAATAATTCCAAGAGTTTAATGCCACAGTAGACTAAGTCAAACCCTGGAATCTAAAAAGCTTCATTTTGATTCAAAATTCATCCATGATTTTTTGCAGAATTTTTGAGTAACGTTTAAATGAGTTTATTCAAAATTTAACGTTTCTATGGGAAAATTAAATATTTTGTACTGAAAAATCTGCACCATTTCTATTTCTTCTTTGCAACCGAGTCTGCTTATGGTTTTTGTTCCAATATATGAAATCTCCTAAGGAAACATTCCGCTGAACAACTTTGCCGAAGACCGTAACTTCGTGTCTTATTAGGCTAAAAAGATATCAGCTGTTTAACAGGGGTATGTCTTTTGGCATTGATAATCATTAAATTCAATTGATGTTGATTTTTCAGTACAAAATATTCAATTTACCCATACAAACCTAAAAGTTTAATGTACTCAAAACGAAGCTTTTCAGAATCCAGGGTTTGAGAAATTCAAGAATGATCCCAAATCGACTCAGTCTAATGCCACAGCTCACAACTCGATACAAAACTAGTTTTTTTTTGCACTCGACGTTATTATCCATATTCAATTTTAGCAAGACAATAACAATGTCTAAAATGCACAACATATAGACATATTGATTTTTAAACCCATCACCTTACTAATGTATGACCTTCACACATGCTCTTAAAAATAATAAGTTTTTCTGATACACATCAAAGTCAATCGAAATCAATCATCTTCATTAATGCGATTTCCGGTTAGTTAGTAATAAATTAAATTCAGAATAATGATCATATTCTGAGCAAGAAATTAAATGGAAATAAATTTTGATAAGTCAAATATCAAATCAATATTTCAGAAGTATCAAAAGTATATGTAAAGATGAGTTGGACTATATTAGTTTGTTTCGATAAGAACCCTCTTTTAGAACTTTTGGCGGGCTTTTTATATTTCTTCAACTGTTCGTAGCACAGGGTACAAGCTCGCAGTTCTTGGATGAAATAATTAGTCTTCTTTTGGGAAAACAAAATACTCCTACCTACTCGCTTGTTCGAAAAAAAAAATGAAAAGAACAGTGGTTTTTAAAGTTATACAGTGGGCTCTCCCCTACAGGAAAAAAAAAGTTATACAGTGTGTAAAGTATGAATGCAATGTTCATCTTCATAATAAATTAACTCCTTCACCTGAATAACTATTTGAACTGAGTGCTGAAAATTAACCGATTTTCATAAATTCTAGTTTTTAAAAACCAACCATTTTCATATTTTTAGAAATCCTCATAGAGCAAGAAAAAATAATGAAATACAGAGATAAAAGTTGAAGGCTGCGATTTGAACGCTTCCATCGTAGTCGGGGAATTCAAACGAGGGGATTAGAAATTTTTTTTAAAGTTTTAAATCACTTAATTTCATTGGTCAATTTAAACTTTGAGAGATTGTTGGTCATCAGTATATTTAATTTTACAAGTCTATTTATGTGAAAACTGAAACCGTTCTGTGCTTCGCAATCAAACAATAGATATTCAGACAGGGCCGTAGGAAGAACCGACTCATGGGGGGGGGGGGGGGTGGGTTTGATGATTATTTACCTACGATTTTTTGCCCATCAATGCACGCGGATTCAAAAAAAAAAAAATAAAGCAAATTATGTTAGTAACTATTTGATTATTTTTCTTTAAGTATTTTTTTAAATCGTTACTTTAGAAAATTGGTCCTACACCTTGAAAGGTGCGCTAAATTCGCTTTCATCGATGGTTACACTCATTGAATTCGTTTAAGAATCTGGTAGGACAAACTTTGTTGATTTGGGCATAAAACAAGCTTTTTTTTTAGGAGAGTCTTCAATTTCTTTTTTAAAAAATCTTTTTCTATAATCAAATCAAACAAGCCCAATCTTCCAAACTATTTTGGAAATTCAAATATTCTATCCTTTGATGAAAATAAATCAAATTAAAAAAAAAAGAAAGAGATAAAAATCATTAAATTTTGGATCGAATTTTCTTAATGTAACTTGAACCAAATTAACGATTTTAGTATGAAATTTGGTTTTCGAAACTGCAATATTAACACATTGCTGACCAAATATGAGATATCTCGTTTTTTTCGCTTGCCGCTAGTATGCTCCATTAAAAAAAATAATTCAAACGTTATGAGTTTAGTAATGAAACTTCATTCTACAAAATTCAACACAACACTTCCCGTTACTCAAATATCTATATTAAATTAGCAGAATTTCGTTTATTGGTTTCTGAAACTTAAAATGCCGAATTTTGGTGCCCCTAATGTGTTAATGTTAGTGTTGAATAATACACTGAGAAAATATAGAATTTTGAACAGATTTTTTTAGGTGAAGTGAAGATGTTTCTTTAACAGCAAAAACAGAAGTACAGTTTCAAAGAGGAGTTATAATTACTTGCGAATGGACTAGTACTATAAATTTAACGTATAAAAAACTAATTGATAATTTAGAATTACAATTACTGCACAGCAAGTTTCGTGATATGAATTTATTCGATAAAGTAATTTATTTGAATGTCTTTGTTTTATATAAATTTTGGTATGTAGCACAAGTATTCCCTCCTACTAATCAACATATAGCTAAAATAAAAAAGGCAGTTGGACAGTTTTTCTGGAAATTTTTTTAAAATAGAAAGGAATCAGTTATATTTAAGACCTGAAGAAGGTGGACTAAATCTCATAGATCCTGAGAGTAAAGCCAAAGCTTTGTTTATCCGCAATATTCTTTACGAAACCAGTGGAAATGAAAATTTGGATGAGGTCTATCTCCTTAACCTAAGATCATTTGAAATTGGACCGAGGAATGGGAGAGCTTAGATTGAAGAAGCGATTATTTTAAAAATCAACTTTTCATTGACAAATGTCAGAGCTTTATATTGGTATTTAGATAATTGATACAAAAAAAATCATTCCAAAAATTGAAGAAAATTTACCACTGATAAATTGGGAAACAATTTGGGAAAATTTAAATAGCAACTTCTTAGCAGCTGAAGATAGATCGCGATTATTTGTGTTAGTTAATGATTTGTTGCCAAACAAAGAAAAATTACGTTCGTATAATATAGGTCGCCTAGAAAACAGAATTGCGAAATTTGCTCAGAGCCGGATACGAATATACATCGCATCAAAGAATGCACAAATGCAAAGCCTGTATGGAAGTGGATAGAAAAAGTTATATGAGAGAAATTCAAAATATCTGTACAATCTCTTGAAGCTATTCTTTCGTGGAAAATACAGCCCAAAAACCAATGTCAAAAAACTGTGCTATGGTTAGTTGCTAATAAAATGAGCTTTAATTAAGGAAGAGTAGGATATTTATACATTTTTAAAAAACGCCTGAACGAATACAAATGGATTCATAGGGTTGTATTGAAGAAACTTTTTGGAAAATATGTAAACCTTTGTAACTAATTTGCATGTTTTTTGAATAAATAACTTTATTTTATTTAAAAAAAAATTAAAAAAATTTCCTCTTTTTTCTTATTCTGATAACTATTATCAAAATATTAAAAATGCATGAGATCTCGGAAAATACGATTTAAAGTTGATATGAAATGCAAAACCAAATTTGATCCAGGATTTCAAAGCAGCTTTTCATTTCTGATTTATTTCCATTCGAACTGAAATTCAAGAATCCTGATCTGGATACCGAATTCAAAATAAGAAAACAGGAATACAATTTTGGTTATGGGAATCAGAACCTCCGAAACGGGTTTAATTTGATTCAAAACCTTATATCCAAACCTGAATTTCGAAGAACTTAATTCAATTAAGGAATTAAATTTTGATGAAAATATTGAAAAATTATCTCAAAACGTTAAAAACAACAGTTTCAAAAATTTGAAAACTATCATCATTAGTTTAAGTTAGATTACTGAAGAAAGTTAAAAAAAACCTGTTTTTGTTGTACTATATTCAACAAATTTGATAAATCCTGCCAAACGATTAGATGTTTGCTTCAAAAATTATCTCAAATTCAATTTAGTTTCAAAATTAAAAAAAAATCGTTCAAATTTCCCTATTGTACAAAATGGGGTAATGGAATCCAGAAGAAACTCTATCAATATTTAATCCTGGAAGGGACAAAACAGTTTTTTTCAAAAATTGAAATTTAAAGGTGATTTTTTAGTTTTCGACGGTTTGTTTAGGTACCTTAAGGGGGGGTAGGGTCTAACGGCTATAAAAAAAACACCATTTTCACGATTTTTTTTCTAGAGCTATCGTTTAAACAAATGTTTTCAAATTTTTTGCATTATACAAAGCATTGTTAAAGGAACATTTAGTATTTTTTTCGTAGAAAAATATTGAAAAATGAGCCGGTGACGGAGCACTTTCGAGGATGCCTTTTAGAAAACAGGATTTGCGGTGGACACTGTATCTCAGCACAGAATCATCTGAAGTCAAAAAATCAGAGCAAAATATTTTTAATAGATGTTTTTCTAGACCCCAACGTTTTTATTTACTTAAAAACAAATTTATGGAATTTTTGTGGCTGTTTGAAGTAAAAAATACGATTTTTCACGAAAAAATCCGCCATTTTTCACCTGTAAAATCTCCCCAAAGTAAAAAAAAAACAAAAAAGAAAAACGTTGGGGTCTGGTATTTTATATGTAGAAAATATGTTCCAAATTTGAAAAGAATCGGATAAGTAGTTTTCAAATGACGATGTCCACGGACTTTAAAAATGTGCTTTCGAGAAAAACGCGTTTGAAGTTTCTGCTCTTGCTTTCTTGCAGTATTAGATAGGAGGAGATAAAGGCCTATAATTTCTACAGTTTTGCTTCAATTGACTTGAAAATTTGACACAACATTCTTGAAATGTTTTATAATAAGAAAATAAAAAAATAAAAAAATCGATTTTTTGAAAGTGTTAGACCCTACCACCCCCCCCCCCCCCCCCCCTTAAATGAATGGCAAATCAGTCCATTTTTTTTTTTGAATCCAAAATCAATTTTTTTTGGATTCAATAAAATTGGACTGATTTGTCCTTTACTTAAAATATTTAAAATTAAACTTGTAGGCTTCCGAGAGGATAAAGTTTTGAAAACAAAAAAAATCAAAACTGAAATAAAAAAACCAACATATTTGAAAAAAAAAAAAGATTAACAAAATTAAACAGTAGGACAATTGGAAATCGAAGAAAACAGGAAGTTGAAAAAGATAAGTATTTTAGCATTTAGGATAAATGGGAACAATATATTTTGAACCTATATTTTAATGATTGATTTGAAAAATGTTGGCATCCTGAGCAAATCTTTGGTCAGATTTGGTCTATCACCTCCAGTTTTGATGATATTGCATTAGAAAGTTTAAAAACGAGTCCGATTTGAGTAAAATAAATTAGGCCGGAAAAAATTTCAAATCCTTCTTGTGTCACTCGGAGTTGGAACATCGCGAGGAAGAGGGGGGGGGGGGGGGGGTTGGGGCGAAAAACAAATAAATTTGAATAAAATGCACGGGAGCTTGTATGTAACAAAATTGCATACTATATTGTTGCAAAAATCCTATAAATCAAGTTATTTTTTATCGAATAAATCAATGAAATCAAGAAAACAAAAGGTGAAATAACTCCCATCTTCTTAAATTTGTTTTTAAGTCTTGTAATCTTTCAGATATTGGATTTTTTTTAGGAATTTACATAAATTACTTCAAACTTTATTTATTTCCCCCTTCGGGTTTTTGGAAATTTCAAAGGGGGGGAGGGACAAAAGAAGAAATTGATATTTGTTCCAGCCTTATTGATAGCTAATAAACAAAGAAACCTTTATATGAAACCTGGTTCTAAATTTGTTTATTGTCCACCATTCAATCAAATAATATTATTTGGTCTAGATATTCTAATCTCAAGTATCATTGGATTAATTCTACTATTTATAAAAAATTTAAAAAATATCGTTAAAAGTATTTATGACATTACTGAAGCGAGTTTAAAAACAGGTTTTATTTTGTTTTAAGTAACTTGTTGAAAACTGCAAAACGTTTTGACTTTTGTTTTGAAAAACATCTGGGGAACATACAAAATTTAAAACCTTTTTTCGCAAAAGTCTAAATTGCTTGCAATGTTCGGAAAGACTGATCATCGATTTAATACTACTGTTAACATTAATGTTTGAAAAAAAAAACAAAAATAATTTTCAATCTATGTATATAAAAAAAATGATGAAAAAAATTGTATATTTGGCTTCCAAGCATCAAAAGCTATCAGATTAAACCTGAAAATTTCTTGCACATTGGAAAATGTGATGTTTATGGCCTTGTGTAATTTCTCAAAACCCTTTTGTATGTGAAGTTGTGCATTTATAAGAACAAGTCAAACAAAATAAGCTTGAGGCTGAAATTGATTTATTAAAAAATATAGCATATCAGTATAAAATTTATAATGACATGATCAATATATTTTTTAATAATCCAAGTGATAAGTGAAACAGTAAAAGATACAAGATTTTAGGTGTTTTTAGCTAATTCTGTAGAATATCATTTTAAGCACCTTTTGGGATCAAGTAGTTTCTTGTTAGTCCATTTCCTCATCAATTCCTAAAAATTTCACCCGTTACGGTCCCTGGAGTGTCAATTTTACATACCTGACTAAAAGAAATGTATCTATCTTGTTTCTCAACCGAATGTTGTTCTTTAGTGCAAGAAAATCTGAAAAATTTTAAATTGACAAAAAGTTCGAATAGCAGCTACATTTGAAAATTCGTCAAAAACTCTGTTATTCGTATTTTGATAATTTAAAAATTCAAAATGTGCCATATAACGTCAACTTTTCAATTCATTTTTCAAAATTTATCTGGTGTGACTTAAACAATTTTGACGGTTCATTGATTGAATATTACCTACTGATTTTACACCACTTTTTTTACATTTTTGTGGTAAAATTTCAACTAAATATATTTTAATGTGCAACGTAATATTAAAGGTGAATAATGTCTGAGAAACATATATGAGATACATAACGTGGTTTCCTAAACTATAAATTAAGTAAAAATCGGTTGAGAAACAAGAGAGATATAATGGGTTTCAGCGAAGAGTGTCAAATTGACACTCAAAGTCTGATTATGGAGTTTTTTGTGGGCTTTCAGGGTGCGTCCATAAAAAAATATGATGCAATTTAAATATTTTAAGAATTCATTGAAGGTCCCCGAAGAAATAATTTTATTTGGATGTTTCCTAATAACGTAACAAGCCGCCAAATTTCCAAAAGTGTCATATTTACACCCAAGAGCGAAGAAATAAGACTTACCTAACGTTTTTTTTTTAAATTCCTTCTCTGAAACAAACTGTGAAATACTTAGAATCTAAGAAGGCAGGAAAAATGTTTAAGCCACCATAACTAGAAACAAAAGGTTAAACTTTTAGCAGACCATTCCTTTCAGACATTTTCATCTGAAGTTTTAAAGATCAACATGTTCACCACTTGAAACTTTTCTCAGCAAACAAGTGAACATGTTTACGGAATGATGAAGTTCAAACGAACAATCTTGTCACCGGTCCCATTGAAACAAGTCTGCATCGAGAGATACAGCAAGAAAGAAGAAACGAACAATCTTTAAAACTTTTAATTTTTTCTAACATTCCTGACAAAAAAGAGAAAATTTCAATGAAAAGGGCAGTCCATTCCCCAGGGCTTCGTAGATAATAATTTTGAAAGGATGCCATTCATCACAGGCAGGAAAAATGTGGAAATTCCACACTTGCACTCATACCGAGCAGCTCAATTGTTTTATTTTCGTACTACTGCTGCTGTAGCTGTAGGACCCTTGTTGAATATTCATAATACTGTGTTAGTTTATCCATCTCTTCCTGCAACTGGAATGTATGGCAGAGAGAAAAAAAAACCTAACGAACACATAACTTTTGACCCGACCGACCTAAATTCAGCCAGCCAGCACCTCGACAGATTTCGTTACAACTTCGATACTCGAGCGAGCGCCATTTATCCTGCCTGACTCCCACCAGAGAGTCATAATTCAAATCAGCAGCAGCGTTGAAATTTTGGTTCAACTACATGACCTATGCCTACGCCTATGTTCGACAGTAAAAGCAGCATCAACAACAACAACAACAACGATCGCCATTTGTTATTCCAACTGTGAACAATATGCCAAAGTTACTTTCCCCGTACTCACATCTCTTCCACCCTTGAAACTAGGTTCAGGGCCGCTTTAAGGGAAAGTTATAAGGGAAGTTATTGCAAGAATCAGGAAAGGAGAGATAAAAATCAATGAAATTTACCTTTCTTACCTCTTACTAATAAAAATATGCAAATTAAAAAAAGTGTCATTCTGCTGTTCTCGATCACTGTCCTAAATGCCGTCTACAAAGTGCTGTCTCGAATCCTACTCCGCCGCCTAACGACACAAGCAAATGGATTCGTGTGAAGTTATGGAGGTACTTTATGGAGGTACTAGCTACGACGGACCAGATCTTTACACTGAGAGTCTCAGTCTGAGTCCAAGAATTGAATCAGAGTCCTCCTACGCACCTTCTATTTATTCATCGACTTCAAAGCCACATACGATATGGTCGACCGTGACGAGCTACGAAAAATCATGGAGGAGAATGGCTCTTCTGGGTCGCTGACCAGACTGATCTAGGCGACGATGAATGAAACGCAGAGCTGTGTGCGGATTTAGGGTGAATTATCGAGTTCATTCGAATCGCGCGGATGCTTCGACAAGGAGATGATCTATCATGCCTGATTTTCAACGAGACGATAGAAGGGGTTATTCGTCGAGTTGTGGGCAAAATACGGAGCACGATTTTAAACAGATCCAGTCAACTTATCTGCTTTGCAAACGACATTGACATAGTCAGCAGATCATCTGCGGCGGTAGAGGAGATCTACAGCAAACTGGAACACGAAGCAGGAAGGATTGGGTTGATGACTAGTACGTCCAAGACGAAGTATATGCTGGCCTGCGGATGCCAGACCGACTGAGCCCACTTGTCCAGTAATAACAAGGTCAAGATCGACGACGACGAGCTGGAGATAGTCAAAGACTTTGTCTATCTCGACTCACTGGTGATCGTAGACAATGCAATGACATCAGTCGTGAGATCCGGCGGCGAATTATTAGCAGAAGTCGTGCCTACAATGAACTCTAAATACAACCAACTGCGGTCGAGAAGACTTAGCACTCGCACGAAGTGTAACCGTATATGACGCTCATTTGAACGGTTGTTCTCTACGGGCACGAGACATGGATATTGCTCGAAGAGGACCTGCGTACACTCGGAGTATTCGAGCGACGAGTGTTAAGAACCATCTTTGGCGGCGTACAGGATAACGGAGTGTGGATGCGAAGGATGAACCACGAGCTCGCGTGTTTCTACGGCGAACCTAGTATCCCGAGGGTGGTGAAGGATGGCCGGATACGCTGGGCAGGATATGATTTGAGAATGCCGGAT
The DNA here is from genome assembly GCF_029784155.1 of Uranotaenia lowii. NCBI lineage: Eukaryota > Metazoa > Arthropoda > Insecta > Diptera > Culicidae > Uranotaenia > Uranotaenia lowii. Next base: position 155,955,565 of record NC_073692.1, on the reverse strand, counting down.
GACTGTCTTGTAAAACAGGTGTTCGCTACTTATCCGGAAGGAACGGGACGACCCAGCAAACATGAAATCGTATGAGAAATGCTAACTTCAGTCGTTTACAATGGTGTTGCGAATCGCAATTCCAACTGCATAGTGAAAAGATCGTATAAAATTTCATCTTAAGTCAGTTTAAATCGAATATGATAGAAAGTCCGCCATGTTTGTGATTTTAGAAGCAAATTATCTCCCGTGCAGGTTTCAAGTAAGAAAATCATCGTTACAGTACCGTTCATAATTGTATAGAAATTGAAAGCAAGCGTACTGTCACTTCGACTTTGAACTTCCATAACTTTTTACTCTGATGATATTTTTTAATCAAATTTTTTGCGTTAGATAGATCAACTATCACACTATTATTGCACAAAATTTGAGCTTTTTGGAGTTTGTGTGGCCTGATAAACAGTAATTCTACGAAAATCGAACTTTTTAAACTTTCCTCATTCAAACTGCAATATCTCTTAAACAAGGTTACATTTTTTATTGAAATTTTGCACAGTGATTTTTGAAATATAAAGCTAGCATGTCTGAAGTTTTCGAAAAGTTCTCTCGATGAGATCAAAAGTTTCGAGAGGTGCAATATTTCAGGCATGGATCTAGAAATGCGATTTCTATAGAATTTTGGAATTTTGGTCTAACTGCTTGTGATGATGTAAAAAACTTTCAAGCGAAGTTACGGTTATGGATCAACCAAATTTTCTATGAAAACCTTGTGCACTTCTCTACGTGTCAAGAACTGAAAAGAACAAATGAGGCTGCATCATTTGATAAATACGTACTTCACCTAGAATCGTTACTAGATGAATTCAAAAGCCGTTTTCGTAACTTTAATTCATACGAGCAAGAATTTTCGTTGTTTATATCTCCATTTTCGTTTTCTCCTAAAAATGCTGCAGATAATTTGCAACTAGAGTTGATAGTGCTGCAGTGCGATTCTTTATTAAAAGCGAAATACATTGAAGTGGCTGTACCAAAATTTTACAGCTATTTGCTTGAATGCTACGTTGAGTTACGGAAATTTGTTGCCAGAATTCTTGCTAAGTTTGCAAGTAGCTATCTATGTGAACAGTTTTTTTTTTTTTAAATGAAAGCTACAAAAACTCCTCATCGTTCGAGATAATCTGATAAAAATTTCAATAATGAAAGTGTCAGTGACAAATAAACTTCAACCTGACAATAGATATAGGGCTAGGTGGGGTAATTATGAACAAAGTTACTCAGTTTTTCATACTATCAGCTCAAACAAGTAGCTCTTTAATTTTGGAATTCTGGAAAGTAACCAAAAATGAATGGCTGGTTCCTTTCTTCATTTCAAGATTTTTTTTTCTAATTTTTAAGTTGCAGCTTGTGGGCGTAAAATGCTTGTTCATAATTACCCCGTTTGTTCATAATTACCCCCTTGTTTATGGAGTAATTATGAACACTGTAACGATTCTCGTGATGACTTTTGATATTGGCTTCATTCCTATTGCATTGTATCCTTTATTCCTGTAGCATTGTACTGAGATTTGTTGATTTTTTAAATTTACTTTGTTATTGGTTATTTTCAGTTTTACATAGCTGGAAGGTATCTTTTCAAATAATCCCAGATCCACAATTCTAAAAAAAATATGAAGTAATGTTTTAGACTTATTTTCAAGGTTTGGGTGGTTATCGACAAAGAGACATTATTTTATTTTAATAATTCTAACTACAAAATTTATACAGTTAGGTTTGCAAGTTGTAACTGTAACTTATCAATAGAATGACAGACTATCACATTTGATCAGTTTTGAGTCCCTACTATGACCCTAACGGCGCTTACGGCGTTTGTTCATAATTACCCCACTTAGCCCTAATGCATTGTAATATAAGGATGTTAAACATTAAAAGCTTACTTTAAAATTTAAAGCAAAATTTCATTCCAAGTTTACTTATAACTATATTCCATTTTATTGTATCTAATCTCCGCGAAACTAATTTGTTATGTTTTCTAACTGATTTTGGCTGCGGCCCTCTACGTCATAGAAAATTTTTAATGCGGCCCGCACACTTAAACGAGTTTGACATGCCTGCTGTGGGTATTTGAAAGCGTTGTACGTAAGTTCAATGTCTACACGGTAGCATAAAATTATGTGCAAAATGTTGGATATAAATAATTTTTCGCATAGAATAAAACATTTTTTTAGGCAAATGAACGGAATTATGTGCTGCACGGAATTACCCGCAGTCACGGTACTAGTAAACGAGCTATTAGCAAAAAGTGTCCCATTTCTAAAAAAAACTAAATTGTAAGGTTGCCAGAACTTTTCAGCACGCATTCGGGCCGGTCAAATTCGAAATTTATTACAACACAATTTGTTCTTTTTGTTTGATTTGGCAAATGAATAAACAAATCCGGATGAAATCCGGACTTTTTCAATAAAAATCCTGACAACCGGGCCGGACCTAACTTTTTAATATGCATGCAAACCCGGATAAAACTGGGCGATCAGGCAAGCTTATCTTAAAGAAATTCTGCTCAGACTCGATCTATTCATCTTTTTCTATATGACATAAGCAGTTTCAAATCTGTTTCGAAATGTTTTGTCCCAGATTTTACTAAAATTCATTCACTTTTTGGTTAACGCCCTACAAGCGAAAGTTTTGTGAAGTGATGAGGTGCATCTATATGGAATAAATAAAAGGAACTCTCAACGAACACGAAATTATTGCAACACCGAAAATGTCATGCCAATTTTCTTAAATTTTTTTAAACTAAAATTTCAGGGTAGTTTTATACATACATTTACTTCAAAAATCAAAAGAAGAATTAGTCAATGGAGCCTTGAGAGCAAAATAGAACGCATTTTCGCTCAATGTCCTTCATCAAAGTCTTAACAGTGTCATCCGGTATCAGTTTTTCAGTTTTTTTCCATTTTCTTATCATGTTCTTCTCGTCTTTGATGTCTTCTTGCTCTTCCAAAGTTCCCGCTACATTATTGCCCAGTACTGCTACTCCGGGAACAGTTCCGGACGGTTTGACAGGTTCATGACCTTTGGAACAAAATGGACAGAATTGGCCTCATATCACTCCAGGAATATTTTAGAATAGTGGCATGATGCCAAATCTGGCCAAAATAGCGGAGCATCGTCGTACTGCTGCAAAAACGGAAAAAGGCGCTTCTCGAGGCACTCAGATTTGTAGATCTCACCATTTACTGTGCCCTTTGTCACAAAAGGCTCACTCCTCAGTCCGCAAGAGCAGATCGAACTTGCTCTTGCCGGTGAAAAACTCCAACCCGGGAATTTGCCTTAAATCGGCTTTTATATACGTTTCGTCGTCCATCACACAGCAGCCATAATTTGTCGGCATCTTATCGTAGAACTTTCGTGCCCGAGTTTAAGCCGTCGATCATTGCCACTTTTTGGAAGTTCTCTACCTCGTATGTATGAAGGCCAGCTCTCTTCTTTGCATTCTGGACGTAGCTCTGCGACATTAGACTGAGTCGATTTGGGGTCTTTTTAAATTTCTCAAACCCTGGGGTCTTAAATGCTTCATTTTGGTTCAAAACTCATTCATGATTTTTTGCAGAATTTTAAAGTAACGTTTACATGGGTAAATTTGAACTTTTAGGTTTGTATGGGAAAGTTGAATATTTTGTACTGAAAAATCATCATCATGTTTGTTTATTCTGTGGAGCCGAGCCTGCTAACGGTTTTCGTGCCAATTTATAAATTCATCAAAGGAAATTTTCCGCTGAACAACATTGTCGAATATCATAACTTCGTTTCTTTTTAGACAAAAAAGTTATTAGCTGTTTAACATGTGTATGCCTTTTGGTATTGGTAAACAATAAATTCAATTGACACCACTGCTGGGTGCCTAGCGAAGTATTGCATGACCACTTTTCAAAAATCATGGATGAGTTTTAGACTAAAACGAAGCTTTTAAGACCCCAGGGTTTGAGAAATTAAAAAATGACCCCAAATCGACTCAATCTACTACGACATGCCTATCTTTTTAGCAAAATCATGGCTTGGGACGTTGGAATTTGCTTTAATTATCCGCTTCACCTTTCCCTCAGTCTTTTTGTTCTCCGGTTTCGGTTTTCTTCCAGCTCCTTTGTCGTGGTTCAACACTCTGGAGACGGTTGAATGGTGAAAGTTTAATGTTTTTCAAAACTGCCGGTGCGACAGGTCAGAAAATTCTAGGTGTTTGGAAAGAATTTGTTTTCTCGACTTGCATTGGTTCATCTCCATTTTCGTTGAATCGAAACCCAATGGTAAAAAAGTTATGGCCTGTTGAATGTGTCGCAATAATTTCGTGTTCGCCCTTTAAGCAGTGTCTTCGAAAAAAATAGCTTTTGAATGCATGTATGTAAATTGATGAAATTTTCTGCCAAGGTACTTGATAATGTAATGATTACATGTGTAAATTTTTGTGATTTTCTGTCAAGTTATTTTCGAGTTGGCATCCGATGAAGATATTTTTCGACTATAATTTTTGAGCAACACTATGCACTAATGCATACTATGAACCACCTTTTTTTAAATCAAGACAATTTTTGATTACGATTGCTGTTTCCTGAAGTTTACCTTCAAAATAACTCAAAATTTTGAATTTGGTCGAAGTTATAACAAATTTAGCCGATTGTCCTACTTCGGCACAAAAACATCATATTTGAATTTTTATCACTTCATCGCCGTTTTTTGGTAATGGCACTATTCCAGATCCAATTTAAACAGAGTATGAATTTTGTGGGACCTATTGATCAGCTTTGCAGAGAAAACGGTTGCATTTGGAGGCAGTCTTCTTTGTATTTTTAGTCATTCATACTGTCAATCGTTATGAAAGAATGAGTAATTTGCAGTTTCCACAGATCGTTAGTCTCTTCAAGTACATTTTCAATTTTTTTATCCTTGTTTTTCTCCGGAAAATACAGGCGAGACTTGTTAACGAAAAGTTTCTAGCTGAATACCTGCCAGGTAGCTGCTTAAAATTTCGCTTTGCTGTCCATTGCGATTTTATTTTTTTAAATATCTCTCCACATGCCGTCCAAGTATTATGCGCAAGATTTGACCACCGTATTTTGTTTATTTTACCGGTAGGCATCTTTTCTACCAAGAAGAAAAGAAGTCAAGCCTATTTTTAAGTCAGCTTAACGGATAAAGCTTAAAAAAAACCTCTCACACTTCTCTCATTTCATGGAATCAACAATATTCAATTTGTTCAATTTTAGTTCACTTTTGTGTCCTTCAGGACTTCTTAAACGATTTACCATGTGAATTTAAAGCTGTTTTGGGTCTCCCACTGAAACTGTTCTGGATTTTTCTCGACCCTGCCCAAAAAAATTTATCAATGAACTTCAGAATTGGACGCTATCTCAAAAAACACTTGACAGATTGTCACGAAATTTTGTGCACGTACACATTACAATACTAAGTACCTTCACTGAAAATGTCATCAACTTCCATCCATGCACTCAAAAGTAATTTACAAAACAAAGTTTTGCTTTTGTTTTTTTGAATACACTGCTAATTTAAAAAATCTGATCACTTCATGCGTTCGGTTTGAACTAAAATGTAATTTTATAAACTTTAGTATTCAAAAACAATGTCAAAAGTTGTCAATGTTGTTTATCAACGGATTTGCATTTATCTCTTTTTTTTCTTTCATCTGTTTTGTTATTCACAAAATTATTGAATAGTTGGAGTCAAACTTTAACAACTGGTAAAGTACCAAATAAAAAGTTTACATGGCTCCCAGATGCTAAATCCGGCACTGGCTGCCACACACTTACTTAGTTAGTAAACCATTCGAGCGGCCATCATCGGAACCGATTTTTGCGGTCTATTCCGAAAGTTTCACAGTTCAAGTTGACCCCACTCCCCCACCAACATCATCATCAACGGCGGGTTGGTTTAGGGAAAAAAACCACTCTGGAACGGGACCAAGAGGAGGCGCCGGTAAACGAGCGACCGACCGACGCTTGTCCTAGTCCACGCAATGATAACAAAACCGTCACAACCCATGTCAAAAATTTCGGTCCCGCAGTCCACACCACCACAATGGCGATCCTGCCACCCACGCCCTCTACTAAACAGACGAGTCAGGCAACGTTATTGTCTGTTTGGTTTATGAGAGGACGTTACAACATAATTTGTTTCGAAACCTGTGTTCTGCCTCCGTCCCCTTTTGGTCCGGCTTTTCCCACCACCACTCTTCCATTGAAGAATCCGAGGCTTGAAATTGCTTTCGAGGAAGTGGCACACGCTCAATGTGAGAACACGCAATCACACAAACGGCTTCGCTCCGAACAGAATAAGTACGCAGCTCGACAAATTTTTCGTGGAAAGGGGAAGCAGGTTTGGTAAACATGGAATACGCAATCCGGTTCCGACGAATTGAGTTGAGTGCGTACTAAAAACAACCAACCGCATTTCCCACATAACTATTCTGGACAAGACGAGGAAGGGGATGGTTTTCCCTGAAAGAATGCGAGACATGGACTGTTTTGGTCGCTTCTATTAGTGACTGAATAGTTGAAGGTCACGGATCCTTACCGGTTAATTCCGGTGCGGTTCGTGGTCGTGAATGGTTAACCATCATGAGAAGTGGAAAATTATTCCGGTTCCCCCTAGGTCCTATTTAAATAGGGTGGCACCGGAATTGGTTTGTAATCTCAGAGCTCAGTTGTCAAGAGAAGGACGGATCCAAATTGTCCCCAGTGACACCAAACACAGCAGGTTGAGGTCATGGTGTTTTTCGGTAAATAGGAAAAAAAAATAATTGGAACCATCGTACTTATCCTGCTTCAGATAGGTGGTGAGCTTTTGTTTTGATTGGAATCCATTCACGGGAGGTGCCGGAAAATGTTCGTGTTTGCTTCTGGTGAGTTTGAGTATTGAACTGGTTAAATATTTGATGGAGGTTTACCTCAGGATGGATCCTTCTAGAACTATAGAAATTACGATTTGAGAGCGGTAGAACAATCAAAACAAATGAAACTGTTTTGAAAATTTCTAAAAACTCCTGACTAAAATCGCTGTAGGGGAACATGCTTTATTATGCGCCACCTAAGCGGATTGCTGATTTGCTATGTATTCCACATAAAATTTGTGTAAAATACGATTGTTTTCGACGAAAAAGTGTTTTCTACAAATGCCTATGATTTTTTATTATTCAAATTCCTTTAGTGGCTTCAAAAACTAGATTTTTTAAAACCATATTCAAAGCTACAAAACAAAACTCTGTTGCAAATACGCGCCGCTGTGTATTCAATATGCGCCTAGCAGCCGAACACACCCGAAAGCAGCCGAAGACCGAAAACACACCAATACGTACAGACACTTTGACTGAAAAGAAAATTAAAATAAACTAATCAAAATAAAAAAAAATGAAAAGTAGGTTTATTGGACTGAATAAACGCTCAAAATATGATGAAGAAAAACCTAAATTGTAAAATATTTACGACACAGGGTTATTTTAAGGAAAAATTGATATTTGCCATGGCTTATCACAGCATTTAAAACAAATTGGTTATATATTGCAGGCCTTAAAATGTTACAGATTCTTCAAAACACGAATGGCGCGTATTAGCCACATGGGGCGTTATATGAACTTTTCCCCTACCTCATTTGTTTTATTACCGTTTTGTGTAAAATTTATATTTTCAACACATGCTAGGTGATTAAAATTTGAATTAAAAGTCGTTAAAAATATAAAAAAAAACATGCTGGAGATAACAGGAGAGCTATTTTCAAATGTTAAAAAAAAACATATATAGTTAAAAATAACATATATAGTGCATAAGTAATCAGAAGCACAGAGAACAGACGTTCAAAGTAGCATACGAAACTTGTGTAAAATTTCCAACGATCGTTTTAAACAAATTTTGTTTTTTAACTGGCCACCAGATGTTTCCAAACACACCTAAGAGAACTGTCAAAACCAAACTGAGAAAAAATCCAAATATTGGTCAGTTTTGAACAGGTCGTATGAACAATTTGACATGTTTCAAGAAGATTGCTGTTAAAATTTAGTAGCCCTTTCGTCCGGTTGCAAAATGGAAAAATATCTTAAAAGTCAAACGCTATTTATTTAAAGCAAGAAGTGCTTAATTTTGGACAATGGGATGCAAAAGTGGTTCTTAAAAGTAATTCGCTTTGCGATGTATAGAATAAGTTCTGATGGGTGGGACTGGTCGTCAAGAATATTCCTAATTGACTGGATATGGCCAATTCGTCCTCTGACGATAACCATTCAGGAAAAGCAAAAACTTATTGATAAATTGTTTTTTCGACTGCCTCAGTGGTGCAAAAATGAAGGAATGAATAAAAACTTTTATACGATTATTACTTATGTGTTAACAGATTATCACTTATTGACATTTTTCGGTGATAATTTTTAAATTTGCGTAACGGATAAACCCTGAAGACATCTGATGATGGGTGAATAAAAGTAACGCGAAACGATACGTCAATTTAAAAAAAAGTTGTTATTCTTACAAAAAAGTCAATAAGTTTAAACCGTATAAAATAAAGGAAGTGAAATTTTGTCAAGTCAAAAGTTACTCTTATTGACTTTACCTATCAAAAATTGAACCCGTCTTTTTTCAGGGCGGCATAAGTTTATTAATCAGTTCATATACGCTTACGCCTTTTTGAAATCAAGGCACTTGAATATTTGATTTGTTACTTTTGAACAGCGCAATAGATGGCACTGTTTCATGTCAATTTTCAACATATTTTTTGGATGTCAGCATTTGAAATTTTACACACTTTTTTTTCAAGATTTGTGTTCGAACTTGTACGTCTGTTCTCTGTGTTTAAAGTTTAAAGCAGTATGTTGGACAAATATCAAGAAATATAATTTTTCAAATTCTTAATGATTATGGCCAAAATTGAAAATAAATGGTGAGAAACCAGAAATAACAGTAATTTTTCCAAGGAATTAAACAGCTATCTGTCTTTTTTCCCAACTGGTAAACAATAATATAAACAATTGATTTATTTTAAGTCATTTATTTTACCGTCTCAATAATTTTAGTTACTGTGAAGATATTTTAAAATAGTGACAAATTTTAAAACACTTTGGAATCATTGAATTCTATAAAAAAAAGTCAATAGGTATTCATATCATTTAAACTGCTTTTGAGTCGACTACATTTTCCCAAGTAACAATTTTTTTAAACCTCCCAGGAAAAATTGGATTGTATTCGAAAAAAAAACTTCTACACCTTGATCTGTGAATAATTTTTTAAATTTGCTTTGCGAGTCCAAACTTTTGAATTTTAAAAACAAAACAACACTTGTGTTTTTGAATATTCAGTTTAAAAGACATCAAATAAATATGAAATTTAGAGGGTCATAATTAAAATTACGTGATTCAAAATGTTAATTTGTTTTAGGTTTTAAATTTTATTATTTTTAATCTCCTTTTACGAATCTATCATGATCTCCTATTGCGAATCGATCATGATATTGAAATATATCAATGACAAGTTAAGCTTAATTTTGAGTTGTTGTTTTTTTAATAAGTGTATTTTTTATTACTTTAAATGTTTGTAATCAAGTTTATTTTTTACCAGATTTTTTTTTATTAGCCTACCCCCATTTTGAAGTGTCAAATACAATTTTAAACACAAACTTTATCGATATACTGAAGTTTTCAAAGGTGATTTGAACATATTTAAATTATTAACATAATATTATTTATTTTAAATTTAAAAATATCGAACCTGAATTCTGGAAATAAATTACATCAGCTCTTTATAATGATAGCTAGAGGCATTTTATAATAAAAAAAATATTTCAACTCTGAATATGATCACTGAACACAATAAGAATAGAATAATCTTCTTGCTTTCAGCTAAATTCGATTTCACAAAAAAAAAACAAAATTAATATTTTCCTTAAGTACAAAGGATTTCTTGCTTCAAAACTGAATTCGATTACACAAGGAAATTGGATTTAATTTTCTTCAAGGTGTAAAAGATTAGGAAGCTAATTTAAAATAACTTCAGAGCGCTGATTCCAAATATGCAATTAGTTTTTATTCTGTCTGTTCATGTTTTCGAGATTACTTTTAAAAATATATTAAAAAAAATTGGAAAAAAATTATAAAAATTCAAAAGATTTAAAAAATGAAAGTTTTAATAAATGATCAACTTTCATGCGTAATTTGGACTTCTGAAAAAAAAATTGTAAAATTTTTCTTTAAGTTTATTTTCACCAAATCTTCATAATCCGGGAATGTTCATAAAATTTTAAAGAAAATTTGGATAGCTATATTGTTTTAAGTGAAAATTTGTTTTTTACTTAAATTTGTTTTTTACTAATGAATTTACATTTGAATTCATGATTAAATCCTTTTACAAATTAAGGTCACCACAATTTCAAGATATTAAATTCAACCCTTCATTTGAAATAAATCAAATAAAATGATATTAAATTGATCGTGATCGATTGAGACATCATGCGATATTTTTTATTCTGATGGCCATTAACGATTCTGAATGTCTGATTTATATTGTTGATTGTACATCTGATTATTTTCCTGACTCAATGTTTTGAATAAACATAGTATAGTTTATATCTGAATAAGGATTTGCTAATTTTAATGTTTTTAAAAGTTCGTTGAAATTTGTATCATGTTTTGCGGCATTTCTGTGCTCTGAATTTAATGTATTAAGCTTCATTTCTAGTTTGTACTAAATTTTTGTTTTGATTATAATTTTGTATTCCTGTTCTGGTGTTCCTAAGGTATTGGAGTTATTGATTCATCAATCGAAAACGCTCACTGAATAAGGTAGTAAGTTGCTATCGAAATACCGGTGTCTGAATTTTTCATTTTCCGTGGTTGAATTAAAAGGAATCTTTCGATCAGGGACGGGATTATGTCATAGCCATGAGCCAAATTGCGACTAGTGACCCATTTTTTTCCTCACATATCGTTAGTTTAGGATTTTTTCGAAATGAAAGTATGCTATGAATGATTGTTTTGATAAAGAAAGATTTTTCCATTATGTCATTGACCATTGATCATTGATCATTTCGGTCATGACATGATGGTTAAAACTGGTCATGAGATATATCACCAGTGCAATTTTTGGCAGCTTCGTTTGCCAAGCTAATTTTCAATATGCTGTAGTATGACAAACGCTAACTAGCAGTAGTATTAAAAAAAATGAAAATAGAGATAAGTGTTTGCTGCGCCTTTTTTAAAGATTCCGTTTGGTTCCCAAATTTCATTCATTGCTCACTCTTCTCATACGTGACATTTATTTACCTCACGTCAATATGAATGGTATTTTCATTCACATGATGGGAATATTTCTGACTGATCCATGACTGATCATATTTTCTTGAGTATAGTGATCCAAAATAAATTTCGCCGTCGATATGAATGAAAGAAAAATTTCAAGCCTGCTTTCGATTGCTTTGATTCAGTTGAATCATTCAACCAAGTAGGCTCACAACACAAAAGAGCAAATTGGTTGACAAAAAGACAAATAAAGCAAATTCACTGGCAAATTGTTCAAACTTTCAGGGAGTGTCCAAAAAAGAAAGATTCAAAATGGAACCCCAAATTATGTTTGGACGTGTTTTAAAAAATTACAAATCGACAAAAGAAATTCAAACAATGTCTTATTGACACTCTTGAGTGAATAAGGATTAAACCGAGGAGGGGTTATAAACAAATAGCCTATTTATGATGTTATGCAAATGTTTCTTTTGGAATTTAAATACTATATAATGTTTTTCATATTTCATTACTTCAATCTTTTGTTTTACGTCCATTATAAGTTTTGAAGTCATCATGTGCTTAACCCTTTCCTTCCCACGAAAATTTTCACGTTTTAAAAAAAGAAATATTGATTTACAACTAAAGTTCAAGAACAAAAGATGAATTATTTTTGTCTACTTTAATGATCCTGTTGATAAATTTGGGTTTTCAGGTACAGTACCGTTCATAATTGTATAGAAATTGGAAGCACGCGCACTGTCACTTCGACTTTGAACTTCCATAACTTTTTACTCTGATGATATTTTTTGATCAATTTTTTGCGTTAGATAGATCAACTATCACACTATTATATCACAAAATTTAAGCTTTTTGGAGTTTGTGTGGTCTGAGAAACAGTAATTCTACGAAATCGGACTTTTTTGACTTTTCTATAGTTATAGTTAAACTGCAGTATCTCTGAAACTACGCTACATTTTTTATTGAAATTTTTCTCAGTGATTGTTAAATATGAAGCTAGCATGTCTGAAGTTTTCGAAAAGTTCTATCGACGAGATCATAAGTTACGCGAGGTACAATATTTCAGGCATGAACCTTGAAATGCGATTTCTATAGAATTTTGGACGATTCATGAGAACAATATCGTTTCATCCACCAATCAGACAAAAAAATGTCTGGCAAAAGCAATGAAGAAATGAAAAAATGGAATGAATGATCTATTTGTGTTTTGATATCAGAATCTCGCGATACTGTTGTGATTTTTCGGTTGAAATAGATTTACTGGTTGTTAAACAGAGAATATGATTTTCCTATGGAAACATTCGTCCAAAATTCTATAGAAATCGCATTTCTAGATCCATGCCTGAAATATTGCCGCTCGCGTAACTTTTGATCTCATCGATAGAACTTTTCGAAAACTTCTGACATGCTAGCTTCATATTTCAACAATCACTGTGCAAAATTTCAATAAAAAATGTAGCGTAGTTTTAAATTTTGTGATATTATAGTGTGATATTTGATCTATCTAACGCAAAAAATTTGATCAAAAAATATCATCAGAGTAAAAAGTTAAGGAAGTTCAAAGTCGAAGTGACAGTGCGCTTGCTTCCAATTTCTATACAATTATGAACGGTACTGTAGATCATATATGCTAAACTGGTAAGATAACAACATATATGGTGCAAATGAAAAATTATAAATAAATATTGGCAAAAATACACGAAATTTCATCACCTCAATGATTTAAAACTAAAACGATCCTATTATGTAAAATATTTTTTTGGCTGTATCCATCTCTGAAAAGTCATTAAAATTTTTGAAATTTTCAAAATGAGAAAAAATGAAAGAAAATCATTTGACCTGTTCATGTTATATTAAAGTTTGTTTGACTGTTTTTAGTTTATCATTGTTGAAAACAGTTTGATTTATTTGATTAAAAATAGGTTAAAACAACTTTATGAACAGTCAATTTTGAACAAACTATGAACTTGTAAGCAGGAGAACTTCGATATGCTATATTTCAATAAGAATGTATATATTTTATAATTAAGAGTATTTCCTGGGATCCCAGAAATTCCCGGGAAATAAGCAACTAAATTTTCCGATTCCCGGGAGCGGGAAAATGGCCGAGAATGGACACTCCAAAGTTTTATTTATTTCAAAAATATACATCAAACGACTTTCGTCTCAAGGAACAGTAAAATCAAACTTGATTAGAATGTCATTCTTTTATTTTTCTACTTTCAACTTCAAATCACTCAATCATTTAGTTAAAGTCAAACATCGTTGAAACCTTTGCTTAAAACTTACTGACTTTACAATCTTTAACATGATTGACTTACATCGAACAAAGCTCCCTTTTAATTAAATGATTAATTGTCCGAAATATTATTACACAAGCAAACAATTTTTTGCTCCCAAAAGCAATTTCGCTCAGGTAAACTGACAACAATAGGACACCGTTAAACCAACAACAAAATCACAAAAGCAGCTAATAGAGGTACAATATTAATCAATCAAGTAGAACGCCAAATATGACAACATCAGTGGGATCTGGTTAGGGAAGAAGGTTGTATTTCTGGCTTCATCACGATACGTGTTGGACAAACGATAGACTTAATCTTGGGGGTGGTAAATGATTCTTATTTACAGTTTATTAAAGGGGGAGTAGGGTCTAACACTTTAAAAAAAACGAGTTTTTTATTTTTTTATTTTCTTATTGTAAAACATTTCAAGAATGTTGTGTCAAATTTGCAAGTCAATCGAAGCAAAACTGTAGAAATTATAAGCCTTATCTAATACTGCAAGAGAGCGAGAGAGCAGAAACTTCAAACGCGTTTTTCTCGAAAGCACATTTTTAAAGTCCGTGGACATCATCATTTGAAAACTACTTCATCGATTCTTTTCAAATTAGGAACATATTTTCTACATATAAAATACCAAACCCCAACGATTTTCTTTTTTTTTGTTTTTTTTACTTTGGGGAGATTTTACAGATTAAAAATGGCGGATTTTTTCGTGAAAAATCGTAGTTTTTAAATTTTTTAAGTTAAATAAAATCGTTGGGGTCCAGAAAAATATCTATTAAAAATACTTTGCTCTGATTTTTTTTACTTCAGATGATTCTGTGCTGAGATACAGTGTCCACCGCAAATCCTATTTTCTAAAAGGCATCCTGGAAAGTGCTTCGTCACCGGCTCATTTTTCAATATTTTTCTACGAAATAATTATTAAATGTTCTTTTAGCAATGCTTTGTTTAATGCAAAAAAAAATGAATACATTTGTTTGAACGATAGCTCTAAAAAAAAAACCTGAAAATGGTATTTTTTTACCCGTTAGACCCTACTCTCCCCTTAAACAAATAAAGTTCATTATTCTATAAAGTACGAAAATCGTTTTTTAAATTTTGGTCTTAGAACTCGAAATTCAATTTCATATAGAATTTTTCTTTCATATCCTTAAAAGTAATCAAAAAAGTAGTTCAGAATCTGCAACGTGTTTCCCACACATGTGATCATTTTTTTTCAATCAGCTATTTTTTTGTTGACAAATCTTTTGGAAATAGAAAAAGTTTATTTCAAAAATGTTTTAAATTTTTGGCAAAACTAAAGAACATTGCAAGTGTTTTTAAAATAAAAGTATCAATTCAATGATAGATTTTGCGGAAAAACGTTAGTTGTTTTGAATGCATATGAAAGTAATAGCAATTTTCGTTGTCCAATTTTTTCCTATTCTGCAGAAAACCGATATTTAAGAAATTTATTAAGAAGATTTTAATCAAACAGAATTTTTGATATTTCTCTAAGCATGAGTCATTCATTTTGCAGTGTTCAACAAATTTGCTAAATGAGTTAAAATCTTCAATATTGAATACCCCAAGATTTTCATGAATGATGTTAAAAAAAATCTAACCTTCTCTGTTGAAATTTAAAACTTTTCAAAATTCAACTTTTCTAAAGCATTGTATTCCTGAAACTTCAATTCTCAATGGAATTCTTTCTGCTGTACCTAATTTTTTAAAATGTGGGTTCCTATAATATTGGAAATAACTTTCACAAAGTTTCGCACACAGTCAAATTTTGACATAATTAGATGATTTATTGTAATTTCGGATGGTTTTGAAGTGATTAGCATACTTTCTGTAATGTTAAAGTCTTACATTTAAACTTGGCAATTTTTTTAAGTCTTATTTCTTCTATCGCTGGGACAGAGGGATGAAAACAATTTAACATAAAAAGTTTTATCTTAACATCATCTAATCGATCGAAGTTTTAAATATAGTTGTTTCACTTTTCAAACTGATTCTTTTGAAATCAAAATACGGCAATCCACAAAGGACCAATTTCTCCTGTTTTCGAGAACGGTTAAATCCTTTTCAATTTATCAATGGACCCGATTTCCCCACCGATACCCTAGAGCGACAGGAAACATCCTAGCCGAAATGTCCGAACAATGAGCGAACGTTTTCCATTCACCTGCGGACTAACAGTGACGCCACGCGCCTGCAGGGGGTGTTACGTATCCTCTCTCTTCGCTTTGCCATTATTGGCGTCATCATCGCTTCATATAACCTGCCTATTGTATGATGTTTCGTGATGCCATCAATCAAATAATGTGGGAAAGTTGACACGAAATACATGCACGAAACGACTGCTTAACATTTTACCTGCGTGCTGCAACATCTCGAAACTATAAATCATCATTAGTATTTGTTCTCATGTTTTATCATAATTTTTTTTTAAAGGACACTGTTTTGTCAATTTCGTTTTTTATAAACCTTGTAAAAAAATTCTAGTTTATTAAAAATTAAATTTTAAATGTTATTTTTGTAGAAAAAAAAATTGAAATTCTATGAATTTGTTTTTCAACCTCCGTAGAGGAAATGAACTCCTTCTGCCGATTGTCCATGACAAAGATTACAATTTGTTTCTGTCGTTTTTATCTTCCCACGGGAAAAAATAGTAACAAATTAGTTTCAAGGAAGTAAACAAACGCCGGAAACAAATGGAAAAATACCTTCTTCACTGTCACAATCACTCGTGGTGGCTTTGTGTAGGAATGATTTTTCCATCTTCGTTGTAGCATTTCAGGAATGAAAGGGTTCAAACGGTAGGTACCGAAAAATCGGTAATCTTTAACCCGGTCTTTGTCCTAGACAGGGGTTCCGAATGTCATCATTGGACGATATCCCCTTTGGTTGATTGGAAATGGTCCTGACAACGGTCGATGGGAGCAAAAAAATGGTTTCCTCCCATTTTGGAGTGAGCTATATTTCTTTTTCATACCGGGAAGAAGACAATAGAACACAATTCAAATATATTGCCTCTTTTTTCAAATTTTCCATGAACACTTTTACCTTGCGTAGAAAAAATCTTTTCGAGAAATTTCAAAATATTCAATAAGGGAACATTCAATTTAAACATGCAACATGAAACAGGTTTTCATTTGTAGGGTCATGTTTGGATTATTTTCAGGCAATTTTTATGAGTGGTTTTCAAGTATTTGTGTAACTTTTGTCATTTTTGTCAATTTTGAGTTATTTTTTAGCAATATTCGTGTAATTTTTGAAATATCCGCGTAATTTATGAAGTTTTGTCATTTTTTTTAAAATTATTACATGTTTTGTATAAATTTTGTCAGTTATTTTCGATTAATTTTCGAGTAATTTTCGGATAATTTTCTAGTTATCTTCGTAATTTTTGTCATTTTTGTAATTTTTGTCATTTTTGTGATTTATGTCATTTTTGTCCTTTTTGTCATATTTGTCATTTTTTGACTATGCAGCTTTTTTGGACTATGCAGCTTAAAGTTCTTTGTTGCTCCGTAAACTGAGCGACAAAACCCTCACGGGGTATTCAAACCACATTTTGCCCAAGCTACTAAGGGAGTCCCAGACAACCAGGAGTCGTATTTTATTTTTTAGATTATATCGAATTGAATGTTATTCAAACTCATTTTCGTATATCTGCACCTACAATGTGCGGCCCATGCATATTCTTTATCGTAATTAAATGCATTGCATGATTTTATTGCGACAAGAAGAGAGACTCGTATTTCTGAACATATGAACTCGACCTTTGTGTACGATAATTTGCAAAAAAATCCGTGAAATGACCGATATACGATTATCAGCCGTGATTGTCAGATTTTGTCGAAAAATTTCAAACGATGGTGACCGACTTGTGCTATGCATAATATAATACGAAATCAAAATTTTTTAACATGAAATACGATTTATATTATCATAATAACCAGGTGTTAGATTCCAAAAAGAATCAGGGTAGTCGTAAATGATTCGCATGACAAATAGTGAAAATCGTAATTCAATACACTCCAAATCAAGAATATGTGTGCTAATGTAACTATATGGCCTCTAAAATGATACGTATAAAGTGGTTTTGCTACATTATATACGATATGTTTACACGTATATTTGTGTTGCCTGAGGTTGTCTGAGGTGTAATTTCGACGACACATTGAAAAAAACTAATGGAGTTATCCGGCGTCCATACATCAACTTTTTGCAAGCGATCGCAGTCTCGAACTCAGGAAAGTGCATCAGAGAACTTCCTAGTCTATTCTGGTGAAGTTAATCTTTTCTGTGAAGATTTCGGTGTAGCAGCTTGTTCGATTGATGACTTCAAGTGCCTCATATTTGTATGTGGCCTTCAAAGCAAGACGCCAAAATACGAACTTCGCTGCTGGCTAAACAGGAAGATAGTAAAAATATGACGCTGTCTGAACTTACTGCCGAGTGCCATCGTATTCTCAGTCTCCGGAGAGAAACCTCGATCCTGAAAAACCACATCTCGTCTGAGGAGTTTTCGGACTGAGCTGCACCTATAGTCGCAGTTAAGAAGACGTCGGTCAATGGTGAGCCGTTCAAAATACGTGTGAGTACCGATTATTCCACCAACCTGAACAGTGCTATTCAGCCCAACCATCATCCGCTGACTCTTTCTGAAGAGATTTTCGCCAAGCTTCCGGGCATCAATATTTTTTCGCTCATTGACCTTTCGGACGTCTGCCTGTAGGTACCTGTGGAGAAAAAATTGCGAAAATTTCTCATCATCAACAAACATCGTGGCCTTTTGTAATTCAATCGTTTGCCACTGGGTATGAAGTCAGCTCCTGGAATCTTCCAGAATATAGTTGCTGGACTCGAGGGATTACATCGCCGATGTGCTTGTCCACGGCAGGACACTGGAAGAACATCGCTCTCACCTTCGCAAGGCTTTGATCCCATTCAGGAGTGGGGATCTATCTTGCGTATCGAGAAATGCTCCTTTTTCATGGCGTCGGTAGCTTGCGCTCGTTCCTTGGTGCCATCAACTTTTATGGGAAATCCGTTCACAATATGCACGGCATTCGCCATCCACTCGATGTTCATCTGCTGGAAGACACTAAATGGCACTAGGACCAAAAATGTCACAATTCTTTTGAGCAGTTCAAGATCCTTCTTCGTTCTGATTTACTGCTTGTCGCAAAGGCTCTAACTAAAACTTTGCTATCTCCTTGGCAACAACTCCATATAGATAACGCCGGCCCGTTTGAAGGTTATTACTTTGGTGATCACAGACTCCTACAGTGAATGATCGGAAATTCTAGGAACTTCATCGATCTCCGTCAAAGTGGCTACCGAGTTGCTTGTGGAAACGCAACTATGGCCTACCAGAAACCATCGTGAGCGACAAAGGGACGCAGTTATTCAGTCGCCTTTTCAAAGAACTGTGCGACTCCATGGGCATTTTGCACATTCGAACTGCACCGTATCATCCACAATCGGAGCTTGAGTAAGATTATGCCTGAAATACACAGCTCCATCACACGATCACAGCAAATATTTTTGGCTACTCCCAACAAGTCAGCACCTAATGGTCTATAGCCTGCTGAAATTTTGATGAGGATTAAACATCGCATAACTCTTGACTTGCTCAAATCAGGTTCAGAGCGCACGACACCATATGAGCGAAACCAACTCCAAAAAGAGCAGTTTAAGTTAAACTGTTTAATCGAAGGCATGGGCAGTTAGAGAAAAGAGACTCTGTCTACGCCAGCATTTTGATACAAAGAATGCTCGGCTGGCTGACTGGCACCATCATTGAACGCGTCGGTACTGTAAACTACACATCTGGCAGGGAGTACATTCTGCACCAAGACTTCGATTTCGGGGAAGATCCAGCAACAAACGAGGTTCAACAAACAGCACCATTATCAATGATTCCACCACAACGCCGACAACGAACGAGGCCAATGAGCATTCTATGGAAGTCAACTCGTATCGGTCTTTGCGTCTATAGCAAGTAGAATTTTTTTTTTTTGATAACTGCTAAGCGAAACAATGAGTTCCAAAAACTGGTAATTTTTCTTGACATTATAATCACGCCTGTTTTCTGTTAACCGAAGCAAATATTTGAATGTTTTGTCTGGAATCAACGAAGTGTTTAAGCTGTTTATTGAACTGGAAAAATATTAAAAATTAATTATTTAGATATTCACAGATATATTAATATTCCGGTTATGAAAATGCCTTTCTAAAATCTCTGCTCTTATGTCAGAGCTGTTTGCACGTTTTTCGTTTTTTTTTCTTTTTCTCGGGATTTTCATCCCAAAGGATGATTGATCCCTCATCACAGTTTTCGTAAATTTTTGCCTTGTTATGACAACATTTTAGGCAATGTTAAAAAATAATTTTAAAGCTAATTCGCTTTTAACTACATGCTTATTTTCAAAAGCTTCTCAGATGCTCTAATTTCTACTATGGAAGACTTGACGGCGCTACTGTTTGGTTATTATCTCCCATTGGCTTCAGCATGAATCAGTGAGAAATGACTTGGGGGACTGAGATAAAGAGAGAAGATACGCCAATGATCACACAAATGATGCAGCGAATGATTGAAATTGTGGTTAATTGTGACCAATTGTGCGGGAAAATGAGTAAATTACGTTTAAAATGAGAGAAACCAGAGCTCAAAGACAAAAAATGAAAGAGAGATATGTCATCATATTAAACGAAATTTCGTTACTTTGGCGTATCATGATTTTTATTTCACCAGTCCCTGATTTATAAAAAAAAAAGTGTAGGCAACCCGGCTCCCATCTCGTCACCGTCTTTGCTAGACACCTGCATCAACAACAACCAAACATTCGTTTTGCACAGGTTTTTCGATGCAAACGAAATCGCGCAACGTAAGGTGTGAAGAGAGAAAGAGGATGGGAACGAAAAAACTAGCCTTAGAACTGAAGGCTCGAAACGAATGAGGAGCATTTATCTGGATTGTTTCAATTTGCTTGCACAAACGAAATTCTCTTCTGTGGCCCATGCACAGGGAAAAGCTTCTTTAGCACAAACTCCATGTGAGAAGATAAGATGGTGTGCATGCATCATCCACTTCTCCGTGTCGTTTTCCCCTTCTCAGAGCAATCTGTGCTTACGATTATAGCTTTAAGCGAAAGAGGGGACTTACAATCGCTATCGTAACATACGATGTGCGATCAAGTCCGTATGATTGACTCATTTAACTTCAGGGGTGTTTGACGTTTTTTTGGAGTAATAATAATATTAGATTTACTTTTTTTTCTTCTTTGTGTTTGCTCGATGTTTTGTTGCTATTTTTATTCTCCCAAATGATAATCGAATAATTAGTGAAGTGGAGTTGTGAAGTTGTTTATAAGTGTGTGTGAGTAGATGAAGTTGAACATCTTCGAAGATTGGTGATATGCTTAATGCGAAGTTTCAACGCTGCAATGCGAGGGACACTTTTTGTGGCTTAAAAGACAGCATTGAATGCAGCCGATGGATAGCTCTTGTTTAGTTTAAAGATTGAGTATGAAAAACTTATTGTGGTTCAAAGATGTTGAAGAAAATCTAAATGAAAGTTTCTACCGAGATGTTAGGCTTCCGAACATTTTCCAGCATGGTTGCCTAGGTAACACGCAGCACGACTATCGATTTCGTGAAATTCAAACGAATGTCAGCGCTTGCTTAGATGGATTTGTCTTGAAAGTGGTAATGAAGCTGTAGCACGGGGGTTGGGAAACGGAAAAAAAGATGTGAAAGGGGCCGGGTAACACGAAAAGCTGACAGAAAGGGTTTACTTGCCAACATGAAGAATGGTGATGTGCTATAGGTGATGTGGAGCCAACGTCGGAAAGAAGGGGGATAAAACCAAAAAGCTGTTAGTACCGTAGTTAGTGTGATCGGAATGAAAGCCTTTGAGCAAATTTATTAGGAATCATGTGAATCAGAGAGTGTAAGAAAAATGTCACTTCCTTGTTCAAATACATTAATTTTAATTCTGATTAATTCAAGCTGTATGATTATTCTCGTTGCAATCTCTCGATGGAAGGTCTCTACTTATAAAATTGAATAGAGGTTGGGAATTGGGGTTTAGAATGCAGCTGCAGAAACGGATAATAAGTCGGTAAACAGGGCAATAGCTATAGCACTACTGGTAAGGATGGAGGTTGAGTATGAACAGGTAAGAGTTTAACGAAGAGGTAAGATGGTCTAATTTTTCAACTTTTTCATTTATCAAATAAATTATTCCTGAACGGCCAATCAGTTGCCAGCTGGGCAATCAGTTGCCAGCATGTATGCGGAATACCTGTTGAAGATTCATAACACACTGGAAAGGTTGTGAATTTTATAAGGTTTCGATTGCTGATTGTATCGTTCTACAAATAACACATAAACATATACGTAACACTAATTACATAACAGTTCATACGAAGCTATGGTGTCGGGTATGTGGTTGTTTGCATTTTAGATAGGCCGATCAAATGATATAAAGAATGTAAATAAGCGCATACGTTGGCGAAACTTCGGTGAATCCGTGCACCCATGGTGGATAATCTACATACATACATTCATAATAGTTTTATTATATTTACTTAAAATTTATTTTTTTTTTCATAAATATTTTGTTTTCTTTTGTTTCTTTTATATGCTGCAGAGAAAAAAAAATTATTTTTTTAAAGATAAAAATCATTTCGTTTGTAGAGTCCAGTTAAGCGAAAACGTCGAAAACAAAAAGCACAAACTTTGTACTCTGTATTTTATTAAAATTCACACTGATACACACAAATACACAGTTATTGTCAGAGCTCATCGAGCTTATTCGATAGGTACTTATAAAGGTACGTCTAAGACCCATAATTAATTATCTCCAAATTCGACTGATAACAATACCATTTTGTAAGAAAGGCAAAAAGGTAATTTGCAATTGTTTCGTTTCCAAAACTATGCCCAGAAGAACAAAAATCTTTAGTATCTACTCTGCTACAAAAGATCTAACGCTTTGTTCAATAAAATAAACAAGATAACTCGAATAGACAAAGGCCAAGACAAAACAAGACAACACAAAGAAAATAACACTGAATCGCCTTCGGAAATTTGAGCTAAATTTGCTCTCAAGCCATGTCAAGCTCCGCGACGATTGGTTCTCTATTGTTTGTCTCCATTCAATCGTGAACCGTTTCCTAAGTGAATCTCCGGCGCATTATTGTGTTGGCGGCTGTCTGTGTGGCATTCATAAAAATATAAAACCAAATGGAACAGAACCGTAGTCAGTCAGTCAGTCCGGGATAGGTTCCCCCGAGGGTGGAAACCTAGAAATGGCGGTAGCCTGATTTGATTTGCCAGCCATTACTGGTTTTGGCGAATTTGGCCCGGGGGCTGTCGTGTGAAATTACCACACGACAGATGGGCTGCTGCGGAGATTTATGGGATATTTTGTTGCCTCGGATTCTATTGAAAATTTGGACAAAAAAAACACAGCAATTTAATGTTTTTTTTTCTCGTGTGAATCAGGACACAAAAAAGAAGCGATTTAAATGGTTCAGGTGGAAAAAAAATTAATATGGAAATTGCACAAACCCTTAAACAGGGTTGCCAATAATGATGTAGTTCATTTCGGAAGACTGGTTTTATTAAAAAGAATTATAATAATGGTAAAATACGCTCCTGTCTCAGGTTTGCATTAAGATTTTGCTAGTTTGAATAGCTAAAATAAATCTCAAAAATTTGCATTGTTTTTGATGCACTATGGTTTGAAAATGCAAAAGTCTGAGTTGCTTCAAATTTAAGGTAAGTAGTTGAACCGTGCTGAAAAAAAATATTTGCTCCCTCATTTTTACCTACCTTTATTTCTTCTTACTTTTTAAAGGTCTATCAAGTTTCATAATCTTTAAATGGTCTTACTTAAAAGGACATTATTTACACCGAAAACCGATAAACTAATTTCAAAAACTGTCAGAGATAATCAGACCAAATTCTTCGAATGGCAACACTGCCATGCAGTTCAAATCAAGCGAGCACACTTGCCAATTTGAATCGCACCGAAACGTTTTGCGGAACAATCATATTTGACCTAGTTTTTCTGATTGAAAAATGAAAAATGGGCAAAAAATATTAAGTGGTAAAAATTAAATGAACACATGTTTTATTCAAAAGGTAAGCCGAAGTCAGAGTTAAAAATTGTAGCAAGGTTTTTTTTTGCGTTTTTGGCTTCGCGTTGCCACACGCAAACGAAACGTATATATGTTTAAGTGAAAATAATGACGCGCCCTTTCCCCGCTTTCTTTTTCCAAGGTTCAACTCGCAATGTGTTTGAGATAGAATCAAATTTGCGACCACTTTCTCAAATATTATTCTACCCACTTTTGTTCCATGGTACAACTTTCTACAAATTATTAAGAACAGGAATAATGCTTTGAAAATATAAACAAAAAAAGGAAGGTTTTCAGGAATATGAAAAAACTGAATTACCTTAAAATAATTTTAAAAAGCCTTATGGTTTTTGTATAAAATGTCTACCCAACCAAAAGTATGTTGCATTAAACATTCACAAAACTGTAACAGCACTCACTTCATAACTGAACGGGGCGCAGTGCACGATTCAAATAGAGAATCAATGAGAATCGCAATTTATGTTTGCCTTTCCCGAATTGAAGCCCCACGCTTCGGTATGGAAACGATAGGATGGGGTCGATGAAAGAAGGTAGGTGGTACTCAACGTTTGCTGTTTACTTTAACCATATAACATTTCCATATTGCACACTTCACAATCAAGTTATTTGCTCAGCATTAAATACGACGCCCACCCAAAAGTGCTCCACAGAAAAGGCAAACACTTGGAGGAAGCAGTGAAATGATTTTTTTTCGCCATTTGATTGAATTCAATGAAATTATTTTAAAGGCTTCACACGGTGTTGAAATTCAAGCTTGATTTTATTGAACGAACACTTGTTGCCTGTAATTTAAGAAAAAAAATTCAAATTTGCCATTTTGAATTATTTTACTTATAGATATTCTTATAGGGTAAAAAAAGACATAAAAATACTTGTTTCGACAAACAAAGTTACAATAAAAATAATCTAAAGAGGATTATTCTTTTAAACAATGTATGAACTGTGCAGCGTAAGTCATCAATTTAGACAATACCAAATGAGCCCCTTGGAGCCAAAAGGGTTAAGTTAAGATTGCCCGGTTTTATCCGGTTTCGCCCGGATATTTAATACTACATTTAAGAACAGTCTGGTCCGGCCCAGTTGCCCAGATTTAATTGAAAAATGCCCGAATTTTGCTCAGATTTCATTGAAAAATGCCCAGAATTTGTTCGGATTCATTCACTTTATTTGGTAAATAAAACAAAAAAAAAAAACAACAAACACCTCCAAAACGAAGTTTTTTGAGCAAGTTTCATAAAAATAATCATGAAGGGTTTTTTGGAAGCCTAAAATACGGTTTAAAATGTATCGAAGAGTTATGATAAAAAAAAATTTTAATCATTTTTTTTTATTTTTGTTGAGTAATTTCTGAGTTTTCACAAAATTTGCCCGGATTTTTGGTCGTCAATTTGCCCGGATTTTGCCAAGTTTTTATATAAAAATTTATCAGTTTCTCCGGCCCGGATGGGTGCTGAAAACATTCTGGCAACCTTAGTTTAAGTGCATGAAAGCTAATTTCAAGAAAACATGCTTTTCAGTGATGCAATTAAAATGGCCCCTCTTGTCTTTAAAAACACAGTCCAATTAGGTTAAATAAAAAATATTTCCATAAAGTACGGTCAAACTTTTTTAATTAACTTTTTATTAATGAAAATTATTTTTTAATGATATTCTAACAATGTATATTGAACCAGGTCAGAAAAAAAACTTCTTCATTCATTCCCTATTAGAAGACAATACAAGTTTAAGACATTTTAACAAATCTCATTTTATTTGTGAAAAAGAATCTTATAAAAATTTATATATACCATCGTGCGGGGTGATAAGAGGCCAACAGTTGTGGTGTTTGAAAAGTTTTCTGAATAGCTATTGTAATTAAGCTTATTTTGAAAATAAAAGAAAGTGAACTTGTTCTTTAATAGTCAGGGCCGGATTACGCCATCGGGGGGCCCGGGGCAATTTTTCTTAGGGGGCCCCTATGATTCGTTTTTTTTGTTTTCAAATGCTATCCCAGAGAATACAAAACATTTTGAACGTGTAAAAGAACTGGAGATGTGTTCAATATATTCTCTTCAAATAGCCATGTTTTCGTTGTGGAAATTTGTTTCTGGTATCTTCAAATAAAAATTGTACATTTATCAAGTGCAAACATTGCGATAAAGTTTAGAAATGTTTAAAAAATGAAGATCTGATTGATGCAAAATTGTATTCTCAATTTTTTTTAATACTCTTATCACCAACTAAAATTCCCTGGTTTAGAATAATGACCGAATAGAAATTTTAAATGTTTTTCATTTCATCATTGTCCGTCGAGGAATTTTCACCTTATGACAAATGGAAAGTATTATGAAGATTTGAAACATAGAACATAAAATTAAAAACAAAAAATAAACAAAATAATTAAATTCAAATTTTATAGAGATACAGATATAAGAGTTGAAGAATTCAAAACTTCAAATTAGGTTATTTTCACAACCACAATTCAGTGTCTCATATCTAAATCATAATTCCAAATCAAGTTAAGAGAAACGAAATATTCATTTAATATAAAAAATGGAGATTTGAAGTTACAATCACAGCAGAAATTGCACCAAATGTATATTTCAATTTTATATCTTTGAAACACAAAAAACGTTTTCATGAGATGTTTATGAATATGATTCTCATCAGATAAAAAAATGTTATCAAATTGTTTTTCTAAATGTGACAAAAGTTTCATTCGATGCCCCCAAAGCCAAAAGGGTAGAAGTGAAAAAAAAAACAGGATAAAGATTAAATGTTTAAAATGCAGAATCAGTTATCATAGAAAAACATCAGATAAGAAATCCAAATGAGTTTAGTACCTTAAACAAAGATTGTAAGTTCTCAAAATTCCAAAAAACCATAAAACTTAACTTCAGTAACTGAAGAAACAACCCAAGACTTGAAAATCTCAATGAATTGAATCTGGAAAAAATATAAGATGGAAAAAACAAGGAAATATTGATGTTAAGAGAATCACTCAATGATATAAGCAACTCAACTATGAGATCGTTTTAATGATAATTTGAGAATGGTCATTTAAAAATGATTCAGGATATTAACTTCAGTAGATGGGAAAATGTTGGTTAAATCAGTTGAAAATGTTTAAATACAAATTTGAAAACCTAAGACAGAAACTGGAATGGAAATTCAATGAAGAAACTCAGTACTGTCGATTGGTGCAATTTACGCAACTACAGTTTTTTTTAAGGGCCTCCCTTAATTTATGTGAGAGGAAAACTATTCTCGATATTAATTCACGGGGTCCCCTTTATTTGTTATATTTCAAGTTTTCATTCCGATTTACTAGTTTTGATAACTTTTCATTTATTTGTAGAAATTTAGGTAGTATGATTTAAGCCATGTTAAAACTTTTTTTTTCCTTCGGGGGACCCCCTTAAGCCGGGCAATTGCCCCTTTTGCCCCCCCTTTAATCCCGCCTTGTTGAAAGTATATATACAACTACACAAAATTTGGTTGAAAAACATTTTTTTGTAAAAGTTATTCTACAAAAAAAATTGGTCCATTCTCACTCCTTAGAGGGTGTGACTATCGGGAACCTTTGTAAAAGTTACCTGATTTAAGAAAATATGTTACTAAAAATTTAAAAAAAAAAATGAATCCTTATGTTTTAGTGAAAAATAATCCCGGAGAGTGTAAAAATTTCATCTGTCATGGATTTTCGCTAACAGTTTCATTTAATGATAATAAATATTAATCAGTCAGTTGTTTTACTACGACTGAGGATATTCATTAATCAGGAGCAGCGGGGCTTGTGATATAGCTCAGTTGGAAAGTCTGTTGTCTCCTAAGCCGATGTCCGAGAGTTCGAGCCTAAGAGTAAACATCGAACACAGTTGTACCGGATAAGTTCTTCAATAACGATCCGCCAACTGCAACGTTGATAAAGTCGCGAATGCCATAAAGATGGTAAAACGACTATAATCTAGGGTTACCATACGTTCTCTTTTAAGAGTACATGTACTCTTTTTCGGTTGAGAAATGGGCGTACTCTTCTATTTGTGAAATTTTACCATATGTACTCTTTTTTTGTTGAAAGACATTTGATCTGAAAAATATACGTATTTCTTCCATTTCATGAGGTTGTTTTACATCTTATGCTAAAACTACGAACGGAATACGACTTACAACAAATTACTTTAAAATCTTGTTTTCATTAACATGCATTTTAGTCGTAATAAGTCAGCGCGATAAGCGTATTTGAGTATGCGAACAGTAATCAATACATACACAATTTACGTAATATGCTTAAATGCGCACAAATCTCAAATATTCTTTTTTTTTAATTTTTATTTTCGACACTTTACTAGCGTTATGGCATTCAAATAATGACTGTAAAGTAAATGGATTATTTTTGAGGTTTGTCAGCATTACATCTTAATACTGCTATTTCTTCGAATAATCCAACTTTTGCATAACCTCGACAAATTGACAGAATTTGACGAAACAGTAATATCTCGGTTTCCAATAACAGTAACCCAGCTTATTTGAGATAGTAGGGACCTCTTCAGATAATACGAAGTGAACATCTTTTTCATTATGTTTTGCATATCATCCGGGAGCAAAGCTCGATAATGAAATGGGTCTTGTATCAACCTGATGGCTGGAAGCACAAAAAAAACCGAAGTTATATCGTTTCTCCTGACTTTTTGGGTAAATGATCACAATGTACTCTTTTTGGTGTTGCGGGATCTGGTAACCCTACTATAATCGAAACAAAAAAAAATTAAACAGGAGCAGTTAAAGTAATTCTTCGTTCTCTATCTCAACTTCTAATCCGTTGAATTTTTATTTGAATTACTGGTCAACATGTTATCATTTGTTAAGGGGGCGTCCATTAATTACGTAACGCTCCTAGGGGGGGGGGGAGGGAGTAAGCTCGAGCGTTACGAATTGTGACATGGGGGAGGGGGGGAGGTATGCTCATCGTTACGTAACGATCTTTTCCTTAAAAATTTTTGCTTAATCAGCGCAGCTATTTTGATGTCATGCAATTTTTGCAGAATAATAAGCGAACCAAAATCAGCTTAAAATGGGTAAGCTTCAACATGATTGAACCTAGTTTTTAACCTTTCCACTTTGAAGATTCCAAGATACACTCCTTAAAATGTATATTGGATATCCGTGAAATATCCGTTGGAAAACCGAATATTAGGTACATTTCCCCCAAGAACTTAATTTAACCTTGAGACGGGAATTTTATTTACTCTATATTTCTCAATTGATTCAAAAATGCAATTTTGATTATTCCGACGAATATAACTAAGTGGAGTATATTTTGCATTACAAGTTATTCTCCTTGAACAAAATAAATTAAACAAGGTAGATTCTCAGTTAACAAGCACAAAGAAATATAGGAATAAGACAATAATTTTATTTTATCAGAGAGTTATCATCAATGATTATTAAGAAGCGATTTGGATAGATATTAATTCCGTTTTGAAGAGCGTTAAAAATTTTTTTGTTAAAATTTTTTCTGACCTTCGAAAATCAGTATATAAAAACATAAGAATATGGGGGGGGGGGGGGGTAATTATCAGCGTTACGTAATTTTCATAGGGGAGTACGTCGAAGTGTTACGATTTGTGACATACGGGGGCGAGGGGGTTGGAAAAGTGCATTTTTTGCGTTACGTAATTTATGGATGCCGCCTAACGTTGTATATGGATAGCCCTTTTAATGTTCACTCACGCCGGTTCTTGCTGATATTTATTAATATAATTTATCTTTATTCTATGAAATAAAGCTGATAGTTTAAAAACGTTCATCATCGTTTTGATTTTCCTATCGAACGTTTTAAATGTTTCTTGTTTGTTTTTGGGGTAATTTTTTTTGTTATATCACTGTTTACAATTTCCTCGACGGTAATGCTGGTTCCAGCTGAGATATTGAACTTCATTCTTCATTTCTTGGCAATGGGCTGTATTTTTGGCGAAATAAAAAACTGGCTTAATAACAACACAACTATTATTCACTTTATTCTTCTCAATTTTTCTCAACTGTTCAATTTGGAAGGTCTTTCTTTGGTAGGTTACTTCGCGACGAATAGTGATGCTGAATCGCGGATTCGATTCAAAACTAAAACTGACTCGCATTACAACGCGCGCTTCTATTTAAATTAATCAGAAAATTCTGGAACATTTCCATACAGACGATGGTTTGCGCGCCGGGATAGTTCTGGAATCTTCCGTGCGTGCGCATGAAATAAACGGCAGAAAATTCTTGAACCTTCCAAATGAGATCTAATAAAATTATAACTCATTTTCTGGATCATTTGAGAATCTTCTAGATCGTTCTAATAAGTTCTTTTACGTTAGAATTTAACAGAGATTATTCAAGCCTATTGGCTTGAACACTTCACTTCGTAGAACCTTCTAATGGCTCATTTAGTGTTGATGTAATCCTGGAAGGTATCTTCTTTTTTTTCAGTCCAATCCGGTGCATACAAAATTTATCCTAGCAATGGTTCCACACTGGTTGAAATAGTATCGCTTTTTTAAAACCCAAAATAAAGTTTTCTTTTCAATTTTTCTTAAGACTTTTCATCAAAGTTTTTAACAGTGCTGGGAAATTTGGCTTCTTCAGAGTAGTAGCTGAAGACATGTTTTTTTTTCTTTATAAGTCCGAAGTACTTATCTCCAATTCCGCTACATAAGACTTTTTTTTCTCAAAGATTTTCATCATTTAAGTCGCTTCATGGGACGAAAAAAGCAACTTCTAAAGGCTGCAAAATATGTGTAGGTCGCACAATTCAAGAACTCGTGTAGAAAAGTGCGAAATAACGTTATTTTCGATTGCTGCACAACAATAAATTAAATATTTATGTGTTTTGCAGCTCAAAAAGTAGCTTCAAGGCTGTTGAAACCTCGACCTTAGCATGGCCCATTTTCACCCCCATTTGTACATTTTGGACATTGCTTCAAAAAATTGGAATAACTTCTAACATATTAAACCAATTTGTAGAAAGAACACTGATTCTGGTAAAGCAGATTCTAATGAACGTATTTATCAGGAAAAAAAAACCATGAAATTTGCTGGCGATAGTTAATACATGACAAATTTGTGGAATGTAGTTTGTTTGTTATTATGACACTAAATTTAGACGATTTTTAGAATTAAAACAGAATATTTATGAGACAAAATTATTAAAGCATAAGTAGAAATGATATGCCGGCTATCATATTTAAAAATTTGAAAAAGATATCTCTGATACCGTAAAACGGGGTAACATTCATTACCGGAGCAGCTTTGATCAACATGAAATTTTTCCACATAATCATCAATAACTAAGTCTAATGTTAAAATATTTGAAAACTATTTTCTACGTTTAGAAACCTACATGTTAAATTTCAAATTTAGAAAAACTTGGTCTGTTTTTGATAATATCAAATGTAAGTAAATTTGTTATTTCAATATCTTGAAATATTTATTTATTCAAAGGCTCGCAAACAATCACCCTTCCTGATGAAATCAAAGCGTTCAAATTAAATAGTAAAGTTTGAAGGAAAAAATTAGAGGGAAATAGTGCGATGGCTTAGGGAATTTAATGAAGGCAAAATTTCATTTTTATTTTGTAGTTAAAATTTGAAAAGTAATTTTCAAAGTTTAGCCCCTTAAATTATGCAGCATCATTGTCCATCTTTCGATTTTTATTGTTGTTCGGCCTTAACACACGAACTGCCTTAGTTTATCAATTAATAGCACTTGTTAATATTATGAAGGTGTTCAGTATCCTTTTTGATCTAGAAAACTCGTTAAAAACCGTCAAAAAAGAGACTGACCCATGTTACCCCAATGCCTCAAATTCTAAACAAAGACGAAATCGATTTTAAAATCAAATGTAAAGTAGTCAAATCAAATGTCTACAACCATGTTTTACATTTATAGGAGTCCAGTACTGGTTTTAAAAATATGAAACATACCACATTCCCCTTAACAGAAAAAATAATCGAGAAATATTGAAAAAAATTGATCAATCTTACCCCATTTTACGGTACCTATGAAGATATTTCAAAAACAAACATTTTTAATTTTGGCCCATACTCACCCCGCACAACGGTTATTAAATAAGTTTATTTAGTTAATGAGTTAATTTAAATTTGACAAAAATATGAGTAATTTCAGTAATACTTCATCAGCTTCAACTAAGAACTCCTAAGTGTTTACGTATTATTAGCTGATATTACTCGGCTTCACATAAAATATAAATCGTTTTAAGATATTTGGCTCATGTTTGGCCATGAAAGCTTTGTAAGTTTTAGTAATCTTTTTAAAGCTTTGATTGAGATTATTCAATGCGTTTATTGTTTTCATAATATTGATCCCTGGGGATACTTGATTCCTTAGTCATATCTCGAACCTGGAATGACTTCCTGGGATAAAATTTTCTAGAAAAATTTGCTCAATGGAGCAAAACAACTATTCTTAAAGCTCAAAAAAATTTTAACAAAATAATTTTTTGAGTTACTGGACTTTGTTTGAAAAATTTTACAAAATGCCACATGAAGAGCTTTTTACATCACTTTATCACTTAAATGTTTCTGACATAAAAAAATTATTACAAAAAAATAAAATTCAGTATATAAATCGTTAGAGTGTAATATGAACTTCATAATATCATATTTTCCAAACCAATGGTAAACTTAAAATATTTTTCAGACAAAGTTTTCTAAAATGCTCATTATGAGTTCAATTGATCCTTAGAGTTCAAAAAGGTATATTTTTCTTCTCATAGATCGTGATCATTGCTGATTACGAGATTATCAATATTTATCGAAAAACTGATATTTATAGAATAATTGTATGGAAAAAAGGGCTTAGGAAGCTAATTTTCTCTTAAATTTAGAAAATAGCGCCTTAAAGTATGCAATGAACTGGATTGAAATATAGTTTTTGAAATTTTCTTCTTCCGACATTTGTCAATTATGAAATGAGGAAAAAGTATTACCAAAATAGTCAATTGACATTCTATTTTAAGTTTTTTTTTTTCAAGGATTAGGGCCCCGGAATGAAGAATCTAGTCTTCTTCAATAAAGGATCAAGTCTCCCTTAACTTTAAAAATATAACCATTTTTTTACTTCCACGAAAATGCTTCTAGTTCATCTACGGGTTCATGAATCGATCCATCTTTTTGAGCATAGAAACTTTAAACTACATGCTGTCATTGGGTCATGTCCACGTGGACAAACTTACTTTCAAAAAATTTTCTAAAGGTGAATAAATATTAAGATCGGTATCGAATTTTGAATACGGCGAATGCACCAACATCACTGTTTCGAGAAAAACGCGTTCAAAGTTTGACATCTTCATAAGCTCCCAGCAAAAAATTTATTTTGTTTTAATTTTTTTTTTTGTTTCGATTATAATCGTTTTAACATCTTTATGTCATTCGCGACTGATATCAACGATGAAGTTGACGGAGAAGTCATTGAAAAACTTATTCGGTACAGCTGTTATCGATGTTTACTCTTGGGCTTGAATCTATGGACATCAGCTATTTCTCGAAAACCAATTATCCTTCACTTAACGTTGTACCATCAAAATGTAGGTCTCCGAACGTACTTTATCACCATGCTGATAACTCCATTTGTTTACATTTGGCGCATTCGCCCTGTTCAAAATTCACTACCGAGATGTTTAAATCATAATCTTAAAACGGCATACTTTTCCAGTTTATGTTTAAACAATAAGTAGTTACTTGAAAGCAAGTGATAAATATGATAAAAAGAAATTTAAAATTTTGAATTTTTATTATATCAGGACATTCGTAATCGGTTTTACAAAATCAGCCATTTCTATAACAAAAAGGCAAAAAGTGGTGTTTTCTAACTATCAAATTATAGGTTTTTAAAATAAAAACTTTTTCAAATGTGTCCACGTGTACATCCGGGGAGGGGGAGGGGGTTAGCTTAATGTCCACGCTTGTCCACGGAGGGGGAGAAGGGGGTCAAAAATCTCATTTTTCTGCCCACGTGGTATCTGAACGTCCCCTAACACACTGTTTTATGATAGTTTTTATTAAATATTAAAAGATCCACTAATATTTTTATGAAGTTTTCGCAAACAAATCATCTTGGAACCGAAATTTGGGTGGTCATAATAAATAGTAGCACAAAAAATTTACGCGATTCTGAGATTTGTTACGATCCGTAGCACCTTTCATTCGTTATGGGGCTGTTATGTGGAAGTATTCGAGAATATTTTCAAATCATGTTAATAAATATTCAGTCCCTTGAAAAATATATTTTCACCTATAGGCTATCTAAGCACGATTTGGATACAACCCTGCTCACTCCGAATCTTTATAAAGCTCTATAAGGATCTCTTTAAAGGAAATCTGTTTCCATTGAGATCCATGTAGTATTTAATTTAGTATTATCATTACATTTCCTCGCAATAAATTGAAACATTTCAGTTCTCAGCATGAGTAAAAATTTGCTCGCGTTTTTTATTATTTTTTGTTGCTGCCAGACATGCTGAGAACAGTAGCGTCCATTATCAGGGGGCTCTAATGAGCTTTTTGGTGTGGGGGAGTGTGGTGGGCCGCTACATTTTATTAAAAAAAAAAAGAAAAAAAGCTGATTTCTGCTGGGTGTTGTTGTTTACAATTTATCTCAAAATTCTTTGTATCGTGAGTAACAGTTTTGATAATTTCCATGAAAATTGAAGACATTTCCCAGGAAAAGCTCAAAATATTATGCCCAAATGGTGTACTATCCCTAACAATTCACTGAGCAAGTTGCCGAAAATGGAAGAAGTTAGCATTGGAGCGATTTGGAAGTATAGAGAGAAATGCAGATTCATGTATGTATGTATGTATGTATGTATGTACATACATACTATGTAGTTCATCCACCATAAGTGCACGGATTAACCGCAGTTTCGTCAACATTCCAATTTTCAACATTCACACATACCCAACCCCATGGCTTCGTATTAACTGTTATGGAATGAATGTCTAACGCAGCGGTCGGGGAACCGGGGTAAATTACCCCAAATGGGGTAACCCCTAAAGTGAAATTCTTAGGGGTAACAGAATTATTTTGTGAGTGAAAAGTGTATGTTTTCATTTTGCAATTTAATGAATTTGTTGATTTTATTTCGAAAGTAAAGAATTTTGCGACATATGCAGAAGTGAATATTTCCCCCTGGGGTATTCAAAAAACACGCTTCGAGAGCTCGCTCAGTGTTTACGGATGCAATACATATACATTAGAGTGCCCCAAATGACCCGACTTTTCAAAAAGTTATGCGCTGCAGGCTAAAATTGATCCTTGGCCTAGTACAAGATCTCATGCCAAATTTGGGCCAAATCGGATGACGGGAAGGGGTCGCTCAACGAGCCTGAAGTTTGTATGGGATTTTGAGACATTTTGTTCAGGAGAAACATGAGAAAAACAGTTTTTCATCAATTACTTTGGTTTCCGTCTGCCGATTTCTTTCAAAAACGGTTTTTCTTAAAGCCTAAACTATGAAAAATATTTCATCCGAAGACTACATTTCGATAAGAGTTAAGATAAAAAAGTTATTAAGCTTCAAAAATGGGCTAACTTTATTAACGGTGGTATTCAGCACTGTTAATGAGGCGTCAATATGTTCGACCGCCTCGACTCATTAACAGTGATGAATACAATCCTTAAAAAGTTAGCCCATTTTTGAAGCCGAATTACTTTCTTATCTCAATTCTAATTGAAATGCAGTCTTCGAATGAAATATTTTTCATAATTTAGGCTTTAAGAAAAACCGTTTTTGAAAGAAATCGGCAGACGGAAACCAAAGTTATTGATGAAAAACTGGTTTTTCATATTTCTCCTGAACAAAATGTCTCGAAATCCCATACAAACTTCAGGCTCGTTGAGCGACCCCTTCCCATCATCCGATCTGGCTCAAATTTTGCATGAGATCTTGTAATAGGACTAGGATCAATTTCAGGCTGCAGCGTATAACATTTCACAGGTTTTAAATTTCCCATACAAATTTGAGGCAGTCTAATATACATTCCTTCATTCAACCACTCCCTTTCATATGTATTCTTTCCGGAAAACATAATTCGCTGAACTGTGTCGGTGTTTTGAGCAAACGGAGAACACTCAACGTATGATGCATGGTTGCCACATGAACAGATTTTGTCTTAAAAGTACAGATTTTAGGATTTATTTTCGGTACAGATTCAGTACGTACCGATCTTCAAATTTTATACAGATTGGTACAGATTTTCATCATTCCCCATAAAGATGGTTAGCATTGAGTTCGAAGGATGGTCAAATCGATAATATTTATTTACAATAAGACAGAATTAATAAACGGTGTGAACAAGTATAGAAATTTTTATCCATAGTTTGAAGTTTCCTAATACAAAATGTTGAAAAATACAAATTTTGATATTGTTTGATAAGTCATATGTGGATGGAGCTCTAGCTATGCTAGGCCATATTGATTGTTTTAGGCTTTCGTTAAAAAAATAATCCGAATATTCTATTATCCATCGCCAGGCTCTTATGGTAAAATATTTAGAACCTAAAAAGGAAGCTGTCATGAATGATGTCATCAAAATTGGTAATTTTATCAAGGGACGTGCACTCAACACGCGGCTATTTCGTAAACTATGACAGGATGGAGAAGCTGAATATACGGACCTGCTTTATTATACAGAAGAAAGGTGACTCTCTCGCGGAAATGTACTAAATCGAATATGGACTCTCAAAAATGAAGTCGAAATTTTTATTAAAAATTATTCTTGCAGATAAGTTCAAAAACTCTTCCTTTGTTGCATATCTCGCTTATTTAACGGACATTTTTGAAAGTATACATATAGTGAACAAACAATTGCAAGAAAAAAATATTTATATCATTTCAGCGGCAGAAATGGTTGCAGCGTTTGGTTTAAAACTGAAACAGAATAGAACAGAACAATATAGCTTCTTTTTCAAGATTAGCTTTGTTTTTGGAAGAGGACTCGGTAGGCTGTGGCCGTCGATGACGGACGTGTTTAACTTTTGAAGAAAATTTTGGAGACCGTTCAAATTCCAGTTCAAACCTAGTTTAAGTGTTTCTGAAGTCAATTTCAAGTCATAACCAAAGGTTTTCCGGTATCAGCCCTGAAAAACGGAGAAATTTTCAAGAGGTCTCAAACGCTCATTTCAGAAGTTTATTCGTCCTGTCTTCCTGGAATGCTGTCGGCCGCTCATACTAATCAGGGAAGAAACCTTCGGGGTTATTTATTGATGTTTGGTATCCGGAAAACGTTAAAGCTAAGTATTCTCATATTTTATTTATAATCAGTTGATCAAAACTTGTAAATTTAACTTAAATACTAAAATGTTGTCAATGTGAAAAAAATATTCACAAATATTCGTGTCACATTAATAATGCCGCAAAAAAACATTTCGTAATTTTGATTGAATGATTTTCAATATTTTTTAAACTAATCGTTATTTCACCAATTCAAAATAAAAATTTAATCAATTCTGTTACAAAGTTGGTCCTTTTTGGTTTAAAAATTAACATGGATTAACTCATTCAATAACTTGTTTAGAATTTCAAAACTTCTCATCAATTTTTCCTTATTCAAATGTTCGAAACTTTAAAGCGATCGTTATTCATTTATATCATGATTAAATCATAAACAGGGCTCAAGTTAAATCCTGATGTTTCTGATCAAATGCTGGAAGTCGTTACATGAGTAATTCAATCCAAATTGCTGAAAAAATTAACATAGTTATTATTTCTTCATTCAATTCAATTCATTCAATTATTTCTTCATTTCTTAAAAAAAAAAGGGTAAATCGTTCTATTCGACCTTGATTTCTCCAATAATACAGTTCACTTTTTTTATTTCAATCTATTTGTCAATTTTTCTCCAAAATATTTGAACTTTTACACTTTTCATA
Organism: Uranotaenia lowii; assembly: GCF_029784155.1. Taxonomy (NCBI): domain Eukaryota; kingdom Metazoa; phylum Arthropoda; class Insecta; order Diptera; family Culicidae; genus Uranotaenia; species Uranotaenia lowii. Next base: position 155,917,940 of record NC_073692.1, on the reverse strand, counting down.
CGTTTTCATATTCCTACTTAAATATGATTAAGAACATCAGTTCGAATATCATTTCAAACTTTGAGTTATGTGAGCAACAACTATAACAGATACAGATGAAGATGGAAATTAAGTTTATAGGATTAACTTCGAATGTGTTTTAGTCATAATCACCTTTCAAAATTGTTGTTTCTTATTTCGATAGAATGTTTAAATAAATTAAAAATATTTTTCAGGAGAAAAGGCTATCAGCATAACACTAGTCAAAAGTGTTTCCTAATTAATTCCTTCCCCCTCATTCCCAACCCAATTTTTTTGCAAGGGTGCAGAGGTGACCTCGGTCCTTAGGCATAAAGTTGTTCTTTTATCCCTTTCTCATTTTTCCTAACCTATCTATTGACTACTAGGACGTGGCCGGCGCCGTTATTGATGTTTAAAGAGAGAGCATCAGTTTTGTGCATTGTGAATGTATAGCCAATCCCAGGTTCCGTTCATTTGACCTTTGAACAAAATTGATGGCCTCGGTCAATCACGGAGTAGCAACCATTGGCGATGTGGAATCCGTTCTACTGAGCCACTCCTGCGATCTTGGAATCCGAAATGTATTGAATGTTTTTAAACCAAGTTTAAAAATCTATCACAGAGTATACTAGAATACTTTAAAATTAAAGGAGTTTTTAAGGTGCATTTCGAGTTCAATGATTAAAGGTGGATGTGAGTAGTCAATCAAGCTAAGCTAAGCTAAGCTAATTAGCTTTGTTTTTGGAAGATGATGAAAATATTACTATTGCAGACATCAAGGATACAATTGTTAGACATTTTGTCGAACTCAGGTATCAGAATGGTAGGCTTAATAGCGGCACGTTATCCAAACATACGGGAAAATTGTGCCGCATTCAATTTGAGAACAAACCAAATCTGTCGTCTTTTTGGATGTCAAAAGTTGCAAAGGCTTTCAAAATTGCACATGAAGAGGGGGTTAAAAAATTACTGCCCTTTGGAACAACATATTTGTGCGAACAAGGCTTTTCCACTCTAATTAACATAAAAATGAAGAACAGAAATCGATTAAACGCCTAAGACTGTATTCAAATCGCCCTTACATAAAAAAAATCCCAATTTCGAAGCAATTATTTCGAACATGAAAAAACATCATTCCTCCAAAACGTAGAAGATTGTTTTAATTTATTTCCTTTTTTTAAATATTTTTTTTATTATACAACCATTATTGTTATTTTTATTACTGCCTACTATTATTAGAATGATATTTTTTTTATTATTTGTTACAGTACCCTCAATTGATTTTAATCTTCTGTTTCTATCATCATCGTTATGTATTATAAGTTTTTTTTATCAATAAACTGCATAAATGATTTTTGAATTAACTTTTTTTTTTATTGTTTTCTTTTCAAAATTATCATGAGGGGTTATGGAAGGCATAATATGAAGATAGTGAAAAAATTTCGATATCGTTTTTTTTGCTCTTCGTCATGGGGTAATATCAACTAAAATAAATTTTTTGGGGTAATGATTCAAAAAGTTCCCCGACCCCTGGTATAGAAAGATCAATAAAGTTGTTTTGAATCGCAGTAGAATTGTGTAAAGCTCAATATTTAATCCCACTTATTGTACAGCAATCTTCCATGCTTGCGATCTACGATGACATATTATTTCCATGAAAGGTCGTACAGTAATTGTGAGAATGTCGTATAATGGAATTTAAACAATCTACTTGTACTTGTCATTCAAAGTCGCTTATTGAGATTAACTTAATCGGTAAATAATTGTTAAATATGCAATTCCTATGCTAAGAAATACCTTAATCATCTTATGTCAATAATTGCAAAAATTGTAAATCCTTAACGAATTTTGTTGCCAAAATGAAGGCAGTTTTAACTAAGAAAAAAAGTATACAAATGAAAAAAGTGGCACATACTGTCGGCGTTTTCAAAAACACAAGCGACGCTTCATCTATGTATGTATTGCAGATTGTCGAATCGTTTAACAGTACAGTAAATAGCTAGCTAAGATCGCACAGCGCTGAATACTATTATTGATTGTAATAGAATCGTCTATTACATAGGTTAAAGTTGTATATAAAAAAACGGCATCTATAAATAGTTTTGGAGTCCGAAATGATGCAGCCAGTGGTTTTTTATACGATCAACTGATTTTTAAACGGAACTCTCAACTGTACATGAGCAAATTTGCTTGTTTGTATCAACATGAAATGGCGCCGAGGAAGTATCGAAGGACAGGGATCGGAACGTTGTGCGTTCGAGACTAAGGGAAGCTATAGATGAAGTTGTATATGGTTAAATTTTTTTCGCAGTAAACATTCAATTCTATTGTATTTGTGTTCACGGCGATTCATAGTAAAATCGTTATAAGGAAAAAATATAATTGCTTTGGGATACAGTCGCAATAGATTGCATTAAATGGTGAAGAAATGTACAAACCTAAGGCTAACTGCAAAAAGAAGTTGTAATCAAATTGTAAGGCAGGCAATAGAAAGTTTCAAGTTGTACAATCCTATGATTTTGTGCAAAGCAAAATTGCTATCAAATTGTTGAAAACGCAATACAAAGTTTTATATTTTCAAGGTGAGCAAAATTTGGTCCGTATACTGCCTACACGTTGGTACGTACAGGCTCATATAGAATATTCTATACAACTTTCTCAGATTGCACAAAAGTGTGTATATCTCAGAAACAACTGAAATATACAAACCAAAATGTTCACTGGTTTTTTTTTGAAATGCCTGACGTTTCGACCATTTTTTTGTGGTCTTCCTCAAGGATATTGACTAACGGTTGTTATTGTCAGATCTCGTTGGAAAAAAACAAATTTTATAGTAAAACCAATGACAATGTACTATCTGATGCCTTTGTATAGGGGCCGTTCACTAATTACGTAAGCACGATTTTGGAAATTTTCAACCATCCCTCCCCCCCCTGGTAAGACAAAGTAAGATTTTTCAAAACCCCCCCTCCCCCCCTAGTAAGATCTTACGTTTATTATACTTTGGGAAATTGATACGTTTTTTTTTCAAAAATAGTTTGAAATTATCAAAAATCTGACATGCTTCAGAACAAAGCACCTTTTAAGTAAAATTAAAAAACTGTATTTGAAGAACACAATCTATACATAACAATACCATAAAAAATAAAAGAAAACATTATTCAAGACGTAGCATGTTTGGGGTAACAATAACTTTCAATAAATTTCACAATCGAATAAACAATATAAAATCTAAATTCCGATTTAAAACAGAGAGATCAGGTTAGCACAAGGTACCTTAAAAAATTGTTATATTTTTTACCTGAGAATCATAAAAATCTTGAAAAAATATCATTCTATACTTCTAGAATTGGGGAAAAAATGTTTAACGACAATCACGTTGTCAACTAATCTGAAAGGTCAGACTCATTCAGCGATAAAGTTTTAGGATTTGTTTTGGTAAATCGTTTGTAAAATTTAGAGTTGTTAGTGTCTACCACTGGAAAAAGTGTCTAGAAATTCATTATTTAAAGCGCCTGGATGAAGTCATTTTCGAAATGTGATGGATTCAAATCGTGGTGCACAACGCAAAACCTGAGTAATATGGTTTCGTATGGCTGTGGCTGTGATGAATTTTAAATGTAACATTTCTTACGTAAGATTTTGGGATACCCCCCCTTCCCCCCTAGTAAGAGATCGTAAGCAAATGTGAAACCCCCCCACCCTCCCTATGTGCTTACGTAATTTGTGAACAGCCCCATAGGAATATAGTTTTATTTTTGAAATAAAGTTTAATTGACCACAGAGTTATTAAGATCACAGAGAATTCAAATTATTACCAAATAAAGAAGACCATTTCGATTAAGATATTAGAAAGTTTCTCAAGTTTACAATAGAGCTTTTTACGGAAAATTTCTCAAATTTCGGAAAAGTACGTTTCAATTCAACAGTCGAAATACGAACCTGCTTGAGAAGGCAATAGTTGACAGCGCACTCGGGTAATCCTTCCGTCGCCGGATTATAACGTGACAATTTGTGAAGAACCTGTTCGCAAACACTTTCGGTTTAACGGGCTCAACCTTTTCTGTACGTACAGACGGGTGTCCTACTGACACGATGACACTCTTATTCTACTTCAACACTTCACTCTTCCGAACCCCTGAAATTCACTCGTCATCAGCCGTCATTCATACACTTGGCCCGGTATCGGTAGCTATACATACGTGGATAAATCTTCACAAATTTCTTCAAGCAGCTTTCTGCTCAAACGGAAGCCTAGCTTTCAATCAACACCAAAAGCAACCCAGCTGAGCTCTGCTCTGACACCCACCCGGCCCTGGATTTAAAAGCTTTCGGAATTCCGAATTCTCGTTCTCGGATAGAATTTATTGCACAATCATCATCATCATCATCTTCACCAGCAGCAGAATCTTCTTCTATCAGCTTCAGCGACCAGTTTCGCTCAACAAAAACACTGTTTCATCGCTAAGGTATCAAACTTGGTAGTGGGTGGAAATGTGTGGGAAAAAGCCAACTTCTGGCACATCCGAAAGACTGATCATCACTTACTGCTTTCACCCTTCAAGGCAGCTTCCCAAAACCTTGAATCGAGGAAGAACTGAATATATGTTTTCCGTTGACAGGCGGCTGACGTATTTGCTAGTAGCTAAAATGTGTGGATTTTTTTCAAGGGTGGTTTGTTTCTCAGAAAAAGTTGACTTTAACCATCCATCGCACTTGAGTGGTATTTTCGCTTTCTCTCTTCCGAAATAACACACATACGTCACTTTGAGAGATTCCCACGACGAGAAGTGCCGGCTTTTCAAGAGGAATAATTTCCGGAAATTGATTTCCGAAAATCTTGGCTGACGATGCACCTTTTCCGGGGTGATTTTCTTCTCTTGGCAGCGGATTCTCTTCTCCGGTGGTTTTACGAACCGGATCTGGCTGATGATTGATTATTCTTTTCCCAGTGATTGGACCGGTTCACACGCCATGATTCATTCTGGGTGATTTCTTATTGTAATGAGCTCCTTTTGTATGGCCGAACGAAAACCGCGCCGTGCCGCAATTGAAGAACGGTGTAAAGGTTATGACTTTTTTCATTCCATTTCCCCCTCCAGTGATTAATGATTTCATCAGAAAAACAACACGACTCATTGAATATTCACGCGCTCTTGTTTTTCCGCTTAGCAGCACTCCACAATTCAAACGCGCACCTTTTTCTTCGGGGCCGCTCGTTAAAAGCCTGGACCCATCCGAAACAAATTTTCCAAGAAACAAAACGCCAAAAAGCGGCCAAATCTCCGAAGAAAATAAAACGAGGCCAACCGTGAGCTCGCAATATTGTTAATCAGCGCCCGAAGTCATCCGGATGGCTCTTGTTTCTTTCGCTCTGAGGAATTCCACCAGTCGTTTCAACAAAAACCCCTAGAGACTTGAAGGAAAAATCCGATCCTTTAATTTAGCAAACCTTCTTCTTCGTCCTCCCACGCTCCCTCAATTGAGAAAAAAACCACTTAACGTGGTCCTTCGAACCGGCTAGAGCAACACAACACAAACCGGAGCTTCACCAATCATTAGCATTAACTGTCACACCGGATGATGAACCTCGGAGGCCCATAAGTTAGCACCGACACCAGTAACTTTCCCGGTGCCCATAATTAATCCTTCAAAACTACAGGGAACAAACTTTCTGACCGTCGTCTTCTACTTCGTGACAAACAAGGCACGAGCTTTTACTTCGAAAACTTCCGGCCGATTTCCCTCAACATACATTGGGAAAACACCTTAACACACGTGGAAAACCCCTTTTCAACTAACCAACTTCACCCACCAACCTTCAAACTCCTCAACAGAACCTCAGAAATTTTCCCTTAACAAACCGCGGACTGTCTTCGGTTGAACACCAAATACCAGAATGGCTTACTACCGTCACCGAGGACCCAAAAAACAACGTGTCCAAACTGTCGAACGAATCCCGATGAACTGAACTGAAACTGGTTCCAAGCCGACCTTGGCCACTGTGCGAGGAGTGTGGAACTTGAGTCTCGATTTGAATCGAGTTGAGTCGGAAATTTGGGCAGGATGCCAGACTGATACGATCCCATGCCGTAGCTACTTGGTACGTTCAAAGGGAGTTGGCTGCTGGAAAATTTGAGAGAATCGATTTAGAGAATGAGAGTCGTCGGAAAATTCGCTCCCTTTCGATTCGACCTGGAGAAGGCGAAAATACCGAGAGAGGGTGGCTGGGAAATGTTTTGGTTTTTCCCTGCTAGCGAACAGCTGATTGCCGCCGCCGGTTCTGGGGTTTTGACAAAAGTGAACGGTGTTCATCCACCGAAGGGTGTTGGTTCATTCGAGAGTGAATTTTCATTAACTGGGCCTTTATTACGATTCTTTTTTTTCGGTTTAAAGATAGCAGCGAGGTTGAACGTTATTGTTGGCCTACGTAGGGTAACGGACTTATTTTGGACCGGGTACATATTTTGGACCACCTTGAAGCTTTTTTCCAATATTTCTTTCATGAATCATGTTATCACAAAACACTTAAAAACTGGTTCGCAAGCCCGAAGAATTAAAAAAGCTTGCTTTAATAGCAATTCTACCCATGTCGAATAGAGGTCCTACTTAATTCCTTTGGGACTTATTTTGGATCACTCAACATAACGTGGATATTATATTTTCTGTTTAATATTCATGAACGTAATCAGACGTTGTACGACGATATGAAAAGAGTTTTGTACACTATTTTAAACGCTTATTAAAAATAAAATTTGGAATTTTGGCATTATTTTATTTTATCAACTCGCTAAAGCCCAAACCCGCCCTAGGACCGGGTTCACTTCAATCGGCATAAAGCCAAGCCAATCATTGTTTTAACTTACTTTTTGTTCACAATGCTTTTAAACATTAGTTTCAACTTTTTTTATAAGCAGTTGTCAAAAATTAAAGCTTTAAGAAGCTTAAAACATGAAAAAACTGGACTTGTAGCCAACTTTTATTAAGACATTATTATTAATTCTCCAAGAAAAATTATTGACAGTTTGGTCGAAAAGCTACAACAACATTCAAGGTTGAACAAAACGGCTAATATATAACGAGCTTAATTTTTGTAACAGTTTAAATATCTCAGTTAATAGAAGAACAATTTCTACAAAATAATAAATTCAACTATAGCTATGAGATAATCTTTGTTTCAAAACTAAGGAAAATATTGTTGAAATGTGTAAAAATTACATGTAAAAAAGAACTAAACTTTTGTTAATCTGTTAGCAAAAAAATAGCTTTAGCCTCTTTGGCCGGGAAAAAGTTCAGGAATAAATTAACGTGAACAAAAAAAAACTTGAAACAAGAACAACAAAGGAGAAGATTAACTGAATTATTCGCATAATTGCGCATCAATCGCTGTCGTAAACATAGCAAAATTTTGAAAAAAAAACTTGTTCTGTTTAAGGGTGGTCCAAAATAGGTCCAGAGGGTGGTCCAAAATAGAAACCTGGTGGTCCAAAATACCGACCAGAGTAACGATCGAAGAAACGAGTTTTAAGGGTTAAATCTTGTTACATTGCAACAAACGAGGATATGTTTCGATAGGAAAAGCCTTGATCTTCGTAATTAACGGATTAAGCAGTCAAAAATTGTAACATGTACTTTTTTGCCTTTTTAACAGAAAGGTTTGGTTATCGGTCGATTGGGGAGATCATTAATTATGGGTCTTAGGCATACCTTTATAGGTACCTATCGGCTCAGCTCGACGAGTTCTGTTGATGTCCGTAGATTTGTGTGTGCCATTTTAAAAATGTCTAGAACGTTTTTGCGAAACTGGGCTGCACAATTAAAATGATTTTAGTCTCAAAAGAATGCATTTTTTTTCTACACAACCGTTTCAAAAACGGGAAAAAAACAAAATAGTTGAAACCGTTTTCTTTACCAAATACATATCATACTTATTATGGCATAAAAAAAAAGTTGCTAGTGGTGCCTCGAAGCAGCAGCACCAGCAATCATTTATAAATTGGAGATAATCAAAATAAAAAACTAAGTTTAATTGACTCTGGAATCGAACCAAAAACCTTCAGATCCCTAGTCGCAAGCGCTATCCAATAAACCATCGGCACGCTTGACTGAAAGCGGCTCAAACTCATATATGTAAAAGGCATTACTAAGACGCACCGTGGTCTGGGCAGTTTCTCAGTCTGCTGGGGCAAATACGGCAACAGTGTTTATATCTTACTCTTCTTGCTTTTCAATGCAGCAAATGGCGGATGGGCGTTTCTTTCAGAGTCCGCCATGCCTATAGACACTATAATTTCATATTGCTGATCCACTCTTTTTTTCTATTTCTGCGATAGCTGATTTGGGCTCCCGTAGGGTACCACTGTAAAAAAAATTACAGTATTCAAGAAAAAAATGACTTTGTTCTACATAAGGATTATTTATCGACTGAAATTAAATCGGATGAACAAGCGGAAAACATTTAAAGATGATTTAATAAAAAGTTGTCAAACAAACATGTATACCAAATATTATTATCGGATTATCTATTGTTTATAAAACAAAAAATTGTGTTTGCCTTGAGCTTGGTCAATCAGCGGTCGAAATCACGGAAAAATGAATAATAAAAAAAACTGTTTGCGATGGGGTCAATCAGCGGACAAATTCACGAAAAAAAAAAGAAAACGCTGTAGTTGTTTAAATAAGTTTAGAGTTCGACGACACGGTAGCGATCATTCATTGAATGTTGGATTTCGTGCTATGTTTTGCAGTCGGAGTTATCCGTAAAGCTTAGTTCTTTTAGAAATGGGACACTTTCTTTTGCTAATAGCTCGTTTACTAGTAATCGGACATTCAAAATTTTGACAGCATTTTGTTGCCTGTACAAAGTACTATCCGACCTATTTTTTTCAAAATTTAAAATTTACAAATTTTTGAGATATTTACGATGCAAGAGAAAAAGGAAAAAATAATTTTGCACAGTTTCATTCAAAATCCATCATCATCAAATTGATAGTCGACAAAACCGTTGATTATTCAAAGAACTACTGTGTGTGAGTGGTGGAAAAGTATGGAAATACTGTCAGAAATGTCCACAAAGTTCAAATCAACCATTGGAGTGAAGCATACGATCGGAAACTTCGGTTAAGGGTCATCAGGGAAGCCAAATCACATACCAGCATTTTTAATTTTCAATAAACGAAAAACTAAGGGTAGATCGCTGAAATTTCCAAAAAAAAATTTCTCTGATAAGCTGAAAGTGTTGCCTCTTAATGAGTCATTCAAACCTAACCTAATATAAACATTTTTGCCACATCCACAGCTCGTAAGCTGTATATCTGGTTCCGTGGCTATGGGACAGATAATTTCTGATGAACGACAAAATTTATGAAATACCCTATTTTAAACAAATTTCAGCGTTTGAATCCTATACCACTTCTGCTCGTGACAAGGTCTTGAGTATATTAAATTTTGTATTTGTTTATTATTTTGTATAAAATATAATGATTTGCCAATATTCTGCTCATGGGGAAAAAACAACAATTTTTAAAACGAAAACTATGGTTTTCACTCTTTTCAAAAGCCTAAAAAGAGTTATCTTTTATGTACCCTTCGCAACCTACGATCTATACTAACCGATTATACTTTAAGTTCAATCTCCTCATGGTTTTACTTCGTTATTGCCAGATTTTGCCAGCAGAAATTCCATTGAAAACGCTCAAAAAGTGGCTCAAAAATAATCAAATTTGTTAATTTCGAAACAGCTGTGTCCACTAAAGGGGCCTCAGTTTCTTTTAAAAGAAAAGTATTGGTCCGAAAAGTATCAGAAATTGAAGGAGGGGGATGTAGCCACCTAAAATACAGATTAGACGAAGTATTAGTTTGAAAAACTGATCATTATCATGACTGAAAAAAGTGTGCGCTGGCCGAAGGGAGGCACCAAGAATAAAGTAGAATTTATTCTTACAAAAAAACGATAAATAATTTTTTTTTAATTTTTTCATGAATTATCATAAGATTACCTTCATTTCCTTCATAGAAAGTATTTAGATCAAACGAAAGGTTTTTGAGGTACACGCATTCGTAACTGTCCCATTTCTAAAAGAACTAAGCTTTATAAAGTTTAACTGAAAAGCGGTTAGCGTGTAGAAAACCGACAGATTTTATACTGATTTTGACAGATCGCACAAGTTTCGCAGTTATGAGTGCGCAGTCCAATTTTTTGCGATGCGAATGGTATTATTTCCTATAATAGATCATTATCCGTACACAACTCCTTTTTTAACTTCTCATATACGATTTGTTACATTTTAACGGCAACATAATTGAATTCGACCAGCATATAAAGTATCAAAGACGCATTTATCGCATCAAAAATCTTCGTCATGCCAAATTCGTTAATTCTCAGGCTATGGAAAAATGTGTTTTCAATAGTGTTCAATATTTTTTGTTTTGTCTGGGATTTAACGCTCGTAATTAATTCAATCTCAATGAATACTAAGAATAGTAATATTTCATTCCGATGACTTCATGTTTTGTCCTCTTTTGCAAAATAATGATTTGAAGATTGATTCAAGAATTTACTTCTTAACTTTTCAATGAAATAGTGAGTAAGAGTGAATTTTTTAACTGTGTTTACTGCTCCGGCTAGCCTACCGCACGGAAGGCTACCGTCGCTCGATTAGAAATTTTCCCAGTAACCGCAATATATGAAAGTATAGTGTCTATAGCCATGCCGGGTGTCAACAAAATGCAGAGCCGTACAGAAAACTGCGTTGGGGGGAGAATTTATATGAAGATTTTATGACCCTCGTTTTTTTACCCGTGTTGTAGAATGAATTTATGATTTTTTTTTTCATTTCAACATACTCATACATAATTAAGATTCAATTTCAGATGCAGAATTCAGATTAAGTTTTCAAATTCAGGATACAGGTTTAGAAATCAGAATTCAGGATTCAGAATTCAGATCCAGAATTCAGATTCAGAATTCAGATTCAGAATTCAGATTCAGAATTCAGATTCAGAATTCAGATTCAGAATTCAGATTCAGAATTCAGATTCAGAATTCAGATTCAGAATTCAGATTCAGAATTCAGATTCAGAATTCAGATTCAGAATTCAGATTCAGAATTCAGATTCAGAATTCAGATTCAGAATTCAGATTCAGAATTCAGATTCAGAATTCAGATTCAGAATTCAGATTCAGAATTCAGATTCAGAATTCAGATTCAGAATTCAGATTCAGAATTCAGATTCAGAATTCAGATTCAGAATTCAGATTCAGAATTCAGATTCAGAATTCAGATTCAGAATTCAGATTCAGAATTCAGATTCAGAATTCAGATTCAGAATTCAGATTCAGAATTCAGATTCAGAATTCAGATTCAGAATTCAGATTCAGAATTCAGATTCAGAATTCAGATTCAGAATTCAGATTCAGAATTCAGATTCAGAATTCAGATTCAGAATTCAGATTCAGAGTTCAGATTCAGAATTCAGATTCAAAATTCAGATTCAGAATACAGATTCAGAATTCAAATTCAGAGTTCAGATTCAGATTGAGAATTCAGATTTAGAATTCTGAACTTAGAAAAAAATGTAACAAACTTTAAAAAAACACAAACAAATTTGTTTTTGTTGATTACATGTATGTAACATTTATATAATACTAGCTGACCCAGTGTGCTTTGCTACCCCTTCCTTGGAAAAAAATAAGTTTGTTGAACATATTTCTATTAAAATATACATCTTTTTTAAAAAATTTTCAAGACAATACAAAAGTAAACTATTTTTCATGGCATCTGAGCTTCTAGAGTCTCAACGTAATTTGATGGTTTTATGGTTTAAGGAGCCACCCTTTAGAAAAATAAGGAGGAAAATTCAATACAATAAAAAGCCTTTTAAGTTAAAAAAAAGTCGTCCATTTTTGAAGCGGGAGGAGTATTTAAATACAAGCAAATTTCAACATAATTAAAAAGTGTGCTAGGCTTTATGAAAACACTAAGACATTGGTTTCATTTAAAGTGTGTATGTTACATTTATTGAATATGAGAGTCTTCATTCGTTCAAATGGGAAGCGTCAATTCATACATTATTTAAAAACTTATTTGTCAATAAATTATCTCATAATGTCATAATGTCAACAATTTTATCAATTTCATGTTAATTTTGTATGACAAACCACCCCCCCCCCCGCCACCTCTCTTTTCGAATCCGGAAGGGGTTTGAAAGTGTAAAAGAAACCATTCCCGGTCTTGAAAACGGTTTACACCAAATTTTACGATGATCAGGGAGCCCTTCTTCCCTCCTTTAAGTCGGAGCGGTTTGGAAATATCTCTGACCCCAAAAACCCTTACAAAATAAATTTCACATTGATCGGTGTAGTAGTTTTTGCGTCTATACGAACAAACAGACAGACTGACAAATATTGTTGACAAAATTTGTACGAAAATTGTTCGAATGTAATCATATTTTTGAAAATTTTGAAAAAGAGCCCTTTTATAAAAACAGTAAACGTAAAGAAATCTTTAAATAATCTTATGACATCAAGGCGCATAATATGCGCCAAATTTGGTCACCATCGTTTGAGAATTGTTCGAGTTCTGATATATTTTAAAATGACCATGTAAGAACTCCTCTGCCCTTTTCTACAAAAATATGTGTAAATTCAATTATTGGTCCAAAAACATCAAAACATGTCCACCCCCATAATTTTTTTTTTATTATGTCAAAACACGTCTGTGTGGGAAATTTGATGAAAATTGCTAAAAAATTGTGTCATATTTTACGTAAATTTTATATGGAAGCCCCTCCTTTTTAGATTCCGAGGGATTTGAAGGTATACCGTTCCCGGTCTTAAAAACGGCTACACACCAAATTTCACGTTGATCGGTTCAATAATGAGATTTGATTTTTTTAACCAGGATGGACACGATCTTCGTTCGAAAAAGCTTTTTTTTTACAATTTACATTTTACAAGACACAAAAAATATTACGATATTTTTTCATAAACAAATAGAGACTATGTAGACATTTCTAAAATGGTACCGGCTAACTGTCCTTTTTTTTTTAATCGAAAAAGAAGGTTGAGGATTCCAGCTGCAGGCGAACGCAGTTTCTTAATTCTGATTCTAGATTCAAAATTTATGCCAAAAAAGCTATATAGGAGACCATTCCCTCCTTTTCCATCCACCACTACTTGAAAGAGATAGGCGTTTCTAATAATCATACACATGTTTTTTTTTTTACCAAAATACCCTTTCATATCCAAATTTGGTTCCATTGATTAATAAGTTCTTGAGCGATCCCACAAAATTGTAAAGAACCTCCCTCCTTCTTTCAACTCCACTTCATGCAAGGCGGATGGATTTATAAGAATCTTAGAAACATATCTCGTCCCCAAATATCTTTTCATGCCAAATTTGGTTCCATTTGCTAGATAAATTCTAAAGTTATGCTAAAAATTGTAAAGGTGCCCCTTTCCTATCTTCACAATAGAAGGATAAAGTAGTACTAAGGGGTCGATGGAAACCATTTTTGTTCTAAAATACCCTTCCATCAAGGTTGCCATAGTTACAGAAAAATCTAAAATTTCACAAAATTTTGAGCAAATTTTCATCACAGAATCTGTGTCACAGTACACAGAATTTTAGAAATATTCACAGATTTCACAGAATTTTAAAATTTTGGACGTTTTTTCCAAAATTCAGTTTTTTATATTAATATAAATGGTGGAAAGTTAGCTTTAAATTTGAAAAATATGATAAAAAATAATAAAATTGGTAATGGTTATTGATTTTTCTTAAATTAAATGTAAAAAAGACGCAATTTGTCATGACTTTTGAATGAAATAAGTAAAAAATACATCACAGAAGACCGTCACAGAATTTTTGGGTAAAATCAGAGAAAGTTTTTTTTCGTCAAAACACTAATTTTTTTCCAGCAAGGCTTGCCTTCCATGCCAAATTTGGTGCCATTTGCTTGAATTGTTCTGGAGATGTGCAATAAAAATTGTATGGGAGCCTCACTCCTCTCTTCCTATCTCCACAGTTGAAGGGGTTTCAAATTATCATAGAAATATTTATCGTCATCCAATTGCTTGAAAAGTTTTCAAATTATGTAAAGAATTGTTCAGGAGCCCTATTCCCCTATCCCCCCACTGGTAGAGGAAGGGAATACCAAAGATTCAGGGATTCATTCATCATACCCTTATACTATCCCAAGTCAAATTTGTTTACAATTTCACGATTCATTCTCCAGTTATGTAAAATATTGTAAGAATGGACACGTCCTTTCTCCTATTACACTATTGGAAGGAGGGAGGGTTTCCAAATACTCTTAAAAGCATTGCTTCTTGTCAAAAACACTCCCATGCCGAATTTAGTTCCATTTGTTCGATTAGTTCTCCAGTAATGTGAAAAATTTTATGGGATCCATCCTCTCCTCTTAATATCTCTACATTAGAAGGAGGGCTAGGTGCCAAATATTCATTTTAACATTTCTCGTTAAAATCTCTGAAAACCATAACTCCTTCCCCCAGAAGCCGATTCTTCCTACGGTCATGTATTCAATGGTTAGCTAATCTTCAGTGATCGTGATTCTGTTAAATTTTTCGCTCCTTAAAACATATTTCCTGTCTGAAGTAAAGTGATTCTTTGTCCCTAACCACTTATAGATTGAAATATATGTGGTTAACCGCTAAGCACATAATCACTTTTCTCAGAACCTAAATGGTTATGTATATTGCAAACGTTTGCAAATCGACGTTTGCTGAGGCAAACAAATCTTTCCTACTCTCTGGTTGCAATTCAAATTCGCAAACATTTTCATTCTCCGTCCGGATCAACATCCAATATCGCTACTAGGTAATAGTTTTTTTTTATCTTCCATTTTCCCGAGCAAGGACACCGCCGGAGGAAATGTTTTCTATTCCATGAATTGGAAATTTTCTACTTCACGCTTCATTGAAGTTGATGAGCGCCGATCAAGTCTCGAGTCAGTCTATCACTGCAAAGAAGTTCCATTGAAGCAAGCAAAGGGGAAAGTTTGCGCCACTCCGCCGAACGAACACCCTTTCTCAATTCTTGTTCTTTGTCTTTGTGGCTCTTTCTCTCTCACTTTAGCTTGTGGACGAAAGCCAAGTAAAAAAAAAACAACCTGTTCAATGTTTTCAAAAGCCATTGAAATGTGTGCCCTACAGCTCGCGGCCCAATTTTCCGGATGGGTGTTTGGGAGAGATGGGGCAGAAGCAGAAGAAGTGGAGCTGCCGGGAAAAGTTGAATAGAAAACAAATAAAAGCTTTCAGTTCCGGAAACAAAAGCCATTATTCCGCTTCTGAAAACTCAATCAAGAGGGTCAGTCACTAGTACACTCATTCGACTCTTAGGGGATTTTCGAATCCCCGGATAAATTCCTCCTTCCTTTCTTTCTCTCTCTGGCCACTATCAACCTGGTCCCTATCGGGAGGCGAATTATTGGGAGCATACAACATTAGCCGGGTAAGTAGCAACTACTAATCTGGGAAATCTCTGTTCCTAAGTTGAAACCGACAACAGGGCAAATTCAAACTAGTCTCAAAAACCCAGCACAAAGGGAAAAACCACTTTGAGAAGTGTTCATTTGAGTCAAATTTTTTTATTTGTCTGTTTCAGTGTTTTACTTTTGTATTCACCAATTTATTTTCCTTGTCTGTTACATTTTAAGTCAGCTTTTCTCCAGATTTCCATTGTGTTTTCCCTTGTTTTCTAGATTTTTTTAATTTTTTTTCTTTTGATTTTCTTAGACATTGTGTCCCTAGCCGAAATCGCCGAACAAAAATATTGAGCACAAGAAAAAACAAATTTTAATCCGATAGCCAACCCAAAACAGAAAAAAAACACGCCTTCCGCTAGGTGAACCCGAAATAAAATTAATGTTGATTGCCTAAACTTTGGCGTGGCAGCCGATTTTGTTCTCGCATTATCAGCCAGCAGAAGTGTTTTTTTTTTTCACTCCCCCTCCCTTCTCTGGCTATCACGCTTCGACTGTGATACGCTACGCGAGAAATTTGTATGAAACTCGATGGTTTACTCACTCTCCTGTTTCTCTAATCTCGTTCAGAGTTAGGACTAGTTTTCAAAAGGTCTTGAGCTTTGGAAAAACTCCAAACTTTTCGACAATAACATGTTTGTTTTCATTATACAATCTTACATTAAACTTTTGCTACTCTTCGATAACTTAGTTGTTTTCCTTAGATATTTGAGCCCTTCTGAATAATTATCCAAAATTGGTACTAATGAGGAAGCATAAGTTTTTATCGCGTTTAACTTTTTATCTTGTTTATGGTCGGTTATCTCGATGCACCTTAATTGATATGCACGGAATCACCATTAAATAGATCTTCATTCCTTGACCTTATTCCCCTTTTGGTAGTAGATTTTCAAATATGTCTATATTTCAGGGTGACAAAAGATTTCCAGATAATCGGGCACTTCGCTGACGTCGTTCTTAAGTTAAAATATTTCAACCCTCAAGACAAGCCTAAGAAAAGGACCGAACTCTAAGAATTCCGAGCAAAAAAAAAATCATCTCAAAAATGGGTCCCCTTTCTTTTGCAGCTCTACAACTCCATTAGTGAGTGTGCGGGAGGACTGACTGCCCCAAAGATAAGTGCCAAGGTGCTACCGGAGGAAAACGGTCAGTCTTTCCAGATTTCAACAAACCAAAAAAGATGTCTCATTTTGGAAGTCAGAAACGCCGTTTGGTTACTTTTTTGGCAGGGATAAAAGTCCAGATTTTCAAATGTCGAATTTCTCTCTTTTTTCTCTTCCGTGTTCATATTTTGAACAAAAAAAATGTTGAAATTTTGCTTTTTTATGTACTTCAAAGGAATTTTTTTAATATTTATGATTTAACTGTCATATCTCGGGACGAGGACGGTTGATTTTCAAATATGGACAAGTAAAAAGAGTTTTAACATCTAGTGAAATAAACGTTATTTTGGAAAAGTGTTGGGTATGAGGCCCTTTTTCGATCGATTTGATCTTATTGAACTAAGTTTGAGATATTTTGAAAAATTTTAAAATAAGAGTAGGAATTCAAACTTTTTGGCCCATTTTCACTTTAAACTTATTTTGATATTCTTTGATTGAGTAAACTTCAATCTGCGAATTAATTTTCCATTCGAGAAAATGATGATAAAAGGTGTTAATTTTTCATCACAGAATTGCTTTGAACTGATTTTTAAACTCTGATATTTTTATTTTTTATTTGTATTTTTTAGAATAGTAATTCGAAAATATCGTTTTTTTTATCAATGTTGAATTTCATTTCTCGTATTGAATTGTGGTCTAAGAATTCTATTCCCAAATTTATTTGAATTTAATTCTATAGTAAAAAAAATAATAATCTTTATTACAAAACTTTATTTTATCTGAAACGAATGGAATGAAACTTTAATCAATTGTTTAAAATATTTACGAATATGCAACAAAGAGGGTATGAAAAATATGAAAAAAAAAACTGTTTTTATTCCTTGAAGGTCACGATACTCCCAATATTTTAAAACGTTTTTTGAGAAATAAATTAAAAACTATGAAATGAAGCATCAATTTCTCAAAGCAAAAGGCAACAAAAATAAAATTGGTGCAAAACAATAAATTAGGAGCTTTTTATTGATTTGGGAGTGTTGAAAAAATTGTGCATTTTTTTTTGCAAATAAAAAACTGTAAAATGTTGCATAGAAATTGCAAAATTTAAAAAAAAGGTTTTCATGAAATGTTCAACTTTCTCGATGACTGCGAGTAATCTTAACTTCTGAGAAAAAGTATCATAAGTTTTACTTCTGATTTATTTCGAAAATAAGTGAGTTTGAATAAATTTGAAAAAAATTTAAAAAAAAAATGAATCGATTATATTTTTGAGATTAATGCATTTTGCAGTATCCTACAAAGTTGTTAAATTAATTAAAATCTTTAATATCAATAAAATTGAAGCGCCTTTTTATGATGTCAGAAATATTCATATCGTTTAAATTTCATCAAGCATGATCGAATTACATTTATATTTTTTAAGTTGGCTTGTTGGATTTTCCGGTTTAGAAATGAACGGTCCGGCCTGGCCCAGTTGCCGGTTTTGCTGAAAAATCTCCGGATTTTCACCGGATTTTTCATTTTAATGGCTAAAACGAACAAAAATCTTGAATCAAGTAACTACTTATATTTTTTGGTGACCAAAAATGATTTTTTTTTTTTAAAGTTTTGTCAAAATAAACATGAACGATTTTATGGAAGCCTGAAATAGCCTACTTTTTAAAATCAGCTGATGTTTGAATAAAAATGTAATGCTTCAATTGTATTTCTTCTTGATTTTTCAGATTTGTATAATTTATGGGTTTATCCTCAGATTTGTCCTGGATATGGTCCAGTTTTTTTTGTTGAAGATTGTGAAATCAAGCATTGAAATCAAATTAGAAAAATTTTGGCCGAATTTAGATCCTTCATAACATTAAGGATTAAAAATATATTTATAATCAGTTTTAAGTTTTTATGTAGATATATAAGTTTATATGCTGGAATTCTGGAAAAATTGTTTAATTTTAAAATAATACTAACCATACCACCTTAACTTGAGGTGATGGACAAAACTTGACAAAATATTAAAATTGAAACACTTGCACCAAAAATTTTGTTTTCTTGTGTAAGTATCTAGTGGAAACAATTCTTCAATGAAGAGTCTTAATCAACTTCAATTGAAATAATCTTTTTTTTTGTCAAATCTGAAACTGAATGGTAACATTCAATTTGGATTATCATTGTGTGAATGATCAGGAAACAGTATTGACAATATGATTAGTGTGGATCTTTCAATTAAACCGAGTTCGGAAACAAAATTCATAATATAACTTTTTTGTATAATGTTTAATGGCATATTTAGGAAACAACATTAATAATAGATTTTTTTGTATTATGTTTAATTTATATTCTTATTAATGAATGCTAATGAATTCCAAATCTGAGTGAAGATACAGAAACCAAAATTCATCAAATTTATAAACCTATTTTCTTCTGTAATCAAAGTTTTGTCACAATGTTTTTATTTTGATTTTGGATAATGAATTTTCTTCGATCTTAAAATATATAAAATAAAAAAAAACCTAATAGGCAACAAACGATGAAAATTAGCAGAAACGATATTTTTTTAATTATTCGATTTGATTTGATCGGTTAAAAATATAATAATAACCAGAGCAACTGCCGTCAAGTGCAAACGAAGCTTAAGATGGATCAATAAATTTATTTTTGTTAAATATTTTCAAAACTATATTCATATGATTTAAAATCAGAACAATTAGTTTTAATAAAAGTGTAATTAGATCTAAGAAAAGTGCTAGTTTTAATTAAAATACATATGTAAATATTTTTTGAATAAATAAATTTAAAAAAAGCTCTTATTCTTCATCAAAAACGTTCCAAAATAAACAACTTAACCAGAAATCTTGAACGTTCCCTGCTGTTTCATATATCAGTTTCAAACTCGTTCAATCCGAGCAATTTATTGTTTTATTCGAGTGAATTTTTTGAATGATATATATTATTTATATTTTCTTATTAAATTTTGGCCTTTCAGCGAATAATAAAATTCAAAGTAAAATTGTCAGGAATCATTACAAGCGACCATTCACCCTTCCAGCTGTTCTCATTTTTCATTATTGGTATACAAAAAAGTTGACACTATTTAAATTGTAAATTTTCAAATATCACTTTTCATCAAAAATTATTTCTATATACTGTTTATTCAAAACGTACATTTTGAAAATGTGAAATTTCAGTACAAAAAATTTGAAAAGAGGTGCTTTGCAACGTCACAACGTCAATCACTCAAATATCAATTGCTATTTTATCGAAAATATACACTTTTAACATCAAAATGTAGTGTTTTAAAGCTATTAATATATATATTTTAGTTTTATACGCATTTTAAAGTAACTTTTAAACAAGATTTACTGAAGAAGTGCTCAAAACTTTTTGGGACTTCACCGTGAAATGGGTCTTCGGCAGAAATGAAAGATTGAGGTGGACAATAATCGAATAGTTTGTGAAAAATGTTAGCTGGAGCTCTTATGTTGTGGACATTTTTTAACTACCTGTGTGGTTCTAAAATTTAAATGCATCTGCTTATTGAGAAGAACACTGCATAAAGAGAAATAAATTAATATGGAAGAATGTATTGGATCTAATCGAACAATCAAAGATGACAATAAAAAAAAATTTGAAATTTAAACGTTAATCCTTTTTAATTTTGAGTTTTGATGTAAAATGTTTTTAATTTTTTTTGTATAATTTACAATGAATCTCTTAAAAGAAAAACTCTAACCAATGAGATTCATAGTATAAGTTAGTTTAATTCGTATCGTCACATTTCATCGCAATAGCTTATACACCAGACTTCACTTTTCGTTTTTTTTGCAGATCAAAGCTGGATTCATATGGATTGTTCCTAATGCATTTTCAAGTATTTCTGCCAAATTAGGGTTAAAATGCTGATAATTTCAACCACCATACATCATAAAATTATCGTTTTATATTACCAGGGTCTTGCAAGAACTCTCAGAAGAAAATTTTCTAGAAAATGAACTTTTTCAACAAAAACTCATTGCGCAGAACAAAGATTAGTTCAAAAGATCTCAAATTTGGCAGAAATACTACCGGGATGGGCTCTCCTCTATCCCCGGTAGAAGCGACTCTCTTGATGGAACAACTTGAGGAAACCGCCATCCAATGCCTACGAGATAAAGGAATCAACCTCGTGATGTACAAACGCTACGTCGATGACTGTTTGATAGTAGGTTATGAAAACGACATAGATTGCGTGCTAGCCGAATTTAACAATCAATGCCCAAGCATAAAATTAACGCTGGAAAACGAAACTGAAAACTCATTGTGTTTCTTGGATCTCAAACTTTCTAGGTGTCAGGGAAAGATTGAGAAAAACTGGTACACCAAACAAAAAAACGGAAGATATTTGGATTATTATTCAGAAAATCCATATATACACAAAAAGAACACAGCGATTGCATTGATTGACCGGGCGCTGAAACTTAGCGACGTTGAAAAACGTGAAATGAGCATCAATAAAGTTAGAAAAATACTTCATTTAAATAACTACCCAGATGGATTTGTCAAATATATTTTAAAAAAGAGGGTAGATGCTTTTTACAACTTGTAAGCAACAGCACTACGGAAAATCGAGGAAAATACGTCTCACTAACATACATTCCTGGATTGAGCGAAAAAGTTAGTAGAGTACTGAAAAATCATAGCATAATGGCATCCTCGAGACCAACCAACAAAATTAAAACCTGTTTATTCACAAAAACGAAAGACCAAATTCCAAGAAGAAGAGGAGTAGGCGTTGACCCAATTTTATTAAATTTATTGTTTTTCAAGTGAAAATATAGACGGGATTTGAGGAAAACATTACCATAGGATAGCCGGGAGTGATCATCAAAAGGTGATATAAAAGGATACGGACAAAAACGCGGATATTTCGTTTGAAAGTGCTTTTGATTTTGCATAGATTCGGTCACGGCGGCGGTTCACTTCTGTGATTATTCTTCGATGGCTCTAGTTTCTCCAGCGAGATGCTGTTTAGTTTCGGTTTGAAGGCTAATGGTTAAAACCTAGTTGTGTGTTAGTAAATAAGTGTCGATCTGGGAGAGTTTGGGAAGGTAATGATCATAAAATAATTGAACAAGGAGTGTGTTCTTCAATTGTGAACGAAGCCAAATGATGGGAAACAATAAGAAAATGAAAATTGCTTGTTTTGTTTTGTCCCTACGTGTTTTGCGTCTGAATGGCGGGGGACTACTTTGATTGTAAAGTGGAACTTAATACAGCGAATACTTAAGAGAACGGAAAAAGAAGCACACACGAAAAAGCGTAGTGTAAGAAATTTAGAGGGCTAGGCTTGTTATTTACATGTTGCAGCTACCAGGGTTCACAAGGTCGTATCAGAAGTGGATTCAAACTGGTTCAAACTTGTGTATGGCAAGACAGGAAGAAACGCGCCGCAATGGATTCGTAAACGGAAGTGAAACACTGGTTCCCATGTATTCCAAGATTATCGGTTCAAGTGCAGATTGCTGTTGATATCGTTGAATGATCCGCTATAAGTGGAAACATACTTCCTACGTCAACAATTGGTGAGTTCGTTCCATGATATTTCTTATTCATAATTATTGAACTGATGTTGAAATCCGGGAATTTCAACGAAATTAGAATGTTCTGATAATTGATTTATGAAGAGACGTGAGTTGATCCCTAATTTTGTGGAGAACGCAGGGGAGTTTTTTTATTACAACCTACCTTCAACTAAGAAGTGCAATGTCGGAAACATTTCATGTTTCATGTTGTTCATGTTGCAAGGGAAGTGAGATGGGAAGTAAGACAGAAATCGTCAAACAAATCAGGAGTTTCTTCAATAAATAATGCTCCTCGGTACCTGGGGTTCATTCAAATATTACAAAACGCTTTTAGTGGCGAGGGGGGGTATAGCAGATTGTTACGCTTTATGAATTTTGCTAACGAATTTCGAGACGAATGTGTTACGTAAGGGAGGGGAGGGGGTGGTTGAAAATTCTCGAAAATTGCGTGACGTAATACTTGAACGGCTCCCTGACAGTTTGTGCATGTGCTTAATCATGTGCCAGATTATGTGTAAGTCATGGATGTATGATTACAATCACCAACTGTCAATTTAAGTCTCGATGTCTTACACATTTATTGCGCAAAATCTTTTGGAAGAGTTCATTTCAAAAGATTTTGTGGTAGTACTAATTTTTTTCTCTGTTCTTTCAATATTTACTTTCAAGAGCGAGTATCGGCGCTATATCCAAGGTCAATGACCAGAAATGATGGTGCACAAAAATCCGAAACATATGGTTTGACTAAATAAACGCTCAATTCAAGATTTGATACATTTGCGAAGTACCAATTGGTTCAATTTATACCGAAATGTTTTGGATTTCTGTGCAAAAAAACCTCATTTCCATCCGAAGAAGGACGAACTCACAAGGGTCATCATCAAGAAGCACAGTAAAGTTTAGCAAATGTGCTTCCAACGTGAACCTTTTCAACGCTTAATAAACATGGAAACGTATGGTACTGTTGTCCACGTTTCTTCCTCCCTTGGATCCAGTTGTCTCTGCGTCTAATACTGCACAGTGGGCCCGGCCTTGTAAAGATGAATAGTAAATGTATTTTTACTACTCACCGGGATGCTGACAAGATCTGGCTGTGTATGTATCATAAGCATAAGCATAAGAAAAAAGAAAGACCACATTCCAAAATTAAAACAGACAAATGTGCTATATTCAATTCCTTGTGACAAAGCATATATTTTTGAAAGAGTAAACCAAGAAGGAAAACGAAAAACAGCTGAAACACTACACATAAAACTTAAAAAAGGAAGAACAGTAAACATCAAGCAAGATTCGATTGAAATTTCTAAAATATATAGCTCTATTATTAAAAAACTAAGAGAGACGCCACAATTCGCAACTAAAACGACGGATTCAAAAACGACGTCACCGAACACGACGACAACAAACAACATCATGACGACACCGGGAATGATAGACGCCAGCTGATAGAAGCGATTCAAAACCAGACTTAAATCAAGTAAGACAGCCGTTCAGAAAGCACGCGGCGATCCAAATCGTAAGTGCAAAAGTGCAGTGGAATTTTGATGGAATATTGTGAAGAATTTTTCGTATTAATAAAAGTTTTTGTTAATAATATAGTTTTCTGAGGATGGCTGAAGGTAGTAGGCTGAAACGTCAAAAGAATTGTTTTTATTTGATTTCAAATTCACCGAAAAGCATCAACTAGAAAAGCTTATAAGAATCAGCGGTGATCAAAGCTCGTTAACATCAAAAGTTTGTTCTGCACACCCTAATCTACCATTTGGAGGGTGAGCCCCCAGATTCCCAGAAGTTATGCAATTTTGGGACACCCTAGTGAGCAACCTTTTGAAGCAACGGGCCAAACGAAACTTTATTCATAGTTAGTCAAGCTAGATGTCATTTTTTTATAACAATAAATCTGAATCTGAAAACAAAATTGATAAAGAAAAAATAAAACAAATTCATTTGTTAAAAGGAGACAAATGAATTTGTTTTTTTTTAAATACCAGATAACACCAGCCGAGATATATAAGATCAAGCTTAATCGGCTAAGTTTATAATTTTTGTATCAAATATTTTGTAAGCTTTATCTAAAATATGAACTTGAAATAATTGTTTATGGAATTAATTATTGGAAAGAATTCCACTGTTGTGTCTCGATATAAAATATAGTTTTTGTGTGTTATATGTTAAATAGTAAGTTATCTGAATGTTTGTAAGGTAAAAGCAGCAACAAAAAAAGTTAAGTACATATTAGATCATATTACTGACTCTTAATATATATTGGTCATCGTGAAATAAATTCAATTTGAAAAAAGCTGGCGCTCGAATATGTCTCGATATGTTCGGTCCGTGAGGGGGCAAATTTTTTTTCGATTGTAACCTTTATGAGCTCTAAAAAATAATTGTGACTCTTCTTACATTTTTTTGGAAAGCTTTTTTAATAATAGCATAGAATTTTTTTGCCGAACCTTAAGGTTAATTTTCAAAATGATGAACTGAAATTTGATTATAGACGGTTTGATAAAAAATGCTCAAATAGCTGGTAGAGAAGAAATATGATTGTTTTTAAATTCAAATTGACTCTCTGGAGCCACTTTTTGAAATCATTAGCCCAATATTTGTTTTGATTCCTAGATTGACCGTAAATTGAAAGAGGTTTTTTGAATGTATTGCGTACAGACCAATTAAAGAGTTAAAAAAAAATTACGATTTGGTTGTATGTAGGTGAAGTGTTTCGGATTTTTTAAACAGCTTTGAATAACCATTTTTCCATAACACTTTAAAAAAATAAGGGGACTCCTGTCGTAACCAAAAATGTTACCTAAGTTCAATTATTTGAAAGTTTTGAAAAAGTAGTAGGAGCTATTAGTGCAGTTATTTGAAAATATGATTAAAAAATGGATGACGCCTGGATAAAACACAAATGGATAAATTGAACAACGGTATAAATCATTAAAAAAGTTTGATATCTAAGACACTCGAAGGGTAGTTTATGAACCAAACTAAAAGAATTCTTTGACCCTACGCCCATGGATTGCAAATTTTCAAGCCGCTTTCTGCCATCGCCAGCCGTTGTCGTCTCGTTTGGAGCCAACTTAGTTATCGCTAGCAAATGTTCCCCCGGTTTTGTGGGCGAAAGCCTTTTATCGCCATTTCGCAAAACAATGCGCACCTGCCCAACTGAACGGAATGATTCCCTTACCTGAACCTCAAAAGACTGGCGCTGGAAAGATGGTTATCTTCTTCACTTCATTCGCGGTTCCAATCTAATACTTCCAGATGATAATGCCGCTACTGCAGGCCGCCGTTAGTGGTAAAGCGTTAAGCCCCTTGGACGAAGGTTGTGTCTGATGGCAAGAAATGTAATACTTCTGGTTCGGCACGTTATGATGGATTGGCATTTCGTTTTTTGGCGAAAATATTCCAATCTTGAAAGTAACCCATCAACAAAAGCTTGATTATTGAGAAAATTTTCCCCTCAATGGCTACCGGATCACGTTTTCCCAAAAATCAAGAAATCGCCCAGGGATTGGTCCCAAAAGTTGACCTACCCGTGTGTTAATTGACAAACACGGAACGTTAATCATTCCTTTCTTGCGGCGGTGAATGACTTTCATCTAATTATGTAGGCGAAACAAGCTGACGGATTGCCGACGCGTAATCAGCCGATCGTTTGGGAAAGGCTCCCGTACTCCATGCTAAATTTGGTGATGTCGATTAGGTGAAGCAGCCCCAAGGCAGTTGTATCGTCTATCTAATAAGTCAGCTCTATGTGTGGAATAATGATAGATCTGCGTAATGGTAGCTAATTGGGTGTATTTTGCCAATGATAATGATAACTACATACACGTTGGAATAGTCAATCATTCGCAAAAGCTCGAATTACAATTAGGAAAATTATAGGCCTTGTTCGATTATCGAGAAGACCAATATTTTCATCCTGAAAATTTTTGACAGAGAATACTTCTAATTACAAAAGTTCGATAGTAGTATATGTATCATTAGGAAATTTGAAAAATTTAATTCTGCACAAAAAAAAATAACCGAAAAAATAATCATGAACGTAATATGGTTAAGGCTGAGCAGAGTAATTTTAGAAACTAGCACATTTTGTATGAGAGAGAAGTGAAACAATTTCGAATCCAAACATGATGTCATGTTTTCAGACATCTAAGATTAAAACAGCATCTGTGAAATCTTGTCACATCATAGAGGAGACTGTCCTTTTGAATGGAAATATCAAGGGAGATTTGACTTTACTTTTTTTCAGTTCAACAGACAAAGAACTCATTTTCCTGTTGAATTTCGATTTTTTTTCAAATTTCGAAAACATTTCATAATATTTTTTCAAAATAAATTGACTTTTATTCATAAGTAAATATTTGTTGAGTAAAGTTTGAAGCAACTGATTAAAGGCAAAAATGTACTTATTTGATGAATTTTCTTTGAAAATTTACGTATTGAAACCAGAATGTAGCAGGAAACACTCTACAAAATTTAAAAAAAAAGTCTAGCATGAAGATGAGTTATGTGTTTTTATTTATGTTTGATGCATTTTGAGCTCAGTTGAGAAAATAACTAATGATCTAAAATATTATTGTTCATAGTATATATTTTATAAATTTGGATAAAATAAGAAAATCTTTGCGTGGTATTATCAAGTTATTTAAAACACAATGTTTGTTGATACAACAAGGGAACAGCACTTTTGGTTCCTGTTCTTTGATTGTACTCCATTTCACCGAAAATAATTCCCCAGAATTAAAAATGCCCAGCATTCTTATCGCCAGAATGAACTATTCTCCAGAAAAATTTTTCTAGAATAAACCATTCCCCAGAATTATTTTTTTACTAGGATGATCCATTTAACTGAAAAATTTTCCAAAAAAATTTTATATATTTATTCAAACTGGAATTTTAAAAAATATGGACTTGAGGTTCATAGATTGATCTAGAAGGACCGCATACGAAACTTTGAACCGCATACCTTTATTTAAAAATGTGAACTTACTGTTTCAGTAAAGTAACCATAACCTGGCCGTAGAAACGGTGAGAGGGGGGGTGTTGGAGGTTAAAACCTCCCCCCCATGAGGTTCCCGAAAGCCAACCCAATTGTTCTTCTCTAAACTCAAAATTTTAAATTCTTAATAAAATTTTAATAAACGACTAAAATTATTCAAGTGTAATAATCTCGACTCAGAACTAAAGCCAAAACCTCAAAATTTTATTCCAGGTCCAAAGTTCTACTATATTTTTAAAAAAAAATTCTCACTTGTTGATAGAAATCGAATCCTTAATATCGACTTCGAATAAGATAAGACTTAGCTTGCCAGATTGCCCAGATGTTGCTCGATTACGTTTTTACGTTCAAATTTTTTAAGCAAATTTCATAAAAATTTACAGGAATATTTTTTTAAAAACTTAAAAAATTATTCAAAATTGATTAAATCGATTTGATATAAAACAGGTTTATATGTATTTTCTTCACGATTTGCATTAAATAATTTTGATATTAACCCGAAATGGCACGGTCCGGATATAAGCGGAAAATATTTGGTAAGCTGAGGTTCGAATTATTCTGGATTTTGTGGAACCAAATATGCTTATTAAAATTTCAATTAAATGGTTATGATAAGACTTCGGATTCTTTATTTTGTTTTTTTACTGATATTCAGTTTGGATCATCAATGGGAAATGAAAACTGATTCAAGTCCTGATTTTACATCTGATTACTAGAGGCATTTTCAATATTCTAAACTCATCATTTCGGAATGTAAAAAAAAAATTACAACTACAACTAGGTTTTTCAAAATTTCAACTTTTAATTCTTTTGCAGAATTGAAACTCAAAAAAGTTTCATAATGGTGATCCAGAATTGAAAAATCCGAAACAGTTTCATCACTCGCAATTTCTGTTGGGATTTACTATTTGAATTTCAATTAAATAACTGAAGGAAGAATTCATGATAAAAAGCAACATTTCAGAATAAAAATAAAAAATTTCTGGTTGAAGGTTTTAATGCAAATTTCGATTGTTGGTAAAAAATAAAAAGAAATTATTATTTTGAACTAAGATCCTCAATTCGTAGTCGAATTCGGAATTCAGATTTTGAAGTTAGGTTCAAAAGGCAGGATTCTGACCCGGAATTCAATCAAAAAGTTCATATTCAGCTTGAAGTTAAGTTTAAAAATCGAGATAGACATATCAATGTACGAATTGGATTAAGGATTGAAATTGCGTGGGATCGTAGTTTGATAGTTTTAATTTAAGATTCAAAATTTAAATTTAATGTTTAGTTAGAGTCAATTTGTAAACACAAACCAGCAAAAACTACAAATAAAAAATAATATTTGGACATATTTTAAAAGTTCGTTTTTTGAAAAATATAGAATTTAAATTTTAAAAAAATCTCAGGATTCGAATTATAAAAAAACTTTTTATGAGTTTTCATTCGTCGACGAACTTGTACTTCCTTTAAATATAATCTCAGATAAAAAACATACATCTTCTTAGCCGGTTGAAGCTTTACAGACTGGATAAGTTATTCAAAAATAAAGTTCCTTACTGAAATTTTAAATTTTAATCGAGTTTACAAGTTTAGAAAATGAATCTGATTTGAACCACAAACATAATCTCTACTTTTTTTTCTTAACTTTCTCTAGTAGATTGTTATTTGCTGGTCACTGGTAGATTATTTATTATTTTAAAATACAAAAAAATCATTTCCTTAATGAAACCTTCAAAATTCATTATTTAGTACTTGAATCTTCATTTAAAAAAATGCATATCTAGAACTTAATTTTGATTTTTTGATTTGAAATTCGTTTATTTAGAAGGGTGCCGTGCGCTATACCGATTAAGCACCCTTGAACTTAATTTTGAAAGTAAAGATTTAAAATAAAAACTTTATTTTTATAGTAAAGTAACTCAAAGTTGAATAACTATACAGACATTCACTCTTGTTACACTTTAAATATGACTTTTTCAACCAAAACTGATATGAGAAGAATTGTCACCAAAACCCCTCCATGAGCCGGTTCTTTCTTCGGCCCTGCTATAACATCTACTATTTTCATTCTGAGACGGAATACTATGTAAATAAACTACTATATTCAACTGATATCTATATTTAAAAACGACATTTAAGGTCCATAGAAAATAAAATTTTCAAAATATTACCAAGTTAAGTTCAGACGGTCGTTAGAAAACTTATTCACCTCTAAAATGCAAAAAAAAATAAATGGATGTTATACAGTCCGAGATAATTCAATTTACGAACAAGAACTTGGTTCTATTTCCAAAATTTTATATTAAAAGCTCTATCAATAGCTGTTCTATCAAGATTTCATTTTCGGATTAAGCGCCCGTATTGAAATATTTAATATAGGTCTGTCAATAACGTTCATGATTTTTTTTTAAATAGTTTAATTATTTGCCATTTTCTTCATTGAGCTCAAAACTGCAGTCTGTTTGATAAACAAATATACATTTTATTCTCTCTTTTTAATTTAATTTATAGTGTTTCAAGATTAGTTTTTGGTTATTTTTATTAAAGTTATTTTAAGTGAAGTTTATAACAAAATTGAAAAGCTGCCATCGGATGCCTCTGGAAATTACATATTATTTATATTAAAAAAAAATCTTAAGTCTCAGCCATATATCAAAGTAGAATAACGATTTTCTTTGCTCAATCTGATCCACTGTTCCAATTTATTTCGTGTAGAATTTTAGATGTCTAGAATTTTTAATTGACTTCGAAAACTCCTGGGATTTTTTAGCGTTGTTTGAAATTTGGGATTTTTCTCTTTTTTTATTTTCGGAAATTCCCGATCGGTATATCCCAGGTAAGACACTCTACTATTTCCCATATATTACTTATCAATATGAGATTTTTTTTAAAGTCTGCAATTTCAGTAAACAAATGAAAGATTTCAGAATACAAAGTTATTTGAAACGGTCCATCTACAGATAAGGATACCGCATAAAGCTATCTGTTTCGCCCCCTTTTACCCGTATTAAGATGATACAACTTTATAAAAAAAATACTTAAGCGTGGATCGATTTTAACAAAATGAGTGTCAAGTTAAAGCTTAAGAATGCGTTAAACAACGCTGAAAATTTTGGATTGATTAACTAATTTGTGCCAAAGTTATTCACTTTTCTAGTGAAATTGAACGTTTAGAAATATTATTTGATCAAAAAAGTTGGTTTTTTAGAGAGGAGTAGTTTAAGTGAAAGGTTTTATACTGGCCCGCTCGAAGAGTTTTCGACACCTGGAAGAAAAGGTCAAGTGTCAAACATCGGCCCCTCCGTAGGTGCAAGGAACGTTAGCTAAGGTTTTAACGGCAGTTGAATCCATTTCTGTGCCCTGGATCGTTCGAGGTCAACATTTACTTTGCTTTGGTGAGCCCGTTCTAATTTTATATGTGAATTCTGCTTATATTTATTTCGTTAATCTAAAAATGGTTCCCTCGTTATCACCGAGGAATACTGCTTCAGATTGAACGCGATTGGTTTTTGTAGGTTTTTTTAGTGAGTTTGTGCAAGTTTTAGAAGATACAAATTGTAAAAGCTACTTGATAACGTTAAATTGAGTGTGTGATTTCATTCACAATGTAGAAAAATTGGTTCATTCAGAATAATCTGAAAATTTCATTTCCGGAATGTGGTCTCATGTTAGCGTTACGCCTGAGAAAGTTTCAACAGGATAGGACTCAGGAAGGATCCAATTGATCTATCGGTCAAGTTATCTTCATCACCAAATCCCCAAAAAAGCTTAGAACACTTTTATTCAAATCATGAATAGGTACCTTATGAAATTTCCATATAAGGGTTTTTTCTTTTTAATCTTGTGTAGTAATCCATTCATTCATTTTTCTTCTCTCCAACCTGTTTTTTTTAAATTTAGTACAAAATGAAATACATCTAATATATAAAGATGAGTTGGACTATATATGTTTGTTTGTATGCACCTTATACAAATCGACACCGCTTAACCGATCAGCCTGAAATTTGGTACACAGATGTATTTGAACCAGGGTAAGGTTTTAGTGATAGTTCTGAGCCCCTCCCACCTAAGAAAAGGGACCCTCCCAACTTTCGTTTTTATTTCCACAAATCAAAAGTCATGGCACCCATTTGGCAGCCGATTTTCGTTTCCTCTTGCGGGTTGTTTTCACCATCACCATGGGCCGGGGGTAAAAAACGACTATCCAGAGTTCACGTGTACTGGAAAGCAAATCAAAGCTTACTAAGCGTTAAACATTTGAAAAGGGAAATTTTGGCGGGTGTTGTTTGTACCTTCTACTGCTGAAAGCACGTGGTACCGGTAGATACGAGAATTTTGGATGCAATAATGAGCTAACATTCAACATTGAAAAATACAACTAACCTGTGAAGTATGTATTGACTTGAATTGTAGTGGTTTTCAAAATATTCCCTACCACTGCTGCAGGGCTTTGGAGTCTATAAGAATATACAGTGTGTGAATTACGGATGCAATGATTTATCTTCATTATGAATTAGGATTGAGTGCTGAAAACATTCTTAAAATCAAGCTTTTTAGAACCAACCATTTTCGTATTTTTAGAATTCCTCATAGAGAAAAAAAAATAAATTCAGAGTAATATGTTGAGAGCTGTGATTTCAAGACTTTGAAAGCCGTCGAGAAATCTAAATGGAGGACTTAAAAATTTAACGTGCATTATCTGGAAAACCCAAATCCAACGCAAGAAACTTTATTTGAGATTAAGTATGAGGTTGTAAGTTTTATACAATTCAATTTTATCGGTCAATCTATGACTTTTGTATAAATGTTGATCATCAATGTGTTCAATTTTACCATCCAATTATGCGAAAAGTTAAACCGTTAAGTACTTCAATCAAATTATTTCCAAGAATTTTTACTTTATCACTCTTCACAATAATTAATGAGTTTTTTTTCCAAGAATGGAAATATTGAAAAAAAAATTTGTTATAACATCATAAAATGGGCGAATAGGGTTCCGAGATAATTTCTTTTAGATCACTTCAAAAAACTATTAGTGGAACTTGGAACATTTAAGAAAAACTAAACATAAATCGGTGTGGAAAAAACAACGAAGAGT
Source organism: Uranotaenia lowii (assembly GCF_029784155.1). NCBI lineage: Eukaryota > Metazoa > Arthropoda > Insecta > Diptera > Culicidae > Uranotaenia > Uranotaenia lowii. The sequence continues at coordinate 155,885,690 of NC_073692.1, read as the reverse complement.
ACACATACATTTGAAAACATGAAAAATGAGTCTTCAACAAGTTTAAAAACCAATTACAAACACCTACAGGATCTCAATGAAACTTAATGTTTTCTCGAAAAGATTCCTTTTACTTAATTCTAAGCGTGCATCTTTCGATTATATGATGGCTAGCATCTCACAAATGCTTAAACCACAAAAGTTTTCTGTGTATGCCGTGACTTGGATTCGAACTCATGGCCGTTGGCTTGGAAGACTTGAAGGCCACGAGCTGCAGCAAGTTTTGGAAGCCTTCTTAGAATTTTCTGGGCAAATAAAACTTGAATACGGGGGAGCATTTGGCATATAGCGTCCGAGGAGATCATCTCCAAAAGAGATTTAAATAGATGGGGGGTGGGAAATATAAAAATATAGTTTAATCATTTGAAGATAAAAAAAATAGAAGGCTAAAGCTCTTCAAGCTTTCTTTAAGAAAGGGTGGGTATAAAATGTTTTCCGGGATGGAATAAAAAAGCATTCATGGGAAATTATTTTTAATTTCTATGAATACGAACCTCATAACTATAGGTGTTTAAAAATATGAAAAAGGGAAACACAATAAATATTCTCATTCAAAACTTGAAAAACACTTACAAAACTTTCAAAGCTTACATACATGGCACAACATGGGTAAAATTTTCTCATAATAAATGTATAAAACATATTGAATACAAAGCTAACAAAATTTTGTAAAGTCATACGACTCATTTTGATTTATATTTTATGCAAACCCGGGCAAGGCCGGGTAAATCAGCTAGTATTAAATAAAGAACAGTTATTCAAAAAAAATAAATTTTCATTTTAGGTATGTACATAAATAAGGAAAAATAGTAAGAATTTTGTAATAAACTTCAATACATACATATATTCTCGTTTTTTTTCGGAGCTTAATAAATGTTTTTGGAGATCGTTTTTTTGTATGTTTGTTTAAAAACTCATTATATTAAAATTCACAATACCATTTTAAATTGTTCAAGATTTTTGTATAAATGCCTCATTAGAGCTAGGAGTTTCAGTAGGAAACTATAGGAGCGTAGGAGGTGTAGGACAAATTCATCACCCGTAATGCTGGCCTAGCATCTCCCAGGGTTTGCTTTCCCCAACTTAACCATTCTTAACCTCCCCACGTTTATGGGTGGATCGTAGAGATCTCTGCATCTACCGTTTAAATAAACGTGAGTCACTTAAAGCGACTAATGTACCCTTCCCTCTCCCTACACAGTCCGCAGGGTTCGGACAGGGCACATTCAACATTCTGTGGAAGCAAGTTTTTCAATTTAAGAGATTTTATAGTCTTAGGCAACGAATTGGAAGACTTTGCTTCTTTTCAAGTCAGGAAGTGTAACATCTTCTAGAAAAAAAGGTGGTGCAATTCTCAAAGCTTGATACTTCATAAAACGGAGAGTTGACGAGTAGCGCCAACCGAAGTTTTAGGCGACTGTTTATGCGAATGCGAATGCGAAAAAAGTTGGTTTTTTTAGAGAGGCCACATTTAAAAGGCTTTAATTTTTATGAAACTTTCACATCACATCAGAATGTTTCTCAAAATCAGTTTGACTGTTTTTTTTTCTTCTGAAATTTATTTCAAAAAGTTCAAAAATTCTATATTTTATGGCAGAGTTGCAAAAAAAAAACCCAACTCCGTACTAAAATAATTGCCTGTTTTTCCTACCAAAACACAGAAAAGAAGAGTGGAATTGTTCGGTAAAGTTTTCAAAACAGTGTTAAATGTGCTACTTTTCTACACTGTTTTGATTTTAAAGGAAAAACTGTAATCTATTTTTGCAGGTTCAAAAACTTCATTTTTAACGGTGTTTTGCGGTAGTGCAAAGAAATGTGTTTGCAACTCGTTGCAAAACTCGATTTTTTCAGCACTCGACTTAACTATACAACTCGGCAAGCCTAGGTGAATAAATTTACGACTCGTACTGAAAATATCCATTTTTGCAACGTTATCGAAATTACTATTGTGGTATTTATTTTCGAACCCCTGTCTTCTTTTGCTTAACTTTCATATTTTTCATAGATGATTGGAATGGAATCAATCGTCACACACGGTTTGGAAAAAAAATGTTCTGTCAACAGCATCGTCAGCAGAATATTGGATTCAATTCAGAGAAAACTATCCGAAAACATCATCCTAAATCTACACACCTAGCTAGGAGAGACGCGCCACATCAAAAGGGAAACCCCAAACGGCAACAGAAGAATTTCCAGAATTGAAGAGCTCCTTTATTATGGATGAATAAGGTGATTGTCTTCGGAATTCTTTATCGAGTTGATCCTGTTATACTAAGGTGTGGGTGGGATTTGGATTGGGATTGATGAACTTAGCCAGTCTCGAAAAACATTTGGGCGACACAACACGACGACTTTGTTGATATTTGATCGATTCGGATTCCATTATGAGATCCTTTTTAAAATTAGATCCGAGACGCCCCTGTGGTTTGACAAACACGACTAGCGTCAACGACCAGCTAGATGTTCGTTCGGTTTGAGTGTTCCTATCTGTTATTTATTTGGGATATATCTAAGTGGAAAAGATACGGGTTCATAATAGCAGAACGGATTCTTGCTAAATGCTTCAAAGATTGTTCTGTTTATGAATGTAAATAGGGTGCACAATTTCATTCACTCAACAATTTATCGACGTTTATTCAGATCCAACCGCAGGAATGCGTTGTGCGAAAAAAATTTATCATCAAAATTTTTTTCCAGTGCTGTTCAAATTGTTGTATGGTTCATTTCACGCTGCATTTTGAGACATTGATTTTCAAACCAAAATGGCTGCAACACTCAGAAAATTTATCAAACGCATTCTGTAGAACCATACAATCCTTGGGATACCGAACAGGAAGGAACATTTTCAAATCATCCGCGTAGATCAGCACAAACACGTCACGCAGCACTTCGGGGAACTCGTACATTGCAGTCATAAAAAGTAGGGATCCCAAGTGACTCCCTTGAGGTTCGCCGCTGTTGACCAGGAATACGCTGGATCTCGCGTTTCCAAGTTTAACAAACTGAACTCTTTCTATCAGGTACGAACGTATCCATTGTAGACTAACACCAGTGATTCTATTTTTGCGCAGCACTGACAGAAGAGCTTTAAGGGAGGGGGGGGGGGGGGCTGGGGGGGGTAGGGTCTAACACTTTCAAAAAATCGATTTTTTTATTTTTTTATTTTCATATTGTAAAACATTTCAAGAATGTTGTGCCAAATTTTCAAGTCAATTGAAGCAAAACTGTAGAAGTTATAGGCCTTTATCTCCTCCTATCTAATACTGTAAGAAAGCAAGAGCAGAAACTTCAAACGCGTTTTTCTCGAAAGCACATTTTTAAAGTCCGTGTACATCGTCATTTGAAAACTACTTATCCGATTCTTTTCAAATTTGGAACATATTTTCTACATATAAAATACCAGATCCCAACGTTTTTCTTTTTTTGATTTTTTCACTTTGGGGAGATTTTACAGGTGAAAAATGGCGGATTTTTTCGTGAAAAATCGTAGTTTTTACTTCAAACAGCCACAAGAATTTCATAAAAATATTTTTAAGTTATATAAAAACGTTGGGGTCCAGAAAAACATCTATTGAAAATATTTTGCTCTGATTTTTTGACTTCAGATGATTCTGTGCTGAGATACAGTGTCCACCGCAAATCATGTTTTCTAAAAGGCATCCTCGAAAATGCTCCGTTACCGGCTCATTTTTCAATATTTTTCTACGAAAAAATTACTAAATGTTCTTTTAACAATGCATTGTATAATGCAAAAAATTTGAATACATTTGTTTGAACGATAGCTCTAGAAAAAAAAATCGTGAAAATGGTGTTTTTTTATACCCATTAGACCCTACCCCCCCCCCCCCCCCCCTTAATATTGATAACGTCAAAAGCTTTAGACATATCTGTATATATGACATCAACTTGCGAACCCTGCGGCATTCATTGAAAATTTCGGGAAACAAATTCTGCTAAATTCGTCACAGTAGATCGCTTTTTAAAAAAATCCATGCTGAACATCTGCCATCTTTCTTTCTAGCCATGGGTACATCTGGTCGTAAATTATGCTCTCGAACATTTTTGGTATAGCAGAAAGAATAGCCACCCCTCGATAGTTTTCAGCGGGCAGTTTTGAACCATTCTTGTGAATCTTCAAAATGTGTGAGATCTTCCATAGTTTGCTGAATAAACCATCATGAATGGAAGCTGAGAAGAGCAATTGTAGAGACTTTTCAATGAATTTGGAATACCATCAGGTCCACTTACTTTGGATTCATCAAGCTGAGAAATTTTCTGCCGATCATCCGTCGATACGCTCGATTCTGGCATAACCTCTGCCGTGACTTGCAATTCTAATTCTGCAACCAAAAAATTTGCGTTGTAAATGCTGCGAAAATATTCGGCAAATAATTCAGAAGCCTCAACGAAAGTACTAGCACTTTTGTTGTTGAAACGAATGTTTTTTGAAACCAAATTAGTTTTGCGCTTGGAATTGACGTACTTCCAAAAACGCTTCGGTTCAGCTTGAATACCTCTTTGAAGTTCATTCAAATATGTGATACGCTGGGCTCTATGCAATGTGTTGAAGGCATTAGACGCAGCTCGGTAAGCAGTTTTATCCGACTGAACTTTGCTTTTGCGATACTTATTGTGTTTTCTTCTCTTATCTCTGATTAGACGAATTGTTTCGAAAGAGACTTAAGAACATCTGGAAACACTAAGTTTTCATGTACTTTTCAAACAGAATTTCTCATAATTACATGCAAAATTCCGGCTAATTGAGCCATCTCTTTCCATGGTCCGATCCCCTAAATTTATAATTGGTCTTTGTGCTAGGCCAAAGAACAATTTAAGCTTGCATCAAAAAAGGTTTTCATAAATCGGCTTATTTGGGCACTCAAGTGTACATTCACGAATTCTAAACAGATAGAAAGCTTTTGTAATTATCACTTATTTTTATTTTCATTTCTAAATATGTATTTAAGTGATTCAGAAACAGGGGTGAAATTATGAATCCTATTCGATTCGAGATACCTATACGTTTCGAGTTTTAACTCGAATCGAATTAGAATCGATATTACGTATCTCGTTCGAGTTCTAAATTCTAACGTACTAGATTTCGAGTAAACCGGGTAGTAGATCATCTCGAAACGAAGTGTCAAGTTTTGGAGTTTGTTAACAAAAACAAAAGTTTTATTTGCTGAATTTATTTTAAACGCCGAACATTTTTTTCCGAATAATATTACTTTGCGAAGATAGTGCTTAAAAAAGAAACTCGACATGTTTTTCTACGGAAGCGACAGTGACGATGATTGTATGCTTGCACCACAGAGACGTCAGCTGCGGGATAAAAGTGATCCTCTTTCTCTGAATGAAAATCAGTGAGTCTTGTTTAGCTGCTTGTATATTGGATTGAAGTAACAATTTCCATGCTTTTCAAGGTTTCGTCAGTATTTCAGAGTGAGTCGAGAAGCTTTCAAGAATATTCTTGAAACAACCGAGTTCCCGCAAACTTCGTAATTCTCAGCTATTCCTTCTACGTTGAAATTGGCAGCCACTTTAAATCTACTAGCTAGTGGATCCTATCAAACCAACGTGGGAGCCAGCTTTTTGCTTGGATTGGCGCAGCCAACCATTTTTACGATATTTAGCGAATTAATATCTCTATTAGAAGAAACCCTCTGTGAAAAATGGATCGGATTAAATACGCATTCCTTCAATGTATGTATGTATGTATGTATGTATGTATGTATGTATCCACTTTGGGTTTGCGGCAGCGCCGCGGTTATGGCCAAAAAAATAACCTGCGCGTCCATCTTGGTTACCACGCAAAACAATCATAGCCACTCAATGAGACTGCCAAGGGAATAGAATCGTAAACAGAGGCACTTACGGTATCCAGGGTGAGAAGGGGAAAAGTCTCGAGAAGCTATAACCATGTTGTTGACTAACCAAGATAGCATGCAAATTATAATCCCGCCCCCAAAGCTTCCGAAAAAAGAGTGCGTCCTTATTTTGCAAAAAGTAATCAAATACTATCTTTTTCTCAGTCATGCCAAATTCCCTTGACATAAGTTGAGAAACGTCCAGTATTCGAAACAGGTAACGAGCACATACCGCTACCTGTTCCTTTTGCAAAAGAAGGATACCCTGATGCCCCGAACCCATTCGTTTGATGGAATAATAATGGATATAAAGTAAAACATTGTAATGAAGTAAATAAGAATAATGTAATGATATAAATAAAGTTATATAATGAAAAATAGAATAATATGTGATGGTAACGAAATATAATATAATTTAGCATAAAATAATGTATGATAATGAAATATTATGAAATAGAATCCATGTAAAATATGTGTCTACATCATTTTTAAATAAATGAATAAATTATTGAATTGATGAACTCCAAACACCTGTGTTAGGAACAAATAACCAGTGAATATTAGATTCTGAAGATAACGAAAATAGTATAATATAAAAAATAATTTACAAATAAGCAATTCACACTATGCAGACTGGAAACTGAAAATACAAATGAGTGAAATCATGAATCATAAGTTGTATAGCAGTAAAAATAATAAAGCCTTACAATTTGGAAAATTAATATAACAAAAAGTTTTGAAACTGTTTCAAAAGTTTGCGCCTTCCCTAACACTTGTTTTAAATTTTAAGAGATAAAAACTAACATATCTTACCAAATATTTAAAAAGAATTGTTTTATGGAAATAGGTAATAAAAACTGATAGAGAAACATAAGGATGCGATACGACCTGGGAAACAGAATTCTATTAATGATTTTTAAAGAGCAGTTATACAAAAAAAGCAAATCAACATGTGGCCTTATATAAATGAGAACCCATTTGTAATTAAAATATGTTCATATGAGGCCCTTGGAGCCAAAGGGGTATAAGTGACAAAATGGAAAAAATCGAGATAACCATCTAGAACGAATCCTTGACTGTCAATCATCATATGCTATTTTAATCATAATTTTATTTCACTATTTTGTTATGTTTAGATCTCGTTGAAAAAATCGTGCTAACTGAAATTTCCATTTTGTTTGGAGCCAAAGGGATATAAGTGCTGCACTTATACCCTTTTGCCTCCAAAGTTCATTAAACTGATGTACTTATACCCCTTTGCCACCAACCCTAACTTGATTTCATGAAAGTAATGTTTTTTCATCGGGACCAAAAAATTTTAAAATTAATGTAATTCACTTTTCTTTTGAATAGCTGATGATGTTTAAAAATTTACCATCAACTATGATTCATCTGATTGCATTTAGTGATAATTCTAGTAGAAAAAAAATTAATATATTTAATTATTTTTTCTATTTCAATAACAAATTTGCGGATCACAAATTCCTGATTTCTGGATATATGAAGTGTGTCACGGATTAAAGGCTTATAAAGTACAAAAAAAATGTATTTGTACGAGATAATTGGGTTAATATTGAAGCGCCTATCGTTAATTTACTGTAAAAAACCAACTCAGAGTGACCGCAAGTCCCATTCCAATACCCAATTGATTAGGCAAAGACGTACAAAACACGTGGTGATTGGAATTTAGAGGAAAATACCTTTCACGAATTATTATAAACTAATCTAGATGAAAAAACGTTGTTTGGAGAGATTTAGTAGAAGTTGCCAAGACCAGGTCGATCTTCAGCCATAAAATCTCTTAACCTACTGTACCAGAGTATAATTCTCATCAAAACAACAAAAAATATATTTATACGAAAACTAATTGACTCTTGTAGCAATGAATATTTATGGTTTCCTACCCATATCAATAAGATCAAAAAACCTGGATGTGAAAATTTGTTGGTGGCAAAGGGGTATAAGTGAATTTACTTGGTGGCAAAGGGGTATAAGTGCATGTGTTTGGAGCCAAAGGGGTATAAGTACCAAATTTAAAAAATATGTATCGCCTCAATAAACGTCAAATAAACGTTGTTTTTTGGGAAAATGTTGTAAAATGCTTTGTTTTTATTTAGAAAAATCATTCACATGAAAAAAAATCATAAAAAATATCTATGGAATTTACTGGAACACAACGAAGTTCAAGTGCTTTTTTCTCGAAATCAGGTTTTATGCACTTATACCCCTTTGGCTCTAAGGGCCTCATATGTAATAAATTAAATACAGAGTGACGAACATCTTAATGAAAAGACACAACTAGAACACCTTACGAAAAAAAGTTAATTTGTGATAGTGAATTTATAAATATGGATACCTACAATAAATTTAAATTAAATTAATGTGATATAATTTTCATCGCAGCAATACAGGGTAAACAATCAGAAACACACAACTATTGATTTTGGCACCATTGATCATGAAATTACGATTATAATAACTGTGAAATTATTAACTACAAGTTTCAAAAGCTGAAATAAACTATGGTATTGTTAAACAGAAGCAAAACAAAGAACTATGTGCACATCATGCTTTAGCAGGGATGAAGGTAAGCCTCCGCACTCAACGTATGTTTGCATTTAAAAAAAAAATAAAAAAAATAAATCACCCTGAAAGTCCTAGAGAAGATTAAAATCGTTTCATAACTCCATTGTCGCACATTAAAATCACCTAAAATTAAATCTAAAAAATGAACTTGTAAAACGTATGTATGTATTGAAATTTATGTATATGATGCGCTTAGGATCCGAGGATGTAAGTATCCAAATGCTAGTTTTTAGAAAAAGCGTTTCAAGATTGACAAGTTGCTTGATTTTTTATACATTTTTAGAATTAGAGCTGTTTGAATTCGGAAAAATGTGAATAAAGTATACCAAATTTTATTTTGCACTAACTAGATTGAAATGAAGAATCGATTGGGATACTTAACTCAAAATTGATTATTTTAGCACTTACATCAATCTGATCCTAAGGTCTTCAAATAATAATATAACAGAAAAAATAACTGAAAAATATAACAATAAAATTACTCATCCGGTGAATTGATAATGATTGGCTGAAAAATAATATGGTTAAATTAGTTTATAACATACCTTATACATTTTTACAACTGAATTAGTTTTGTCTTGCTATATTTTTATTTTAAAGTATTGTTAGAATTTTTTTTTCTAAATTTTCCGAATATTCAATTTGTTTGATAATTTAATATTATAAAAACTAGGTATTGAATAAAAAATTAAAAACTAACTGTTTTCTGAATTTCCGGCAACACTGTCAGCAAGTTGTCTCATTTCAAATGAACGAAACTTCATGACCTCTTCTTAAAGTTGAATATTTTATATTTGTGCAGTTCAGACATGGACCTAAATTTGTCGGTGGGACTGGATCGAGTTGTACTTTTATGGCAATAATGTTATTAACATGTAAGATATTTTGAGAATAATTTAAGAAAGGATATAATAAAAAAGGTAAGAACATGTACTTATCTTTTATGTAGAAATTCTATTTGTTCATGATGATAGGATCCTCTACGGTAACAGAACAGCTCCACTTCACAATAAGCTACACTAGCGCCACTTCGCAAATGCCAAAATGTGGAATTATCTGGAAGCTGCTTCTACCGGTTTGTGTCATGGAATATATTGTCACGGACACATCTCACTCGCATTAAAAACATCGCAGAAGAGAATCATTATTTTTCTGCCGATTATACTTGACCCAGTCGAACTTCTCAATAAATACTTATCCCCTCTTCATTCAAGCATCATGTCATTTATCAGCTAATCACCATCTAATCAAATGCCTCCTAAAATAACTCCCTGCTCACTCAGATATCCCTAAGAAAACTTCACCTCTTCACAATCCGCAGCTTTTATTTTTTTAGAAAAAAAACATCGCCGAAGCAACCACGAAAATCGGTAGCACCAGCGCTCCGTCGAGCAGCACACACGCACACACGCGTACAGATAAAATTGAACACATTAAGGTCAGGCCAAAATGCATGAAAGAAAATTGTGAATTATTCAACACTCTCAAGTTAAAACTCTGCAACTCCACAAAACACGCTAACACAATTCACTTTCACTCTAGAAACAGACATTAAACGCAAAAACTACGCAATACTTATACAGTAAATTTAGAAAATTCCGCGGACCGAAACTCGACCAGTCTTTTCCTCGCAGTGTTGCCGACCTGTCTGTAAATACGCATTCCTTCAATGAAACAAAAAAGCACTACTTTGATAAATTCAAGATACCCGGTGTCGTAGGGTGTATCGATGGTACCCATATACCCATTTTGAGACCTACAAAGGACGAACACATGTATTTTAATCGAAAAGGGTTTCACAGTATCAACGCCATGATAGTAAGTAACTATAACACTTTTTAGTTTTTGAAAAAATTTTGCCCATGAATAATATTTTTCAACCCACAGATAACCGACCATAACAATCGCATTCTGGCCATAAATCCCCGTTTTGGTGGAGCTGCTCACGACTCATTTGTGTGGGACAAGAGTGCAGAGCGAGAGTTTTTCGAAGAAAACTTGCGGAATAGAGAATCTAGATTATTAGGTAAGCTTACAGCTCAGTGAACGTAAAAATTTTATTGAAGTGATTTGAATTTCAGGTGATAGTGGATATTGCTTAGCACCTTGGCTGTTAACACCATACCGAAATGCTTATTATGGTTCAGGGGAAGAAAAGTTCAACAGTAAGGGAGAGTGGGGATACTTGATCCCCTTTTCTTATTTTCACCATATCTTTTTGGAAAAATTTAGCAACCTGCCGACTTTGACATTTTCTGACAGCTTGTAACTTCAAGTTTCTATGCTCCAAAAATTAGAACGATACTTGAACCCGTTGATGAACTAGAAGCATTTTCGTGGAAGTAAAAAAATTGCGATTTTTCTGAAGTTGGGGGAGACTTGATCCCCTATTGAAGGAGACTTGATCTTTTATTCAGGAAGTCCTAATCCTTGTATAAAAATCAATCAAAACCCCAAGATGTTAATTGACTATTTTGGTCATGTTTGTTCTCATTTCACAATTTATAGCAGAGATAAGAAGAAAATTCTATAACTTTGTCTCAACGCTAATATCATTGCATACTTAAAGGCGCTATTTTTTATAATTAAGAGAAAATTAATTATTTTCGCTCTTTTCTTCAGACAATTGTTTGATAAATATTAGTTTTTGGATAAATATTAGTAATTTTTTAATCAGCAATCATAACGATCAATTCAGAAGAAGAATATGCCGTTTGGAAGGGGGATCAATTGTACCCATAATCAACATTTTAGAAAACTTTTTCTGGAAAAAGTTGAGAGTTTTCCATTGCTTTGAAAATATGGCATTATGAAGTTCATTTTACGCTCGAACGATTGATACATTGAATCAAATATTTTTTTCATAATTTCCCATGTAAGGAACATTTTAAAGTGATGGAAAAAGATCTTCCAGTTACATTTTGTGAAATTTTTCAAACAAAGTTCAATTACTCAAACAATTATTTTGTTGAAAATTTTTAATCAACAAGCATTGTTATTTTGCTCATTTTGGCGCATTTTTCTAGAACATTTGATCTTTGTAAGACATTCCAGTTTCGAGATATAGCTAAGGAATCAAGTATCCCCAGGGATCAAGTATCCTCATTCTCCCTTATACTTTCCACTGCCAGATGCTCGGTAGAAAGAGGAATTGGTGTATTAAAATCTCGCTGGAGGTGTCTATCGTCCGATCGTAAGCTTCGATACAGTCCGAAGAAGATCTCAGCAATTATAAATGTGTGTTGTGCGTTACAAAACATGTGTATTGCTTATAATGTAGCATTTGATTTAGATTATATGTTATTACCCGTGGATCAATTATCAGTAACAGCTGAGATGCGAAATGATCGTGTATTAGACAGAAGGGCCCAAAAAATTCGGGACGCAATCAGAAACTTTTTGCTTGACTAAAATGAAGAATGCTAGTTTTGTTGACTACAGGGATAATATTTTACGCAGAAATAAATATGTATATTCATTAATAAGAACAACAAATAATGTATTAATTCCTTTCAGTTCGAATACTTGGATTGGATTGGATGGAATCAAATTTTTTCAACTCCAATTCAAGCATTTGTTTTTTGATTTCCAAGCTTTCTTGCTTGATTTGTAACAGAGCTTTTTGTGTTTGGTTCGATTCTTCCTTCGCTTCAACGTATCTTCGAAAAAATTCTGGCTTATCCTTCTTTCCATTAATCCGCTTACTTGTCCTAGCTCCAGTTCCAGTATCCATGTCACGTAGACGTCCAGTCTCCTCCGAAGCTGAAGGAAAGCCGCCCAACTCTTCTGCCATATATTCATTAACAAAAACTTCATTTTCATCATTCGATCGAGCTTCCATGGAGGGTTCCGAAATTTCATCTAACGACGGAAGACGCCTCTTCCGGCAACCAAACGATTTTTCCGATGCAATACCAGCAACAGATCGGCAGATCTCACCACACTTTCTTCATATAAATTCAACTGTTTGGTTTTATTTGGACCGCCTCCCGTTTTGTTTGCGCTGGTTATGTTGTGGCAAAGTTTGTTCTTGACCTTGTACTTATAATCCGCCCACACATAAGTAATAAAAAAATGTATACTATTTGTGCAGTTGAAAACCAAGCACACAATAATCGATTTTGTTTATAATATTTTTATAACTTTTAACGTCAATCTTGAAAAAACGCACCATAACTCATAATGCTTTCAAAATTTAGAAAATCATATAACAAATAAAGTAAAACAAAAAATAAAGATTTCAGATCCCGGGTTTCACATCAGCAGGCACTGTTATGAATTAACTTACTTTTTTCCACTCTGTAACTCCCCGCGCAGGAGGACCTCGCTCGTTAAGTCCATTTTTCAACTCTTCCCATAATCTGTGGGAAGTCCTTTTAGCGTCATTGGTTTTCAACAGTCCTTTTGCGAGATTTGGATTCTCCTCCATGAAATCCGTCATAAATTCAATTCAATTGTTATTGGCACTCATAATTTGTCGTGGCGATTTTATAGTCCTAAAGCAAAAATAAATGCATGAGATACGGTAAAAATACACTAAACAACGACATATTTACTTACGTTTTAGATGAAAACCACAAGCCATACGTTTAAAATTGGAATTTTCTGCAAACTAACTTATTTTCACGAAATTATCCAAACGGTCGAAAACTTTATAGCTGTCGAGATTTTTGTTTTCGTTTCGAGCAAAAAATTCTCGGACACAATGATTCATAATGACAAAATTGACGTTTTAGTACTCGAAAATCTAGTACTCTAGAAAACGTTCCAATCGAATCGAGCTCGTTCAAGATCGGTAATGCCAAAGTAGGTCGAATCGAACGAAACTCGATTGTTTCGAGTTCCATAATCCCGCCCCAGATTTAAACGCTTTTACGAATAAAGTTTCCTAGTGCTGGTTTTTTTTTTTGAATAATATTGACGTGATCACACAAATAAATTTCGAAGAAAATTTTTGTCCGAAGTGTTGCTAACCTATTCTGCTTATATGGGCCTTTTTGGATTTAATGCACTACATTTTTTTGAAAAAGAAAAATGTATCTATTTAATGACCTAATCTTATTATTTGTTAAGTTTCTAAACTTTTATTGTTGAGTCTGCTTTATGCTTTCATCGCGAATGGCTATTTATTTTGCTCGCCGCGTTTTTGTTCTGTTGCTTTGGGTGATAGGTACTGAAAATTTGTTATGTTTCATTTCGGCTTTCTGGATGATTTTCAGAAGAATTTCATTACGGTACATTCGATTACCTATATATTTGAAGTAAAACAAATCTGTGTGCAATCAATGCTTGTGGCGCGTTTTTTTCAGCAAGATTAAATGTTGAAGTGTGGTTTTGTGGAACGCCGGTTGGGATAGTTTGTTTAATTCGTCTTTATGCTGCTATTTCTGATACCGTCAAACGGGGCATCATGCAACAGCGGGATTCGATGCAACATTTATACAACACTACATTGAATCAATTTTTAATTTAATGTATTGTAATAAAATTATCTTTTAATGATAACAAAATGATGATGACATAATTTCTCGCATCTTAAGCTAGTTGTCTTAAGTTTTTTATTTTTCTGTAAAATTTGAAAAATCGAGCAATAAATGTACAAATTTTAACATTTTTTGATGCCGAAAAAAACTTTACCCAGTATGACGGATCGGCTTGATAAAATAACCTACAAACTTTTTCCAGGTTTCCTCATGTTATACCAACATTGTTGGTGTAAAAATATTTTTCGAACAATCTCCCAATTTTTTAAAATTAATATTTTTAAAATTCAGTTAGGTGTCTGGGGTTAAATGCAACAAAATGCAAATCAAAGAAATACCTTGTAAATCTCGTCTCCATGTGCTGGAATAAACATATAAACATTTAAACATTTAAATTTCATTCATCCAAACATTTATTTTTATGATTTCAGTTTGTAGAATTTTTTGTAGTATTATTTAACCCCTAAATGTATGCAGCATCCTTATTTTCAGAAAAAATGTGAAAATTTCTTTTCACAGACCCAAAAACTACTGCAATTGATGTTGTCATGCGTAAAAGTCTTTAAAGCATCGCAAATATATTAAAAACTATGAATTTTCGTACGTGTTCATAAGATTTTTCATTAAAACAAAGATTGTTGCAAGTTACCCCATTTTCTAAGGAGTGTGAAAATCGCATGTTTTTAGAAAATTAAAAATAACTGAAGAAACCAATATTTTTTTCAACTACGCCAATTTGATGCCCCAGCATCCTTAAAACTTTTGATGCATAAAGAATACGATTAACTGTGAACATAAGTTTTTTAGAAGCCATTGAAGTTGAAAATTGTTGCATGTTGCCCCAGTTGACGGTACGATTAAAAGTGAAATTGAACGATTAAAGAAATATTTTACCTGGAAAATCTTCGGGTTTGGTGATTTGGAGTGGCATAAAAAAACAACCAACAAGGCACGAATTTGTTATTTAAACATGAAATCTGTGCGTATGCGTACGGGAACGAACATGTTGCTGCGAGTCGGGATTATTTGGTGATGCAGGCGGTACTGTTGGTTTGTGGATGTGAGTTAACTTTAACTATAAAAGCCCCTAATAAGTAACGCAAGAGGTGTTAAGAAAAAAAAAGAGTGAAAGCTCAATTGGAAATAAATTGTGCATCATGCGTCAAAACGTGTTCAGACAAGTCCCGCGGCTAGTGGTATCGTTTGTTTGAGCAGTAGGTAAATTCAAAAGCAGCATCGAAGCAAGCGTTGCACGGGTTGCGCGACAGCAGAGAGCAGAACAAGCGTGTTCAACAGGCAATTGAAATCGGTTTCAATCGATTTCGATTGGTAAATTGTTGTTCACTCAGCCAATGTTGTGATCGAAACGAATCCAATTGACGTTCAATGAAGCCAATCGAAATCGATCGAAACCAATCGAGAACGATCAAGCTCAGAGGCAGGATTCGTTTCTATCGATTTCTATTACACTAACACACATGCAGTTGTTTACTGTCAAAAACAGCTGGTTCGATTTGTTTTTAATTTCTGTCGTGCAGTGCAAGTTACAGTGGAGTCAACCGGTGCAGCGTCGGTGGTGCTGTGTCAGTGGTGTTGTGCCAGTGGTTCTGTGCCGGGGTGGTGGTGCAGTGCTAGCAGTCTGGTGTGAGTCAAATCAGTTGCTACAGGGAGTTCGTGTTGATGTGGTCCGTCTTGGGTGGTGCGGTGCTGGTAGCATCCGTCGGTGCGGTGTCGGTGTTTCTGCGTAGGTCTCATTAGTCAGTGTGCTTGCTGCAGCAACTTCTTCTTCTTCTTGCTGCAGCAACTGGTCAAAAAGTGTGGTGAAAGTGTTTGTCAAATAGAGTAAGATGCCAAAATAAATTTTAAATTAATACTTTGAATTTTATTTCTTAATATCATGATGACATTTAATATTATTTTTGTATGTGGGATAGATGCTCAAGACTATTTCCCTGGCAATTTTATCATTAATTTCCAATTTTTGAAAAGGTGTTTCTGGCAAAAAATAGGCCTGAACATGTTGGTTGTTCACCAAATCCGGATAAGCAACAACAAAACTCGATTTTTTCAGTTCGCACATTCGTCGGACTTTATCGCGGTAGACATACTGACCCTTGCTTTAAAATCGGTTAGCGATTTCGGTACGTGTACCCAACATAGAAACCCATTCCTTGATGCTATGCACCTTGGTATCTTCCAAGTTTTCCGCCATTCCTTCAGCAGCTTTCTCAGCCGCTTTGCTATAGGTGAACATAATCGTCATCGACATTCTTTTCATAGAAAAGTTCCCGATCGTCTAGATGAATTCCAGTTGCGTGATCACGACGTCGCATCTCAGCCTCAGCGTTTGCTGTCCGCAAAATTTGTGGAAATGCTTGAAGCGCGCAGCCGAATAAAAAATGAAAACAAACTAAGCGCATTAGTATTAGTGTCTGGCTGTTCATTCAGCAGCCTGATAGAAATCGATCGAAGTCAATTGGAAAAACAGCTGATCAACTGTCAATCCATTTCAATTGATTTCGATTGAGTTTTGTTGAACACACCTAACGTTTATTCGGTGCACGCTAACTTTTGGCTACCCCTTAACGAATACTTTTGACCCGTTATTCAATAAGACTGGGAGAACTCCTTTTTTAAGGATAAAGTCGCTGTACCCTTTAAGGGGTACTCAGCCTCATAACGCTTGTAACGGGTAAAAATTACCCCTTATTTCAAACGCTCATACCGGATGAAAATTACCCCTTATTTAAGACGCTTTCGTATGGTGGAAATTTCAGGAGCTGCCAATGGGAAATATGTTTGCCGGGAAATAAATCACTACAAAATATTATATTCAATTCTATTTATTTAAAGACACATATATAAAAGTATGAATTCATTCATTTTTTTTATTTACCATCCACCGCCGTGAATCCGGTTTCAAACAACGGCATATTTTCGTTACCGTCATCCGGAACAGTGCAGTTTTGAAATAAAAACACGAATGGTTAGAATTCCACAAAGAAAACAAAATAAATGCACAAAATACTTACAATTTTTCACATCAATGGCAATTTACCGGACAAATAATAACGCTTTCAACATGTAACATTATCTTAAACTACCGCTTTGAAGCGGACTCTAGCTTTTCGAAATAAAGGGTGATTTTGATCCGCCAAAAGGACCCTTTATTTGACAGATAGTGGAGTTTCTCAATAACGGGTCAATTTTACGCCCTTAAGGGGTAGCCAAAAGTTAGCGTGTGAGAAGTTTCCAATTTATGACTTTTGTTTCCCTTGATTGAGACATTCCGGAAATGTACCTATACACTACCAGTTAAATTAACAAGTTTGATTTTTTTTCTTATAGCTTTTGTAGTATTTGATTCAACTTTTTCACTATCGTCATTTTCCCTCTCAAAAAATTGATTAACATGTTATAATAACCCAATGGTGTATGTAGGAATAATTGCTTTTTTATTTTTATTACTTTCTTTTGAAGCTATAAAGTTCATAAGAACGTTTTTTTCCCTAAATTTTTATTCACTCAATCAATATCCTTATTCTTTATCAGCACTACACCTATTTTAATTATACTTTTGTTTAATTCATGTTATATTTTCTTCTTTTAAATAATAAATTTCGCATATGGTAAGGTTTGAGTTTAAAAATGGTAAGATTTGGCTGTTGAAAAGAATGGTGAAATCAATTTTTTGTAAAAATGGTAAGTTGTGAGTTGAAAATGGTAAAATTAAAGTTGTAAGGTAAGGTAAGATAACCTCATTAAATAACCATATATAAAAGTATTAGAACGACCAATCAGTTGCCAATTGCCCAGGTGTCTAAACGTATGCGTAATACCTGTCGTAGATTAATAACACCAAAAAATGTTATAAATTTAATACGGTTGAGTAAATGGTTGACTCGTTCATCCAAAAAACACATACGCCTACACGTCAAGCATTCAGTTCATAACAGTTCACACCAAGCCATGGTGTTGGGTATGTGGTGAGTTGCATTGCAGATTTGCTGTACTTATAATCTAAAGAATGCAACTAAGCGCATACGTTGACGAAACTGCGGTGAATCCGTGCACCCATGGTGGCTTATTTACATACATACATACATACAGTTTCTAAACTTTTATTGTTAATAATGCATAAATATGAAGATAATACTTTGATTCATTTTATACAGCTAAACATAACATTTCGTGACGTCCCCACAAAACTGAATCGCTCTTCAAAAAATTGAAATAAAAATGTCAAAAAATCAAAATTGCATCTTTGTTGTTGTGATGAATTGATACTGTTCTGAAATTTTCTTAAAATCTGATTGAATAAGAGAACAGAAAAGTTCGGTGTTGTTGAAAAAACGGAAACATTGAAAAAGTGGGACGTTTTTTTTTTTTTTTTTTTTTTCATGCAACATAAGATTTGTACATTCTTTTTGATGTGTTACAATTAGGTTATTAACTTGTGATTTTGAATATTGATCAAATTTCGTTTCTGACGAACTTTTATACCTAACTATAAAAATAACCGATTACTGTCTTATCGATGCAAATCTTGTAAGTGAAGCTTTTTTGAATTCTGATTTCGTTTTTAAGGATTTAATATGGATAGGAAGATTATTCCAGGTCGAGATGCCTCTAACGAGAAACGAGTTATTAAAATAAACCGAGCAATGTGATGGAATAGTTAAATTCAGTGTTCTTGAATTTCTCACAGGAACGAAAAGTCTTTTGATATATTGTGGAGCTTCTTTATGAAGTATTCTGTGGATAACTACGCAGGATCTGTATTTGTAAAAATTATAGAATGAACAGCCTATAAAATTTTTTTGTAGGTGGGAAACACTGGAATACCTAGATAAGTTGTAAACGTAACGAACGCATGAGTTCAGAGCAACACGGAGTCTGTCCATGGACCTAGCAGAACAATTTGAATAGATAAAATCGCCATAAATGAATAACGGATAAACATAGCTTTTGAACAATTTTAATTTAGTTTGGACATCAAGGTTCCTCGTGGTGAGATTTAACTGTTTCAAAGATCCATAAATTTTGCCACACTGTTTATTGACTTGCCTGTTCCATAACAATTCACGGTCAAAAATGACGCCAAGATTTTCAGCATAATCGGTGAAAACTATCTCAGAATTCGCCAGATAAAGCGTAGGGATATTAATATTTCTGTTGGGTCTACTGAAGCATAGAGCCTTGGTTTTAGCTGGGTTAACAGGTAGAATATTCTGAATAGACCATTGGTTGATTTGTTCTAAGTCGTAATTTATTTTGTCACCAACAGCTTCCATTGGTAACGAGTTGTCAGAACAGAAATATATTTGAACGTCATCAGCAAACATCTGAACGCTACAGTATTTTAAAACAGATGGCAGGTCATTAATAAAGAGAGAAAACAGCATTGGCCCCAAAATCGATCCTTGAGGTACGCCAGACTCACGTAGTAGTGACGTTGTGACGTCACGATTTCTATTGATTTTATTCTGATAATTTTCCGTCCAATAATAACACTTTTGATTCCAGATTGAAGCGATCCTTATTTTGATCTTAAAGGTATTATTTTTTCTAATGAGCGCAATAAACCGAAAAGTTAACAACCAATATACCAAATAATTGTTTTGCAATCGTTGGGAAGTCACGCTGAAATGGGTCAGAAGCAGATTATGAAAACATCTGTCGCTCTGAATCTTCCTGAACCTTCTTTTTTTTTTTGTTATCAACAGTTTTGGTCTTATATCGTTTGACAAAAGAGAAATCATTTATTTTCAATGATCAAATATTTAAATTAACCCTTAAATGCATGACTTTTTTTAAATGAGGATAGCAGTAATTTATTCAGTGAAATTATATCATTTTAATTCGAATAACAAAACTCAATAGGTTTGAAGTCGATATTTTGAATATTTTACAAGTTATGACCCATCAAACTTAAAAAATAATTTATGAAATTCTTAATTCCTTTCAATACGATATTGCAAATTTCTTCCAAACCTTGTCAATTGGGTACAAAAAAGTGTTTGTGATTGATTGAGATTAAAAAAAATGTTAGAACTTGCAAATCTGAAGAAATAACAGTGATTTTCCAAAAACTACTTTTTTCAAAAAAAATTAATAAATTTGATTTTTGCAATTTTTCCGCATACTTTGTGCAATATCTCATAGATATATTGAAATATCGTGATGAAAATACCATGAGCTAGTGTCTTTTAATCTCTGAAATATTTTCTGTGAATACATTACTCAAAAATATCCACGCGTTTTCGAGATATTTGGATTTTGATTAGTGTTGTTTTAAAACAACACTATGCATTAAAGGGTTAATAGGAAAAACCGATTAATAATTTCTGATAAAAAGAAACACTTGTAACGAAAACATAAAGTGTAAAAAATTTATATATTTCTTATTTATAATCAGATTGTGATTTTACCAAGATATAAGAGTATAACGCTTGAAAAAGCTAACATTTTGATCTATAAGGAAAAAGAACTTATTTTTTTTTTAACATTATCTTGCCCTACATGTAGATGCTTCGGATTTCTTGATCTCATATAATTTATTTCATTCCACAACTTTATTGACTTTATCGAAGGCCTCGGAACATTTGGACTTATCTTTTTATTTGTGGTTTATATAATATGGAGATGTTTTCTTAGTGAAATCATAATTCGAAACGGGTGATCGAATAATAAGATATTTGCGTTGAATTTTGGCTACTTTTATCCAATCTTTTGCAAAGTTTTTGATAGAATCTGAAAACTTCACATGTTTTCTCAAATAAGATTTGTTATGGGCCCAAAGAACTTCAATCTGTCTCGCTTGAGAACAATTTAGCATATTCATCTCATTCGATACGATCTGGACTCTGTTGCATTGGTACTAAGCCATCGTGTTCTTTCAATAGAGAATTGATGTCAAATCCGGGCAAAACCGTACTGGGTGATCATGTATATGGATTATGAACAGCCGAAGACGCTTCAGGAACTGAAAACAGCTGGTTTCATTCAGTGTTCACATTGTAACATCCCTTATGTTACAGCCCGCTCAGTCACAAGAACTCTTCAATAGGACACCCAGGGTCGGCTCATTTGCCCAAGTGAAAACTCAGAGATAGAGTGCCAGAACCAAATTATTTTATTTCCTGAACTTTCTTGTTGGCACTTTCCCTGATTCCCTAATCTGGCCTAAGTTCCCTACTTCTCAAATTACAATCGACTTGCGGTTTAGTGTGTGGTGTGTCGTGTGAGGGCCCGTCGATGCGCGCTGCTGCTTGCCTTGGCTCTCCGTTGCTTGGTCTTCTGTATCGCCGTCCGTGGTCACCGTGGTCAAGAATGCCAACGCTCTCCCGGGCAAGTGGGTACCTCGATGCCAAACTCCAGACTTCGGAAGGATTCGACTGCACCGATTGATCGATTATGGCCCCATCTGGATACACCGTCGGCCTCTGTCTCCGTTTCTGGACCCGATAGACCTTGGCGCTATCACGGTCCCAGTTACTACGTGGTTTTGGCAATGTAGCTTTGATATCGGCTTTTCAGTGTGATTGAGGACCTCGTGTATTTGTCCAACACGAAGATCAGGCCACTCAACCTGGGTTCAGTCAATTCGATAAATTTTCCGGCTGTGCCCGATAGTAATCGGCGCTATCGTGGTTTCAGCCGCTTAACACTCGGATTATCGCGACGGGTAAAGACGTCCCGTTTAACCGCGCGAGACACTATTTTAAAGTTTAACTTTCTGCACTGCAGCTTAGATTTTTGGGTGTTAGTTGCCTCGAGGTCTCGATCCAAGTCGAAGAGGAAGTTGCTCAACGCAATTTTCCCTCCTCCTAGATTTTCCTCCAGACTCGTCTAAATCGCATTTAGACGACTCCTGGAGTGCTCAGGGGTGTGTCGTGGTTCGTGTGGTGTTGTATAAGGCTGTTTACAGTACCTGACATGTATATTTTGTGTGGTTTTATTCATTTATTGTGCCATTTCTCCTGTCAGATAGTCTAGCTATGAAATTTCACTGTTTTTTATTTATTTATTTTTAGAATATTTATTATGATTTTAATTTGTTACTTTGCTAGGTGAAATTTCCTTAAAACTACCCTAAACTCCTAAATAAAATAAACGATTTGGTCAGCTCCCCTGGGTGCACCTTTGCTAGCGTGGCCGTAACATAGTGAACGGTCACAACATGCATGCCACACTTACATATGGCTTGACAAACTATTGCTTTTTTATTAAATTTTCGGTAAAAATTGATGCCTCCGTCTCAGCAGTTGATAATTTTAATTTACGAGCTCTTGGACATTTTCGTCTGACTCAATTAGTACCTACACTGGAAAAGTGGTCGGATAGGCAAGGG
Source organism: Uranotaenia lowii (assembly GCF_029784155.1). Lineage (NCBI taxonomy): Eukaryota > Metazoa > Arthropoda > Insecta > Diptera > Culicidae > Uranotaenia > Uranotaenia lowii. The sequence goes on along the minus strand of NC_073692.1, from coordinate 155,863,362 downwards.
TACATAAATTAAATGATGTGAGTTCGATTCTCACTTTCCGAAAATCTTTTTTTTTATATTCTTATTTCTAGAATGAATAACCTTCCTGCTTCACGTTTCAGTTTGCGAAAAATCTCGTCTACCGCCGCAGATGACCTGCCGACTATATTAATGTCATCGGTAAAGCAAATAAGTTGACTGGATCTGTAGAAAATCATGCCCCAAATTTAGCCCACCATTCGTCGAGTATCATTTATTAGCGCCACGTTGAACATCATGCAGGATAGACTCCCGCCTTGTCGAAGCCCCATGTGCTTTTCGAATGAACTCGACGATACGCCCGAAGTCCGTCAGCACTGCGTTCCATCCATCGTCGCCTTGATCAGTCTGATCAGCTTCCCGGAAAAGCCGTTCTCGTCCATGATTTTCCATAGCTCGTTACGGTCGATCGTGTCGTATGCGGCTTTGAAGTCGATGAATAGATGGTGCGTAGGGACTTGGTGTTCCCGGCATTTTTGGAGGATTTGCCGTAATGTGAATATCTGGTCCGTCGTTGACCGTCCCTCCATGAAGCCGGCCTGATGACTTCCCACGAATCTGTTTGCTTGTGGCGTTAGGCGGCGGAGTAGGATTCGGGACAGCACTTTGTAGGCGGCATTGAGGACAGTGATCGCTCGGTAGTTCTCACAATCCAATTTGTCGCCCTTCTTGTAGATGGGGCATATAACCCCCTCCTTCAACTCCTCCGGTAGCTGTTCTATGTCCCAGATCCGGACTATCAACCGGTGTAGGCAATCGGCCAACTTGTCCGGGCCCTTTTTGATGAGTTCAGCTGCGACGCCATCCTTCCCAGCCGACTTGTTTCTATTCAGCTGGCGAATGGCTTCCTTAACCTCACTCATCGTTGGGAGTGGCTCCTCTTCGTAGTTGGCTACGCCGGCAATGTACCATCCCCCACCGTCTTGATCTCCTGCATGTGCGCCGTTCAGGTGTTCATCGAAGTGCTGCTTCCACCTTTTGATCACCTCACGATTGTCCGTCATGATGCCTCCGTCCTTATCCCGGCACATTTCGGCTTGCGGCACGAAGCCTTTGCGGGATGCGTTGAGTTTCTGATAGAACTTTCGTGTTTCTTGGGAACGATGCAGCTGCTCCAGCTCCTCGAGCTGTTCCTCCTCCAGGCGGCGCTTTTCTTCTTTTGAAAATTGATTATAGTGATAAATCAAAATTCTAATGATGGTGAAACTTGATTTTTGGAATATTGAGGTCACTGTTATTGGTCTAAGGTTCTGATCAGAAAGCAAGCAATTTTTAAAACTAGGCTGTTGAACTTAGATCTGCGTGCTTTCTTTTTTTTTTTTATTAAATCCTCACTTGTCCCTCATCATGAAGTTAAACAAACAAACCATTCTATTCGAAAAAGCCCCACTGCCTCAAAAGTCACCGACAACGGAAATCTCAACCACTCTTGGTGGTAGATGTGGGTGGTTGACGTCGCACAAAATATGAAAAACTACTCCCGCGAGTTTGCCTGAAGCGCCCAGAACGAAGTGCTGTCTGAGCCTTGAAACTTAACGGCTCACAGTCCAAATGAACTGCTACCTTGCGGAGATTTAGTCCTTTATTCAAAGCGTGCGAAGTTAAGTTCCAGAACCCGTCACACGGTCTCGGTCTCGGTATAATTTACCGGCAACCTGAGGGCTGAGGTGTGCATATGAAGTCGTCCTCTAACGTTCCGGTATTTCCCGTTGAGCCGAGCTGAAAAGCTTGGGCTATAAAGTTGAATGTCCAACACCAACCCTTTCGAATGACCCTTGGCAAACTGCATTCCGACCCTCAATGTGCTGTACATTCACTCACATACCTTCTAAGCTCGCAGTTAATGCGGAATGGCACCCGGGAGAGTTATGGGTGGCAGACTTCCCTTCCAATTCTGGGTGGGTGGATTGTGGATGGATTGTGAAACACGGAAAGGTGAATAAAGTTTATTATCCCACTCTTGGGTGGCTGATTGTGACACTACAAACAACTATGAGGGGGACGACTGTTTTGCATATTTTCAGTTCAGAACCCCAGCCAAGGCAAGAGACGTGAAGGGAACTGTTGTTGGATCGTCGTTGAATGGTTATGCAGATGATTACAGGTGGTTAAGGTGCTCCAGGAAGAGTGCATGTATATGTGTATGTGAACTTATTTATACATTCTGTGCCCAGTGCTTTGTGGGGTATGGAGCCACACTGATGCCGGCTGTCGAGATTTTCTTGATAAACATTGCAAATTAGAATCACATAATCTTATGCTTTGCATCAGGGTGAGTTGGCCTGAACTAGGAGGTCAATAAATGTTGTGTGCAGTTTCATTCTGTACCCAACAACACCTTTGATCTAATATTGCTGAAATAGGTAGGAAACACATTAATTTCTACAGCGTAGAATACTGACACTAGTAATGACTCGTAATTTGATTTTAAATGACCTCAAACGGATATGACATTAGCTCTTTAAGCTGAGAATAAATCAATTCCAAGACATCCAGCTAGGTATTTCATTATTTTTTTTCAAATTTTTGAAGGTGGTCGCAGTGCAATGTGGTACAAAGAAGGTGATGCAACTCCGCACTTAAATTACGACTTTTAAAAACTTACTTACACTACTTTTTGGAAGGATTTATGTTACCCAAGTCACCCAAAAAGCAATGTCGAAAGGTAATACTTTTACGTCTCATGCCAAGGGGTGCAAATTGAACATCGCGAACGATCTCGTGCCACTAAATAACTTGCTGCTCACTTTTCATATCTCACTTCCCATATGTCATGTTCTGTCATTCACTTCTCACTGCTCAACATTTAATTCTCATTTCATTTTCATATACCTAGAGCCGATTTAAGCCATCGCGGGGTTCGGGGCAGTTTTTCACGGTGGGCCCTATGATTCAATTTTTTTTTCAAACGCTATCCCAGAAAACAAAAAAAAAATGTATGCGCGTAAAGGAATTGGAAATGAGTTCAGTATACTGTCTTCAAATAGCTATGTTGTCTGCGTAGAAGAAAGTTTCTGGTATCTTCAAATGAAAATTGTTAATAAATCACGTGCAAACATTTCGGAAGAGTTCAAAAAATTCTCAAAAGGGTAGCCCTGACTTGTGCCGCAAAATGAAAAATTTAATTCTCTTTTTTTTTAATATTCTTAACACCAACTAAAATTCTCTGATTTAGAAAAATGACTAGATAGATATTTCATAGGTGTTTCATTTTATCATTGATCGGCTGGTTTTGTACTTAATCGAGAAATATTAATCCTATGACAATTGGGTATCATGAAGATTTGAAACATAATATTAAAAATTCAAAAAAATTAACCAAATAATAAAATTTAAATTTCATGGATATACAGATATAAGAGTCTAAGAATTCAAAACTTGCCGTCAGGTTAAACTCCAGTTCCAGAGTTCAGTTTCATAGTAAATATTACTCAATAATCACTCTAGACAAGGTATTCACCTGGCTAGCTAGCAACAATGCAGCCATCACTTGTCAAGAAGATCGAAAATTTGACGTCTTGTATTAAATAACGTCATAGACACGATAGGCGATGGGTGCGCTCCCGTTAGCCTTCGACAAAATGACATGACAATAAAGTAGGGCTGCCATCCGTCCCGCAAAAGCGGGACATGTCCCGCTTTTCTAAAGAATGTCCCGCCGTCCCGTTTTTTTTTCTCAAAATGCCCCGCTTTTTTTTCTTAAAAAAGTTTTGTTGTAGATTCAACCCTTTTCGGATTACCACTTCAAAAAATTTGGTTCGTGCTTGATGGGAACGCTCTTATAAAATCTCTCCTCGATCATATTCAACTTCTGTCATTTTTTTCTAATTTTTTTTATCCATTTATGATATTTGAAAACTAGAAATAATCCTACTTTAATATTATGGCATTCACCGATAAGGTTGTAAAAATTAAATAGAAAACACTTTGATGAAGTTTCACTGACTTACACTGGAAAAACCTTAGCTTCAATTTAAATTTATTGGTTCGACGCAACAAATCATTCAAACATGGTGTTTTTTGTATTTTGTTTTCTCAAAATTAGCAGCATTTCTTATAAAAGACAAGAATAAATAACTCGTTTGTTTTGAAACTGTATATGAAACTATTTATGGTTGAAACTACTAAGTGTGCTAGCTCAGTGGCACGAGACTCTTTGACTTTGTCTCGGAGTCGGCGAACCACAGGGGTATTGGAGGGGCTACGCGTTCTAAGGTACAGCGAAGGCTCGTTTGTCTTGTCTCATAAAAATATAGATATAAAATTTTACTGTAGTAAACGGAATATTTATTTAAAGAAAATAAAAGAGTTGTTCGATTTTTAATGTGTATTATTGTGTAGTGTAATGTGTGTGGGAATGCAAATTTTCCACTTATCTTTCTGCTGCTGCTGTCGGCCGGCGAGCGCTCGCTGCTGTTTCTCTGCTGCTGCTTGCTGGATGCTGGTTTCTGTGGTAGATACTGCTTACAACGATCAGCAGTGACGCGTTGGTCTAACCGCCGCCGAACAAAATGGTGGCTGCAGAGTCAGTCTTCGGAAAAACTGTACTGACTCTGACGTGGAGTGGGGGGGATGAGGTTCACACAGGCGCTTCCTTCTTATACGCTATCGACCTACCCAGGCTAACCTGATTAGTAGAATCGAGAAGGGCCCTCCTTTGGAATTAGAATCGGGTCATCCCCCAAAATCCTCCTTAACAATTTATGGCCCGCAGACCAGAGGATCTCGATGATCTTTGACGGGTTAGACGTAGTGGGCTACTGGGCCCACTAGGCCGAGGAGTGTGATCGGGGGCTGCTCGAACGGATTGCCGCTCGAACAGCGAGAAAGATTTTTATACGAACGGAAAAAGGTCCTTTGAAAGATGATTTGGTGGTAAGTATTGGCCACTGGAACTGGGGGTAGGTTTACTATACCTGAACAAGGTTCGTGTCCCGCAGGATTTCCAAAATGGCCACCGAGACACTTTTCCACTACTTTCTCTACTCCACTATGACGATTTGATCACACTCACTCGGCCTGATTACTAAGTGACCGTTGGCAATCGAATTCAATCACCAGTACCCCATTGTAATATGGCAAAATTACGCCAGTACGAATGCGTTAACGCCTCAACCATTTTCTTTCCCAACGATGTTGCATGTAATTATCCTCCATTTGTAATTGGGAGAATTTTCCGATTGCATTCAACCCACTTCATGTTGTGTTGTCTAGTGTGTTAACAAATTCTGTTCTTAACTTAAGCTACGTCTAACAATATTTTATTTAAACCTAACAAGAAATAAAACAAATGAACATTCACTCAAACTTTACAATGTACCAACAAAAAATAGCAAGAATTTTGTAACAAACGGTTACAGTTTTTTGGATTTATGGTTGCCAGAATATTTAGCAGACATATTCGGACCGGACGGATCCTGGTAATTTTATCTAAATATTTGGCAAAATCCAGGCATTGCTTTGAGAAGGGGAACGGGGACGCGGACGATGCACACCATCTCATCATCTCTCAGTGAGCTTTTTTTTAGCACGAACGACGGGAGAGAATTTCGTTCGTAGAAGCAAATCGAAACAAACCGGACAAATGCTTACTCATTCGCAGCGTTGCCAGATTGAAAACCGCTCAAGTCCGTAGATTTCACGAAAAACGAAAAATGTACTGATTTCGGCTAATTAAAACTTGATGACCTTTTTTTTCTTTTTTGGTCGTTAGGTAGAATTTTCATTTATCCGCAAAATCTCTTGAATTTATTCGATAATCCGTAGAAAATCCGTAGGAAATGCTGAAAATCCGTAGATTTATAGCATCGATCCGTAGCTCCGTAGAAATGCTTAAAATACGTAGAACTACGGAGAAATCCGTAGATCTGGCAAGGCTGCTCATTCGTCTCAAGATTTTAGCTAGCAGATTCGGTTTTCTGAGGCTTCCTCTCTTCTCCTCTACACAACTTAAGTCGAGCGCCTTCGTTCGTGAAAATTCTGTCCAGTACGATTGATGTTGTCAATTCTTCGATAATTATTATTATTATTATAATTTATTTGAGACCTTTTAACCACCATTCGGAGTTCTTCAACAATGCTTTAGAAAAAAAAGTTTCAAAAAAAATGACAAAATAAATAAAATCACAAAATTGGCAAAACTTTGACAAAATTGACAAAAACAGACAAAATGACAATGAGCAAAATGAGAAAATTTACAGGTTAAAAATAAAATGGTCGAAATTGACCAAATTGACAAATTTGGGAAAATTGAAAAAATATTCAAAAATCGATCAAATTGATAAAAATAGAAAAAATTACTAAATTGGACAAATTAGAAGATGGATGACAAAAATGACAAAAAATTAAAACAAAAAATAAAAATAACGAAGAAAATTTCTTAATCAATAAAAATTCTTGGGGGCTTGTGATATAGCTCAGTTGGCAAGTCTGTTGTCTCCTGAGCCGATGTTCGCGAGTTCAAGCCCAAGAGTAAACACCGAACACAGTTGTACCGGATAGTTTCTCAATAATGATCCGCCAACTGTAACGTTGATAAAGTCGCGAATGCCATAAAAATTGTAAAACGACTATAATCGAAACAAAAAAAAAAAAATAAAAAATAAAAATTCGAATTGAAAAATATGGCTTTTTTCCTGACAACAACGACAAAATGGTCAAAACTTATCAAGTTTCAAAAAAAATTTCAACACTGGCAAATATGAAAAAATAAATGAAATTAACAAAATTTGAAAAAAAAATACAAATTTTACAAAAATGACAAAATAATCACAGTTGACTTATTAAAAAAATGACCCAATTTACAAAATTGACTCAATCGAAAAAAAATTACAGAATTGACAAAATGAACGCGATTGACAAAATTGACTCAATTGACCAAATTAACTCAATTGACAATATTTACATTTTTGTCAACTTTATAAATAAGATCACTTTTGTCAATTTCTACTATTCAGAGAATTTTGTCAAATTCACCAATTTGGAACTTTTCTCAATGTGGTCAAATTCGTCCGTTTAATCACTATTGTCAATTTTTGAAAAATTTTAAATTTTGATTATTTGTTATTTTTTATTTTTACATTTTTATCATTTCTGTTGTTTTTGTCAATTTTGTCAATTAGGCTAATTTTGTCCGTTTTGTGAATTTTAAAAATGTTATCGATTTTGTCAACTCTAAAATTTTATTAAATTTGTTAGTTTAGTCAATTGAGCAAATTTTGTTCTTTTTCATAATTTTCACTATTTATGTCAACTTTGTTAATTTTATCCATTTCGTCAAATTCGTTAATAACGTTAGTTTTGTCATATATGTTTGTTTTATTCAATTTTTATTAATTTGTATTTATGCCAATTTAGTCGATTTTGTCAATTTTTCAAATATTTTAATTTTATTTTGTCAATTTTGCTATAATTGTTTTGCTTATTGTTTAAAATTTGGTCCAATTTATCACTTTTAACAAAAATATTATGCCTTTTCCAAATGGGATTTTAATGAAAAAAAGAAAATGAAAAAAAACAAAGTTATCCCTGTTAACAAATTTGACATTAATTACAAAATAATAGGGGAGAGTGGGGTATCATGGGCCAATTTTTTTCTTTGCTTCATAACATGTTTATGCAAAGCGACGACGATGACAGTTGGATTGAGATTTTTATCTCAACATACAGCTGAGATATTAAGAGTGGTCCACGTGGGCCATGGGGACGTTACAACACTCTCCCCTACAATTAAATAAAATTGAAAAAAAAACTCCAACTTTGGCAAAATGACAAAATTGAAAATGTTGCCAAAAATTGTTAAAATTCACAAAATTTACAAAATCAACAGTTTATTTGACCTTAAATCAGATACTAGAGTTTATTACAAACTTTTTTAAAATTCTATTTTTTTTTTGGATTTTTAAAGTTACCAAATGCTATTATTTTGATAAGAGTACATTGAGAAAAATCTCATTTTGAAAAAAAAAAAAACATCATAAAATCGAGATCATACAGGATTTTCCAGGACCCAGCCATTCGAAAATCACCAATTGGTTTCAAATTTTCTTAAAATAAAGGATTCATTAACACTAGAAAGACCGCACCAGTCAAAATGACTGGTTGGACACATTGTTTGTTGAATATCTTTTGCATACTTCGCTTTAAAAATTCGCAAAAAATACGACTTTTCATGAATTTTGAATCTCTACAAAACTGTGTATTTATTTCACTAGCACTTTTAATAAGCGAGAAAAATTTCGCCATGGACACTCGGACCGTGACCAGTCAAAATGACTGGTAAAATTCAAAACCCTATAACTCAAACAAGATAATTTTTTTTCGCTTGCTTTTGGTTTCATTTGCAAGCTACATTCAAGACAATGAGGCCTAGCTGATTTATGGTGGGCAGAAGTGTGTCATTCGTGATGAAATTATTGATTTTCGATTCGAAGTCGTGATGATTTGAAGAAAAAGTTCTCGGATTGGCCGCTGTGTGGCGCTTCAAGCACTTGATTCCCAATTTTTTTGGTCTGTTTTGTTGCTCAACTATAATCGAACTTTCTGTCAAAATTTGGCGTAATTTCATCAAGATTTGTAAAAGTTATGTTAGATTTAATACATGTCCATTATCGAGTAGTTTTAGGTGATAAATATGTTTTATACTAAACTAGAATGAGTAAGATTATTATGAATTGAGTACTTATTTATTCAAATTTGAAAACATCAGCTATGAAACTGAATAATTAAAATGATATTTCAATATGGGTGCACGATATATTCTTATATGTTGGTTATCCATCATGGATGCACGGATTCACCGGAGTTTCTGCCCAAGTATGTATTCTTAGATTATTAGGCTCGACAAATTTCCAATGCAAGTTCACTTACAGGTATTCCGGCACCCGTGTATATACCTGGCCAGCTGGCAACTGATTGAAAATTCTTATTATAAGAGGAAACACATCTTACCTGTCGGCAACTCATGGGGTTTGAACCCAAGAATTTTCTTGCCGATACAAGGAATCGAACCCAGTACGCCGGGCATACCTAGACCAGACTCGCGCCAGCCTATCTGATAGACCTCATCGGATATTTCAACATGGGTGCACGGAATGGCTGCAAATTCGCCGTTGTAAATTATATAGAGTGAAATAGTTTTCAAATTGCTTCAAAACACAACATATTTTTGAGTTAGATATGATAGGCAGTTGAAATGCAATATTTGTCAATCGAAAAACTTTCAAACGTGTACATTGTGTAAACAAATCAACGTGTACATTTGACAATGTTGATTCATCACTCATTCGGTCCATGGTAACCGTTATCTAATTTCTTGGATATTGATCAGATCTTATCAGATAAATGTACGATTGCAAAAACCTGTTTTGTAATAATAAATAAATAAATTAATTATTTCATGATAAAATTGAAGTATTTCTTTTCCAGGAATGAAAAACGGAACTTTAAATAAAAATCGTTATTTAAATCATTATGTCTCAACAAGAAAGACATGGTTTCGACTTTGGTTTGATTTGTAAAAATGTTTTTTAAAAATTTGCAAAAAGTCCAATATTTGATTGAAACGCGGTGAGTCCGTGCACCCATAGTGAAAAACCATGTATATAACACAAATTTTTATTTGAATCTATAGAAGTCTTTATTCTTTACCTTTAGCATGCAAAAAAATTGATTTTGGATGAATAGCGCTGAATCCGTGCACCCATGGTAAATTGCTCTACTTATAGAAAAAATATACTTCAAAACCTACAATATCAGGTATGATTTATAGGCAACGTGTTGGAAAATTTCAGAGCCGTGGATGCTAGAAATTATCTATTAAAACAAAATTGAAGTGAAACCGTGCACCCATGGTCAATATCCATAGCCGTCTAACATGATTTTATAATTAGATTGATAATGTGCTTTAATTTTTTGAAAATTATTTGAAATATTCATTTTATGACATACACGCATTCGTCAAATATGCCAAAATTAGGTGATTCCGTGCACCCATGGTGAAAAAATATTTCCATTTTATAACAAAAATGATATCGAATAAATAACAAAACAATTTCAAAACTAAAAAGTTAAAAATATTATGATAATAAAAATTTCCCCTTTACCAGTCATTTTGACTGGTCACGGTCCGAATAGGTATATTCAATTTGCTGGTCCAACGAGCCAATTTGAAATCTTTTCGTCGGGCCAAACTCAAAATAATATTTATCAATAGTTACCAGAGTTTTATGTCATATTTATTTATTATTACAAACAAAGGGTATATAACATCAACCAAAATTCAATAGGTACATCTCCAAATCTTGATCATCTAAATCAATTAAAATTTTTTTAATCGATTTGAACATTTTCGCGAGGAATAATTCTTACAAACAGAACTTTCATTTGTTTTCACGGTGCTTTTATGGAAGATGTTCAAAAGAAAAAAATACAGTAACTCTTATTTTTTTCAGAAATGAAAAATTTAGCCTTTTCTGAATCTTTTTCAGGCAAAATTAAAATATTTTGTCGGTGAGTCCTCATACGTTTTGTTTTTTTGAAGATTTGTAGTCCATATTTAGAAATTATTACCTGTAAATTTATTCCAGTGCAATGAAATAGTAACTTTTTTCATGAAAAACTTATTTTTTTTTATTTTTACTGAAATATTTTGTCAATCTGAAACAATAAGAAATGTCAACGCCTGGAAAGATAAGTGATTTAGACTTCCTGAAAAACTTATTTTTATATGAACATTTTATTTTAAATTTTATTATTTGGAATATCCTTGTTATTATTGGTGTTATCTAAATGTAACATGAATTTATATATATGTGCGTGTATCTTGGAGAACTAATTCTGGTTAAAAAAATGTTATGATACATGAATAAAAACAGTCCAACACCATTTGATTGGTTTCCAACAAAATACTAAAAATATTTTTTTTTTTTCAAAATTGTTCATTGCAATATTTCCACAATATTTGCAGGCTCTGGTGCATATGGGTATGCAGTTTTGAAAACAAAAAATTAATTTTTGATGATGTCACTCGTTTACGGCATTTTTAAAATAAATTTAAAGATAAATATTAGGTATAAACATATCTAAGAAAACCAGTTTTTAATAAAATTTTGTTAAAAGTTAAAGTACTTGCACTGAAATCTGCTTATCTTCCGCTACATAACATCTATTTTAAATTTCTTTTTCTCATATTGATGGTGAATAAATTTTCTATTAATTATTTGAACTTCATTTTTACTTAAGAATTGAAGTACTGCCGATATTTTCATATTCATGATCAACAAAACGATGAAAAACTATTTTTTTTTAGAGAAATTTCTATTTTATCGACAGTTTTGGGCCTGATTTATGCGTTTTATTTATTTTTTTGTTTTTATGGATTTCTATGGTTTATTCAAATCAATGATTTCTATACTTTTTGCCAGAATTGGTATACAATTGTAGAAGTTATGATAGTTTTACTGTAACATAAATGCTTCATTATGGTTCTATTTATTAATAAAGAGACCTTCAGTGTACAGTAGAATAATTAAAATAAGTGAGGCATGAACAAAATATGATGAATCTGACGCGCTGCAGGCTAGTTTGCCATCGATAATCTGCAATTCACTTTTGCCAACAATACTGGTAATTTTTGTACATGTAAAATCGACAAAAGGATTGAAATACATTTTTTTAGAAAAAATCCAAATTTATCACAGTTTTAGACTAGATTCATTCATTAAATAAATTTATTTCCAAAAAACTGTAAAATTTTATTTAAAACAATGAATTTAAGAGATGATTTAAATAATATAGTGGGTTGGAAATCGTGGAAGCTAAGATTATTTAATCTTAACAGTAATGCTAGCTCTTTGAATAAAATGGAAGAATCACAGAGTGCAGCAGGGTTACAAAACTTGGGCTAGAAAATAATGAAAACAAAAAGGTTAAAGCAAACTCCAGGCTTATAATGAAAATTGTATCAAAAGACAGAAACAAGCAAAATTTAAGCTAGATTGAACTGCTGTAGCGATTTGCATTGAGTCTGAAGTGCGATTGGAATTTTGAGACATTTAACTCAGGAGAAGTATAAAAACGGATTTCTCATCAAAGATGTTTTTTAACGTATCGTTAACTTTCCAATATTCATTATCGTTATATTTTTTTCAAAGCTTAAATTAAGGCAAACGTTTCTACTCCTGATCGCATTACGATAAGAGTTATCATAAAAAAAATTATAGCGGTTCCTAGTGTTTACTAATTTTCTTAATCATTGTGCTTTTTTTTCAATAAAATTTCCTCCAGTGTTGCCACAAACAAAAAATCTAAAAATTATTGATTCAAATGGATTCATATTGTTTTAGATAATTCTAATAATTTCAGATAATTTGACCCTCTCAGACTACTAACAGGATTTGCCAGCCAATTTTAAAAAAAAAATTTAGGACACGAAGATACTTTATAAGCATTTTTTATGTTAAACAGCTCTGTAACTAGTTTGAAAAAAATTTGAAATTTTTTCAAAGTTTTTAATGACATTGTTGAGTTCAATTTAAAAGTATTAAAAGTTAAAACTTAGAGAATTAGCTCCTCTGAAATTATAAAAAACCAAAAATATATTTATTTTTTGAAGATTTCAAATAGAAAATTTTCAAAAAAATATTTTGTATGAGGGGTCACCGACAAAATATTTTAATTTTCGGTGAAAATGAACTGGAAGAAGCTCTACTTTCTATCCATGCAAAAATTAGCGTTACTGTATTTTTTTTCTTTAAGTCCTTCTACGAAACACACCGTGTTTTCCTTTTTTATTAGAAACGATAATTTTTGAAGGGTTTTTTAACGGTTCGTAAAAAGGTTTCAACCATTTTCTTGGAAAAAAAACTTTGTTTGATTCGAACTGATGGTACTTTTTGTCATTACTTTAATTTAGAAGTTTTATGGAGCTAAATCGAAGCGATAAATTATAGTAGTAATTCATCTTCTCAACGTTGGACGTTGAATCGTTATTGAAATTAATAGATTTGATTTTTTTTTCTCTGAGCACGTTTTTAAAAAGTTTTTTTTTAACAATTTTAAGTTTGCCCTGAAAGTCTCGATTTAGAAATAGTAATATGTATATTTGATTCTTGCGGGGCACTTGCAACAGCAAATCAGTGAAGTGCATATTTGATTAAGTTACTGACATAACATCATAACATTCTACTGTATAAAAAAATCATGAAATGAATTCAAGAAAAACTTTGCGGTTCGCAAAGACATGTCTCGAGGGTCACACTTTGCTTTAGATTCTTAAAAGGACTTTTTTGTCAGGGCTTTTAGGGATCGTTTTACGAATTCTTTGGCGGTACCAATTGATTTTTTTTTTTCATATTTGGGTGCATTTGAAAAATAAGTTACAAGCCTCCAAACTTTCATTGTATCTTCATGACACTCTAGAACGGATTAAGGTTAAAATGTACATTATTCTGTTTTTTTCGAACCATATAATTTCCATTGAAAATTAGAAAATCATCCGGAAGCTGAAAGCTAATGAGTCAAACTGTCAAAAATTTCTAAGGATAGGAAAACACTAAGGTCGTACTTTTGCCCCACCTCACTCTACATTCGAACACATCTCGAGGTGACTCAGACAGCCTTCTCGAAAATGTCCTTAACAACAAATCCTTTGAGGATTGATTATCAGTTCCGCAAATGATGAATGTGTACAAACACAAGAACAAAACTGAGTGTTTATTATTTCCCCGTTTTATGTTGTTCCACCGGGAGAAAGCGCTGCGTTTTACGACTCCCCGGCAAAAAAAAATACGTTTGGGCTCATAAAACGGACCATATACATTGTGGCAACCATTTGCTGCTGTTTCCGAGAAAGTTTTTGTCACGGGACATAAAGATGTTTGAAGATGGTTGAGAAAAGTGGATTGAGGGATTCATGCTCATATTTTTTCTTTTTTTTACAGATGCATAATTTCGATTGCAATAAAAAATAAAATCACAAATTTGGGATAGGTTTAATTTTTTCTTGTTGAAACACATCCGTTCATGGTTTTGCTTCGTAGGATACGTAAAACATCTCCCTTTAAATCTTCCGTAAATATCAAAAAAGATTTCGAGTGAATTATGAGCCTCCGGGTATCCTGCAGAGGGCAGTAACGACATGTCGTGTCCAGGAAACAGAAACAGATACTGTAGACGATAGAGAAAAAAAAACCGGAAGGACAAAAAAGATACACAAACATAGCCCACTTCAAACATATGAAAATGCAAACACCCGTTTGCAAAAATTCTAAACAACAACGAGGACGACAGACGATGCAAGGCTTGAAATGCTAGAAAAATGATCCAATGAAAAGAAACATAAAGATAACGATGACGATCGTCTGCGCTGATTATGTACACTCTCAACGTGCTTCCGATTTTATGCTTGGGCAGTAAAAAGATAAGCGAATTTGCTAAAAAGTGCAACCAGTAACTAAGACCAACTTTTGGACATATGTAGAAAAAAAAATATTGGAAATTCTTTAATAATTGTTAGAATTTGGATATTTTTCAAAATAAACCTCGAATACAAATTAGATTTAAAAAAAGATCAAAACAATTGTGTGCGATAATAAGGAATTCAAATAACAACTTTTAGAACAATTTTCCAGATTTTAATGCTTAACTGTTGCAAAAATATGATTTCAAAATATAGCAAATTTATTTGTTGCATTTCTCAATACAAATAAAGCACAAGTTACCTCATAACGAATTCCAACAATCATCAGGATTGAAAAATATTGCCACCAAAAACGAACGGTTTATAATTCATAAGCCTTCCGCGAGATAATTCATCAAACGGTGGGTCAGTTTTGACAGGTGGAATAAACTTTTGCCCTTTTCCGCAAAACTCTACCAGTTCCAGGATCCGGATTCGGAGCCAGTGAAAGCTGATTGGCAGTGATGGGCATTTTTCCAGACACTCCATTTTCAGCCCATAAAAGGCTGAATTCGAGCTGAGGTCGCGTTTGATGTATTTTTTCGTTTGGTTTCACCTTCAAAGAGCACACCTGTCAATGTGAATGAGAGAAAGGAAAAAAAAATGGAACAGTCACTTGAAAGTGTATCACGCTTTTTAATGCTTTTTTGTGTCTCGGAATGGTGGGAAGGGAAATGAATACGAGATTCACGATGCTCAACTGAAAAAAAAATATCACAGATAATTAATTTCAAGATTTGGTATAGTCATTGAAGCACCTCATTTTGAAAAGCTTCCCACGTGAATCGAAAAAACCCAAAATGTGTTCCTGTTGCAACTTTCTAAACTTCGGCGACTTGTAACTTCATTCGGGTGCATCCAAATAAAAAAAATCTTCGGAGACCCTCGATGAATTATTGAAATCTTAAATTTTGCATCATTACTTTTTTCATGGGTGCACCCTGAAAGCTCAGAAAAAAACTCCCTTATTAGACCTTGAGTGTCAATTTGACACTCCTCGCATAAAACAGCTATATCTCTCTTATTTCTAATCTGATTTAAAACAAAATTAATTCGGAAACGTAACTCAAATTCTATTTTTGGACATTATCCACCAAAACACTTTAGTTTTCCCTTATTCAAAATCTGAGAAAAAAAAATCAGAAAAAAACATGCTTCGGCTATAAATCAGCAATGTAATGCTCATAAAAATTCACTTAATGTTCAAGAAAGCTGAAGTTTGATGCTATTAGTGTTGTAGGTGAATAATATCTGGGAAACATATTTGAGTTACATTAAGAGGTTTTGAATACAATTTGCAACTAAGAAATTTCAAATTTGAAGTATATTTAGGAACCTAATTTTCTCAAGATTCTTTTTGTTGAGATGTGTTACTAAAATACAATGGAAGCAAAATGTCTGATTTTTGCTTATAAATTTATTGATGCAGGAATCGGTATCAATTTGATGAAAATGGTGTGAAAACAATTTTAAAACATCCTTTGGTATCTATTCTTATCTTGTTTTTTAATGAATTTCATATTTAATTATTTTTGAACTCCGAGCTTAATCAATTGTGGTTTCACATCCACCATTTCAACTTTTTTTCCTTACCATCAAATTTGTTGTTCCTTACCTCGGATTAGAGATTGAATGACAATGTTATGGCAAGCAAAGTTCTGAAATTCCGTGTATGCACACGGATTTAAATTCCTGCAGTAGTTCCTAGAACACAACCAACAACGGAGGAATCGTATTGGAAAAGTGCAGCGAGAG
Source organism: Uranotaenia lowii (assembly GCF_029784155.1). Classification (NCBI taxonomy): domain Eukaryota; kingdom Metazoa; phylum Arthropoda; class Insecta; order Diptera; family Culicidae; genus Uranotaenia; species Uranotaenia lowii. Next base: position 155,847,131 of record NC_073692.1, on the reverse strand, counting down.
CGCATCTTGTTGTTTGAAAGGTTTCTTCACTGAGATACGGAAGAAGGAAAACATCTGAAGCCAGCAGGGATAACCCAGCTTTCCTGGGAGACGATGGTAGTTGCAGAGGGACGCAAAAAAAACCCAACCTGACACAAATTGCACCTGCTGCTGAAGCCAAGATTCTAAGGGAGTGTGGTACACTGTAAGATGATCTAATTTCTTCGAGATTTATTTCAAACCATTTGTAGGCACTTTGTCCAAAACAAAATCAGATTTTTCAAATTCTTATTATGATTTTTGAGATAAATATAACCTATACGCAATTATCCAAAATCAAAACAAGGTATGGACAAACAAAAATTTTCAACTGTGTTCCCATAAAGTTCACTTCCAAACCGTTCATCTCTTCAAAACCATCGAGAGCTCTCACCAGGCTTAAATTGAATATGGAAGGAATTTACATTCTTAGCTCTGCTGGATCAAACTAAGGTGATTCACAAAAGGACACTGAACAAATATGTAGGAGTTTACGAGGATACTTGATTCCTCAACTCTATCTCGAAGCTTACGAAGTCTAATATATATCAAATGTTCTTGAAAAATTTGCCAAATAGAATCAAACAAAACAACAAACCTATTATTTAAAAGAAATTAGTTTGTTGAGTTATTGCACTTTGTTTTAAAAATCTAACCAAATGTGACTTGAAGATTCTCAGTCTCCAGTTCAGCAATGTGTCTTTTGCCAACTGACAGACTGGGCTTCAATTACTTTTTCAAACAATTTGCCTTATAATGAATCGCCAAAATCGCTTGACTCCGTGCATTTTTTTTTTTTGGTTATCGGCGGTAGCAGAAAGATTATGGCAATAAACCTTCGTTTGCTAACCGACCCAGATGGTGTCCTGTGTTAGATATTGGACTGGCAAGCTGATACCAGATATTTCTGTGAGTTCGTATCTCAATATATTTTTTTGGAAGAATTATCCAATATTCCAATCCCATAAAATATTTTTCTTGTTTCGCTTGAATGTAGTGGTCATGCATCATTTTGCTTGGGAGCACGAGTCTTTATGCCAGTTGTGCTTTTCAATCAAAAGTATTATAGGTACAGTGTACTTATCAGCGCATTTTCGGCACAGATTTGCTAGGCGTTGAATTTTTGCAGACTCTTCTAGGAGTGCACAAGCCCACTAACAATCGGAAATTGCTGTTAATATATAAAAATAAGTAAACGATAAAAAAGAAAGGTGTTTGTTTTGAATTTTTGAAATAAAACCCTGCCGTGTTTATGCCTAAGCCATAAGCTTAGCTTAGCTTGTTTTACTACTTATATCCACCTTAAATCATTAAGTCCGAAATGCTTCAATTAAACTTCAAAAACTCTACCATTTTCTCATGGTTTTAAAAAAAATATAATTTTATATTGTATAAAATAATCCAATGCATTTCGAATTTCATGACGCAATTCAATCTCAATGCACAAAACTAATGCTCTCCCTTTTGTTAATGATCAATAATGACGCCGGCCACGTCCTAGTAGTCAATGAGAGATGAAGAAAGGATTTTTAGTAAAATACTTTTTAGGATCAACCATAAATCTGTTTCTACACTTTTCTACAGTTTTCTACAAAAGCTTGTTTTGCAGACACTCTGAAACAATGATAAGTATGTATCACCAGCTTCAAAAACCGTCTATACATCTGCAAATCTTTATTCAAGTAACTCAGAAAGGGTTGTTTTAGTAAGGGAGAGGTTTGGATCAGTTGTGGAAAATGGTGCGATTTTTTGTTGAAATACACCTCCTATTCTCCTAGACATTTCCTTAGAAAACTCCTAATAATATGTACGAGGTGTTTTAATTAGAAAATTCAAAACATAATTATGAACCCTCAAATAATTAGAAAAGCAACCATTCGAATTTTCTACAAGCTAGTTGTTTCCCTCACTATAATCTCTAACACATAACTGATTCTCGAAAAGCCTCTCAAAAAAAAAAAACATGGAATGAAGAATCAAAAAGTTATAGATGATGCAATTTGAAAACATGTTTAATTTTGAGAAAGGTTTGCAAAAAGTTCATTTGATATACTATGTGGCTCGTTGCCAATCTTTGCTTCATATTTTAGTAGATTTTTTCTACTTGGTACTTAAGTAATTATTTATTTACTAGCAGGCCCGATAAACTTCGTCTTACCATGTTCAACTTGGTGTCCATTTTCCATTTTTCCTAGTTTTTTTTACATTTCCCTCCTTTCCTTTTACTCAAATCGTCCCGCTTAATTCTATCAAATTAAAACCTAAGAATTTTAACTCAATTCTACGGGTCTTATAAATCCACTTTTTGTTACTTGTTCCATTAATAACTGTATGTTGATAATATGTATGTTTCATTTGTTGTATTCCATTTAGTTGATTTATTCCGTTTTGTTCGAGTTCACATTACGGTTTCAACCGAAATAAAAAGTTTCTCATTTATTGGAATGTATTGCGTCTGAATCTTTTTTAAAATAGAATTTTGTATATCGGGACAATTTTTGGAGTATTTGCCGAATATTTTGCCTAACGCAGCGCTTTCATCTCCCAATTAGCTTTGGATTTAGAGCTGAAGAAATAAAAAAAACATAAGAAAAGATTTTTTACTAACCATTTTCAAACAGCTGTTTATTCACCATCCTCAACCTTCGAAGCTGTTCAAAAAAGTTTTGCCTGATACTAAATTTATAGACTCTACACATTTCAATTTTAAGTGTTCACAAACAGCACTTGTCATGAAATTAAATCTGTCTATTTTGAATACAGCAAATTCCTTTTTTTTATTTATTCAAGCAAAAAATGCAAATTAATTCCTTTGAACTTTAACCCAATGAATCAAAGAAACGATTGGATTTGAAAAGAGGAAAAAATATGTTTAGATATGATCACCCATTATATCACATATTCTAGTTGAAGCATTGCGATGTTCTGATTTCAAAATTTCCTGAACATTGTTGGTGGTGATCTGCGATTTCATTTAGGGTTATGTAATATTTTTAATACTTTATAACATTTTATTGAAAAGCAGATCTTTTTACATTAATTAGATCGAAAAGAAATAATCTGCTCAGGCTTCGTTGGTTTCATGAGATCATTTTGTTACCTGGAAATTATCATATAAACAAAACCTAAATAAAAATCAGGTGTCTTTTTAACCCTAAATCTTAATTTTCAAAAATGAAACATCGGAGCAAATGCAAACGAATATCACCACTGTTCAACTTTCATATTCTCTGGAAAAATTAATATTTTCAAAAAAATATTAGTTATGTTGACAAAAAGAAATATCGAATTATTTGTCCCATTTATTAGGGCAAGTGAAAACACATAGATTTTTTCAGATGCGTTAGTGGAAAGACTTTAAAATGAATTTAAAACTTGTTCTTGTTTGTCTGTTTTATCAACTTTCATTGATATATCCTAAGTTTTTCTCCGGAATAAAATAATGCTTGGAACTTCAATTTCACTGAATGCTGTTCAACCAAAAGACCTTGATTTACAAAGACCTGACAAATTTTGAATATCCGCTTCAGATTCAACACTCGGGATATTATTTCTGGCCATTTGGGAGATAAAATTCTGAAATAGTAGATGTTTCTTTGCCAAATGGCGCGTTTTCACTTATTTCTCCTAAGAAATTACAGGAATTAATATTATTTTTAACACTATCAAGTCATATTAGAAGTTCATCATAAAAATCTGCTGCCCCTGGAATATCAATCACAAAAAAACTTTTCAACAAAAAAGTGAATCAAAAGTCTCTTCTATGTAGCCAAAATATGTAAAACAAAAACACACTTTTCATGTTAAGAACGTTCTTGAATTGTGTGTAAACAAACAGTAAACGCGTAAACAATTTTTTGGTGAATGATTTAAAAAAAAGAGTTAAGTTTATTTAATCATATTGTTTTTTGGGCCCAACAATTTTTAGATGAAGAAATAATGTATACATTTTTTGTAAAAGTTAAAAGTTTGCACTTTCTCTAGTCTACTTTCTTAATTGAAAACTTTTCCGGAAAATGCTTATCCTCACTTTTTGTTATTAAAAAGTAGATTATTTTATTGATAACTTCAACTTGCGTTTGCAGAAAATCAAAAAGTTCATTCGGCCTTTAAAAACTTCAATTATATCTAATCTATTTCAAAGGACAGACTCTTGTTCAGTTAATGTGTCTAGCGTTCTAGGCGTATTGAATTATACGAAATTGAATGTAAAGCTTCCCAATTTCTTTTTTTTTTTCAAACGTCCGCAAAGTGTCATAACATTATTTCATATGCATCATTACCAAATTCATGTTTTTTGGACAACAATTTACTACTTAAATTAACACGAATTAAAAATGGTTTTAATATTTAAAATCGTTTGTATGGTTTTGATTCGATCGATTAAATATCAATCCGTGTCACATTTAGGCGTCATTTATTATCATGTGCTGTGTACAAATAAAATAAGCAAGGAAAAAACACATCTAGGTTGCATATCGCCCCCACGTGCATAAGAAATATAGGTACTTGGTTGAGAAACAGGCGCCTAATTTTTAAATTTTTAAACAGTATGCTTTGGTTCTATTATCCTGCAACGACGTTTGCTCGCGACGCCTCGCCTATGGAGACGAATAACAAATCCATCAAAGAAAAGAAAATCTCTAAAATTGGATGCATGACCTTTCAATTTTAGATTTTGGCAAAACAAAATTTATATGTTTTATTCGATCGGCAAAATGTCAATCTGAGTCACGTCTAGGCCTCATTCATAACCATGTGCTGAACAAATGAGCTAGGAATCAAGAAGAAAACAAATCACTTCGAGGATTCATATCGCTACCACTTGCATTGAAAATATGCTTGCTTGAGAAGTACGCGCCAAAATATTCTCACTGATCAGTATGCTATGCCATGGTTACTATCCTCTCGCGACGCCTCGGCCATCGAGACGAAAAACAAACCGCCCAAAGCAAAGAAAATCTTGAAAAAATGGATGTCATGACTTTAATTTGATTAAAAAAACTACAAATTTAATTATTGCGGACAATTGATGCGACTTTTTGTTATTTTTATTCGATATAAACCGATTCGCATGGCTACAGAATATTCTAAAAATAGTTTCATTTAAATCGTTTGGGTCGTTTCGGAGGAGTAGTACTACAAACACCGTTACAAGAGAATTTTATATAATAGATTTATTAGTCTTCGAAAAAATATTGTATCGCACAGACTTATTGTTCTAAGAGATGCCTTAACCTATGTTTAAATGACTGCTTAGACGTACCTACATTAAAAATTCTAGCACACTCATTAAAATAACGGTTACATGTGTCTATTGAATTGTAGTAGCCATACATGGTTCAATGAGATGGAATCCAAAGAAGCATTTGATTCCGCAGCGGGCGTGTAGGAGCATACAAATTTATGCAATCCAGGAGATCGTTGTTTCCAATATTACCGCTCAGTAAGTCAAATTTGAATAAACCACTGCAGAAACTTCTTTCTTCGGGATAGCGTTTCAAGATGAATCAGGTTACATCTACGTTCATAGGGAGTGCTGACTTCGGGGTTCCAGTTAAGTTTCCGAAGAGTAAAGCGAACAAACGCTCGCTGGACACCTTCGAGAGATTGACTCAAAGTCAGTTGGAACGGGGCCCAAACTAGAGCTGCGTATTCAAGTAGGGAAAAACTGTACAAGACGCACCAGCGGGGTAAAATGGCCCATCTCATTTTTTCTCATATATACACTAACCTACGGCTTCGAATAATGTTTTTCTTAATTTGTATTGTAGTAAACAAGCTTTTTCATCATTCCATAGACAAAAAGTTCACAAAATCTACTTTAGTTCTTAGAAACAGAGGAATTAATGGAATCAGCGTGAAACTTGTAATTTTTCATAAGTTACATATAAGGTTTTATGGTAAAACAGCCTGCGCAATCTGATCAAACTACAGCTTATCGTTTTACCAATCATGTGTCTTTTCGGAAGACTATAAATATTTTGTTGTATTTTATTTACTTTCTACAAATTTTATTCAAAATCAAACATATGAAAATTGGGGCAGAATGCCCACAAGACCACGTGTTTTACGCTCAAATTTTGAATGCTGTTAACTTTTGAGAAAACCCGAATATCAAAACAAAATGCCTTTCTTTTTATTTGCTGACTCCCAAATGACGATAACATTGCATAATTATAACAAATTTCTTCCTTGTTCGAGTTAAAACGGTGCACCAATATTCGATTCGAAAAAATTATCGGCCGCCATGTTTGCCGCGATATCACTATATCAGTCGAAAAAATTGAATTTCGTTGCCTCTTTGAAGGCGTTTTATATATAAGGATATTAAAAAGTGTATTTTGAAAAGCGAAATTTTCGATGTGTTTAGCAATACTAAACGATTTTTAGCCAAAGAATGGTAGTTTACAAAACTACGATGAACATGTTATTAAACATTTGGTGTTTCAATAATTACATTCCGTATAATCATTGTTCTATTTCTTACCACCCTTCCTGTTTGGTGCGTTCTGTCCACTAGTTTTGGCGTTCTACCCCGCGGTTTGTTTTCTGGCTGTTTTAGTTTTTTTTACAAAAATATAGTCAAAATCGAGTTTTTATCATATTTTTTCTTTTAAAAAATACGTAGATTTCATCCTTGAATCGTCGTCAACTTTCAATTTGGTTCTTAAATGATTGGTATCGCTATAAATAGCAATTATGCTTAGCTGGTGCGTTTTGTACAGTTTTACCCTATACTTCTGACGATCGAACAATCAAGTGTTTTAAGTGCATACACGTTGTTGAAATGGATTGTGTTGCGACGGAGGTAACCAAGCATGGCACAAGCGTTGGCGGTTATTGTAGTAGTATGCATGTGAAATCTCAACCAGCTATCGAAGGTAACACCGAGGTCCTTAACTGGGTCAAGAGTTTCAAGAACGGTATCGCCCATTGTGTAGTTAAACTGATGCACGTTACGGGTTCTTGATAAACTCATAGTTTTGCACTTTTTAACGTTCACCAACATTCCATTCAAACCGCACCATCTCATAACAACGTCGAGATCATTCTGCAACATGATGCCAGCCAGCGGTGATGTAATTTGTCGGAAAAGCTTTAGGTTGTCTGCATAAAATAGTTTATGCGACGTCAACATGTCACACGAATCGTTAACAAACAGTATGAATGAATATTAACGGCCCAAGATGACTGCCTTGGGGAACACCGGATGGTATTAAAAACTTCGAAGAGCAGAAAGAGTTGACTCTAACAAAGGCCAAGCAGGAGTTAAAATACGAGGTGAGCCACTATGTTATCCACTCAGGAAGTCCAAGGTGTCTAAGTTTATCTATTACCAGTATGTGAGGAACGCGTTTGTACGTCTCGGTGGTCGAGTGGTTAGCGTGATAAGACGGTAATTGCTGGCTCACTGATGGCATGGGTTCGATTCCCATCTCGGTACTGGGTGTTAAATGTGTTAATCTTAAGTTGTCCACGTCATGTATTCAGTCTGTAAAGCTTAAATCGGCTAAGACGGTGTATGTTTTTTCAAAGCTTTGGAGAAATCGGTGAATACAGTTTGCACTTGCTGACGTTTTTCGAGTTTTGGTACCACAAAATTTGTAAATGCCATAAGGCTTGAGGTTGTTGAGCGTTTTTTTATGAATCCATGTTGAGCGCCATCAATTAACTGAGCTATGGACGGATATATAGCATCGTACACTAAAGATTCAAGTACTTTCGCAAAACAGTAAAGGATTCATATCGGACGGTAGTTTTCGACGGAATGTGCGCTGTCGCTTTTATGCACAGGTGTGATCGATGATATTTTCCACGCCTGCGGGAAAATTCCAGATGACAGGGACATATTAAAAATCCTTGTTAGAGGTATCGCTATTGCGGAGGCACAGTTTTTTACGAACACCGGTGGCAAATTTTCAGGTCCTGGTCCTTTCGAAACGTTTAACATCAGAAAGTGTAAGAGTAGGTAAATGGATATTGTATGACGGTAAAGATTCAAGTGATACAGTTGAAGTGAGTCCATCGTCATTCGGGAAAACTGACTGGAAAAACTCAGCAAACAGGTTTGCAGAGTCGGTAAACGTTTCTGCTGTCTTGCCGGATAATGTCATATCAACTGGGATCCTGCGGTAGTTTTTTCGGTTACGGACATATGACCAAAAAGCAGCGGGATTCGTTTTACGTACTCACGAAAGTAACTATCCTGAGCGAGTTCGTAGTTTTTTTTTCAACATCTAAAAGAACTGATCTATCTTCGTTGGATCTTGATCGGAAGAAACGCCTTCTTGCTTTCCTTAAGCGGTTACGTACTAGCCGGAGATGCGGATTCCACCATGGCTTGCGATTGTTAGATCCAATTTTAGGAGCTATTTTTGGTACAACTGTATCCAAGGTAGCATAAATTTGCTCGTAAAAACAGGAGACACAGTCATTGACGTTTGAAATTGTTTGGATTGTTGTCCAGTCAATTGAAACGAGAGAGTTGATTGAGCTTACCAACTTTTATACTACCCATTATTATAGCTTTTCTACAAAGAAAACTTGAAAAATGCTTTCTCTTGAAGTAAGTTAATTTCTTACTTCTGTCCGTTAGATATTATGTTGACAGATTTTAAAAAGAATCAAAAATAGTTGCTACAAGAATAACAAAAAAAATAAAGGAAATTTTTGAATTTTATTACCTTTAAATTTGAACCTAGTTGTTCGAATATGCTTATGTTGTTTTTACCAAGTGACCTTAGACCATATCTGAAAACACCTGCATTGATGAAACTATGCAATGCAATAACAAAAGTTTTTACAGATTACTTGGAGTCATCTAGTAAAACCAGTATTACCTTGCAAAAAATCGGGCAAGAAAAACATCACTGATCATTTCTTACGAGCCGTGAAGTGCTAAAACGAATACTTTTTTTTTAAACGATATCTTTTATAGATTAATGGATTAATACAAAAGTTTGGGTTACTAAATTATTCATAATTAATCCATCATAAAAGAAAGAATGATTTGAGCTCAGTTTCGAAGTTTTAAAGTTAAAAATCATAAATTTATTCTATTCAACCTTTTTTTTGGGATGAAGGCTTTCCACAAACATGATGGGGGCATAAAAAACACTTTCTTATTCCACCTTCTTATCATTATCGACCCTTCTTAGAAGTTTTAATTTGGTTTTCTTTTGAAGTTCATTTGAATAAAAAAAAACAAAAACCATTCAGGTTACCGTTTTGGGTTTCTTCACGTATAACTTTCAAAAGTCAAAATATTACACCGAAAGGTCTCAAAACCTCAGAAACCGTAAAAATTTTGAAATCTTTTCGAGTATGTAAATTCATGAAATTCTTTTATGCCTTATGTTTAGAAAGTATCACCCTTATTATGCATTTATAAGATATGTTGTTTTATCAGCTGTTTCATCAAACGGTTGTAGGTGCATTAATGAATACTTTCCCCTAAACTTAACATCAAAAACAACCAACAGACAGCGAATAACAGTACGACGAACGCAAGATGAGGTAAGATAGTAAATTCTTTTTGAATAAAAATTCAAGAAATTCAAAAAAATTATTTATAGTCCACTGAGAAAGAATGAAACGCCAAAAGTAGCCCGAAATGTTTGGAACAACTGTCAAGAATTTTTTGTTTAGTTCTCGCCAAAATAAAATAAAAAAAAAACGATGAAAACAACAAAGAATTCATCCCAATAATCGACCTGTTTATGAAATCTTCGCAATGTGTAGATGTTGACAACTTTTTCAGAATAATAAGTTAAAATATAAGGATAATACGACTTGAAACCAACAAATAAAGAGTGATACGGTAAAAATTTTGTCAATATCAACTTGACGTATTTCTTTCAATTTTGCATTTAAAAAACCTGAACACCCCTCATTTTGAAGGTGTGTGTGTAGAATGTTGCTCCTATTTTGATTTTGGAATTCACTCTTCAGTTGTCAAGATGCCGTCCAAGGAAGAAGAGCAGCATATCAAAATTTCGCTCGCGCATCGCGAAAATCCGAGCTACTCGCACGCAAAGCTGGCAAAATCGCTAAAAGTTGCCGAATAAACCGTTACAAATGTAATTAAAGTGTTTGAGGAACGTTTGTCGACAAAGCGCGCCAAAACGCGATCCCGGAGGCTGTACACGACGATGCTGACGAAGTTTGGCTGCGTGGTAATGGACGACGAAACCTACGTCAAAGCCGACTACATGCAGCTTCCGGGACAGAAGTTTTATACGGCAAAAGGAAGGGGAAAGGTAGCAGATATTTTCAAGCACATGAAACTGTCAAAGTTCGTGAAGAAATATCTGGTTTGGCAAGCCAGCTGTGCCTGTGGCTTGAAAAGCAGCATTTTCATAGCTTCCGGGACTGTCAGCCAAGAAATGGTTGGTTCCCAGGTGGTTCCCATGGACAAGAACCTTCCCAACACGCCAGAGCTCCGCCCAATTGAGAAATACTGGGCTCTTGTCAAGCGGAACCTAAAGAAGTCCAAAAAAACTGCTAAGAACGAGCAGCAGTTCAAGGCAAACTGGCTTTCTGCGGCGAAGAAGGTGGACAAGGTGGCTGTACAAAATCTGATGGCAGGGGTTAAGCGTAAGACCCGGCAATTCGGATTTGGAAAAGCAGAAGCCTAACTGTATATTTTTCCTGAATTTTATACTAATTAAACTTGAAAAAGAAATTTAATTTGATTTTTTAAATAAACGATTTCACCGATTTACACGCGTTTTCCCTTGACCAAATGTTGACCGTATCAACCTTTACTACTTCATTGTGAAAAAAAAAGAATTTGTTTGTATCGAAGCAAACAAAAACATTCGCAAATGAGTGAATTTACGTTACAAAAAAAAAACTTTTGAATTTTACGAGAAAACTTCGACATTTTCTAACATAAAAAGACCTTTTTTGAAAATATGAAACGGATCTGAAACACTAAATTTTATAGAAATCGGTTGGAACCCAGCTGAGTTACAACAGCGCAAATAAAAGAAATCACGTCACAATATATGATTTTTTGTAATAAAATTTAAGGGAATTATGCTCTGAAAGTTTTTTTGACTTTCCAGATGGTCAGATTTTCACAATTTGAACATAATTAAGTTATTTTTTTATTTTGTTCGTTACTTTCAATTTAAAAAAAAAACCCATTGAAATAAAGTTAATTTTTTTTTGTGATTCTTCAAATAAAGACTGTGCGAAACAGTTGAAATATTAACGTTTGATTTCTCAATATATTGCTATTCAAGTGCCAGTAAAAAAAAAAAATGATAAGATACTGTTAATTTATGATTGTACAAGTCGTAAAAACAAAATATCACATTCAAAAGTGTACATGAAACTTGAAGGCTCAAGGAATGGTATTGAATAAATTGAAATTTCTTGATATGAATTCAGTCCAGTACCCTGTTTCATTGAAACTGAGTGTATTCATGTCACAACTTTAATGAACCATAACTTTGTTCGTTGTTGGTTCGAGAAGCTACGCACATCTTATTGTGGGTATTTGTTTTTCATACAACTTATTTGAAGACATCGATATCCTATTTTTACAGAATGAACTGGAAGCACTGAATGTGTCATTAGTGCAAAATTGATCGATTTTGAGTTAATAGCACGTAACGAGAGAAGTGGAACACAGATGTGACGTGCATATTTCCGTTGCATAGTTTTGGCAAATTTTTATTGTGTTAAATAAGTTCAATGTGGATCATTTTATGTTCTGTGTTGTGTTTATTGTGAACATTAACTGTTTCGTTTGGTGATTAGTGGTTCCTGAAATCAACGGCATCAAACTGCCCAGAATAAAGTTGGGTTGATTCGCTTTGTTTGTCTGGACTCCATTACCGCCGATAAGTATTTTTTTTATTCATTTGATGTTGTGTTCGTTCTATTACGATCAATAACGATCGTCATCGTAGTTGTGTTGAGAGAAGCGGCATAAGCCGTTCCCTTATGTTTGAGAGCGTGAGTGCGTGAGATGGATGAACGAGATAGTGAGAGAGTGAGTTCCAAGCAGTGTTCTCGATGCTGTGAGGGATTCTCACCGACAGATGATCAAGTTCTCTGTTTTGGTTTATGCAAGAGAGCTTTCCACATCAGCTGTCTACCAGACACAGTGGGCTCAAACTTAGAAATTTTCAAAAAAATTAAAAATTTTGTTTTTGTTTGTGATAGTTGTTTGGAAAATTCAGGGTTTGAAAAAAACTTGAATAACTTGATGAAATTGATAAAAGCTGTTGATGCGAAAGTTGATAGACTGGATAAGAAAATAATTGTTCCATACGATCTAAAAAAACAAATACAAGAAATTGCGCGTGATGAAATTAAATCAGTTGTTAGACCAGAAATTGTTGTTAGAGATGATGAGGTCCGGTATCACTTGCGTTCAAATTCTAAGAAACGCAAACTGGATGAAAACGACAAAATGCCGGCAGTTTCCTATTCCAATGTAGTGAAATCGACGGTTGCTCAGAATACAGGCAGTAGCAAAGATAATGAATCAGTCCGACCGAGAAAAATTGAGACGATTAAAGATAAATCTGCGAAAAGTGATAACAACGTTATAAATAATTCGATATTAAAATTGGAAGAAACTGTTCGTTTGAAACCACTCTCTGAACAGGATATCGAAGTCACACGCAAGGAATTGAAATCATCTCTAGATCCAATAGCTTTAGGAGTTAAAGAAGTCCGTTACATTGACTCAACAGGAGAGGTGTTTGTCAGTTGTTGGACTAAAGAAAAAGCTCAAGGTTTTATGACACATGCTCAGAAAATTTTCGGCAAGAAATACACAATCGACATTAAACAACCCACTAAACCTAAACTAAAAATTGTAGGATTTGATAAAATTGATAATTTTAATGATTTGGATTTTGTTAATTCATTAAAAAAACAGAATAATTTATCCGATGCAGAAATCACAGTGTTGAAAATCGAGAAAAATGCCAAATGGAAACTTAATCCAATGATTGCTACTATTGAAGTTGATGCAGAGACGTTTACTACATTGATAAAACGTGGCAAAGTTAATGTGGGATGGGAAAGATGCAAAATTTATGAAGCAGTAAGTGTGCTTAGATGTTACAAATGTTGGCATTTTGGCCATAAAGCTGAACATTGTAATGAACAAACCTGTTGTGCCAAATGTGCTGAAAATCATGAAACGAAAGAATGTACGGCTCAATATGAAAAATGTATTAATTGCTTTACATTTAATCGTTCAACTAACTCAGACGAAGCAAAGCTAGATATTTGTCATTCGGCTTGGAGCTACGACTGTGAGCTTTACAAAAGAAAGGTTATAAAAGCAAAAAAGTTTATTGATTACGGCAAATAGCAAAAAACTTCTGAGATTTTGTATCTCAATGCTTGTGGATTGATAAATAATTTCGAAGAAATTGGTATTGTGATTGAGGAACTAAAACCTGTCGTTATAGTCTTAGTTGAAACCCATCTAACTGTAGACGCAAATTTGAACACACTCGATATCATAGGTTATACAATGATTAATTGTCTTTCGCATTCGAAACATACTGGTGGTGTTACTATGTTTGTGCAAAATGTATTTGAGATAGATGTTTTACTGAATGCCTATCTCGATATGAACTGGATGCTGACCTTAAAATTAAGGAATCGAAAGAAAAGTATCATTGTTGGTGGAATTTACCATTCGCCAAGCGCAAATGACGCCCGTTTTATGGATATTCTTGAAAACCTTTGGCTTAGTGATATTGTAGTTGATGAAATTGATAACATTTTTTGTGGCGATTTTAATATCAACTTTAATAAAGAAGCAGAATGCAGAGACTTGAAACGTGTTATGGAAGCATATGGGTTTCGACAAATTGTTACAGAAGACACTCGAAGAACGGCAACCAGCAGTACTAGAATTGATCTTGTTTTCACTAATGTGGAAAGAGCTGAAGCAGTTATCATTCCAGATTGTCGCATATCAGATCATGAGACTATAAATGTTTCTGCTGATTTTGGACATAAAGAATGGGTTCCCGGAAACCATTACATGGTGAAGGATTGGAGTCGATATAACGACAATGCATTTCGCCAGCTTCTGGAGGCAGGAAAATCAACCTTGAGATGCGCAGACTTCAATGAGTTAGTAAGACGCTTCGACTTATTATTGAAAGATAGTGTAAATGCACTTGTGGTCCAAAAAGAGGTTAAGCCGGTACTAAATGGTACAGGTTCGAGTACTAAATGGTACTCCAGTAGCCTCAAGCAAATGAAAAAGCAAAGAGACAATCTTTATAAACAGTTTCTAAGAACGAAATGCGAAAGAAGTTGGCTAAAATACAAATTGGTAAGGAATGAATATTCGCGTGGAATAAAGCTGGCTAAAAATCGATCAATTCAAGATGAGCTGGAAAGAAATAAAAATAATGGAAAATTGCTTTGGAAAACGATAAAACGATTAGTAAGTCCAAATACTGTAAAAGAAAATACCGTCTCGTTTGACGGGGTTGAAATCACGGATGAAACTGAAATTGCAGAGAAGTTTAATGACTTCTTCATTGACAGTGTCATGGAAATCCATGACAGTATTCCGGCAAGTTCTAACGCCTTCGTGGATCATATTGTTTGCAATGGTGGAAGTTTCAGTTCATTTGAAACAATAAGTTGTCAAGAATTTGATGAGATCGTGAAAACTATGAAATCCACGGCTGGTATCGACAACGTCTCTTTGAAAGTTTTTAAGGATTCTCTACCGGTACTAGCAAATCAGCTGACACAAATTATAAATACGAGTCTACAATTAGGCACAATACCTTCTACATGGAAGCATTCGACTGTTGTTCCAATTGAAAAAGAGAAAAAAGCACGAGAGGCTAAATTATATCGTCCGATAAACATGTTGGAAATACAAGAAAAAGTGCTGGAGTTAGCAGTTAAAAAACAATTTCTACATTTTATTGAGTCAGAAGGAATATTGATTAACGAGCAATCTGGTTTCAGAAAGCAGCATTCAACGGAGTCTGCAGTGAACTTGATACTTCGAAATTGGAAAGCCAATATTGAAAACGGTAGTTACACAGTTGCCGTGTTTCTGGATTTCAAGAGAGCTTTTGAAACGATTGATCGGTTAAAGTTGGTGAACGTTTTGGAAAGAATAGGTATCAACGGAACGGTACTAAACTGGTTCAAAGACTACTTGAATAATAGAATGCAAAGAACAAAATATGGGTCATCATATTCACGATATAGAGAAAATAATCTTGGAGTCCCCCAAGGAAGTGTTCTGGGTCCCATTTTATTCATATTGTACATCAATGACATGAAACACTGTCTACGTTATGGTTCTCTTAAGTTATTTGCGGATGATTCAGTCTCCTACTGGAGTGGTGATGACTTAGAGCTCGTTATCCAAGAAGCAAATGCCGATTTGAAAAATATTTCTGAGTTTTTAAAACATTAAAAATTGTGTCTGAATATTAATAAAACCAGCTGGATGGTTATTGGTAATCGTCAAATAAGAGTCTGCCCAGAATTGCTGATTGATGGTTGTGCCATCGAAAGAGTGCACCAGGTAAAATACTTGGGAATACAAGTTGATGAGAAGCTGAATTTCATAGCACATATTGACTATACAATCAAGAAAATCGCCATAAAATATGGGATACTTTGCCGAATTAGTCGCTATATGACTTTCTGGTCAAAAGTAATTTATGTTAAATCCGTGATCATGCCACACTTCGATTATTGCGCTACAATATTGCTTCATGCATCTGACACACAAACAAATCGACTGCAAAAAATACAAAACAAAATTATGCGAGTAGTGATACGATGCAATCGATACACCCCTAGTGTTTTAATGCTCGATATTCTTCAATGGTTGTCAGTGAAACAGAGAATTGCATATAACAGCTTAATGTTTATATATAAGATGAAAAATGGTATGTTACCAAATTATTTAACGGACGGCCTGCAATACGGAATCGACATTCACAGATACAACACTAGAAGAGCACAAGACTTCAGACTGCCGAATATCAGAAAAGAGATGAGCAAACGCTCAATTTTCTACAATGGATTGAAAATGTTCAACAACCTACCTTCGAGCATCAAAGATATTGTGAACATAAACACATTCAAGAAAATGGCAATACAATACATCAAACGGACTGTTTGAAAATATGACCAATCCTGACAAGGATCATACGATGAAAGTGATGGAATCTGACGAAGAATCAGATGTTAAATTGTACGGTGATGGACATACGCGGGAGTAAGACTAAATAAGTCGTACAGAAAAAGAAAATTTAAAGTAAAATTAAATTATCCTTAGGATAATATGTCCCTCCCACTTCTAAAGAAGCGTATGGGGTGGAGGAAGGACCCAAATGGGCCAAAGGGACCATCACAAAAAAATATTTCCAACTATGATTAGAGATTTTTTCAGATTATAAGATTCTTATTTACCTATTTTTTTTTTTTTTTTGAAAAAGAACACAAATTTTTGAATGAGGTACGGTCACTAAAACAATCTAATAACTTTTAAGCGTGTTTTCTCAAAATAAGCTTTTATGCACTTATTCCTCTTTGACTCTAAGGGCAAAACGTGTCAACGGCGAATTTCATGTTGTGTAAACAAAGTTTGGGTTTATTTGGGTAAAATGCTCTTCTTTTAGATTAATTCATGAATTTCCAAAAAAAATTATATTATCGATTTTGGTTGATATTTTTCGGTGAAAATTAAGTCAAATCCAAACAACTTCTTTACGTTTCGACTTACTGTTTTGTTTCGGCCATCTTCAGAAAAACTGTATTTCATAAAATGTTTAAAAAAGAATATAATACAAAAAATGTTTTGTTAGAATAATCACACAATTTTCCGTCACTTTCAACTACACTAGAAGCACTTACAATTGTTTCGCCGTGTGCTTTCCTAACGGCTGTCTAACTCACTTTGAGTCAGATTTTGAATCGCTTCAAATAGCTTGCGTTTTGCGTTCTTGGTGACGTCGTGCAGTCGGTTGTTGTCGTCGTGTTTGGGGTCGTCGTTTTCGAATTTTTTCTTGAGAACTGTGGCGTCGCTCTTAGTTTTTTGATTATTGAGCTGTATATTTTAGAGATCTCGATAGCGTCTTGTTTTATGTTTACTGTATTTCCTTTTTTCAGTTTTATATGTAATGTTTCAGCAGTCTTTCTTTTTCCTTCTTGGTTCACTCTCTCTAAAATATAAGCCTTTTCAAAATCAAATTTGTGGTTTTGCTCAAGAGCATGTTGTGTCAATCCTGTGGCCCTGGAGTTTTGTTTAAGACTTGTTTTATGGTTTTTTTATACGTTTTTCCAGTGTTTGCGATGTTTGACCACAGTATTCCTTTCCACATTCACAGGGAATCGAGTAAACTACATTTGTTTGTTTAAGTTTTGGGATCTGGTCTTTAGTTTTGGTGAACAAACAGTTTTTTATTTTATTTATTGGTTTTGAAGATGCAATGATATTATGTTTTCTCAATAGTATACTGACTTTTTCGCTTAGCCCTGGGATATATGTTAGTGAGACATATTTGCCGTTATTTTCAGTGGGTTTGTTACTTAGCGAATTGTAAATGACATCTACCCTCTTTTTTAGAACGTAGTTGATGAATTCATCCGGGTAATTGTTTTGGTGCAATATTCTTTTAACTTTTTTGATGCTCATTTGCCGTTTGTCTATGTCACTAGGTTTAAGCGCTCGATCAATTAGCGCAATTGCGGTGTTCTTTTTATGTACGTATGGACTTTCTGAGTAAAAATCTAAGTATCTCCCATTTTCTTATTTTGTGTACCAATTTTTCTCAACTTTTCCTTGATTTCTGAAGAGTTTGAGATCTAAGAATCGCAAAGTATTATCTATTTCTTTTTCAAGAATGAATTTTATGCTGCTGCATTGGTTGTTGAATTCAGTCAGCACGTGATCTATGTCACTCTCCTTGCCAATGATCAAGCAGTCATCAACATAACGTTTGTACATCACGAGATTGACGTCTTTATCTCGTAGATTTTGGATGGCTCTTTCCTCGAGTTGTTCCATCAGGAGAGACGCTACTACAGGAGATAGAGGAGAGCCCATCGGTGTACCAAACGTTTGTTCAAATATTTTACCGTTGTACTGAAAAAACGACGCTCCTAGAATTGTTTGAAGGGCGCGTTTGAATTCAGTCCATGGTATCGGCGTGTATTCGCTAATTTCCCGCCACTTTTGCTCTATTATTTCATACACATTTTGGACTGGCACGTTCGTGTAGAGCGACACGACGTCCAATGAGTAAATGATATAACCTTCGGGGACCCGAATGTTGGTAATCCCAGACGCGAAGTCGAAACTACTGCGCACGTGGTGTTCAGTTTTGCCGTACTTCAAAACGTCGTCGGCAAAACTGAACAACACGTGCGCAGTAGTTTCGACTTCGCGTCTGGGATTACCAACATTCGGGTCCCCGAAGGTTATATCATTTACTCATTGGACGTCGTGTCGCTCTACACGAACGTGCCAGTCCAAAATGTGTATGAAATAATAGAGCAAAAGTGGCGGGAAATTAGCGAATACACGCCGATACCGTGGACTGAATTCAAACGCGCCCTTCAAACAATTCTAGGAGCGTCGTTTTTTTAGTACAACGGTAAAATATTTGAACAAACGTTTGGTACACCGATGGGCTCTCCTCTATCTCCTGTAGTAGCGTCTCTCCTGATGGAACAACTCGAGGAAAGAGCCATCCAAAATCTACGAGATAAAGACGTCAATCTCGTGATGTACAAACGTTATGTTGATGACTGCTTGATCATTGGCAAGGAGAGTGACATAGATCACGTGCTGACTGAATTCAACAACCAATGCAGCAGCATAAAATTCACTCTTGAAAAAGAAATAGATAATACTTTGCGATTCTTAGATCTCAAACTCTTCAGAAATCAAGGAAAAGTTGAGAAAAATTGGTACACAAAATAAGTAAATGGGAGATACTTAGATTTTTACTCAGAAAGTCCATACGTACATAAAAAGAACACCGCAATTGCGCTAATTGATCGAGCGCTTAAACCTAGTGACATAGACAAACGGCAAATGAGCATCAAAAAAGTTAAAAGAATATTGCACCAAAACAATTACCCGGATGAATTCATCAACTACGTTCTAAAAAAGAGGGTAGATGTCATTTACAATTCGCTAAGTAACAAACCCACTGAAAATAACGGCAAATATGTCTCACTAACATATATCCCAGGGCTAAGCGAAAAAGTCAGTAAACTATTGAGAAAACATGATATCATTGCATCTTCAAAACCAATAAATAAAATAAAAAACTGTTTGTTCACCAAAACGAAAGACCAGATCCCAAAACTTAAACAAACAAATGTAGTTTACTCGATTCCCTGTGAATGTGGAAAGGAATACTGTGGTCAAACATCGCAAACACTGGAAAAACGTATAAAAAAACCATAAAACAAGTCTTAAACAAAACTCCAGGGCCACAGGATTGACACAACATGCTCTTGAGCAAAACCACAAATTTGATTTTGAAAAGGCTTATATTTTAGAGAGAGTGAACCAAGAAGGAAAAAGAAAGACTGCTGAAACATTACATATAAAACTGAAAAAAGGAAATACAGTAAACATAAAACAAGACGCTATCGAGATCTCTAAAATATACAGCTCAATAATCAAAAAACTAAGAGCGACGCCACAGTTCTCAAGAAAGAATTCGAAAACGACGACCCCAAACACGACGACAACAACCGACTGCACGACGTCACCAAGAACGCAAAACGCAAGCTATTTGAAGCGATTCAAAATCTGACTCAAAGTGAGTTAGACAGCCGTTAGGAAAGCACACGGCGAAACAATTGTAAGTGCTTCTAGTGTAGTTGAAAGTGACGGAAAATTGTGTGATTATTCTAACAAAACATTTTTTGTATTATATTCTTTTTTAAACATTTTATGAAATACAGTTTTTCTGAAGATGGCCGAAACAAAACAGTAAGCCGAAACGTAAAGAAGTTGTTTGGATTTGACTTAATTTTCACCGAAAAATATCAACCAAAATCGATAATAACAATTAGCGGTGATCGAAAATCGTCCCCAAGAGAATTTAACGGATTTTAATTAATTTGTGCTGCAACTTGTTGCAAAATTCGATATTTTCAGCACTCAACGTGATTATCCAACTCAGCCAGCCTCAAAATTTTCGACACATACTGAAAAATCCTCGTTTTGCAACATGATGTGTAAATAATTGTTCTGTGAAGTTATGAAGAACTTTGACGATTCCTTTGAGAAGCATGTTTTTTTTAATCCAGAAGAGCAAAACAGGCGATGTCGTCAACAACTCTCCAGCTACTTGTTGTCCCAAAAAATATCCAAAAACGTTTACCTATACCTTTGAAAGTTTACATTCAAGCCTGCCAACAGAAGAACCAAGTAGTTTGCACAACTAGACGACGAATCACCCTACTCCCCTGAGCAATTCGACGACGACCCAGGAAGGATGTAGAAATACCCAGAATAAAGTAAGAGAAAGGTGAAACCCCAAATCTAAAACCCCGCCTGGAAAAACAGTCAACTACCTTCAACTCCGTTTCTCCGGTGGCAAAAGTAAACTCCAAATCCATCCTCTTCCATCCTCCGGCTTGATGGCAAATTGAGGTTGCGGTAAAAGTTTTGCTTATGCAGCAGACTTTTCCGCAAGCTTTTTGGAAATGGATGTATTTGATGGAAATTGCAGCCGGATTTGGTTGCATTTTTATGTGTTGGGTTTATGTTTCAGGTCGGTGCATTTTTATGGGTTTGTGATGTTCCGTCGTCGTCGTTGCTTGTTTGTTTGTTGGTACAATTGTGTGATGGGTTTTGGTTGGAGGATGATGGTATCCTAGAACATTCACGATAAGCACTATTTCATTGGCTTTTATGTTTTATGGCGGAGTTTAAGGCTAAGGACTAATGATTTTTAAACTTTTTTTGATGTAAAACAATTTTGTTTTTTAAAGAGTTTTCTCGATACTTCCCTCAGTTTGCAAACCTAAAATTTTTATCCGCATTTTTTTTCAGGGTGAGACATTTAAGAAAAGTCCAATTTAAGTTGGGTATTCAAATGTCATTCAACCTCTTCTCTCTTTCTGATAAAAGTAAAAAAAAAGAATAAAGACTCTTCAGCAGTGCGTAAAATTTGATGCACTCCAGGGTGCTCAATATTTTTCAGGGGTCAAGCAGCGATAGCAAACGACTGACTAAAGATAACGAAAGTATCCCCGAGATTGACTGGCTGCCGAATCAAAAATTAGAATACGCGTGGAAC
Source organism: Uranotaenia lowii (assembly GCF_029784155.1). Classification (NCBI taxonomy): domain Eukaryota; kingdom Metazoa; phylum Arthropoda; class Insecta; order Diptera; family Culicidae; genus Uranotaenia; species Uranotaenia lowii. The sequence goes on along the minus strand of NC_073692.1, from coordinate 155,825,811 downwards.
CGGAAAAGCTCCTTGGGAAAGTGTGATAAGCTGGGTCCTCTCAGTCCTGTTCCCAATCGTGTAGCACTCTTCCCATTAAAAAAAAAATCAGATTTTTCCCTTCGTTTCCTCTTATCGGTCTACCTTCGGCTTTTCCAGAGGGTCAGTATTCTTTCAGTCATTCTCCGGGGAGTCACTGCGAGGGATTATGGGAGATTTGTTTTAGCATTTTTTCCTTTTTATTCTAGAATGAAGAGTTTTGGAAAAGATTTTTTTCGCTTACCGTCATTATGCTAAGAAGATAATTTAAAGCTGAGTTGTCTCTTCCATTTTTAATCTTAATAAGTCTCATTTCTCTTGACTGTTTGAAGAGTGTTAAATGAGTTCACAACGACTAGATATTGTCAACTATCCCTCATGTTCTAGCTTACAACTTATATTAACCAAGCTTATCACGCTACATTTCATTTAAAGGATAAGAGCAAGTTCACTTGTGTTGGGAAAAAGTGGTAGAAATTTAGACATTTTGATAATTTTGCCATGCAAAAACATTTTCAAGATATGTGACCTTCAAGTTTTTAACAACACGTGTTGTAGTTTCGCATGCTGTGATGCAAAAGTAGCAATATTTCTATCACATAGGGGAGGAGCGGGCTATATGCGCCTATTAAGCAGAACACTGATTTAATCAAATATCACATCGAATTTGTGTACAAAAACTATATACACGTGTGCAGGCATCTGTTTTCTATACATTGGAGTAATTTTTATGTTAAAATTTTCTTCTGTTTCCAAGAAAATGATTTTATTCTAAGTGTTGTCTAAAATGCCGAACCTCAAATCGTGCGGGCTAAATGCGCCTATTTTTGTTTTGAACAAAATTTCTGTTTTTTGGGCAATATTTCCGTATAATTTCATTGAAACTGCTAGAAAGTAATAATTTCCGTACGACACAGCTGAAGTTTTATGAAAATCTATGTATGTTATAATTTAATGGAATAAAACAAAAGTTAGGGTGCCATACTATGGAGGCAGTTCATCCATGAGAAAAACTTCATCAAATCTGTTTTTAGATCTTCAATTATCTCTTAAGATGTTATTCAGAGCATAGATTTGAAGGTTCAATGATAAAAATCATTTATTTATTCTATTTAACCTGTTATTTTAGGATGTAGGCATTTTACAAACATGATGGGGGCATACAAAAACCCTCTATTATTCCACTATATAAACATTATTAAACCTCCACAAAAGCTGAAATATGTTTGATTTCTAAAGTTCATTTGAGTAAGAAACAAAAACCATCCTTGTTTTGGTTTTAAGCTTCTTTACGTATAATTTTTAAAAGTCGAAATATTACATCAAAATGTATCAAAACTTTGTACGATTTTTTAAATTTTTTTGAGTTTGTAAATTCATAAAATTTTTTTCATGCCTTATGTTCTAAGCGTATCACCCTCAAAATGCATTGGTCAGATAAGCTGTCTAGTCAGCCATTTCATCAAACAGCCGTAGGGTCATTTAACCCGATAGGCCCATTTAGGAAACCTTTCCCCTACGGTTGAAATAAAAAAAGTTCTGTTGAAAAATACAACGCCCAAAGATCTTGAAAACATTTTCGCATGGTGAAATTTTAAAATGTCAAAATTTCTACCACTTTTTCCCAACACCAGTGAACTTGCTCTAATAAAACATCGATTATTGAAAATAAAAACAAACCCTTTAATGCATAGCGTTGTTAACTAACTTAAATCAAAATACCTCAGAAACGCGTGAATATTTTTGTTATATATTAACGAAAACTATTTTTGAGATAAAAAGTGATTTTGCTTATGCACAGCAAAAAATATTTCCTGTAAAATTACGCAAATGTCCCGTAACAAAACGGAGCAGGATATTTACCATAATTTTATAGGTCGAAAACATGACTACGTGACATTTAATTTTTAGTGTACAACTTTTTTACAGGACATTTGCTGTAATAATAAATTAATCTTCGTTAACTTTCAAGGAAAACAATTGAAAATTACAGGTTTGTTAATTACAGGTGATTTATTTTAAAGGTTGTAGTTTTCGGTGACACGTTATAGTCAAAAAACCTTTCTGTGCGGTTCTTTTTTAAAACAATATTTTGATGTCAGATGTGTGAGGAATCAAAGAAAATCTGCGAAAAAGGCAAAAATCTTATTTATTTATCTTTTTAAAAAAAATACACAGCAATTTTTTTTTTACCTAGAGACCAGCAAAATTTTACTGGTTTCTGTCTCGCTGACTTCCCAGTTAAATTTCCAGCAATTTAAATTGCTGAAAAAATCAGCAAACACAATGGCTGGAAAATTAGCAAAATTTAAAAAGTCATTAAAAGAAACCTACTTATGTTGGGTTGGTATTAGTTTGCTTTTATAATGTTTTATGATTATAGCTTTTCCCAAAAAAAGAAAAATTAAAATGCTTTCGTTCAACATAATTAATTTTATTCATGCCAAACACACAGGTTGATCAGAATCAACACAGCACTCTTCAGCGGCTTAACATTATGGTCCTAAAATCAGCTTGTTAATTTTTCCTGAGTGACATTCTTAAAAGAAATTAATACCAAATAATATCTTATATATAAAAATGGAGGTGTTTTCACCTTTACGAATAAACGGTCGGTCGGAATGAAGTAAAATTTGATATCCAGGTTTTTTTTGGTTCCAAGATGATTTGTATAATAGTTTCAAGAATTTCCCTTCTAATGGAAGGGGGTCCCCAAATGGGACACAATTCGCGAGCACGATGAAGTTAAGGACGTGTAGATGAAATGAAACATATATTACGATTTATTTATTTAAAGGAAAAACGAAGTTTACCTGGTCAGCTAGTATCTTTATAATATCAGCCAGTGGGTTGGCCGCTTTTCGCCAAGTATTGGACATCCATCTGAAATAAAAATGATAATTATTAGTGTCTTTAACAAAATACTTTATCTCTTCGAAAAAAATCTACCTTTGGTTCAAAGGCTACATCGCTGTAATATGGAGTCAAACAGTTCTCGCGCCACGAAAAAAATGAGCAAAAACTTTGACGAATTCGAATTTGACAAATCGATTGCTGGATTTTCATCAATGAAGATCGAGTGCTGGAAAAATCAGCAATATGGAGAATGTTTGCTGGTTTCCGGCAAAAAACTAGGATTGCTGGACTTTTCCAGCCATTTTTTTGTGGTGCAAATCTGCGTATGTTGACGATGAAAAATTCTACTACTACCTTTGCAACGATTTTTTGTCATCACCTCTCTTTCCACCACATTGGATGTTGATGTACACGGTACAAATGTCATCATCGTACACGCTACCCGATGCTAACTCATATTGTGACAAGCGTTTACACTGCAGTGCACATGGTGGTGCAATCTAGCTGAACGATATTAAAAGCGCCCAGGGATGAAAAGATAGACATCTTCAGCAAAATTGTTCACTTATATATGGAGTATACTAGCTGATTTAGTACGAACTTTGTTCCGCAAGGAATTATTGTGATAATGTGATAATGTGATGAAATAAGATTAAGTTTATCAAACAAAGTATAATATTCCTTACACTGAATAAAAAATAACTATTCAGTAAGGGTATTCTTATTAAAAAGTTTGAAAACCACCAAATTAACAATTGATCTGTTTATTTCCACAACCCGTTTTCAATTCGAACGTTTACCCGAATAATTTCCACAGAGATAACGCTTTTTCCTTACATGACAATTCGAAATTGTACACCGTGTGCCTGCATATTCACGAGAATGTGTTGGGAGGTTGAAATGTTTTGAAAGAAAAAACTTTTAGTTTTATTATTAACAGCTATCGAAAAGAAACAAAATTTGGAACCGTATCGTTTATTTAATCGATAGGCTGAATTAGTGCGTAAAATGAATGTGAATATCCGGTTACATAAGAGACGACAGAAGAGCTTGCCCTGTGTGATAAATTTTTCATCATCAAAGGAAGGAAAAATACTCGCCGCTTCGGGTTGTTTGGTGAAGAATCGCGAATGATGTCTTTCCAATAATTATTAATTAGTTGGTGTAATGAATGTGCGATCAGTTATATAAAAAAAATAAAGTTGGCATGCAACTGTTGAAGTGTTTGGGAGAAGTTAAGATGGTGGTTGTTTCAAGCGAGGGGAAGAATTGAAGCCGGTAATTTGAAAGTGTATGTGTGGCGTGGCCTCGGATGATGCTTGGCGTTGCGTCGTCTCGTTATGCATGTTGGATCACGTTCTTTAATGAATGGACGGCAGAGAGGGACGACATGCGAGAGCGAAAGCGTGTTCAGGGTGAGGCGTTTCCATTTTTTCTTTCTTTCTCTCTCTTCGTCTTTCACTCTTTAATACCGTGAAAGCCACTTTAATTTCTACAGTGTATGTCCCTACAATGCATCGCTTTCTTGTTGCTCTGTAGTACTGTTAGGCTGATGTCATGCTGAAACAAATAGCAACGCAACGCAACGCAACGTTCCAATAAGATTGCGTTGCATTGCATTGGTATGTCATGCTGGCGCGACCTGTCACTTTGAAATTCCCTACAAATCATCACTTCTCTACATCTGATAATGCTTTGAATCGTCTCCTTTCTTTCCGGAGCCATCAAAAACTCATCAAATCACGACCCGGATTGCAAGAATGCCGAAATTTGAACCAACAAAATTCCTTGTTTTTTTGCCGGAACTAAGAATTCATGACAATTTTCTCGCCGATTAAGATAGTTTTTAGTTTATTATCACAAGTTCGGACAGATCTTCGTACTATTGTGCTTAAAACCCGGAATCACTGCTTCAAATCGAGAAAAAACAATGTTCCTATTGGATTTCCTACTAGTCGCGCTACTAAACACATTGGCATCAGGTTGGTCGCGCTACACAAAGCGACCAGTATGACAGGTCTGCGCGATTTCCATGGAGATCAAATGAGAGCTGGTTAGTCGTGTGAACGTTGCGTTGTAGGTCGCGTTGCTAGTTGCTTCAGCATGACATCAGCCTTAGGTGAATATGTACTGTGGTAAAGGGGGACAAAGTTAGAACGGTTCCACCTGGAATATTTTTTTTCATTTGAAATTAAAATTAAAAACGTAATGATGATAAACAATGTTCTTAGTATTTTCTCAGAACTACGTACTACATATTCTTGTTTTTTTTCCTTATTTATACTCACTGACCATTTTCACCAAATTCTACAATACTATTTTTTTTCATTCAATTTCAATCTAGTTTGCTCCGTCAGGTAGCTTGGAAAACTCATTTTTAATTTAATGATTTATGCCATAACTTGTTTGCATGCTTCGAGATCTCTAACTTTTTTTTTTACTGAGCTCCGATATTATGTTCAACAAATCCATTATGAATTATAAATTGTGATTTAAGTTATTGTTTAAAAGCAGGTATGACATCATCACAATCAACGATGACAATCTATATATCTCTTCATAGTGACTAGAACGTAGATGAAAAAGAAGGTTTTTTTTAAATTACAATCACAATTTTTGTCTTCATGTTTTCAAGCAACTCCATTATCAGCTTTAATTTAAAAAAAAATTACTTAACATAGATTTCCCTACCAAATTGAGTGAAGTTTCATTCAGTGTTGCCTTTACATTTTTTCCTAGCTTCAAGGTGGAATGCAGTAAACGATCCAGAGGCTGATTTTTTGTGAAAATGAGTTTTCATATTTCGTTTCAGATTCAAAATTGAACACATAAAGCTGAAATATTTGCAGCAGCACATGAAAAATTGGTTTTCTCTTTTTTATTTTACTATTCGTCACCTTTTATGCCTTTTTATAATAAATTTTACAGTTACACCATTTTGAAAAAAAAAGCATTACAGTATTTCTATGATAAGTATTTGCATCATTTAATTAACTTCAATCTTATTCAGATAGATTTATATCCAATATCATACCAGGTGGTGGAAAAATCATTTTTATCTGGAATTCTAATTCAATTTATTTTGTTCAATAATATCCTTAAAACAATTAAACTTGCAGGCATAACAGTCATCAACACAGCAAATGAAGCTGTACAGGAGAGCAGTGGCAATTCTAATACTAATGCTGTAAACAAATATGTCTATACAATATGAAACCATCTATATCAAACAGTCGCATGCTTGCATGTATAGTCTATGAATTAAAAAAATTCTTTATTGCAGGAGATTTGGTAAACATATTTCAATATTTCATAAAAATAAACTTTATTATAGTTCCATTACAACTTATTTAACTATATTCCATTGAATATTATGAACTATATTCATACAAAAGTGGAATCATTAGATGAATATTATACATATATAATATTATTAGAAATTGGCCGGATGCATCAGTTCAACATTTTAAAATTTACTGTGGAATAGTTGTTAGCCAGATTTACTTTTTTTTATTAATATTTTATTAATAATTTTAATCATGTTTTCCAGAATTCAACGGACAATTTTTCATATTATGAAATATTGCTTGAATAAATCATGATGAATCATATTTCAGGAATTTTACCATAATCAACTAATGTTTATAAGTATTTACTGTGAGACTTATTTAGTTTTTCATAGGCTGAAGGAACACATAATATATCAAACATGTAGTCAATGTTTTTCTTAGAATTGTATTACATTTCTTTATGGCATTTTATATTCTATAATATTATGTTATATTATACTGTTTCGTTCAAATCAGTTATAATTAATATAAATGTTTTTTGAGTTATGTTGGAAATTATCATTAATTTTTTGTTTATTCTTTTTACATGTTAAAAACCATAATAGATTTTTTGGTAGTTTTGAAATCTCTAGCAATTGCCATGTAAAAAATATTGTATATTTTTAAATTATATCGTAATTGATGTCTTCATATTATAATATATTATACTATTTATTATTTGTTATAGCACGTGCAAAATTTTTCTTTTATATTTTCAGGTAAACAAGCAATATTAATACATTTTTGAGTAATTTTTAGATGATTTTTAATGATCATAAATATTTTTTCAACACTTAATCCGACAATCTTTTCAGTTATGTTGCCGTGGTCGTATACATGTTCTTGATTTGTTCGTGATTATTTGCAATGTATCTGTGTATGTTAAATACAACATAATTCTTAATACAATTTTCTCATAGTAGGTTTTTATTTTGTGTTATATTTTATTTTACCATATTATATTATATTATTTTATATTATATATTGTTATATTATATTGTATTATATTGAAATTGTTTATTTAGAATAAAGTCAAGGGATGGGGCACCAGGGTATCCTTGTTTTGCAAAAGGAGCAGGAAGCGGTATGTGCTCGTTACCCGTTTCGAATACTGGACGTTTCTCAATTTATGTCAAGGGAATTTGGCATGGTTGAGAAAAAGATCGTATTTGATTACTTTTTGTAAAATAAGGACGCACTCTTTTTTCGGAAGCCTTGGGGGCGGGATTAAAATTTACATGCTATTTTGGTTAGTCAACAATATGGTAATAGCTTCTCGAGACTACTCCACTTATACCCTGGATACCGTAAGTGCCTCTGCTTGCGATTCTATTCCCTTAAAAGTCTCATTGAGAGGTTATAACTGTGTTGCATGGTAGCCAAAATGGACGCGTGGGTTATTTTTTTGGCCATAACCGCGGCGCTGCCGCAAACCCAAGGTGGATTCATACATACATACATACATGACAATTCGAAATTGTACACAAACAATTCTCAATAAATACACTCCCGGCCAAAAGTTTGGGGTCACCCCTGAAAAAACATGTAAATTTGGTTCGTCCATAACTTTGTCATTTTTTAACGGATTTTGGATATTTTTAGCTTATTCGAAAGGCAATGAGTTGTACTTACATCGTAGGTATTTTGTTAAAAATTTGTATGATTTTTTTCCTACCTAAAAATCATCTAAAGTTGCAAAATTTTTCGAAATTTCCACCTAATCTTTATACCCAATTTTCTCATAGCTGAGTGGGTCAAATTTTTAAACTGAAGTAGCATTAGAACACCTATTCTATACCCTTTGAAACACATTTGTCAGATTTTGCATAAAATTTGAAGCAAATTTATAATTAATTAAATAGTTACTTTAGTCATCGGCCAAAAGTTTGGGGTCACCTTACAGTATGGTGTATCGGCCAAAAGTTTGGGGTCAGTGGATTTTTCCTATATTTTCATTCAAATCACTGCAATACTTCCCACAATTTTAATTTTTTATGTTAGGGGTTATCCATTAATTATGTCCCGCGTTAACGGGGAAGGGGGAGGAGGGAGGGGGGTTGAAATGTATGACAAGCCATACAAAAATTTTGGAAGTCCATACAAAAAATGCGACAGGGGGGAGAGTCAGTTGGAACAAGCATGGTATTCCAAGCTAAAGGTTGAGGTTTCGATCCAAGCTAAAGATTAAGGTTTCGCAATCTAATGGTTTTTTTTTCGGTTTGGATTGTCTTTCGATTGGAGCATAAGCGTATCTTTATGTTTGTCACGAAATATACGATTGAATGGTATGGAAAATAAAGGAAGGTAAATAACAACTGTATGACTATCCGATGTTCACTCAGCTCAGTCTCAGGCAAGTAGGGCGTGGGAAGTAGAATAAGAAGAATGTAATTGGAGAGATGATATGCGGAGTTTTCATCAATATCGAATATTCACCTCTATTCTAGTTTTCGATCGAACCGTTCGACTCATACAAAAAAAAGTTTTTTTGTATGAGTCGAACGGTTCGATTGAAAACTAGAATAGAGGCGATTATGTTATTCTGAGACCATGAACAATTAAAAGTATCATAATTCATTACTCTTCTTCAATTTATTTCATAAAGTAATGTTAACAAAAAAAAAAAGAATTCATTTCAATGTCATTTAAGTAATAAAACGCTTTCCATTATTGGGGATATGTTAAAAACTTGTGTTTAGGGCAGTTTTTCATCAAAAAATCCTCCCTTAGCTTTGATGACAGCCTTGCATATGCGAGGCATTCTGTCAATTAGCTTGCCGAGAGTTTCTTGGCTTATCGAATTTATTTCATATAGATGAAAACTACAGCAATTACCTTTCAAATAACATACACATAAACTACAATTGAATGAAATATTGCAGTGATTTGAATGAAGACATAAAATAATCTGCTGACCCCAAACTTTTGGCCGATACACCATACTGTAAGGTGACCCCAAACTTTTGGCCGATGACTTAAGTAACTATTTAATCAATTATTAATTTACTTTAAATTTTAGGAAAAAAAATTGACAAATGTGTTTCAAAGGGTATTGAATTAGGGCTCTAATGCTACTTTAGTTTAAAAATTTGGTCCACTCAGCTATGAGAAAATTGGGTATAAAAATTAGGTGTAAATTTTGAAAAATGTTGCAACTTCAGATGATTTTTAGGTAAGAAAAAATGCATACAAATTATCAACAAAATACCTACGAAGTAAGTATAACTCATTACTTTTCGAATAAGCTAAAAAAATCCTAAATCCGTTAAAAAATGACAAAGTTATGGACGAACCAAATTTGTATGTTTTTTCAGGGGTGACCCCAAACTTTTGGCCGGTAGTGTAACTGTGCACAAATTTTCCTCACCGATCCTATGCATGATCTTGTAATTCATAATTTCACAATACGGATCGATTCGTCTCACCTAAAAACCCTGTGTGCTAATTTTTACATCCATTTAAATGCCCGACTCTTAAAATCCTGATGTGAATTTTTAATCGCAATTCGATGAATAATAACGTCAATATCTAAAAACCATAAACAGTTAATATGGACGACCTCTTTTGCAGACCCTTTACACTAAATGTGATACCTGAAATCGATTGCCCGTCCCTTAAACTTCCAGGGCTGCATTTTTTTTTATCTAAATCTAGTAAATCACATTGTCAAAATCGCAAAAACAGTGGACGACCCCTTTGGCCGACTCGTCAAACAAAGTTTGATGATAAGGCTGCCCGTCTTTTGAAACCGACATGCGGGAATTTTTATTTAAATCCAATGAACAATAACGTCAGTATCATAAAAGCAGTGAACATGTAATATGGACGACCCCTCACACCAAATTAGATACCTGAAATGCAAGGCCGTGCGAACGGGGGGGGGGAGGTGTAGGGATTTAGCCCCCCCCCATGGAGATTTTTCCAAGTAAAAATTTTAACGTAATAAAGGGAAATTACTCGATTTTAAAAGATGTTAAATAAGTGTACACAAAAAAGTTAGTCATTTTAAGACGCTACATACATATATGCCGTTCAAAAACTGAAAAGAATTTTAATAGTAAATTTCGATTTGCGATTCAGTGAACCTTTTGTTTTGAAACTAATATCTTGACATACAAAAATTCTACCTCGTATTTAGAATGAGTTTTTATTTCGAAGTGTAACCAAATAGATTCAGAATTTTAAACCATCCATTTTGATTCTGCAATAATTTAATCAAAAACTAATTTGTTACTTCAACAAGTTGGAAGCCATATATCATGACTCACGATGGTCATGAGAATTAGCAAACCAAAATCTTAAACCTAGTTTCCCTACTGTATTAGTAAACATTTTGATTAACAAAAAATCGAGCTGATATGAAGTATTCTTCAAGAAATCAATTTCAGTCTCAATTTTATTATGTGTTTCTTGTTCTTCTAAATGCTCAATATTACATTAAAAACGATATGACAAATTGCACACGGTTTCAAAATTTTCATCCTCCAGGTGCAATATATTTAAAAGTTGATTTTGACTAATTTGGGTGCCCGGGAACTAAGTATGAAATTTTTATCAGCTTTTGTTTTTTTTTAACTTTTGAAAATGTCTTAAAATCATTAGAAAAAAATTGCATTTTTTTGACAAAACTTTAAAACAAAAACAAAACATTTTAAAATAAAGGTATTAAATCAATTTAAAACTTGAAACTAATGCATACATTTTAAAGCTTCAAAACTTCAAATACGAGGTGATAGACTAAATTTGACAAAAAATTCGAATTCAGGACATTTAAATACATCAAATCAAAAATTCAATCTTAGGCACGAAAATACAGATCCTTGAGTTTACAATCAATTTCTATTCATAAGATTTTAAAAATGGTTGGACGAGTTAGATGAAAAAAATCTTTTTAAAATGTTGAATAAATTATTTTCTTCATGTTCGAATTTCAAATTCAGCTAAAAATAATAGCAATACCAAAAATAAACAATAAAAAATAAAGGAATTTCTAACACCGTTTTTCACTCATGATTACCTCATAAACTAAAAATGGATTGGACTGATAAAAAAACAAAATTTTAAAATCATATCATAATGAAAGTTTAAAATTTTCGGTAAGTCATTGATAATTTTTTTCGAAATGAATTTCTTCATTCTGAACTAGAAATTTGTTTCAAAATAATTACTTAGCTAATTTAAAACAAACGTTTCCATAAGACAGAGTTTAACAGAAATCTGGATTCTAAAATAATGTCCAATCAGGTAAAAAACTAACCATGATTATTTTTAGGTTAAATGGTAACAATTGATAATTTTTATTCATCTTAAATAAAATTCTTTTCTTCATTTTCAACTGAAAGGTGATTGAAAAATTCCGATGTAGTATTTTGAATTTAAACAAAAAATATTTAATCGTGATTAGAAATGTGAATTTTTGAGAAATGAAAAACCCAATTTGAACTTAGGAGAATTTATTCAATGATTGATGGTTTAATTTAATTTGATAAGAAGAACAATAAATATATTAATTACTATTTGAAAAGTGCCAGTTAAAGAAGTCAGAGAAAAAACCTTTTTATAGAAAAAGTGGTGGCTTAAATAGTTTATTTTTTAAGTTCAAAATAATAACTTCATGTCAAACTATACTTGCAAGGAAAAGTTGGGAAATGGGTTAATTCGTGAATGAACAATGAAAACTGATAAAAATTGAAATAAAAGGATTTCCAAGTTACAACAAATATTGAAAGAACAAAGTAAATACAAAGTTAGTTAACATTTCGCATAAAAATTAAGTTTAAAGCTGCTACCTACTTCAAATCATGTTTCAAACTTTTAAAGATTAATTTAAAAATCATGATCGATAAATAAAAGACGATTTTATCAATAAAACATTAATGAAATTTTTTTTAAATTTTCAATCCTATGTTTTAAAGTTTAAAAATACAAACTCTGAGTATTTTGTCACTTTCGATTGATATATTGGGTCCTGGAAAGAACGGACGGTTGAAACTTTGTTGTTAAAATTATTTCTATTTTTTTTTAAACAGTACTTTAAAATTTCGTTAATTTATTTGAAAATTTTAACAGAATATGAAAATAAATAAGATAATTTTTTTTTTTAAGGGTTGTACCCCTTGATGAAAACCAAGATAAATTTTTCAAAACTTTTCAGGAGGATTTTTTTCCGATAATCACATTTCACCATAAGAATTCACATAATTTAATTGATGACTCAAGGCAACAGCATTTTGGTGCTTATTTTTTAACGATTGATTTGGTAGATTTTAGCGTCTGAACTCGAATCTTTTATCAAATTTGGTCGAACACTTTGAGTTTTGGTGATAAGGAGTTTAAAATGTATCCATTTTAGGTAAAATCAAACATTGATAACTGATTGACTAACAAACCCAAATATACGGAAAAATCTGATTCTAAATCTGTTTGACATACTTCATCCAATTAAGAGATATTATTATGATGAAATTGATGAATGATCTAATAAATGTAAAATTCAACAATTTAGAAAAAAAGGGAAAGATATCATTACAAGTACTTTTGGCATAACTGTACAAAGTGTAAAAAAAACTTGATTTCTTTAACACATTTGTTGAAACCTGCACAAAGATTACATGTACATCGAAAATAAAAATCAAATATCAAATTCAGTTTAGTTCAAAATTTCTTAATAATTTGATACATGAAGATAAGTAAAAAAAAACATAAAACTTCTATAACTTTTTTCGCAGAACTTAAAATTCCTCGAATTCTGGAGGAAAGTTGATAATTCATTTAAAACTTTTATTTTTCAATTATATGTTTTTGATATGGGTTTTTGTATAAACTTTGCAGGAACTTCTCAAATACTTTTTACTTACTTTTAAAACTCATTTTAATAACAAAAGATGATAGAAATATTGCATATTCAGATTCAGGGTACCTAAATAAGTCGAAATTACCTTTTCATTTCATGGCACATTAGAAAAATGTTAATGTTGTTGCCTTGTGCAAATTATTTTTTGTATTGGGCATTTAGAAAAAAAAACAGAACATAGATACGTTATAAATATAAGTCGAAATTGGTTTCTTGAAGAATATTTCATATCAGCATAACATTTGTAATGAAATAAACTATTTTTTAAATAAAAAAAATGGTTCGTTTCAAACTCTGTACTTATGTACACCTCTTAATAAAAACCAGTTCTGAAGACGAGGTAGGGTTTTTGTATGTAAAGTTTTGAATTCCTATACAAAAGATTAATTGAGTTGCAATTTAGAACCTAAGTTAGTTTCAATGCGTAAATGTCGATTAGTATCGTAAATAGGTCGGAATATCTCAAGCCAAAGATGAATCAAGACTAAATTCCGCCGGAGGCCAGAAAAATTTCTGACTTACCTGCTTAAACTTATTTCCAAATACATTTTAGGATCAAGTAATTTTCTGTTACTTCGGTGAAAATTTTCTTGGAAAAAATCTTCATGGCGGGGGTTAAACCCCTTAAACCTCCCCCCCCCCGTTCGCACGGCCTTGTCTATGAGACAGCTTCGATGTTCATAGCTTGGCAAGTGATTTATAATAACGTCATTATCAAAAAAAAAACAGTGAACAGATAAAATGGACGACCTCCGCCCGAAGTTGTATAATTGGAATCAATTTTTCGATTATAAAAACTCCCGTGTGAAAATTTTTCATCTAAATCCGGAGTTTAATAACGTCAATATAGCAAAAAAAACAATGAACAGGTAACATGGGCGACCCCTTTCGCCAAATTTGATACCTGAAATCGACTGCCCGTTTTTAAAACCCAAATGCATGAGTTTTCATTGCAATCCAATGTACAATAACGTCAGTATCGCAAAAACAGTAATGAGGTAATATGAACGACCCCTTTTGCCAACCCCTTACACCAAATTTGATACCAGAAATCGATTATCCGTACTTGAAAACTTACCTGTGCCGATTTTTATCTATATCCAATGTATAATAAAGTCAATATAGCAAAAACAGTGATTAGGTAATATGAACGACACTTTTTTTCTACCCCTAGTCCATAATTGGTTGATTGGAATTAATTGTTCGTTTCTTAGAACTCTCGTGTACTCATTTCCATCTAAATCCGGTTTATAATAACGTCAATATCACAAAAACAGTGAACAGGTCATATGGACGACCCCTTTTGCCGACCCCTTCTTATAAATTGGATATTGGAATCAATTGCTCGTCTCTAAAAACTCCCATGTGCAAATTTTCATCTAAATCCGATGTATAATAACGTCAATATCGCTAAACAACATTGGTGTTATATGTACGACCCCCTTCAGAAGGGGTCATCCGAAAATCTGCAAACATTATTCATCATTCCTGGTCCTAATGAGCGTCCATGCCAAATTCCAGCTCTCTAGCTCTTAAGGCGGCTGAGCCTATTGAACACAAACATTCAAACAAACAAACAAACAAACAAACAAACAAACAAACAAACAAACAAACAAACAAACAAACAAACAAACAAACAAACAAACAAACAAACAAACAAACAAACAAACAAACAAACAAACAAACAAACAAACAAACAAACAAACAAACAAACAAACAAACAAACAAACAAACAAACAAACAAACAAACAAACAAACAAACAAACAAACAAACAAACAAACAAACAAACAAACAAACAAACAAACAAACAAACAAACAAACAAACAAACAAACAAACAAACAAACAAACAAACAAACAAACAAACAAACAAACAAACAAACAAACAAACAAACAAACAAACAAACAAACAAACAAACAAACAAACAAACAAACAAACAAACAAACAAACAAACAAACAAACGGAAATTACCTTCTTTATTTATATAGATTTTCGAATAAAAAGGGCCGAGAGGTCCACTGATAGCGAGATAAAAATGCTAACTTTTTTGTTAAAAAATAAGGGCTTTGACGTCTTCGACATGATTGTTTATCTGATCAAAGTCTATAAATTTGTCAAATATGTCAAACTCAGGAGTTACAGTCATAGTAAAAAAAAAAATACCTTAAAAAAACTGTTTTTTGAATCTGACACGTTTTGTTTGTTGGATAAAATGGTTCGCTGTCTCCAAAACAAAATAGTAACAATCCAAGATCTACAATTGTCTCATACATTATGATGGTTTTAGAAGTTGCTGATGCTCCATAGAAGGCATTTAGTGTATTTTACTGCAAATTTCGGAAGGCTCGTTCATCAAAATGTGCATATTTTCGAAACATTACTTTTTTTGTTATTATTTTTGATGATAAGTGGAACCAATTCCATTTCAAATTAGCGGGGAAATCGATGGACATAATAGAATTGAGAATGTTTGAATATACCGTAATATGGGGGAACATTGATCACTTTTTTAATTCATTTTCGAATATTTTGGAAGGGGTTGCTTTTTTGTAACACTAAAATTATTTAAAATACTAACTTAGGTAAAGAGTATAAAGCATGATCATTGATACCAGAATATCAAAACGACATTAGTGGCTATAACTAAATGTTTGTTACAAAACAAGATTTCATGTTTCGGGGTAACTTCGATCACTATGGTATCTAACGTATCTCAACATCTTTAAAACTATTGATTGGATACCAATCAGCAGGCTTGAAACATCATTAACTGTAATATTATGATTGGAATCTATTGAATTTTTTAGCAATTTCTTTAAAAAAAAAAAAACAAATATACTCAAAAGACGTACAATGTTGCTACATACATTAAGGGGAAAAAAATTATAAACATTATTCAATTTTTTTTTCCTCATAAACAAATAAAAATTTACCATCATGCAATTCACTAGGACCTCCCACTGTTCTCTTTTTATTCAAACTTAACCATTTGATAGGGTTTTCAGCCATTTTTCCGTATAGACTTTCTCATAGAAATGTTCGTTTTTTTTAATATCCAAAAATATTCACAGATTGACAATAAAAATAACTCAAAAACTATACCTATACAAAGGAAAAAAGTTCAACTTTCATATAAAATAACCCATATGCTTAATGCTATCATTTAAACAGAAGGGATGTTTGCTTGTGAGTCTTCGAAAAATAGATATTTTAAATTTTTAAAACTACATTTTAAGTAATATAAAAAAAAAATCTTCAACTACAAACGAAATTAAGTCAATTGGAAACTCAGTTTTCTAGGCTTTCAAACGTAGAAAACAGTTTTTAGATATTTTAACTTTAGACTTAGTTAATGATGATTATTTGAAAAAATTACATGTTGATCAAAGTTACTCCGGTGATCACATTTCCTCCAGTTCACGGTAAAAATTGAAAGTTGTTAACTTATGGTGTTTTCGTTCCCAAAGATTGATCTTAAGATCATCCCAATATTGATTTTTATTTTTTGGAATAATTCCATCATTCGGAGCATTTTTAGAAATATTTGAAAACATTAAAATAAAAATAAAGTGAAAAAAAAACCACCATGCTTGGCATGAAAATATCAACATCTAAGACTGAATATCCTGAACAACTCAGGTGTTGTCATTCCGGCATTTGTCGAATGTGCAAAATCAGAAGCTTCCGATAAGTTTCAACCGAAAAAAATTTCATTCCGAAGAACTCAACCGCCAAACGGACACACAAAAATCGATACCCAGCATATGGCACTTCGGTGTATCTCGTGAAAGTTGGCCATCACCGGGGGCTGATTAGCTAATTGCTAATCCCAAAGGGATGTTCTGGAATACATCGGATGAAGTCCCCCTGAAGTGGCTGCGATGCATTTGCGAGACGTGGATTGTTCCTGATGTGACGCAGCATGCTGCATCGCATCAGGATGCAGAAATGTTTGACCCATTAACAACAGTTGATTTCCCGGAAAACGCAGAGCGGACCTCATGAGGACAATAGGGGAATCAAAAATGGGATCCCTGTTTTTTGGCATCCAGAGATAACCGAAGCCGGTATCTCTCGGGAAAAACAATATGACGGTATGCAGATAAAAATAGATGTTAGTTTTATGCAGAGCCAAACTTTGTTTAATGGGACACATTGAAAAGATCAATACGATGGAAGATAGAAGACAATTGACGATTTTTTTGTTCAATGAACTAGTATAGGATTAAATGGCGTTTCAAATATGAAAACGGTATCAATTTTCAATACAGTAAGTTGATAAAGTGAAGTTACAAAAAACAAACTTTTAATTCAAATATAATTTAACAAATTTAATCGAGATACTCTAATTTCAGGAACAAAAAGCTACCATGATAATTTCACCAGGGCTTGTGATATACAAAGAATTTTTTTTTTGACTTTAACGTGTCACTGAAAACTGCAATCTTTAAAATAAATCACCTGTAATTAATAAAACCTGTTATTTTAAATTGTTTTCCTTGAAAGTTTACGAAGATTAATTTATTATTACAGCAAAGGTCCTGTAAAAAAGTTGTACACTAAAAATTAATTGTCACGTAATCATGTTTTCGACCTGTAAAATTACGCTAAATGTCCTGCTCCTTTTTGTTACAGGACATCTGCGTAATTTTACAGAAAATAATTTTTGTTGTGTATCTCAGTTAACAAGTGAGTTGCTTTCTGAGTCGATGTCCGTGATTTCGAGTATCTCGTATTTAATCGTAACAAAATTAGACAAAAACGATAACGCCTACAGAACAAATATGTTTTCTTTTCATCCCGGTGCTGCTTTTATCCAACAGAAAACTGATACTCACATTTCAGTTAGATGTTAGGTAGGTGTAATTGTTATCATGGAAACCGGATATGGCGTGGAAATTTCACCAGGCTGACGACCAGGAAACAGTAAACAACACCACAGTTGAAATCAATTACGCGTGGACAATTTGCTGAATTGGTGCTATCGTGATTAAATTTCACTCCGATAGTGAGATTTATTAACCGACTGGGGGTGGATCGTAAATATGTTGGAATCGAGAAATTTGTAAACTTCTCAATGTAAAGTGTAAGTAAGCCTATGAATTTCTCAAATTTTGATTGTCTGTGTAAAGAATAGAGGCAAATATGTTATTTTCCTATATTAGATTAAATTCATCTGTTTCATACAGATTGCTTGAAAAAAAAAAAAAAACAGTGTGATTTTCTGTTGGGATTGTTTACACTTTGATAAATTTAAGCCATAGCATTTTAATTTATTTAATAAGAAGTCTCAGAAGAAATAATTTATTCATCAAATTTCAAATTATGTCAAGTTTACATGTCGAATGTCCAGTTCGATACAGTACAGTCGAAAAGCGAGAGTCGAAGTTTAATGTTCACAAAAACACAAATGAAATCAATAATTTGTTGTGCTTTTGTTGAGAGTCCCATAGTTATAAGAAGAGGAGATTTGCTATGGCTAAAACATATGTAGATTTTATACAGCTCTAATGTTTTTTTTAAAAAAAAAAGAAACATTGAAACTTTAGGTTTAAACCATCACCGAGCTGAGTACCATAACATCTTTTTTTATTTGTCTAATTATTTTTATAATTACCTATTATCTACACATCTTATACAATATCGAATGTTTTTCCATGAACGATGGGATGAGCAAAGTCCATCGAGATGTCCTTGTGCGGCCCACGAATTTTTTTTTTTCTATTTTAATTTTTTTAAATTTTTTTCTAATTTTAAACCATCAACAATTTTTGTTCTTAAATTTTGAGAGCTCTTGTCGACATGGTCGACATGAGATTCTAATCAACATGACTCATATTCAAATGCAAAATGTGATTTGACTGAAGAAGTTTGGGGTGACTATTTTCAAAAATTCCATTACAAAATCATGCCAAATATTGATGAATTATGTCATGTTACTTAGTTTAGCTTAGCTCAGTAAGATTAGCTTTAAAGTCCGATCCCAGTGGTATCTTAATAAATCAGGAAAATCTATGAAATTCTTAAAATGAGTCTTGAATCAATATTGTTAACTGTAATTGTAGACTTATTTTGTTTGAAATTCTGTAAAGTTATGAATTATTCAGAGAAAACTTTATAAAAGATCTCAAAACAATGATCTTATGCGGAACATCGAATTGAAAAACCATTTTGACATCATTTGTATGAAACAATCGGCGTTTCATGGAAAATTTCCCGAGGATAAGCATAGAAATAGAATTTAAATTCATGAATTTCAATAACTTTCAATGCTGAAGAGCCAGTGATTTCTCTTAAAACTAAAAAAAATCCTAACTATTTGTCATCGCTGTGGTAAAGCTTTAAACTTTTGAAAGTAAACGTTGAAGAAAAGGACCATCTGTTTGATCAAAAAAGAACTTGTCACAAATAAACGATTCGAACTGTTATAGGAACCTGAAAAGGTTTTCAAATTTTAGTTTTTAATAAAATTAAAAGGGAAGCAAATGATGGCTAGGAAGTTTACCTGGGGTTCAATAAATCAAGATTTAGAACTGGAGCTTGGACAAAATTTGCTTAAAAAATTCTGTAAAATTGCTCAGCTCCCAATTTAAAATCGAATTTTGAATTAAAAATTTGGTTTTTCGTGTTGCTATATTTATGACGGCGATTGATGCTCAATTATGCAAATAATTCAGATAATCTTTTCTTCTCTTTTTTTCTACAACTACTTATGCTCTGAACAGTATTTTTCGATAATAATAGAGTACAAACTGAAAAATTCCTACGTTATACAGTGTGTTTCTAATGTTTTTTTCATATTCCGAAAGAACACTTTTATCTCGACAAAATTTACTCTGCAGTGTAAAATACTGGTCAGTTGGTTTATTATGCGATGCTTTTAATAATCTAAAAGTCTGATTTGTCCACTAAGGATGGAAATTTAGTTTTATCATTATCATTATACATACAGCGTTCTCCGAAAAAAAATTATCGTGTAGAAAAAATTCTCAGCAGTTTTTTTTTCAAAATTTGCATAACCACTGTGAAAATAAATTTTCAGTACTTTTTCGTTCGTAATTTTCACACATTTTATCAAATTTTGAAAGATATTGAAACTATCTCATAGCTATAGTTGAAAATATTTTTTGTTAAAATCGTTCTACTATACACTACGATATTTCAACTGTAAAAAATTAAACTCTTTTCATATTCGAAGATTTGTTGTAGCTTTTCCCAAAACTTTCTACAGACGAGGTTTCTATTCCGTCTCTTCATCCTAACTAAGGATTTCATTTTTCACAAAAGTTGACCCTGAGTTGTTGTAAATATTAGACCAAACTGTCTATAATTTTTGATGGAGCATAAAAAAATAATGACATTAACAAAATTGGTACATGTCCAATTTTTTTTTCATGTTTTTAGGCTTCTTAAAGCTTTAGCTTTTGACAACTGCTTATCAAACAGTTGTCTTTTATAGGAATTGTAAGTTTTACATGTGTTAAAGCAATGTGCAAAATAAGTTAGTTAAAACATCAATTGGCTTGATTTTATTCAGATTTTTGTAAACCCCATCTAGAGGCGGGATTGGGCTTAAGAGGGTTGATTTAATGAAATAATGCCTTTATTCCAATAATTTACTATAAAAAGCGATTTAAATGGTATGCCCCATTCTATTCATATAAGCGTGCCACTTCTTATACCGTTCATGACAATTAAACAGCAATTTCAATTTCCTAGTTTTGGTAAGTGATCCAAAATAAGTCCCTAAGAAATAAAACAGGACTTATTTTCGACAGTAATCAAATTACTATTAAAACGCATTTTTTTCGTTCTTTCTTGCTGCAAATCAAGTTTTGAAGCGCTTCATCATAGCTGGGAACATATTTGTAGTTGTTAAATTTCTCACAGCTAAGCAGAATACCTCTTAAAATTTGATTCCTATAATGGCACGTCCTCCTTATATGGGCTTGATTCGGCTCAACTGTTTAAAGTCAAAACTTTATTTTTAAATTTCTCTCCCTTAACAGCTTTTTTAAATACACATTTTAATATGATTTCAATTAAAGGAAGTACGTTTAACTATATTCGTTAAAAGTTTACATGCTTAACATAATTAGTGAATGAAAAAAATGGATAATAGTGGCAAGATTGGCTAAAATATTTAACGGTCTACAACAAGCCTGTTATCCTACAATTGGAATGATTGTTCTTATAAAACAGTTCAAATTAGTTTAAAACATTACAAAGGTCTCGACAATTTGTTGTTTTTGATACAAAAAAAAAGCAAATAAAAAAAAGTCTGTGTTACGAAGAACAAATGTCTAAAATTAAAAATTTAATTCAATAAACAAATTTCAATGAAAACTTGCTAATATTTATTGATTAATTCTCGCTGGTATTGTATGCGTTGCATTTGAAAAATCGTGTTTTATTTTCTTTCAAACTTTCAAAATAAATAACACACAAATTCATTTTTTCTTTCGTTTTTCAGTTTTCATTCCTATAAGGGGCCGTTCAGATACCACGTGGACAGAAAAATAAGATTTTTGACACCCCCCTCCCCCTCCGTGGACAAGCGTGGACATTTGGCAAACCCCTACCCCCCTTCCCGGATGTCCACGTGGACAGATTTGAAAAAGTTTTTATTTTAAATACCTATCATTTGACACCTAGAAAACACCACTTTTTGCCTTTTTGTTAAAATGGCGGATTTTGCTGTAAAACCGAATAACAATTTCCTAATATAAAAAAAATTTAAAAGTTTTTAATTTCTTTATTAGCATATTTATCACTTGTTTTTAAGTAGCTACTTATTGTTTAAACTTAAACTGGAAAGGTGTGCCATTCTAAGATTTTGATTTCAACATCTTAATATTCATTCACCTTTAGAAAATATTTTGATAGTAAGTATGTCCACGTGGACATGACCCAAACCCCCACCCCCCTCTCCGTGGACAAGCGTGGACATTTCCATACCCCCCTCACCCCCCTAAGTTGTCCACGTGGTATGTGAACGGCCTCTAAATTCGCTATCATAAAAGAATGTCGTTTAATTTAAATATATCTTTATAACTATCCATGAAGCTTTACAATTTGTATGTTAGTGATATTTTGAGTGCGGCTCACCAAAAGGATTTTAAATTGGAATTGACCCGTTGGCTCAAAAGTTTGCTCACTCCTGACTAAGAACAATATTTCTCTAGAAAAATTAATTTGTGAAACATTTAAAACGCATGAACATTAAATTCACCTTACAGCATTGAAAAACAAAAATACAAAAAATTTCTTCAAAGATTATTTTTCTTTAAATATTGGAACATGGATCTAAAGCTAAGTTCTTTTAGAAATGGGACACTTTCATTTGTTAATAGCTCGTTTTCTAGTAATCGGACATTCAAAATTTTGACTGCATTTTCCTACCTGTGAAAAGCACTACCCGCCCTATTTTTTTCAAAATTTAAAATTTTCACGTTTTTGAGATATTTACGATGCAATAGAAAAAGAAAAAAATAATTTTGCACAGTTTCCTTTTTAATCCATCATTAAAAGTAAGGGTAGATCATTGAAATGTCCGAAATTTTTTTCTCCGATTAGCTAAAAGTGTTGCCTAGTAATGAGTCATTCATACCAAACCTCAAACAACAATTTTTTGCTAGTTCCAGAGGTCGTAAACTGTATAGCCGGCACCGAGGCAATGGGACAGATGATTTCTGATGAAAGACAAAACTTATGAAATACCCTGTTTCAAACCAATTCCAGCGTTTAAATCCCATACCATCTCTGCTTGTGGCAAGGTCCCGAGCATATTAAAGTATGAATCTACTGATTGTTTTGTATAAAATAATGTTTCGCCTAAATTCTGCTCCTGTGGAAAAAAACAACAATTTTCAAAACGAAAACTTTGGTTTTCGTTGTTTTTTAAAGCTCAAAAAGAGTAATCTTGTATGTACCTTTCGCAACCTACGATCTATACTAACCGATAATACTTCAAGTTTAATCTCGGGATGGTTTTACTTCGTTATTGTCAGATTTTGCCAGCAGAAATTCCATTCAAAACGCTTGAAAGTGGTTCAAAAATTATCAAGTTTTGTTAATTTTGAAACAGCTGTATCCACTTAATTGCCCTCAGTTTCTTTAAAAATGGAATTATTAGACCAAAAAATACCAGAAATTGAAGATAGAGGATGTAGCTATCGTAAATACACATTTGACGAAGTGTAACTTTGAAAAACTGATCAATATCATGACTGGAAAAAGTGTGCGCTGGGCGATAGGAGGTACCAAGAATAAAGCAGAATTTTTTCTTACAAAAAACGATAAATATTTTTTTTTCAAATTTTTTCATGAATTATCATAAAATTACTTTCATTTCCTTCATAGAAAGTATTTAGATCAAACGAAAGGTTTTCAAGATACACGCATTCGTAACTGTCCCTTTTCTAAAAGAACTAAGCTTTATTCTTTGGGAGCAAAAAGAATTGTTTATGACTATATGTTGTTTATACTCATGAATTTACAGCATTAAGGCTATGATCATTTAGTATCCGGGCAGTTACAAACGTGTGTATTTAAAAAACTATTCATTTGATCGAAAAACTTTCTATGGAGGAAATGAAGGTGTAAATATGACATTTAAACTAAAAATATAAAAAAAATATATTTATCAATGATTTCAAGAAATACTCTAACTTTTTCATAAAATCTCTTTTTTATCTTTGCACACTTTTTTCAGTTATGTTTTGATTTATTTTTTTTTACCACAGAACCAAAACCTTTGCAAAATCATGATATTTTACACTAACTCACATGGAAAAAGCAATTGGAATCTGGTTGGAACCTTTTCATAAGTTGGTATCTCGAAGAAATTGATCTCTTGAATCCGGTTTTAACATAATTTTTTTTGTCCATCAGAACACATCTGTCATATTGCGTAAAAACCGGATGCACAAATTGCGATCTTTGGATCTGATCATTATTAGGGGCCGTTCACATACCACGTGGACAACTTAGGGGGAGGGGGGGTGTATGGCTAATGTCCACGCTTGTCCACGGAGAGGGGGGTAGGGGTTTGGGTCATGTCCACGTGGACATACTTGCTTCCAAAATATTTTCTGAAGGTGAATAAACATTAAGATGGTTAAATCAAAATTTCAAAATTACAAAGCTTCCAGGAATTCCAGTTTAAGTTCAAACGATTAGTAACCACCTGAAAGCAAGTGATAAATATGATAATTAGTAATTCGATTTTGGCAACATTTGATTTTGGTAACATCCGATTTTGGCACAAGTGTTAACGGTTGTTAGAAACCACCATACCTTTTAGTTTCCACTATAACTGGACCAATTTAATTTAGATAAACACCGAAAAAAAGTGTTCACGTTCTGAAAAGGGGATAAAATACAACAAAAAAAAACAAGTTATTTAATAAAATTATAAAGTACTCAAAAATTACAAAAACACGAAAAATTCAAAAAGTTAAAAAACAATTAGGTACTAATTAATGACTAAAAATAGTAAAATTCAACTAACAAAAATATGAAGAATGATAAGAACGACAAAAAAAAACAAAGATTATAAAAAACAAGAATAGTGTAAAATGCATCAAAAATATGAAAAAAATATAACTGTTAAATTGGATTGAGAAAAAAAAATCAAATCTGTCCACGTGGACATCCGGGGAGGGGGGTAGGGGTTTGCCAAATGTCCACGCTTGTCCACGGAGGGGGAGGAGGGGGTCAAAAATCACATTTTTTTGTCCACGTGGTATCTGAACGGCCCCTTAGTTATTTACTTGGTGTCTACTAGTCAGGAAACACTTTTTGCCTGCCGGAAATGGATTTTTTGCATTATGTAGGGAGTCTTCATTCAGTTATCCCAAATAACTATAAACTTTTCACCATATTTAAGATCAAGAGTTGCACTCCGATAGTTGATTTGAACTTCGTGTGGATCCTAGAGTGGCTCCTTATACTTAATAACCATTTGGTACGAAAAAAAATTAGAAAAAATCAACAGTTCATGAGCTTTCGAGTCAACAATGAAGAATTTTCGAGGCACAAAATGCGCAAAAGGAGCAAATTTGTGCAAAATTATTTTTATCATGTCTTTTTGCATAGTAAATATCTCATATACACGTAAACTTAAAAATCTATCAAAAATAGGCAAGATAGTCCTTTTCATAACCAACACAACGCAAATTTTTTTCATATCCGAGCTCTATTAACGCAGCTATCACCAAAATAAAGTGCCCGGATACTAAATGATCATAGCCTTTTGACACATTTTTGGTCAAAAATCTTTGACACATTCCACGTACTCGCATCCTGAGACTTCTACTACTTATACTTTCTGTGTTTCTTGAAGAAGATGATTAGAAGTGTTCGAAAATGTATAGTTTTCACATTAAATGATTCATATAACCTTTGAATTAAATGTTAAAAAATAATGAAGTTCCATTAAAAACAGAAAATTTTCGTTAAACAAGCTTCAAACTCATTCCAAGAAGTCCTGGGTCAGGACGTAAAATTTAACAAATTTAAATTCATTAAATGCAGTTTAGTAATTTACTAGATGTACAAAGTAGTTTTCTTACAATTAAAAGAAAACTACCAGGCTTTGTGATAATCAAGATCATTGCTAGATCTTTCCAAAAAGTAAAAACATGAATTGCAAAACTAAATAAATGGCACCCGGGGATGAAAATGTAAACTCGTTTTGTATGTTTAATGCGCATATTTTGATATGAAATATAAAATCAAGGGGTCCACCAATAGTGACACCAAAATGCTCGCTTTTGTTAAGCATTTTAGAACTTTAATTTCTTCTACAAAGTTGTATATCTCAACAAAATATAAAGCTTCAGTGATCATGGTAAAGTTCTACAACTTCATCCTAAGAAGATAAGCTGATATATAAAAGCCCAAAAAACATTGTTTTCAAATCTGTTTTTTTTTTTTGTAGTTAAGACAGAACGATTTGCAGTCTTCGACACAAAGTTGAATCAAACCAAGACCCACAATATCCTAGCAAATTAAGATGTGTTTTAAAATTATTGAAGCGATGTAGGAAGTATTAAATTAAATTCTTAACGATCATATACGCAATGTTTGCATCGCCAGTCTTTGCACATTAGGTATTTAGACACAATATTTCAAAGTACAAGTAATTTTTGTAGCCTCGTGACTATTTACTGTTGGAAAAATGTTTTTTTGCTTGGGAAATTGATGATTCCACTCTCTATTGTAGTTTTCAAAAATTCGTATGGTCTCGTCACGTTTTCGGCCTCGTTTTTCAATTACTATTTGAAATCGTTTATCAGTGGCCGGGCAAATCCAAGTTTTTTTTTTCAAAACCTGACAAAATCCGGGCATTTAGTTTCAAAACTGTCGACCAAAACTCCGGGCAATATCCTGGCAAATTTAGTCAAACACCAGAAATTACTCAACAGAAATCAAGATAAAAAAAAACTTGAAAAAAATATTTTATTGAGTTTCATCAGAAGATTTTAAATCATATTTTAGGCTTTCAAAAAAAAAAAACTAGTGATCATTTTTCGGAACTCGCTCTAAAAATTTAGTTTTTAACCCATAAATTAAAAAATCTACAGCACAATTTCTTGTTTTAATTTGATTCAGGAATAAAAATGAGAATAAACCTGAAAAAAAATCGGGTTTTTCATTGAAATTCGGGCAACCGGGCGAAACTGGAATTTTCCCAAATATTATAGGTACTAAATATCCTGGCGGAATCTAAATACATCTACACAGATTCACCTAATCTTTTCGAAAATCCAGAAGTATGAGGTTCATTTCAACTGAAATCAATGTAGGCATTAATTTAAATCTTCATAATCATGCCCCTGGTAACTGGTTGCATATGTCGTCTTCTGACAAAGTAAAAAATCTCAATGAATACATTGTAGATTATTCATCAATGCTTACTAAAGCTTAGATAACTGGAAAAAAATGCGGTTTTACTAGTATAGATCTGTGATAATGTGAATATGTAGCCTTCATTGAAAATTCGTGATGAATAATAAAGAAACAGTACATTTTAACTGGCGAGATCAGTTCAAGGTCACTTTTAAAGTTTCGAAACAAAAATTCATAAAAAAATTATCGGTAATTTACAAACTCTTGATCAAAAATGAAAAAAAAAATATATCCGTTACCGTCAACTGGGGCAACATGCAACAATTTTCAACTTCAATGGCTTCTAAAAAACTTCACTGTTGATCCTCCCTCTTATGCATCAAAAGTTTAAAGGATGATGGGACATTAAATTGGCGTAGGTAGTTAGAAAAATATTGGTTTCTTTAGTTATTTTTTATTTTCCAAAAACATGCGATTTTCACCCTCCTTAGAAAATGGGGTAACTTGCAACAAACTTTGTTTTTAATGAAAAATCTTATGAACATGTATGAAAATTTATAGTTTTTAATGTATTTGCGATG
Organism: Uranotaenia lowii; assembly: GCF_029784155.1. Lineage (NCBI taxonomy): Eukaryota > Metazoa > Arthropoda > Insecta > Diptera > Culicidae > Uranotaenia > Uranotaenia lowii. The sequence continues at coordinate 155,798,320 of NC_073692.1, read as the reverse complement.
CCTTAAAAACCATTACGCATGAAAACACCTATTGCAGTAATTTTTTGTTCAGTAAAAACAAATTTTCACATTTTTTTTCTGAAAATAAGGACGCTGCATACATTCAGGGTTTAAATAATACTACAAAAAATTCTACATTCTTAAAAAAAATGTTTGGATGAATAAAATTCCAATGTTTACAAACGCGTGATGCAAAACAATCATATTCCAGCACATGGAAACGAGATTAATAAGGTGTGTCTTTGATTTGCATTTTGTTGCATTTTACCCCAGACACCTAACTGAATTATAAAAATATTTATTTAAAAAAATGAGTGATTGTTCGAAACATATTTTTACACCAACAGTGTTGGTATAGCATGAGGAAACCAGTATATAGTTTGTAGGTAAAATAATCAAGCCAATCCGTCATACTGGGTAATGTTTTTTACGGCATCGAAAAATGTGAAAACTTGTACGATTATAGCTGGATTTTTCAATTTTTTTAAAAAACTAAGAAACTTTAAAAAACTAGCTTAAGGTGCGAGAAATTATGTCATCATCATTTTGTAATCACTAAAAGATAACTTTATTACAATACATTAAATTAAAACCTGATTTAGTGTGGTGTTATATAAATGTTGCATCCAACCCCGCTGTTGCATGATGCCTCGTTTGACGGTACTGAAACTTCGTACAAAATTTGTGAGCTGACTGCAGGCATCACACTTGAAATTTTAAATGTGTTCGAAGACTTAAAGGTTAACTTTTTTAAATACATACAATTTAATTTTTAAAAAACTGCTTCGGGATGTAGAGGTCATTTAAAGTTATTTATTACAAGTATTTAACTTGTGATAAAGTTTCCAAAAAGATTTTCAGAATCGAAATTTTCATTCATTCTCAATGATGATTCGGTTTGAAGAAGCTTTAAAACTTTAATTTGTTATTCTCGATTCTTGTTGTTGGATTTTTTTTTAGATGAATTTTATGTATCTTTTCACTTTTTAACCCGTTATTGATTGAGCAAGCATTTTAAATTTTTTTTTGTACGTATTAAGGCCGGTCAAATCCGGAAATTGGCTGGCTAAATTCTAAACTCAAAACCAAGTAATTTTCAGGTAAATCGGCTTTTTCCATAAAAGGGCAAGAGAAAAGCTGATGTCTCATAATTCCAAAAAATGTATGCGAATTTATTCCGCTAAATCAAGTTTAGAATTTGAAATTTCATACAAATCGTGAATGATCCGGGAGAAACCAGGTCTTCTTCCTCCAGGCAACTAAACCGGACCGGGTATTTTTTCTTTAAAAATCCGGGCACGCCCGATTGAAACCTAGCAATCTGGAATGGTTATGAAGTATCTATATTCATTTACACATGATCGTTTCAACTAAAAACCATCTCTTGAGATAGATGATAAACATCGCGAAAACGCACTTGGACCCCTCAGTACCCGATCAAGGGATCGAATAGATTTAAGTTTTCCTACATCCTCTCAACCTCCTTCTCCCCCCTCCCCCCCCTAATCCCTTCCAGCCTCCACCTAGTTTTAACATACCATCAGACCCTCGGCTCACTAAAACTTTTAAAATGTAAAATGGCCTAATAAACGTTTCTTGTATTAAAAAAAAACTAAAATTAATAGGATTGGATTGAGGTGGTTTTTCCAATATTTTTATGTTGTTACGCGTCAAAGTTTTAAATATTTTTGGAAATGGTGCATTCAAATATGATTTTGTAAATTTCAAATGAACATTTTTCGTAGAGGGCTGAAAGTGATAGCGAGAGCTTCAAAAATAAAATTTAATGAGTTTTGTTCAATAACAAAACAGAGGCTATCTAAAGACTTTGCACTAGTGCGCTGACCTATGCACTAGTCAAAAGTCCTATCCTTCCACCCAGACTTCCAACTTTTTTTTTTGCTAGAACGCAGAGGTGACCTTGATCCTAAAGCACAATATTAAACTTTCATCCTCTTCTTTCTTTCCCAAACTATCTTTTGACTACTAGGACGTGGCCGGCGCCTTTATTGATGTTCAAAGAGAGAGCATCCGTTTTCTGCATAGAAAATGAGCTGCTATTTCCAAACACCATTCTTTTGATCATTGCAAAAAATTGATGGCCTCGGTCTAGAACGGAGTAGCAATCATTGGTGATGTGGAAAATTCACAAATATATAACCATTATAAAAATTTGTACATCAATTGCTCGTTTTTTTTTAAATTTTCTATGAAAATTAAAAATTTGACAACATGCTTAGAACGGTTCATTGGAATTCATTCCAGATGCGTATAATCGACAAAATTTAGTAGGCAATAATCTAGGCCTTATTTCATTACAGAACGCTAGAAAGGGTTATTTGGTGAAAGTTAAAGTTTTGTCAAGTAAACGTTACTTAAAATTAGCCAAACATAAAATTTTGAGAAATCTGGGTTTAAAAAATTAAGAAATGACATCAAATCGACACAGTCAAATGTAATATGAAAATATAAAAAAATGTGGCATCAAGCGTTTTTTCTAAAAGGTTCAACTCTAGCGAGAAATTAATCATTTCAAAAAGTGCATTTTGGTCAAAAAACAGAACTTTTGTAATGCAAGTTTCTCGGAACCATTCTACACAGTTTGATGCTGTCAGAATATCTCCACGCGGCACAAATCAAAACCCTTGGACACACGCAAGTGAATAAACCGTATTGTTCTGGTTCATTTTACGACACCCACCTCGACCCGCGCGTAACTCGTAACATTATTGTTATTTTGTTGTACAGTAACAATAATTTGAAAACAATTTGGGCTTTAGCAAAATCGCACCGGCACTATCCGGGTGCCATTTTCAATATCGCGAGTATCTAACCTTAGTTTATTGGCAACTAAACGTACGAATTTTCCGAATTACGCTACGCATTGGCTTATGGCTGGCTAACTGGATAGCTGGTTTGTGTTTAGAGCTTAAATTTATGATCCTTTGTGGAGCAGAATTGCAACAATGAAGTATTAGTACGTGGGAGGGTTTGGATTTTGGGGCTTGTTGGGGAAGACAAATACAATGAAGTGCACTCCTGACTAAATTTAAACTATACCAACGGCAGCCGGCTCAAATCGAACAAACCAAATGATGCTCTCATAAATGTGGAAATTTATTGCCACCGCCCTTCGGTTGGATTAGTGTTGTGAGCATTCATTGTGTAATGTTGTCAATAGCCCCTATTAATCATTTCCAGTGTTTTACGAGCGAGGGAGACGGTAACAATTTAAATTAATTCCGGACCAGAGTCGAAACGAGCTTAGTTTAATGTTGAATTGACTCATTTCAGGGAAAGTTTTATGAAAATGACTAGCACACTGAATTGAATTGTAATCAAACTGTCATTAACGTCTTGCGGCAAATTATCATGGGCAGCTAACAGGGCCTCCGGTTTGCCATTAAAAGTCCACTCTCCGAAAAGCAAAAGTAGCAGCATCAGTCGAGATAAGACACCAGAACCCAGTCCCGGGCAAATAGAAGACCTTCATCAAAACCGCCGCACAACATAATTTGTGTTCTTACCCGTGTCGTCGTAGTCATTAGTTGCTTTCATCGGAGTTGGGTTCAGGCTTTGGGAACAAACCATCAACAACCCTCGGAATCTGCCTTCCGGTAATGTTGAAGCTAACTAATTCCCGGGACATCTGCCAGGCTGGCTCGTTGCTCCGTGTACCTAAATAGTAGGAATTCGAACGGAACATGTTATGATGGCAGTTTGTATCGGTCGTGTTTCCACTTCAGATGGTCAATACCGAGAGCCATTCATTCCGAGAGTTTGGATGCAAAGGTGCTTCCGGAGGTCCTACTAGTCTACTCGAAAAGCATTCAACTGACCACAGCTGTTATTCATCGAACACAATGAGGTGGACGAGATTGGAACACGTTCCTAGAGTAATGGTAGACTGATAGTAGGTACAATCTTTATTAGCGATGCTTTTCGCTATTTTATTCTCACGAAATGCGTGTTAATCTTAATAAAGCAGAAATCAAATATTCAAAATAAGGAAAAAAATCTATTTTTAAATTTTACGTCGAAACAAATATTGTCTTTTTAGTAGGTACCTACCAAAGCAACCAAAAGTCACATATTCACTTGAATGAAGGCTTTGAAAGTTACATATATGGCCGACAAAGAAATTAAACTGCCAAATTCCCTTGTGTGGACTTTCTGTATGGGAGAGTGGGGAATCATGGGCCACTTTTTTTCGTTGTTCCATAACTTATTTATTATAAAAGATAAAATAAAAATAAAATATGGTATGGTTTTCTACATTTTCAAGGTAACATAAGGTATTTTTTAAATTTTTAAATAAGTTATTTTCCCCAAATTCTGACTGTTTGAAAAAAAGCAATATTTTTTGGATTTTAAAAATTGGTGGGAAATCGTGGGCCAGCAAATCCAAATTTACCAAATAACTTGCAAAGTTTATGAGTTGACCCAAAACTGTGATTTCCTAATTCATTTCGTTATTTTCAACCAATTTCAGATGATGAAATAAAAAAGAGAGCTGTGTATGATCGCATAGATTCCAAAACCTGGCTCGCGAAGGTTTTGGCAAAATTTCTTATATAGGATGGACAAAATATTTTTCATCACTCTTCATTTGGCATAAGAAAACTTTACGGCTAGGTTAAACGTATTTTAAATTCTGATTATGTATAAAAACATAAAAATATAGGTGATTCAAGATGTGTGGCCCACGATTCCCCACAAGCTATGATTTGCAAATTGGTTGCGTTTGTGTGACTTATTGATGTTTCATCCAAAATTCCTTTTCCACGTGAAAGATCATGACAAAACTAAGATCATAAGCGTATGAGCATATTTTTGTTATGCACTTTAGGTTCCCCATCGATGAAAATGTCAACAACATATAGGAATATATGCTCACGCAAAGCGACGACGATGACAGTTGGTTTGAGATTTTTATCTCAACACACATCTGAGATATTAAAAGTGGCCCACGTTTCCCCATGGCCCACGATACCCCACTCTTCCCTACTTATAAATGAACTTGAAAGTTGAAAAGTGATTAAAAAAAATTAAAATCCGTGAAGTGATCAATATGTACGATGTATGTGACTTATTTTTCTCAATTCCCATTGAGGAGCTATATGTACATATTAATGAACCTAAAAGCTGCAAAAGTGATTTGTATTTACGTTGTAAGGGACTTTAGTCACATAAAGGGCACAAAAGTGCTCAAAACTGGATTTACAGTGTCACAAAAAGTGCATTGAGGTGTTTTCTTCCTGACTGGTTGGCTGTCTGGTTGGGCAGGTGCGCCTGCAGTTATGGTAAAATTTCATCTAACCACTTCGTGTTTTAGATTCAGTTAGAACAAAAACTAAGCGTGGTCTTGTGATAGGGTGATCGATTCTCACCACGAAGTTCGGGGTTCGATCCCCAAGCCGGGCAAGTTTTTTTTTCAATAAGTAATTTGATACTTGAGTGACCATTCTGTTGCGATATATGTAGGAAATGCAGAAAAGATGCAATTTAGCTTCAAATTGAACAAATCTCGACAAACTTAGGAATACAGCGTCTGACATCATGGCAGCACGGCATCGCGGCACCACGTGCTGAACACAGTAAATAATCAAGAAAAGGTTATTTGAACCGATGCCAAAGGTGCAATTAAAATATGGAGAGAATTTATTGCTCATTTTACGATTTTTTGGATGCTGAATTAAAAAACCGCTGGAAGCTGAATAGAAGGTCATGTAGACTTGTTTTGGAACTTGATAGTATCATAAAGAACTTAAATTTTGAGCTGCATAGAAGGTACTTCATATCAATGATGGGGCTGAGTAAGCGTGTTTGTGCCTGTTTTGTGGGACGTTTGATTGCTTGGGTAGTAACAGGCCCATGCGAATGACCTTTCCATGGGGGGTCAGGGGGGTTTCAAAACTAAATTTTTGTTTGAAATAATATCAATGCCAAAAATGCACAATAAATAAGAAAATTGATTTCTCAACCATTTTCTTCCTTATGACCTACAAACAAATTCGAAAATAAGAGTTAGTTATACTTATAGGATTCAGAATAAATCAGTATCATATTTTCCAATCAATGTTAGTTCCTGTAAGTTATTAATAAATTAATCAAAAAGATTATCTTTATTCTGAACTAGAAATTTTAAGCAAATATTTTCAAAACACCCGAAAAAGAATGCGAATAAAAATTTTGAATCAAAACAGAATCAGTGCAAAGAAATAGATAACAAAGAAAAATAATTCGAATTCTTGAATAAATTTAAGATTAGGTTAGAAATTAAGCTAGAATATTTTATTTAGCAAAATGTTAATTATTGTTAATTATTTATCATTTTAGTTAACAATTCGTTTCATTTTATTTCAACTCAATAGTTGATTAAAAATTCCTCTGTATGATTTTGAATTTCAAATAATATTCGATCATGATTTGAAAAGTGAATTATGAATAAGAAAAAAAAATCCATTTTGAACTTTTGAGAATTTATTCAAAACACATAGATGATGATTGAATTTAATTTTATTAAAAGAAAAAAAAATTAAAGTACCAGAAATCACAGACAGAGTAAAAATTCTTTATTATATTCATGATTGATTGAAGTATACAAAAAAAATAAAATAAAAAAAACATGTTCAATTTATCATCTCTGACAAAGTACATTTTTAGAAATGGGTAATTTCTTTAACGATCATATACGAAACTGTTTAAAATAAAAGTTAGGAAATCTGATTTTTGTTTTCAATATTAAAAGAACAATGCAAATTCTAATTAAGTGAACATTACAAATTGAAAATAAGCTCTTAATAAGCTTTTTTTTAATCATTTTCGAACTTTTCATAGATTAATTAAAAAACCATGCTCGGTTCAAAAAATAGATTAAAAATAATAAAAAATAGTGAAACGTTTATTGTTTTTCCAGTTCATTTATGGTTTGAAATTTCTAGACATGAATAATTTGTCGTTTACAATAAAAATATTGGGTCCTAGGAGTTTTTCTTCCGCTTTTAAGGGTATGTTTTCAGAAAACTCAAACTCAAAGTAGAAAAGCTTATGAAAACTTATGAAAAATATATTTCAGTTTTTTTAAAAGTTTTTGAAAGTTAAAAAAACCTAACCAAATTGTTAAATTTATTTGAAATAAATATAAAATGATAACTTAGTTCATCGGCCTTATCGGTAAAAGTTATGTTCTTTAATTAAGAATTTTCAAGATTATGATAAATTTGTTCCATGAAAAACAATTTGATTACAAATGATGAAATTTCTTCTAATGTAATTCAACCCGCTCATTTTCAATATCTATTCAATTCTTATAAGTATCATTTTTTTTAATTACTAACGGTGATTATATTCTACAAAAAAATTAAAAATTTAAGAAAGGGTTCTTTTTTATTTAAAACGTCTCATCTTTTTAAACCTTTTTCATGGAAGACACAGCATTTTTAAACGTATATTATATTTTGGCGTCCTGAACTTTTTAAGCTTATGAACAAAATTAATATGCAGCCCCCTCCTTTCTTCCCCTCTCTACACTGTAAAGCGTAAGGGTCTATAACAATCCTAGAAACATATCTCGTAACCAAGTACCTTTCCATGCCATATTTGTTTCCATTTGTTGGCTTCGTTAGCATAAATTGAGAACTTATGCTAATAAAATTGTATTGGACTCACCTCCCTCCTCCTATTTATGTACCTACTCACTGGAAGGGGGACGGTGTGTCAGATAATGTTAGAATCATACCAAAATGATTTTCCATGTTAAGTTTTGTCCATTTCTCGGATATTGTAAAAAAAAAGTTAAATGTAAGCCTCTTTTTCCCTCCCTATATTTCCAATTTTATCATCCTACTGCAAGAAAGGAATTGTTTCACATAGAAAAAGTATTTTTAGTATTCTTTTTGATGTCAAATAAGTTTTTATTTGCTCGATTTATTCTTTACGTACGCAAAAAAAATGTATGGAAGCCCCCCTCTCCCCCTTTATATCTTTAGGCTGAAAAAAGGCAGGGTAACAATTTATAATAGAAACATTTATCGTATCCAAATACCTTCACATTTTAAATATGGTTAAATTTGCTCGATCATCTCTCCAGTTATACTGAAAATGGTAAGGGAGACCTCTCCTCCCGCTTTTCATCCACCTCTTTGAAGAAGTTAATGATACCAAATATTCATATAAGCATTTCTCGTACCACAATATCGTTCCATGCCAAATAAGGTTCTATTTGCTGTAGTAGTTCTTGAGATATGCATTAAAAATTTCATGAAACTCCCTCCCTCTTTCCTCTCTCCCCGCTGGAAGAAGGATGGGGTCTCAAACAATCATTAGAACATGTAACGTTCCCAAATACCCACCCATGCTAAATTTGGTTCCAGTTGCTTAATTAATTTTTTAATTATGTAAAAAATTCTAAAAGAGGCCCCCTCCCTCCTTTTATATCTCCCTAATGGAAAGATGGAGGGTTTAATGGAGGGTTAATCATTGAAATATGATTCGTATCCAAACAACCTCCCATGCCAAATTTAGCTGCATTTGCTGTATTAGTTTTTGAGTTATGTAGAAAATATGAAAAAGGCTCCCTCCCCCTTTCTACTGGAAAGAGGGAGTCTCAAATAATCATTGAAATATTTTTTATATCCAAATACCTTCCCGTGCCAAATTTGGTTCCAATATCTTGATTAGTTTTCGAGTTATATGAAAAATGGTAAGGTAGCCCCCCCCCCTCTTCCTATCACCCCACTGAGAGGAGGGAGGGGTACCAAATATTTATAGAAATATTCCTCGTTTCCAAATACCACCTCATGCCAAAGTGGATACCATTTGCTTGATGGGTTCTCGAGTTATGCAAAAAAATGTCATTTGTTTGGGAGGCCCCTCCCCCCCTTCATGAGAGAGGGAGGGGTCTCAAACCATAATAGAAACCTTCCCCTACCTCCAATACCCCCTTCTGCCAAGTTTCACGCGAATCGCTTCAGTAGTTTCTGAGTCTCTAGGGAACAGACAGACAAATAGACAGAAATTCATTTATATATATATATATAGATGTTCAACACCTTTTCAGTTTAATTGGTTTATCATCCTTTATTTAATTAAGGAATAAAATTTTGATGTCATCAATGATCTGAAAAAGTTAAATTATACAGTTTTGGGAAATTTGGAGTGAATATTTATTTATGAAAAAAACTTCATTTAACAAATTGATTGAAAACGAATTGGTTCTTAATATTAAAAATTAAAGCCCGAAACCCCTCCCCCTCTTTGCCTCGCTTTGTCTATAGTAGTAAGTAAGCTTTAATCAGGCAGGTGAAAATGACATTCCAAAATCCATTTGTTTTTCGAAGGGTGTTTTTAATAAGGCATTTGAAAGATTATTTTTAATTCAAACACAGTTAATGGTTGAATTCAATGGAATTTGTAAATTGCCTTATCCAGTTGTTTATTACACCAAGCTCACTTAAATTAAAATCCCGAAACAAAATAACTTAAAAATAAATAAAAAGCAACATTTATGGTATCATTTCTTTCAATTAAATTTAAAAAAAAAAATAGCAAGTTTATGTTTGTTTTAAAACGTTTTTCTAGGATGAATCCAAAAAAAATCCGATGTGAAGAAGGTATGCTGAACATATGCTACAATGTGTGGCCGATGCTTTAAATCTCAATTTCACCTTTTTTTTTGCAATATCCGTTAAATAGAATCATCTTAAACACTTCGATGAACTGAGATCGCTGTTTGATCACCAATTTGTGATGTGTACTATAAAATGCCCTAAATTTAATTTCGCTACACAGAGCTTTTTCTTTTAAATGCAATGCATTGGCTCTTCAAAAATTAACGTTAAACCACCGTGTAGATCAACATGAAATTCAAAATGAAGAATAAGGAACAACATTTAGTCAGTTATAGAAACTGTTAATGAAACGAATGCTCTCTTATATCTATCCTTCATCTTACTAGATGTACGTACAATTCAAAATTATAACTTCCCTAGTAAATTTTTTTCACTTCAAACTTTCTATTACCCATTTGGTTGCAATGGAAGGGTTTTTAGTCTATCCTCTTGACGCGCTTTTTTTTTCAAATTTTTAAACTGTGTTCCCAATTCGGAGTTCTAACAAATAATCTCAGTAATCCCTCAACTTTCATCACTTTTTTCTCCCACCGCAAACTATTCTCGTAACTCGTTTGATTGTTTATTTTATGCCATATTAAAGCTGTTCTCTCAACATGCTCGTTAAAAAATTTCACTCGACTTGCATTTCTTTATTTTTTTTTACAATCTATCAACGCACTTCCAATTTTAAACAATTTTTTCAGGCTGTCCTCTAAACTCCCTCATTCTAATCTATTATTTCAAGCTGTTCATTCCGTAGATGGGAAAATTATCTTTAAAATTAATTTTGATCAGTTTTGAGCTGTCATCTCGATATACAGTATAGTTTATTCTTATTACTAACTATCTTTAAGCTGTCCTCTCGACTTGCATTTTACCAAACTCCTCTCGATTCGATTCATAGTTGAATCTTTTTTCAAGCTGATCTGTAAACCCACTTTATATTTCAATGGATACGTTCAGATCGTCCTCTCAACTCGCCTTCCAATTTCAAGCTGTCCTCTCAACCTGCTTGAAATTTCTATCGATACATTCAGGCTGTCCTTTCTACTCGCCCTTCAGTTTCAACTTGTCCTCTCAACTCGCTTTAAATTTTTATAGATATGTTCAAACTGTCCTCTTAACTCGCCCTTAAATTTGATGTTGTTCTCTCAACACGCCTTCCAATTTCAACCTGATTTAAATTTCTATCGATACGTTCAGGCTATCCTCTTTACTCGCTCCTCAGTTTCAAGCTGTTTTCTCAACTCCCTTGAAATTTTTATCGATATGTTTAGGCTGCCCTCTCAACCTGCCCTTAAATTTGAAGCTATCCTCTAAATTCGCTTTCAATTTCTATCAATACGTTTAGGCTGTCCTCCTAACTCGACTTACAATTTTAAGCTGTTCTCTCAACTTATTTAAAATTTCTGTCGATGCATTCAGGCTGCCCTCTCAATTCGCCTTCCAATTTGAAGCTGTTCCCTCAAATCGCTTGAAATTTCTATATATATGTTCAGGTTGTATTCTCAACTCGCTCTTCAATTTAAAACTGTTCTCTCAACTCATTTGAAATTATAAGCGACATTTTCAGGCTGTCCTCTCAACTCGCCCTCAAAATTCAAGCTGTCCTTTCAACTCGCTTGAAATTTCTATCAATACGATTGGGCTGTTCTCTCAACTCGATTTTCAATTTCGAGCTGTCCTCGCAACTCGCTTGAGATTTCTATCAATACATTCAGCATGTCCTCTCAACCCGCCCTAAAATTTCAAGTTATTTTCTCAACTCGCTTAAAATTTCTATCGTTATGTTCAGGCTGTCCTCTCAACCCACTCTTAAATTTGAAGTTGTTCTCTCAACAAGTTTTAAATTTCTATCGATTTGTTCAGGCTTTCTAACTCGCTATTCTATTTAAAGCTGTCCTTTCAAGTCAATTTAAATTTTTAAACGATGTGTCCTCTCAACTCGCCCTTCTTTTTAAAGCTGTCCTCTCAACTCATTAAAAAATTTTTATCGATATGTTCAGGGTGTCCTCTGAACTCGCCCTCAAAATTCCAGCTGTCCTTTCAACTCTCTTGAAATTTCTATCAATACGTTTGGCCTGTCCTCTCAACTCCCCTTGCGCTGATCTGCTCTCCTTTCCATTGTGAATACAATCAAGCTACCTTTATGGCACCCCTTCTATTTTAATTTAATTTTTACTTCATGTTGTCATCTCATCGAAATTTCAATTAAGCTGAATTTATCAATTCAAATTTCGACATTATATGAAACTGGAAACTGGTTCATTATTATGCATGGCTAAGGTTGCCAGATTGCTCGGTTTTATCCGAGATTGCCCGGATATTTAACACAAAATTTGACAGAAGTCCGGCCTGGCCGGTTGCCCGGATATAAGTTAAAATGCCTGGATTCGGCCCAGATTTATTCACTTTATTTGACAGAAAAACAAATTTTGTTGTAAATTTTTTTATTAATGCGTCTAAAACAATTTTTTTTAACAAGTTTAACAAAAATAACCATGAGAAGTTTTTTTGAAAGCGAAAAATACGATTTAAAAACTGCTGATGAAAAAAAAATTCATTTCTTTTCTTTGATTTGTGTTGAGTAATTCCTGGATGTGGACCAAATTTGCCCGGATATTGCCCGGATTTGTGGTTGACATTTTGGAATCAAATGCCTGGATTTTGGTTTTAGGATGAAAATAGCCCGGATTGTCCGGCCCGGGTACGTGCTGAAAAAATTCTGGCAATCTTATGCATGGCATTTTTTTGATTATTTTACTTCAATCGAGATAGCCTCCAAAAATCATCCAACAGCTTTGCGTTTTGTTTAAAATACTTTTTTACACAGCTTTTATGGTGAGTATTTGATTTTCAAGTAAGTTTGATGAACAAAAATTTACTGTTTATCGTTTACCGCGTTTGACTTCGTTTTTCGGTTCGATTTTTTAAAACAATTTCTCGATTTATTCAGTTTTTGAGCACTTATCTGCAAGTTCGTAAAATCTGCAGACCGGATCGGAGATCCGGTAAAAATTTAGGGGTATTTCGTTTAATAGAATACATGCAGGAGCAATTTGAGTTGAGCTATCCCGGAGAAAAAAATATAGTATATTCAACTTAAATCTAATTTTATGCAATCATATTTATCGACCAACTTTAAACATTAACTTTCAACTTTTTATAAAACAGATTGTCTGATTGCATTTTAACATTTTACAAAATATATGATAGATTCAACCATGGCCGTACGAACGTGGGGGGGGGGTTTGGGGGGGGGTTAAACCCCCTCATGAGGATCCAAACCAACAAGCGAGATATTCTACTCTACACTCAAAATTATAAATTCAGAACCAAATTATGATTAAAGAGAAGAAACCTCAAAAACCCATCCCAAGTTCAAAATTCTGCAACACTTTTTCAAAATTCAGGTCTGAATATTAAATTGCGAATTAAATTGAACTCATTTCGAAGGTTCTGATTCCATAACTCTCATAACCAAAATTGTATTTCTATTTCCGCATTTCTTATTCTCTTGTTCCTGTTCAGGATCCTAGATTTTCAGTCCGAATAAACATAAAAAATTATAAATGGAAAGCTGCTTTGAAATCTTAGTTCAAATTTGGGTTTGCATTTCATATAAAATTTTGATCAAGTTTTTCGAGATCATATACAGTTCCAAAATTTTGATAATAGTTTTCTGAATATTAAAAAAAGAAAATTTTGTTTTATATTCAAATTCGATGTTCTTGAACTTAGTTCTAACACAAAATTCAAAAAGTTAAAGCTTTGAAATGGCAATCCAAAATTTTAAAGTAAAATTCAGATTTCTGAAAATTTATATTTTATTTCTGACTCACAATACAGAACAAAAAAAATAAATGAATTAGTGAATTAAGATTAAACCTGATCTACAGATTTTAAATAAAAGATTAATGAAAGAGGGCGCTGACGCTTGGCTCATAAAATTCTGATCTGGAATAGCGTTCGGAAATCTTTTTTTTTGTAAATTTCAGAAATCGTATGGAAATTCGGATACAAATTCGAAGCGCAACTTTTGTATTCAAGTTCAGAATTGAGATTCAGAATGCAGATTCAAATTCAGAAAAAGGTTTAGCTTGTCACTAAATTTTACAAATTACATAAATTGTTGAGGAATTAAAGAGATCATGAATTGCGGACCAAATATGAAATATTTCGTTTTCTCGCTTGATGACAGTGTGCTACACTTCGAAGTATAATTCGAATAAACTGAATTTACGTGTGAAAATTTATTTGACAAAATTGAACACAACATTTGCCGCTTCTTAAAAAGGCAAAATTTAGTCCAAGGGCTTCTAAGATATAGAACGCCGAATTTCGGTGTTTCTCGATAAAGATTTCTTTGTGGTTCTTTATGTTTTAAGATTGCTTGTCAATTCAATTTCCAGATTTCAAGTTTTGAAACCAAATTAGTTTGTTACAACAAAACGCAAAATTTGGGTTTCTTGTTTTATTTGCATAAAAAAAAATTTGTTTTAAAAAAATTATTCACATGATTTTCATTATGGAATTGATCCTTCATAGACAAAATTTGCTGGTAATGAAAAATTTTCACCTAATAATCAGCACAAAATTCTATATTTTCTCAGTGTAGTGTTCGAAATTTTTCATTTTATTTGGCATTTTATGTTTCAGAAATCAATAGACAAAATTCTGTTAACTGAAAATAGATATTTAAGTGTATTCAAATGTAACACAACACTTACTATTGTGATACAATTTGTAGAATGAAGTTTCATTATAAGATTCATAAACTTTGAGTTATGCTTTTTAATGAAGCAAAATTTGGTCCGAACATCTGATAATTTCTCTTACTATCTCATACTAATTTTAAAAATTTGATTTATTTTCATCAAAGGTTTAAATCTTTGAATTTGAAAAATAGTTTGACTTGTTTGATTGGAGTATAGAATAAGTTTTTTTTTTTAAAGAAATGTTAAACTCTCCTAAAAAATGCTTATTTTATGCCCAAATTCAAAGATTATAAATAACCATCGATGAAAATGAATTTGGCTCACTTTGAGTTTATGACCAATTTTCTAAAGTTACAATTTAATACGAAAACTTTTAATGTCAAAGCATATTTGAATAATCATGATCATAATTATAATTATTCGTGCATTGTTGGGCAAAAAATCATAGGTAAAAATCAGTCATCAAATTTTGCTAAGCGACTTCAACAGCGATTCTTACTAAATCATCAATAATTATGCAATTTATAGTTCAATATATTTTAATCTATCAGGACTATATTGCTTCTTTCCGTTAAAGGCTTCATAATTTTTTGAAACAAAATATTATATTGATTGAATACCAAAAAACCAAATCACATGATCGCTTTCCTTCTGCAATTTCGCCCTCGAAGAGAAGCAAAGAAAATTATCAACCTGTGTTTGTTGCTCGGTCGATGCAAATGGAAACATCACGTCAACAGCAAACGGAGCCAAAAAAATTGTTTCCTACAATAACCGCAAAATTGTGGCAACAGAAAATTGTCTTCTCGACAAATCATCAACAACAGCAGCTTGATGATGAAAACCACTGATGAAACTTGCTTCCGTTCGACGAAACATTTCCGCAAACGGAAGGAACGTGTCCATGGGCATTCGAAATGGACTCCTAGCTCTTAGTACACTGAGGTTTTTTTTTACGCGGCTTTTTTTACGCGGATTTTCGAATTAACGCGGTTTTTGAGAGAAAATATTCTAAGACTTTTTCAAAGGAAAACACTTAGAATCTTTTTGTAGTTGGGAAAATCTTAGCTCTGAGACTAAGAACGTGATACATGATATCTGAGTCCTGAGACCTGAGACTTGAGACCTGAGACCTGAGACCTGAGACATGAGACATGAGACCTGAGACATGAGACCTGGAATATGAGACCTGAGACATGAGACCTGAGACATGAGACATGAGACATTAGACCTGAGACTTGAGACATGAGACATGAGACCTGAGATATGAAACATGAGACATGAGACATGAGACCTGAGACCTGAGACCTGAGACCTGAGACATGAGACATGAGACCTAAGACATGAGACCTGAGACATGAGACATGAGACATGAGACATGAGACCTGAGACCTGAGACATGAGACATGAAACCTGAGACATGAGACCTGAGACATGAGACATGAGACCTGAGATATGAGGCCTGAGACATGAGACATGAGACCTAAGACATGAGACCTGAGACAAAAGACATGAGACATGAGACCTGAGATATGAGACCTGAGACATGAGACATGAGACCTAAGATATGAGACCTGAGACATGAGACATGAGACCAGAGACATGAGACATGAGACCTGAGACATGAGACCTGAGACATTAGACCTGAGACATGAGACCTGAGACATGAGACATGAGACCTGGGATATGAGACCTAAGACATGAGACATGAGACCTGAGACATGGAACATGAGACCTGAGACATGAGACATCAGACGATCTAATTGATTTTGTTTTTTATCTTAAAAATAAACTATCATTGTACGCAAATTTTTAAATAATCATGGTTCTTTCGCATTTTTTTAGTAACGTGCTTTTTTGCTCGAATTTTTTAATTAAAATGGTTTTTTTACGTGGATTTTCGAAATTCGGGGTTTTTTACGCGGATTTTCGAATTAACGAGGTTTTTTTTTACGCGGATTTTCGAATTAATGCGGTTTTTTTTTACGCGGATTTTCGAATTAACGCGGTGTTTTTTTGTCGCGGATTTTCGAATTAACGCGGTTTTTTTTACGCGGGTTTTTTTTTACGCGGGACGAAATACCGCGTAAAAAAAAACCTGAGTGTATTGACATTTGTTAATTGCTGTGGCTATCAGTAGAACTTGTTGAAGAAATAAACAAGATTTTTGATGATATTTAAGCTATTTATTTAAAATCAAAGTAAATTGGGCAGAGTTCGTTATGATTTTTCTTTATTCTGTTATAAACTAAGTTTTAATTCACAAATTAAAACAATTTCATCAGAGCAACTGTTTGCTGTCAATAAGATAGCCAACAATCTGAACAACACGCCTTAACGTGTTCATTGACATCCGAGGAATTCAGTTAGCTAGAGAGGGAGCAACAGATGAGGAATACCAATGCGAAAAATAACTCCCAAACCGCAAAGAATTTTCCAAACAACAACGATCTCCCCAGTTGATTTGCCAGCCAGAAAACCCTTGCTTTGCCAGGAGAAATTTGCATTTAGAGACTGCTCGTTTGCCTCATTCCCTCGACCAGAAAAAATAAGTTAAAATGGGGAAAGCTTCTCGTTTTTCTGTTTTCGAAAAGCAAGATGTGTTAAAATGGCAGTTATTTTGCTTTTGTAGTTCGTGTTTTTAGCTCGTTTGTTAGACTTTCTACTGGATTGCAATACTTGTTTGAATATGGTCGACGCTCCTGTTGAGCTTTTTTTTTTCCCTTTATTCAGTCAAGTGTTAACCGTACCCACTTTCGGCTTTCGAAGCTTGTTATTTCTGGGGTGGTTTGGAGCACTTCTTACGTGCCAATGGGTTGTGTCGGAATAAAACAAGTCGTCCCCTTAACCAAATACAAGTGGCTGCGAGCCATTGTTGCTTTCGTTTTGAGCCTTCAAGAGCGTGCATCAAGTTGAGTATTTTTATTTAAAATATGAATAATTCATGAGCCCACTCCAGCCCGACAGAGAGAAAAAAAAGAACCTGCATTGGAAACAGTTATTGTTTACAGGACCGACATTCTATTAGCTAATCCGGAAGTGATCAATCTTTCAATTGAATGACGATTGCTTTCTGTTTGTTTCTTCTTGGTATCAATAAAAGGAAGCGTTCTCGAAAAATTTATGTGTATTCCAGAAGGATGTGAAGCATCATCACTTGAAGATACCTTGGTGAAAGGGGAATTAGCAGATGAGAAATACTTCAACAATTCAAATAGTTTACCTATGCCACAAGTTGGAATCAGTCTATGCGTTATGGATGAAGTAAAATTCTTTCTGAAATCTCACTTTTCCATATTGGACAGAAAAAAATACGAATCAACTTTGACCTCATTTTTGCATTCATTCTACAATTATAAAAACAAACTTCAAGAGCTTTTAAAGGTTGGATCAAAATAGAGGAAAGGGAAGCCTCATGGATCACCTTAATATTTCGGCAGTTTGTTACACTGAAAGTTATTTTCACATAAAATGTAAGTGATCGGTCAAGTGAATTAGAGGTGCTCTAGCAAGTGCGCCCGCATTTTATACAAAGCATTGTAATTAATACAATTCCGATCAGGCAGGAATCAAAAGCTTTCAATAAATATTTTAGTGGAAAAAATTATCCGATTAAAATTTGTCACAAAACGCCACAACAAATAAAAATTAAAATATAAAACTTTCTTTGTATATTTGTTACTTTCCTTTATCTAGTTTGACGGATTTTCTATATAAATCAACATAACAAATCATATAAATCATTACTTTTCTCTACATATTACATGCTCTGTTGAGTTCAAAAAGCTAATTTTTTTTTTACAGAATGTCAATGATAATAATCATTGGTATAGAGAACTTTTGGAATAAAACGTCATTTTTTATAATTTTAAACAAGGAAATCTGACGCTAAGGAGTGTATTCGAAAAGATACAACACATTGTTTTGTGACTTTCTTTTTAAAAGCACCAATTATTGAAATTTATAGGGATGCTTCCTATAATCAACTCCTTATAAATAAAAAATGGATACTTTAACGATTTAATGTGTTATTTAAACGAAATCTCCAAACTCCCTTTCTACTGTTTAAAAGGGTGTTCGGATCAAAAAGTGGTTAGACTTAATTACGTGAAAATCAATTATTTGTTTATTTAAAAAATCAAAGTATCTTTTTTTTTTAAGTTCAATATGTATAAACGACGGAAAAGGAGATCGCAATCCGTGCTTGAGAAACAAGGTGTTTTTTTCGTCGTCGCGTTTTTCCCGTTTGTTTATTTCTCGTGAATAAAAAATTTGGTGAATTTTGGAGACTGCATCCGCGGGAAATTTTTTAAGCTCTAAAACGTGGGAAAGTAAAGTTCAATCAGCAATCAGGCAAAAATTTAGCTTTTTGAATAGTTTTGTGAATGGTTGAAACAACGGGGCTGGTTCTACGCCATCCAGACTAAACCAGGTCCAGAATATTCGTTCAGGAAAGAGTGGCATGAAATTCAACCAGGAAGTAAAACTCGTATACTCAGATAAGTAGATCGCTTCTGTTTTCTTTGATAAGGTACCTGATCAAGAAAATATGGTAGCTGATATTTTTGCTACAAGTTATGTTGTTCATGCTGTATGATCGTATTAATTTCAATCTCAAATGCAAATTTTTGTGCAAAAATGCTTCTTAGTTCTTTTTTCCAGCTAAACATGGTTTTGTAGTTGCATACCTTTTGACAATTTATACTTGTCCGAAAGGTATGCAATGATTTCATTCGAGGATTTTAATAGCTTAATAAACTTTCTGAAGGGTAAATTTATGCGATCATGACCATTTTTATATAATTTTTTATCTTTCTAATGATCATACATTCAAATTAAGTCTAAACTATTTGTTTGGAAATTTTGCCCTAAGTGGTTATATTTCGCATGTTTTCATATTAAATCTTATACACTTTTAATGATCAAGTTCTCAGGTTTACTTATAATTTATTTGAATCATATCCACAGTATTTTTGTTTCAGTAGCAGTTTGTTATGCATATCATGAAATGATTATGATAATTTTTTTTTTTATCAAAAACACATTTCTATTTTACTTTTCTCTCGCTCCTTTAAACATGTTTTTATACATGGCATCATTCAAAACTTTTTAATTCCTTATTCCATGTTTTTTAGTGTTTATTTGTTTGTTTGTTTATTTGAGACAAGAATGGTGATTGGCGAATAAATCGACGAACATAAAATGATTCTCTCACCCTCTGAGGTAACCCATTCTCCGAACGCATTCGAAAAAATTACACACGATGGCACTCAGTGAGCGAACCAATCGGACTTTCCGTCCAACCTCTTCAGTTCATTCAGGAGGCGATTGGGTTGCCTGTCTGCGATGCTATGATCCAATCATCAAGCGATTGCTTTGGAAGATGATTCTGCACAGAAGAATCGCATATGAAAATTATCAGCCAGCGATTGATGATTGCAATTCTTTCGACCGCATCCGATCATTCGTTCTGCTTGCAAAGTTGGTTTTGCTACAGTTTGGTTGCCTGCATTCGGGCGCTTTTGAAAGTAGCTCGAGCGCCAGCATTAGGTAGATCCTTTTTGATGATGAGTAGTATCATTAATACATTTGCTTTGTTGTTTGGATTGTGAATTGATAATTCAGAAACTACTTTTATCAAAAACCGTCTTTAAAGCAAAATATTACCCATTTTCGATTTTAAAAAATGTGTATACATCAGCTTAAGAGATGATGGGTATAAATTTAATGAAAAAAGAAATGAATCAATTTTCATTATCGGTGAAAAGAGATTATAAAACTTGTTCATCATGTTGTATTAAAATAATATCCCCCACTATTAACTTTAAATACTTGATAACTTTTTTGTGTATTCTTCCGTTTTTTGACTGTTTTTGTTAACATGTATTGAAGAATCCATGAAAAATTATAAAAAAAATGTTTCAATTCTTTAAGCAAGTTCAAAGCTCCATCAAGAATGATTTAAGACAAGAAACAATTGATTATTCAAGCCCAAGGTTTCCAAAAAAAATAACTGTGTTTTTGAAAAAAAAAATTCTCGAATTCTGTGATTTGAACCAAAACTTCTGTGATGGTTTTCTGTGGCGCTGTTTCTATGAAATTCATTGAAAAAATCGAGTGAAGCATCAACAAATTGGAAACTACTCACGGTTTTAATAGAATTTTCAATATTTTGGTATTTTTTTGTAATTTTTTTGTCTGAACTTTGCGATGGTTTAATCATAAGTTTATAATATTTTCATCATAAATTATTCATATATTTAGCACATTTCCTTTTTTTCATAGTGTTGTTATTTTTTAATCAAAATTTAGCCTTTTGTGATGAAAAAAAAACTCATGATTAATTTCAAATTTGAACAAATTTTAATCCGAACTAATCTTTTTTGGCATTTTTGGTACCTTTGTTTCAAAAACGGATTTTGGAAAATATTTGTCATATTTTGTCTCTCACCTCTAGTTTTGGTGAAATGGCGTGTGTAAATTTCAAAATTGGTCAGTTTGGGGTAAAATTGATTTTTGATAACTGATAAACAAACAAGCGTACATGGAAACACATGGAAAGATGTTTTTGAATCAATTAATCATATCTCATTGAATGTTCTTGTTTCAGAGGAGGCACAACACTTAAAAAAAATTGAATTATGCAAAAGACCCAAAAGATTTGATTACAACTATTCCTCAAATCACTCAAAGAAGTCATTAAACATTTGACTTTGAATATTTGAGCTCATTCAACAACTTTCAATACCCGTTTTTGCAAATTTGGACAAAAATTTTCAAAAAGAAAACTTCAATAACTTTTCTCTCAAAAGTCAAAACTACTAGCGGTCTTTGGGAATGTTGATTATTGACTTAAAACGTTAATTTTCAAAAAATGTTTTGGTAGTGTTCTCTATTTCTACCAAAAAAGTACCCAAATTCGATTAATGTATTTTAACATGCTTTCAAATTTTATCTCTAAATTAAGAGCTGATAAACTAAGTTATGTACTATTTTGAATCAGCCCTCCAAAATAAGTCAAAATTAGCTCTTATATTTTTCGCACCTAGGGAAAATGTGAATTTTGTAGCCTTGTGTACTGAATTACTTGACTTAAAATAGCATCAAAATAATAGCCAAACTAGACTGGACTTATATTTTTGTGATTACATCAAAGTTTTAACTTATTTTTTATATCCCTTGGCAATAAAATCAGTTTTTTCTTTGAAAATATGAAAGATCATAACAAAATATGAACATGTTGCGAAGAAATCAAATGTCTACCGTGTACCGTTTGGCCGCAATGATTATTTTTGTTAAATACTGTGTGCGGCGATCTGAACGAACGGCGGGCCAATCATTTGCCGATCCGATTCCTACTTTCAGTTGAACCAGTTGAATCGGATCAGCGAACGAATATCTGGAGCCAGGAAAGTCGATGATTGCATCATTGCATGATTCAAACCTGCCCGTACGCAAGCGCCCAACGTTTAAAACCAGCAGCACTCACAAACAGATTCGATCAACGTTACTCTTTTTCCCCCAGCGTTCGGTTCAGACAAAGATTCGCGAGATCCGAAAGAGCGCTTGAGTGAATCGTTGAAGAGTGTGTCGCGATTTAGTGAACGAGTGGATTTAGACCATCCTTGATTTGAGAGTGCAAAATTCTTTTTAAACTTTCAAACTAAAACCCCACATAGATATTATAAGAAGTTTCCTTAGGAAATTTCTAGGAGCATAGGACGTGTAGGTCAACCAAAGATAGTACCGTTTTCCAAGAATGGCTCCAGATCTAAACCTCTCCCTTATTAAAACAACCCTTCCTAAGATACTTATATATATATATATATATATATATATATATATATATATATATATATATATATATATATATATATATATATATATATATATATATATATATATATATATATATATATATATATATATATATATATATATATATATATATATATATATATATATATATATATATATATATATATATATATATATATATATATATATATATATATATATATATATATATATATATATATATATATATATATATATATATATATATATATATATATATATATATATATATATATATATATATATATATATATATATATATATATATATATATATATATATATATATATATATATATATATATATATATATATATATATATATATATATATATATATGTATATATATATATAATATACCTATATATAGATTCGCAGACTTATAGACGGTTTCTATAGGTGGTGATACTGACTTATCATTGTTTCAGAGTTTTTCAAAACAAGCTTTTGAAGAAAATTGGAATATAGAAAGTATCTTACAAACAATCATTCCTTTTTCCCCTTTGCCTACAAGGACGTGGCCGGCGCCGTTATTGATCATTTTCAAAGTGAGAGCATGAGTTTTGTGCGTTTAGAAGGAGTAGCTAATCCCAAGCTGCATTCTTTTCACCCTTGTACAAAATTGATCGATCTACTTAGCCACGCCAGCGATCATAAAATTCGAAATGCACTGAATGATTAGATACAATATTATATAATATTTTTTCAAAACCATGAGAAAACGGGGGTTTTTTTGAAGACTTATCAAAACATTTCGGGCTTACTGATTTAAGGTGGATATGAGTAGTCAAACAAGCTAAGCTAAGCAAATCCAATATGTATAAACCACGAAAAAAAATACTCAGTTAAGATTCCGGTCGACCTAGTCCAAATTGGGGAGACATTCAATTGAAGCCTGCCATCAAATTTTTCACAGTCGCCTTATCCGCTTTATTCGGCGCAGAACGCCAGTTGGCTGTGAACTGCTACGCGCTTCTGACAGTTTTTTGGGTCTACTTACGATTTTGCTTAACTATTGTCCAAATTTTTCGATTGTTTGAAGTTCCGGTGTGTTGGGAGGGATCTAATTCTTGGGCACAACCTGAAAGTTTTTAGCAGCATACCATAGCTTTTTTTCATTATGACAGTATGCCAAATCCTGTCAAAACAGCACTGACAAGACAGTTTTCTCAAGACAAACGCCTTTGAAGTCACTCTTCACGCCAATTTCCTGGTTGACGGTCTCGGTAGCAACAAAAATGTTGCTTTACAATCCTCTGGTACACATAGCTTACCAAACGAGATATTTTTTGGCAAACTTTGATAGTTTAATTATGTCTGCCACCTTTCCCTATCCGGTTGCTGTATCAAACTCTTGTCTCGGAAGCTGTCTCAACCCAGTAACTATTGAAGTTTTATGCCAACCTTCACAGCTCGCTTAAGACTATTTTTTAAAGCTACATTATAAGCCAAAGCGCATTCTATGTTCAGCAAAACTACTTTCAAGCTAACATATGGACTAGTTGGCCCTGTTTTGTAAACGTCTTTAAAGCCAATTCTATAAACTATAATGAAACATCCAACAGAATAGTATTTTTTTATTTTATTTACATAGTATTCCGTCTTACGACATAACTTGACGAACATAATTCCTAAAATTCACTCGGTCCATGGCGACCGTTCTCCAATTTCTCGGGCACCCCACGTTCGCCAGATCACGCTCCACTTGGTCTAACCACCTCGCTCGTTGCGCCCCCGCTCGTCTTGTTCCTACCGGATTCGTAGCGAACACCTGTTTTGCAGGACAGTCGTCCGGCATTCTCGCAACATGTCCTGCCCAGCGTATCCGGCCAGCTTTCACCACCTTCTGGATACTGGGTTCGCCGTAGAGTCGCGCGAGCTCGTGGTTCATCCTTCGCCTCCACACTCCGTTCTCCTGTACGCCGCCAAAGATGGTTCTTAACACTCGTCGCTCGAATACCCCGAGTGTACGCAGGTCCTCCTCGAGCAATATCCATGTCTCGTGCCCGTAGAGAACAACCGGTCTAATAAGCGTCATATACAGGTTACACTTCGTGCGAGGGCAAAGTCTTCTCGACCGCAGTTGCTTGTGGAGTCCATAGTAGGCACGACTTCCGCTGATAATTCGCCTCCGGATCTCACGGCTGGTGTCATTGTCTGCGGTCACCAGTGAGCCGAGATAGACAAAGTCTTCGACTATCTCCAGCTCGTCGCCGTCGATCGTGACCTTGTTATTACTGGACAAGCGGGTTCGGTCGGTCTCGGATCCGCAGGCCAGCATGTACTTCGTCTTGGACGTATTAATCATCAACCCAATCCTTCCTGCTTCGCGTTTCAGTTTGCGGTAGATGTCTTCCACCGCCGCAGATGATCTGCCGACTATATCAATGTCATCGGCAAAGCAGATAAGTTGACTGGATCTGTTGAAAATCGTGCCCCGCATTTCGCCCACCGCTCGTCGAATAACACCTTCTAGCGCCACGTTGAACATCATGCAGGATAGACCATCACCTTGTCGAAGCCCCCTGCGCGATTCGAATGAACTCGACAATTCACCCGAAATCCGCACACAGCACTGCGTTCCATCCATCGTCGCCTTGATCAGTCTGATTAGCTTCCCGGAAAAGCCGTTCTCGTCCATGATAGAATAGTATTATTCAACCTTATAGACATAGCTTTAAGAAACCCATATAGACATAGCTTTAAGAAAGGAATTTTACTATGGGAGCTTTCTGTTACGAGTTTTTTCCTCGTGTTATCATTTACTCTCCCAAGCATTTGGTGATTGGTCAAGATTCCATTTAAATTATTACAAAAATATTTTCATTAGGTATTTCTTTATATCTAAGCATGAAATTTCCTGCAACCTCAGATTTCTGGTGAAGTATATACGAAATAGCATCAAAACAGAAATGCACCTCAAAGAAAATAAAGGTTGACCACATTTTAAGAATTTTTTTTAATTTAAAAATAATTATTTAAGGATCATATTAATTTGCTCAAATGATGCAATTTTTGTTCTGAATTGAAATTCATCACGCATACTACAAAAAGTACAGCAAACATTTTCAAATTTGTTGAAAATGTCTTGTTTTTAGTATTAGAATATTATTTCCAGCAAGATGGCTTCAGTAGTTTCGATTGAATTTCACAATCAACATGGCGTTAAGAAAATTATTATTGAAAATCTTAAAGCAGTTGTAAAACAGTTTAAGAATTGTTTTTTTCTAGTTAGAAAAATGTTGTAATAAAACAATTTCAATAAACAGTTTTAAAATAGTTTCAATAGAACCAGAATCACTGATTCGTTTGAAGTTTCTCTAAATGGAATACACGCTCATGATGGAATTATCCATTTTTGAGTAAGAGAAGTTTGTCGCAATGAGAACATTTCGTCTTTTTGCTTGGCAAAAGGCATTCATGCAACTTTTGGTTTTGTTTCCCTTTTGACTATAAGGTTGGTCAATTATTTTAACACGTTCGTCGCCACGTCACCCATATTCGGCAGACGGGTGTATTTCCTGGGGGGCCCCGTCACATCGAAAAGCAGGTGACGCTCTCTTACTTGAGTTTACCGCTCAGCTTTGCCACACGTTTCAAATATGGGAGTTCTCCCTCTTTGCTTTCTTTCTCTGAACATTTCTTTGGGCCCGGCTAGCAAAACTACCAAAATGAGCGTGGCGACGAACGTGTTAAAAGAACAAGTAGGTATTGTTAACAAATAACCTCAGACTGTTTTGGAATAGATCATTTTCTGTCATCAAAAGCCTGGTCTCAATGTTAAATATTAACCCGCAAAAATGAAGATTATAACCAAACGATTTCTTAAATCGTCAAAGACGATTTTATGAAGCGTTTAAAACGTTTAGCAAACGATTATAGAAATTGTAAAAAACGTTGCCTGAATCTTGAATTTCGAAATGATGATATTTTGAATATTTTGTAAAATTCTGTAATTGTTAAAAACTGATAAAACATTTGTATGAGAAAACTTTTAGGCTAATAGTATGCTAACAGTTTTTGAAACGCTTTTGTATGTCGGTAAATATAAAAAAAAATCAATATTTCAATATCATAAGCTTGATTTTTAAAAATAGAAAATTTGCGTATGTGCAGGTTTTGCAATACAATAAATGTAACTTTGTGTATTTAAAAATAAACAACGTATTCTTATTCAAATGACTAATTTATAACAATTATTATGAAATATAAATGATATTTTTCAAAATGCAAAAATCTAACTGCAAAAAAGTCTACTTGGTGTCGTGATCGACTGGTATATTTGGTCTTTTTCCTGTCGATTTTTTCCACTGCTTTAAATAACATCATCACTTTGCAAAACCTCCGATCTTTTCCGTTTAACGGAAGAAGAGCAGCGTATGAAAATTTTGCTCGCGCATCGTGAAAATCCAGCTACTCGCACGCAAAGCTGGCAAAATCACTAAAAGTTGCCAAATCAACCGTTACAAATGTAATTAAAGTGTTTGGGGAACGTTTGTCGACAGCCAGGAAGTCTGGATCGGGGGGAAATCGAAAACTGGAAGCCGCCGAGACGACGAAGAGAATTGCCGGTAGTTTCAAGCGAAACCCTAACCTCTCTCTCCAAGATGCCGCAAATAAGCTGGATGTATCGTTTACAACCGTGCATCGAGCCAAAAAACGAGCCGGACTATCGACTTACAAGAAGGTAGTGACTCCAAATCGCGATGATAAACAAAATACGACGACCAAAGCGTGATCCCGGAGGCTGTACACGACGATGCTGACGAAGTTTGACTGCGTGGTAATGGACGACGAAACCTACGTCAAAGCCGACTACAAGCAGCTTCCGGGACAGCAGTTTTATACGGCAAAAGGAAGGGGAAAGGTAATAGATATTTTCAAGCACATGAAACTGTCAAAGTTCGCTAAGAAATATCTGGTTTGGCAAGCCATCTGTACCTGCGGCTTAAAAAGCAGCATTTTCATAGCTTCCGGGGCTGTCAACCAAGAAATTTACGTGAAAGAGTGTTTGAAGAAACGTCTGCTGCCTTTCCTGAAGAAACACGATTGTTCCGTATTGTTTTGGCCGGATTTGGCATCTTGCCGTTACTGTAAAAAGGCCATGGAGTGGTACGCCGCCAACAACGTGCAGGTAGTTCCCAAGGACAAGAACCCTCCAAACACGCCAGAGCTCCGCCCAATTGAGAAATACTGGGCTATTGTAAAGCGGAACCTAAAGAAGACAAAAAAAACTGACTTTCTGCGGCGAAGAAGGTGGACAAGGTGGCTGTACAAAATCTGATGGCAGGGGTTAAGCGTAAGGCCCGGCAATTTTTTTAATTTTTTTATTATTAAAAAAAACTTAAATTTAATTACAAAACAATTCCATTACAAATATTCAAAATTTGTCATTTACTTGTACATCTCCAATTTCTAACAATTCATTTTGTATTAAAAAAAATAATACTTCCTATTACATTATTTTAGGTTATTCTATTTTAGTTACATTTCACTTCGTTAGTTTATTTCCTGAGCCGCATTTGTTCCATCGAAGATATTGATTTTGAACACGATTTTGATCTTATTTTATTTCCATCCATTTTAATTCGCTTCGTTCTTCCTCTCGTTAAAACGCTTTGAGATAATGCTGTTCCTGCACACGCTCCACCTTTTGAACATTGATCCGATTCCGCGGTAGATCCATCAGACGTCTCGACTTCGCAAGCAGCTTTTCGGCCTCGTTTTCGTCGTTCTTTCACTGTTTGGAATCCATCTTCATTAACTGTACTTGCCTCGCCATCTTTTTGATCTGTAACGATATCCGGTACTGTAGTTCCTCCCGAAAGCTCCGACTGTTTCGTCGGGTTCGGAGCTTTTTCGTTGATTGCAGCTTTAGAATTATCCGTCGAAGTTTCCGGCTCCTGAGTCACCTTCTTTTCAATAGACTCAACTGTATGGATTGTTTCACCGTTCGTAGTTTTTTTTCGATCTCGAGCTAACCAGCACCGGATGGACTCAGTCTGACCCTGTTCCGTCACCATGCTATAAGATAGCTCGCCATGTTGTTGAAGTCGTTGATCCACGCTGACACGCTTGGGGCAATTAATTTTCAAATGTTGAATACTACCGCAAACGAAACATTTTTGAACCAAACCATCGTAAAATATCCGTGCTTGAAAGTTTCGTACGTGAATCGATGATGGAATTTCTTTTTTGACTGCCATGTGCACTCCTCTCACGCTTGTCCAGATGGGGTATCCAGTTTCTGCGGAATATCGCTCACGAACCATACGTTGAATGGATCCAAACTTTTTCAAAACCTCCGAGATCTCCTTATCTTCAATCTCAGGTGGGAGGTTGAAGATACGTACGTATTTAAACACTGTGGTATCGGCTGAGATAGAAACCTGAGCGTTCTCGTTGTTGCTGTAAGAAAATTCCATCGTTTCTGGCAATCGCAGAAGCACATTTTTCAAAGTATTCGCTGAGTTGAATTTAACAAAAACGCTTAACTCCTTTGGCTCTTTGTACATAGCCAACAATGTCTCCGGTTCCAAATGCAACTTAATTTGCATGAACTGAAACATTTCCAGCTCTGTTTGGCTCCCTTTTCCCTGGACCGAAAAGAATACGCATGGTATTGGTTCGTGCTTCCTCCATTTTAAGAAAGTTTCACAAATCCGATATAATCACTTATCTATTGTTCTATTGTTATTTTGAAGGTCACACTAGCTGAGTCCAAGAGCGACTATTCACTTTGACGTCCGAACTGTAACTGTTGTGGATTTGGAAAAGCGGAAGCCTAACTGAATATTTTTCCTGAATTTTATACTAACTAAAATTGAAAAAGAAATTTAATTAGATTTTTTAAATAAACGATTTCATCGATTCACACGCGTTTTCCCTTGACCAAATTTTGATTGTATCACCCTTTATGTTTGATTGGTCGGTTTTCTTGTATACACCGAATCATGATCCGATTATGTTACATGGTCAGATTATGTCAAATGGTTGGATTATGTTACATGGTCGAATTATGTTGCGTGTTCGGATAATATTACCTTGTCAGATTATTTTGATTGTTGGATTATGTTGTGTTACACGCACCGAGTCAGATCTTGTCACAAGGTCGAATTCTGTTACATGGCTCGATAATAGTCTGATAAATTCCCATTGTCAAACTATGTTACATGTTAGGACTATGTAGAATGGACAGACTATGTCAGATATTGTCATTTTGACACTGTCACATGTTGAAATTGACAAATGCAGACCATTCGTCAACCTGTTTCAATAGAGTTCAAATTCTTTTCTAGCAATACATTAACAAGAGAAAATTGTCGTAATTCTGCGATTAGCGCTCGTAGCTAGATTCAAATCTCCTCAACTTTTTCTTCGGCTTTAAATATCGTAGAATTAAACAATTGATAAAGAATTTTGTTTAAAAAGTTGTTACGTTAAAGCTTTACAAAATAACAAACTTCGTACAGATGAGTTGAAATGCAAAAGAAAATCAGTGCCTGTTAGCCAGGTGTGTCGAATCTCTAGAACTTATTGAGAATTTATTTTTCCGGGACTTTCAGGGAAGGTCCAAAAGATTGTCAAATGTTCACTTGTATAAAGAAGAAGCCTCAGGAACTGTTCTTATTATTCGTTAGTTCATTGTCTTTCTCCAGATTTTTTTTTCACAAAAAATATAAAGGGACGAATTCAAAAAATATACAACAGAACAAATTGAATATAAATGGTTTTAAGTGTGCAGAAATATTTATCCTCAAAATTTTGAATGGATTTTCCCTATTTTTTTGACATTAACTCCTGGATTTCAAAAACTCAACCTGTTAAAAAAAACTGGTGGCACATTTAGGTTCAAAGTCAAAATCAGCTTAAAGCTGGATTTGTGAATCTTTGTTTTTTTCCGGTAGAATAGAGAGAATCAAAATTGTCAATGTGTTTAAATACATGTTTGGGGTTCTATAAAATCATTGTACAAGCCAAGGAAAACAAAAACAAAAAATGAATCTCGTAAGCAAAGACATTTTTCTGCCGATAAAAAAGCAAGTCCTCTTTCTGCGCAATCTGTCTGCTGTAAACACATTCGCCGAGTACATCATAGCTTAATGTGCCGAGTAAATGTTTCGTTTCAAAATTTATGACCCAAGCAAATAATGCGAGCTGCTGGATTTGTTCATTGTTTTTTTTTTTTATTTAATTCAAACAGGAACTCAACAAGAAAAGCGAGGCTCTGCAGAGGCTTATGTCAAATAAAACAATCCGCAGCGAAATTGTTTTATGTTGGGATTTTCAAGTTGATTCAAACAGCGATGCTGTAAATTTTCTCATCGTTTTGTAGAGAGAGTGAAAAAAGTTCTACAAAGATGAGATCGAAATAAAAAATGTAAAACAACAACCGTAATACCTGCAAAGTTTTGATCCCGCGTGCCTTTCGGAGTTCGTTTGATGTGCTCTGGAAGCAATTATTTTCCCATTAGCAAGACTCATGTTCATTACCTGGAATATGTTCGCAGCAGACGGCATCATAATTCTTTCGGCTTGGTTAGTTTGCCGAAAAAAATTCTCGCAAACCGCTTCGTTTTGGGGAATTGTTGGGAAGTCAACCGTTGCTGCTTCCCTCTTTTTAAGGGGAAGGTTTTCCAAAGCCGGCAACCCCATATCTTAGCTAAATTTACTTTTGAACTTTATATTATACTAGTTTATTCCGGTGGAAAAAAAATCGAGAGCGCCTTCTATTCCGGGACTTTCACGCAAATAATCAGGAAAACGAGGCTGAAATCCTGCTAGGGCAAGCAGGAGATAGACTGAGAGTGAATAAGACTTTTGCAAAAAGGCACAGCTTCATCAGAGCTGCCGCTGCCTGGCGTTTGCTGAAAACAACTCGGCTAAATCGGAATGAATATTGAATGGAATTTCCATGAATATGGAATTTACTCCAGCGTAATGAGCGAGGGCAGAGGACCGAGCTTCATGACGCTTCATCTTGGCAAGTTATGAAAAACCAAAAATAGGAATGAAATCCTACGAATGAGCTTGCTGATTAAATTATGTTCATCAATGTTTTTTCTGGCTTCAAATTATAGCATGAGATGAGTAGATATGCTATTTCAAGCAAGATATGATAGCTTCCCTATCTGGCGCTTCTATGAAGTTATAAATGATCCATTTATAGAATTTCGTGCAATCTGAATGTGAGACCTAAAAAAACCTATGGGATAATCTCAAACTAATCGTTTCTTTTTGAATTAGAATTCAAAACTAAAATTTAAAGAACTTCCAAATTTGATGCCTTTTTTTATTTCTATACTTTTCTATATAACCTAATTCGAAAAAAAAAATTCTAAAATATAAATCTTAAGCAGCTGACGTGAATGACAAAAATGATTGCAAAAAAATATTTAAAAAAGTGACAAAAATAACAAAAATTACAAAAATGACAAATTCACCAAAAAGACAAAATGACAAAAAATGACAAAAAATGACAAAAATGACGTAAATGACAAAAAATGACAAAAATGACCAAAATGACAAAAATGACAAAAATGACAAAAATGACAAAAATGACAAAAATGACAAAAATGACAAAAATGACAAAAATGACAAAAATGACAAAAATGACAAAAATGACAAAAATGACAAAAATGACAAAAATGACAAAAATGACAAAAATGACAAAAATGACAAAAATGACAAAAATGACAAAAATGACAAAAATGACAAAAATGACAAAAATGACAAAAATTAAAAAAATGACAAAAATGACAAAAATGACAAAAATGACAAAAATGACAAAAATGACAAAAATGACAAAAATGACAAAAATGACAAAAATGACAAAAATGACAAAAATGATAAAAAGAACAAAAATGACAAAAATGATAAAAATGATAAAAATGACAAAAATGGCAAAAATGACAAAAGTGACAAAAATGACAAAAATGACAAAAATGACAAAAATGACAAAAATGACAAAAATGACAAAATGACAAAAATGACAAAAATGACAAAAATTACAAAAATTACAATAACGACATTAAATAACAAAAAAAATTTAAAAATAGCTTTCTACATCGATGTATATGAAAAAAATAAATATTCAAAATAAACGCACTGAATTTTATTTGCATGTTACAAAAACAACTTATTTCTATCCAGATAAATTGATTTGATCAAAAACCCAATTAGAATAAAAAGATAACGTATAAAATTTCGTACTCAACATAAATTCAAATAATGAAATTAACTTTTTCAAGGTGACGCAAGACAAAAACCGGAAAAAAGTGAAAATGTACCGAACATTGTAAACTCATCAAGCTGAAATAACACACCGTGACAGGAAATGCGCTTCGTCGTAAATATCACTTTTTCGCACATTTTACTCCCTATGGCATGTTACAATTAACGGTTTTCCTTTTTTTCCCACGCGTATTCAATCCCAAAATTCTGATATTCCGTGATGATCAAATTGCTAAGGCTTCCCCTCGGCTAGAATGGAGGGTTGTAACCGAGCTTTTTATTTTAAATTTCATAATAAATTTTCATTTTTAAATTTATAAAACAACACAATTCGTCAAAATAGAAACCATACGACTTGTGAAGACCAACAAAATATGTAGGTAGTTTGTTTTATGCGAAATTTAAGCCGTAAAATGCCAAAGCCCAGAAACATAAAACCAATCTCACTCTATGTGTGTGAAACCTGCCGTGGTAGCTGAAAGTGGATGCTAAATTGAGTTTTTTTTTATTCAGCGTTATATTTTTTTTACTCTACCCCGATTCGGGTCACTTTTCCCAATGGACTCCAATGTCGTCCATCATGTGTAATGGTTTGTGAATGGAACTGGTTCGTTGGAAGAAAAAAAACCCGGTTTGGGTGATCGTATTAAATGGAAGGGAAAAAACTGAAATATTAACGGTTTTTGGTATTCATTCGAAGCTGTAAAGGCTAGAAAGTATGACAAAAAGAGTTTAATATTTCGTGTCATTACCTTAAAACTCGTCATTCTCTATTCAGTTGCTTAAAAAATAATGAAGACAGCATAGTCACAACTTTTTTTAGTAAGTTGCAATAAACCACTTTTGGAAGTTAACCGATTCGAAAGTGATATGTAATTAAAATGTTCTTCTAAAAAGTATCTCAAAGTCAAAGTACTCTTTCAAAATAGAAAAAGATCGATTAAAATTATTAATTTATTGAAGAAATGGTTAAAATTATTAACGAATTTGTCTGAGTTTTGTAGATTTCAGATTTGATGACAATGGGATAGGTCAATAAGTTAAATTTAAAAATACCGGACTTCGCTTTGATTTGCAATCATCACAAGTTCTACAAAAATAAAAATTCTATGTTATAAATTCCAAATCAATTGAACTTTTAAGGGGAAAATTATATTACAGTCTAAGATCGACAGTGAAGTTATTCCATCCATTGGTAAACAACCAACGGAAAAATATATTCGTCAAGTGCAATATGCATTCTGTGAGCCGAATAAATTTCATTCTTTTTTTTTATCTGAAAATTTGCGTGAAGGACTTTAGATCTTTCCCAAAATGGAAAATTTGGTTCATTTTTAATGAATTAAAATCACATGTTTTTGTTCAGACTTCTTACATTTTTAATTTTTGAGTTATATTTGGTTAGATTTTTTTGTAAATAAAACAAAAGCATATGTCAAAGCTTCATCCCTCTGTAATTTTTCAACGGAAATCATAAAATAGCTTATCAAAACACATTGAAATTTTATCAGCTTTTCGA
The DNA here is from genome assembly GCF_029784155.1 of Uranotaenia lowii. NCBI lineage: Eukaryota > Metazoa > Arthropoda > Insecta > Diptera > Culicidae > Uranotaenia > Uranotaenia lowii. The sequence goes on along the minus strand of NC_073692.1, from coordinate 155,764,380 downwards.
ATAAAATATTTAGTAAGAAATGCGCGCTACCTGCACATTTCAGTGCAGTTTTTCGACCATTGATTGATTTTGATGAAAAAAACAGATGATTTATTGTCATTGTTTCATAGCTCTGAGCTGAGAGTTGCAACATAAATTGAACAATACAATGGTACTTTTTGGAGAATATTCGGTGATGCAGACGGTACTTTTAGACATAATTTAAAGCTTATAAAAAAAATTTCATGTAAATGGTCATAACTTGAAATCTTTTAGCTTTTTTATATGGTAAGCTGATAAAATTTCAATACGTTTTGATGCGCTATTTTGTGATCTCCGATAAAAAAAATAACAGAGTTATGAACCTTTGAATAATGGCTTTATTTTTTTACAAAAAAATTTTCACGCAAACCTGTCAGATAATAAAAAAAAATCCCCTCATGTGTCATCACAACATTACTTTATACTAATGTCATACTGTTTTAGTATAATAAATTTACTTCTATTGTAAGGTGATGTGGAATCAACTGTAACTACTCTGAAACTAGTGAAAAACTTCCCATTTTGATTTTTTTCAAAAGTGAATTATAAATGAAATATAATACTTACTAACTCTTTTGTGTTAGATGAAAGTATAGATTTTTCTTTCGATTTTATTGGATTTCCGTTTAGTTATTTTGAGCAGATTATTTAATTATTTTTTTACGAACACTAAAAAAAATTCTTATTATTACTTCCATCAGATACATAATTGAAAAAACGCTTTTTAGAATGATTTTCACAACATTGTTTTTAAAACTCTTTCAGTTTTCACAAGAACACCTTATGAAAAATAGAATAAACGGCACCTCCCATAACTTTTTTGATTGTTTTGACTTCTTGAAACATCAAAAAAATAATTTGGAAGTGATTCGTTGAGTCCTGAAATAGCGTAACGAGTTTTAGTTTTGTATGGATATTGTAAAGCAAAACAAAAATTTTCATTCATAAATCACCAGAGATGTACTGGAAGTTCAGAAAAATAGAACTTTGAACGAATAAATTTTTGTTTGATTCTTGCAGTACATTTCATTTGAACAACCTACAAACCTTACGTGTACCCTAGAAAAGCTATTCGAAGTTAAACAAAAAAAAAAGTTTTTCAAAATTATTTTTTTAATTTAAGAGTTTTTGACTGCTTTTTTGAAAGCTATTTCACATCAGGATGAAAAAAAAATCACAAAAACTGCTTTTCATAACCAATGAGTATGTTGATTTAAATAACCTAGAAAGCGTAAACTTCCATTTTTGAACACTTCTCAATTGATCAAGATTTTTTATTTTAAAAAAGTTGTAACTTTTTTCATCAATACTTCGCATCTTTTCATGTGAGCAAAACTGAATCTTAAGAAGAAGTAAAACCAAAAACATAAGACATACATCAATTTAAGCTTGTTTTTTTTCTGGATGAATTTTAATACAAAAATTTCTTTTCATTAATATAAATTTCTATACAAAATTGAAACGTGTTGCGCTAATTCAGGAAAAAATATTGAGAATAAAAAATGAAATGAAACATCAAATATTTGGAATTTTCAATATTACACGTAAGATTTCAGAAATATTTCCATGAATCCCTCTTATGTAAAGCGAAATTTCTTTTTAAAGGATGTGTTCATCTCAGAATTCATTCGCGTCATGATATAACATTATGAAGCTCATTAATTTTTCTTAAAGTGGCATTTCATAAGAGAATGTTATGTCTTTCGTTAAAGTATTTATCCGAATGTTCGGAATTATTTTTATTGATTTTTATTTTATTGTCAATTTTTGTTTTTTTTTTCATTCCGATGTACAGTGCGGAAATTTTTACCTCAAATCATCCAATTTTTGAAGCCGAAGGTTGAAGGATCTGAAATACTAAATCATATTTTTAAGGTTTTTCAATCCAGTGAAAGATAACTGTATCTTTGAACAACTTTACTAGAATAATAAAAAATAAGCATTGGAAATGTTTTCGATCATCAAAAATTTTAAAATGAATAGAAACTACACTTACTACATTTTTTTCAGATTCTTTTGTTACTAATAAACTCAATTTTCATTATTTTCTAACTCTGCATTTATGTGTTAATTTGAAAAATTGATCAACACTCCCTTGAAATATTAAGCATTTCTTTTTAAAAAAAAGACATTTTTTTAGAAGGTAAAATCACACCAAATATTGTATTTTTCATCAGAAAATTAAATCTTTGAAATCAATTGATATTTCTAAAAGTGCATTTTCAAAAACGTTAATGTCTATAAAACAATTAATAAAAATTAGTTTTACGAATCCCATCATTATCGTCAAGGTTTTCGAATTTCATTTGGCAAATTAAAATACTTATGAGTTTCTGGGAGAAATCTTTCTAACTGTGAATTCATATTTCAACAAGACAAGCTTTTTCTTGATATTTGTTTTTTCTTAGAGTCTGTAATAAAAAACAACACGTGATTTACACCACCAAATACACACTCGTTATGATAAAAAAAAAAATACAGTTGGAAAGAGAAAGTGTAAACTGTGAGACAACTTTTAGATGCTGGTGAACATAAATCCAAAAATTGTAGAACAAAACGGATTTTCAACAACAAAAATGTGTAAATAGTTAGTTAACACACAACATTTATTCCCACAATACCCAAATTTATTCGTGAAATATTGTAACAAATATACAAGACACGTTTATCTGATCAGCCAAATGAATCCAAAACAAAAAGAGGTCATTTTTACGGTTTGCAATTTTATAATTAGAGTACTGATTTATAAAGCTGTGGTATTAACATATAATAAAATTACAGCCCCTGATGATGATTTGTAAATTTGTAAATCAAAATCGTGATACATTAATATTTCATGGAATTCATTCCTCGTTGTTGAAAACTTTTATTTTTAAATCTAAACTTAATTCTGATATAAAATTATGAAATATGATTCTGTACTCTGGAGATTTTGAAGCACTACTTTCAAGGATTTGCTCTTGAATTTAAAGCTCTCCTTCCAGCAAACATAAAATTGCATTAAAAATTATAACTCAAGTCATTGAAAACGTTACTGTGAATCGTAATTCCAACTAACGTAAGTAAAAGTTCTAAAAAATCGTTACTCGAAGTCGGATTAAATGGTTTAAATACCGCGTGAGTCAAGTGAGAGAACAGCTTCGTTGTTTTCTCTGCGACCATCAGTGCAACCAGATTGCTAAAAATCAGATAGTGTATTTGAAAGAATTGCCCAATTGCAGAGGCAGCAAATATTGTCGCTGGCAACGGTTCGTTTGCGTTGAAAGAGAAAACGGGTGCTCTCTTGCATTCTTTCAGTATGTATGAATATGGTGTCGAATATCGTCGAAATCGTATACTCTTATCGCTTTAGCCAGAAGTTGAAAATATGTATGTATATTGCCTCCACTTTGGTAGGTAAATGCTGTTTTTTCGAGTTTCATACAATCATTTTATAATGTACAGAAACGTATAACAAAGTTGTTGAGAAATATACCTACAAAAATGTTTGGTGGGATCTTCACATACGTTTCGTCATCCATGAGGATGTTTCCGTCGTACTTCGTTGGAATCTTGTTGTATAACTTCCGGGCACGTCCTTTGGCTACTACATTCTTCTTCAATGTCCGGTTTGGTTGATAACTGTCCTGATAGGATTGTATTCCTTCGCGCAGACGAATCCTTCTGACGGTGCACCGGTCGGTGTTGAATTTCTTGGCGATGTCGTAGTCCGAATACCCTGAGTTTGCCTTGATCGTTCTTAACACCTTCAAATTCCTTAATTCCACTATGACGCTTGGTATGAACCTGCCTATCGATAGTATGCATCTCACGGAAACGTTTGAGAACGGTTTGCTCACGGTTGATTTGACCATTTTTAACAATTTCGCGATTTTTGAACCCGACTACGTCGGGTTTTCGACATGGGTGTCCAAAATTTATTTTTGTCTAGCGGCTTTCATCACGTGTAACTTTTTTGAAACAAAACGAATCTTTATGAAATTTCCAGCACTGATAGAGGAAACATTTTCGAACAAAGTACTGTCAAAACATTCCATATCCGACATTTAGTAACACTATGGTACAATAAAAAGTGCGTCGACAAAGGTATAAAGCTTGTTTGAACTTAATAACATCAAAGTAATTCCAACTCAAAGGCTTTCAAATATGCAATACGAGCTTACCAGATTAACGAACCTGACGAACCGCGTGGCAATTGTAAACAATAACAGAGAAGCGCAAGTGAGAGAGAACGTCAATTCGCTATTGTTTGTAAGAATCGACGAAGAGTGAATTGCTAGTGTTCACTGGAATGGATGCCAGGTAAACAGTTAGGAAATCATAGAAGTAGTGTTGACACTATAAAGGATGAATCCGACATATCCATCACTACTGTAACCTTACTTGATTATATGACTTGACGAGAATAAAGATAATTGTTATCAGTTTCCGATACAAAATAGTATTTCGTCTTTTTGATATCACAACAATATATTTATGACTCGAGCTTTAAAAAATCAGCTTTTCACAACTTGTTGCAACAAAAGTTATTAATGGAACAAGTTGCATAAAATGGATATGTTTTAGCACAAGCCGTAAACGTGATCTATGACTAGAGCTCCTAAGTAGTCTAGCGGATAGGCTGGCGCAAGTCTGGTTTTGGTATGCTAGGCGTACTGTGTTTTAATCCCGGTATCGGCAAGAAAACTTTTGGGTTCGAATCCCATAAGTGGTCGACAGGGTAGATGCGTTTTTTCTTGTAATTGACTATCTAATAAGAATATTCAATAAGTTGCCAGCTGGCGATATATCAACACACGCAAAACATTCACTTCAAAACAGCTCAAATGAAGCCATAGTGTCCGGGTATGATGTTTGTGCTGCATTGGAGATTCGTCTAACATTTATTTATTTATTCATTTATTTAACATGTAGTTTAAGGTAATTCAATTCCTTTTTTTGTTACTACACTTCGTGCTTCAAAGTTATAAAAAAGATCATACTTAAACTAATTTTTCTCTTCGTGTTTGTTTTATTATTTTACTTACTGGTCCCCCCCGTTGAAAAAGCTATGACACTCTCTTCGAAAGACGTTAAGATTATTGCAGATTTTTAAACTGTTCGGAAGACTATTCCAAACAGATATGCCCCTGACAAGTAATGTTCTACTGTAGCTTTCAGTGTGATGACGAGGTATTTTAAAATGAAGAATGCGTGTGCTTCTTAAGCGAATAAATTTTTCATGTAAGTAGGGTGGACTTTCTGCGGTTATGACTTTATAGATGAAGATAACAGTTCTTAGTTTATAGAAATTATCAAAAGGCGTACTCAAAATATGCGTTTGATGGTGACTAACTCCATGGTAACGAGAAAGGATCGGATGCAGCAATGCAATGCAATTTTAAGTCGGTTCATTAGCATTAAAGGAGCACCAACTAACAATTCTGCCCCAAAAACGAAGTGTGGAAGTATAAGAGATTTAACCAACTTCATTTTGGTACTAACCGGTAAGAAATATGATGTCAGTCTTAGCATGCGCAGCGTTTTATAAATTTTTGAGCATTGGGCATTAACAAATGCAGTCCATTGCAAATTATTTTGAATTACAACTCCTAAATTAGTAGCTTTCTCTACGTACCCGATAGTGTCGTTACCTATTTTAAGCGGTGGTAAATTTGAAGTGTTATAGGATGAGGGGAAAAACATAGCTTTGGTTTTGTCACTATTGATAGGTAATTGGTTCCTTTGGGACCATCTATATACATTTTCTAAGTCCGAGTTCATGGCATCAAGCAGAAGTCCGTGCTGATAACTCGGATTCGAAAGATAAATTTGAACATCATCAGCGAACAAATGAATGTTGCTTCTCCTGCAAGACATAGTCAAATCGTCGATGAACATGGAAAATAGAATCGGTCCTAAAATTGATCCTTGTGGAACTCCCGAAATCACCGGAGCGGCGCTTGATCGCAAACCGTTACAAATAACAAACTGACTTCGATTTCCTAAATATGAATCTAACAACGATACAGCACTTCGCGAAAACATGAATTGGTGTGAAAGCTTATTTTGAAGTTTAACGTGTGAAACTCTATCGAATGCTTTAGAGAAGTCTATCATCAACAAGATCGATAGTTGTTTCTTATCAACTGCATTATGGATATCATCAATCACTTTAGCAACAGCAGTTGTTGTATTATGCTTTGTTCTAAAACCTGATTGATATTTACTGAGAAGGTTAAAAGTATTAAGAAAAGTTTGGATTTGTAATTTTAGTATACGCTCGAACACCTTTGAAAGAACACATAGAATGCTTATTGGACGTAGATTTGAAATATCTTTGCTATTAGATTTTTTCTTCAATGGCAAGATTTTAGAAACCTTCCATGCTCTAGGAAACTTACTGGTCCTTATGATGGTGTTGAAAAGCTTACACAGGGGATACCTTATGGTAAAAGAATTTTAATGAATTTAAGCGGAATTTTATCTGGACCTGTAGCATTAGATTTAATCGAGTTTTCAGCTAATATTACATCGTTAGTGTCAATTGTAGTAAAACGGAAACCATTTACATTCAATGGTAAAATCGGTAAAAAAGAATCCTCAGCGATAAAATTTGAAGCGAAGTATTGATTAATCTGGTCACTAGAATTGCTAAAGATTTCATCACGATTGGGGCTAGGGTTCTGTATTAGCTTCAATCTTTTCCATAGTTGTCTTGGGTTTGATGTTTGTAGTGGATTTGAAACCGAATCTATCTTGGCACGCTTGATTCTATTTGTCTCTAAATTTCGTAATCTCTTGTAATGCTCAAAATCGTCTTGCAATTTAGATCTAACCCAGCATCGATAAGCAACATCCCGGTTGCTCATAGCGTTTCGAATGTCCTGATTGAACCAAGGATTTTTCTTAGGGGAACTTCTCTTAAGCGGGACGAATTTCTCAAAAAGATCTAATATGAACCTGTTCATTATTTCGGACAGGATATCGGGGTCATCAATCCGATCACAGAAAGACCAGTCATAAGAATCGAAGGTAGAAAGTAGAAGATTGACGTTTAAATTCGAATAGTCTCTGAAAAAAGAATAGCTAGTGTTTCGAGCCCAACTTATGTTGAGAGTACCGAAAATTATATCGTGTTTTGAAAAACCTGGCGCCGACACTTGATCGTGATTCAGAATAAAGTCGTTTTTATTTGTGATAAACAAATCAATTAAGGAACTAGAGCGCCGATGTGGTCTAGTGGATAGGCTGGCGCGAGTCTGGTATTGGTACGCCAGGCGTACTGGGTTCGATTCCCGGTATCGGCAAGAAAAACTTTTGGGTTCGAATCCCATAAGCGGGCCGAAAGGTAAGATGTGTTTCATTATATAACTGACTATATAATTGGAATGTTCAATCAGTTGCCAGCTGGCCAGGTATATACACGGATGCCGGAATACCTGTAAGTAAACTAGCCCACCTGATTGATTCGTTCTACCAAAATATACCTACATCAACACACGCAATACATTCACCACATAAACAGTTCATACGAAGCCATAGGGTCCGGGTATGGTGGCGCGCTGCATTGGAGATTTGTCGAACCTAATAATCTAAGGAATGTATGTGAACCCATACTTTGGCAGAAACTGCGGTGAATCCGTGCACCCATGGTGGATTACCAACATACATACCAACATAAACAAATCAATTAAGGAACTTCCACTGGAATAAAAGTGAGTTGGATTGGTATTAACACAAAATAAACCTAGGTTGTCTAGAACGTCTTTAAAGTTATTGGTTGGTCCACACGAATTGAGCAAGTTCGTATTAAAGTCTCCTACTAGTAATATCTTTTCATGCATGAGGAAAATATCTGTCAACAATTCACTTAATTTATCTGCACAATTATTTCCGGGTGGATTGTAGAACACACCTAGCAGAAAAGATTGACTTTCTACCGTAACTTGTATACAGAGATATTCGGTTCTATCTGGATGCCCACTATTTATTGTAGAAGAAATAATGGAAGTGCATTTAAGATTTTTTCTGTAGTAAATACCAATTCCACCCCCACGGGCATACGATCTGTCGTTACGTAGGAGTTGATAGCCATCAATCGAAATATTGTTATCAGGAATTGTACTATTTAACCACGTCTCTGTCAAACAGATGATATCGATTTTACTTTTTTCGAAACATGTAGTAAGTTCATTAAATTTACACATTTGTCTTGCGCATAGGCTTTGGATGTTAATGTGACAAATATTGAGCTTATCGCATTGCAAAGAACAGTCCATAATGATACGAGGAATACAAACATTACTTACGTTGTCAGGAGCACGGTTTGGATTAGAAGACATCATAAATTAAAACTTTATTAATGAGAGAGCATAGCGTTTTCATTCCCATATTCACCAGTAAGTAAGATTCACAAATAAAAACTATAAAAAAGTTCATTTTCATTTTCATATTTCACAATGACCGTTTTAAGCAGATAACAGTCCATGTTATTAAGCATAAAAGAAGCACGTTCACAGCCCCACTATCGAATTACTGCAGCAACCCACCCACGCAGCAACACAGCAACGTATTTCAGGAACAAGACTTTTAGGAGGGAAGGAGTCATGGATAGCTTAGGGATCGGAATCATGGGATGTGAAGGAAGGATGAAAGAAAAGCTAGGAAGGGTTATGTTGTTTGTTTGACTTTCAGGAGCGGACGGATTTAAGGGGATGAAAGGATCGGAGTCATAGGATATTGAGGGAAGGAGTATGATATAAACAAGGAAAGGTTCAGGTGTTTTTATTTGGTCGATCGAGGTAATCAGCATCGGCTCATTTGCGGTAGCGGTTTTCACAAACACCAGTCCATCTCTCGTAAACGTCGAAAGTACTAATCCAGACTGCTTGAGCTTGAGCACCTCTCCTCTGAGCTTCCGTATATGTTCCGAGAGATTTTCATTGATGTAGATTCTCTGGTTTATGTTGATATCGATATGCGTAAGCGACAGGTTACATGTTTTCAGATAACGACTGTAGAAATCATTTCTAACACTCTTAAAGGCGAACTCTAGTAGTACAGGAGGTGAAGTATTCGTCTTGATCGGCGAGCGAGCCAACCGTCTTGCGTAAACCAAGGGTAAACCATCATCGGAGAAACCGAATGTACGCGAGATTTTGCATATTATATCGTTTAATCTCTTATCTGTTTGAAACGGTATACCGGTGATGATCAGATCGTTGGCTTTAGTGAGATGAAGCATTCTGTTTTGAGTGAGCTTGAGATCTTCTTGGACGGATAGTATTGACTGAGAGCATTCTTGCTTGTATTTGCTCATCTCATCTCTCAGCGTGGCGATTTCAGATTGTAGCTCTTCTTTGGTCTCGGATATTTTTGTCAACACTTGCTGGATGGCGACGTCGATCATGCTCTGGATACGATCCAAAATATCAGGAGAATCATGGCACTCGTCCGAGGTGTCGAGTTCTTTGTTTGGCCTATCTTTGCTCATGTTGTCGATGTAGTGGTGGTTTGACTAGCAAATATCGCAACGTTATGAAACTTGGGCAAATGTTGGATTTATCAAATTGAAATTTGATCACGAAAGAAAAGCGATCTGATGCGAAAACCGATGTCGTTTAGGGGAACGTACACTTAAGCGAGTATTTACGGAACAAAACTCATTAATACGCTTGATTTACACGGGTAAAAAGCAGATATTAACCAGCCACGATAACTCTTACTCCATCTAACACACTGCGAGAAAGAAGAAAGAACATTTAATCTGTTAATGCATATGAACTCATACTTAGGCAGCAACTGCGGTGAATCCGTGCACCCATGATAGATAACCATCTTACAAACATACAAACGCGCTATAAATGTAATTGACGGGGCTTGCCGAGTTGTATATAACTAAGTCGAGTGCTAAAAAAATCGAGTTTTTCAACGAGTGGCACACAAACTTTAATGCAAATTTGAAAGATTCTATTAAAAATCCTTTTAATAAACCTACAAGAAACACATCTTAACAAATGACTAAATGTGGACGACCGTGCCAATAACTGGAAATTTGTAATCCAGCAGGTCGTAGACTATGCATTTGCAAGCAAAATAACAGTATTTAAATGTAGATTTTTCAGCTCTGAATTTCATAAACTACTATTGTTGTGCCAATATTTTTGTTGATACCCCAAATTGAAATTGGCAGAAAACGTCATACTGCTGCCCAAAAACGGACACACACAGACATCTGAACTGATCTGAACATTAACTCATGATGGTGCTGATTCAAAAATAAGTCGTTCTTTCTAACCATTTTATCGGACACATCCCCGAACTAACATCCGAATGAACAGAAACAGGACTAAACTTTCAAACACATTCGTGACTGAGATCACTTGCAGTTGACATCCTAGAATGACAAAAAAAAACACAAAGAAGGGCAACGGGATGTTGGAGAGGAAACATAGACAATGGTGTTGTTTTTTACACTCCATATCCCCACAAATATCAAAATGCAATCTAGATAAAGTGATTTTATGGCAGCTTTTCCGGCGACTTGCACATTTTCCGTCCCTCTCTGTCTCTCTCTGGCTGCAAATCGAAATCGAAACAAAAAAAATAGCGAAAACATCTGCTCTTTTCTGGTTCATTGTGGCGACATTGAGGGCAGCCCGGGCTGGGATTTTTCACACTCCAAAAGTGTCACAAAGCTCGGAAGACGGGAAGTGTCACTTGGTTTGACATCAGTTTGTCTTCACTGGGGGCCACTTTAGGGGTCTTATCTGGAGAATTTTCCTCACGAATGAAAAAGTCCAGGGTGAGTTTATTGGGTGATGAAAAGATTCATTGTAAGATGGGACAAGTAAGTGATTTTGGTTGGTTAAAGTTTTATATGGGTAGTATTCAATCATAATTTTTTTTTATCTTTGAGGATTGAATCCACAACTTTGAAAATCTATTTAAACCATCTTCAATCCTTCAATTTTTATTTGAGAAATCAATATATCTTTTTAAAACGTAGTTGAATTGGAAATTAAGATTGTCAGGGCTCATCAAGACGCCGAAAGATAATTCTCAATTCGAACGAAAGGACAATCAGAGGTGTGTCAGTTTGAGGGATACATCTGTTTCTGGGGCCATTCATCATCCTCAGCCAGCAGTGATGCTGAACGAAGCCAAGCAACTCAATTCAATTCCGACAGCACGTGGGACACCGCAAAAGAGGCACAAACCTCAATCACCGACACTATAAATCATCTAACACAACTGCCAGTCAAACCGTTTTGTTTCGTTTCGTTGCTCGTCGTCTTGTGAATACTGAGATTAGATGTTTGCTCTAACTTTTTCAATTTAAGAAATACAATCCAAATAATTGTTTTTAAAAATCCCAGAAGGACTTTGGAGTCACCGTATTTCTAAAAACTACTCTCAACTTAAAACTGTTTCAATTCCTGAAACCTTGCCATAAAAAATAAAAAATCATAATAAGAACAAAATTCCAATTCATAATTCCAATAGTTATTTTTCCAGTCACAGATGGATGTTTCCGACTATGCTTGAACAAATGCACATAAAGTAGAAATTCTTTTTGTTTTTTTTACTTTATTCAGCTGCAAAAATGGTTTCTAAATTTGAACCATTTAACTCTCCTATAAAAAAAAAACAGAGATTATTGATTTATCAAAATAAGTGGCAAAAAACAAAAACAACAACGCAAATCACAGTGCCACAGTGAGTTCGATTCTCGTTCCTGCTGTAATTTTTTTTTTCATTTTGGATTTTGATTTTCATCGTGGTATCAAATTTCTTATCAAAATGGTATCAAAATTAGCTTAGCTTAGCTTGTTCGACTACTCATATCCACCTTTAATCATTAAGCCCTAAATGCTTCAATAAGTCTTTAAAAATACCACCATTTTCTCATGGTTTTAGTTAAAATATAATTATATATTTTATCAAATCTTTCAATGCATTTCGAACTTCATGATCGCTGGCGTGGCTAAAAAGAACGAGTTCCACATCGCCAATGGTTGCTATTTACTCCGTGATTGATCGAGGCCATCAAGGGCCAAAAGAATGCAGCTTGGGATAAGCAACTCATTCTCAATGCAAAAAAAACTCATGCTCTCCCTTTAAATAATGATCAATAACGGCGCCGGCCACGTCCTAGTAGTCAAAGAGGGATGAAGGAAGGATTGTTAGTAAGATACTTTTTAGGATCAATCCTAAATCTGTTATTACAATTCTCTTCAAAAGCTTGTTTTGAAAAACTCTGAAACAATGATAAGTCAGTATCACAAGCTATAAAAACCGTCTATACGTCTGCGAATCTATATTCAAGTATCTCAGGAAGGCTTGTTTTAGTAAGAAAGAGGTTTGAATCAAGAGCCATTTTTGGAAAATGGTGCGATTTTTGTTGACCTACACCTCCGATGCTCCTAGATATTTCCTAAGGAAACTCCTAATAATATCTACAAGGTGTTTTGATTATAAAATTTAAAAAGAATTATGAGCTCTCAAATAATTAGAAATGCAATCATTCGAATTCTCTACAAGCTAGCTGTTTCCCTCACTATATTCTCTAACATATCACTGAATCTCGAAACGATTCTTGAAAAGAAAGTTGTAAGTCTAAACAATAAGCTATTAAAAGTGGTGAGAACTTTTATTTTTAATTGAATTTTGATAATGAATATCGTGATCTTTAATCTACAACGGCCCATACAGAACTCTTATTAGCAAATCTATAACTAGTCACTGTTCTGTTTCTGTCCTCATTTCTCTCATAAGAGTTTTACTTTGGATTAAGCTGTTAGGGTAAGTGATTTTAATTTCGCTATATTTTGTCAAAAGTTTTTAGATTTGATATTTTTACGCCGAATCTTTAATACTTAGATATACAATTTTTTGGTAACTAAGTTCCAAAAAAATTTTTGAACTCTGTTTTGGTTTGAAATAATTATTTCAAGCCTTAATTTACAATAGAACATCATGTTTTATAAATAAAGTGTGTCGATGTTCCTAATTTGACACTAATTGTTCCTAATGTTAACATAAGGGTGTTCCTAATGTTAATATATGAGGAAAAATGTATCAGCGTATCCAATATTACACTATTTGTTCCTGATTTTGCATTTGGTTCTTTTTTTTAATACTTCATGAGAAAAATCTCAAAACTCACCTTTTTATAAATTTCACAACGTTTTTGGAATATGAATAGAGAAATAAGGACTATTTAAATCCTACATAATATTCCTTTACGCCATCCAGTTTTGAAAAAAGTAGTGGATGTTGAGCTTATTAAATTTCTAACTTTTAATTTTCCAATGGATACATTATTATATTTCAAAAAGTAGAAAATTCATTGTAATGGATACAAATAAGTACAGTCAAACAGAGCATCATGCAACAGCATGCCTCGATGCAACATTTGTTTACCAAAAAACTTATTTAACTTTTATTTTGATATAATGTAATTAAATTATCATTTAATGATAACAAAACGATGATGCCATAGTTTCTCACATCCTGAGATAGTTTTTTGAAGTTTTTGATTCTCATAGAAAATTTGAAAAATTGAAATTTTTACATTTTTTCTGCCGTTAAAAACTCTACACAATTCATTTAATTTTTTAAAACAAATACTTTTAAAATTCCGTAACCAGTCTGGGCTAAAATGCATCGACATGCATATCAATTATTCACAGTTTAAATCTTGTTTCCATATGCTACAATGTGATGTAAAATTTTTTGTAGTATTTTTTATCCCTAAATGTGTACAGCACCCATATGCTTTCTCTTTAAAAAAAATTTTTTTGACAGAAAAAATATAAACTTTAATTCTAACAGAATCAGAAATATCTGTAGATCATGCTTTATGCGTAACGACTTCACAAATATGTCAAAAACTATAACTATTATTTTTTTTTATTTTTCATCAAAAACAAAGGTTTTTGAAACTTACCCCTTTTTCTTAGTAGGGTGAAAATCGTATGTTTTGTAATTTTGAAAATAACTGGTGGAGCCAATTTTCTGACTGCGTAAATTTGATGTCCCATTAACCTTAAAACTTTCGACGTACAAACGGTAGGATTATCTGAGGACATTAGGTTTTTAGAAGCCATTGAAGTTGAAAAGTGCTGCATGATGCCCCAGAAGATGGTATACAACGTATTTTACTAAGATTTTTTTTTCAATTTTTCCTTTTGATTCTGTTCTCGTTGAGAAGCTCTGTGTAACTTGATGGTTTCCTTCTGTGTCGCGGAGGGTGCGTTTTTTACAACCTGGCGAAAATATTTTTTCAACATTTTTAGCTTTGATATGAACTGAAGTAAAAAAAATTATATTTTATGAGCTCAAAACAGTTTATTTTAACAGATCGTTGAAAATTCAGTTAAAACACAATTCAATCAATCAAATTTATTTCATATACATTCTATGACTTTGATACAGTTTGGAAAACTTTGATTATGTCTGTAACTAGGAACACATTGAAAATATTGTTCCTAATTGTGGACATATGCTTTTTTTAGTTTTTACACGAAAAAAACATGGTTCTGGCATACTTATTGCTTAAATCATAATAAAAAACAATCCAACGAAAAATAAAAAAAAAACGGTTGACAATTTCAGCTTTAATCTTCCATTTCTAAACAGGAGTTTTTTTTTTAAAGAAATTTGCTAACAACTCCATTCAATTTGGACAAACTTTGAAACAATCCGGATTTTACGAAAAATCCTGTGATTTAGAAAACTTATTTGTTTGTAAAATGAAAGTCCACATGATCCGTTACATTATCATTTTTTTTCAGTTGTGATAAGTGAAAAATAACGCCAAAAACTGTCAGAATCGAACTGTATGTTAACATTAGCTGCACATGCCAAATTAGGAACACCTACCCTAGCTGTGTTATTTTTTCTCAAGCTTAAGAATTTTTTAGATTTGAATCTTATTCAAAATTAAAGAAGTATCCTCACAAGAAATGTCTTAAGTTTTGAATCGATGTTTGGATGAGTTTAAAGGCTGCCATAACATTAAAAAGACGAAAAAAACATTAAGATATACAATTTGAAAAGATGGATTTGGAGAAGGTCCTTGGCCAAATCCAACATATCATCCGCCGAGTTCTCTATTTATATAAAAATATTTTATAAACAAAATAGAATGCTGGCTTAAGGCTAGACAAGTGTATATTTCTACAATAAAAAATAACAGCAATCTCCCAAAAAACTGTAGACGATGGGTGACTGACTAAGGTGAGTTCAATAATACTTACAGATTTCCTTTTGCAAAATAATCTCAAAACATTTAGTCGCGAATTTTTCATAATTGTTGAGTGTGGAAACCAAAATCAAACCTACTTTAACGAGATATTTATATCTGATTCAGATATGGCTTAGATATCAAAATCTTTGTTATTATAGTTGCGAAAAAAATCTCCTTTGATATTAACAGTAATTTTTCCTGCATCATTTTCCTGCTGCCTAAGCTACCGCTGATGTGGTATGTATCATAACAAAGAAAACATAATATATCACAGTAATCACACCAGTGATAAAGATAGTTCAAACGACGTTAGGTCAATCAAAACAAAGGATAGTTGCAAAAATATAAATTATTTTTTGCGAGAAATGGGAGACGATGTGCACTTCTCGACTGTTCCAATGTAAATACAGCTCTCACATCATTTTCTTCTAACAACATATTTGCAAAAAATATTCAAAACCCGTCACGAATAAATTACAGTCATATTTGTTCTGCTCATTTCCGAAGCACAGAATTTGTAAATGAATATAACAAATAACAGGGATAAATATTTTGTATATATTTTAAGTTTAAATTTTTAACAATTCTATTCGTAATTGCAGTCTGTACCTTCCTGCAATCACATCATTGCCAGCCCTACCAGTTTAAAAAAATTGAGACGGGTCATATTTTTTTTTGCAGATGCGTTAGATGTTGGCAGCAAAGCCTCAGATCTTGATCATGGAAGTGAAAAGTGAAAAAAAACATCTCAATTTGAACATTGGTTAAATTAAAAAAAAAATCACAGTACATGTTTAGCTTATTTTTATAATTTTAACATTTCATATATTATTTCCTATTCTTCCATATTTTAAATTACGAATAGTTTTAAATATTTTGAATTTTGTTTATCGCCGCGCTGTATTGTAATTTAAATTATCGACGTTTTTCGGCGTATTTTAGAATCTAAAAAGTTATTTCCAGTTGCCCAGACGTTTCGAGCTACTGTGGCTTTCGCTCCTCTTCAGTGGACACTAAAATTATATTTTAAACAATGAATTTTTATCTAAATTTACAATATTTGAAATCTTACAAACTACTGGCCTTCGACTATACTTGTTTGATTCGGGACATTTTGTTTTGATTTTCGTTTACATTTAAATGTTAGTGTTTGTGACAATTTTTTAATTACAGAGTCGAGAGCTGTTTTAAAATTACAGGAGTCTATCTGCCTATTGACTACATTGTTGTCGACTCTAATCTTAATGTAAAAAGTTTCAGCTGTGATTCTTGCATTATAGCCTGTAACTTTTTCTAAAATGTTTGAATTGTCGAAGTCGAAAAGGTGACCAGTTTCCAAACTGTGTTGTGCTAGTCCAGTGCTTAATTGTTTTGTAGATACATTTGTTTTATGTTGTGTTAATCTTTTTTCCAAAAACTGACAAGTTTCCCCTATGTATGATGTGTTACATTTACCACAATTAATTTCATACACGACATTGGTATTTTTGTTTTTGGAGATTTTGTGCTTAGTTTATGTGAGGATCAGATCTTTAATTTTATCTAAAGGCTGGAGGGCGACATTAATGTCAAATTGTCATAAGTACCTTGAAAGCTTTTCCCCTAATCCTGTACAATACGGGATTGTTACAAATTTGCTTGAACTTCTATTGGTTATACTCAAAGTATTGTAAATTTTATGTGTTCGTTTTTTAACAATATTCGTAACAAAATATTGTGGATAGTCGTTTTAAATATTTTGAACTATTCGTGAATAAGTTATCAAAAAATAAATAAAACACACACTCCATAGTTCTTCAGGCTGCATAATTTAAAAATGATTTAAAGATTTTAGTGGAAATCTGTTCGAATTTCCTACTATTTCGAGACCCATAATTAGATAAGCCATTTCATTGTGTAACAATCAGTTTCTAACCTTCGAATCTCTAATAAAACTTATTTAATCGATGTATTTCTTATAATTATCTTGATATTGACGTTTTTTAATCTATTGTCATCTCCAATTGGTTGTCAGTAAACATTTTTGTTTTCGTTTTGGAAGGTTGGAAGAATTTATCTTATATTGACTCTCTGGAGCCACGATTAGGAATTTAAGAAATTATTTCACAATATTTACCTTCAGATTCAGATGAAAAAGATCTTGTTAAGCTGCTTTACGCATCCAGTGCAGTGGTTGATTATGAGAACGCAAATTTTCTGCCAGCTTCAATAACTCTCTGGAGCCACGATTTTCACACTCAATCGTTTAAAGCCACAAGTCACCTTGTTTTTTTTTGCACTCATTAACACAGGGCTTACGCGTTGAAAATTTGCGCAAAATTTCGTTGACAGCAAGCGTTCTACGAGCCACAAATAGCTTGCATCTAACCTTTTTGTTAGAAAGCATCTGGAGGCGATCGAAGTTAAGCCATCGTTGGTTATTTTACTGCATTCGAAGGCGAGGCAAGGTCTTTGATTTCTCTCTAGTTTTCATTCAACATTCCAATCTGTGTAATCGAAACCAATATGAAATTATACGTTTTGTTTTGACCGAAATTCATTGAAAAAGTCGATACAAACTTTGTTGACAAAATAGATTGACGAATGAAAAAAAAAACAAATATAGAAATCCTCGAGGAAACACGCCAATTTGACTCTTTTAGCAAGAATTTTCTCCATGGGGTGGTGCTGATGTACATGTCCTTGCTGAAGTGTATAAAGCATGCTGAGAGCTACCAGTGTTGATTATGTTTAATATATTTGCATTTTTGGGGGTCAATATCCTATCTGATTGAGTTAAAATCTTAATATTTACCGTCAAAGGCTGATATAATTAAGTTATCCTTGCATCAAATATTATAATAACCAATGTACCTCACTCCCCAAGGAAAAAGGAAGACACACCATGCGCGCCTACATTCGGAGAAAGGTGGAGAAAGCTCTTACTAACCATAGAAAAACAAATAGAAATAGCCAAAGTTGAGACGGACATAATTTTTTTCAAAAACGAAAACAAAATTTAGGTATCACTGTAATCGAAGAGTTGTTGTTTAACATTTTTCTTTATGGTACCCAGTGTATGTGCAGAGTTGTAAACAAGCACGTAAATATTATTTTATTGACAAGTTATGTATCTTCTCTTTTTAAAAATTAGATCAAAGAACAATAAATGAATATTACTCTTTCTAGGGTATGCTTAAGAACGAACGTTCGTATAATGGTACTCTGCGTGTGCGAGAATCGTTTTACCCTAACGCAGGCGCATTATTTCTTCTTATTTCTTCCATAAACCTTGAAGGAGTGATTAGCTCATTTTGGTGTTTTCAGGTGAAAGTTGTAAAACTAACTCGACTATTTTTTGTCGTTAAAAGAGAGATTTATTGTCACTGTTTCTTTCATAACTTTTAAAGAAGTTATTGGCCCACTTAGGTACCTTCAGATGAAGTTGAGAATATAATAGGACTTTTTAAAATGAAATATGTTTCAAAAATTTTGCTGGTGCAGACGGTCCTTTAGAAGTTGTTTTTAACATGTTTGCTATATTTTATACCGAGAGTTAATATATAATTTTTTTGTTAGTTTCTTGGATAGCTAGTAAAATTTCAATGCGTTTTGCTAACATTTTTCGCTTTCAATTTGTTTTGCTAAAATAGCCAAAGTTGAGACAGACATAAATTTTTCAAAAAAAAAGCTATTCTATATTCTACGTTGAGAATGGACAAAGTCACGGGCATTTCAAAAGAGGGTATTTAAAAAAACCCGACTTAATACACAGCCTTTCTTACAGAGTGTTAATTATCTTTGGATGCATATGCAAGACACAATATACAATATTCCTAATAAAAACCTGAAATCATATTAAAGAATACTATTTAAAAAAATCATTTTAAAAAATACGCGTTTATTAAGAGTTGTTACAACTGGTAATGAATGTTGTTAAGATCTTACAAAAATCGAAGATTAAATTTGTTAAACTTTTTTTGATTGGCCTGCATATGCAATGAACGGAATAGTAGGGGAGAATGAGGATACTTGATCCCTGGGGATACTTGATTCCTTAGCTATATCTCAAAACTGGAATGTCTTACAAAGATCAAATGTTCTAGAAAAATGTGCCAAAATGAGCAAAATAACAATGCTTGTAGTTTAAAAAATTATAACAAAATAATTGTTTGAGTAATTGAACATTGTTTGAAAAATTTCACAAAATGTAACTTGAAGAACTTTTTTCGTCACTTTAAAATGTTCCTTACAAGGGAAAATTATGAAAAAAATATTTGTTCCAATGTATCAATCGTTCGAGCGTAAAATGAACTTTATAATGCCATATTTTCAAAGCAATGGAAAACTCTCAACTTTTTTCAGAAAAAGTTTTCTAAAATGTTGATTATGGGTACAATTGATCCCCTAGAGTTGGGTACAATTGATCCCCCTTCCAAACGGCATATTCTTCTTCTGAATTGATCGTTATGATTGCTGATTACGAAATTACTAATATTTATCCAAAAACTAATATTTATCAAACAATTGTCTGAAGAAAAGAGCAAAAATAATTAATTTTCTCTTAATTATAAATAATAGCGCCTTTAAGTATGCAATGTTATTAGCGTTGAGACAAAGTTATAGAATTTTCTTCTTATGTCTGCTATAAATTGTGAAATGAGAACAAACATGACCAAAATAGTCAATTAACATTCTATCTTGGGGTTTTGTTTGATTTTTATACAAGGATTAAGGCTTCCTGAATAAAAGATCAAGTCTCCTTCCATAGGGAATCAAGTCTCCCCTAACTTTAGAAAAATCGCATTTTTTTTACTCCCACGAAAATGCTTCTAGTTCATCAACGGGTTCAAGTATCGATCTAATTTTTGGAGCTTGAAGTTACAAGCTGTCAGAAAATGTCAAAGACGGCGAGTTGCTAAATTTTTCCCGAAAGATATGGTGAAAATAAGAAAAGGGGATCAAGTATCCCCACTCTCCCCTATACCTAGCATCCAGTTACCCTGGATATTGAGGGAATTATCTTCAAGCTTAGCACAAGCCAGGTGGGTTCGTCAAAAATCAAGACAACGCGAAGCTAAAAATCGGGATTTTTCAGAACACCTCTTGATTTATGGAAATAATATGCAGCTCTGCTTAAATTTCATTATAGAAGGTACAATACAGGTGCTGTAAACGCCTTGATTTATGCAACAACAGTACGCAGCTTTATGGCTGGCCTGCAGTTCACATTGAAAAAAAACACCATTTAAATATCATCTGAACCGAAGATTACCATCTGTTAATTTGATTTAACTATTTTATAATAGATTTATTAGATTTTCTCATAGTTTAAATACAAATTCGATTAAATTTGAGAGGTTTTCAAAAAAATCAGGACAATTCAGGACATTTTATGCACCAATTTTCAAAAATCAGGACAACTTGAGAGTTTAAAAAAAATCAGGACGGTCTCTCGAAAATCAGGACAAATCCTGATTAATCAGGACACCTGGCATCTCTGATAACAAGAGAAACAACAACAACTGAACAATTGTAATGCACGTCAGAGGTGCCAGGTGACCTGATTTTTCAGGATTTGTTCTGACTTTCGAGAGGTTGTCCAAATTTTCAAAAACTTTTGAATTGTCCTGTTTTTCGAAAATTTGTCTACAAAATGTCCTGAATTTTCCTGATATGTCAATTTTATCAATTTTTTAAATTCTGTCAATTTTGTCAATTTTGTCAATTTGCCAATTTTGTGAATTTTGTCAGATTTGTTAACTTTGTCAGATTTGTTAACTTTGTCAGATTTGTTAACTTCGTCAATATTGTAAATTTTGTCAAATTTGTCAATTTTGCCAATTTTGCCAATTGTGTCAATTTTGTCAATTTCATCAAATTTGTCAATTTTGTCAATTTTCTTAGTACCAATTTATACTCGACAATATTCAAAATATGTGTTTTTGATATTTGTCTTCAACAACTTGTCAGGATACATGCTACTACTAGTTGAATTGATCCCTGTATGACAATATTTTTTTCCAATAAGATTATATTTTCCCTACTCAGCATGAGATCAGCAACGGTATCGATTATTTCAAAAGGACGTACGGCCAAATGTAAACAAATCGAGTTGTCAGCTGAGTGGAAAAGTACAGCTCAATTTCTTTATTTGTCTTTCGAAATTTCAAAAAAATCCGAAGGGGGGATGAATAAAGTTTGAAATATTTTATGTAAATTCTGAAAAAAAAAAATTAAAAATCCGAAAGATTACAAGATTAAAAATCAAATTTTGGAAGATTATTTCACCTTTTGGCTCTTGATGTTATTGATTTATTCGATGAAAAATTACTTGATTTATAGATTTTATGCAATTATGTAATATGCAATTTTGATGCACACAAACTTTCGTGCAATTTATTCCAATTTATCTGTTTCTCGCATTATTTTTATTATTGTCCCACCTCCAACAGGATTTGATTAAATGTTCCGAAATTTCAACACGTTTTTCGCGTTCCGAGCTAACTGCAAGTTTCGCCCTTAGAAAATGTTACGCAAGATTTGTTTACATTTGGCGCGTTCGCCCTTTTCCAAATTTACTACAAAACTATATGACAGATTCCCGCTTGCGTCGTAACCCTTCTTAAATTTTAGCACAAAACGATTGCGGTTTGGGCACAGGCTAAAAGTTTGAGTCAATGCTACTAAATGGAGAAATTTTTGGCGTTTGATTCGGACGATTCACACCAACTCAATTTCTCTCATGCTGAATAGCATGACCACGAACGAACGACATAAGCTCGAGCGGTATGAGAAAAATTGAGATGGTGTGCTCCGCTCGCGTCCCTTATGTGGTTTCTTCTTCTAAGGGAAACATTTGCTTGCGAATATAGCGTTAGGCGAAGTATCGCCCGCCATCGCTGCAGAAGAATGCGGATGTCGGATGTAAGACCCATCGATTGGTTATGTACAGTTCGGGGTCGTACCCCTTCATGAAAATCCATGTTATTTTGATGTGGTTTGGAGTTTCAGCTTCAAAATTTTTTGAAACCGGTTCGGTTAATACTGAACTGGTACAAAATATAAAATTCAACCTTTAGTAGGTAAATAACTTTCCTTTCCTTCTACTTCTTCCTCTTACTCGTTATGTTGGCATGATGACATAATGAGTGGGATTGGAGGCTGTAACTTTTTACCACTAAATATACACAGCGAGCGCGCCCATCGTGTAAATGACGTCATGTATAATTTGACGTCATATATACGATTATCTTGATTTTAGTGATGGCTGGTTGTGGCTAGCATGCCAAATTGACACGTTTTTTGGAGTGATGATTTGATGATAATTACTATGAAAATTTATTTTTCAAACTATTTTGTTTTTTTTTTCTTTCTTTTATACATTGAAGAGGGAAAAAAAATCAAATTTTTTAAGACAAAAATCATTTTTATTGTACTTCCCAGTTTCGCACAAACGTGTGGACAAAGTTTACAAAAAATCACACCAATACACACAAATACACTGACATCATCTGAACTCGTCGAGCTGATACGATAGGTACCTATAAAGGTATATCTAAGACCGATAACTATACCTTTCTGAAAGAAAGGCAAAAACTTAAACGTTATCTTACTCGAAAAATAAAAGTTTAAGGAATCTACAAAAACACATATTTTTATGGTGTTAAAACGAACAAAATTTTGGAAAAAAAAACTTGAAGACCCTCGGCGCAAACCCATCAGATGATAAAAAAATCATCTATTCTGTTTCAAAATACCTTTCTACAAGGGCGATTTTTCAATCGGTAAGAACCGGATCTGACAAGGAATCATGAACCAGTTTTTAATAGTCAGTAGGTAACCTATAAATTTATGTCTGAGTTAAAAGCTGTTTATAATTTATCGAATGTGTATCTACGATTGTTTCGTGTCTCCTATAACTGGGATTTTACAATAACTACAGAAACTGTTAGAATAATTGACTAATAACTGCTAATAACCGACTTTTTTAATATCCGATAGTAACCACGTTTTTCCTGCACAAGTAGGCTTTGAAGCAAATTATCTTAGTAGCGCGTTCGCCTCGACGGAGTGTTTGGCACTTGGCAGCAATGGTTATGGATTGAGGTGCATCTTTTTACTAAACCTGTTTGTGCTTACTGGCTTACTGGTTATTTATTAAGAAAATATTTGGACTTACATCACGAAAAGTTAAATCATAATTTCTCAAAATTATCTATTTATAACTCACTTGCATTAGACCTTTCTGAAAATTTCATGATTAATTGATAATTCTTGAATGTTTTATCTAGCACGGCAGGGTGTGACAGTTTCTTAAACTTGACATTTCTTGTAAATAATACATTCACTACTGCACATTTGATATACACCTCGTAATTTAAAACAATGTTTTATTTCATAATTGTAATTTGGTCATTAAGATGCACCGATATTCTTTTTATTCAACTAACTAATATCCATAAAGTATCTCAGAGATCTTTGATGTCTCTTTGAAGAAATTTATGAACTCAATACAAAGCATCGAAATTTTGAGGATATTCCCGGTTGACATTTCTATGAAATAAAATCTATTCCTCTATTTGCTACTGTGTATACCTAACAGGATACTAAAAATCAATTTTTGGTCTTTGTTTAATCGATATCAAACGGTAGAAGAAGCCATCGAAACTTTAAGAGGCAAACAATTCATAATAAAAATAAACAAAACCGTTTGTCTGCCCAAAACGCAAAATCTCCTTCAACAAAATAGGCAAAACGTTCTCCAAGCGTCATCATCCGAGGTTTTACAGCGCCTTGCCGTATGATACGCAAAAAAAAATAAAAGGAAAAGGCAAGGCGGCATTTCAAAGAGGATCATAGACTTGTTGAAACGCTTCATCATTTCTTTTTTTTTTTGCTGGCTGCTGTTCTCCTCCCAAGATTCAAGTTTTCCTTCTTATGGTTGAGCTCTTTTTCGCTACTTTTTGGTAGGGAAATCTTCGCCGTCTTTCCCACTAACCTACACACACTTTGAAGTTATTGTTTGAAAAGCCTCTTCTTGGCGGTTGAGAAAAGTTGATACGGTGCGATTTTTTTCTTTTACATCTCGCCCTATGTTAACGTAGTAGTATCTCTTTAACATTCGGGATCATATTTTTTCGTTTCGAGAAACACGCAGGGGGAGTTTTTAAGAGTACCACTCGAATTCTGCATGTCGAGACCATCTGAAAGAAAGCGGGGAGTTTTTTTCTCATGTACTTTTCTGCCATGTTCCAAAAAGTATCTTGTGGGAAGTTTGGAGTATAAAACTGTAGGTGGAAATGAAGGAAAATTTAATTGTGATTTTGTTGCAAACTGTTGATTGAAAATAATTTGAAAAGATCAATCGCAGTTGGCTCATCAATACATTATAACTTTGCTAACTTGTGTCCAAAAATAAGGGGACCTTTTCCTTGAAGGTTCATGACTGATTTGTGTTATCAGTTTAAATCTTGAATAAGATCCAAAATCTTGATAATGTAGTTCAGGATTAAAATTCTAATATGTTCATTAACATTTTCAATAAAGCTGGTTAAAATATTTTTCAAAGGAAATATCGTTTGAACAAAATATAAATGCGCTTTTCTGGTTCTCCGTTTTGATTTCTATTTGATAATGTTATAATATTCCCTACTAAGTTATTTCTTAAAAAGGTTCAAATTCAAATATGAATTTCACAAAAGTTTGCTCACATTCGCTTTCTTTTGAGGATGAAAATTAAATTACATATTTTATTCTACTATTAATTTAGGTTTGGAATCTTCAATTTCTAAACATAAGTTTAATTATGAAATAAAATTTAAAAAATCTGTATCTGAGGTATGAAGCTTTTGGATCATTATTTGCATTAATTTTCACTTGAATTCAAACTCTTATTCCACATTTTTAAATTTTATTTGAACTGAAACGAATGATAAAGCTACAAGTTAAAAAAAAAGATTTATGAAAAAAGCAAATTTTTATGTACACATTGTTTCCATTTTTTTCTTGTTTTATTTTTAAATTTAATAAAAAAATTGAATTAAGAGTTGCTTTCTGATAGTTAAAACTATTCTTTAATGAAAAGTTTAAATGTATTGCGATTTGAATAAACTGAATTTTATTTTCAGAAAGGGTTTTCTACTTCCTTCCTTACTTTTTTTCAAATTTTGTAATCTTAACCCTAGAATAAACATCACATAATTTTTGCCGCATTTGAGTGGGCTGCTCAAATCTGGATTTTTTTTAAACACAATTTGGACATTTGGTTTCGAACTATTCAAGTCAAAATCCATGCTGAATTCAGTGATTATTCGAAGAAAATTCAAGCAGAAAGTGAAAAAAAAACACCTTGAATTTTTATTTTTCATAGAACACGTAAGTTGTTTTCGTATCGTTTTTCAAACTTCCGAGAACGCTTATTAAGGGGAGGGGGGATAGGGTCTAACACTTTCAAAAAATCGATATTTTTTTTTATTTTCTTATTGTAAAACATTTCAAGAATGTTGTGTCAAATTTTCAAGTCAACTGAAGCAAAACTGTAGAAATTATAGAGCTTCATCTCCTCCTATCTTATACTGCAAGAAAGCAAGAGCAGAAACTTACGCGTTTTTCTCGAAAGCACATTTTTAAAGTCCGTGGACATCGTCATTTGAAAATTACTTATCCGATTCTTTTCAAATTTGGAACATATTTTCTACATATAAAATACCAGACCCCACCTTTTTTTTACTTTGGGGAGATTTTACAGATAAAAAATGGCGGATTTTTTTCGTGAAAAATTGTAGTTTTTACTTCAAACAGCCACAAAATTTTCATAAATTTTTTTTTAAGTCGAATAAAATCGTTGGGGTCCAGAAAAACATCTATTAAAAATGTTTTGCTCTGATTTTTTGACTTCAGATGATTCTGTGCTGAGATACAGTGTCCACCGCAAATCCTGTTTTCTAAAAGGCATCCTCGAAAGTGCTCCGTCACCGGTTCATTTTTCAATATTTTTCTACGAATAAATTACTAAATATTCTTTTAACAATGCTTTGTATAATGCAAAAAATTTGAATACATTTGTTTGAACGATAGCTCTAGAAAAAAATCGTGAAAATTGTGTTTTTTTTACCCGTTAGACCCTAACCACCCTCCCCCCCTTAAGATAACGCTAATAACACCTAGTTAAAAAAAATTGAGAACATTTTGAATTTTATGTTTCTTTTTAATGTGAATACCCCAGCCAAATACGGACTTTATCAAACAATATTCTGGCAAACGTTGATTGCTATACTTGTCCACTTTATTTTGTTCAAAAAAAATTTGAAAAGCCTGGAATGCATACCCCAGAATAAGTAATATATCGCTTGTCCCAATTATTGAATCAATCATATATTTAAGGAGGTTCCAGCGAATCAAATGTGAGGACTGATTTTGATATATTTTCTTCATTTTTAAAAAAAATTACGAATTCTGCAGTGGCTAGAGTTACATTTTCTTAGCTTTGTCGGAATTTAAAATAAAATAACAGTGATTAAAAGTTTTTGGAGAAAGAATGTGAAAAACAATTTAAATAAAAATGAATCTGAAAACCAGAATTTTAAACGGGCAATATCCGGGTAAAAATATGGTATCAAAAAAATAAAAAAAAATCAAAGAAAGTCAAAAACACATACAAAATCATTCGAAATTAGAAGCTTCTTAGATCTTTGCAGGAAATAAAATTGGGCAGTATAAAATGCATACTTCAAATCGATATGAATTAGGATAAGTAATGCAAAATTAATGTATGAACCCTCTTTCAAATAATGAATTTTGAGATAAATAAACCAAGGATGAAAAAACACTAGTATAGTTGCTTAAATTTGTCCTATCGGATACTGAGTTTCTCTTCTGCATTTCTATTACAAATCCTGTATAAGATTTGAAATTTCATTTTTAGCTTTTCCATCTGATAGAACTGAAGTCTGATATTATTGATTCTGAGGTACCTACTTCAATTTTATAACTTTCCTCGCTGAAGTAAATTTCCTGAGTTCAGTATATCAATTTCCAATTAACCGTATATTCTTAAAACATGTCCATCATAAAAAAAAATTCCCGCGAAATATTATGCAAATTTCCATGAGTGATTCTTTAGAAATAAATTTTTATTTTTTTTATCTTGTCTTCTTCTAGATTTAAAGAAAGAGGCTGAATTTATTGACATTTTCAAGTTTTGTGTTGTTCCTCCAGTTTCATTATTTTTCTGAGTATTGAGATCTCAAGATAATTTTCGAAAGTACTTAACATATTCGGATTCCTTATCTGATTTTTTAATTATTGAAATATTTAATCTCTGGTTCCAAGTTTTAAATATCTTATCACCATTTTAAATTTATGTTTCCAACTTTTAACACATTGAGAAGAACTTTTTAAGAAAAGTTTCTGTTATCAGTATTCTGTCTGATGAGAATATTTTTCTTAATTGAAAGTTGAAATCGTCTTAACATTTAAAATTCATGGCACATTAAGTCAAATCGTATACTGTGTTTTGAATATATTAATTTAAAAGATTTGAAGTATAATCAAATTCACAAGTCTTGTTTTGGCTCTGTTTGTAATTTTGATTCTCAATTTTGTATTTGAATTTGTTTGTTACTTGATTCTAAAATTGGTTTTCTATTTATAAACGACACTTTACCATCTTTATGACATTCGTTTCTGGATTTGATTTGAGATTATGTTAGAAGGCCCCTAGAGAAATTTCCCCGGGGACCCCGATGAATGCAGCCCTGGTAGGTAATATTTACTCAATATATTAAAATAAAGTCGATATATTTTTTCGGGTTACCACAAATTGGATTCCAATGAAAGAAGTTTAAAAAAACAATTTTATTTCTTTAAAATTCTGGCGACAGCTTTGTTATATTTAAGTGTTTAATTTATTTTTGGAATAGTCAAGAATACATCATTCAAACGTTGTATAAGTATGTTGGGGAAGTTTTTTCACATTAATTTGGTTATCATTTATATAGAACAACATACTTGGTCTCTCAAAATTCACAGATCGTCAGTATATTGATTGGGTCATTATACTGTTCTAATGTGTACTTCGGGTCATAACGATCCGAAGAGCTTTGGAAGGTTAAAAAGAAATTGAAGAAACTGGTAATAAGCATACGTTGATGCTGAAATTTAGGCAAAAGTTTAGATAGAACATTTTTTTTTTTTAATAAAACATAGTTAGGGGGTGATATTTCGATCATATATTATTTTCCATCAAATCAGCATAAAGCTCTTCTTTTGTCTTTATTTGAGAGGTTTTCAGCCGAAGTTTTCACTGATAGACCAAGATTAGAGCTGAAATTACAGTTTTTATTGATAAAAATCACATTTATGTTATATAGTCAACCTGTTTTCATTTAAAAGAGGCATTAAACCTACCTGATACGGGTATATAATCTGTTGTTTTAATAGCCTATTTTTGCTCCGAAATTCTGTACAAATTAAATGAATAACATAAAATAAATACAAAAATTTGTTTAAATTATCTTATCTTTTGGACTTAATATTACAGTAACAATTTGTTTATGCCATGTGATCAAAGCGTATTTCCCTCATTCATTCGAATAGATTGACTGATTTATCAGCCGTTTCGTAAATCGGCTGTAGGCGCATTTATAGGAACACTTTCCCCTATTATTTTATCGTTGATTGGATCAAAATTTAGGGATGGTAGCTTATATTTAAGAGAGTTGAGAAAAAAAGGCCACCCTAATGTACATCCTTATCAATTGATCTAATAATCAAAGTTGATTTCAAAAAATCCAGAAATTTATTAACTTACTTCTGTGAAATTCTCATAAATGATTAGAATCGAGCTTGTTGAAAAACTTTTCGTCTTATTCGGTGTTTTGATTTAAAACATATTTGCTTTTCTTATAAGGTAGAACGTAAATGATGAAATCAGAGTCTAAAAATTATGAATGAATCAAGACAAATTGCTGTTATTTGATTTTTATCTTAATTTGATGATTCCAAATTTATACTATAGTTGATATTCATATGAAGATTTCATTAATAAATTTTTTTGACAATATTTTCAAATATTCTTGAGTTTAGAAATGTTATGTTTATTATATCGAGCTTAAGGTTATAAGTTTTAACTGTCACTCTAGATATTTGAGTCGCGAGTTAAGTTAAGAAATTAAGAACTTTAAAGTGAGGATTTTATTTTTTTATTCTTTTTTTACATATGTGTGTGAATTTTGAAAATTTACTTTTACAGATGGTTACATTGAAAACCTTCCATTGCTGCAAAGATCGCCACTTCCATTAAAGGGTGATACGGTCAAAATTTGGTAAAAGGAAAACGCGTGTAAATCGGTTAAATTGTTTATTTAAAAAATCCAATTAAATGTCTTTTTCAAGTTTAATTAGTATAAAATTCAGGTAAAATATTCAGTTAGGCTTCCTCTTTTCCAAATCCGAATTGCCGGGCCTTACGCTTAACCCCTGCCATCAGATTTTGTACAGCCACCTTGTCCACCTTCTTTGCCGCAGAAAGCCAGTTTGCCTTGAACTGCTGCTCGTCCTTAGCAGTTTTTTTGGTCTTCTTTAGGTTCCGCTTGACAATAGCCCAGTATTTCTCACTTGGGTGGAGCTCTGGCGTGTGGAGAGGGTTCTTGTCCTTGGGAACCACCTACACGTTGTTGGTGGCGTACCACTCCATGGCCTTTTTACCGTAATGGCAAGATGCCAAATCAGGCCAAAACAGTACGGAACAACCGTGTTTCTTCAGGAAAGGCAGCAGACGTTTATTAAAACACTCTTTCACGTAAATTTCTTGCTTGACAGTCCCGAAAGCTATGAAAATGCTGCTTTTCAAGCCACAGGTACAGATGGCTTGCAAAATCAGATATTTCTTCGCGAACTTTGACAGTTTCATGTGCTTGAAAATATCTGCAACCTTTCCTATTCCTTTTGCCGTATCAAATTCCTGTCCCGGAAGCTGCTTGTAGTCGGCTTTGAAGTAGGTTTCGTCGTCCATTACCACGCAGTCAAATTTTGTCAGCATCGTCGTGTACAGCCTCCGGGATCGCGCTTTGGTCGTCGTATTTTGTTTATCATCGCGATTTGAAGTCACTACCTTCTTGTAAGTCGATAGTCCGGCTCGTTTTTTGGCTCGATGTACGGTTGTAGACGATACACCCAGCTTATTTGCGGCATCTCGGAGAGAGAAGTTAGAGTTTCGCTTGAAACTACCGGCAACTCTCTTTGTCGCCTCAGCGGCTTCCGGTTTTCGATTTCCCCCCGATCCAGACTTCCTGGCTGTCGACAAACGTTCCCCAAACACTTTAATTACATTTGTAACGGTTGATTTGGCAACTTTTAGCGATTTTGCCAGCTTTGCGTGCGAGTAGCTTGGATTTTCGCGATGTGCGAGCAAAATTTTGATATGCTGCTCTTCTTCCCTGGACGGCATTTTGACAACTGAAGAGTGAATCAAAATAGGAGCAACATTCTACACACACACACACACACCTTCAAAATGAGGGGTGTTCAGGTTTTTAAAATGCAAAATTGAAAGAAATACGTCAAGTTCATATCGACCAAATTTTTACCTTATCACCCTTCAGTGAGTCGTAACATCCTTGTCAGAGATCATATAGGATATAAAAAAACTTTATTCAATGATATAGACATGCCATAGAATAAATAATTAAGGTTTAAAAGTTTAAAGTTTAAGTATAAAACATATTGAAATAGCTTAATATTCCTCTGATGAATGTGTGCTATTTATTGCCATCTATTTTCCCAAATCAAATTTCGTATCCACAATTTGAGAATCGCTTCTTTCTTCACTCTCTCTCACCATTATAATTCGTCAAGCCAAAGTGATTCTTGGACTGCAAAAGTTTACCGCTCAACAACACCATTAATCATTTAGGGTTGCCCAGCCGCAAAAGTTTTGCGCCAAAGCTGATTCATTCACACCTGGGGTCGATGATGAAGTTTTCTTTTTCGTTTACCGCAGAAGAAAACGAACGTTCAAGAGAACGCTGTTGATATTAGCAAGAAAATTACTTCTGCTGTTGTAAGTAATGTTTTGCATTCGAGGTTGTACGTTTTGTTAAGTTTTCTGCAGACATATGACTGTGTTTTTTTTCAATGGAATTTAAACCTTATTTCTATAAAGTAAGGAAATCTTCAAACAATTTCAAAGTAACATCAAAAGTTCAACAAAACCTTTCCAATCCGTACTGCGCAGCCCTCCGGGTAAAAGTAGGACCCCCAAATCCCTTCTGCATTATTAAACAACCGCTTCCGAAAATCACTTTTGCCGGTGCAAGTCGGGAAATTAATTACGACATGAGGGGAACAAGTTTCAAGAAAAGCGAGAAGCAAAAGAAAAAACATAACAGCAGAGAAAAATTGGCCCAATACTTTGTCTAAAAGCTAAGGAAATTATATGTATGGAGAAAAGCCGACTTTCCTCCGTTCCGGGTGTGCTGTATAATTTTTGGTCTTGACCAGGTTCGTCGGCATCAGATGAGGAAAACGGGTTTCCTTCTTTGCAGCTTCGTCCAAAAACGTTTTTCTCGCAGAAGGCAGGCTTTGCGGTTGGGAAGGAAAATTTTCGGTTCAACAAAATCCTGACCTCGGTGAAGCTGGCCTCGGGCAAAGGGTGGATGTGATTTTAATGCTAAAAAATATTTCCTCAAGAATGTACTGAAAAACTCATAGAAAAGTCTTCAATATTGAATATTTTTTAGGAATGCTAACATATTACAATTTTAAATTATTAATTTTTTTCAAAATTTTTTCTTGATACAAGAATCGTAGACATTTCTTAATTAATTTTTTTACTATTAATAAAAGTTTTTTTTAATGATTAGTTAACCCGTTTAGTTGATTTTGTGCATTTCAGTATTTCAACATTTTACATTTTCTTTGATAGAGCGACAAATTTGAAAAAAAAAAATCAAATATGTGAATATGTTGATAAGACTCAAATACTTTAAATATTTTTTCTGCTGACGGCACTGCTTTGTTCGCTTTAATAAAAAAAAAAACAGAATATTACCATAAACTACATTTATGTACTAATCATGTAATTTGAAATTTTCTTTAATTTTCAGAATTTTCTATCATGTTTCGTGGATCAACCTGGCATTTTTGTTGCCTTTATGGTAAGAATTTAAATCGTAGTTGAATTTCCAATAGGAGTGATTAGTTTTCACAAGGCACTTCAGAAGCGTATGAATTCCGCTGGAAGTCATACTTTTTTATCTTTCTTTCATCTTTGTTATCATTATTTTTATGAAATTAGATTTTTGGTTTTGTTCCATAAAAAAAATTTTTTTAATATAAAAAATCAACAATGTTTCTTTTTCAACTTTTTTCCGTTGAGGTGTATTATTTCCTGATAAAAATTATTGAAGTTCAAAAAATTAAAAACTTTGAAATTAAAGGTTTTAATTTACTAGAATCTTACTATCTGACCCGGCAAACTTTGTTTAGCTTATGAATTTTCACAAGTATAATGTTTTAATTCATATCAAAAAGAAGAAAAAACATATAATGGGTTGGTCCCGTGCAATGGAGTAAATCAGGATAGTTTACGAACTGGTTTCGTAATATTTCTGTCAAATGAATAGTTCGGATTTGTTACCATCAATTTTTAAGAATTATTTCATTTTATCTCCTAAGTTAGGCCAGAGGCTTATTATTCGAGAAATTTTTGCTTTCATTATTTTGAACGTGGATCAGTGCGTTGTTATTCGCTTCGTAGATATTTTTTGTTTAGGTATTTCTTTTTCATGTAATTTCCTTTACTTATATTCGAAGAAATGTTCATTAAAATGCCCACCTCAAGAGACAAAAGTTATCGTAATTATTTATATATTTTTAGTTCTTGATTTCTAGCGAAAGCAAAATGCGAATATCTTTCGGGTTGAACTTAAAATTTTTTTTTTTGTTTTATTTTATTCACTTTGTTTGCTAAAGATTCTAGATACTGTTTTTCCATTTTCGATAACCCCAATAAATGTACGCCAAAGAATATTTTCTGAAATGAGTTGCCATTTTAGGCAGTGACAATCAAGTGTCATTCATCATATTAAAATAATACGGCCAGATTGCCCGGTTTTATCCGGGTTTTCATGGATATTTAATACAAAATTTGAAAACAGTCCGGCCTGGTCCGGTTTCCCAGAATTCATTGAAAAAGGCCCGGATTTATTCTTGGCATATCAAACCAAAAAACCTTTTTCAGTTGTATAGTTTTATATTTATGCTCCAAAGCGATTTGTTTTGAGCAAGCTTTATAAAAATAATATCATGACAGGTCTTTTGGAAGCTTGAAATACGCTTTAAAATTGCACGGATTTTTTGTCGTGAATATTAAAATCGATTTTTGCCAGGTTTTTATATAAAATTACCCAAATTTGTCCGGTCAAGATACGTGCTAAAAATTCTGGCATCCTTATGTTAAAATTTTTCTTCATAGTATATCAATATTCCAGACATGTCACATCATCTATTGCAGTGTTTTCAAACAACACTTTTCATTGCATGAAATTTAGCATTTTTCAATGCTTCAAATAAATACTTCTTTAATTTTTTGAGCTTATATCCATGTCACATTCTGTTTCCGATATCTGTTAAATAAAATGCATTTTATTGTTTAACGTAATCCGGGGTAATATTAATGACTTTTTTCAACATTTTTCGATTATTTTTTCTGTTAAGGGGAATGTGGCATGTTTCATATTTTAAAACCAGTACTGGACTCCTATGAACGTAAAACATGATTGTTGAAATTTATTAGACTTTTTTAAATTTGATTGAAAAATCGATTTCGTCTCTGTATAGAATTTGATGCTTTGGGGTTATATTGATTTTATTTGGACGGTTTTAACGAGTTTTCTTGATCATAAAGGATACAAAACACCTTTATAATATTTGCAAATGCTAGTTTATCAATTTAACCTTGCTTTTTAATGTTTTCTTTCAAACCCATTTGAAATCGAAAAAGTACTATGATGCTGCATACATTTTGAAGTAAAAATTATAACAATTGCTAAATAGTTTTAGCATCAAAATACAAATAATGTTTTACCTTCACACATTCCCCTAGGCCCATCTATTATTTCCATTTTTTCTTCAAAGTTAACAATTTGATAGGGTTCCTATCCATTTGTCCAATAGGGGCTTACTCTATGAAAATGTCCATATTTTTTAAAATCACAAATTTATCATTATATGACTATACAAAAAAGCACTCTATTTATACATATACAAAGAAAAAAAGTTGTTCTATCACACTCATCAACCCGTTTGCTTCTAAATGCTTTTTGGTATCATCAGGAGAGCTGTTCGTTTGCGAGCCCTGGAAAAATAGATGTTTCAAGATTTTGAAAATACATTTATTAAAACAGAAAGAAATTTCAAATACAAACCAAATTTTTGCTATTATATACTCAATTTATAGGCTTTCAAACGTTGAAAACATTTAAAAAAATTCAAACTTTAGACTGATTTATTGATGGTAATGTGAAAAAATTTATTGTTGGTCAAATTAACCCCGGTGATCAATGTTACCCCGTTTTACGATACTCTGAATTATTTGATCATCTTTTCAATGTACATTTCATAATGTTTGTTAAAATGTGAATGCTTAACTTCTGGAAAGAGAAAATTGAAATAAAATTTAATATTAAAAACATTTATCATTTTTTTTCTTTTTTATTTTTTTTATTTTAGGTCCTTGGTGCCAAAGGGGTATAAGTGTATAAAAGGTTATTTCGAGAAAACAAGGTTTTATATTGATGTGTTTGGCAATTTGTCATATATTTTTCGACAATTTGTATTTTTCTATCAAATTTAAAAGTATGTGAAAAAAATTCTAAAAATCCGAAAAAATCATCAAATATAGTTTGAAATGTGAAGAATCGTTTGGCATCATTAACTCAAAACCGACCATTTTGTCACTTATACCCTTTGGCTCTGAGAGCGTCATTTATAATTTTCTCTGATAGCTTTTGAGTTCCTAAAGTAAATCGAATCTTTTTCAACTATTCGAGTTGAAATTTATCGTAGTGAATATTTTTTAATGCTGGTTCGATGATTGAAGAAAAAAAAGGAGACTCAAAATCGTAAAATTTTGTTCTGAATGTTGTTGTTTTTTCTCATCAATGTTCTGGCTTCAAGGAATATATAATTTAATTTAATATTCAATAATTGGATTTCCATAGTGATTTTGAATAAAAAACCAGAAATGAGACTCAAAAGATTTCATCGCAAATCTTAATCATTTTTCATTGTTTGTATAATTTGAGTGTAAACAAATGTTTAGTAGAATTGGTTTTTTAATATTTTTTATTTGGTTTTATACTTACTTTTTTGTTTTGGATCGTAGTTTATACTATACTTGACAATAGTATGTTTTCCAAGTTTCTTGTGTTTAAAGATGTTTATGAACCCAAACCTGATTCTGACTTCTGATACGGAGTGTTGGATTAAATTATGAACTCCTGTTCTACAATATCAAACTTTTTTAAAATTCGAAATTTCGTTTAGATTTTAAGTATCTAAGCATAAAATGAAGAAGAGGAGTTCTTCCAACGTTTCCTAATTTTCCTATTTGGTATCGAAATTTTGAATACTGTTTCGAGAAAAACGCATTCAAAGTTTGACCGGTTCATAAGATCCCTGCAAAAATTTTATTTTGCCTTCTTCAGTTATCGAAGTTTAAATATCCTTCAGTTAACGTTGTACAATCAAATGTTGGTCTCCGAACGTACTTTATCAACCAGCTGATAACTCCATTTGTTTACATTTGGCGCATTCGCTCTTTTCAAAATTCACTACCGAATTGTTTTTTCTTTCAACAATGATATTTCAATGAAATCGCAAATTTTATTCTCAAACTTATGGAAAACATTCTCAACATTTTATTAAAATTATTTTAAATAAATTTTAGGTTGCCTTATACTAATAACAATTTGCACCTTAAGGCAACCTTAAATACAACCTTAAAGAGGTTCTCGTAGTGTTAACATATCGTTGATTATAATTTGCCTTGAGTATTACGACATTTTCTAATAAAACCGTTAAACGTATCCGGGCCGGGCAAATTCTACTCTGGGTGGTTTGACCGAAAAAAAAAATTTTAAATTTGGTGCCATGACTTTTATTTGACACGAACAAAAACTTAAAATTAATTATCAAATTCTACAAAAACATTTTCGAAAACAGCTCTCCGTTGTGTTTTTCTTCGCGCTAAGACGAACACAACAAAAAAAAATGCATGGAAATCGGATGAGCCCTGCAAGAGTTTTTCGTTATCGCACATATGTATTAAAGCCTCCATTTTTATAGATCTTATATGAAAACTTTTTAAATATTTGCTACTTTTATTTGAGTACTTAAATTCATATTTTCCATTAAAACTTTCCAACATTTTAAAAAACAGTTACAAAATAAAGGTTATACAGGTAATGCAGAAGTTGTTATTTTTTTGTGCATTAAGATATTATAAAATCGGAGGGAATCATGCATTAAAAATCAAAATATTTAAACAAAACTGTTATTTCATAATGAAAAGCTTAAACATATGTTTAATATAAATATAAAAATGAGTTTAAATTTAGCTTTTTGTATAAGATTGAAAAATAAAAAATAAGGGTTCGAGGAAGAATGACCTTAACGGGTTAAACTCCTATCAAAAAGAAAAAAAATTAAGGGGTTGAATCAAAGTAATAATTTTCTGTTATGTTTTTCTCTCACCTTCCATGATTTACCACGAAGCTCTAAATGAATAAAGTACATGATGGAATTTAAAAATCATAATTTAATTTTTTTTATCTGAACAAGTGTTAAGCTAAGCATACAAAAACAAAGACAAAAAAACGATTTCTGTTTTAGGATGTTCGAAAAATTCAAAGAAATCAAAGATAAGTATTTTCTTTTATTTTAATTTAATATCAATATATGATTCGCTTCGAATTCTGTGAGTTAGTCGTTCAAATGGATTGGATTATGCGACATTTAATGCATTGGGCGGCTGATGTGTGATTTTGATAGCCCCCAGTAGTAGTGGATTTGCTCAGTGGAATGGGGCATTTTACCGGACGGCCTGAGAAACCTGAAGCTCGTCATAGCGGTCAGAATCGCTCAACTGGTGCGCGGACTAGACTAGAACAGTGACATCAGAAAAGCTGTTAAAATGTAGACACTTTTATATCGATAAGAAAATCATAATTTAAAATTTTTTTTAGGCTTTTAAAATTGTGCATTCTTTTGAATCAGAAAAAGATTTACATTGTCACCATTTAACGACGTCAAATCCAATCGTTTTATCAAAATCTATTTCATTATTAAAGGAATACAATCGCAACTTTCAACCTGGTATTCAAAACAGTTCCAATAAATTCTGTTTTCGGTAATAAGAAATTTCAAAATTTTTATCAAGCAATATTAAAATTGTTGATTGAAGAAGATGGAAAGGCATTGGCCAATTGATTGAAGAAGATGGTTAGAATTTTCTTTTGTTTGGTTATACAGATTTCAAAAATTTCATCATTCTTACAGAAATATTTAAGATATAAATAAAAATAATATTTAAATTACCTTTCATGCGTTAATAATATTAGGTTTGAAACAAAAGGCCGCAATTTTTTTTTGTTAGCCTTAATTAACTGTTAACAGGGCTGCAATTGTCAAAGATAACAATAATGCAGACTTTTTGTTTAAGATGCAAGTTTTTAATGCAGTTGTAGGAAAATTTAATTTTCAAGCAAATTTTTTAAAGAAATATTTTCCACGATATGTTCGAATTAAGTTTACTTTCAAATATTACTGGTGTGAATCGTCTTGAAAAGTTTTAGTTTTATAATGTTTAATTTAGTTTTAAAGTATATTTATCAAAAATCTACATGTATCACTATTGTGATTAAAAAACAAATTTCATCAAAACTCCTCATTAATAAGGAACACGGTTCGAGCTAAGGACTACATAGAATCAGACTTTTACTTTTCGGATGAAAATATCAAGGTAAAACAAAATGTCTCAAAAAATTAAAATTCATTTCTCTAATTTAAAACAAGATTTGAAAGTAGGATGGTTTTAAAATATCAGTTAGGACTGATTATCAAATTAGTCAGAAACAAACAATTTTTGATATATGCTTGGAAAAACATCTTGAATATTTGTCAATAAACTGTAAAGCAAACAAATTTTGTATTTTTGAGTGAAGTTTGGAAAAGGATAAGCAAAGATAGACTCAATAGTTGATGAATTTTTTGGTCATTTTAAGAAGGAACACAATTTAATGCAAAATAAGTTTTGATCAATCTTCCGAAGTTTTATCATTGAATTTCGACTTTAACCAAAAGAGCAAAAAAAAGTTGCTTGGTAAAAAACAGGAAAAAATAAATAAGGCAAATCTACATAAATGTTTTTTTTTAAAGAAATTTTCATTCGTTATTTCACTGTGCAATTATCATGCATTGGCCTCTAGGGATCGCAGATGGACTGTAGCTCATCTTATCTCGATGCAAAGGTATTTTCATGTTGTTCTATAAGGAGATACAGATAAGCAGTATTTGTGCAATATAATGCTATAAGAAAGATCCTTTGGAAAAACAGGTTTAGAAAAACAGATCCATGCACTTGTCAAAAGTGTTTCCAGATCGTATCCTTTTACCCCCACTCCCAAACAAAATTATTTGCTAGGATGCAGAGGTGACCTCGGTCCTAAGGCGCAATTTTATGTCTTTCATCCCTTTCTCTTTTTTTCCTTACTATCTATTGACTACTAGGACGTGGCCGGCGCCGTTATTGATGTTTAAAAAGAGAGAGCATCAGTTTTGTACATTGAGAATGATCCTATTCCCAAGTATCATTTTTTTGACCCTTGTGCACAATTGATGGCCTCGGTCAGTCACGGAGTAGCAACCATTGGCGATGTGGAACTCGTTCTACTAAGCCACGCCTGCGATCATGTAATTCGAAATTATTCAATTTAGATAAAGAATTGCTTTCAAAATATAAATATTGGATTAAAAAAAATGTGCACAATTTGTGTTTCACTGTTTCCTATGGCAATTTACAAGAAATAGTTTCGAGTTCAATGATTTAAGGTGGATGTGAGTAGTCAATCAAGCTAAGCTAAGCTACACTGCAAATTTTTGCCTCGATTTCCAGCAAAAAAAATTGCTGGAAACGTTCAGCAATCCAAATTTTTGCTGGAAACCAGCAATCGGTTTTCTAATTGCTGGATTTTTCAGCAATCGGTTGTGTTCTTGTCATTTTTGCTGAATCAGTAATCGGTTTTTAAATTGCTGGACTTTCCAGCAATTGATCTAGTTTGCTGGAAAATCAGCAATCGAGTTGTCACATTATGGAGTCTGTTTGTTTTCGTACGCTGAAGCAAGATGAGACTTTATTTTACGAATTTTGTTTGGATTAATATAATTATTTTTATTTTCCTCTATATTCTAGCAACCAGACACAAGTCAAGGGTGAGTTTTTATTGGACAGATTTCATAAAAGATACTAATCAGAACTCTTTTCTCAGGTAGCGAATGATCAACACTCTGGCACAAAGCAGCCACCCCAGAGCCGGTGTTGGAAAATTAAAAAAAAGTTCTTGAAAATAAACAAAACATAATTTAAAAATAGAATAAACCAAATCTTTTTCATTGCTCTTATATGCACAGCCAGTATTCAATATTTAATTTAGAATTGAAATATAAACTTGGTACTAAATACAGCCGGTTGTTTTGAAAGAAATAGCTGGTTTCCAGCAATCTGGATTGCTGATTTTTCAGCAATTTGAATTGCTGGAAACCAGCATTAACGTTTGCTGTTTTTTCCAGCAATTTAAATTGCTGGAAATTTTGCTGGAAAGTCAGCGGGACAAAAACCAGCAAAAAAAAATTTGCTGTGTAAGCTAAGCAGTAGAGCTGGGAGCTTGACAAGAAGAAATCGCCGCAAAAATTGGTGAGATCTTCCCTTAATAATTTACCTATTTATTTATTTATCTTTTTTACCCTATTACTCATAATGCTTTTGCCATCACTCATGAATTAGGGGGAGAGAATTTCGTGGGTAATTCTGGAAGAGGTACAACATTCGTTTGTAGTAGTTAAGGCTCGAAACATTTGTATGAGTTGATTGTGCAGATGAGAAAACTACTCTGCGTGGTGGACCCATGACTCATGAGTTGCATAAGTGCAGAAGGTAAGAAAAGTAAGATGGGAAGGGTACACGTGTGTAGGTTTTATAGTGGGACTTGGGATTCATCATTCACGTAGAAATGAACGATAAACGTTTCCGCATTGTGGGTTTCGTGCTTAGTGTAAAATATTCATTTACTGTAGTACTCAGGTATGTGTGTAAGAAAGTATGAACAAGTCTTGCATTTGCATGGTTGATGTGAGCACGGCAGTGAAAGGCGAGAGAGTGCGCGTGAGCCTTGTTTTGGAAAAAGGAAGAATTTGGGCTCCACACGGTCAAAGTAAAATAAAAATTTTAAAATGTTTTGGAAATTGTTTTTTTTTTTCTATGTATCATTTGCATTTCTCTATGAAATATGCTTCTCAGTTCTAAAGAAAGTGACCCAGTTAAAGAAATTTTTTATATCTCGACATTTGAATTAAAACGCGTGTGTAATATTTCGTTTGATTTTTTCATATTTTGCAACTTTTTTTAATGAATATTTCTGATTATATTTTACATTTTATTGTTATTTTTTATTAAATGGTGGTATGTTATTTTCATTAATATTTGCAAGTGACAAATGCGCAAGTGGAGATGTGCAAGTAAGAAAGAGAAGGAAACTGTATTGATATCTGATATGAACAGCATTGAAAAGATAGTTTGTATAATTCATATCCCTAGTCGAATAAATCCATTACCGTAAGTTGGGATGAAAAGGGACAAAACGTCCCCATGCTGGTAATATTATATATGCATATAAACTTTTATCTTTTCAGATACGTATCCTTTTTAAAACAAAACACCTTTTACAACTACATATTTTTATAATTCATACATATAATCGTATTATTCAGACCTTTTGAGTAATTTTCCTTACGGTCATATACCTTCGTTTGGGGTAGGGATATTTTCAGAGGGAATGCATCTGGGGATAACCTGAAGAAACTTTTTCAAGCGGAGTGGGTTGCCAACCATTGTAGGTTTCTGAGGGTTGGATGCCTTTCTTCGACGAACCATCGGCCGTGGAAGCCCTAGAATTCAATTCGAAGGCCAAGCCACACAGACATAGGCAGAACCCTGCTACCGATGGGGGAACCATACATACATACATACATACATACAAGTGTGCTCTGCGACGTAGTTCTACCTCCCCGTGGTGCAGAGTGGAAACGTGTCTACAGAATTGACCAGCTGTAGATGTACGGCCAAGAGAACTACACGTCACACTTGGTACAGTCAGCTGCGACGAGCTGCGTGCCGAGGGTGACAAAACGTGGTGTGACTGGGCACCCTGGTACCAGTGCTCAGTTGTAAGAGGGAGGGGTCGTAACGTGTATCGGGTAGTCGCGACCCCGATATGCGGGACGACCAAATGTTTGGCGAGTTTCGATCGATCTGCCTTTCGGGGAGGTTCCTGGCCCCGATTCGCGGATACGATTGACTCACGACAGACAGAGGGGCCTTGTGCCGTAACATGTGGCGCCCAGTGGATGGGCCTCAGGTTGGGTCTCGAAGAGTCGAGATGGAGAAAAAAGGATATGTGTGGTTATCTCCAGACCCGAGGAGAGGCGAGTTGTTCTCGTCTCGAATTGGGTCAAGAGACGATTTGAGCGAGGACCCTCAAGACACGAGGAGAGGTGAATGAGCGCACTCTCGAATCGTGTCAAGAGGATGAGCGAGTGAAGGTCTCGAGTCACGAGGAGAGACGGGCGAAGACGGCTCAAATTGTGACAAGAGGCCATACGTGGGACTCGAGTCACGAGTAGCGGCTAACGGACTGCCAACCCGTAAGTCGTGAATCGTGACAAAGAGTGGTTGAGATTGCTGGTGTAGTACGAATAAAACGAGTATTTGCCGTGGAGCGCATTGCGCGAGTATGGTCTCCCATCATGGGTAAAGCCTTCGTTGCTAGGTCCGGATGGGAATTATGGCCAGAGGCCCCAGGTGGATTTTAT
The DNA here is from genome assembly GCF_029784155.1 of Uranotaenia lowii. Classification (NCBI taxonomy): domain Eukaryota; kingdom Metazoa; phylum Arthropoda; class Insecta; order Diptera; family Culicidae; genus Uranotaenia; species Uranotaenia lowii. The sequence goes on along the minus strand of NC_073692.1, from coordinate 155,721,995 downwards.
GGCGTAGGGGTACAGAGTATCATGAGTCGTCCAATTGCACCCATGGACCCAGAGTAGCAAACTGGGGGGACGCGGTGGCTCGCCGTGCCTTGGAATGCAATCCGTAAAAAGGATTTACCACCTGGGTGATCAACTAATAAAAAAAACATACATACAAGTGTTAAGCTAAGCATACAAATTGTTAAAGTACAAAACGAGTTAAGTTTCTTAAAGCCTAAAGCTAAAAGCGGTTTCCAATAAAGAATTTAAAAAAAACTGGTTCAACTTTATGGGAGACGAAAAAATACAGGTATAAACTGCAAAACAGTAATTTAAGGTAAAATATTAAGAAATAAGTGTTCAAAATTGAAAATTCTGCTCCAAATTTTTAAATTCAAGCTAAAGCGTGAAATCAAAATAGACTCATGATACAAAAAATCAAAAGTGAGAATTACGTGTGTGTGGGAAGTGGGAATAACTGCGTTGATTTAGAGTTTTCAGAGTCAGAAAGAGATAATTAGTATTTATAAATGCATTTTTTAATATGAAGGAATAAGCGCTTCGACGACAACACTTGAATAATTCGCAGAAATAAAAAAAAACTATTTATAAATAAAACAAGGCAATTAAATTGACTTTTTTTTTAATTTGGGGGGCGCAGAATCCAAATTTGTAATAATTTTTCTATAAGATCTGGTTCCAATCTATATCGAAAATCTTTTGAAAAAAAGTGGAAAAATTCAATGAAAAAAGTTTAGCTCTTTATTGCAAAAGTGTAAATATTTCAAATAATTACAAAAAAAACCGGAATTTTCAAAAAATGTTTGAGAAAATTAATTATAGATGTTTGTTGAAGTATAAGTTAAAACACTCTAACTTGGCATTCTTAAAAAATTAATAAATTAAATGAAATCAGTATCAAACACACTAATTTTTTTAAGTAATGTTAGAAATAGTATTTTTAAATTGCAACCCAGAGATGGGTTTTGACTCAAACATTCAGTCAGCGAAACTTTTTTTTTTTTGTAGGGACATCGATTTTCTGTTAGCTAATCCCTGAAATTTCATCTAAGTTGGATTAGAAATAGTTTTCGTTTTTTCTATTCAATGTTTCAAAAAAATGTAGAATTTATTTTTTTAAAGCGTTGTATATCGAAATATCTTGAAAAAATCTACATTATCCTTCAGTGAATAATTAATGGATTCAAAATTAATTTTCATGTAGGTTGATTAGATCATCAGACATTTATGATTGATTTTATTCATAACATAACATATTCACAAAAAATGCTGTTTCCTAGTGAATTTTCAAACGTACATAGATGAATGAATATTATTACAATTTGGTTGTAGGATTTTTGGTTTTATCACCGCCATTGTTAATACTTCGAAGTTATCGACGTTTTTCCGAAAAACGTCGCTTTACTTCGAAGTATAATTTTGTTGTAAGCCTCACGCTGTTATACTGATATGCAGAAGCGCAGGAAGTAAAATAAGTTGATAAATTGATGATTATTTTCTAAATTTTCTTCTTTCAACGGGAAATTCTTTAAAGAGCACAGCAACTGATTTTTAAGCTCTTAGCTAACGAAAAAATAACTTAATATCAAGTTTCCTCGCAAAGAATATTAAAGATTCGCATATTGAAGAATATCAAATCCTGCATATTGAGAAAATTTGTCACCAGTTTGTACAACACATCTTTAATTTTAACTTTTTTTAAATACCTCTGATTTAGTTCAAATTCAATCACAGAGAAAAGGAGGAGCAATAGGCAACAAGTATTGTAGACTGATTTGAAAATGCCACGCACCGCCCCTCTAAAATGTTTTGCTCAAATAAAAGTTTTTTCACCAGATATTCAAGTTCCTTTATATTAACAGATTTTTGAAAATTTTGAAAATAGACCCTCTCCCCCTCCCAAGAGCCAGATCTAGGACTGAGCCTGATTATTAAAAGTTATAAGTTCTTAGATCTAAGAAATATTGCATAAACACAGGGACAAAGGAACATGAATTCCAGTACTTTTTCGGTTGTAGTTGTTACACACTTCAACCAATTTTCCCCAAATTTTGAAATATAATAACACTGACCCATAGCTATTTTTTGTATACTTGTTACTAAAACCTCTAGTACATTCTGGCTTGATCGATATAAAACTGCTAAAAGAACGATATTCTTTCTAAGTAAAAGTTGACAGATTGTCCGGTTTTCCGGGTTTGTCCAGGATTTCAATAAAAATTTGGGAACAGTCCGGCCCCGATTTTTTCACTTTATTTGGCAAATCAAGCAAAAAATCAATTTTTTTAAACTTTTGTTATAATACCTTAAAAACCAAATTTTTTGAACAAGTTTTGCAGAAATTATCATGAAAAGTTTTCTGGAAGCCTTAAAAACGATTTAAGATCTGTGGATTTTTTTTTAAATTTTATTCCCTTGATATTTGTTGAGTGATCTCTGAGTTTTGACAAAATTTTCCCGGATATTACCCGGATTTTTGTCGTCAATTTTGAAATCAATTATCCGGATTTTGCCAAGTTTTTCATATAAAAATGCACGGATTTGTCCGGCCCAAAAACATACTGAAAAAAAATCTGGCAAGCGTTTTCTAAAATCCGAAAGTTTTTACTCAACATTTACTAAAGCAGCTTTTTAGATCAACCCTCATGACTCGAAAGCCGGTCAGCCAAATGGATCCAATGCAATTAATAGAGGATTAGTTTTTCCCCTTACTGCGAATCTTTTGCGGGAAAGATCGCCGTCCACAGCAAATTCTTCTCATCCCGGTATCCCCGGCTTGTAGTTTCGGACGCTGGAAAATTCAACCACAAAATAACGTGCGAAGGAAAAGTAGCGTTTCGACAATGCTAACACATCGGTCCTGCCAGGGCGCGGCTGCCTTTTGGGCAGCTAAACGGAAGAATCTTTTGACCCACACCGGGCCAGTCAGCCAGCTGAAGAAAGGGAAGCCATCTGTCAGGAAATAATCGAGCCTTGGCTGGGGCACTCTCTGGAGCCACTGATTCTCATGATCTTTGGCTTTGGTATAACGGTCTAATGAAATGTTTTAATGAAATTTATTTGTTGCTTGTTGGTGGATTTCGGGGTAGCGAAATCCAAGTGAAAGTTTAATCTGAATGTTGGGGAACTGGAAGTTTAACTTTCAGGAACCAGTCCGTTGTCGGTTGAAAAATGCTACATTTTGCTTCCTTGCTTTAAACAGAATTATTTCACCAACTGTTAAAGACAAACAATCGAAGAAGCCACCCACTCAGTAAGTTTTAAAAATATCTTGCTTCATCCCACGGTTCATTTAATGCTAAACACAGTGAGAGGAGTGCTCAAGAAAAAAATATGACTTACACTCATCCAGAAAACCTTAAACAGTGAAAAAAAAAAACAAACAAAATAAGAAAGTTTTCATGTTTGCAACAACGGCGGATCACAAAATGGGAAAAGTTTTTCTACGCATACATGCACACTGAAACGTGTCTGTGGGGGACAACATTTTTGCAAAAAAAGACTTGAATTATTTGTTTTATAGAACAACTTATCAAAATACCACTTCTTTTAAAATTAAATAGTTTATAATTTGTTAACAAAAATGAAAAGGATAAAAAAAACTTCCAACAGCAATTGATGATTTTTTAAATGTTCAACTTTAAACTTGTCCTCATTTTTCCAACAAATGAGTGAAAAACGGTTCTGAACGGTTGGTAAAGTTGAAAATACGGGGAAAAATCCGTTGTAATAATGCTTGTAAGTGATTTTGTTACCATAAGCTTAAGCTATGGCTTTAGCATCTCGTTTGTTTACATGGGGAAGCCAATTAGACTAGTAGCGCATCGGTTAGCATATATACATATGTTGGTATAGATTATCTTAGCTCAGCAGAAAGGTTAACCTTCTGTGTTGAAGTAAATTTATCAAAATATAATTCTGCAATTGAAAAAACAATCAAATCTCTGCAAGCAAAACCTGTGACTTTTATTTGTCCTCCTGAAAAATATAACAATCACTAGAAAGACCCAATTAAACTGACTGTTTAAATTTCAATTGCATCTTTCCTACGAAATCCCTGAAGTAGATACAATTTATCTTTGTGAGAGATTAACTTGACACAAATTAACATTTGAAAGAGATGAAAAACAAAAAAACAGCCTCTAGAAGGCTCTTGGTGGCACGAGTGCGTGGGCGATGTTGTTGATTTTCCAGTCTCGTATCCAATCGAGCCAAGAAGCAACTTGATACCTCGACAGGTGTTTTAGCCTGGCTAAGGCACAATCCGTAAATGATTGATCATCATCGTTCGTTCTTGGATACCACAAATATTTTGTTGTGCCTAGAGCTGTCAGACGGCTTCAGATTTGACCATGCCCTTTGCGCGGCTAGACGATTATCAGTCATCTTGGAAACGATGTGGCCTGGATGAGTGAAGACATGATTATGATTGGATTTGAAAGCAAACGTTTGGTTTGGTGAAGTTTTGAACAAATGGTTGTAATAAGGCGTCAATCAAAATGTAAAATGAACGATACAATTTGTTAATTGCAGAGCCGAATTAGAAACCAGAGGCAATTTTCTAAGGGGGGGGGGGGGGGGGTGGATTTATCTTGAAAGAGTTTGATTATCAATGCATTAACAATTTGATATTTCCATTCGACTACCCCTCGGAATGGACCTTGCACTGTTGGTCTCTTTTTGACCACCGTCCACCGTCCTGTCTGGTTCATTTTTCCGACTGTTTGGATGTCGCCATTTATCATTACTTTGACTCAGTTCAGGCAAACATTTTGACTGGGAGCAGTTCAATATTTGGCGGTCCTTTAACTCATGGAATCTACTATGACCGGAGATTTTCCTGATGCTGGTAGACTAGGACATTACAGGGCCCCTAGTCTTTTACTTTTTTTAAAAAAGATTGTTAACAGAATTGTTAGAAGAAATCTAATTTATTTAACGGATAAAAAATTGGTTCTGATTAAGATTCAAAATCCAAATTAATACCAAAAATTGATATTAAATTTCTGAAACAAAATATCATTTGGAGGAATGATTCAATTTGCATATTATGTAATACTGTAGAATGTGAATAGTCAACAGCATTGGAAGAACAATGAAGATTTTTTATTCCTCGAAATCAACCTTAGAAAACAGATCATTCAAGTCAATTGAAAGATAAAAAAGAAATAAAAATTAAACAGTATTCAACCACACAAAGTTTTAAATAAAAATCCAGTGCCAGGGCATGGTCCAGTCATCCAGATCCAAATGAAATAAAAAATCAGTTTTTAATTTTAAAAACTTAAATCGAAACTCACTTTAGAAAATGAATGGATAATTTGAATAATGAGCATTTTTCGTCATTTCTTTATTAGAAACCACTCAAATTTTAGTAAAAACAATGAGTATTGTAATATACAATCAAATCTTTGATTGTGTCTCTGAGAAAACAAGCTGGACCATTGGACCATACTTCAAAACTCGGATATCGAATGTTCGCAGATATGATTTTGAAGAATAAATAACGGCATTTGTTTTTTTTATCAGATTTCAAAAAACTATGGATCAAGCTCAATCCTCAGTTATGATTTGAAAATAATTGTAGATTTGAAGGTATGAAACGTTACTTTATCATTTTATCGTTTGCTTAACGCATCTGAGGCCTTCAAAACCAAAGGGATAAAAGTGCAAACATTTTCAACTTTGAGTTTATAATACATAACGATTTTTCATATTTTAATCTATATTTGGTGAAATTTTCAGATTAATAAATTTTTAACGGAGATTTTTTGTTCAATTCTGAAGGAATGTTAGTATTTCCTCTCAACTTGTTTCACAACTTTCTCAAAATATGTTAAAATCACCAGATTCTGAACCAAATCTTTATAGCAAACTCCATATTAAGGATAATGCATTAAAATTTCGAACTATAGCTTGAACATTAGACCGCTGCAAGCTTGGTATGGAAATTTCAAATTCTTAAATTCTTTCACCTCTTATAACTTTAATTGGTTATATTCGCTGTCATAAATTGCAATAAAAATTTTGGAAACGATCCATCTCATTTTTTTTCGCTAAAAAAATCACAGAGTTTGTATCTTGTGATAACAAAAACTTTTCAATCTACAAAAAAGCATATTGATGGAAATATTTGATTTATCAAATAAAATAGTTTTAAAAACTTCGGTTATTTTTTCGGGTTTTTTGGCATTGAAATCAAAATATTTATAATTTATATTCAGAATTAAAAACTTTATAATATTGTGTATTAAGAGATTTTAAAAATGATGATTTTTCTCACAATAATGGGCCAGTTCACTTTTAAGCACTGAATTGCATGAAAATAGATTTCAACGTTAAAATTATTTTTGAATGTCCCGTTTTGAAATGTCATCAACATTTTTATGAAACATGAACATCACAGTCAACGGGCCAGTACGGATCACAAAAGATTGAATCTCAGCCAAAAATGCAATTGAGACACCAACTGATTTTTACCAACAAAGTTTATTTTTACGAAATCCACAAAAACACATTTTAACTGAGATGTTCAGAATACATTAAAATTTTGAATAAAATAAATGCTAAGGTGTAAAAGGGTGTTCCGGTTGAATGATTAGCGAAAACTTTCTAATAATATTGCAAAAAAATCGTTCTGATTTCTTTTTTTTTAAGAGATTTATCATTACGCTAAGTAAAAAATTTGTTTTCAAAACTAAAGAAACAATACCAACTTAAATTTCATCAATCTTCAAAAAGAAAATTGGTCAAAAAACGTATTCTCGTTTTTTTTTCAATTATTTTGATCATCGATCAATATCTGGATTCTCAAATCAACTATCTTAATTTTTTGAACATGAGAAAATTTGACACTAAAATAATGTGACTGGCCCGATACATTTCGACAAACTTACAGACGCTTGAAATCTGAACGAAACTTTTTCTTTTTATTATGAAAAGTTTATTTTAACAACCCCTCCTCATGAGAGTCGACCAGGTCTTAAATTTTAATACAGTTTTTTTTTAATAATTTCCTACTTGATGATAGTACATAAGTCCCGAATATTTAAATATAAAAGTTAGACTCCAAAAAGTCTAACATACTTAAAAAGGTTAGAATAAGCATACCAGATGGCCCAGATTTTGCACATTCTTTTAACTTCACTTGCAAAATCAACCAAAAATCAAATTGAGTCTTTAGAATCATGTATCTAGTGTTCAAAAAAGTTGATTAAACATTTTTTGTCAAAGTAAACAATTCTACCAATTTTTAAGTCGCCTTCAATATGGTTCCAAATCAGCTGAAGTGTTTTGATTAAAAATAAAATTTAAGAGAATTTCTTCTTAAATTTAATGGAAGTATACCAAAATTTGCCTGAGTATTGGCCGGATTCTAAAGAAAATTTTGAAACAATATTTCCGGTACATGCCAGGTTTTCATATGAAAAAGTCCGGATTTTGGCGGCCCAGATTCATGTAAAAAAAATTTGTAAGTACCCTGTTTATTGAACTTGATTTTAAGTTTGGATCATATTTAGGAAAGAAAGCTGATTTGAATCTCGGTTTTCATTTCAAATAAAAATAAAATGGATTTTTTATATTTGAAATTCATAATTCCGGAATACGATGAGAAAAAATTTAAAATTAACCATTAGATTTCGACTCTAAATTTTTATCCTCAATTGATATGCTGAATTGAAGCATAAGAAAGTTGAATGAGTCCAGAATTGTGAAATCGGAAACAATTTTTAATAATTTTTATCATTCGAAATTTTCGTTTAAATTTACACGTTCAATTACGAGTAAATGATAGAAAATAATTTATATGCAATCCCATGAATTCATAATCAAACAAAAAATTTCTGGTTGACGATTCTGAACGAATTTCGATTCTAGGGATGAAATTTGAATTAATTCTTATCTGGAATTTAGATTCAGATTTAAAATTGAAGCTAAAAAATTTGATTTTCAAGTTCAACTTTTGAGTTTTATAATTAAGATTAAAATATCAACATGAGAATTATGATTTCTAGTTCAAAATTATGTTTTTTTATGCAATCAGAGTCAGTTTTGAAACACAAACCTGGTAAACATCATTAATATAGAATAAGATCTGAAAAAAATTTAAAAAAATTTATTCACAGGGGTTTAGTCATTAAATATAAAGTTATTTCTGATAGTTTTTGTTGTTAAAAGAACTTGTATTCAGCTGGAAATTTTATTTCACATTTAACATTATATTTACTACAGATTTGAACAAAAAAATCAATCTTAAATCTAAAATTTTATTTGAATTTAGAAGAGTAGAAAATTATCCTTAATTAAATCATGAACCTTTTTTGATACTCTTATTATTTGGTACATTTTCATAAATACTTAAAAAGGTTATGCTCGTGGTTCAAAAGAATGAGCTTGCACATATAAATAAAAAAAGTTTTTCTTTCAAATGAAGCTTTTAAAATCCCTTATTTATTAGATTAATTTTTTGCTTCGATCAATTAACTACTAACATCTTTGTGTCATTCGGAATTTGGTATCTCCTAATACTTTTTAACGAAAGTTATGACTTGAAGTGAATATTTTTGAATATAAATTTACTTTAACCTGAATAATATGATGGTACCCAAACATTTTTTCAATGTTCTGTATGAATTCATTGTCGAAGCAAAATATTGTAGGAAAAAAAATCACCAAACCCGTCCCTCCCCGTGAGCCAGTTCTTCCTACGGCCCAGGGTTCAATATATGAGATGGTCTTTTTAAAAAACCATAAATTACACTCAGATAACTTTAATAAAAATTGCATCCACATTAGGTGGATTTAGTTTTTGAGTTTTTTTTTGTGAATAAGAAAAATAAAAATCTATTGATTCATCTCTAAACAATTGAAATTGCAAAGCTAAACCGCACCACCGCCCGTGGCGTAGAGGAAATCGGTCACGGCATTCGTAGTACATTTTCTGTGGGTTGATTGTTTTTCTAGCCAATATATCCTCGGAAGATGAACGCCAAGTGTAAGGTTATTGGAATTTCTTTGAGGAATGATTAAATTTAACACGTTCGTCGCCATGGGACCCATATTCGAGTGACAAGTGTATTTCCTGGGAGGCCCCGTCACATCAAAAAACGTGTGACGCTCTTTAACTGGAATAAGCCGCTCAGCTTCACCACACGTTTCAAATCTAGGAGTTCTCCCTCTCTTCTAATTTGAAACGTGTGGCGAAGCTGAGCAGTTATCTAAAGTAAGAGAGCGTCACATGCTTTTTGATGTGACGGGGCCCCCAGGAAATACGCTTGTCACCCGAATATGGCTCCCATGGCGACGAACGTCTTTACTGAATTCCTTTATGTATTTGTTTTCGTTTCAAAAACCATAAAAACGCAATGTAGGGCAACTATTCTTCCATTTTGAATGGCGACAGTCAAAAATTGATCGCCTGGAACTTAAATTGAGTTATTTAAATTTTTCATTCTAACCTCTGAAAAGGATTTTTTATGGCAAGTATTATCCGAATAATCAAGACCAGTTTTTTGCAAGCAATTTAAAATCTTTGAAAATCTTTTGTAAACCGCTGCCTGCGGAACATCATTCGCGCTTGGTGGCCTGGCAACTGGATCTCGAATGAGGAACTACATCGCCGGTGTCATCAAAGGGCGCTAGAAATTGAGATTCGGGAACCTAAGTGGAGATGGATTGGGCACACGCTGCGAAAAGATGAAAACGAGATTTGCAGAGAGGCGCTAGATTGGAATCCAGAAGGTCATCGAAGAAGAGGCAGGCCCAGAAACTCGTGGCGGCGAAGCCTAGCCGCTGAAATCCGAACTGTCGACGAGAATCTTGACTGGGACCAATTTGTTCAATACATTTTTTCAGAATTTTAGCAAATAGAAAATGCTGCTTTTTCCCAAATAATGCTGATATTCCGTCTGGTCCCGTGTTTTTTCTGCATCCAAGTTATGATTTTTTATCAAAACCTCCTGCTAAGTTGTTGGAGTTAATAAAATGGATTCGGAAAGTGCATTTGTCAATGTTCGATGTTTACTTATGTTGCGTTGAGTACAAATGGTTGAGGCAAGCTAGGGTCCCATATTTCCAAAAATTTGTTTGTACTGATAGGCAGCCAACGAAGGATCGCTGGTGGCATTCTCGTTTATGTTTAGTATGATTTCAATGGTTTCCAAATTTTCTCGTTTTGTTAGAAGAGTTGATGGACTGTCAAGATGATGGACTGCCGTAAAGATAGGTAGGGGAGAGTGGGGATACTTGATCCCCTTTTCTTATTTTCACCATATCTTTTTGGAAAAAAATTATCAACTCGCCGTCTTTGACATTTTCTGACAGCTTATAACTTCAAGTTTCTATGCTCCAAAAATTAGAACGATACTTGAACCCGTTGATGAACTAGAAGCATTTTTGTGGGAGTAAAAAATTACGATTTTTCTGAAGCTAGGGGAGACTTGATCCCCTATTGAAGGAGACTTGATCTGGCACATTGGCACATTTTTCTAGAACATTTGATTTTTGTAAGACATTCCAGTTTCGACATATAGCTAGGGAATCAAGTATCCCCAGGGATCAAGTATCCTCGTTCTCTCCTATATATAAAATATGTTAATCATTTATTAGAAAGTTATTGAAATAACTTAGAACAAGAGAATACGTGCTTTGATGAAGTATGAATTTATAGTTGAAAGAATTTAATCCAGATAGGTACTCATTACACATTCCACGCGCTTTTATAGCTCACTAGTGATTTTTATACGTTATCGTATAAAAAAGTCTCCAACTTGTCAGTAACTTTGATAATTCAAACCACACAAAATCAACAAAAAAAGAGTATTTTTTTTTTTACAAATCGAACACAATTTAGTTGAATTTTTAATTTGTTCGTTATTTTCAAATAAAAAACAAAAATATTTAAAAAAAAATTGAGGAATATCTTTTATATAAAAATGGAGGTGTTTTCTTTGTAATACTATCACGTATGAATGGTCGGTCCTAATTAAGTGAAATATGGTATCCGAGGGTTTTTCGGGTCGGAGATGGTTTGTATAATAGTTTCCAGAATCTCACTTTTTATGGAAGGGGGGCTCCTATACAAAATCAACTAGAAACAGGACTAACTCGAACAACTTGAAGGCGATTTTCATGAAAACTGACACTCGAGCACGAAGAAGTTTAAGAACTGTAAACATTTTCCAACGATTTATTAAGTAACGGGTAAAACGAAGTTTACCGGGTCAGCTAGTTTTAAATAAAGCCTGTGAGAGACAGTAGGTAATTTTAATATATTCCTCAATATGTTGCTATTCAAGTACCAGTCGAAATAAGCAAAAAGTTAGGAAAAGGTACTAAAATATATGATTCTTTAAGTCAGAATAACAAATTTTCACTTTTAAAAATGTACATAAAATTTAAAAGCTCGAAATGATTTTTCTAAATATCTTGAAATTTTGTGACTTGAATTCAGAACTCTACCCTGTTCTGTTTTAACTGAGTGAATTTACCTCACAACTTTAAAGAGGTATAACTTTGTTCGTTGTTTTTCAATCGAAAAACTATGAACGTGTGGGAAATTGTTTCCTCTATAACTGATTTGAAGACACCAATACCCTATTTCCGCAGACCGAAAAGGAAATCGAAGTGATATGCACTGAAGTCAAACATATTAAACTTTTTAATGATCAAATCATATTCATTTTGAAAGAAATTCAATTTGCGTTCGTTTGCTACTATTTTTTTCATTTTCAAGTTAATTGGTTAACTTCTAGAATGATAACAGTTCCGAAAAGTCCGAAAATGCTATAAATCAAGGTTTTTATTCTCGAATTTTTCAAATGATTTTCAAACTCATCAAAACGACGTGTTCCGTAAACCTAGTATTAAGGAACAGTTAAGCTTTTAGTTATTCGTGGCTCCAGAGAGTGGATTTGTATTTTTTTATTTAAGTTTTACATACTGAAATACTGATTTTTTTAAATTGATAATTTTAGCTAATTGGTTACAGATTAAATTTATATAAAAAAAATCAATTCATTTATTAACCTCATCCTGCTATGATTAGAGATTCGATGTCATATTTCTAGTTATTCTTACAACATCATCTTAAACAGTTTGAATAATCTGTTCTTTGCATAAACCAGAAAATTAGAGCAAGTCTATGCGAGAATTCTTATTTTTTTTTTATTTCTCAAAACAAACAGTAAGAAAAGTTTTTGTGTAGCGAATAAAACTAGAATATATGAATGGATTCCATAACTTGATAATAAAATGTTAACGTTTTTGACGTCTTTGTGTAACCTTAAGTGAATTTTGGTGGTTTATTGCTTAGGAATTTTTGAAAATTGAAAGGTTTCTGCTGTGGCGATGATTGATTTTGTAAAATTTCAAACGAAAATTTTTGAAAACGTGTAAAACAAGGGAATATTCAACATTTTTAAATGATATTTTTCAACACATTTGCTGTTCCTAAGATCTTTGTTAGTGTTTGCAGAGTCAATGTGAGCTAACATATGTAGACGCCTCTTTTTATTCATACCGATTTATTTTAAACTGAAACAACCTTGAACTTGAAACGTCTGTCTGAGAAGTTTGATCCGCACCCAAATGTTGTTTGTTACCCAGATGAATTTTAGAAAGTTGTTAATGTTTTTCTTTGATTTCCATTAACGTGATACTATTTTGGCATATGGAAGCTTCGCAAAACCAAAGCGATACAATGTTGCAAACTGGTAATATGATAATTTTTGAAGAACCTACTCGCAAATGCTATGATAACAGAAACTTGTAAGCTAATGTTTATCAGAAAGTTCATGTCCGCAATAAATTCATTGATTTCAGAAAAAAAAAATCAAAATTCCCTGAAATATTGCTTCAACAAGTAGGCAAATCTGGCGATACCCACAAATATTGGCCGAATTAATGTCATTCACATGCACCTTAATTTGTTGGATCGAATATTCAAACAATATCAACTTGCCAAAAGTTCAATTTGGGATCCAGTAAATTTCTCGAAATTCTCTGGCTACCATTTAAAACCAGGCCACAAAAGGCCAAAACCAACCGAAGCCAAACGAAAAACACAAGGAAATCAAATTTCCAACGACAGATTTTTCCCGGAACGTATGCCTCTCGACAGTTTCGGGAATTCAATTTAGCAGCTTAATTTTAAATTGAAAATTGCCACTCCCGGCTCAATTAAGGCTTGGACTGAGCTGAACACGAAAGAAGGTGAATTGAGGGGTGAGCAGATGAGGATTTTTCCAAAGGGTGCAACCAGGAGGCGCCATCGACCGATAAAACAGGCCATGGCGGGTATGCAAATTTAACCGCTGTTTCGTTTAATCGAATTAACCTGAAGTGTACCGGAATTCGATGTGCTGTCGCCGGCTTTTCAATGGAATTTAGAGCATTTCCGAGACTCCAGTATTTTGTTGAGGGGTGAAACTTTTCTCTATCGGCGTCGTCGTTGTCGTCGTCTATGGCCAAAATCCGCGAGGGAGCTCGAAATTTTAATTGATAATTTAGTGTCAAACTTTTCTAATAACGGTGGCATGTCGTGGATCCGCCCGAAACTGTCGGTGGTCTCTATCGGTTCCGATCTTTCCGGAAGAAGTCCGCCGATAAATTTGCTTGTCACAAACGCGCCCGTGCGCTATCAAAATATTATATTTTTGACGCCTCATTGCGATGGAAATCGGCGGTGGATACATTTTCATCAGTCCGCGCGTAATAATGATATTCAAAATCAAATGCCAACAACGACAGTCCTTTCAGGGAAAAATTTCCCCCTTCCGTTATCTCTCAGCGGAAAAAATTGACAAAAACATTTGTTCATCAGCTGGCGTCGTCGTGATTTGGTTGTTAGTAAACTTTCGATCAAATACTGTCTCTTCCACATTGTTGGATCATATTTTTTCACGAAATAAAATGACAAGCAGCTATCGGATCGATGGTTTGAGAGAGGAGAAAAGCGCAGGAGAAGGGGGAAAATGTCAACTGAAAAACCTAACGGAATGTTGTCACAGCTGTGGATTAATCAAAGTGAGATTTGAATTGATGATTAGTTGAAAATTTGTTTCCAGTGCTTTGTTAACGTGATATTAATCTTGACGATCGTTAAACGGTACCATTGGCGAATGTTGGTGGTTTTTTCACTCTAATAGAGGATTATTATAAACAATTCAGAGAATTTTGATTACTTAGCAAATAATGCCAGAATAGTACCCCTATGCAGGCAATTGTTTTCTATGTTAGTTAAAATTAGCAAATCTTCGATTTTTCAGTGAATTATGAGCACATACTTGACTTGTTTGTTTAATTGAATTGTTTTTTATTTGTATTTATCAAGTGCTGAGTCCAAATCTTCTTCTTATTAACCTTTCCGAGACGTTTGGGTAAAGGGCCTGAAGGGTACTTGAAAATGTTTTATGTTTCATTCCAGTACACTGAGAAACAGAATTTTTTAAGAAATGTTTATTCTATTTTAATGATAATCAACGTAATAAAAATAAAATATGTGTTTAAAAAGCGGCTTACTGACGTTTCAAAGCCAAAAAAACCTTCAAAATTAATCTAACAAAACCAAATTGGGCCAATATTTTTGACCAGATAAACAAAAACAAATTACGGATCCAATAAAATATTTATAAATTTTAACGGATATTAAACCTACCTTATGGATTTTTTTACGTACAGCGTATAAAATGATATGACATTCACAATGACATGACAATGACCTGATAATGATATTGACACCTAAGACATGAGACATGCGAAGTGAAACTTGAAACCTGAGACCTGAGATCTGAGACCTAGGCCTGAGACCTGAGATCTGAGACCTGAGACCTGAGACCTGATACCTGAGACATGAGACATGAGAAATGAGACATGAGACATGAGGCATCCCAAGCAATCAAAAGATCGGATATCACTTAAGGAACGAACTCAAAAGTTCACATAAAGCTGTACTGTGCTGTTTTCGTTTGTGAAAAATGACACAAATCTTCGCCAAATATTGTAGGCATATTATGTACCATTCATTGAGGTAACATGCAAAATGGTTCCACGGAAAGAGGTGTCACCTTAAAAGGAAAGATCGGGTATCTACCTTGCAAAACCTTGCAAAACTTACCTGGCAGTCTATATTGGCCAAACAAGTCTGAAATTTAAAACAAGGATTGAGAAACACAAAACTGTCGTAGAATTGAAAACGGTGAAATAGCTCAGTTGGCAAGTCAGTTGCTTCCTGAGCCGATGTCCGTGAGTTCGAGCCCATCGCTCACGGTTGTACTGGATAAGTTTTACAATGGCTGTCCGCCAACTGCATTGTTGATAAAAGTCGCGAATGACATGAAGATGTTAAAACGACTATAATGAAACCAAAAAAAAAATGTTCAAAAAGCGTCACATAGGAATCACGCCTGAGATCGATGTTCATCCCAATTTCGAGAAGGCCTTCAATGAATAAGGATGACCTGCTACTTTTCGACTTGGCCAACCAAATTGTTTAAATAACGAATCACCGTTTGACGTATACTGTACGATAGTTTGATGTTGTGTTAGTGTTTTTCTTCTACGTAATCAGTAGATCATCATCTTGTAAATGGGCAACATCTATCCCAAAGCCGGTCGAAGAAAAGGTAATTTTTATTCCTTTTATAGTTAGTAAAAACGCTAAGTGTCATGATTTGAAATAAGTCCTGTGTTGTTGGTGGAGTTATGATTTCTTATGTTGGTATAACCTACTAAAATGAGTATAATATTCAAAACTAGAACGCTGAAAAGTAGACTTTTTGCTCCCATATGTTTTTTTCGATGTTTCTGAGGTCACCAAACATCAGTGTATAATTTGAGATGATTTGGTTGGTAGGAAATTTGTAAGGGAGAAGAAGTTTTTCCATAAAAATTCAATCATAAAATTAAAATAAGCACCGATGTGGTCTAGCGGATAAGCTGGCGCAAGAATGGTTTTTATATGCCAGGCGTACTGGGTTTGATTCCCGGTATCGGCAAGAAAACTTTTGAAAATCCCATAAGTTGCCGGCAGGTTAGATGTGTTTTCTCTTATAATTGACTGTAAAATAAGAATGTTCAATCAGTTGCCAGCTGGCCAGGTATATACACGAGTGCGGAATACCTGTCATAGATTTATAACACTGAAAATGTGATGGTTGGTCTCTGGTTGTCTCGTTCTCTAAATAAGACTAACACATACACAAAACACATTCATTACATGACAGTTCACACAAAGCCATGGTGTCGGGTATATGCTAATTTGCATTGAAGATTCCATAGACAAAATCATAATCTAAAGAATGCAATTCAGCGCATACGTAGGCGGAACCGTGGTGAATCCGTGCACACAGTGCATTATCTACATACATATTTACATACATACATACATTCATATGTACATACATAAATACATAAATTTAACCGTTAAGTTCGTTTTTAGTTATTGGTTTTGTCTTCGTTTTCTGCTTGCATTCAAAGAAGCTTAGTAATTCATGATAAAAGTTATGTGTATTTTAAAAAAAATCTGCGTCCATTGAAACGTATTTAACCTTCCAAAGTCGTTCGGGTCAATATGACCCGAAGCGCACATTCAAATCATCATAACTCCTCGAGAAAAAATCGCAAAAAATTGATTTTAAAAACCTCCCTGAGGAATCACGAAATACACAATCTGTAGTACCAGGCAACTTCCTGTGACCACCGGAAGTGCTCCCTCAAAAAAATCCGTAATTAGGCTGTTCGGTTCTATATGACCCGAGAGTTTGCGTAAGTTCCCCTGGCCGCACATATTGACCGATTTCGATGAATTTTAATTCATTGTATAGATAATTTATTCTAGTTTCTCAATATTGAAAAATAAAGTCGAAATATTCTACGAAATCACCAGTAGCTGATTCCGAATTAAAAAAGTCCCGAAAAAGAGCTCTTTTTAGAATGCCTATAACTTGAGACAGGTTCCAAATATTGCGCTGATTTTATAATATTTGGAATTGTCAAGAATAAATCTATCCATGGATGTATAAATTTTTGGTGGTCCAAAGGAAGTTTTGGCCGCTATCCCGGAACTTCCGGTAGAAAAAATTCTTACTTCAAAAAAGTCACCCAATTTTGGCTTTGCATTGCTGTATCTCGCTTACCAATGGACCGATTCTCTAAATTCAAATTTTAGTTTTTTTTCGTTAGCTTTATTATTATTTTCGTAGAACATAGTTGGTTGTTCAGTATATGGTAATGAAACTCACATCTTTTTTGTCATTTTTCAAACTTCCCCTCGTGTCGGTGGGTTTACGCGATTTTGTTAGCGTGATTTCTCTAAAATTTGAACTCAAATTGGTCTTTTTTTATATACCTAGAGATTCATTAGAATCTCCTCTTTCGATTGACATACATTTTGTGTGGTGTTTTAAAAATTTGTAGCAACGTTTTTCGAATTTACTGAAAGCTGCCAGATTTCAACCAGTTTGGTCCATGTTTTCAACAGGTTGGTGTACAAATCTCGCACCCCTCACGTAGCCGCGAGAGAAACAAATCCTGTAGCTCTCTTTTTGTCGCTCACCAAATCTACCACCCAACCCAGCAGCAAGAGGAACTGCCGTCTCGCCGCGTGGTTTGTTGATTGATTGTGCTGATGCTGATAACGAAATGAATGCTTTATTGTTGTAGGAAATGCTTGAATCTTTTTTTATTTCATATTTTAATGGATGGGCAACATTTCTAAAGTTCACGTCCATGATTTCAGATTCAGATTCAGATCTCAGATTCAGATTTCAGATTTCAGATTTCAGATTTCAGATTCAGATTTCAGATTCAGATTTCAGATTCAGATTTCAGATTCAGATTCAGATTTCAGATTCAGATTTCAGATTCAGATTTCAGATTCAGATTTCAGATTCAGATTTCAGATTCAGATTTCAGATTCAGATTCAGATTTCAGATTCAGATTTCAGATTCAGATTTCAGATTCAGATTTCAGATTCAGATTTCAGATTCAGATTTCAGATTCGATTTCAGATTCAGATTTCAGATTCAGATTTCAGATTCAGATTTCAGATTCAGATTTCAGATTCAGATTTCAGATTCAGATTTCAGATTCAGATTTCAGATTCAGATTTCAGATTCAGATTTCAGATTCAGATTTCAGATTCAGATTTCAGATTCAGATTTCAGATTCAGATTTCAGATTCAGATTTCAGATTCAGATTTCAGATTCAGATTTCAGATTCAGATTTCAGATTCAGATTTCAGATTCAGATTTCAGATTCAGATTTCAGATTCAGATTTCAGATTCAGATTTCAGATTCAGATTTCAGATTCAGATTTCAGATTCAGATTTCAGATTCAGATTTCAGATTCAGATTTCAGATTCAGATTTCAGATTCAGATTTCAGATTCAGATTTCAGATTCAGATTTCAGATTCAGATTTCAGATTCAGATTTCAGATTCAGATTTCAGATTCAGATTTCAGATTCAGATTTCAGATTCAGATTTCAGATTCAGATTTCAGATTCAGATTTCAGATTCAGATTTCAGATTCAGATTTCAGATTCAGATTTCAGATTCAGATTTCAGATTCAGATTTCAGATTCAGATTTCAGATTCAGATTTCAGATTCAGATTTCAGATTCAGATTTCAGATTCAGATTTCAGATTCAGATTTCAGATTCAGATTTCAGATTCTAATTTTAGAATCCGATTCAAATTCCGATTGCTGATTAAAGTTTTTGATTAAAATTTCAGAATATTTGTTACTTGAATCATAGATTTTGTGTCTCCTGCAGTAGACACTGCTTGAAATAAAAGAAAAGAATCATGATAACATTCAAAACAAATGTATCACTGAAGGATTCTAATGATAAAATATCTATAAAGATTCAAGAAGCTTATTTCAAGTTGGAAAAATAATCTTTCTCTATTTTAAAATCAAAACATTTACTACGCAAAGAGGCATCAGCATCCGCACAATCAATCAACAAACCACGCGGCGAGACGGCAGTTCCTCCTGCTGCTGGGTTGGGTGGTAGATTTGGTGAGCGACAAAAAGAGAGCTACAGGATTTGTTTCTCCCGCGGCTACGTGAGGGGTGCGAGATTTGTACACCAACCTGTTGAAAACGTGGACCAAACTGGTTGAAATCTGGCAGCTTTCAGTAAATTCGAAAAACGTTGCTACAAATTTTTAAAACACCACACAAAATGTATGTCAATCGAAAGAGGAGATTCTAATGAATCTCTAGGTATATAAAAAAAGACCAATTTGAGTTCAAATTTTAGAGAAATCACGCTAACAAAATCGCGTAAACCCACCGACACGAGGGGAAGTTTGAAAAATGACAAAAAAGATGTGAGTTTCATTACCATATACTGAACAACTAAGATTTTTGAGGAACCAACTATGTTCTACGAAAATAATAATAAAGCTAACGAAAAAAAACTAAAATTTGAATTTAGAGAATCGGTCCATTGGTAAGCGAGATACAGCAATGCAAAGCCAAAATTGGGTGACTTTTTTGAAGTAAGAATTTTTTCTACCGGAAGTTCCGGGATAGCGGCCAAAACTTCCTTTGGACCACCAAAAATTTATACATCCATGGATAGATTTATTCTTGACAATTCCAAATATTATAAAATCAGCGCAATATTTGGAACCTGTCTCAAGTTATAGGCATTCTAAAAAGAGCTCTTTTTCGGGACTTTTTTCATTCGGAATCACTACTGGTGATTTCGTAAAATATTTCGACTTTATTTTTCAATATTGAGAAACTAGAATAAATTATCTATACAATGAATTAAAATTCATCGAAATCGGTCAATATTTGCGGCCAGGAGAACGTACGTAAACTGCAGGTCAAATTTATCAAAAATAGATTTGTACGGAAATTTTGCGAACGGCTTTGGAAGGTTAAAACTGACAGTCTTTTCTTTTTAGGGCTTGCATTAATTTCATGATTTAATATTGCAAAGGTGATGTAAAATATTAAGCTCATTGGATTTCTTAAGCAGTTTTTTGTGATTTTCCAATTTAATCTTACAGTAAAATAGCTATTGAATAAGCAGTCAAAATGCTGAAATTTAAAAATATATATTTTGAACATTTTATTTTTTGTGTAACATCGAATATCTTTTCTAGGGTACATGGTAGGTTTGTGGTTTGTTTACAAGACTAAAAATAATCAAATTAACTTAAAAATGATGAAGAATAAAAAAAAACAGCGAAAATGGCAAAAAACAAAGATTATAAACAAAACATAAAAAGCTCAAAATGCATCAAAAACATGAGAAAAAAATCTATAAAAATTATAAAAATTGTTGGGAATTAACTTTAAATAACGTTTACAATAATAAAAATAATTATTTTGTAAAAATAAGAGAAAAAAACTCAGAAAAAAACCGTTCGATTTTGGCAACATTCGATTTTGGCAACACAAAATGTTCGGGCATGTTGCCAAAAACGAACGGGGTCTGTACATCTCTGTTTATTTTTGAATGAAAAATTTTGTTTCTCCATACAAAATTAAAACTTTTAATTCAGGACTCAACGAATCGCTTCCAAAATTTTTATTGTTATGTTTAGTAGTCAAAACAACCAAAAAAAGTAACGGAAGGTGCGAGAATTGAGAAATTTAATATTTCTTTACAAAGTTGTGCATCATTTTCTTACACATAATTATCACACACTAGCTTATTTTACCCGGCCTTGCTCGGGTTCACATAATATATAAATCAAAATTAGTCGTTTGACTTTTTAAATTTTCTAAGCATTGTTTTCATCATTTTACCAAATTTGGTCCAAGTTTGGCCATGTAAGGTTTGTAAGTTTTGTTAGTCTTTGTAAATTTGTTTTTGGTTTTGTAACTAATAGTTATAAGGTTTGTATTAACAAAATTTAGAAATAATTTCCCTTCAATGCTTATTCATGTAATAGCGAAAAACTATTTTTCAGGTTGAGTAGATTTGGACTTTTATTTGAGGCCCTTGCAGGCAAAGGGGTATAAGTGCAAGTTAGCTAATTTCGAGAAACTATGCTTATAAAATTTTGAATTTGACAATTTTCCATACATTTTTCGATAATTTTCATTTAATTTTCGAACGTAAAAGTATGTAAATGAAGAACTCAAAACATGAAAAAAAACCACCAAATTAGGTTTGTAATACGAAAAACCGTTTAGCACTATTGACTCAAAATCGATTATATTTGCACTTATACCTCTTTGACTCTGAAGGTATCATTTTTAATCTTCAAACAAAAACACTGTTTTTTTATCTATCTCAGGTGTTATATAATGAAAATCCAGTATTTTAAGCTTGCAAACCTATGTAGGATGGTTTATTCAAGTATTATTTACTAAGAAATTTCTTAAAAGACTTTCACTGAAACCTTGTTGAAGACTCACTTAGCATGTTTTCAATTGTATGCTGTTTAATTTCACATTTTTCCATGATTAGTTTTTCTCAGATGTTGAATGTTTCACAAATAGTTTTTGAGGTTATCAAAAATACTTCATCATTTTATAATGTCATGAAAAATGTGTTATTGAAATTCTATTGAAATGTTTCTAGGACACGATTATCAAACTAATTATTGTGAAATGTGAGTGATGAATGAAGAATTTATTATGACGATGAATCATTGCATCCATACTTTACACTGCATATTCTTGTAAACTCCTCCAGGGGCGGTAGGGATCACTTTGAAAACCACTGTTCCAATCAATGTATTCCTAAAAGTCGAGTAGTATTTTTTTCATCTCAAATGTAGGCTCATTATTTCATGCGAGAACTTCGTGCTTATGCCCCGTGCTCCAAACAGAAGAAGAAAAAACGCGCCATAATTCCTGCTTACAAATTTTAAAGGATAGCAGGCTTTGAATTGCTTCCTAGTACACGTTAATTCTGGACGGTCGTTACTAATGCCTGGCCCATGGTGATGGTGAAAACAACCCCGCCAAAAGGAAAACTCGGTTTCGAAAAATAGGTTCCATGACTTTTGGTTTTGTGGGAATAAAAACGAAAGTTGTATGGGAGGGTCCCTTTTCTTAGGTCGGAGGGGCTCAGAACTATTACTAAAACTTTCCCATGGTTCAAACATATCTCTGTACCAAGTTTCAGACTGATCGGTTAAGCGGTGTGGATTGTATAAGGTGCATACAAACAAACAAACAAACAAACATATATAGTCCAACTCATCTTTATATATTAGATAAATACACACACAAACTAAAAATAATAATAAATTTCACTGATAAAATAAACTAAAACTTCCAAAACCAATCACGATAAATGTGTCAAATCTATATATATATATAAAAAGCAATTATCTGTATGTTTGTTTGTTTGTTTGTTTGTTTGTTTGTTTGTTTGTTTGTTTGTTTGTTTGTTTGTTTGTTTGTTTGTTTGTCCTCTATAGACTCAGCCATCTTAAGAGCTAGAGGTCTGAAATTTGGCATGGATACTCGTTAGGACCAGGAATGATGAAAAATGTTTTTTGATTTTTGGACGACCCCTTCTGAAGGAGGTCGTCCATACAAGAGAAACATTGTTTTCACGTTATTGACGTTATTTTCCGTCGGATTGTGATGAAAATTTGCACATGAGTGTTTTGAGGGACGAGCAATCGATTTCAAGTTTCGAATTGCAGATCAGAAGTCGGCTGAAGGAGTCGTCCATACCCAACTTTAATGTTTTTGCGATTTTGACGTTATTCTACATTGGATTAAGATGAAAATTCCCGCATAGGAGTTTTGAGGGACGCTCTTTTGCTTTCAGGTTTCAAATCTTGACTCAGGGCTCGGCAAAAGGGGTTATTATCTGTTCACTGTTTTGACGATATTCTGTTGATTGAGCATAGAATTGTAATGAAAATTGGCACATGGGAGTTTAACAGAAAAGATGATTGATTTCAGGTGTCAAGTTTTGAATCGTGGTCAAAAAAAGGCCGTCCATGTTAGTTGCTCACTGTTTTCGCGATATTGTCGTGATCATGCATCGGATTGAGATGAAAATGTTCAGATGAGGGTTATAAACTATGAGCGATTGACTCCAGGTTGTATGTTCCGTGTCAAGGGTCGGCGAAAGGGGCGTCTATATTCACTGTTCACTTTTTTAAACTTTCTGACGATATTTTACATATAATTTGAAAAGAAAAAATGGCACAAGGGAGTTTTGAGGAACATAAAATTGGTTTCAATTATCAAATTTCGGGCCATGGGACAGAAAAAGAGGGTTCCATTGAATGTTCAGTGTTTTGTGCAATAATTTTGTTGGAGGCAGTTTATTGATACCAATTTAAGTGTGAAGGTCAAGCAAAAGAGTCGTGCACATAAACAAATAGTACATGTTTCTGCCATAATATCTAGATTTTGCAACCGATCGAGAAGAAAACACTCTCACATAAATTTTAAGAAAAAGCCAATCAACCGTTTAATTTGAATTTCAAGTAATAGTTATAGTAGCGACTTTAAACACTGTTGAATTTTTTCCCCAAAGTTGTCGAAAGAATATTTCGAATTCATTTTCTAAACTCATTTTGACGTACCAATGATTTAAAGCGTTTAGGTTTCTTATTATGAGCAAGAAATTTACTTCAAAATAATTTCCAAGCAGCCTAGTTTTTTAGTTTGAAATAAATATTCCCATAACACATATCTGTATTAAAATATGAATTATTAAATAAATGTCAGATCAGCTTAAAATCAACAATTGTTAATCAAATAGAAAATGATTCGAATTGCTATTTATTATTCAACTTAATTACCATTTCTTTTCTACATTTGCAACTGCAGGATTGTTTGAAAAATTCCACTGTAGTGTTTTTGAATTTAAAAAAATAATAATTCCGATTTGAAATGTGTATTTTTGATTAAGTATCATTAAGAAAGATACAATTCGGCCAAACGAAGATTCGGCCGATATTCGGTCGAAAATCCTGTTCAGTTTACCATATAAATTCCAAATCAATAATTTTATTTTTTTTTTTCGATTTCTTTTTCTTCTATTTCTTCCATCTAAGTGCCCCTCATGTTTTAAAGTAGATTTTTTCCAATCAGATGTATACTTAAGATTTTCTTTAAGTAGAGGTCGCTTTGATTTTCAAAATGTCACCAATAGCTAGAAGGACATCAGATGACTTGTCGCTTCTAGGACGTTTAACTCCAAAAAGATTGGGTTTGAGTGAAATCTGGGACAAAACATTTTAAAACAGGTGCCATGCTATTTGAAATTTCTTATTTGGTACCGAAAGATGTATGTCGAATTTCAACTAGATGTTTCCAAAAATAGTTGCCAAAAAGAACGATGATCTTTAACCTTAAGCCTTTAACCATACTTTCCACCACACGTATCCACGGTTTAAAACTTGGAAATTACTTGAAATTGAACTGCAACTGCAAGGTTGATAAAGTCGCGAATGCCATTAAGATGGTAAAACAACTATAATCGAAACATTATATATTATGTATCTAAGGATTGAACAAAAATTGATTTTCATTTTCAACTTTACTCAGAAAATCGTTTAGTAACGCCAAATCTAAAAATTTTCAAAAAGGAATTTGAGTTTTTTTATATCTGAATAAACCCGGGTAAAATCCAGAATGTTTTAAAAATTTCTGACAATCCCGGTCAGATTCGATTTTTCTCGAACACTTTAATGGATTCATGGGCAAGTCTGTATAAATCTAGAAAATTTTGAATAACGATAAATAAAATATAAAGCTATCTACAGTGAAAGATACACGGATATATCTGAGATGATTTACTGAAACCATAAGTTTTTGATGAGTTTGAAGCTTTACAACAAACCTTTAGCATATTTTATAATTTATCCAACCTCAGTTGGAAAATCTGAAAATTCTGTAATTGTTCAAATAAAAACAAAATACTCGGACTATTTGGCCTATTCAGCCTATTCGGCCGAATACTTAGCTTAACTATTCGTTGAACCGAATATTCAGCTTAACGGTTTTTTTGCGGTATTCGGCGCCGAATATTCGGCTGACCGAATATTTAATACTACGGTAGTTTAATACTTCTTTAAAGATCTTCAAATGAGAAAAAATAAACAAATAGTAAATTTGAATTTTTTTTTTCGCAGAACTCAAAATTACTTAGTCTTGAGAAAAGTTGATAATGGTTGAAAACTTTTAATTAAAAACATGGTGTATTCAAACGCGTTAATCTATCGTTTTGATATTACTAGCAGCAATTTGTGTAGTTGCGGCAAAGGTTGTTACCGTTGCGATATTCAACTCGGTAAAGTTTGCATAAAATAATTGGTCATTTATTTCTTTTCTTAAATTATTTGTTTATTGTTCAATGTAAGTTAATTATTTAATATATTATTTCATCAGAGCAAGGTAGGTTTAGTTCAAATAAAATACAGGACTCACAAGAACACAACATGTTAACACAGGTACACTGAAACAAATACACAAAATGCGGTACTAGAACGAGATAACTGAGAACGCACAAATTAAAAAAGCTAATTAGTCCAGTCGCTAAAAATCTGGTATAAAGCACAAATTTTGGAGGTAAGCTACCAGAAATACAAAAAAAAGGGGCTCTTTCCGCTTGATCCGCAGGCACGTAAAGGTCGAGGATCACAACACCTCAATCGAGTGTAACAAGAAAATTCACCAAAGTAAGGATATACTTAGCCGTTTTCAAGTGTATCGGTTGTTACAAAAAATAGCGGAAAATATAAAAGTGAGCGATACGATAAGCGAATCAGGTAAAAGCGCGATATTGAACAACCCTCGCGAAAAAGGTAGCCCTCTAAGGATACATGTGCTTTGCTTTATCCACCAGGACCCAAAAGTTCATAGCATAAGTCTTATGCCATCCAGGACTAGTTCGCTTCGACCAAGTTCCAATCTGGTACCACGCGTCTGCTCTTCGGACCAGATTGGTTAGCCAAGATCCGCCCGGGTAGAAGGACCTCCCAATAGGAGTTCACTGGTTGGTAGGCTGAACGGAGCCCTTTTTCCGTTCCGGCCTGAGGAGTTGATGAGGGATTGGCATCGTGATCGCCAATTCTCGTCGACTGCCTAGCCACAACAAATCCACATCCCAGAGCGTTCCGAGGAGCAGCAGCAGTAGCAGCAAAGGCCGGCCCAACGAGACACACGCCACACAAAACACAAAGGTAAATTAATAAAAACACATAAAAATCAATTCAGTGGTAGAGTGTTTGATCCTTTCCGAACAGTCCTTGATCAGCAGCAATTTGTAAAAGCCGACCTTGAGGAGCTCCGTTCCTGCTCAAGATTGAGCTAGCCACAAAAGAAGGCCTTGTGTGCCCACCCTCCACTGAGTCTCCAGAGGAACGACCAGGGACTCGAGGGCTTAGGTTTGGCCCCCTCTGGTCCAGACAGTAATAAGGTTACCATGACATCGAGCATATTGTTTGGTTGTGTGAGGTCCATCTTGTCGCCAGAACGAATTTATTAGACCCCCTCCGGGCCCGAGGAAAACCACCCAACGTTCCAGTGAGGGACGTGCTCGCTGTATAAGACTTGGACTACATGTTTGAAATCTACCTTTTTCCAGTGTTCGGCATTAAAACGCTAATTGCTAATTTGACTGCTCCGTTTTTGTTAAATAATTTTCGTTTTCTCTTATTTTTTCACCAAACTTTTGTAGGAGCTGATAAACAAACTCCACCAAAAGCAATCAGTCAAGAAAGAATGCTGATACATGCTTTTTTCTAGTGTCTGGCGTTAAATCGCTAATCGCTTATAAGTCCGCTACTTTTTCGCTGACAAATTTATTGTCTCACGAGATTTCTGGTGATATAACGGATAAACAAACTTCACTAGGGGCAATTATTCGAGCAAGATTGCTGATGAATGTTTTTATCCACAAGGTGATGTAGTTTGTTTATCCGTAAGTTTTCCCAAAATAAAGTTAAAAAATAAATAAGCAAACAAAAATGTAGCGGACTAATTAGCGAATAGCGTTTTAATGCCGACCTCTGCCTTTTTCTAAAAGCTATCGATCTACGTCTATAATTCTTTTTATTTTCATATTTCGCATTCCTATTATTTTTCTTTCTTAGCTTAGCTTAGCTTAGCAGACCATTGTAAAAAAACTAAAAGCGGATTTGGCTCCTTAAAACTTAACGGTATGAGCCGTTTCAAATAAAGATATTATAAAAAAAACATGGTAAAATTTTTGTCGTAAAAGTGCGAAACTTTCTAACATACTTTTAACCTTTTTTCAAAAGTTATTTGAATAACAAAAGCTGATAGAAAAAATTGCGTACCACCTCGAAAAATGTAAATTTTTAAATGTCTAGATCTAGCTCGGCCTTTGGTATAATTCTTTACCGCAGGAAATTAAAAATTCTCAAAACCGTAACATATTTTAAACGAAACTAATACAACATCTTAAGGAAACGCTGAACCTATAACAACTAATCATCATGCCAGTTTTTTTATTTGTAATATTGAACTTGTTTTTCTTATTTTAATTAGTAATTTTTTTAACTAAATAATAAAGCAGTAGGGTAATGTTCTTCAATATATTTTTTCTGTTATTTGTTATTTTTACTAAGTAAGCAAGAAGTATCTCTTAAAAAGAAATCTTTATCCACTGAGATCCATTCTCTAGAATAATACTTAAATCTTAAATACATTTCCTCGCATTAAATATATTTGTGTTCTCAACATGCTTAAATTTTTTGCTCGCGTTCATTTGTAAATTTTTGCGGCCAGACATCTTTAGAACTGAAGTTTCCATTACCAGGGGACTCAGTTGAGTTTTTTGGTGTGGGAGAGTGTGGCGTGCCACAAAAAAAAAAGAAAAACGTGATGTAGAGCATATTTAGAGAAGGTAATATTTTAATTGAGGCTGAAATTGGTTTCTTGAAGAATATTTTATATCTGCATAACATTTGTAAAGACATTACCAGAGGATAAAAGTCGAAGGCTAAAAACCCTCTTAAAATAAACTTACAACAACAACAACAACAACAAAAACTTAAACAAAGTTTTTGAATTAAAAATTATTCGTTAATTAAGTAGAGGATATTAGATTTTGAATTTCTCCAACTTTTCGGTGTATAAAATTAGTATTCGTTGAATTAATTTCGAAGCTAAAATTGTTAGTTTCAAACTCTGTTCTTTTAGTTACACTTCTTTTTAACAACCCAATCTAAAGACGAGGTAGAGTTTTTTATGTCAAGAATAGAGTTTAAATACAAAAGATTAATCAAATTAAAATTAAAAATTTCGTCATATAGTATCATAAAATGATATGTTTCACGCTTAGGGTGATTTTAGGGTGTAGTATAAGTTTTTAAGTTTTGCACAACCCGTAAAATGAGTGAACTTCATAGGAAGTTTCAACTAATTATCGTTCCAAAAATTTCAAAGTGCTGCTGGGGATGAATATAAACGTTGAAGTACTTAACCAAAATTACGGTCAGAGATTAGTTTGAAAAAAAAAAACAAAATTTTTGCAAATTTCTTTATTTTATAACCAGTTATTTATTCAAAGGTAACTTTTTTCCTATATGACTTTAATGTTACACATTAACGAATAGGTGATCCAATTATAACTCCTCCTTAAAACATATGAACTGGGTTTCACTCAGATAAAATTTAATTCCATGTCACATCGTAATTATTTCTATGTAGTATTCACATCTTTCTACCATTCGAATGTGTAAAAGGAAGTATGTTTTGCCCGTACCGCATCATATGGTTGTTGTCATTCAACGCTCATTTTTTATTACCGCTCAACTTTGGTTCCCATTCACTTCATTTTCTATTCTCAGTTTTTTTTCTGAATGCGTCATCGCCAGAATGAAGGGTTGCCAAATGCTTAACATATTTCAAAAAAGGATTGAATATCAATGATTTTTACACAAAGTTTAACATTTATTGTTTTTTTTTCTGTATCGATAAAATGAATGATTTGATCTTGAAATAAAAAAACCAAAAAGGAATTAACACGAAAAATAGTTAATCTCTGTTTTTGGCAGCACCAGCATCCAGATGTGTCCAACGTGCATGGAAGCATAAAATATTTTCCACCAGCTCCACATTGACTGCAATCCCCGTTCAAATTGCGGGCTGCGGAAAGAGAGCGACAGATGAAAAAAAACGTGAACTATATTTTTCCGAATTCAATTGGTTTGGCGTCGAAAGGAGCCTGCATGGCATAATTTTACTCCCGCTTCTCGCTCCGGTTCCTGTTATTCATCTGCATGACCATTTTCGCCAGAGTGCCAGGGCTTGATTTGCAACT
This sequence comes from Uranotaenia lowii, assembly GCF_029784155.1. Lineage (NCBI taxonomy): Eukaryota > Metazoa > Arthropoda > Insecta > Diptera > Culicidae > Uranotaenia > Uranotaenia lowii. Next base: position 155,692,754 of record NC_073692.1, on the reverse strand, counting down.
TCCTGGAGGAAGTTCAATTTTCCACGATCCCACGCCGATACAGCTGCGGAATCTCCTGGCAAAAGGCGTTGGGGATGTTAAAGTGAGTGTGGGGGTTGTCCTCTTTTGTGTGCTATGAATCAATATGCTTCTTTAAATGCGGCTGGTAAAAATGTAAAAGATTGAAGGTTTGCAAATCTATTCAGTGTTACGGTAATTTTTTATTGTGTTTGGACCAAATAATATGCTAAATTGGGTGAAAAATATGTGGGTTTAAACTCATGAATAAATCACATATTGATTATTTTGTATACTTGAAACAGGTGACTCGAAATTACAACGTTGCTTGAACATGATTTGATTCCAAATTGAGTATGCGTCATCATTATAATTTAACCTAATTTTTCATTACTTGGTCATCAACCCCTCATCATTCTAATCGTTTGTTTGTTATACCAAATTGGCATCATAACATTATGCATCGTTGTCCCAAAACCATTATCCCTAATTATTATTCAATCAAATTACTGATGCATATTGTGATGAATATTTAGATTTCATTGAATATTTTCACATTGGTGCTACTTTTCGACGAAGTTAACAGTTTCAAAATGAAAATAACACATTCTTTGAAAACGACGTCAAAATACCAAAAACTAGACATGGGGACAAAGGAATTCAAACCATTCGATAATTTATCTTAACCGAACTCCATTCAACACCCCCGATGAATGGGGGTAAAGAAGGGTGCTGTCGCATCATTTGGTCCTGTGGTTTTTCTTCTTTAACATTTTTGCATTCATTCGACCGAACTCTCCCCCAGCAAAAATGGAAAGATTTATGCAGCGAGCATCAATCATTTAATTAATTAAAACTCATTTGCATAATCATTTAGTTCAAGGATCTTTTCATCCCGTCGTCGTCGTCGTGGTGGAGAGGCGTCAAGATGCGTCGATTATTTTTTATTTTATTCTCAAATGGGAAGCGAAAACGTGTCGGTTCCTCCCGCGAGCTTGCTAAATTATCTTGATTTCGACTCTGGTTTCCATAATGGCAGCACTGAAATGGAAAACTAGCACGGATCGTAAAGATAACGTGATTTGCAACTGTTTTTAGTTGGGATGGCAGAATCATACAAATGGCCTAAGTCGCTCTTCAACCATTTAAAAAACAAACTCGTTATTTATAACAATTTTTCATACCTCAGATAGATAAAAGTGTTTGAGGAAACTATTAAATTGAGGTTTTGGTTTGTTTGGATCTCACCTCATTGATACAGCGGACAATATGAAAAAAGTGTGTAAACCATAAAGAAATTCATTATTTTTCCTTCTACGCAAAGCAAATCGATTAAAATATACTTTCCAAAAGTCGATTGGCATTGGTTGAGATGCCGTACAAGCTTCGGAACGGAGATGTAGTCCCTTTTAAACCCCTGATTTCCCAATATTTTGTAAGAAATCCAGTAAAACACTGATTTGGACTAGAGAAAATTGAGCGAAAATAGATTTATCTTATGTGATTTTTTTTTTCGAGGAATCGAATGAAGACTGTGCCTCCGCACTCTTCGGAAAATGAAGTAATGGCTGATTCCTCGATACCTTTATATTTATCTATCAATTATGGAAAGGGTGAATTCGGAAACCAAATGAGAGATATCTTGTGCAATTTTCCTGAGAAATTGAATGAAGGCTGTTAAAGCCACCGCACGCATTGGAAAATGAAGCTTTGACTGTTTTACCCTCAGTTTCCCTACATTTTTTATTTAGTTCAGAAATAGCATGTTCGGACTTGAATATTTTGGAACAAAGGAGACGTATCTTTGTGTGTTTTTTTTTTCGAGAAATCGATTGAAGGCTATTTGAGTCGCTGCTCGCCTTGTTAAATGGAGTTGTGACTGATTTTACCCTCGATTCTCCTACATTTCAAAATTAATTCAGAAAAAAGAATGTTCAGACTTGAAAATTTCCTACCAAGTCAGAACTATGTAGTGTGATTTTATTCGAGGAAATGAATCTTCACCGCACACATCGGCAAATTGAATTATGGCTGTTTTTCCCTCAATTTAACAAAAGTTTTGATTTAATTCAGAAAAAAGCTTGTTCGCACAGGAAAATTTTGAAACAATTGAGAACTATCTTAAATAAAAACTGTTTTCAGTCTAAAGTAAATGTTTTTTTTCTTTGTTAAATCAAAGCTCAAGACTAAAATTCCGATTTTTTAGACCCATAAGAGTATATTAAGCTTTTAATTTTATGTTCAAATAAATTGTTAGTCTCTTTGACTTCACAATAAAAACTTATCATTTCATTAATCAATTAATGTTTTTGTGGGTCTACCAAACAGTCAGAGTAGCATCAGGATGTGTTTTAAATCCAAGCATCAAAATTTGTGAATTTTCATGCCATGGTGAAATTTATTGTCAAATTATATTTTGTTTGATTTCAATGAAATAACAGAAAAAAACATCATCATACATAGAGGCTCCAGAGAGCTCCTACCAATGAAAACGTTTCAAAATTGAATTGAAATCAATTTTCTTAGACTAAACCCCATAAATTGCAGATACCGTAAACTGGGGGAACTTGGATCAACATGAAATTTTTGCTGATAACTATCATTACCTAACTAAGTCTGAAGTTAAAATATATAAAAAAAAATTTCTACGTTTGAAAGCCTTTAAATTGGTCTAAATAGGCTAAATTTTATTTGCATTTAAAGATTTTGTATATAATAAGGTTACCAGATTGCCCAGTTTTATTCGGGTTTGCCCGGATATTTAATACAAAATTTTAGAACAGTCCGGCCCGGCCCGGTTGCCCGGATTTTTTCACTTTATTTGGTAAATAAAACAAAAAAAAATTGTGTTGTAGTTTTTTTTTATTTTGCTACCAAAAAAAAAAAGTTTTGAGCAGATTTTGCAAAAATAGTCATGAAAGGATTTTTCGAAGACAAAAATAGGATTTCAAATTTGTAATTAAATTTTGATGAAAACATTATTTTTTTCAACTCTTTCATCTTGATTTTTGTTGAAAAACTTCTTGGTTTTGACTAAATTTGCCCGGATATTGCCCGGATTTTTGGTATCGATTTAGAAATTAAATGATCGAATTTTGCAGGTTTTTATAGAAAATTGCCCGTATTATATGGCCCGGATAAGTGTTGAAAAAATTCTGGCAACCTTAGTATATAACCTGAAAAGTAATTTTAAAGTTTTGAAATACCAGTATTTTCAAAGGCCCTCAAACAGCCACCTCTCCTGATAGAATGAAAACATCTGCAAGGAAATGATAAAATAAAGTTAAAATTTTGCTCTGTATAGGTATAGTTTTTATGGTCATTCTGTGATAATATTTAGATGGTAAAAAGAACTATCATTTTCTATGAGAAAGACTATATAGAACAAATGGCTAAAAATTCTATCAAATGTTTAAGTTTGAAGAAAAAAAAATGGGAGCAATGAGTGGACCTTGGGAATTGCATGAAGGTAAAATTCTTTTTGTTTTTAAGGCCAAAAAATATTGAGAAATGTTTATAATTTTGGCCCCCAAAAGTCCCAAGGGCCGCGGGTTGCTCGTGCGTGTTATAAAGAACATTTAAAAAAGGGCGAATCTAAACAAAATTCATTTACATAACTTATTTCATTATATTAAAACTAGACGAGTAAATTTCATATAAAAGGCCAGGCCATCAAATCAAATAACTTGAATATGTATTTGTTTCCTTAAAAACCGTGGCTTTGTTAAAATTTATTAAATATGTTTTTCAATTTTTTGCCTTTTGTAGTCTCTCGAGAAACTTTTGTTTCATTTCAGATAACCTTGATTTCTTTGACACAAAAATTAAAAAAAATATTATTTAATAGATTTCAACAAAGCAAATACAGCGCTTCCCGAGCATCTTTTGATTCCTGAATCGGTTTCCAAATGAAGGCATAATTTTGTGTGATATTTTTCCCAATGTAAAACTAAGGCTTTTAGGTATCGAATTTTTTTAAACTGAAACAAAACTATGCATCGTTGGAATATCATGATGGTTTTAAGGAGCAGTATGAGCAATATAACGAAAAAGCGATGTAACAATATGAGACATCAATAAATATCATCAAAATTAAAGAATTTTACTGACAATAATTTTTGGATGTTTTGACAAACGTCTTCTTTTCGTTGAATTTGTTGAGTATCTATGCTTTTTTCAAAGAGATTTTATTATGTGATATTTTAAGTGGTTTAATTTTAATTGCATTTAGTTTTTTTTTCAATTGTTATCAAAATTAAAACTTAATGAATCTCAATAATTAAAACTTTGATTTTTTTATGAACGCAAGAATTTTGCAATCAGGCCTATAAAGCAAAATTGTATTGCTCGAATAAAGTGGTTGAATGCCCAAATGGCACTCAATTTTTGGTAAGGGATAGCACAGATATGTCAAGTTTTGGAATCATCACTAGCTCGATGCTATCTTGTTACGCAAGCCTTTCTAAAATGTATGAGCATTGGCATCATTTTCCAAATTTAGGATTTATTTGACACTAAAAAGTAGCATTTTTCTTGCAATACAAAACAATTTTTTAACGGTTGCAAAACAAGGGATTATTCAGGTTTCAATAAAACCTTAAATTTTGACTTTTTTCTACCAATTTCTGCTATTAGATATATTAGCAAAAATTATTATCATTTTGACCTTATACGTGCACAAACAATAGCCCAATATTGCTTTCATTTCTCATACATTCTCTCTGATTGAATTGAAAGCTCATTAATACCTCGAATATCCAGGCTTTTCAAATGAATTTTTAAAGCACACCGATACCAAATTTTGGTTTTGTTTAAACCTATAGTTGGCATTTAGTGTGATTATTTCCATTCATTTTTGTTATTTCTTTTTCATGTTTAAGATAAATTTAGAATTTTTTTTGTTGATTTTTTTTTACAATTCGTCTATTTGAAACGGCAAAATATTTCCTCGATGAGGATTGTTTAGAATGTTTGTTTTTTTTAATCATATTTGTTATATTTGTCATTTTGCATCTTTTCTTTGATATGTTTTGTCATTTCTATTGTTTTGTTTTTATTCGTTTTTAAGTTTTTTTTAATTTTAATGTTTTTCGTCATTATATTGGTCATTATGTAAAAGCGAGTGTTAAAGCGAAAACTATATGGTTATGTCGTTCCAAAAACCACGTTCGCCAACGTGTCGCCAAAAACGAACGGAGTCTGCATAGGTATATAAAGAGTGAGTCTCAAATAAATGCGATTTTTTTTTTTAAATAAGGTATTATTTTGTCATAAAAGTCTGCCAGGGATCAAAACAACTTTTTGTGAGTGGAACATCCCAGCCTATTTCAAATAGAAAAAGGGATGAGTTCACCAATAGAACAAAAATTCAGGCAGAAAATATCAAATTGAAATTAAGAACTAGGATAATGATTGGGATTTAAGATGAAATTTCAGTTAGTTCTGTAGACTACCAACAGAAACAAAATAATCTAATTGAAATAGTTTTCATGCACAAAGTTATTTATGTTCTTTAATATTTTATATCTTTATATCTTTATATAATTTAAATTGCAAAACGGGACTTTGCTGCAAGACTAATGATTTTTTAATTGCATTTAACTTCCCAGCAAACATATTTGTAGGTATATTTCTCAACAACTTTGTTTTACGTCTTATATTGGGGAGAATGAGGATACTTGATCTCTGGGGATATTTGATTCCATCGCTATATCTCGAAACAGGAATGCCTTACAAATATCAAAAGTTCTGGAAAAATGTGCCAAACAGAACAAAACAACTATGCTATTATCTTGACAAATTTTAAAAATTTTAATTTTCGAGTTATTGAACTTTGTTTGAAAAATTTAACAAAATGTGATTTTTTATCTCTTTAAAATGTTTCTCACATGAAAAAATTATGATAAAAATATTTATTCCAATATATCAATTTTTAGAGTATGACATGAACTTCATAATGCCATATTTTCAAAGCAATAGTAAACTCTCAATTTTTTCAAGAAGAAGTTATCCAAAATGAATGTTATGGGTATAATTGAACCCTAGAGTCCAAAAAGATGAATTCTTATTCTGAATGAATCGTGATCATTGGTTTCATTAAATTACTGATCTGACCAATAACTTATGTTTTTCGAGTAATTATCTGTTAAAAAGGGCTTAAAATTCTGTATTTATATAAAAACTTGAAAATTGTGCCTTGAAGTATGCAATGACATCAGGGTAGAAGACAATTTTTTATAATTCTATTTGTCTGATGCTTACAAACTGTGAAATGAAATCTTATATGGCAAGAAATAGTCAACGGACCTTTTATCTTTGAATTTTATTAGACTTTTGCTCAGGGACAGGGCACTCTGAATAAGGGATCAAGTCTTCTTTAGTAAAGGATCAAGTCTCCTGTAACTTAAAAAATATCACAATTATTTTAGTCTCACGAAAATGCTTCTAGCTCATCTACAAGTTCATATATCGTTCTAACTTTTGGAGCATATAAACTTGAATTTACACGCTTTCAGAAAATGTAAAAGACGGCGAGTTACTAAATTTTTCCAAAAAGATATGATGCAAATAAGAAAAGGGGATCAAGTATCTCCATCCTCCCCTATAGCTATAGTTTTATAGTTATTTTTATGGTCATTCTGTGATAATTTTTGGATGTTGAAAAAACGTACATTTTCTCTGAGAAAGCCTGTTTAGAACAAATGGCTTAAAACGCTATCAAATTATTTAAAAAAGGAGAATTTGAATAAAATCTATGCATTTTCTCAAACATACATGAGTAAAATAATACAAAATAACTTGTAATTTAAAGTTCACAGCAGTAGATTTTAAATTGCATATCATAATTGACACTAAAATAGATGTTAATTTTTAGTTGAACTAGTTGAATATCTATGCATTTTTCAAAGAAATTTTTTTTTTGGTCTACTCATTTAAATTACACTTAGTTATTTTTAATTTACATGATAATTAAAACTTTAGAAATCTCAACTAATAAAGCTGTTGTTGAAATTTTTATGCATGCAAAAACATTGCTATCATGTCTATCTACCAACATTTGGAATCATTTTTCCCAAATAAAGCTGTCAAATTCCAAAATTTTGCTCTCATTTTTCGTTTATGTCAAGTTTTGGATTCTTCATGAGCTCGATGAGAACTTGATACGCAAGCCTTTTTTGTAATAAATTCCGAAAATGCCTTTCAAAACATAAAAGTAAAACGATTCCAAATTCAGGATTTATTCAAAAAATAGCATTGTTTAGTTATCAAATTCATTTTTCAACATTTGAGAAGCAATGCATCATTTAGGTTTCAATAATACCTAAAATTATGAATTTTTTATGTTGGCATAATGTTGGTATCGGTATATGAGATGTGAGACCCAAATTTTGGCATTGTATCACCTTTATTCGGGCAAATGGATACGAAAAGTAACTTTCAAAGCAAGATAGTAAAATAAGGCTTTATTTTGCAATGAAAGTCTGTTCCTGATCAAAACTTTTTTTTGCGAGTGGAACATCCTATCCAACTTGAAATAGAATAAACGGATGAGTCCACCAATAGAACTAAAATGCAGGCAAATAATATCAAATTGAAATTCAGAACCAGGTTGAGTTATCAGATTTAGGAGCGAAGTTCAGTTAATTTTCTAGACAACCAATAGAAACAAAACAATGGAATCGAAATAATATTTGTTCACATAATTCAAAATTTTATTAAAATTTTTTTCTCTAAATATCATTAAATTATTTAAATTTAAATTACAAAACGAGGTTTTGCTGTGAGACTTATGATTTTATATTGCATTACATTGAGAAAATTTACTACACATTTTTTCAGTACATTTTTTCAGCACTACTCATAAATTTGTCATAAGAGTCTTTACAAGTTGGATAATAATGTCAAGTGCTAAAAATATCGAGTTTTGCACCTACTTGCATGCACAATTTTATGCGATTCCATAAAATACCCTAGAAAGTTTATTATTTATCTACAAGTACGTCTCGGTGGTCGAGTGGTTAGCGTGGTAAGACGGTAATCGCTGGTCCGCTGATGGCATGGGTTCGATTCCCATCTCGGTACTGGGTGTTAAATGTTAATCATAAGTTGTCCACGTCATTTATTCAGTCTGTAAAGCCTAAATCGGCTAAGACGGTGTTTGTCTTTTTTTTTTAAGAAGCACGTGTCAACAAACAACATTATCTGGACGACCATCCCAACGACTTAAAATTTATGATCACATTGGTCGAGAGAAGTATTTTTCGACACTGAACTCAGTGCTTAAAAGTAGCATTTTTTTTAAATTGTTTCCAGTGTCAAAATGTTTAATTTACGATACTGAACATTTTTCACATTGGTTTCATACATTAAAGGATTTTATTAGAATTTTTAAATGGTTATTGAATTTTGCTTCATGGAATGTCTTTAAGTTTTCATTAGTACATCCATTTATTTTTTTAATGTTTTTAAACAACCCTAACCAAAGCCCCCCCCCTTTTGAAGTTATTAATTTTCAAAAAAAAATTTCAAATAAAAAGATGGCCGATGGTATTTATTTATTTTTTTTTTTTTTTTGGAAAAAAAAGTTTTTCAAGAATTGCAGTTGATTCTTCAAATTTGGAAATTGGATCAAATGTTTTAAATCCCATCAATCACACACATCTTTTTTTATCTAATAAACAATGTTTGGAAGAAATTTGAAAAATCGTATCGAAATATATCAAAAACTAGCTGATCCCATACGAACTCCGTTTCGCTTTCAACTTGGAATATGTCATGAACAGTTTGCATGAAAGTCAATTGCCAAGCATTTTCCAGATGCACTTTTGAATTCACTGTTAAGTAATAATTGCAAAAATATTGGACGTTCATTTTGTCTGTCGTCTGCTACTAAATTTGAAATCAGGAATCAATTGACCGTGCCAAAAAAAAACCCGTGTATAAATGTCGACTCGATAGTTGCATAGCAACGCAATTATTGCCAAAAAGTTAAACCCTTTTCGGTGGCTTCTTATACAATATCTGAAATCGATTGCCCTTCCCTCAAAACTCCCGTGTGCCAATTTTCAAAGCAATCTGTTGCATAATAACGTCAATATTGCAAAAAAAAACGTGAACAATTAATCTATATGGACGACCCCTTTCGTCGACCCCTGGCAAAATATTTGACATTTGATATCGATTGCCTGTCCCTGAAAACTACCGTGTGCAAATTTTCATCCCAATCCGATGTATAATATCAACGATATAGCAATTATATTAAAAGGTTAATATGGACGACCCCCTTTGCCGGCACCGTACACTGAATTTAATACCTGAAATCCATTGCTCGTCTCTCAAAACTCTCGTGTACCAATTTTCATCTGAATCCGATGTATAATAACGACAATATCGCATCAACAGTGAATAGTTAATATGGACGACCCCTTTGGCCGACCCCTGATTTTAGTTTGGATAAGTGAAATCAGTTTTTTGTCCCTAATAACTCCTACGTGCAAATTTTCATCCCAATCCGATGTATAAAAACGTCAATATCACTAAGATATTGAAAAGTTGATATGGATGACCCCTTTTGACGGCCCCTTACATTGAATTTGATACCTCAAATCGATTGCACGTCACTCAAAACTATCGTGTACCAATTTTCATCTGAATACGATGTATAATAACGTCAATATCGCAAAAACAGCGAACAGTTAATATGGACGACCCCTTTGGACGATCCCTTACACATAATTTGACATCTGAAATCGATCTCTCGTCTCTCAAAACACTCATGTGCAAATTTTCATCACAATCCGACGGAAAATAACGTCAATAACGTGAAAACAATATTTGTCTTGTATGGACGACCCCCTTCAGAAGGGGTCGTCCAAAAATCTAAAAACATTTTTCATCATTCCTGGTCCTAATGAGCATCCATGCCAAATTTCAGATCTCTAGCTCTTAAGACGGCTGAGTCTATAGAGGACAAACAAACAAACAAACAAACAAACAAACATACAGATAATTGCTTTTTATATATATAGATTTCAAAAAATTATTTTACAACTTTGATGGGCCATAACTCTCATAAGACTCACAATTATGGCTTCAAACGTGTTCAGTTGCGTTATGCGAATTAAAATGTCATCTCTCCACTAACGCAATAATTGCTGTTCTTATTTAAGGGGGGGATAGGGCCTAACATTTTCAAAAAATCGATTTTTATTTTTTTTATTTTCTTATTGTAAAACATTTCAAGAATGTTGTGTCAAGTTTTCAAGTCAATTGAAGCAAAACTGTAGAAATTATAGGCCTTTATCTCCTCCTATCTAATACTGCAAGAAAGCAAGAGAAGAAACTTCAAACGCGTTTTTCTCGAAAGCACATTTTTAAAGTCCGTGGACATCGTCATTTGAAAACTGTGTTTCCGATTCTTTTCAAATTTGGAACATATTTTCTACATTTAAAATACCAGACCACAACGTTTTTCTTCTTTTTTTTTACTTTGGGGAGATTTTACAGATAAAAAATGGCGAATTTTTTCGTGAAAAATCGTAGTTTTTTCTTCAAACAGCAACAAAAATTTCTGAACAGCCAATTTTTTAAGTTAAATAAAAACGTTGAGGTCAAGAAAAACATCTATTAAAAATATTTTGCTCTGATTTTTTGACTTCAGATGATTCTGTGCTCAGATACAGTGTCAACCGCAAATCCTGTTTTCTAAAAGGCATCCTCGAAAGTGCTCCGTCACCGGCTCATTTTTCAATATTTTTCTACGAAAAAATTACTAAATGTTCTTTTAACAATGCTCTGTATAATGCAAAAAAAAATGAATACATTTGTTTGAACGATAGCTCTAGAAAAAAATCGTGAATATCGTGTTTTTTTTTACCCGTTTGACCCCCCCCCCCCCTCCCTTAAAAAAAGCATGCATTAAGAGATTAAAAAAAATCCATTTCAAAAAATTAAATACTCTAAAATGACCTAGGTCTGCTCGTAATAAAACTGAAGTCATACTTTTGTTCCAATGTTCCTATACTTATGCTTCGCTACAGTAAAACTAAAATAAAAGAATAATTCCAACCTTATCTTGGTTTTCTGTTCCTTAACATTTTGAAATCTATGGAGATACAAATAATGCAATGTGGTCAGATTAAGATGGAAACAAATAGTTTATCATGTTTTGAGTAAACGGGTTTGTTTTCATGAATATCTTGATCTTATATCACAAATGATTTTGGCTTTTCCTTAATCAAAAATCTTCACACAAAATTGCATGGATGCTTTTGGATGAGCTCCAGAAATTTTTCATTATTTCGAAGAAAAAAAAAAGACCGCAACCATTTTCATCATCGAAATTCCAGTATCAAGTTATCGTGAAAACTGTTAAAGTCGGCTTGGATTCATATGATAAAATAATATCTTTTCACAATGGTGGCTCCAGAGACTTGATATGCTTTTTTTTAAAGAAAAACAAGTGATGCAGAATAATGGTAGATACTGTGAATTTTAATGAATTTGAAGATACTGCAGGTTTGAAGCTAAACAAAAATTTTAATTAGCTCAGACAGTAACTTAATGTTACATTTTAAAAAAGTGGCTCCAGAGACATGAAATTTTTGCCAAAAAAATACTCAGATACTAAAATTAATACTGAATAATACTAAAAATTATTTTTACAGTCTTTGAAAAAAGTGGCTCCAGAGACTTATAATATTGAAAAAAAAATTATACGCCTTCAACCTTCATTCGAGGTAGGATTCTCCACTTACGAGAGGTTAAGGTTTTTCATAGAATATTCTGTTAATGTTTTCACATTTCTTGACGCCGAAGAAAAAATTTTACTTCCGGTAAAAAGAAATTTGAAGAACAGCTACGATGTATTCGAGAAAACCAAACCTTTCTAACACAATCTTGCAATGGAGCCTTTTGGTCTGCTACCACAAAAAAGGAAAATAAAAGCACGTATCTAAGTTGTACTTTAACTTCAGGTTTCTCACGTAAATTCTCATCAAAACCATAATTTCTCGAAAGGAATGGTAAACCGAGTCTAATGATTTTCAAGTGGAACAACAAGTTTTTATCGATTACGGTGTGTTTTAACAGATTTACGGAGAATTAAAAAAAACAACACCAGTTTTTTTTGTTTTAATTTTTTTTTTTCAAACTAAATAGGTTTAAGTTCAGGTTTAGCTTACCTTATTGCCCGGTTTCATTCGAGATAGCCAGGATATTCAATATAAAAATTCAGAAAAGTCCGATCTAGCCCAGGTGTCTTTGAAAAAGCCTGCTTTTTTGTTTGCTTAACCATACAAAAAAATAAATTGTGTAGTAAAAAGTTTTTATTTATACGTCCAAAATGAAATTGTTTACTCAAGTTTTATAAAAATTATCATAAAGGTTTTTTAAAGGCAGGAAATACCACTTAAAATATGCTGATAATTGTTGATGAACAAAAATGTCCATAGTTTTTTTTTTTCCTTGATTTTAAATTAAGTTTTTCTTTGGTTTTGAACAAATTTGCCCGCTTATTGCCCGGATTTTTGAACGACAATTTTGAAATCAAATGCCCGGATTTTTCCAGGTTTTAAAAAAAAAACGCCTGGATTTGTCCGGCCCGAATACGTGCTTTAAAATTTCTGGCAACGTTAATTTAAGTGGAAAAGTTCTACCATTTTTCAAAATCAATGATTTTTTGAAGATTTTCGTCACCATTTAAACGAATGACCTATACCACAAAGAATCTATCGTAAAATATTTGCGCCTTATTTTATCAATCTCATGATGCCAATTTTTTTTTAAATTTCAATTTTTAATTATGAACTGAAGTTTAATCACAGAAGCATGTTTTTTTGTGCTTCTTTCTTTATTTTCCTTCTTTATTTTCGCTTCAAAATATTCGAAAATAAAGAAAGAAGCACGACCAAACATGCTAACGTGATTAAACTTTAGTTCATAATTGAAAATAGAAATTTAAAAAAAATATTTGGCCAAAACGCAAAAAAACTGTAATTTTTAAGATGAATGTTAGTTTTTTTATTGTCTTAAGAAAGATTCTAAGTAAATGAATTTTGTTTCAATAGGTTAAGAATTGAGAAAACTATAGCGATTGCAGATAAAAATACTATGACTCTCAAGAATTCTAAAAAGATTTTTTTCAGTCTAAATTTTCATGGAGCGTATCTCGAAGCATAAAATGTAGCATCAACAATCTTATTATTTAGTAGTGGGCCACTTCAGATTTTTTAAGCTATCCTGGAGAGAAAATTTATATATAAATATATTTTAATTTATAGAAAACACTTTCAAATGTGTCAAATTAAGCTAAGTTCAGATTAAGATAAACTTGCTAAAAACATTAGATTTTTTTTTTCTCTAAACAGCATATTCATATTAAAGGCTTAACTTAATGATGCCTGAAAAATTTCACTCTCAACCTTTTAAAATGTAGTTAAAAACAGTTTGTGCCTCCAAATAAATTTTAAAATAATTTATGATTGACTTATAAAATTCTCTTTCCTTATTTGAAAAAAAAAACAGACAAAACATATGTCAAAATATAGTTTTGCATAAAGAATCTTATTAAAAAAATAAACAGATGGAGCATCTTATTTTCCTGATTTTAAAACCAAATGAGAGAATTTATTTTCCTGTTTTCAGGAATTCAAACCTTTCGGTTCATTGTTCCTTCGATGAAACATCTTTAATTTTTAATAAAAAAAATATGGATGTTTTTTGGACACATCGGCAACTTTAAGTCACTTTTACCAGGATTGAAGCCTTTAACTCGCTACCAAATATTCTAGCGGCAGAAGCATCAGTCTACTCACGATTCCTGACGTTGGCTTGATGTTCTGGCTGGCTGGTTGGCTTAAATGTTTGCTAAAGGTTTAGCACCGAACGAGAGCCTCAAATGCTGCATGGTCGAGAACGAACATCCACTGAAGTGGGAGGCCACTTGAGCTGAATTTGGTTTTTTCCCCTCTTCTCTTCTTTAAGGGGAGCGACGAAACGAAACACCACTGATGATGCTGCTGCTGCTGCAATGAAGCAAAGTGGACTGAAGAGAAGATGGAAAGAAAACGAAATAAAAAATAAACGTTCTGTAGGACTAATTTCAACAAGTAGAAACGCATTCTTGGGAAAATAAAACCCGACTGATGTTGCAGTGCCGGGAAATGCTGCAAAATGAGAGGAGATATAATCTTTCATGAAAAAATGAACCTACTCTAATGGGATGAAGCAGAGAAGTCATGTGGAATAATTAAGCTGGAGAAATTAAAATTCTTCTCTGCTTGGTTTGGTATAAATTTGAAGCTCAATTTTTTATTTCAATTTTCAACAATTAATTTGAAATTTAGTTGATCGATCATTCGACTGGAATCTTATCTACGAATGGAAAATTTAATTTTCTAAATTATTTGCTGTCTCATATTGATGTCAAAGAACTGACACGCTCCTTTTATTCAAGAATCACAAACAGGCTCTCCGATTGTGATTGGAATAATAAATTCAACACCAAAATCTACACTCCAAGTATTTGAACGGTTGCCCAAAAGTCTCCGATAAAGAAGTGGGATAAATAACACACCAAGTCCTAACACAAACAATAAACTGCGCCTGTTGGCTGTCAGTGAGATGTCGGAAACATCACGATTGAGGTCTAGGAAAAGTTTCCGTTGAACTTGCAAGAAGCAGATGTTTGTTGAAAGAGAAGATGAAATGGAAAAGGGAAAAAAATCAATGGCAACTTTCAGACAGCTCCTGGCCAAGTTTTGGGCAGTATTATTGACCTTGTAGCCAATAATGATTGGAAATCCGCCAAAACATATCAATCACAATCGGAGTCCACTCGAGAGGTGTGACCTTTGGACTGAAGCAGTAAACTTTTCTGTTTGGGTTCAGCCAGAAACAATGTTGTAAATATGATTTATTTGAATTTCGATCATCAAAAATTGATTGTGTCTGATAACTAAAGCAGACTTGAAGCAGAAATCTACATCATTTACTTAAATACGAAGTTTGATTGTATCTATTCAAACTTTTTCATGGCTTTGTCTTGAAGATTCAATCAAATGGATGAAAAAAATTAATTTAGTACAAATATTTGGTCATTTGGGTGTGCTTTAAAATCTTATATATAAAAATTAAAGGCGTTTTCTTTGTAACACCATCACGTATGAATGGTCGGTCGGAATTAAGTGAAATTTGGAATCCGAGGGTTTTTCGGGCCAGAGGTGGTTGATGTATAATAGTTTCGATATTATTACTTCATATGGAAGAAGGGCTGCTATACAAAATCAACTAAAAAAGGGACAAATTTCGAACAACTTGAAGACGATTCTTATGAAAACTGATTCACGAGCACGAAGAAGTTAAAGAACTGTAAACATTTTCCAACGATTTATTAAGTAACGCGTAAAACGAATACCGAAACGAAAACGAAACGAAACGAATTACCGTGTCAGCTAGTCCAATGATAAACTATGAAAAAAAAAAATATTAATTGTTTTGTGGGCATTATTAAATTTCAAAACGGAGATTGAATATCAATGTAATTCAAAAGAAAGCAAACGCTATAAAATTAGAGCCGCAGGCGGAGTTACGAATTACAATAAAAAATATTACATACACTATTTTCCTGAAACTTGATCTCTGAATTTGTTTTTAGTATCAGAAATTTTTAATCTGCATAAGGCCTCGATACCATAGAAATATAGAGTTTTCAAATTTTGTCAAATAACATATGAGTTGAGCCCAAATAGCTTTCAATGATATACTTAATTCCACTTGCTGAAAACTTCTTGAGAGTATATGCTGGCGAAATTGTATTGGGCCATCCTCCCCCTGTTGGTGTCGCAAATAAAAAAATTAATTTAAAAAAGTCAAACTTTGCCCATTTGTTGAATAAATTCTCAGGTTATGTGAAATGGTTGTATGGAAGCCCTTCTCTTTCCTTCTTCTATTGCCAATCCTATCCTCCAACTGAATAATTTTAAATGATCATAGAAATATTTCTCTTACATATTCCAATACCATCGGGATACAAAATTCGGTTCCATTTGCATGATCAGTTCTCGAGTTATGAAGATTTGTTTCTTTTTCTTGAGAGACCCTCCTTTTTCCAGTGAGAGGGAGGGGTCCCAAACTATTAAAGGGACCTTTCCCTGTCTCAGAAGCATTCACTTTCCAAGTTTAATGCTATCGGTTCAGAACTTTACGAGTATATAGGGAACAGGCAGAAATTCATTTTAACATATAAAGAATAATCTCTGGAGCCACTATATTCTATGAACTTTCAAGATAAGTTTGCAATAATCCGTAAAAATTAAAACACCTCGCTACGGTTCCTACGGTTCGCTATGATTCCCACGGTTCGTACCATTCCTACGGTTCGGACGGTTCGTACGGTTCCTACGGTTCCTACGGTTTGTACGGCTTGTACGGTTCCAACGAATCGTACGGTTTCTACGGTTCCTACGATTTGAACGGTTTGTACGGTTCTTACGGTTCGTACGGTTTCTACGGTTCCTACGGTTTCTACGGTTCCTACGGTTCCTACGGTTCGTACGGTTCTTACGGTTCCTACGGTTCGTATGGTTTGTATGGTTCCTACGGTTCGTACGGTTCTTACGGTTCCTACGATTCGTACGGTTCGTGCGGTTTCTACGCTTTATACGTTTCCATTGGTTCCTACGGTTCCTACGGTTCCTATGGTTCGTACAGTTTTGACGGTTCATACGGTTTCAAGGGTTCGTACGGTTTCTAGGGTTCCTACAGTTCCTACGGTTCCTACGAGTCGTACGGTTTCTACGTATCCTACGGTTCGTACGGTTCTCAAGGTTCTCACGGTTCGTACGATACGAAAGGTTCCTACGGTTCGTACGGTTCCTACTGTTCCTACGGTTCCTACGGTTCGAACGGTTCTTACGGTTCGTACGGTTTGCTACGGTTTCTACGGTTCCTACGGTTCCTACGATTCGTACGGTTTCTACGGTTCGTACGGTTCCTACGGTTCCTACGGTTCTTACGGTTTGTACGGTTCTTACGGTTCCTACGGTTCGTACGGTTCGTACGCTTCTTACGGTTTCTACGATTCGTACGGTTCGTGCGGTTTCTACGCTTTATACGTTTCCATTGGTTTCTACGGTTCCTATGGTTCGTACAGTTTTGACGGTTCATACGGTTTGAAGGGTTCGTACGGTTCGTACGGTTCCTAAAGTTCCTACGGTTCCTACGGTTCCTACGGTTCGAACGGTTTGTACGGTTCCTACGGTTCCTACGGTTCCTACGGTTCGTACGGGGCGTACGGTTCGTACGGTTTGTACAGTTTCTACGGTTCCTACGGTTCGTACGGTTCGTACGGTTTCTTCGGTTCAAACGGTTCGTACGGTTCTTACGGTTCGTACGGTTCGTACGGTTTCTACGGTTCCTACAGTTCGTACGGTTCTTACGATTTCTACAGTTCCTACGGTTCGTACGGTTCGTGCGGTTTCTACGGTTCCTACGTTTCCTATGGTTCCTACGGTTCCTACAATTCCTACGGTGCGTACGGTTTTAACGGTTCATACGGTTTGAAGGGTTCGTACGGTTCGTACGGTTTCTACGGCTCCTACAGTTCCTACGGTTCCTACGGTTCTTACGGTTCGTACGGTTCCTACGGTTCCTACGATTCGTACGGTTTCTACGGTTCGTACGGTTCTTACGGTTCCTACGGTTCAAACGGTTCCTACGGTTTCTACGGTTCCTACGGTTTCTGCGGTTCCTACTGTTCGTACGGTTCTGACGGTTCGTACGGTTTGCTACGGTTCCAACGGTTCCTACGATCCGTACGGCTTCTACGGTTCCTACGGTTCGTACGGTTTTTAGGGTTCCTACGGTTCCTATGGTTCCTACGGATCCTACGGTTCGTACGGTTCTTACGGTTCGTACGGTTGCTATGGTTCCTACGGATCCTACGGTTCCTACGGTTCCTACGGTTTCTACAGTTCCTACTATTCGTACGGTTCGTACGGTTCCAACGGTTCCTACGGATCCTACGGTTCCTACGGTTCCTACGGTTCTGACGGTTCCTACGGTTCCTACGGTTCCTACAGTTCCTACGGTTCGTACGGTTTCTACGGTTTGTACGGTTCGTACGATTCGTACGGTTCCTACAGTTCCTACGGTTCCTACGGTTTCTACGGTTTCTACGGTTCCTACGGTTCGAACGGTTTCTACGGTTCCTACGGTTCGTACCGTTCGTACGGTTTCTACGGTTCGTACGGTTCCTATGGTTTCTACGGATTCTACGGTTGCTACAGTTCCTACGGTTCTCACGGTTCCTACGGTTTGTAAGGTTTCTACGGTTCCTACGGTTCGTACGGTTCTGACGGTTCGTACGGTTTGCTACGGTTCCTACGGTTCCTACGGTTCGTACGGCATCTACGGTTCCTACGGTTCGTACGGTTCCTATGGTTCCTACGGATCCTACGGTTCTTACGTTTCCTACGAATCGTACCGTTCCTACGGTTCCTACGGTGCCTACGGTTTCTACGGTTCCTACGGTTCGAAAGGTTTCTACGGTTCCTGCAGTTCGTACCGTTCGAACGGTTTCTACGGTTCGTACGGTTCCTACGGTTCCTACGGATTCTACGGTTGCTACAGTTCCTACGGTTCCTACGGTTCCTACTGTTTGTACGGTTTCTACGGTTCCTACGGTTCCAACGGTTTCTACGGTTCCTATGAATTCTACGGTTTCGATGGTTCCTACGGTTCGTACGGTTCTAACGGTTCGTACGGTTTGCTACGGTTCTACGGTTCGTACGGTACGTAAGGTTCGTATGGTTCGTACGGTTCGTACGGTTCGTATGGTTCGTAGGGTTCCTACGGTTCCTACGGTTCCACCGGTTCGAACGATTTCTACGGTTTCTACGGTTCGAATGTTTCGTACGGTTTGTATGGTTCGTACGGTTTGCTACGGTTCCTACGGTTCCTACGGTTCCTACGGTTTTTACAGTTCCTACTATTCGTACGGTTCGTACGGTTCCAACGGTTCCTACGGTTCCTACGGTTCGTACGGTTCGTAAGGTTCCTACGGTTCGTACGGTTCGTACAGTTCGTACGGTTCTGACGGTTCCTACGGTTCCTACGGTTCCTACGGTTCCTACGGTTCCTACTGTTCCTACGGTTCGTACGGTTTCTACGGTTCGTACGGTTCGTACGGTTCGTACGGTTCGTACGATTCGTACGGTTCCTACAGTTCCTACGGTTCCTACGGTTCGTACGGTTTCTACGGTTCGTACGGTTCGTACGATTCGTACGGTTTCTACAGTTCCTACGGTTTCTACGGTTCCTACGGTTCGAACGGTTTCTACGGTTCCTACGGTTCGTACCGTTCGTACGGTTTCTACGGTTTGTACGGTTTCTACGGTTTCTACGGATTCTACGGTTGATACAGTTCCTACGGTTCCTACGGTTCCTACGGTTTCTACGGTTCCTACGGTTCCTATGGTTCGTACGGTTCCTAAGGTTCCTACGGTTCCTACGGTTCGAAAGGTTCTTACGGTTCCTACGGTTCCTACGGTTTCTACAGTTCCTACTATTCGTACGGTTCGTATGGTTCCAACGGTTCCTACGGTTCGTACGGTTCGTACCGATCGTACGGTTCTGACGGTTCCTACGGTTCCTACGGTTCCTACAGTTCGTACGGTTTCTACGGTTCGTACGGTTCGTACGATTCGTACGGTTCCTACAGTTCTCACGGTTCCTACGGTTTCTACGGTTCCTACGGTTCGAAATGTTTCTACGGTTCCTGCGGTTCGTACCGTTTGTACGGGTTCTACGGTTTCTACGGATTCTACGGTTGCTACAGTTCCTACGGTTCCTACGGTTCCTACGGTTTCTACGGTTCCTACGGTTCCTATGGTTTCTACGGTTTCGATGGTTCCTACGGTTCCTACGGTTTCTACGGTTTCTACGGTTCCTACGGTTCGTACGGTTCGTACGGTTCCTACGATTTCTACGGTTCCTACGGTTTCTACGGTTCGTACGGTTCTTACGGTTCGAATGGTTCGTACGGTTCTTACGGTTCCTACGGTTCGTAAGATTCCTAGGGTTTCTACGGTTCCTACGGTTCGTACGGTTCTAACGGTTCGTACGGTTTGCTACGGTTCTACGGTTCGTACGGTATGTAAGGTTCGTATGGTACGTACGGTTCGTACGGTTCGTATGGTTCGTAGGGTTCCTACGGTTCCTACGGTTCCACCGGTTCGAACGATTTCTTTGGTTTCTACGGTTCGAATGTTTCGTACGGTTTGTATGGTTCGTACGGTTTGCTACGGTTCCTACGGTTCCTACGGTTCCTACGGTTTGCATCGGTTCCTACGGTTCGTACGTTTCGTAAGGTTCGTATAGTTCGTGCGGTTCGAACGGTTTCTACGGTTCCTACGGTTCGTACGGTCCCTACGGTTCGTACGGTTCGTACGATTCGTACGGTTCCTACGGTTTCTACGGTTCCTACAATTCGAACGGTTTCTACGGTTCCTACGGTTCGTACCGTTCGTACGGTTTCTACGTTTCGTGCGGTTTTTACGGTTCGTACGGTTTGCTACGGTTCCTGTGGTTCCTACGGTTCGTACGGTTTCTAGGGTTGCTACAGTTCCTACGGTTCCTACGGTTTCTACGATTCCTATGGTTTCTACGGTTTCTATGGTTCCCACGGTTCCTACTATTCGTACGGTTCGGACGGTTCCTACGGTTCGTACGGTTTCTACGGTTCGTACGGTTTTTACGGTTCGTACGATTCGTACGGTTCGTACGGTTCCTACAGCTCCTACGGTTCTTACGGTTCCTACAGTTCTTACGGTTCCTACGGTTCCTACGGTTCCTACGGTTCCTATGATTTCTACGGTTCCTACGGTTCGAACGATTCTTACGGTTCGTACTGTTTGCTACGGTTCCTACGTCTCCAACGGTTCGTACGGTTCCTATGGTTCGTACGGTTCCTACGGTTCGCTACGGTTTTTACGGTTCGTATGTTTCGTACGGTTCCTACGGTTCGTATGGTTCGTACGGTTCCTACGGTTCGTACAGTTCCTACGGTTTGCATCGGTTCCTACGGTTGGTACGGTTCTCACGGTTCCTACGAAAATTAGCAAAAAAAACGTAGGTTATATTTTGCAGATCACAAATCTAGAGAAGGGGTAGTATATTGTTTGCTCGATTAGAAGAAATTGAATTAGTTGGGTACAAGTAAAGAAGATTGAATAAGGTTTTAAGACAACGATTTTGAAGGGTCCGTAGATGAAAAACAGCGGACAATTACTCTCTGCCTCAAACAGCTTTTAAGTAGTTTACACAAAAGTAAAATATAATTTAAGTAAAATATATTTTAAAACAAACGAACTCACCCTCCAAAAAACTCCACTCAGGGATAATTTTTTTGGCAGTTGTTCAATATGGTAGAACCAAGAAAAAGTTTTGTCTATAATTATTCCTAAATACTTAAAATTAGTAACCTTCTCTATTGTAATGATGAATACTTGAAGACCCTTTGTTGTTTAATAAATTTCCTAGAATTGTGGAGAGTTTTTAAATTTTCTTCCATATTGGTTGCAATAGAATGAGACAGTTTCTGTGGTAAAATAAGCCTGTATCATCAGCAAATAGGCGAGGATTGCCACCCAACGGTAAATTACTGAGATCGTTGATGTAGGGAAAAAGTTCATATAACGCCCCATGTAGCTAATATGCGCCACCCTTGTTTTGAAGAATCTGGAACATTTTAAGCCTGCAAATTATTACCAATTTGTTTTAAATGCTGTGATTGGTCATGGCAAGTATGAATTTTTCCTTAAAATGCCCCTGTGTCGTGATAGTGTCACAATTTAGGTTTTTCTTCACTTCGATCTAAATTTTGAAACACTATCAATAAGGTGTCACCAAGCAGAGAAAAACGAATAAGACAATATTTTCTGACACTTCGATAGAGGAGAATCTAAACTATGATTTTATGCTAAAAAATCATACTGAACTCACTAAGGTATGCTTTTTATGGGTATGTTCTATCACGGCCCATGCGCTCGTTATAACGCGCCAATCGTAATAGGCTGAAAACAGCATAAATTTTTCAAAAAGGCCAATTCTTATTGAAAATGAACAAAAAGTCTAAAACCATATTTTGAGCGTTAATTCGGCCCAAAAAATCTATTTTTAATTTTTTT
Source organism: Uranotaenia lowii (assembly GCF_029784155.1). Lineage (NCBI taxonomy): Eukaryota > Metazoa > Arthropoda > Insecta > Diptera > Culicidae > Uranotaenia > Uranotaenia lowii. The sequence goes on along the minus strand of NC_073692.1, from coordinate 155,670,570 downwards.
TTAAATTTTAATTAGTCCATTTTGATTTTCTTTTCAGTGAAAGTGTCTGTCAGTATTGGTGTGTTTTCGGTCTTCGGCTGCTTTCGGGTGTGTTCGGCTGCTAGGCGCGTATTGAATACACAGCGGCGCGTATTTGCAACACAGTTTTGTTCTGTGGCTTTGAATATGGTTTTTAAAAATCATGGTTTTGAAGCAACTAAATATAGCAATTTGAGTAATAAAAAATCATAGGTATTTGTAGAAAACACTTTTCTTCAACGATTACACCCATTTTTAACCCTATTTGTACGTGGAATACATAGAAAATAAGCGATTCGCTTTGGTGGCGCATAATAGGGCATGTTCCCCTACGGTATGTACAATAAGGGTTTTATATTGACACAGAACAAAACACTTTCCTGGAGTCTTCATATAAACAACATCATCAAAAACACATCGTCCTTGAGTGGCATTCTTTGAAGAGTTAGGAATTTTGTACCGCTACATATTCTTATGAAACTCCCAACCATTAGTCAAACCTACAGTCCTAGACAACTTTTTATAGCTATTAATGCTAATAATTTACTTTTTTCTAAGTAATTTCTTAAAAACACTTAAACACCAACAAACATTTTCACCAATGTTAAAATACGTATTTTTTGCAAATAGATCTCTCAGTTTTGACGATTTCATAAAGTCAACTTGTGTTTTTATTTCTGTGAATAAGCTTAATTCGAAAACGAGATCCATATTTTCAAAATTTGTTTGTTGTTTGACTAATTTCCCCAAGATGCTGATAGATCTCAACAACGAAGTTCCAAATAAATCCCGACACATATAAAAGCATCTGTACGCTCGGATTGTCACCAGAAGTGGAGCTGTTGAAAGTCATACCACGAGAATGTCAATACGTTTGGCAGCGAACAATCTTTGTCGATTCGGACAAGTGCAATCCATTTTAACGGAAGCTTGGACTGGAAACTTGAACTGGAAGTCCGGTAATCTGCTTCGCTCTGAATTGCACATTTCTTCGCTTCAGAAACGCTGCGCTGAAATCGGAGAACGTCTTCAGCTGGTTTCCGCACGGTTCATTGAATGTCTTTCGAGCTGGAACTGTCCCAGCAATTCCGAGCGTCTGAGTCCGAGTTTGGGATTAGTTGAACGAAATTGCTAGCTTTTATTCGTTTCTCATCTGATGGTTGGAAGTTTTTTTTAAAGAAAAAAAAACAGGAATCACATGTCGTTTTCTTTTATTACAACACCATTAGAAGCGAAGATGCTTCCTTCGACAACTAAACTTTAACTGCTGTGAACAAATCGATCAACAACCATTTTTCCGTCATTCGAGCATCCGTCGAAGCGCTTAGTTAATTTCCATCAATACGCTAGAACCAATAAAAACTCCAAATGTCAACAGCAAAAGAAGCGAGAAGCGTCAGGCAGGAAAAAAGTAATTCAATTTTCCCGGGACAGGAAGGAACACTTTTCCGCTGCTCATTTCACGCTTTGCAAATGAGTCTCTGAAGTGATTTCGGGTTTTTTTCTTCGTTTGGTCCTCTCCTGGAACTGGCTGCTGTTAACTTGAACTTCTTTTTACGGTCCAGTTGAGCATCTTTGTTCGGAACAAGAGTGAGAGAGCAAAGAAAGAAAAAAAAAAGAGTAGAAGAAAACAGCTCACTTTTACACCGGAAGTTTGGCTTGCTGAACCGGAAGTCCTCATTGAAAATACTATGGAAGTCCAATTAAGGTGCGGTAAGTTCGCCTTTATTGAGCTTGCCTTGGCAAAAAGTGGAAGAAAATTGAGTGGTCAAAAAATGAGCAATTGAGGTGAAGGATTTTGTGCAGTAAACTTTTAAAGTTGAGAAAACTACACCAAAATTTCGATACCACGGTGAAAAAAGACATCAATAAATGTTAAATTATGAATGTTTTTTTATATCAATAAAACAGTTATTTCAATATTTTCTTCATCGGTAATCTATTTACCTACAGTTTTATCCAAAATATAAAAAAAAATGTTATCAGATATGAGGGAAAAACTGAGAAGTTGAAACTTGCATGTAAGGATAAAGCAACCAATAATTATATTTCAATTTTAATCAAATCAAAACTGCTAAGAAGCAATCTTAGGGTAATTTTTCTTTTCAAAAACTTAAATTCTTTGTTGCCCCAAGAACACTTGCCATCAACCAACGCAATCTGAGGTAAACGCAATTACGAAACCAATTCAATGAATGAAAATTGAAGGGGTGCTTGCTACATCAACTTCTGCTGGTTTGGTAAGTTTTCCCCCAGGAATTCAAAATGTGCATCGGTCGGTGGTAGTTGAAATAATTTTGCTTCGGTTGGTCCACATCGTATTGAGGCTACGATGCAGTTCACGCAAATTGTTTATCGCCTCCCCCTTCCCCTTTAAAACATCCCCAATGCTTTACTCAGGATTTTTCCGGTGGAACTGAGGGTATAGTCATCTGGTCGCGTTTCGTGGATATCACGCATTTCAGGGATTCTAAATTCAACCAAACACAACAAAAATCAGGACTTGCCGATTATAAATAGAGAAAAAATTTTCTCAATGAGGATTTCTTTTGTAGATAAATTATTTAAAAAAATAGTTATTGTAAAAATTATAATTGAGTTAGTTTTCTAAAATGGTGCCCTCTGATTGCATAAATCATGTTATCGTGATTTTTTTGTCTCCCTCAAAACTTCGAAAGCGACATACGCTAGTAATCCTCTTCATATAATCCTCGGCCGAGAGTCCTCACGTTATCGAAAGGACTGGAAAATTGGAGGCCTAATGAAAAGGCACGCAATGTGCTAGAATTGAAACGACAAATGGCATCACGTTGAAATTGGTTCCCCAAAAGTGCAAGCCGTTTTTGGGCAGCAGAGCACGTGGTAGCCTTTGGTGTCTCTTATCCCGAGCTAATCCCGTTTTCAAAATTGCTCTCGATTGTATTCCTCGATTTATTGTAGAAGCTTTTTTACGCATGGTTTGATGTAGTATAAAATTACCATTGGTTGGTTATACCAACCTCAAGTTTTTTTTATGAAAAAGATATTCAAACATTTTGTTCGAAAACCGATTTAAACTTTTTATACAGATTTTCATAAATTGCATAACTCTTTATGTGCAAGAGAAACGCTTCTCAAAAACAAACTGATTATACAGAATATTGAAAATATATCAACTGCTAAACATTTCTCTATATTTCACCTACCGACTGAATAATATCACTTGCCAGCAACAGAATCTTAACCTTTGCTGAAAACAAAATTATTCAATTCCAAAGTTCATCTCCTATTTATTTATTATTTATTTATTGCAAATAGATATATATATAGTTAATACATTTGAGTTAGTACTCCTATTTAATCATTGAGGGGATGCATGGTTTATGTGACACATTTTTTTAACTAAGTACTGGATATTAATAAGATTTATCGCCGTAATTCATGATTGTTCATTGATTTATTAGCTTCATCGGTGAAAAGTGATGTTCTTTTAAGTAAAACATGTAAAGAGTTTTAAAATTCTTATAGGCGGATATGAAGTTAGAAGAAATGAATGATGGTGAAAATGACCGAGTAGAATATTTTAAAGAATCATTATCATCACAAAAGGGAGATAAGGGCATAACAAGCACCCGGGGTGAACTGGGCACCCCTCTTTTCGAAGGAAATACGTATTTTATCAAATAAATTTTCACGGGGAACAGTTTTGTAGTTGTTGTACTAATTCTTCATCAAAAACAAATCTCCTTATCATCTCTACAGAAAAATATAAAACCCGATTTAATACACTTAACAGTGGATTGGAGCTTTTCTTGAAGAGTGTAAGTAATCTTTTTATGCTTGTGACACAATGATAGTTTCCGTTTTTCTTAATCATATTAAAAAGATTGAAGAAATATCCAACATCAATATAAAAAACCGATTTAATACACCTAACAGTGGAGTGTCTTTCTTACAGCCTGTAAATTATAATTGGGTACATATGAGGCCCTTGGAGCCAGAGGGGTTTAAGTGCATTAAAGCTTATTTCGAGAAAACACGCTTTTGAATGGTTGTGTTTGGCCATTTGCCATATATTTTTCGATAATTTGTAATTTTCTTTCAAATGTAAAAGAATATTTAAAAAATCCTGAAAATACGAAAAAAAAATCACCAAATATATTTTGAAATATGATTATTAACTCAAAATTGACCATTTTGTCACTATCACCCCTTTGGCTCTGAGGTCTTCATATGACACAAAATAATAAACAAATGATAAATTTATAAATTCTGATTGAGGATTGAAAAATTTCGAACGCAGCGAATCCAAAATAAATTTTATAAATTGAGATTCAAAATTGTTTATTGAATAAAAATATTTTGAAATAATCATAATTTTGTAAATTTATTTTTCGGCATATCGGTGAAAAGTAGTTCTGAAATTGATAAAGATGGATAGAGAAGTAAGGAGAAATTTTACAGATGTTGAAAAGAGCGAAAGAGCATTTTTGCGAGGAAACTTATTAACGAACGCCATACTTTACCCTGCAACATTTCATTATTTAGGAGAAGTAGTACCGGGATAGAGGTGGCACTACCTTAACCTATACAATGAAATCTGGTTGGTCCGAAGTCACGTATACTTACCGTACCGGACGGGCCCGTCCGGAGTATACGTGTTCACCACATGTAGACTTCGGACCAACCAGATTTCATTGTATAGGTTAAGGTAGTGCCACCTCTATCCCGGTACTACTTCTCCTAAATAATGAAATGTTGCAGGGTAAAGTATGGCGTTCGTTAATAAGTTTCCTCGCAAAAATGCTCTTTCGCTCTTTTCAACATCTGTAAATTTTCTCCTTACTTCTCTATCCATCTTTATCAATTTCAGAACTACTTTTCACCGATATGCCGAAAAATAAATTTACAAAATTAATTAACGGTGGTTAACTTATCTTAAAAATAATCATAATTTTATAAAAATAACATAATTTTCAACTTATTGTAGATTTTTTAAAGACTTTATTCTGGAATATCTTGTATGATTCCGTTTCTTTGACATTCTGATCCCACTTAATTTACTATTTATAAAGTTACAGCATACAACTTTCAAATGGAAGATGTTTAAAAATTGAGAATAAAATTTTAAAAAAAGATACCTAACCATGTGTTCCAAAAACTTCAACTTCCAAGTGAAGGAAACGAGTATACTGGAAAAAATAATTGGGAACAATGACAACTGCTACACACCAAAAATTTTCTAAAATTAAACGTGCCAGAAACGCTTCAACACCTAATTATATTTTGATCTAATCCAAATTCAATCTAATTTTACATCACATTGAATCGAAACAACAAACAGATAAGGTCAAAAAAGTAAAAATGGAACATGGAACTCAAAATTATGCCTTGAACGATGTAAAATTGTATGCATAAAAACGCAATTCAGAGTTATAGATGTTAGTTATATAAAATTGACACAAGATGACATCTTGTTTTTCTCGCGCAAATGTTTACGTTTTTCGTATTTGTGTTTGCAAATCAAATAGGTAAATTCGGTTCGCGATCCGGATCTTCCACTGCAATTTCCAGTTTCCACGAGATTGAAATAAACGAATACCGCGGTGTCGATGCTACGATGTTACCCATAAGAATCCGGACTCTTTTGGTACCGTTCACCCCCAGGTGGTCAAAAACATCGCTTTTTCCAATCGACTGGTTGCTGACAGATCCAAATGTTTTCGATAACGGCCTGGGTAGCGTGCACGGAAAATTGTAGCAGATTGAAAAACTAACAATTTCCAAAACAAGTGGTGAGTGCCAAACGTTCCGATTTGCCCGTGGTTCTCCAAAGCCTGTACCGATTGGTGTTGCCCTTTGCAATCAACCCCCAGAATTAAAAATTCGACGAAGAAACAAAATGTCGACTGATTGGAACCGACCGTAATTTGGAAGAATCACGGACGTTCGTGTATCGTCTTCCACAATAAGTATCAGAACTTCAAGGTGAGTCGGAATTCAATAAAAAAAAACTGATGAGAAAGTTCAAATTAAAAAGTTTGCTTTAAGAAACACCTGATCCCGGCCTTCGTGATTATTTAATAAAAGTTTGTTACGATGTCAAGTTATCAAGTGCTTTGAAATTAAAGCAGGGCTTCGACTTCTGTGAATTACTTACTTTAGTTTTGCTAAGGGCAGGGAAAAAATAATGCAAAACATTTTAAATTTACATTTGCCATATCTCGCTTCGACCCTTGTGGCCCCAACAGAGAAATTGCTGGTTCTAAATTATCGAAACCCGAACAAAAAACATACCTGAACGAGGAAACGGGGCATTAAACCAATAACCGGTTGAAGGTCCAATGCACGACTTGACATCAGATGTCGCATTTATACCTTAAGAACAATTTCGTTTTTAAAAAAAGTAATGAATGTAATTCATTATTATGATTATTTAATGAGTATAACTCTAGCATGATAAATTTCAATGTTCTCCTTGAGAAATGAGAAAACAGGAACACATAAGTAACGATGTCAAGTCGCTCATCAAACCTTCAACCAGTAATTGGTAGAACTGTTCCGTTTCCTCATTTACGTATTTTCTTTAAATTTCAGCTATCTTGATCCAGCACAATCTCTGCATGATCCAAATACTCAATCGAAGCAAGATAATGCAAATATAAACTAAAATTGAAATTCACCTCCTATTTTTTTCATTTTGGTGAAAAGGCGCATCTAAATTTGCCGAACTGGTCTTTGCTTTGCAGTTTTTGATGATTCTTAACACTGCTTTTTATTAACTAATCAATAGGTATTAGCTTAGTAAAAAAAATTGTTTGTTACCTGTCAGTTATAGCTTAATATAAGCATACCATAAAAGATATCCTTGCTATCGTTATTTCATGTTCTTCACTACTGCAAACTACTGCTGCTGGATTCATCATAATTGTTATGGATTTCTTACAAATTCCTATTAAAACCTGAAGATATTTGTTTTGGTAGGGCCACTGAAATTGTAAAAAAAAACATTTCGCGAATATTTTAATTATCTATATTCAAAATCTTTTACCTTTATTCGATAAATTTTTAATTGGTATGACAGTATTCTCAACATTTTGTTTTTTGAATTGATTCGAAACATATTCCAATCAATGTTAATTATAGTAAATAATGACTGGAGTCAGTTGATTTAATTGAAGAAAAAATACCTACGTATGAGAACATAGCAATATGCAGGTAAAACCGCATACAACTATGGTATACTTCATGCAACGTCATGTTTTGCTCATTTAAGTACTTAGTAATTGTAAAACAGTTTATTGAACTACATGAATACTTTTTTTGATTATTTTGTTTTTGAAAAATTCGATTCTTAAAAACTATATTTTGATGAAAGTAAAAAAATCAGAATGGAATTTCAATTTTTTTTAATCTAGTCTTCTTACTAACACAAACAAAAGCGATGAAAAGGAAAACCTGGTGTGCTGTTCATTTCTTTGCGCCTTAAATAGTCAAATATCGACACGCTCAAACCGCAGTAACTTAATTTTGTGTTTTTACACCTGCTCATAATATTGAAAAGGTCGTAAGTAATAAGAATATTTTTTTTTTAAATACATAATAAGGCCGGATCAAATTTCAAATCCTTCTTTTGTCACTCGGAGTTTGAGCATCGTAGGGGGAGGGGGACAAGAAAAAATAATGCGAAAAACAAATAAATTGGAATAAATTGCACGAAAGCTTGTATGCAACAAAAATACTATATCATTGCACAATACTTACAAATCAAGTAATTTTTATCGAAAAATTCAATAAAATCTAGACTATACATGGTGAAATAACTTCTATCTTTAAAAATTTTGTTTTTCGGTCTTCTAATCTTTCGGATGCTTTCAAAAGATTTTTTTCAAAATTTACAAAATACTTCAAACTTTATTTATTTCCCCCTTCGGGTTTTTTGGAAATTTCGAGGGGGGGGGGGGTGTCAAAAGAAGAAATTGATATTTGTAACAGCCTAATTATTGAGCATTGAAATATCGTTGATGAACTGACAACAGAACACACAACTCCGACAACCTAGTAAATCATTTCCCTTATTGAATACCGGTAGTCCAGACCTCCAACGTAAAAAATAGGTATAAGATTCTCGTAAAAGTGTGTTCTAATGTAATTTCACCAATGACGTTTGTAAAAATTAAGTTCAAAATTATCATTGAATTTCTCACAATTCAACCCTTTTTAAGCTTTAGTCATTCGAAAAAATATGGGTCCTTTTTAAAAAATATTTGGCTTTAATTGAATCGCTATATAACATGAGTGTGAAATTCATAATTTATAATGTTTCGGATATAATCCAATTCAAAGCAAAATTTATGCAATATATGCAATAATTTTAATAAACAGAATTTCATTTTTTGTTAAATCATAATAACTAAACACATACACGTTTCACAATGCTGTTTGCTATCGAGTGGGATTTAAGGTTAAGACCAAGTCAAAAATACCTTCCACATTTAACTTTCCATTCCCTGGTTGATGGGGGGTTAAAATTTCTCGATTTTGGGTAATTGATCTTCACTGTGAATGAATTTTTCTGCGAGTATTTTCCTTTTCATAATATGAAAATAATATGTATTATTTTCTGCCAAGTGCAATCAAGATTTTCGTAAATACTTTGAATTTTTTCGTATTAAGCTTAATTGTCTATCTAAGTAATTTTCATAAATCGTGTTTGTCTAAGTGCTTCAACTTTTGTAATTTTCTTCCTACTATGGATATGAGTTAAATTGGTAAATTGGTTAAATGATGTTTGATTATTAATTTGATATTTTAACCACTCAAATTTATATTTTCTCTCTTCTGTTTTTCAATTTTCAGGTTTATTCCCGATAATATAATACGATTATCGTTTTCCTGAAACATAATGCGAAAAAAGAACCAGTGATCTTCTCCGCCTAGACCTTAAGTTCACCCAAAAAATTATCTATTCGTAAGTACGGTGAAAAAAATTACGAAAATTACAACACAATTTCAGCATGAATACAAATCTATTAAAAAGATACAATCTATCTAATTTAGGACAAAAAATTGTAAAGGCTCATAGCTTATATTGTTCGTTTAACGAAGTTCAACAGATAGCATCAAAAGTGCTAAAAATTAATAATTTTTCTGTTCTCTAATAAATCCTTATCAATTAAATTTTCTTTTGAAAATTTTTCACTCACTTTTTGATGAAAAAATAGATTAAATGGTGCAGTTATGACATGGATAACGATAGAATTTCACTAAAAGGATTTTCATGTAATTGTTATACATCTAATCGAGACTTGTTTGATGTGAGACGCTTCATAAAAAGACGAAATAATGGATTTCAGAGACTACAACGAGGATTAAATAATCAGTTGAATTGTTCAATAACGAATAATATGAACACTGTTTTAGAGCTTAGGGTGATATTTCTTAGAATAAGTTACATTTTAAAATTTAAATTAGTTTAAATATTGTGTTACTCCTATTTAGCTTGGGAAGTAATACTTTAAAGGTTATTTAAAAAAATGGAATTATAATGATACAAATATGCTTTTTATTTATTAAAAAAATATTTCAATATCGTGAAAATAAATTTTCTAGAGTTGTGTATTTATTAGTAACGCATCAGATGATTTCGGTCCCACTATAAACCAACCGAATTTGGAGTTTTTTCGGGCGACATTGAATAATTGTCTACTTTAGTTTCGAAAGATAAAAGTAATTCTTATTATCTAACGAAGTCCTACGGCAAGATTAGAAATCAGGCATTTTACAAAAAAAAACTTAGGGTAAATTGTGGCTCTGCTGCAACAGGTACTTGTATGACTTTCGAACTAATGAAACTGCCGATGTAAATAGAGAAAGAGTCAAGTATTGTATATTTCATGTAAACAGAACTTAACATGTAAATTTTCTTATTCGAAATATAGAAGAATATGCTATTATTGCATGATATGTAGTATTGCATATACTTTTCCAGTAGGATTACATGAAATGACGAGCTTCATCACATGTAAAGAGCCGATTCCTTTCTACGTTGTCCTTAGTTCTAAGTCAAATTCTGTAGGGTTATCTAACTAAAGACGATCTCAATAAATCAAATTTATTAGGCTAAAAAACAGGTTATTTTCATTGCCTGAAAAACTTCCCTGAATGTGAGAATTTATGGTTCTATATTTTTACGTCAAAGGTAATGTAATTTTACGTGAAATGCGATGTTTCATTTATGTGCATCAAGTTTGACATAAAATTACATCATTAATGTTTCTCTTTTATGTCTCGATAATTTATGGCTTCAAGCGTTTCTGTCTTTGTCGAGTGTAATTTTATGTCAAAAGTGATGCTTCAGTTTTGTGCATCCAATTTGACATAAATTTACACCAAAAAATTAATAGTGTGTAGAGTAAAACACAATGCGGCAACGTAGGGTAAAATATTCGATTAAAATAAGTATAGGTATGGGAAAAATTGACAACTTTGAAATTTTCAATTTTGTCATTTTGGCATTCTTGTCATTTTTGTCAATTTTGTTCATTTTGTAAATTTTGTCAATTTTGTCAATTTTGTCAATTTTATCAATTTTGTAAAGTTTGTCAATTTTGTAAATTTAGCAAATTTAAATAATTTTGTGTTTTTTTAAGTTTTGTTAATTTTATCAATTTTGTCAATTTTTTCAATTTTGTACATTTTCTGAATTTTGTCAATTTTGTCAATTTTTAAAATTTTATCAATTTTGTCAATTTTGTCAATTTTGTCAATTTTGTCAATTTAGTCAATTTTGTCAATTTTGTCAATTTTGTCAATTTTGTCAATTTTGTCAATTTTGTCAATTTTGTCAATTTTGTCAATTTTGTCAATTTTGTCAAATTGGTCTATTTCAACAATTTCGTAAATTTCGTAATTTTTATCAATTTCAACAATTTTTTCAGTTTTGTCAAATTTGTCAATTTTGCGAAATTTTGTCAATTTCGTCAATTTTGTCAATCTTGTCAATTTTGTAAATGTTTTCAGTTTTGTCATTTAAAAAAAAATCAGTTTTGTCAATTTTATCTATTTTGTCAGTTGAGTGAATTTCGTCGATTTTGTCGATTTAGTCAATTTTGTCAATTTTGTCAATTGTGTCATTTCGTCAATTTTGTCAATTTTGTCAATTTTGTCAATTTTGTCAATCTTGTCAATTTTGTCAATTTTGTCAGTCTTGTAAATTTTGTCAGTTTGATCGATTTAGACAATATTGTTAATTTTGCGAATTTTGAGATATTTTTTTGATTTTGTCAGTTTTTTCATCCATGTCAATGTTGTGAATTTTGACATTTTTTTCAATTAATTCATTTTTGTCAATTTGGTCCATTTTGTCAATCTTGCCCATTTTGTTAGTTTTTTGAATTTTGTCAGTATTGTGAATTTTGTCAATTTTGTCAATTTTGTCAATTTTGTCAATTTTGTCAATTTTATAAGTTTTATCGATTTATAAAATCCCAAATGCTTTCAACTTTACTATGGAGGATTTGGTGGCGCTACTGTTTGGTAAATATCTTCCATTGGCTTCAGCAAGTGAGAGTTTGAATTGACTCTCAAGCCGTCATCGTCTTTGCTAGACACCAACCCCAACAACAACAACGCAACAATTGCACAGGTTTCTCAATGCGAACGAAAAGCTTTGATCGCGCAACGTAAAATCTCAAGAGAGGGAGAGAAAAGGGAACAAAAAAAAACTAGCCCGAGAGCTTGAAGCTCGAGAAGATTTGTCTTATTGGATTCAATTGGCTTCCACGGGCGAAATTCTCTCCTGTCGTTCGTGCTTAGAAAATAACTTCCTGTGCACGAACGGCACGTGCGAAGATGGGATGGTGTGCATACATCGTCCGCGTCCCCGTGTCGTTTTCCCCTTCTCAGAGAAATTTGTGCTTGAGAATCTATCGTTGGGCGAAGGATGGGACTAACAATCACTATCGAAATATTACGATGTGAGAGTTAAGTCCCTATGCTTGACCCACTTAGATTCGGGTTGTACTCTTTGTACAATCAACTTTTAATCAACAATTTAATCAATATTTGGGGCTTCAGTTTTACATTTTTTGAATCCTGTTCGGCTGGACTGGAATATAGTGAAATCGATGTATTTTAAAATTCGGTAAATCAATTTCCTATTTGTGACAGCTATGTTGGTGGCAGCGTTGAACCTTAGTTTTATTGTCCAGTGTGTGAATCATTCCAAGGAGCCCTCCATGCTTTGAATGCGCATCACCTATCTTGTCAATGACGTCATAAAAAATATGACGTCATATTTTTGATCATCTTGATTAGTGACGACTGGATATTGCTTGCAAGCCAAATGGACATGTTTTTAGGTGTGATGTTTTTATGATAATAACTATGAATTTTTTTTTTTCAAACTATTTTGTTTTTTTTTTCTTTTATAGGTTGAAGGGGAAAAAAATCATGATTTTTTTAAATAAAAATAATTTTTTTTGTATCGCCAAGTTTCGCAAAAAACGTGGAGAACAAAGTTTACAAAAATTCACACCAATACACACAAATGCACAGACATCGTCAGAACTCGTCAAGCTGATTTGATAGGTACTTATAAAGGTATATCTAAGACCCACAATTAATGATCTCCCAAATCGACCACCTTTCTGTAAGAAAGGCAAAAAAGTTTAACTTTATATAAAACAACCCATTTGCTTCTAAATGCTATCATTTTATTAGGAGAGGTGTTTGTTTGTAAGTCTTCGAAAAAAACTACATTTTAAGTACAGGGTCCGGCAAATGAACTGCTACATTACTTCAACAGTAATTATTTCACTGCATGGATCATTACAAATCTGGACGCATTGTTTATTATACCATAGCGCTCCTAGTTGTCAGATCTCGAATGTTTTGACAATACTTTGTTTGGAAATGTTTCCACTATCAGTGCTGAAAATTTCATTACGATTCGTTTTGTTCCAAAAAAGTAACACGTGATGGAAGCCGCGAGACGAAAATTAATTTTGGACACTCAAGTCAAAAACCCGACGTGGTCGGGTTCAAAAATCACGAAATCGTTAAAAACGGTCAAATCAACCGTGTGCAGCGTTCTCAAACGTTTCCATGAGATGCTTACTATCGATCGGCAGGTTCATACCAAGCGTCATAGTGAAATTGAGAATCGGAAACTGCATTTGAAGGTGTTGAGAACGATCAAGGCAAACACAGGGCAGTCGGACTACGACATCGCCAAGAAATTCAACGCCGACCGGTGCACCGTCAGAATGATTCGTCTACGCGAAGGAATACGATCCTATCAGACCAGTGAGCAACCAATCCGGACATTGAAGCAGATTTTAGTAGCCAAAGGACGTGCCCGGAAGTTATGCAAGCCGATTCCAACGAAGTTCGACGGATGCATCCTCATGGATGACGAAATGTACGTGAAGATGGATTTTGGGCAGCTTCCTGGCCAGAAATTTTATAAAGCCACTGCAGTAGTGCACTGCACTGGTCACGGTGATGTCCCCGACAAGTTCGAATTCGTTTTTGCTGATAAGTTTGCAAGAAAGTGTTTGATCTGGCAAGGTATTTGCAGCTGCGGACGAAAAACCCCGGTTTTTGTGAAAAACAAGACCATGGACTCCGAAATGTACAAAAATGAGTGTCTGAAAACGTTTTTTTTTTCCTACATTAGATTTCACAATAGAACCAGTAAAATTTTCGCCAGATTTGGCAAGCTACCACTACAGTAAAGAGGTACTACAGTGGTATCGGGCCAACGGTTGGATTTTGTCGAAAAGGACAACAACCTACCCAACTGCCCTCAATTCCGCCCTATCGAAAAATTTTGGGTAATTGTCAAGCAGAAGATGAAGAAGAATGGTAGGACGACTCGAGTTGGAACAGAGATGAAGAGATTGTGGAACAAAATGGCCGCTGAGGTCAGCGAATAGGGTGTCCAAACTATAATGAGTGGTACTCGACGAAAAGTGCGCAAATTCATCAAAACTACATCGAAATAATTGTTTTATTATTTTTCCTTTAAAGTGCAATAAAAACCCTACATTTTACAAAACATTTTTATTTCGTTTACATAGCTCTGAGATAGACCCGTTTTAATGCGTCCAGATTTGTAGTGATCCATGCTTTAACTATCATTGGATGTAAGTGTTACTTCTGTAATCAGGTGTTATCCGGAAAAATGGAACTTTAACAGAAACTTAGCGCTGTGGTTGCCTTGTTCCTTGCTGGCAAACGGCAGAAGGACATAGTTCGTGAGCTGTCTGATTTAAATGTGTGCAGAAGTTTTGTAAACCGCACAGTTAAAAGATACCTGGAGACCGGAAGTGCCACTGTATGGTGGGGGACGCCGACTTTGTGGTGACACCTGCCATGGCGAAGATCGTCAAGAAGCACCTTAAGAGAAATCCTCGTCGTAGTGCCACTAAATTGGGTCCAAGTCTCCGTCGAATCCTGAAAGATAAACTTCAGATCAAGCCCTACAAGATCCAAAAGGTTCCAGACCTTACGGTGAAGCAGAAACAAGAACGAGTAAAAAGAGCGAAGACGTTTTTGAAGAGGGCCGCGGAAGGAAGGTTGAAGAATATCGTGTTTTCCGACGAGAAACTCTTCGCCGTACAGCAGTTCGTGAATAAGCAGAACGACAGAGTTTGGTTGCCAGACAGATTACGAAGCCATGCCAACTTGCTGACGGCCACCCGGCGACAGAAACCTGCTTCGGAGATGGTTTGGGCCGAAATCACACGTGATGGCCGGACTCCGCTGGTTTTTGTCACTAAAGGAGTGAAGATCAACCAAAATACATATGGGGATTTTTTTTTATTATCTGACAATTTGCGCCGGGGGTCTTCAGATTTTCCCCAAAATTGAAAATTTGCTTCATTTTTGCGACTTAAAAACACATGTATTTATGCAGATTTCTAACATTTTTATTTTTTGAGCTAGCTTCGGTTAGATTTTTTTGTAAATAAAAAATAACCATTTTTCAAAGTTGCATAACTCTGTTATTTTTCAACGGAGATTATAAAATAGCACATCAAAATGCATTGAAATTTTATCAGCTTTCCAAATAAAATAGTTGAAAAAAATTAAATAATGACCTTCAACATGAAAAATTGTAAATAAACTTTAAATGGCGTCTAAAAGTACCGGCTGCACCACCGAATATTTTGCAAAAAATACCATTGTATAGCTCGATTTATGATGCAACTTTCATCTGAAGACACCAAAGTGGGCCATTAACACCTTGAAGAGTTATGAAAGAAATAATGACAATAAATCTCTTTTTTTGCATCGAAAACAAACAATGATCGAACAACTGCACTCACATATGGAGATAGCAAGCACTTATAACAACATGGAAACAAAAGAACTTTCCAAAGCAGGTAAAAAACACAACTTTTTCGTGCTTTGTAGAGTGTTTGCAGCAAAACTGACTTTAAATTTTAACCAAAATTCTTAGTATTGTATTGTTAATGTGATGTAACTAATAATGGGAATGTTGCTTTTACAACCTGGTCATATACAATATAACTTATTAACTTTTCGATCAAAGATCGTTGTGAAGCATAATCAATGCCAATAGTAGAAGATTCAGTACCTGTGTTTGGGATCACAAAAATGTGATTAAAAAATGAAATATTGACGTGCTTTACATGGTTTTTATATCGGGAGCTAAGCACTGAACACCAAAATCATTTCCCATTGATCAAAAAAGTATGAGAAAGTGGCTCAAATGTTGTAGAAATAATCGAAGATGATGAAAATATGATACTTTTACCGTATTCGTTTTCTACATTCACCCAGTTTTGAGGTTTACCATACTAGAACGAACATAATTCGTCGTCAGTGTTTTGCTATCTCTATCGCTCACACACGAATCTACAGTGTTCCATTTTAAATCAATTCTGGGGAATTACGGATGCAATACTAAGCGCATAAACTTCTAAAAATTACAGTAAAATTTGCATAACTTGTTGTGACCTGGTGCAAAAATGAGTAAAAACGAATACGATATTAGATTTTTGGATATAACATGAAGTCAATCTACCGCCCCTACTTTCATAAAAGTCCCATATGCCAAAACAAACAAGCGAGGAAATCAGCTTTTTCTGTTTTGAAATATATTTTTAAATTGTGACCACCACTTTCAGCATAAACGAAAATCGTTACTAGGTTGTCATAATAAATCGTTAGACCTGAAATTTTCGAATTTGGGTTATTGGTAAGGTCGAGAGTACCATTTTTATTCATTATGGGACTGTTAATCGACCATATTTGAAACTTTTTTTAAATCTTCTCGCATAACAGTCCCATACAGAATATATTTTTCTCACCAAGCTAAGACTTAAATTTGATCATTTTTTAACTTCTAAATGAAATTGTCAGAAAAAGTAATATACTTTGGGGAAAACTATCGCGAACTCCACATTGTAAGTTGAAACTTTTTACGATTTTTGATTGCATCCGATAGTTTTACGCTCAGTAAGTCATTCCTATGAAAGTCAGACCTGCCTTCGAAAACTAGTGTGCATCATTTGACATCAAGTGAGTTAAAAAATGTTTAAATGATTCAAAGCTATAAACCAAAGACTATTTCGCCGAAAGAAGCATTGAAAAGTAACCAAATCCGTGGTATTTCACATATAGGACTGTTATTCAGGTATATTTCATATAGGACAGCCACGAAGTGATATTTTTTTCGAAATTTCTAGAACAAAACCTCTTTTTTAGTGTTTTATTTTGAAGTCTTATGTTGACAAAAAATGACAAAAATTCATATGGGACTGTTATGCGAGTAGGGGCAGCCTGAAAAGGACGAAAAAAATAGTTTTTTACCTGCTTTGGTATATTCTTTTGTTTCCATGTTGTTATAAGTGCTTGCTATCTCCATATGTGAGTGCAGTTGTTCGATCATTGTTTGTTTTCGATGCAAAAAAAGAGATTTATTGTCATTATTTCTTTCATAACTCTTCAAAGTGTTAATGGCCCACTTTGGTGTCTTCAGATGAAAGTTGCATCATAAATCGAGCTATACAATGGTATCTTTTGCAAAATATTCGGTGGTGCAGCCGGTACTTTTAGACGCCATTTAAGGTTTATTTACAACTTTTTATGTTGAAGGTCATTATTTAATTTTTTTCAACTATTTTATTTGGAAAGCTGATAAAATTTCAATGCATTTTGATGTGCTATTTTATAATCTTCGTTGAAAAATAACAGAGTTATGTAACTTTGAAAAATGGTTATTTTTTATTTACAAAAAAATCTAACCGAAGCTAACTCAAAAAATAAAAATGTTAGAAATCTAAAAAAATACATGTGTTTTTAAGTCGCAAAAATGAACCAAATTTTCAATTTTGGGGAAAATCTGAAGACCCCCGGCGCAAACCCGTCAGATAATAAAAAAAAATCCCCATATCGGGAACTAGTTCTACAGAATGTCGTCGAACCGTGGGCACGTCGACATTTTGGTTCCAAGGATTGGGACTCGGTGCCGGCTCACAAAGCGAAGAATATCCAACTTTGGATTCCGCAACATTTTCTTGGGTTCATACAACAAAGGAAATGAAAATCTTATAAGTTGCAAGCCAAAATTGTCACTAGGCCTAAAATTTTCTAATAAACTTTAAGACATACGTTCCAATATAACGATTCTTATGAGAACGAACAGTTATGATAAGTGTTTAGGCCTCGTACAGAATCATATTCAACGTCTTCAAAATGGTTGTGAGAGTAAGTTTGATATGTTGCTGACATTTGCTGAATGCTTTAAAATAGTGTGCAACCATTTTTTCATAACATCGTGGCGTCTTATTATTTTTCCTGTCAAGGAAAGAAACACTTCAAAAACAGTCCAAGATCTAGTGAGAAAAAATCTGCTGGAGCGCTTCCAAAGATATCCGGTTGAATATTCACAGCACGATGAAAATTTAACAATTCACCACAATCCATTATGCATGAGTTTACTCTAGCTAGTAGGTATGTTTGCAGGAAGGTCCGATTTTTGGTCTTCTTCGGGTTTTGTTCCCCGGATCGCCGCCGTATGTGTCGCCTGCACAGAATCGATGATAATCTATGATCGCTGATGAATAATTGATACCGGAATGCATCCGCCGAGCGCCAGGAAACAACGAAACGGAACGAGACCACGATGTGAGGGTGTGGGTGGGTGATTGAGTAAACGTGTTTGTGAGCTGGGGTTTGTTTCCGGTCCCATCTTCGTTGTTGTCGTCTGGGGGAAAAAAAGAAAGAGAACAAAAACTTATAACCAATGCATCCTACCTGTGATAGTTTATTTCTGTACTTTAACATCAACTTTACAGCTTCTGCTGAAAACGTCGATTCATTTGACAGTTTAATTGATTCTTGAAAACTGACCACAACCAACTGAGCAAAAAAGTCGTAAAGTCATAAAGTCATTTTGCCAAAAGACATATTGTAAATGTTTTTTTTTTTGCTGTGATTCCTGTCATTTTTGGATTATTTAAATTTTATAATTTTTCAAAAATAAAAAATATTTTTTTTTGTCATTTTTTCTCATATTTTTCATTTTTGCGATTTTTTTCCATGATGGTTGAGAATAGTTCCGAGACGGCTCTTAAAAATAATCCAAATGAGGGGAGGTAAAAATTAGTGAAGTTAGCTATCACTCGAATTTCCCCATCTTCCCACATTGTATCCATCGTAATCATAAATAAATCAAATATTCCCAGCATCAACCATCTAACTGTAGGCATGTTTCAAATTAGCTCACTCGATGGAGTGATATATTTGATTCCGAATACCGCACATCTGGCGTCAGTTCTCATTGCTTATGCTCCAGTAAGAATCGTCTGACTGGGCAGCGGCAGTTCATTAAACATAAAACACAGAAGCATACCGGTGTGGAAAATCGAATCGTGTATCATCCCATATTCCAACCCACATATTAATGGCGACGATGTGGCCGGTAAAATTATCCTTAGCAAAAGTTCCCGGCAGCTGCCATTCTGAATACCTTCCGTGGAAGTTCAGAGGTCAGTTGGTCAAGTGCACGTTTAGAACCTGAATGGGCACCTGATTTCAAAATGGGACTGGATAGAAGCTCAAAAGTTAAACAATCAGACTGAACTGACAGAGCTGGAGAGCGAGCTATCACACATCCGCTGAAACCATTCCTAAACTGGAAGTCAGATCCATGAGGAACGAATTGGACGAATCCTAGTGGGATGAAAGGGAAATTATTTTTGGTTCAAAGCGATAAACATTAAGATTTGAATGACATTCTAAAAAAATCTTGGTTTTTAAAACTCAATTTAATATAAATTGAATGTAAAAATATCAAAATCAAGAAAGTTCAGATTTTCATATTTTTAAGCCTCCCAAAAGTTAGATCATAACTTTCCGTTATAAACCCACCTTGTTGCAGTGTTCAATCATGGATCACAATGGTCGTATTTGAGTTTTGCATTTAGTTTTTATGTTCTGGCTAGGAGCAATTTTTCATCATTTGCAGCACTGGAGAGAGGCATGTATAGCGGACGGTATATTTATTATTCACATTTCAACTTCTGATGTTGCAGAATAAAACTCAAAAAAAAAACCCCAGAATGGTATGGCTCAGTTTTAGCAGTGGAACCGCTGTACCCAGTCTCTTGCATGTTAGATTACTGTTGTGTTAATGATTTATTCTAGTTACGTGCTTTGCGAAAAAAGTTTACTACGGCTGTGCTTGAAATTCAAATTCAGCCTTGAACATTAATAAGACAAAGTAACGACATTTTACATAAAAAAAATAAAAATTGGAAAACAAGAGAAGGGAATGAAAGATCTATATAGTGCTTTAGGACCGATGTTACCTCTTCAACTTAGCAAAAAAAATTATTAAGGAATTGGGTAGAAGGAATTCATAAGGAGACATTTTTGACTAGCGTTATGGTGACTTATATAAATTATTTTCCTATCTCTTATTAGTTCTTTTTGAAAGCTTCCAGTTCATTAGAAGTAAGTATTTTAAGTTTATGGCAATAAAAAATAACCACTTTTGTAAAAAATATTTATTGTTAAAAAAATGAATGAATAAATATGAATGATTCTTTAAAAGGGTCATACGGTTAAAATTTGGTCAAGGGAAAACGCGTGTAAAACGGTGAAATCTAATATATAAAGATGAGTTGGACTATATATGTTTGTATGCACCTTATACAAATCCACACCGCTTAACCGATCAGTCTGAAATTTGGTACAGAGATGTTTTTGGACCATGGTAAGGTTTTAGTAATACTTTTGAGACCCTCCGACCTCAGAAAAGGGACCCTCCCATACAACTTTCGTTTTTATTTCCACGAACCAAAAGTCATGGCACCCATTTTGCCAACTGATTTTCATTTTCTTTGGCGGGATTTTTTTCACCATCACCATGGGCTGGGCATTAGAAACGACAATCTAGAGTTCACGTGTACTAGGAAGCAAATCTAAGCTTGCTGAGCACTAAAAATTTTAAAGCTGAAATTTTGGCGGATGTTTTTTCCCTTCTACTTTTCCAAGCACGTGGTACCGGAACGAAATATTTGGATGCAATAATAAGCCAACATTTTGGCTGGTTAAATACAATTAGCCTGTCAGGAATATATTGGTTCGATTGCAATGGCTTTCCAAATGCTTTTTACCACCGCTGGGGGGCTTTGAGGGTCTACAAAAACATACAGGGAACTAAACAATGAACAATAAATTGACTTCTTCAACTGAACATCTATTTGGACTGTGTGCTGAAAAACTAATGAACCGATTTTCATAAATTCCAGCTTTAAAGAGCAAAATTTCAACGCTTCGATAGCCTTCGAGGAATTTAAACGAGAGTTTAGAAAATTGATTAGATAAATGATTGGATAATAAATATGAGGTTTTGAGTTTTATACAATTCAATTCAATTCAATTCATTGGCCATTATTTAACTTTTGAGTTATCATCGATGACCAATATGGTCGATTCTAACATTCAAATTTGAGAAAACTTATTGTTAGGCTGTTTAGTACTGCGAATTCAAACAAATGATCTCTTAGAATTTTAACATTGATTACTCTTCAAAATAATTAATGGGATGTTTGTGTCCAAGAATAAACAAATTGAAACATAACTCAAGTAAAACCTTTTTCACAACGTTGAAATGGTGATTTCGGATCAGAGATGTTTTGTTTTCGATAACTTCAAATAACTATTAGTGGAACTTTCAACATTTGGGGCGAACTTAAAAAGCGAAAAAATACATACATACAACTGCAAACATGCAAAGTGAGTTTTCAACATAGTTCAACAAAGTTCGGAGGTCTGTTTAGAAATTTCTAAGTAAACCAAACTTAAATAAACCATTGTACAGGGAGATCATCAATCTTGAAAAGTGGGATAATCTCCAACAGAGATTTTTAGGGGATTAGATAGGGGATAGGAAAGAATAAAAACAGTTTAATCTTTTGAAGATAAAAATATAAGTCCAAATCTTAACAAATTAAGATTGTAAAAAATGTTTTTCGTAAAAGGATGAATTAGCATTCAAGGGGAATCATTTTGAATTTGTTTTACTTGAAACCTCATAACTATAAAGTTTTCGATAATGTGATATCGATTAACACAATGAGGATTCTCAATATAAACTTTAAAAAGACAAGCAAAACTTACATGGCCAAACTTTGGACAAATTTCTTACAATGATAAATACATCTTCCAAAATTTCGAAAAGTCAAACGACTCATTTTGATTTATATTTTATGTAAACCTGAGCAAGGCCGGATAAATCAGCTAGTCGTTTATAAAATCAAATTAAATTTCTTTTTCAAGTTTAATTAGTATGAAATTCAGGAAAAATATTCAGTTTGGCTTCCGCTTTGCAAATCCGAATTGCCGGGCCTTACGCTCAACCCCTGCCATCAGATTTTGTACAGCCACCTTGCTACCTTCTTCGCCGCAGAAAGCCAGTTTGCCTTGAACTGCTGTTAGTCCTTAGCAGTTTTGTTGGTCTTCTCTAGGTTCCGCTTGACAATAGCCCAGTATTTCTCAATTGGGCGGAGCTCTGGCGTGTTGGGAGGGTTCTTGTCCTTGGGAAACACCTGCACGTTGTTGGTGGCGTACCACTCCATGGCCTCTTTACCGTAATGGCAAGATGCCAAATCCGGCCAAAACAGTACGCTACAACCGTGTTTCTTCAGGAAAGGCAGCAGACGTTTATTCAAACACTCTTTCACGTAAATTTCTTGGTTGACAGTCCCGGAAGCTTTGAAAATGCTGCTTTTCAAGCCACAGGTACAGATGGCTTGCCAAACCAGATATTTCTTCGCGAACTTTGACAGTTTCATGTGCTTGAAAATATTTGCTACCTTTCCCCTTCCTTTTGCCGTATAAAACTCCTGTCCCGGAAGCTGCTTGTAGTCGGCTTTGACGTAGGTTTCGTCGTCCATTACCACGCAGTCAAACTTCGTCAGCATCGTCGTGTACAGCCTCCGGGATCGCGCTTGGGCCGTCGTATTTTGTTTATCATCGCGATTTGGAGTCACCACCTTCTTGTAAGTCGATAGTCCGGCTCGTTTTTTAGCTCGGTGCCAGTTGTAGACGATACACCTAGCCTATTTGCGGCATCTCGGAGAGAGAGGCTAGGGTTTCGCTTGAAACTACCGGCAACTCTCTTTGTCGTTTCAGCGGCTTCCGGTTTACGATTTCCCCCCGATCCAAACTTCCTGGCTGTCGACAAACGTACTCCAAACACCCAATTTGTAACGGTTGATTTGGCAACTTTAAGCGATTTTGCCAGCTTTGCGTGCGAGTAACTCGGATTTTCGGGATGCGCGAGCAAAATTTTGATACGCTGCTCTTCTTCCTTGGACGGCATTTTGACAACTGAAGAGTGAATTCCAAAATCAAAATAGGAGCAACATCCTACACACACACCTTCAAAATGAGGGGTGTTCAAGTTTTTTAAATGCAACATTGAAAGAAATACGTCAAGTTGATATTGACCAAATTTTGACCGTATCACCCTTTATTTTTCATATTTATTTCATGCATTTTTTATTCTATTTTTAATTATTTTTTATTCTCTACATTTTTTATGTAGACTTCCCAAGTAACACAGATTAAGCCAATTGGCTTTTTGGAGTTTTAATATTGTTTTGTGAAGACTTTTCCATGGCATCAAATTTTTAAAACGATTCTATTGTAACAAAGGAAATGCTTCATTTATCGTGTGTTTTAAAAGAGCCCTGAAAGTTTTGCTAAAACTTGAATAGAACACTATCTTAAGAGTACTGTAAAAACGTTGCAAAAGTATTGCTTAAGCATCAATAAAACACATACTTTCCTGATTTTATTAGAGCTTAGGTACCAGTTTTAAAAATGCGCTCAATGCGCTTTTAAAACTATCCTTCAAGCAAAGTTGAAAAACTGTTTTATTAGAACAGGCATGTAGACATGATAAAACTAAGTGACAGATAATTTGACAATCGAGAAGAACGTATACACGCTTAAACTTTTTTACCTCTTTTTGAGATAGCATAATCTGTTTTGAAAGAATTATCACTCAAAATTGAGAAAAACGGGCTATCAAAACGATATAAATTAAAACAATCAAATTCATCTGAAAAATAAAAACAACTTTGTTGCACCCGCATTCAAATTTCAAAACAACCGCAAATCATTCCACATCATTAATCGCTCAATTCTTATGGATTGAATAAAAGCACACTGTGAATAAACGTTTTTTGTAATTCGATAAGAATAAATGTATAAGACAATAAATTTACAAGTACGCCGAATAAAGTACTTGTTCTATTTATCCATCTCTGTCTCTCAATGCGAAGTTAATCCATATTTACGTCATCCAATCCAGAGTTAACAAAATTCTTTCCGGATAAAACGCCCTTGAAAATTTCTAGAAGACTGCAGCCACCAGCTTCTCCTCAGCAAAGACGGAGAAATTGAGTTTCATCACTAGCGAAAATGTTCATTCTAAGCTTTCATCAGCCTCAACAAGTTTCAGATGATATATTCAGAATGAAGACCACAAGAATAGGTCGATCATTGAAAATTACGATTTATTTAAAGCGTAACGCAGTTCTGGTTATCGTAAGCAAAATATCCGACCGAGGCACTTTTTATAGAATCGTTTTATCGCTTCCAATTGCAACAATAACCATTATAGTTTGATATGTTGCATATTATAATTAATAGCGTTTCCTATACCGTTAGCATAGTCTTTGTAGAAAAGTTTTCCCATACAACTGTTTTAACAGTTTTTAAACAGTTACAAAACCTAACTACAGATTTAAAATTCAATCTTTTCGCAATTCACGATTCAGGCAATGTATTTTACAATTTATATAATCGTTTGCTAAACGTTTTTTACATTTCATAAATTGTCGTTTGACGATTTCAGAAATCGTTTGGTTATAATCCTCATTTATGCGGGCTATTATTTAGCTTTGAGGCCAAGCTGACAGTAAATTATCTATTCCATAATAGTCTGAGATTATTTGATAACAATACCTACATGGTATTTAAAGATAATTGACCACCCTCTAATCATAGCCAAAAGGATACAAAACCAAAAGTTTCATGAATGCCTTTTGCCAAGCAAATGTTCTCATTTTTTGCAAAAAACTCCTCTTCCTCAAAAATGGATGAATCCATCATGAGCGTGTATTCCATTTAGGGAAACGTCAAACAAAGCTGTGATTCAAGGTCTCTTAAAACCATATTAAAACTGTTAACTGAAATTGTTTTATTACAACATTTTTCTAACCGGCATAAATCCATTTCAACACTGTTTTACAACTGCCTTAAGATTTTTAATATTAATTTACTGATCGCCATATTGATTGTGAAATTGAATCGAAATTACTGACGGCATCTTGATGAAAATTATACTTTAATACTATAAACTAGACATTTTTAACAAATTTGACAATGTTGGTGGTACTATTTGTTGTATAGGCCATAAATTCCAATGCAAAACAAAAATTGCATCATTTGAGCAAATTTATATTTTCCTTAAATTATTTTTTTCAATTAAGGGGGGGGTAGGGTCTAACGGCTATAAAAAAAACACCATTTTCACGATTTTTTTCTAGAGCTATCGTTCAAACAAATGTGTTCAAATTTTTTGCATTATACAAAGCATTGTTAAAAGAACATTTAGTAATTTTTTCGTAGAAAAATATTGAAAAATGAGCCGGTGACGGAGCACTTTCGAGGGTGCCTTTAAAAAAAAACAGGATTTGCGGTGGACACTGTATCTCAGCACAGAATCATCTGAATTCAAAAAATCAGAGCAAAATATTTTTAATAGATATTTTTCTGGACCCCAACGTTTTTATTTAACTTAAAAAATTTTTTATGAAATTTTTGTGGCTGTTTGAAGTAAAAACTACGATTTTTCACGAAAAAATCCGCCATTTTTCACCTGTAAAATCTCCCCAAAGTAAAAAAAAACAAAAAACAAAAACGTTGGGGTCTGGTATTTTATATGTAGAAAACATGTTCCAAATTTTGAAAAGAATCGGATAAGTAGTTTTCAAATGACGATGTCCACGGACTTTAAAAATGTGCTTTCGAGAAAAACGCGTTTGAAGTTTCTGCACTTACTTTCTTGCAGTATTAAATAGGAGGAGATGAAGGCCTATAACTTCTACAGTTTTGCTCCAATTGACTTGAAAATTTGACACAACATTCTTGAAATGTTTTACAATAAGAAAATAAAAAAATAAAAAAATCGATTTTTTTAAAGTGTTAGACCCTACCCCCCCCCCCTTAAAAAAACGCTCAAAATGTAGTCAATCTTGATTTTCTTTAAGGCGCGCTTATGTTTTGATGCTATTTCGTATATATTTCACCAGAAATCTGAGGTTGCAGGAAGTTTCATGCTAAGATTGAAAATGAAAATGATAATATTTTTAAAATATTTCAAACGGAATCTTTACCAATCACCAAATGCTTGAGAGAGTAAGTGATAACACGACAAAAAAAACGGAACAGAAAGCTCCCACAGTAAAATTTCTATCAGATTCCACAGCTGCCACCGTAAAATTCCTATAAGATTCCACAGCTCCCACAGTAAAATTCCTATCAGATTCCTTGACGTAGTTTTAAAGGAGCTGTGGATAGTCTTAAAAGAGCTCTGAAAGGTTTCTTAAGGCTATGTCTATAAGGTCGAATAAAACTATTCTGTTGGATGTTTTATTATAGCGTATAGAATAAGCTTGCCAGATTGCCCGGTTTTATCCGGGTTTGCCCGGATATTTGATGCAAAATTTCGAGAAAGTCCGGTCCGGCCCGGTTGCCCGGATATCACGAAAAAGGTCCGGATATTGCCCGGATTTTTTCACAATTTTCACAAAAAACCAAAAAAATCAAATTTTTTGAGTAAGTTTCAGCAAAATCGATTAACGGTATGGAAATTTTCAACGTTTGTTTCAAATAATTTCGCTGATTTACTTTTATAAACCTTCAAATATTTAAGTGTTTCAAAAAAATTTTGGAAGTCTGCAATTACATTAATGAAACATTAATTTCATTTTTTTTTGCATTTTATCTTTGCTTTTCTATATAATAACACCTAAATTTTGCCCGGTTTTTGCCAGGTTTTTGGATTTGAAAAATTGAAATCCATGCCCGGATTTTGCCAGGTTTTTTTGAAAATATGCCCGGAATTACTAGGCCCGGATGGGAGTGGAAAAAATTCTGGCAACCTTAGTATAGAATTAGCTTTAAAAACGTAAACAAAATGGTCCCTTTTGGCCATATGTTAGCTTTAAAGTAGTTGTGCTAATAACGTAGAATGCGCTTTGGCTTATAAAGTAGCTTTAGGAAATAGTCTTAAGTGGACTGTTAAGGTTGGAATAAAACTTAAATTGTTACTTGGGTTAAATGGATAATACTTGAAAAAGGAATTTTAACTAAGAGCATTATTTTCAGCATATGTTTTATAATGTTAAACTTGAAATTCAGCAAGACGCTATTTCATGTGGAAGAAATATTGAAATGAGTAAAAAAACGTAAAAAAATAACGTAAGGATAGATTTAAATAAACAAAACTTATGCCTCGATGTTGCTCGATATTCTTGAGCTTTCAGTCTAGGATGCTATTCAAAACTTTTTTCAAGTAAAATAAACTGTCCATAGGAATGCAAAATGCACTTCGGAAAGAAATTGATAGAAATAAAGCATATGATCGAAATAAAACTTTCTAGTCTGAAGAATATGAAATACACTACTTTGAAAATCAAAAAATTTACTGAAAATGCATTTCAATAGGGTTGGTTTGTATTTTATCCGCTAAATCTTATGGCCCTAGTATAATTAAAATGCTTTTAAAATGAAAAAAAGAAACACTAAGCAACGGGCTCGCCAGAAATGCCAAATAAAAAAATGCCAATCCTAGATGATAAAGAAATCTGTCAGAAAATTTGGGGCCTTAATCCTCGGGGGATGGGATGGTTTACTTTCCAAGAGTCCCATCGGAGGCCATTTAATTGGTCCCATCTCAAAAGTTTATTCAGTTTTTCTTCGTCTAGTTTCCAGATTTCGAAATATTTTTGAATTTCAGATGACAGAAAAAATGTGAAGTTTTTCTTCGACCACAGCCTATTTTTCCTGTCCTTATAAAAAAAAGTCCATTTCAGTGCCAAAGTAGAGTCAGTGGGTCATTTTTAGCTGTCTTCCACTAGCACTACCCAAAATTAAATCTATGTGGCAATATTTTTTAGTTAACTGAAAACCTTCAAAATCTGAGCAATATCCAGGAAAGCTAAGGAAATCTTCAATTAAAATCAAGAAGCAGAAAAAAGCTAGAAAGGAACATTGATAAACATATTGTTTTGGATACAAAATACATAATTGTTATCACGCAATTTAAGTTTTTATTTGGTTTTGTAAATAAAGTTGAAACATTGGACAAAATTCGGGCAATCAGTCAACCTTAGTGAGCCTTTTCATTTTGAAAATTCGTTATTCGAAACTAAGGACTAAATTTACCCAAAATTCATGCACCAACTTCTTTTGTCAACAACTTTTGAACGCGTTTTTCGAGTACAGTCTTTAAATATCTATCAAAAAATGATAATTTTTTAATGACTATAGTAGAATTGTGGACCTGGGATAAGATTTCGAGGTTTAAGGTTAAGCAAAATGTGTTTAAAATTTTGAGTTTAAAGAAAAAAATTTTGCTTGACATTTAGATATAGGACCCCCATGGGAGGAGGAGAGAGGGGTTAACCCCCAAAACTCCCCTGTTCCTACGGCCATGGTAGGAGCCATGAGTTTGACAGATGGAACACGTTTTTATTCTTGAAGAATACAATGAAAAATTTATTATATTTTCCCCGTATGTGCCCGGGCTATTTTTCCTTAAATCCTTGCCGAATCTGGGCATTTGATTTCTGAATTTGCAACCCGAAACACAGGAAATCTGAATTAATGAAGGATTAAAAATCGTATTTCAAGCTTCAAGAAACCCGTTCATGAAATATTTTATGAATCAAAAATTTTGTTTTTAGACCGAAAAAAATTTATTTTTCACTTGATTTGGATTTTCTGTTTGATTTTTTAAATAAAATTAATAAATCCTGGAAAAATCCGAGCATTTTATAACGAAATTCGAGCAATTGGGTCGGATCGAGACATTCTCAAATTTTATATCAAATATCCGGGCAAGTCGAAATTTAACCGGTAAATCTGTCAAGCTCAGTAAAGATGAGATAATGATGCATATTTCTACAAGACAGTGAATCCCCGATTTTGTCACTATTATTTTTAATGTTAAAATACTCAGATCCAAACCTTCTTCTTTTGTGATTGTTAATAATCGATATCGCTTCAATTGACAACATTGTCATACAATATGATAACATCGATAGGGATGACACAGAGGAAAGGTGTCCGATTTTATACAAGAGTTTCTATTCAAAATTGAACAATAATAAAGTTGGTAAATACAATCAAAATAATAAATATAACGACACAACAAATCATCATCATGATAAACGAGCTTGTTTTTGGATCCGTGGAGCCAAAGGGTTATAATTGTGTAAAAGCTTAATTCAAAAAAACACGTGGTTGTGTTATTCAAATTTCCATACATTTTTAGATAAAAATTTTATTTTTCTGTCGAACGCAAAAGTATGTATGGAAATGTTATAAAATGATGTATTCCAGAAGGTGGAGGTCGGATGAAGAAATATGGTTTTAATAAAAGATCAAATATATACGGTTCCACGACCAAGATACTAATGAACGAGAATTTATTTCCTTAATTGGAATAGGGTATTTAAGTTCCCTTTTCCGTTCGCTCTTGTTTTCTTAATCGATGCAAGAATAGTTCATCTTACTTATTTTTAGGTTAAACACAATAGAAAATAAAACTACGAAAATCTGAAAACATCACCAAAGATTTAAAAATGAAAAATCGGTTGGCATTATAAACTTTATATCGCCCATTTTTTGTCTGGCTCTGAGGGTCTCAATAGAGCTTTCTTCAAAGCAATTTTTCTAATACGCCACAAGAAGATGACATCATTTATCGAGAAACTTGAAGCATCAGCCAAATCAACTATGTTGTCTAATATCCGTACAGCTTCATTCGAAATAAGCAGAAGGAATGCTCCCTCAGTTGTCAGTTTTGATTTTTTTTAAATTGGAAGTTGTTTAGAACAATACATTTTTTAAACTTATTTTAATACCTTGTTTTATGTTAGGTCATTGAGATTTTAATCACTGAGGATCATTAATTCTTCTTGGAAAAAACGGATCAAATCAGAGTGTTTTAAGAAACATAGCAACAACATTTTATGATATTTCGATGAAAAATGTCCCCAACTTGTCACCCTTAAATGCATCATGGGGGTGACAAAATCGGAGATTCACTGTATTACTTCTCATGGGATTTCTTGATATGGGAAAACGACTCATATTCTAAGCTAAGGTTACCAAATTTTTTAGAGGACCAACAAACCCGGGATATTTTATTTAAGAACCTGGCGAAATCCGGGCACTTGATTCCAAAATTTTCAACCCAATTACGGACAAGTTTGTTCAAAATCATGGGATTATTCTATAAAATTTATGAAGATTAACTTGAAATATTTTTTCTCACTAAAACTCATTAGGAGATATAAAATCGTATTCAAGGCATCCTTAAAACTGTTTTTGATTATTTAGATAAAACTTGCTCAAAAAGTCGTTTTTTGACGCAAAAATAAAAAATTATAATTTAATGGTTTCTTATGCCAGGTTTTGCAAATAAAGTAAGTTTTTATTTATCGAAATACGGCAACCGGTTAAAGGGGAGGAGCGGGCTATATGCGCCTTTTAAGCAGAACACTGATTTAATCAAATATCACATCGAATATGTATACAAAAACTATATATACATGTGCAGGCATCTGTTTTCTATACATTGAAGTAATTTTCATTAAAAAATTTACTTCTGTTTCCAAAAAAAACGATTTTCCTATAAGTGTTGTCTAAAATGCCGAACCTCAAACCGTGCGGGCTAAATGCGCCTATTTATTTTTTGAACAAAATTTCTGTTTTTTGGGCAATATTTCCGTATAGTTTCATTGAAACTGCTAGAAAGTAATAACTTCCGTACGACAAAGCTGAAGTTTTTAAAAAATCTATGTATATTTTAATTTTATGGAATAAAACAAAAGTTAGGGTTGCCATACTATGGAGGCAGTTCATCAATGAGAAAAACTTTATCAAATCTGTTTTAAGATATTCAATTCTCTCTTAAGATGGTATTCAGAGCTTTGATTTGAAGGTTCAATGATAAAAATCATTTATTTATTCTATTTAACCTGTTATTTTAGGATGGAGGCATTTTACAAACATGATGAGGGCACACAAAAACACTCTATTATTCCACTTTATAATCATTATTAAACCTCCACAGAAGCTAAAATTTGTTTCATTTCCTAAGTTCATTTGAGTAAGAAACAAAAACCATCCTAGTTTTTGTTTCAAGCTTCATTACGTATAATTTTTAAAAGTCGAAATATAACATCAAAATGTATCAAAGCCTTGTATGATTTTTTAAATTTTTTTGAGTTTGTAAATTCATAAAATTCTTTTTTGCCTTATGTTCTAAGCGTATCACCCTCAAAATGCATTGGTCAGATAAGCTGTCTAGTCAGCCATTTCATCAAACAACCGTAGGGTCATTTAACCCGATAGGCTCAGTTAGGAAACCTTTCCCCTGCAGGACTTTTACTTAAATAAGTATCTATTATCGGGCAAGTCCAGAAAATCCAGATAATACGAAGAAAATCTGACTAACTTATTCTAAGCACTCGATCAAAATGCTTAAAAGTGATTTCAATAAGTAAGGAATCATATTTGTATGTTGTGAAATGTGGTTAAAGTTTCCTGCTTCATTTTGATTGATTATCAAATAAGGCAGGAATTTATTTATTTACTTTTCAACTTGGTTGAAAAAAACGGGCCTTTTTGAGCTAAAAGCGGGGCAGCAGTAGATTTTCGAAAAAAAACTAATTTAAACTGTTCATTTTAAATCGTGCTATGACATAATGGGACACTAGACCGCTGCAAGCTTTGTATGGAGATTTCAAAATCTTAATTTTTCACACCTCCCATATCTTTTTTTGGTTGTTTTTGCTGCCATCAAGGATGGATTAAGGAGGGAGGCAATAAGGGCAATTGCCCCGGGCCCTCCGGCTCACAGGGGGCTTCCGAGGGGGGCTTCTGAGGAAAGTTTAAACATTACTTTGATCATACTACTACAAATCTTTATATGAAAAAAGTCAAAACTAGAAAATCAGAATGAAAACTTGAAAAACTTGCCCCCGTGAAATAATGTCTAGAATAGTTTTTCTATTACATAAGTTAAGGACGCCCCCTAGAGTAGACTGTGAAAGAATTCTCCCGAATTTTGTGAGCTTAGAATATCAAAATCTTTCTTTTGAATTTCAAAATTATCAACCCAATATTTGGACAAAACCAAATTTGAAAAAAAATTAGGAAGAATATGAGGCAGAACACCTAAAATTATTTTTTTTTAACATATTAATAAGGACCTTAAGGTTGCCAGAATTTTTTCAGCACATATCCTGGCCGGACAAACCGGGCAATTTTTATATAAAAACCTGGCAAAATCCAGGCATTCGATTTCGAATTGACGATTATAAATCCGGGCAATATCCGGGCAAAATTTGTCAAAACTCAGAAAATTCTTCAACAAAATTCAAGAAAAAAAATTGAAAAAGAAATTTTTTCCATCAAAACTCATCGATTGATTTTGAACCGTATTTTAGGTTTCCAAAATACCTTTATTGATAATTTTTCTAAAACTTACTCAAAAAAATCGTTTTGGATGTGTTTGTTATTTTTTTTTGTTTGATTTGCCAAATAAAGTGAAAAAATCCGAGCAAAATCTGGGCATTTTTCAATGAAATATCCGGGCAAACCCGGATAAAACCGGGCAATCTGGCAACCTTAAGTTAGGATATTCTGTACAGATAAAATAAAATATAGGAAAAACATCTCTTTATTTTCATTACATACAATCCCATTTCCCTTCTTATTTTTGAAAATAAAATCTTTAAAAAAAACTGCCGTAGCTTAAATTGGATCAATCGACAGAACCATCCCAACTTATTTATGTCTTAGACTTGAAATTCGCACTGTAACATTTTCGATTGTTTCAACCAAAATTTTAGCATCTGCTGAAGTAAATATCCTGAATTTACCACATCATTTTCCAACTAATCATTCTCAAATTATCGTAAAAACGATCTCTTAGTTGGGTTGCAAATATCATTGAGCGATTCTCTTAAGTTGAATATATGAGTTACCGAAGGAACCGGCCCATCGAGGATCGTGCTCTAGCAGACGCACGATCAGCAGAATATCCACACCTGGAGCAGCGCACCATCATCGGACGAGGGTATCAAGTATCATTTGATGCACTCGTCATTTGTCGCCCCAGCGGGGCTCGGTAGTATTAAGAGCAAACGTAATAAATCATTCTAGTTTCGGCCCCGGTACAGTTCAGTTTAGTTTTTTAAAAACATACCGAAGTACCCCGCGAATTTAACTGGCGCAGTCGGTAGGATGCGCAAAGTGTTTCTTTAAAGTTCGTCAATTAGGACATTTCCGACGGTTAATCGGAAATTTGTAGCTTTAAAAGCTAAAAGGACATTAAGCACTGGTAAATTATTCGGACAGTTCCATCCTCAACGGATTATTGAGGACAGTGAAAGTGTTGTAATAAGTGACAGTGAAGAAGTGTCTGCGCATCGGAATCAACAATCACGGCCACGGGACGGCTAGAATCCTTACGGACGAAGGATTATCGTACGTAAGTAATAGAAAAGCTAAGTTAGTTCTATAAGCCAAAAAGTGAAACAATATAACGAAAAAAAATAATACAGTGAAATAAAAATTAAAAAAATTTAACATTTAAAAAAAAATTTAACACAATTTAAAAGTGAAATTAAAGAAATAAAATGTCTAATGAGAACGAAACACAAAGAATGCTTGAGGAGACCCAAGCGGTCTTCGAAAAAGCAGAAAAAATATTAAAATCGATGCAGACCCCTCAGGTCATCCGGGATTTACAACCCTTTCGGGGAGAACCCGGCAAATTGCATTCGTTCCTTAAAGCAGCTAACGACTGCATACCTTTCATTGAACCTATGGCTGGCACGCCATTCTATGACATTTGGCTTCAGGCATTAAGATCAAAAATAATAGGACCCGCAGATCAGGTCTTAGAGCTGTATGGTACGCAGCTTATCTGGTCCGAAATTCAATCAAACCTCATAGCGTACTACAGTGACAAAAGGGACCAGGTAACGCTGACAAGAGAATTGTTTTCTCTTGTTCAGCAATCAAATATTGAAGACTTCTATGCAAACGTTTGTAACAAACTATCACTTCTAATAAACAATGTAACAATAAGTACAGACAACGGTGCAGTGCGGGCAGACAGAATTGCCACGCACAAGGAAAATGCACTGCAAGTGTTTTTGGCAGGCTTGAGAGAGCCAATTGGTGGAATCGTAAGGGCAAGACAGCCCAAAAACCTGAAAGAAGCCTTTGACGCAGCTATGCAGGAAGGTAACTTTCTCAAAAAAAACGAACCCTTTCAAAAATGAGGCCCCTCAAAGGCCACCCAAACCACATTTTTCGTTCCGTCCTCAAACATTTAATCCCTTCAATCAATCTCAGGTAAGTCAACCCCCACTTCGTCAGACCCAGGCATTTGGAATGCCTAATCCATTTAACCAACCCCAAGCAGGTCCATCCCAATTTCCATCCAGACCCGCATTCATACCGAAATTTCCAATTCCAAGACTTCCTATGCCCAACAGGAACGCATTTGCACCAAAACCCTATAGCAGATTTCCCCCACCGACTCCGATGGACGTAGATCAGTCAATCCAAACGAAAAATGTTAATTATATGAACAGAAACAAACTTTTCAACAGGCAAGAAATTCGAACACACGAGCAATACCCCGAAGATCAATCTTATTTTGAAAACTATTATCCCGATCCTTACTACCCTTATTATAATCCTTATCATCCCTACTTCGATCCAAATTACAATTACTATCCGGAGGAGGATTCTCCAGCACAGAATCCAAATAAAATTAAAAATCAATTAGAGACCCCTACATTATCGGAATCCAAAACAGAAACCGATAATGAAGACGATTTAAATTTTCAGGTGGATCTAGGTCCAACGAAAAAGACCTAAACAATTTTATCCCTTATGTCATGATTCAAACCTCTAAAGGACAATTAAAATTTTTGGTGGACACTGGTGCCAACAAAAATTATATTAGCAAGAATCATGTAAATATTGAAAAATGTAGGACGACTAATGCAGCAAAAGTGCGTAATATTAGTGGCCTACATACAGTTGACAAATTCGTGGAATTCAACCCCTTTCCACAAATTCAAAATAATAAACTCCTTTTTTTTGTCTTCGACTTCCATCCTTTCTTTGATGGGTTGATAGGCTATGAAGCACTCAGACAAATGGGAGCTGAGATTTTAACTGCTTCAAACGAACTAAAAATTTCGGGTGAGAGGATCAAAATGTATAAAAAGTATCCTCAAAAATCGTTTACTCTCAATGCAAACGAGATAAACATTATTCCGATTGAGACTTTGGAAAATGGAGATTTTTGCATTGAAGACGATCGCGAGATTCACCCTGGCGTATTTTTGTTAGCAGGATTATATTCTGCAAATGACAACCTTGCTAATGTGTTGTTGAGTAACACATTGGACGAAACGGTTAAATTAAAGCGAAATATTTCAATTGGCGAAATAAATCACGTCGAAGCAACAGCTTCTAAACTTCCTCTCAAAGGTGGAAAAACGAACAAAAGCTCATTGCTTCCACAATTGAGATTGAGTCATTTGAACTCTGAGGAAAAAAAGAAACTGACTGAACTTCTGATTCAGTACGATGATATTTTTCATCAAGATGGTCAAAAGCTCAGCTTTACTAACGCGATCAAACATCGCATTAACACAACCGATGACCTACCGGTATACACGAAATCTTATCGTTACCCCTTCTGCCACAAGGAAGAAGTACAACGACAGATTTCAAAGATGCTGGACCAAGGCATCATAAGGCCATCAGTCTCCCCATGGTCCTCACCCATTTGGATCGTCCCCAAAAAGGTCGATGCTTCTGGCTTGAAGAAATGGCGATTGGTGATTGATTACAGGAAGCTAAATGAAAAAACTATTAGCGACCGGTACCCTATTCCTAATATCACTGAGATATTAGACAAATTAGGGAAATGCATGTATTTCTCAACGCTCGATCTAGCCTCAGGGTTTCATCAGATCGAAGTACATGAGAAAGACATACCGAAGACGGCATTTAGCGTTGATCACGGTTTATACGAATTTGTCAGGATGCCCTTTGGCCTCCGAAACGCTCCATCAACTTTTCAAAGAGTTATGGATAACATACTCCGTGATCATATCGGAAAAATATGCTTGGTCTACATGGACGACATAATTGTCTATTCAACCAGCCTTCAAGAACACTTGGAGAATCTGGGAAAAATCTTCAATACTTTGAAGAAATTCAATATGAAGGTCCAATTAGACAAAAGTGAGTTTTTACATAAGGAAGTAGCTTTTCTGGGACACGTCGTGACACCCGAAGGTGTAAAACCTAACCCGGACAAGATCAAGGCAATAAAAGAATGGACTTTGCCCAACACCGAAAAGGACCTGAGAGCTTTCTTAGGAATTCTCGGTTACTATCGCAAATTCATTCGTGACTTTGCCAGGATAGCCAAACCTTTAACTCAACAGTTGAGAAAGGGAGAGCGTGTTACTCATACGCCCGAATTCATCTCAGCATTTGAGAAATGTAAAAAGATCCTTACAAGCAGCCAAATTTTGATATATCCAGATTTCACGAAGCAATTTGTGTTAACGACGGATGCCTCAAAATATGCCGTAGGAGCGGTCTTGTCTCAAGGACCAATTGGACAAGATAAGCCCATTGCCTTTGCTTCTCGAACCTTATCGAAAAGTGAAGAGAAATATAGTACAATTGAAAAAGAACTTTTAGCCATAGATTGGGCGTGTAAGTATTTTCGACCATACGTTTATGGAAGAAAATTTATCCTCTACACGGACCATCAGCCATTAACATACGCCTTAAACCTCAAAGACCCTCACGGAAAACTCGCGAGATGGTCTCTAAGATTAAAGGAATATGACTTTGAAATTAAATTCAGACCCGGTAAACAAAACGTCGTTGCCGACGGTCTGTCCCGAATAAATTTGGAAGATAATCTAGAAGGAAATCTAACAGGAGATCTGCACAATAATGATCAAAGTGATGACGAAAGCTCTTCAGATATCACTGCCCATTCTGCAGAATCGGATAATGAAGATTTCTTGAAAATGACAGAACTACCTCTGAATATTTATAGAAACCAAATTCTTCTGAAACAAGGAGACCAAGAATCAGAAGAGTTTGAAGAAATTTTCCCAGGAATTTTCAGAAGAACCTTAACCAAAGTGGTATTTGGCGTACCATTCTTCATAAGAATGTTTAAGGAATTCTTACACCCATCCAGGATAACAGGTATACTTTGCCCCGAATCCTTGTTAAATACCCTCCAAATTACTTATAAAAATTATTTCTCTCGAAACAAAACCTTTAAAGTTATACTAACGCAATGTTTATTACAGGACCTCAGAAGCACAGAAGAACAGGATGCCATTATCGAAAATACACATCAACGTGCCCACAGAGGTGTGGAAGAAAACCAGAAAGTAATAATTAAAAGGTTTTATTTCCCAAAAATGCGGAATAAGATTCGCACATACATAAATCTCTGCACAACATGCCTTGAGAATAAGTATGAACGGATTCCGTACAAAATTTCCTTTGCTTCTACACCTATTCCCAAAAAACCCCTAGACATAGTCCACATGGATATTTTCATTTCCCAACCAAACCTTTTCATCTCTACAGTAGACAAACTTTCTCGCTTTGCTGTCCTAACTCCTATAAAATCCAGATCAATACCGGACATAAAAAAGGCTCTGATCAAAATTATTTCGACCTTTGGCACTCCTAAATTGATTGTTTGTGACAACGAACCAGCATTTCGATCCATTGAAATTCGAAGTCTACTTAACAGACTTGAATCAGAACTTTATTTTGTACCACCCAATAACAGCCAAGTAAACGGCATCGTTGAAAAATTCCATTCCACCCTGAGTGAAATTTTTCTTTGCATCAAAGATAAGTATGATGACATTCCTGACAAACAGAAATATCTAATTGCCACAACACTTTATAATACAACCATTCATTCTGCAACAAAACTTAAACCCCTAGAAATATTTTATGGCATTAAAGAAGGAGAAGAACGACCCCTAAATCTTGAACTCATTTTGGAAAATAGAAATAAAATTTTCGATGAAGTCGTAGAACGACTAGAAAAATATCAAAAACAAACTATAGACCAACACAACAAAAATAGATCCCCTGAACCAAACTTTGAAACAGACCAAAGCTTGTACAACAGAATACAAGGAATTAGGAACAAAAAACGTAGAAGATACAAAAAAGTTAAGGTCTTACAAGACAAACGTAAAACTTTTACTGATCATAAGAATATTGTAATTCATAAATCAAAATTGAAAAAACTTAGGAAAAATTAAATTTCGCACTAAACAAACTCTTTTTACCCCACAGCATAATGTCTCACTTGAGTAACCTCGTAATTCTGATCGTAATAAGAACAATCAATTGTCAATATGTTCAAATTCACGATATAACGAACAACGCAGGAGCGTTGATTCTTCAAAGAGGAGAAGGGAGGATAATCGCAGGATATGATAGACTCTTACATATTATCGAATTACCACAATTTGAAATGTCCATTTCTATCCTTGAAAATGTGTCTCAACAACTTAAAAACTCATCTAGTGAATTGTCAGAAATTTTACAAACAAAATTAAGAGAAATCAGATTTACATTTAACACTATCAATATAAATTCATTTAGATCAAAACGTGCAATTGAAACCCTTGGAAGTGTAATTAAATTTGTATCAGGAAATTTAGACGCAGAGGATTTAAGAATTATAAACTCAGATTTAGACAGCCTAAGAAAATCGCAAGCAGGATTAATAAAACAAAATAACAGACAAATAAAAATCAACTCCAAATTTGAAAATAGGATAAACCTTGTGAACAACGACATAAAAATTCAACAAAACCTTTTGAGAAATTTTCTCCAAACTAGCGATAACGTGATAACTGAAAATCAAAGAATAGCCTTGATATTCAAAACCGATATACTTCTAGACTCACTAAAATCTATAGAATACGCGATTATGCTTGCAAAACTTAACATTATAAGTAGGCAAATCCTCTCGACTAAAGAAATCAAAACAATTGTAAACGAACTAAACAATCAAGGCGTGGAGAAACACCATCTGGACAACATCGACGATATCCTCACTACAACGGTCATCTATAAAGGATCAACTCTTATCATCTCGGTGAACATTCCCAGACTCCTTCCAACCAAGTATCAGGAATTCGTAATCGAACCCTTACCAATCTCCAACCGGACAATCCGGACAATCAATCATCGTACGGTTTTTGCGAACTCGGAGCAAACGCTAGCCACCATTTCACCATGCCGTGGAAACGACAAAGTCCAAATTTGTGAGAGAACCCAAATTATTGACATCAGCAATAATCAATGCGAAAGTTCAATAGTCCGAGCTCAACATGGAGCATGCGATATGACAGAAAAAGCTGCGACAACGGAAGTCAGGCAAATTACACCAGGCACACTATTGGTGATAGCCAACAACCGCAATGTCACCTTGAACAGCACCTGTGGAATCTACGATAAAGTTCTCACGGGAATTCATACAATTCTATTTCACAATTGCTCAGTAAGAATAAAAAACGAGCTATATGAGAACTATGAAATCGAGTTTCGGCAGAAGACGATTCTGCCTATACAAGCAGAAAAAATATCGCCCGTGTACGTTGAACCGCACACCAATTATTCGGAAATTAAAGAACTGCACCTGAAAAACAGAAGACACTTGGAAAGTCTCGAATCCAAGCAAACTGTTCAAAATGCATCACTAAGCTTTTTTGCCATAGTGATGATTTTACTGGTGGGTTTCGGCTTAAAGAAATTCAAAGAAAAGCTAGCAAAATTCCAGATCGCAACGGACGCAGAAATGCCCCAACCGAGACGTTTGGGACTTACGGAGGGAGCAGTTACCGAAGGAACCGGCCCATCGAGGATCGTGCTCTAGCAGACGCACGATCAGCAGAATATCCACACCTGGAGCAGCGCACCATCATCGGACGAGGGTATCAAGTATCATTTGATGCACTCGTCATTTGTCGCCCCAGCGGGGCTCGGTAGTATTAAGAGCAAACGTAATAAATCATTCTAGTTTCGGCCCCGGTACAGTTCAGTTTAGTTTTTTAAAAACATACCGAAGTACCCCGCGAATTTAACTTATGTATGTATGTTTTTAATCCTTATCTTTTTTCCAGATTCAATTCATTAAGATTTTCTGTCCTGTGTTTTTTCTTCATTTACAGAAGTTCAGTTTCATGGTTTTTTTTAATTTGGAGAACCCAGGATCTTAGTTAAAGATACTAAACTTGTTTGGAATCCTTATCAATTTTTTTCAATGATAATTTGTTCTGTTTATGAACATTAAATCTTTATTCTGTTTTTTTTTTCAATCGATCATTTTTGCACTTATACCCCTTTGGATTTCAGGGCATCGAATGAAACTTTTGTCAAATCTTGAATAACAATTTGATAACATTTTTTTAATCTGATGAGAATCATATTCATAAAAAATTGAATAAAAAAAATGTTTGTGTTTCATTGATATGAAAATGAAATACACATTTGGTGCAATTTCTGCATTGGTTCTGATTGTAGCTTTAAGTTCCTATTTTTCAATGAAATTCATAATTTTTTTTTCTCAAGACTTGATTTGAAATTATGATTCAGATTTAAGACACTAAATGATGGTTCTGAATATAACCTGATTAAATGTTTTGACTTCTTAAACTTTCATATTTGTACCTTTTTTCTATCTGTATTAATATTTTTTTTTAAATTATGTTTTCTTTGTTTCAAATCTCCTTAAAACTTCCCAATTGGCAAAAGGTTAATATTTCTTGATGAAGCACAAACCAGACAATCAATGATGAAAGGAAGATCATTTTAAATATTTTTCCGGTAATTTTTCTAAATCAGAGAATTTTAGTTGGTGATAAGGGCATTAAAAAAATTTGCATTTTGTAGCTCAAATACCTTCATTTCCAAACCCCTTTCGCAGAGTTTTTTCAAGTGAGAGTTAAATGCTCTTTGTATTGTTTATCATAAAATGCGGGTCACTGAGTCTGATCGGAATAAATAAATATATCGGGCTTAGACTGGAGGTGAAACATTAACGAAGTGTTTTTTGTTGACATCATCCAATAGTAAGGATCTTCCCTAAAATCTTAGTCGTACACTTTAATTCATAAACAATTTTTATTTGAAGATAACAGAAGCTACATTTTACGCAATAAACTTTGTTATTTGAAGACAGAATACTGAGCTCAACTCCAGTTCTTCAACACGTTTATTATTTTTTCTATTCTCTGGGATAATACAGACCCCGTTCGTTTTTGGCAACATCCGATTTTGGCAACATCCGATTTTGGTACATGTGCCAAAATCGAACGGTTTTTAGAAACAACATTACCTTTTAGTTTTCGTTATAAAAGAACCAATTTAATTTAGACAAACACCATAAATACGTATTTATGTTCTGAAATGGTTATAGAATGCAACAATAAAAACTAAAAATTTTTAAAAATTTTATTAAGTGCTCAAAAATAA
Organism: Uranotaenia lowii; assembly: GCF_029784155.1. Lineage (NCBI taxonomy): Eukaryota > Metazoa > Arthropoda > Insecta > Diptera > Culicidae > Uranotaenia > Uranotaenia lowii. Next base: position 155,629,140 of record NC_073692.1, on the reverse strand, counting down.
CAAAAAGATGAAAAATTCAAAAATTTATAAAACAAATTCAAACAAAAGACTGAATATGACTAAAAGCAACTAAAACATGATAAAGAATGACAAAAACAGCAAATTTGACAAAAGAAAACAAACATTATAAGCAAAACAAGAAAAGTGCCAAATGCACCAAAAACATGATGAAAAAATTAAATAAAATACTACAAATGATCGGAAATTGTCTATAAATAACGTTTTTGATAATAATAATAGTATTTTTGAAAAAATAACTGAAAAAAAGATGAGAAAAAAACCGTTAGATTTTGGCAACATTCGTTTTTGGCAACACAAAATGTACGAGCGTGTTGCCAAAATCGAACGGGGTCTGTATTTGAAAAAAAAATAATCAAAAGGGCCTCCGAGAAAAATTGCCTCGGGCCTCCAATGGCTTAATCCGGCCATGGTTACCATAAATTGCAATAAAAATTCTGGAAACGATCCATTTAGTCCTGAGTTAGAGCAACGATTTTAAATTTTGTATGCAAATTTGAATAAGAAAACAATTTTTTTTATTCATAAATCATCACAGATGTACTGAAATTAAAAAAAAAATCGCTTAAAATTTTAAATATTCCTTAATTTTTGCGGAACATTTCATGTAAACAAAGCTCAAACCAAACTTGTAACTCAGAAAAGATATTCGATGTTATAATTTTTTTTTTCAAAATTATGCAAAAACATTTCATGAATTTTTGAAAAGTTCTAGGACGCAAAGTCTGCCAATTTTAAATACTTTTCAATATTTTAAGATTTTTTCTTATGAAGTTATGATTTTTTTCATTAAATGCTTAGCTGCTTGTCATGATAGCAAAAATGAAGCTGGAGAATAGTCAAAAGTAAAAATCAATGACCAACTTCATTTCAAGCTGCATTTATTTGAATGTTCTGGATGATTTGATGTGCAAAAAATTCTTCTTCCATACAAATTTCCAAACACAATTGAGTCGCGTGACGCTACTCAGGAATTCACTAAATTATCTCAAATTTTACCTTAATGCTTGCACCGAAAAAACATGTGGGAGCAAAATGCCATTTTTTTCAGCGGTCTTATCGGTTATCCTATAAACGATTAAAGGAAAATCATCTACCTGATTAATACTTTTTGTATTAAAAGTTTATCAAAATGTTACTAAATACATAAAAAACTGCAAGAGCAAGAAATCGCTTACAGTAAACAAAAGATTTATAAAAATATGTTTTAGTTTCAGACATAACTTGTAAAGAACTGTATCAATAAATCATGAATTTAATTTGATCTATTCATGAAAAAAAAGCCGGATACAGGAGACAATATTGAATTGAGTGTTACGTGAAACCCTATCAAGTTATATAAATGCAAAAAAAAAGTACTCATTGAACGTTTTTCTGACTGCTAATGGAAGTTCAAGGCAGCAGCCATAGGACAACATATTTTTTTTACCTAGCTTAACATGTCCTTTGATATCCCAAATTGGTCTCGTCATGCGATGATACTCGTGTCGAGTGAGAGCAGCAAAACTTGTTGACCCCAGCTGCTGGAGTGCTTCAATTTCCGTCCCCCATGTAAAGTTGAATGAACATTCCACACAATGGCTTCATTTATCTACATACACATTGTATTGTGTTCATGTATAGCGCCACATGCAGCTCGGTCATCCCTTAATCAATGAACTGAACTGGTCCTGAAAACTGATGATGGCTCTGTTGCACTGGCCCGAATCAGAAAAAGTAAAAATATGAAACCGACGTTCCAGATTCATCCCGGGGTAAAAAAAAACAATTTGGGTCATTCACAGTTAGACCAGTGCGACAAAAAAAAAGGCACGAACATCGACTGGAGTCGTGGAGGATTAAAGACCATCAACCGTATGATGGCTGTTGGAAGTCTTGCGCAGCGACTTAACTTGAATCAGTATTGTGAATGAAACCTCACTTAATTGTTTTCAATGGAGACGGCTTACTTCAAGCTGTTTCGAACCTTTGTTAAATTTTGATCAAATTGAAGTATTTTTTTATTTTTTTAAAGAGAGTAGAAGAAATTTGCTTGGGTAAGATAAACCTTTTCATGGTTTTGATTTAAAAACACATTACTGAGCATTTCTGGCTTGCCAAACTTTAAGTCCAAACAACATTTTCACCTTCTTCTAATCCCTCCTGGTGCTTCGTATTCGAAGCATCCCAAAATCCTGATTTGTCTGTTTTTGGCTCGGCAATAATTTCAGCTCCCGAAGAGATTAGGAACTGTTTTTGATCAGTTTGGCAGACAGACAGCAGCAAAAAAAAAGTAGAAATCCTACAGCTTTGGTCATCCAACTGAATCTTCTTCCAGGGGTCGACAGACATAGTCAGGCAGGCACAAATGGAAGCATAATCTTTCTTTTCTTTTTGAGTAACTAGTGTAGCAAACCAGGACAACGCTCTCGAACTTGTGATTCTTGAATCAGCCTTCTGCCCCGAAGCAGCAAACGGTTGCCCCGGAGTTGTAGCAATTAATTCTGTCAGATTAAAAGAAAGCAACAAGAAGCAGGATTTCGCTTTGCTACTTCCCAAGTCCTATCCTCTCTCTCCCTCGATGATGGGCCCCGAATTGTGGGAATCCTGAATTATAGATGGATTCATTTTAGCGAATTAGCTTCGTTACTGTGGCTGTGGTGGCGAGAAAAAAACGGGTGCGAGGCAAACGAAAGGGATTAGTGAAAATGAGTTCCAGGAAAAAAAAGGTGAAAATTTAAGTGTTTCCTTAACATGGGGATTTATCCGAGAAAGTTGTTACTATGTTGATACATTAAATTCTGTTGTTATGTCTCGATAATATAATACACAATTGAGTTTAGAGTTATCAAACTTTCAACAAAAAAATTCCTCCACTATCAAATTGGCTTTTGAATATTTAACCAAATCGCAGCATTTACTGAGGTTTACAAAAATTCAGATTAAGAACAAAAACAGAAGTGTGAAAGCAAAGTGTTTTGTTCATAGAATGGTGAATAAGAATAAATTTTTTTAAGGATTCTATCTTTTGAAACATAGATTTCATGAGATAAGAAAAATTATTTTTAAAAAATCCAAAATCATTATAATCAAATTAAACCCTTTAAATCACACCTCGCTTTCAAACGGGATTTTCTGAAACCGTTGTTATACTAAAGGTCAACTTTTTGATTCCAGTATGATTCCAAACAATTTAAACAATTTACTCTGAAAATTTTAACATCACAAAAAAAAATTAAAATACAAAAATATTTTATCTGACAATACTGTACACTTTATTTATTTTGCATTTTCATTTTTGTGCGTTCAAAGTGACGCCTTACATAATAAAAAAAATTAAATTTAACTGCCGTGCTTTCTAATGAACTTCTTTTGAATTTTTCAGTTCCAGGGAGAACTTCAAACAAACTTCTAATTTTTTACATTCTCTTGAAAAAAATTTCTAACGCTTTCTTTATTGATGACAATCTAGAATTATCATCTAGATTTTAATTGATAAAAACTGAACATGGTCAAATATTCACAAAATAAAATTGTTTGTTTCCTTACAGTTGATGGAGATTTGAACGAAAATGGGTGGAGGAAGAAATATTCCTATGTGAAAGGAAAGGTACATTTTTAAATTAGAATATCAGTAAATAAATGCTAACATTTTGCTCCGAAACAAAAAACAGAATATCTTTTCTGTGAACAAAGGAACAGTAAATGCAAATCTCAAATAAATCAATTATTATTATTTGAATTATGAATGAAGTAAATAGTTAAAGGTTTGTTTCATAAAATTATTAAAATTTTGTTATAAAATTTGATCCATATCTAACAAACCGAAACCCATTTTTATTTTTTTTTTATTTACATGGTATTCCGTCTTACGACATAACTTGACGAACATCTAATATATAAAGATGAGTTGGACTATATATGTTTGTATGCACCTTATACAAATCCACACCGCTTAACCGATCAGCCTGAAATTTGGTACAGTGATGTGTTTGAACCATGGTAAGGTTTTAGTAATAGTTTTGAGCCCCTCCCACCTAAGAAAAGAGACCCTCCCATACAACTTTCGGTTTTATTCACACAAACCAAAAGTCATGGCACCTATTTTGTCAACCGACTTTTTTCCCCTTGGCGGGTTGTTTTCACGATCACCATGGGCCGGGCATTAGAAACGACCGTCCAGAGTTCACATGTACTGGAAAGCAAATCAAAGCATGCTGAGCATTAAAGATTTCAAAGGGAAAATTTTGGCGGGTGTTTTTTGAACATTCTACTGCTGAAGGCACGTGGTACTGGTGTGAGATTTTTGAATGCAATAATGAGCTTACATATTGGATTGAAAAATACAACTAGCCTGTTAAGTATTTATTGACTAGAATTGCAGTGGATTTTAATGTGCAGGGGGGCTTCGAGAGTCTACAAGAATATACAATGAATACAATGTACTAAATAGTGAACAGTGAATTGACTTCTACAGCTGAATAAATATTTGGACTGAGTGCAGAAAAACTATTGAACTGTATTTCATAAATTCCAGGTTTTGAGAACGAACTATTTTTATATTTTTAGAATCCCTGATAGAGAAAGAAATAATAATAAGATGCATAGTTCAAAGTTGAAAGCTTCAATTTCAACGCTTTGATAGCCGTCGGGAAATTTAAACGGGGGATTAGGAAATTGATAGGATAATTGAATCTGAGATTTTCAGTTTTATACATTCAAAATTCATCGGTCAATTTATTATTTCAGAGCTAAATTCCGTTATCAACCTGTTCAATTCTACCATCCAATTTTGAGAAGATTTATTGTAGAACCGTTTGGTACTGCGAATTCAAACAAATTACATCTTCAAATTTCAACATTGATCACTCTTCACAATAATTAATGGGATGATTGTGTCCAAGAATAGGAACATTGAAATAAAACTCAAAATAAACGTTTTTCATAATTTTATAATGGTAACTTCGGTTAAGATGATTCGTTTTCGATAATTTCAAAAAACTATTAGTGGAACTTTCAACATTTAAGAACAAGTATTCAAAATCCATTGTGAAATAAAAAAAACCGAAAAAATTAAAAACATGAAAAGTGAGTGTCTACATGGTTCAAGAAGATTTGGAAGTTTATTTTGAAATTTCTACATGTACAACTACAAAACTAATACAGCATCTTAATGAAACATTGAACTTATAATGAGAAATCATCATGCCAGTTTTTTTAATTTGTAATATTTTTAAGCAATTGTGTAATGTTGTTTTTAATATATTTTTTTTCTAATTTGTTATTTTTAAGCTCTCAGGAACTCTTAAAAGGAAACATATTTACAACTAAGACCCCTTCTTTAGAATAATACTTTAATCTTCATAAATATTTCCTAGCATTAAATATATTTGTGTTCTACACATACCTAAATTTTTGCTCGCGTTCAATTGTAAATTTTTTGTTGCCAGACATGTTGAGAACTGGAGTGTCCATTAACAGGGGACTCAGATGAGTTTTCTGGTATGGGGGAGTGTGTTTTTCTTTCAAATAAAACTTGAACCTATACCATAGTACATGGAACCATCTTGAAAATTAAGAGATTTTCATTAGATAGGAGGTAGGAAAAAATCATAAAAAAATTATCATTTGAAAATAAAAAAAAATAAGACGAAATGAAACGAATAAACGCAGTGAAAACGATAAACACAGTGAATAATCTCATATAAAAACTTTGAAAATACAAAAAAATTTCTCAGAATGATGAATATAAAGCTTCCAAAATTCAAATTCAACAATTTATACGACTCATTTTGATTTATATGTTATGTGAACCCGAGCAAGGCCGGGTAAAATCAGCTAGCAACCGTTCTCCAATTTCCAAAAGTGTAACAATCTTGACTCCAAAACCTCGAAATCTCATTCCAGAACCACAATTATACAACAGTTTTTCAAAAAATTTCTCACTTGTTGAAAGTAATAGAGTCCCAAATATTGAATCCCAATAAAGTTAGACTAAGCTTACCAGATTGTACGGATTTGGACCATATCTTCTCACTCTATTTGCAAAATCAAACGAAAATTTCAATTGAGTCCTTAGAATCATGTATCTTGTCTCCAAATCGGTTTTTCAATCAAATTTTATCAAAAAAACATAAACGATTTTTTGGAAGCCTGATTTTTCTTTTGATTCTGAATCGCCTGATGTGTTTCGAAAAAATTAAGTATTCCGTGTGTTTTTCTTCTTTATTTTAGAAGAATAATTCCGAAATTTGCCTGCATATTGGACGGATTTTTAAGAAAAATTCTGATACAAATTTCGCTTGTTGTTTACAAATTCAAAGGATTTCTCATCGAATTTAGATTCAGGCTTAGAATTTTGGTTCAATGAATATTTGATACATTTTCACTCAAAGCTTAAAATGGTTATGCTTATGGTTCAGAAGAATTAGCTTGCTAAAGTAAGTGAGTTAACAACAAAATTTTCTGAATGAAGGTTCAAAATCTTTTTTTTGTTTCGATTCTCGGTGCAGTTGGCGCACCAGATATTGAAAAACCTATCTGGAACAACTGTGATCGATGTTTACTCTTGGCATCGAACTCACGGATATCAGTTCAGGAAGCAACTGATTTACCAACTGAGCTATATCACAAGTACCCATATTTTTGAATGCTTCATTTACAAAATTGGTTTCTCCTAGGACTTATTTTCAAAAAATAAACTACTTTTAATGCAAAATAACTTGAATCTGAATAATTTGCACTAAGTACATATACAGTTTTTCACTTGTGTAGGCATTGTTTAAGCAAAAATGATATTGGAAAAAAATTGTCATCAAACCCTCCCCATGAGCTGGTTCTTCCTACGGCTCTGCCTCTTTAACATCCCTGCGGTCTTGTTTCAACGGCACTGAAATTTGCAAGGTCTTCTTACGCGGATCTGAAAACTAAATTTTAGCACTCACTGTGGTCATACTCTTAGACTTTTTTTTAAATGGTTGAAATATTGATTTTAAACCCAAAAAATGGGTTTTGTCACTAAACCAACTTATGAGGAGCGGGCCAAACTGAAAGAACCTATCTTTCTTCTTGTGGCCATAATATTTTTTATTTATCCTTAAACGTGGTAAATTAATAAAATATATCTCTTAACATAATTCCTTTGGTCTAACTTTAGCCGCCGACCGTGGCCTAGAGGATAGCGTTCAAGTCTTACAAGACAGAGGTCATGAGATCGAATCCCGGTCACGGCATACATAGTACACTTTCTGTGGGTCGATGGTTTTAGCATTTGAAAGTTGCTAGCCATCTTATCCTTGAATGATGTACGCCTTGTAGTTTAGTAAATTAGATCTCTTCAAAGAAACATGAAGTTTCACTGAGATCCTGTATGTGTGTGTTCGTTTCGTTAACTTATTATTTCATATCTATTTCTCAATACTAAAAATACTTGTTTTGGAAGAACGCAAAACTGGAAAATTTTCAGTACTCTATATCTACAGCTCATTCTGATATGAAGCATATTCGAAATTTTCCCAAACGTTAATGCTGGTTTTCAACTATTCAAAGTGCTGGAAAATCAGCAATCCAGATTGCTGGAAACCAGCTATTTCTTTCAACACAACTGGCTGTATTTGGTATAAAATTTATATTTCAATTCAAAATTAAATTTTAAATACTGGCTGTGCACACAATAAGCAATAAAAACAATTTCTCCCATTTTCCAATAAGGGATTTATTTATTTCCAGAAACACGATTTTTTTCAATATGCTAACACCGTGGGGTGGCAGCTTTGCGCCAAAGTGTTAATCATCTTCCACCGGTAAAAAGAATTGTGATTAGTATCTTTTATGGAATATCTACCCGTCCAATAAAAACTCACCCTTGACTTGATATCTGATTGCTGGAAAACAGAGGAAAATAAAAATAATTATAATAAACTAATCAAAATACGTAAAATAGAGTCTCACCTCACTTCAGCGTACGAAAACAAACAGGCTCCAATTTTCCAGCAAACTAGATCCGTTGCTGGAAAGTCCAGCCATTTGAAAACCGCTTGCTGATTTTTCAGAAAAAATTACAAGAGCACAACCGAATGCTGAAAAATCCAGCAATTAGAAAACGATTGCTGGTCTTCAGCAAAAAATTGGTTTGCTGAATGATGAATGATTTTTTAAACATGAAAACGCCAACCAACAACACACAAAAACATGCTAGAGGCCCATAATATCCCTATTCAAAATCGATCAGCTTGTCATCCGGACCTAGACCTCATAGAGAATGCTAAGATGATTTAGTCAGAAAAGGTATTTAAAAAGCCATGTCCTTATTGAAATTCAGATTCTTTCTTTTCTTTTGCAGAGTAGATGTTACAACTAACGCTAAAGGGGAGATTAAGGATACTTGATCCCCGGGGATTCTTGATTTCTTCACTTTATCTCGAAACCGGAATGTCTTACATATATCAAAATGTGCCAATTAGAACAAAACAACAATGATGTTTTCATTATGATTATATCATAATTTTAATAACATGATCGGCGGAATTAAAACAAGAGAGAATTTTTATTTTATAGAAATTTGAAAGAAAGATAAACAGGCATAAGTGCGTCAATAGGGGAAAGCTTGATAGGTGTTGAAATTTTAGGCTAGAGGGCATGTTGATGAAAAGCTCATATGAATTGTTCCGCCTTTGCTCTACACACACTTCAAACGAGCAAAAACGCTACAACCCATGGGCCTACTGAACTTTCCTTATGCGTGAACAGTTCTAGCGACGTTGCCATTTTTCAGATTTTTGCTGCGAATAGTTGCTACTTGTCGATTTTTCGCTTTTTCACATTTCTTCTATTCCGCGTTTGTACTTTTGGCCAAGTGTCAATTTTTGAACCGTATTTTCTTGTTGTATTTTTTTTGCCTTAAAATCATATAACAAATACTGTTATCTCAACAAACTAAACTAAAAACTTAATTTTTCGAGTTATTGAACTTTGTTTGAAAAATTTAACAACATGTTGTTTTAAGATCTATTTCTAACACTTTCAAATGTTTCTCAAATGAATAAAATAAAATTAAAATATTTATTTCAATATGTTAATCGTTAGAGTATAAAAGGAACATCAAAATGCCATATTTTCAAAGTAATAGCAAGCTCTTAATTTTTCTAAGAAGAAGTTTTCTAAAATGAATGTTATGGGTATAATTGATGATTGATCCATAGAATCCAAAATGGTTTTTTTTCTTAATTAAATTAAAATTACTAAAAATACTGTACCGTCAAACGGGGCATCATGCAACAGCGGGGTTCGATGCAACATTTATATAACACTACATTACATCAATTTTTAATTTAATGTATTGTTATAAAGTTATCTTTTAATGATCACAAAATGATGATGACATAATTTCTCACATTTTAAGCTAGTTTTCTTAAGTTTTTCATTTTTATGTAAAATTTGAAAAATCGAGCAATAAATGTACAAATTTTAACATTTTTTGATGCCGAAAAAAACTTTACCCAGTATGACAGATTGGCTTGATAATATTACCTACAAACTTTTTACTGGTTTCCTCATGTTATACCAACATTGTTGGTGTAAAAATATTTTTCGAACAATCACCCAATTTTTTTAAATAAATGTTTTTAAAATTCCGTTAGGTGTCTGGGGTTAAATGCAACAAAATGCAAATCAAAGAAATACCTTGTAAATCTTGTTTCCATGTGTTGGAATATGAATGTTTTGCATCACGCGTTTGTAAACATTAAAATTTCATTCATCCAAACATTTATTTTAATGATTTCAGCATTTAGAATTTTTCGTAGTATTATTTAACCCCTAAATGTATGCAGCATCTTCATTTTCAGAAAAAAATGTGAAAATTAGTTATTACAGACCCAAAAACTACTGCAATTGGTGTTGTCATGCGTAATGATCTTTAAGGCATCGCTAATATATTAAAAACTATAAATATTTGTACGTGTTCATAAGATTTTTCATTAAAAACAAAGTTTGTTGCAAGTTACCCCATTTTCTAAGGAGGGTGAAAATCGCATGTTTTTAGAAAATTAAAAATAACTGAAGAAACCTATAATTTTTCTAACTACGCCAATTTGATACCCCAGCATCCTTAAAACTTTTGATGCATAAGGGGTAGGATTAATTGTGAACATAAGTTTTTTAGAAGCCATTGAAGTTGAAAATTGTTGCATGTTGCCCCAGTTGACGGTATTTATCTAAAACCTAGAAAATTGCGCCTGAAAGTATGCAATGGTTCTAGGGTAGTAGACAAACTTTCAGAATTCTCTTTGTCTGATATTCACAAACTGTTAAATGAGAACTTAAGTAGATAAAAAATAGTCACCGGACCTTTTATCTTCGGATTTAACTAGATTTTTGCCTAGGGTCAGGGCACCCTGATTTGAGGATCAAGTCTCCTTTAGAAAAGGATCAAGTCTTCCGTAACTTAAAAAATATCACATTTTTTTTAGTTTCACGAAAATATTTCCAGTTCATCTACGAGTTCATGTATCGTTCCAACTTTCAGAGCACATAAACATAACATAAGCACACGTTATCAGAATAGCAAAAGACGACGAGTTGCTAAATTTTCACAAAGTGATATGATGAAAATAAGAAAAGGGGATCAAGTATTCCCATTCTCCCCTAATGACTCCTACAGTATCTATTGAGATCACTCTTACAACCGACTGGCATCGTCGTTAAATATCTTTGAGCAGTATCGCTGCCTCCCGTTGCAAGCTTCCGCAACTAGAAGCAATTTATTTTGCAATATAAACCGAGCTCCGAATTTTATGTTTCCACTGATATTTAAAATAAAATATGCAGCATTTCCGATGATTTCCCGACCTATTTTGAGGAACTGCGCTAAATGGTTGCGAATGATTTCAAAACAGAAATCGATAATGTATTCCATTTTTTCTTTTCTTTGTTGTTTTTTCTCGCATTTTTGACTGATTTGTGGAGGTAAACGATATTGTTCTCATGAATCGTTAAAAATTCTATAAAAATCGCACTTTTATAGGTTCATGCCTGAAATATTGTGCCTCGTGTAGCTTTTGATCACATCGATAGAACTTTTCAAAAACATCAGACAAACCAACTTTATATTTCAACAATCACTCTGAAAAAATTCAATAAAAACGTAGCAATTTTCGTAGAATTATTGTATCTTAGGCCGAACAAACTTAAGAAAGCTCAAATTTTGTGATATAAAAGTGTGATAGTTGATCTACCATACGCTGAAAATTTGATCACAAAATATCATCATAATAAAAAGCTATGAAAGTTTAAAGTCGAAGAGACAGTATGCGGCTTCGAATTTAAATACAATAATGAACGGTACTGTATATGAAAAGCTCTCATATCTGTATCGCCATGGAACTTGAATTTTGTCCTTTTGTTTTATTTTTTAAACATCGAATTCTAAGTCTGAAATGTTAATGATACTTCCAAATTGTCAGTAAGGAAATATTATTTTTTTAAAATATGAAGCCCATATGGGCTGTTCCAGAAATATTGTTTTATTGAATTTTATTTATATTATTTGGGTATCACTGTATTAGTTTCCTACCAAACACTGTATTCTTATTTGATGAAAATTTTTATCATAAGACAGACTTCGCACTTTTCCTCGAACATGACTCATAAGCATTATCATTGCATTATCCACCATTTCCACCACTTTTGGCCAATTCATTTTAAATTTTCCGATGTCATCAGCTGGTTTTATGCCTCGGGGCAATTTGGTGGATACATATATTTTTGGGCACAAAACAGACGTTTTGGCTTTTGTACCACCACACGTCTTTGGTGTAATGAAATGATGTTAAACCGTGCCAAAATATGACGGGTCCATCATGCTGCTTGATAATCGGCAAAAAAACACTTCTGGAGGCATTCTTTGATATAGTTCTGTGTGTTCATTTGTTTCCGATGTGACGTATCGACTAGATATTTTGCCGCACTTCCAAATTGCTTATCACACTATCACATTCTTGCCAAATTTTTCTGTGAAAATGGTCTTTGTTTCGGGGATATCCTTGCCCTTGCGTACAAAAAAGTAAACGAACACAAACACATACAGGATCTCAATGAAACATGATGTTTCCTCGAAGAGATTCCTTTTTTCTTAACTCTAAGCGTACATCTTTCGGGGATATGATGGCTAGCATCTTACAAATGTTAAAACCACCAACCCACCGGAAGTGAACTATGTTTGCCGTGACCGGGATTCGATCTCATACCACTTGGCTTAGAAGCCTTGAAGGCTATCATCTACGCCACGGGCGGCGGCAATTGTGCCCGCGGCGGCAATTGTGCCCGCGGCGGCAATTGTGCCGCGGCGTATTGTGACCACTTCCAGTATTTATAAACCAATTTCACATACGTTTATTTGTCCATGATAAAGGGTGATACGGTCAAAATTTGGTCAATATATACTTGACGTTTATTTTTATTTACATAGTATTCCGTCTTACGACATAACTTGACGAACATAATTCCTAAAATTCACTCGATCCATGGCAACCGTTCTCCAATTTCTCGGGCACCCCACGTTCGCCAGATCACGCTCCACTTGGTCTAACCACCTTGCTCGTTGCGCCCCTGCTCGTCTTGTTCCTACCGGATTCGTGGCGAACACCTGTTTTGCAGGACAGTCATCCTTGACCCATCCAGTCCCTTGACCATACTTGACGTATTTCTTTCAATTTTGCATTTAAAAAACCTGAACACCCCTCATTTTGATGGTGTGTGTGAGTGTAGAATGTTGCTCCTATTTTGATTTTGGAATTCACTCTTCAGTTGTCAAAATGCCGTCCAAGGAAGAAGAGCAGCGTATCAAAATTTTGCTCGCACATCGCGAAAATCCGAGCTACTCGCACGCAAAGCTGGCAAAATCGCTAAAAGTTGCCAAATCAACCGTTACAAATGTAATTAAAGTGTTTGTGGAACGTTTGTCGACAGCCAGGAAGTCTGGATCGGGGGGAAATCGAAAACCGGATGCCGCTGAGATGACAAAGAGAGTTGCCGGTAGTTTCAAGTGAAACCCTAACCTCTTTCTCCGACATGCCGCAAATAAGCTGGGTGTATCGTCTACAACCGTGCATCGAGCCAAAAAACGAGCCGGACTATCGACTTACAAGAAGGTAGTGACTCCAAATCGCGATGATAAACAAAATACGACGGCCAAAGCGCGATCCCGGAGCCTGTTCACGACGATGCTGACGAAGTTTGACTGCGTTGTAATGGACGACGAAACCTACGTCAAAGCCGACTACAAGCAGATTCCGGGACAGAAATCTTATGCGTCAAAAGGAAGAGAAAGGTAGCAAATATTTTCAAGCACATGAAACTGTCAAAGTTCGCGAAGAAATATCTAATTTGGCAAGCCATCTGTACCTGTGGCTTGAAAAGCAGCATTTTCATAGCTTCCGGGACTGTCAACCAAGAAATTTACGTGAAAGAGAGTTTGAATAAACGTCTGCTGCCTTTCCTGAAGAAACTGGCTTTCTGCGGCGAAGAAGGTGGACAAGATGGCTGTTCAAAATCTGATGGCAGGGGTTAAGCGTAAGGCCCGGCAATTCGCATTTGGAAAAGCGGAAGCCTAACTGAATATTTTTCCTGAATTTTCTACTAATTAAACTTGAAAAACAAATTTAATTTGATTTTTAAATATACGACTTCAACGATTCACACGAGTTTTCTCTTGACCATATTTTGACCTTATCACCCTTTATTGCATAGAAAATTTTGAAAATTGGTATACCACTAAATCATTGAAAGGGTAAACTATATTCATATAAAAAATCCATAAGAAAAAAAATGGGAAACTACAATTTTTTTAAATTAACTTAAAAATAAGGTGAGTTAAGCTCATTTGATTAGGAATTTTTCTTAAGAAAGCCTTCCCAATGAATCAAGCTTTCAAAAATAAAAGAAAAAGATTAAAATTTTACGGTTCAAATTTGGTTGAAATTTTAGTTTGAAATTTGGATTTTGAAAAAACTGGAAAATTAACAATGTAAAACTTAATACAAAAAAATATGGAATGCTTGCTATTTCTATCCTAGAAAAAAAATAAATTCATTTCATTATGTATTATTAATATTACTTTATAATATGAATATAAATATATTAAATTATTACTATAAAGTAACATTTCAGTTGATACTCTGTCCTGCTTCATCTCAGTAGACATGACATATTTGCCTAAAGAAAATGAGAAATAAGTTTGATGAAGAAAATCAATCAAAATATGTATCTATAGAAATATTTTGAAGGAATCCTCTATTTTTTTAAAAAAAGAAAACTGCTCTCAACAAAATAAACTTAAATTAAAATTTTAAATTAGATATAGACAATACAGCAGTATAATCAATAACAAATGTTTCTAATTTATAATATCTGTTTAAAGAAGATTCCTGAAAAAGAATGATATGGTTACTGAATTGATAAAAATTGAAATTTGTGTATTTCTGAATTATAAACTACCGCTTGGGCTCACTAGTTCAAAACGATTTTAGAAATATACAAAAAAAAAACGATTTCAGAATTTTGAATTGCCATTTTTTAGCTTTGTAAATTGCGTAGAAAAAAGTCGATTGATTTATTCACAATCCATCGCGGCGATAAAAATAAAATGAAAAAAAAAATCTATTTTTAAGTTTATTAATTTTTGAATTTTTAATAAGATATTTGTTTTCCTTTTTTAAAAGGGATTTCAAAGAATGAATTTTATTGCAAAAACAAATTTAAACGATTTTAAACAGCTTTTCACATGTCTAATGATGAATCGATAACCAAGAATATGTGAATAAATGAATACAAAATTCGCAATACGAATAATGAATGCAATTAATTTTTTTATTTGCATTTGATTGAAATGCAAAAACAAATTTAAACGATTTTAAACAGCTTTTCACATGTCTAATGATGATTCGATAACCAAGAATATGTGAATAAATGAATACAAAATTCGCAATATGAATAATGAATGCAATTAATTTTTTTAAAATATAGAACCAGAACCTCTGGAATGAGTTCATGATAGATGTTCAGAAACCACCTTCTTCGCCGCAGAAAGCCAGTTTGCCTTGAACTGCTGCTTGTCCTTAACAGTTTTTTTTTGTCTTCTTTAGGTTCCGCTTGACAATAGCCCAGTATTTCTCAATTGGGCAGAGCTCTGGCGTGTTGGGAGGGTTCTTGTTCGTGGGAACCACCTGCACGTTGTTGGCGGCGTACCACTCCATGGCC
Source organism: Uranotaenia lowii (assembly GCF_029784155.1). Classification (NCBI taxonomy): domain Eukaryota; kingdom Metazoa; phylum Arthropoda; class Insecta; order Diptera; family Culicidae; genus Uranotaenia; species Uranotaenia lowii. The sequence goes on along the minus strand of NC_073692.1, from coordinate 155,613,888 downwards.
TTTTAACCTTTATGGCAAGATGCCAAATCCGGCCAAAACAGTACGGAACAACCGTGTTTCTTCAGAAAAGGCAGCAGACGTTTATTCAAACACTCTTTCACGTGAATTTCTTGGCTCATAGTCCCGGAAGCTATGAAAATGCTGCTTTTTAAGCCACAGGTAAAGATGGCTTGCCAAACCAGATATTTCTTCGCGAACTTTGACAGTTTCATGTGCTCGAAAATATCTGCTACCTTCCCCTTCCTTTTGCCGTATAAAACTACTGTCCCGGAAGCTGCTTGTAGTCGGCTTTGACGTAGGTTTCGTCGTCCATTACAACGCAGTCAAACTTCGTCAGCATCGTCGTGTACAGCCTCCGAGATCGCGCTTTGGCCGTCGTATTTTGTTTATCATCGCGATTTGGAGTCACTTCTTGTAAGTCGACAGTCCGGCTCGATTTTTGGCTCAATGCACGGTTGAAGACGATACACCCAGCTTATTTGTGGCATCTCGGAGAGGGAGGTTAGGGTTTCGCTTGAAACTACCGGCAACTCTCTTTTTCGTCTCAGCGGCTTCCGGTTTTCGATTCCCCCCCCCCCCGATCCAGACTTCCTGGCTGTCGACAAACGTTCCCCAAACACTTTAATTACATTTGTAACGGTTGATTTTGCAACTTTCAGCGATTTTGCCAGCTTTGCGCGCGAGTAACTCGGATTTTCGCTCTTCTTCCTTGGACGGCATTTTGACAACTGAAGAGTGAATTCCAAAATCAAAATAGGTGGAACATTCTACACTCACACACCTTCAAAATAAGGGGTGTTCAGGTTTTTAAATGCAAAATTGAAAGAAATACGTCTAGTTGATATTGACCTAATTTTGACCGTATCACCCTTTAGATTGAGACAATTTCAAATCTGTCCACGTGACATCCGAGGAGGGGGGGTAGGTGGTTAGGGTTTTGCCAAGTGTCCACGCTTGTCCACGGAGGAAAGGGGGGGGTCAAAAATCTCATTTCTCTGTCCACGCGGTATCTGACAGGCGATGCAAAACAAATGCACTAATGAAAAGGACTGATATAATGTGGTTTCTTAACTTGTGACATGTCAATCGCATTATTCAAAATAAAAGTTACAAATTGGTTCTCAAATAGCTTTCTATGGACTCGAAGTTCCAAAAAGTTCCTCAAATAACTATTTTGAGACATGTCCGCCATTTCATGAATATGAAATGTGAACGAACATTACATAAGGGCATATAATAAATAAAACATTTTTTGGAGTTTGGAAATTGTTGAAATGTATAATTTATTTTGAAACTTCAACTCAGAACAACTTAAAGCTTATTCGCAAACTATAGTTTGTGAAAAGAGTAAATATTTTGACTTTATAAAATTTCGTCCAACTGTATGTACTTACCACGAATTAATCACACATTGAAAGTCAGTTGAAGCAATTCATTAATTAAATTTCAAGATAAACTCAAGAATTTGTATAATTTTTAGCTTAAGAGTTATAAACATGGAATCCCATTTTTTTTATAAACCGATATTATTTTAACGGATGATTGATTTATACGCCGTTTCGTAATGTTTCTTAATCATAATCAACATGCGTCTCTGCTGCTGGCTTATTCTAGGGGGGGTGTTCTAGGTATTCTAGGAAGCTTATAACCACTTCGAATTTTAGCTGCCGGTAAGGCAACATCTAGGCGTGGCGTCGTGGCAGCGTGTTCGGCTATCATCTCGCAGGATCGGGTTCAAATCTGGTACCAGGACTGATTTTTTCCATTAGGTTGTTTAATCGCTTGAGTAAGCGAATCAAATAATTGTGTAGCAGAACTGGCGGGCGTGCTGGCATGTATCGAACAAATTGAGGGAGGTGATGGGAGGAATAAAGATGGATGCCGAGAAACCGGCAGCACCACATGGGCTGGTGGTGACCAAAGGAGAGGAGAATTGTTTTTTTGTTTTCGCTGATTAAACGTTTACTTGTGGGCTGAATAGAAAGCCGTTCAAATCTGTAATGGAACTTTAAAATTTCAATAAGAACTTAAATTTTGGGCTGAATAAAACGAACTTCAGCACATTGATTATGCTGATTAAGCTGTGTTCGACCTTTTTAACGAGACTTTTGGTTGCTTGGGATGTTAAGCATTTGAATGCTTAAAAGCATGAGTGGCCTTATTTTGAAGACAACGGACAGCAGAAACTGTATATCTCTATGAAAATTTTGCATCATGGATCCGCCTGTGGGCATTTTATGTACATCGAACGAAAAAATTCTTGCATAAATTCGGAGATCTTTGATAGCCGAACTCCGTGGGCCATATGGTTTTTGACCTTAAAGACCCCTGAATATATTTATACTATTTTATTTCCTTCAATGTATGAAAAGCCTACAGACGGATCCATTAAAAAAAATTTTTCATAAAGAGAATTAAGTTTTTACTATCTACTAGCTTCAAAATATGGCAATTTTGGAATCCTTAACCGTTTTTTTCACGAAGGTGGTCCTTCAAATAATGAAGAAACCAAGATTGAATAGGAAAAAAAATTAATTTCATTTACTAATTACAATGATTAGTAAACAAAAAATTAGTCACTGAAAGCTGATTAATGTCCAATTTTTTTTCGAGATATCACCAGATTTCGAAGTTTCATGCATTTTCAAGTCGCTTGGCATCACAATTTTTCCCCAATTTCTTCCCCTTGAGTAATTTTTACGGTTGAGAAAAATCGAAACTTCTTGCTCATCGAAGCACCCCTAAATCAAGTTCGATTGTGCTTGAATTTAACAAAGGTTAGAGTTTTGTAAATCCTGATCCTGATTCAGATTCAGATCAGGAGTAGGATAAAGATTAACATCGATGCTTTCTATAAGACTTCAATCGCAGACACCAGATAGCATCTGGTGTCTGCACTTTAATGCTACCCAGTTCCTTTTAAGAAATACATATACTAGAGTCTAAATTTGTTGTTTTAAGTAACATTTCAAGGATAAACCCATAAGCTTAGAATAAGTTTTAAATAGCCATTGGTCCGGCCAACTTGAAATATTTACAAACGAGGTTTCAAATTTTATGAATTGGAAATATCTATAGTTTGAGCAAAATGGACACATTGAAATGTTGTAAGGTTAATATATTTGCATGTCGCTTATGCTCGATTTTTTCACAGTGAGGAACGCATTGAGTTTTCAGTTTGACAGTGATGGTATCAATTTATGAAGCAATTTATATAGCTTTAACAACATTTGTTGATGCTGAAACATCCAAGGAATTTTATCCATCCATCAACTGATAATTTTGTTTATGGAGTCATACATCAGCTTTACATCAAAGGATTTTGTTGATCGAGCTTAGGACGTAGTAGCATAGCAGCTCCACAAAGTGTCTCGGATTTTTCGATGATTCTTGACTCTACAATCTATTAAATTTATAGTCATTCGGAATAACAAAAGACGACAAATCCATCAGGCTGGATGTCAAGCTGAAATATTCGATATATTCCAACCAAACAACCGGGGGAATGTTGCTTGCTTTCAAGGAATCAGAATGATCCCAAGAGCAGCAGCGACAAACATCATTCTTCCCCCGGCAACTGATGTGGGTATCGGATGACATCAAATCTAACCCGATAAAATTGTTGAGGCCCACCCACTCACAGAAGACATTGATAGTCAAATGCAGAACGGGACACGTTCAAGTTCGAGACTGCCTTGTCAGATTGGCTATCGTCGCTTGACAAATGGAATGTTTATGTGTGGGAATATGTTTGTATTTATAATGTTTTTTTTTTCGAAGCTGCAGGAGCAAAAATTGTTATTCCTGTGAATTGTGGGATCAACTTGATGAAATTTCGAAAAAATTAGTTTTGAAACATCTGAACCTCAGATTTTAAAAACTTACGATCGAAAGACTTTTTATTATAAACTAGTTTTCAGTTCAACAAAATTTATCCAATTAAAGTAAGCTTACATCAGATCACCCCTCTCTCAACTTCCCAGCTTTAGTATGAAAGTAGTAACAGATGTCAAACAAAACCCTCGAGATCACAAAGATGGCAATGACTCCCTGATAAGGTTGAGACTGTGGCACAAGCAAACGTTCGATGTACGCATAAACCGATTATCATACGTCAAGTTTCGTGATTCGCAGTCCAAACAGCTGGTGGCTCCAGAGAGCAGGAAAGGTCGGGGACTCCATGTCGGAAATAATGGTTGGGAAATGAATAAATACTCAAACCTCAAGATGGGTTTTATCGATTTCGAGAAGAGAGAGGTTTGGAAAAAAGCAAGTGTGTGTGCATGTTGAGTGCAGGCATCGACCATCATTTTCACTTGTAAGTACGACCACCGCCATCCACATAGCAGGTTTGTGTGTTCCTGAGGTTTTTCTCACAACAACTTTTACCGTACATTCACAAGGCTCCTGACCGAGAAGAAGAGAAAAAGGGCTACAAATCAAACTTGTTTTCTCCACCGGGAAGTGAAAACTTTTTCCATACTCAAACTTTACAATTGGTTTACGATGATCTGAGGCTGTTGGCTGTTGGTTAAACATGTCGAAGGACGGAAATCCGGCTGAAATTTGTTCTCCGAACCAGAAGAAAACAGTGCGTTTTAACTATATGTGGTTGTTTTTGATAAAAACTTTAGAAATTTAATTAGATTTATTAATCGATGCAGAGCAGTTTTCAAACACTTTTTCGATTTTTCTTGAATACTTCTACTGTATAAATATAAACTGAAATTAAATCAAACGTTAAAAATTACTCGTTAAGTTCAAATGTGTTCAAACCATCGGAAAATCACGCAACGCACTGTCCCTCGAGCCTCATATCAAGAATTGAGCGAAAACTCAATTGGAAAAGTTTGGCTTGTTTGCAGCCGGAAGTTGATTGAAATTCTAACCAACCATAAACGGAACATCCGGCACCGGGAAAGCCTGATGGGAAACCCGGAAGAAGCATTCACTCACTTCTCGAGAAGCTCACCAACAACCAACACTCAACTCGACGACAAAGCAGCGTGTACGGGTGGTGTTTCTTTTTTTTTGCTTCCACCATCCCCTAAAAACGTTCCTAAGATTGCCCTAACTCAATCAAAATAAGTACCGTACACCAAAGATATAGAGGGATTTTTATTTATTTATTTTCAAGATCGAAAAAGTTTTTCCAAGGAAAAAAACTTGTGAAGAATTTCGCCGGTTTGAATTTTAACACTAGTCCATTCGAACTTTTTTTCGTACTCGGACAAGTTGGAATCAGAAAAAAATTCCGAATTAAAGCATGGTTCACTACAAATCTGGACGCATTAAAACGGGTCTAAATAAAAAGATTTTTAACAGCTGAAATCCATTAATTATATTCATTACCCGTTGATTCCGTACGAAGAGGTTGCGTGCTATTTTTGTTGTAAGAATATTCTTATCAAAAAGTTAAGAACCATCCTCATAAATGACGAAACTGTTCATGAAAATTCCCAATAAACAACTGTGAAAAATTTTTCTTCTCGATCCTATGCATTCTCCCATAATTTTCACCAAACACGAAACAGTAGATATGCAGGTTGCCTTTTCAAAACATTTAACTATTAATTCCACGAGAGGGATCGATTGGTTTTGCCTTAGAACTCCGAAGTTTTTAAAATCGATATAATTGCCCATCTTTAGGAACCCCGATCTGCAATTTTATGTATATCTAAATCCGATGCATAATTAAGTCAATATCTCAAACAACAGGATCCGAAAACATCGCTAAAAAAATTTTTCTGTTGCATAAACGACCCCCTCCGAAAGGGGTCATCCGAAATTCATCGTTCCTGATCTTAATGAACCAATGTAAAATTTAATTTCTCTAGGGCTTATGGTGGCTGATCCTTTTGACGAAAAAGATAAATTTAGCAAAAATGACAAAAATGACAAAAATTTAAAGAAAATGACAAAAATGACCAAAATGACAAATATGACAAAAATGACAAAAATGACAAAAATGACAAAAATGACAAAAATGACAAAAATGACAAAAATGACAAAAATGACAAAAATGACAAAAATGACAAAAATGACAAAAATGACAAAAATGACAAAAATGACAAAAATGACAAAAATGACAAAAATGACAAAAATGACAAAAATGACAAAAATGACAAAAATGACAAAAATGACAAAAATGACAAAAATGACAAAAATGACAAAAATGACAAAAATGACAAAAATGACAAAAATGACAAAAATGACAAAAATTACAAAAATGACAAAAATGACAAAAATGACAAAAATGACAAAAATGACAAAAATGACAAAAATGACAAAAATGACAAAAATGACAAAAATGACAAAAATGACAAAAATGACAAAAATGACAAAAATGACAAAAATGACAAAAAAGACAAAAACGAAAAAAACGAAAAAAATTACAAAAATGACGAAAATGACAAAAAATTACAAAAATGACAGAAAATGACAAAAATGAAAAAAATGACAAAAATGACAAAAATGACAAAAATGACAAAAATGACAAAAATGACAAAAATGACAAAAATGACAAAAATGACAAAAATGACAAAAATGACAAAAATGACAAAAATGACAAAAATGACAAAAATGACAGAAAATGAAAAAAATGACAAAAATGACAAAAATGACAAAAATGACAAAAATGACAAAAATGACAAAAATGACAAAAATGACAAAAATGACAAAAATGACAAAAATGACAAAAATGACAAAAATGACAAAAATGACAAAAATGACAAAAATGACAAAAATGACAAAAATGACAAAAATGACAAAAATGACAAAAATAACAAAAATGACACAAAAATGACACAAAAATGACACAAAAATGACACAAAAATGACACAAAAATGACACAAAAATGACAAAAATGACAAAAATGACAAAAATGACAAAAATGACAAAAATGACAAAAATGACAAAAATGACAAAAATGACAAAAATGACAAAAATGACAAAAATGACAAAAATGACAAAAATGACAAAAATGACAAAAATGACAAAAATGACAAAAATGACAAAAATGACAAAAATGACAAAAATGACAAAAATGACAAAAATGACAAAAATGACAAAAATGACAAAAATGACAAAAATGACAAAAATGACAAAAATGACAAAAATGACAAAAATGACAAAAATGACAAAAATTACAAAAATGACAAAAATGACAAAAATGACAAAAATGACAAAAATGACAAAAATGACAAAAATGACAAAAATGACAAAAATGACAAAAATGACAAAAATGACAAAAATGACAAAAACGAAAAAAACGAAAAAAATTACAAAAATGACGAAAATGACAAAAAATGACAAAAATGACAAAAAATGACAAAAATGACAGAAAATGACAAAAATGACAAAAATGACAAAAATGACAAAAATGACAAAAATGACAAAAATGACAAAAATGACAAAAATGACAGAAAATGAAAAAAATGACAAAAATGACAAAAATGACAAAAATGACAAAAATGACAAAAATGACAAAAATGACAAAAATGACAAAAATGACAAAAATGACAAAAATGACAAAAATGACAAAAATGACAAAAATGACAAAAATGACAAAAATGACAAAAATGACAAAAATGACAAAAATGACAAAAATGACAAAAATGACAAAAATGACAAAAATGACAAAAATGACAAAAATGACAAAAATGACAAAAATGACAAAAATGACAAAAATGACAAAAATGACAAAAATGACAAAAATGACAAAAATGACAAAAATGACAAAAATGACAAAAATGACAAAAATGACAAAAATGACAAAAATGACAAAAATGACAAAAATGACAAAAATGACAAAAATGACAAAAATGACAAAAATGACAAAAATGACAAAAATGACAAAAATGACAAAAAATGACAAAAATGACAAAAATGACAAAAATGACAAAAATGACAAAAATGACAAAAATGACAAAAATGACAAAAATGACAAAAATGACAAAAATGACAAAAATGACAAAAATGACAAAAATGACAAAAATGACAAAAATGACAAAAATGACAAAATGACAAAAATGACAAAAATGACAAAAATGACAAAAATGACAAAAATGACAAAAATGACAAAAATGACAAAAATGACAAAAATGACAAAAATGACAAAAATGACAAAAATGACAAAAATGACAAAAATGACAAAAATGACAAAAATGACAAAAATGACAAAATGACAAAAATGACAAAAATGACAAAAATGACAAAATGACAAAAATGACAAAAATGACAAAAATGACAAAAATGACAAAAATGACAAAAATGACAAAAATGACAAAAATGACAAAAATGACAAAAATGACAAAAATGACAAAAATGACAAAAATGACAAAAATGACAAAAATGACAAAAATGACAAAAATGACAAAAATGACAAAAATGACAAAAATGACAAAAATGACAAAAATGACAAAAATGACAAAAATGACAAAAATGACAAAATGACAAAAATGACAAAAATGACAAAAATGACAAAAATGACAAAAATGACAAAAATGACAAAAATGACAAAAATGACAAAAATGACAAAAATGACAAAAATGACAAAAATGACAAAAATGACAAAAATGACAAAAATGACAAAAATGACAAAAATGACAAAAATGACAAAAATGACAAAAATGACAAAAATGACAAAAATGACAAAAATGACAAAAATGACAAAAATGACAAAAATGACAAAAATGACAAAAATGACAAAAATGACAAAAATGACAAAAATGACAAAAATGACAAAAATGACAAAAATGACAAAAATGACAAAAATGACAAAAATGACAAAAATGACAAAAATGACAAAAATGACAAAAATGACAAAAATAACAAAAATGACAAAAATGACAAAAATGACAAAAATGACAAAATTGACAAAAATGACAAAAATGACAAAAATGACAAAAATGACAAAAATGACAAAAATGACAAAAATGACAAAAATGACAAAAATGACAAAAATGACAAAAATGACAAAAATGACAAAAATGACAAAAATTACAAAAATGACAAAAATGACAAAAATGACAAAAATGACAAAAATGACAAAAATGACAAAAATGACAAAAATGACAAAAATGACAAAAATGACAAAAATGACAAAAATGACAAAAATGACAAAAATGACAAAAATGACCAAAATGACAAAAATGACAGAAAATGAAAAAAATGACAAAAATGACCAAAATGACAAAAATGACAAAAATGACAAAATGACAAAAATGACAAAAATGACAAAAATGACAAAAATGACAAAAATGACAAAAATGACAAAAATGACAAAAATGACAAAAATGACAAAAATGACAAAAATGACAAAAATGACAAAAATGACAAAAATGACAAAAATGACAAAAATGACAAAAATGACAAAAATGACAAAAATGACAAAAATGACAAAAATGACAAAAATGACAAAAATGACAAAAATGACAAAAATGACAAAAATGACAAAAATGACAAAAATGACAAAAATGACAAAAATGACAAAAATGACAAAAATGACAAAAATGACAAAAATGACAAAAATGACAAAAATGACAAAAATGACAAAAATGACAAAAATGACAAAAATGACAAAAATGACAAAAATGACAAAAATGACAAAAATGACAAAAATGACAAAAATGACAAAAATGACAAAAATGACAAAAATGACAAAAATGACAAAAATGACAAAAATGACAAAAATGACAAAAATGACAAAAATGACAAAAATGACAAAAATGACAAAAATGACAAAAATGACAAAAATGACAAAAATGACAAAAATGACAAAAATGACAAAAATGACCAAAATGACAAAAATGACAGAAAATGAAAAAAATGACAAAAATGACCAAAATGACAAAAATGACAAAAATGACAAAAATGACAAAAATGACAAAAATGACAAAAATGACAAAAATGACAAAAATGACAAAAATGACAAAAATGACAAAAATGACAAAAATGACAAAAATGACAAAAATGACAAAAATGACAAAAATGACAAAAATGACAAAAATGACAAAAATGACAAAAATGACAAAAATGACAAAAATGACAAAAATGACAAAAATGACAAAAATGACAAAAATGACAAAAATGACAAAAATGACAAAAATGACAAAAATGACAAAAATGACAAAAATGACAAAAATGACAAAAATGACAAAAATGACAAAAATGACAAAAATGACAAAAATGACAAAAATGACAAAAATGACAAAAATGACAAAAATGACAAAAATGACAAAAATGACAAAAATGACAAAAATGACAAAAATGACAAAAATGACAAAAATGACAAAAATGACAAAAATGACAAAAATGACAAAAATGACAAAAATGACAAAAATGACAAAAATGACCAAAATGACAAAAATGACCAAAATGACAAAAATGACAAAAATGACCAAAATGACAAAAATGACAAAAATGACAAAAATGACAAAAATGACAAAAATGACAAAAATGACAAAAATGACAAAAATGACAAAAATGACAAAAATGACAAAAATGACAAAAATGACACAAAAATGACACAAAAATGACACAAAAATGACACAAAAATGACACAAAAATGACAAAAATGACAAAAATGACAAAAATGACAAAAATGACAAAAATGACAAAAATGACAAAAATGACAAAAATGACAAAAATGACAAAAATGACAAAAATGACAAAAATGACAAAAATGACAAAAATGACAAAAATGACAAAAATGACAAAAATGACAAAAATGACAAAAATGACAAAAATGACAAAAATGACAAAAATGACAAAAATGACAAAAATGACAAAAATGACAAAAATGACAAAAATGACAAAAATGACAAAAATGACAAAAATAACAAAAATGACAAAAATGACAAAAATGACAAAAATGACAAAATTGACAAAAATGACAAAAATGACAAAAATGACAAAAATGACAAAAATGACAAAAATGACAAAAATGACAAAAATGACAAAAATGACAAAAATGACAAAAATGACAAAAATGACAAAAATGACAAAAATGACAAAAATGACAAAAATGACAAAAATGACAAAAATGACAAAAATGACAAAAATGACAAAAATGACAAAAATGACAAAAATGACAAAAATGACAAAAATGACAAAAATGACAAAAATGACAAAAATAACAAAAATGACAAAAATGACAAAAATGACAAAAATGACAAAATTGACATAAATGACAAAAATGACAAAAATGACAAAAATGACAAAAATGACAAAAATGACAAAAATGACAAAAATGACAAAAATGACAAAAATGACAAAAATGACAAAAATGACAAAAATGACAAAAATGACAAAAATGACAGAAAATGACAAAAATGAAAAAAATGACAAAAATGACAAAAATGACAAAAATGACAAAAATGACAAAAATGACAAAAATGACAAAAATGACAAAAATGACAAAAATGACAAAAATGACAAAAATGACAAAAATGACAAAAATGACAAAAATGACAAAAATGACAAAAATGACAAAAATGACAAAAATGACAAAAATGACAAAAATGACAAAAATGACAAAAATGACAAAAATGACAAAAATGACAAAAATGACAAAAATGACAAAAATGACAAAAATGACAAAAATGACAAAAATGACAAAAATGACAAAAATGACAAAAATGACAAAAATGACAAAAATGACAAAAATGACAAAAATGACAAAAATGACAAAAATGACAAAAATGACAAAAATGACAAAAATGACAAAATTGACAAAAATGACAAAAATGACAAAAATGACAAAAATGACAAAAATGACAAAAATGACAAAAATGACAAAAATGACAAAAATGACAAAAATGACAAAAATGACAAAAATGACAAAAATGACAAAAATGACAAAAAAGACAAAAACGAAAAAAATTACAAAAATGACATAAATGACAAAAATGACAAAAATGACAGAAAATGAAAAAAATGACAAAAATGACAAAAATGACAAAAATGACAAAAATGACAAAAATGACAAAAATGACAAAAATGACAAAAATGACAAAAATGACAAAAATGACAAAAATGACAAAAATGACAAAAATGACAAAAATGACAAAAATGACAAAAATGACAAAAATGACAAAAATGACAAAAATGACAAAAATGACAGAAAATGACAAAAATGAAAAAAATGACAAAAATGACAAAAATGACAAAAATGACAAAAATGACAAAAATGACAAAAATGACAAAAATGACAAAAATGACAAAAATGACAAAAATGACAAAAATGACAAAAATGACAAAAATGACAAAAATGACAAAAATGACAAAAATGACAAAAATGACAAAAATGACAAAAATGACAAAAATGACAAAAATGACAAAAATGACAAAAATGACAAAAATGACAAAAATGACAAAAATGACAAAAATGACAAAAATGACAAAAATGACAAAAATGACAAAAATGACAAAAATGACAAAAATGACAAAAATGACAAAAATGACAAAAATGACAAAAATGACAAAAATGACAAAAATGACAAAAATGACAAAAATGACAAAAATGACAAAAATGACAAAAATGACAAAAATGACAAAAATGACAAAAATGACAAAAATGACAAAAATGACAAAAATGACAAAAATGACAAAAATGACAAAAATGACAAAAATGACAAAAATGACAAAAATGACAAAAATGACAAAAATGACAAAAATGACAAAAATGACAAAAATGACAAAAATGACAAAAATGACAAAAATGACAAAAATGACAAAAATGACAAAAATGACAAAAATGACAAAAATGACAAAAATGACAAAAATGACAAAAATGACAAAAATGACAAAAATGACAAAAATGACAAAAATGACAAAAATGACAAAAATGACAAAAATGACAAAAATGACAAAAATGACAAAAATGACAAAAATGACAAAAATGACAAAAATGACAAAAATGACAAAAATGACAAAAATGACAAAAATGACAAAAATGACAAAAATGACAAAAATGACAAAAATGACAAAAATGACAAAATGACAAAAATGACAAAAATGACAAAAATGACAAAAATGACAAAAATGACAAAAATGACAAAAATGACAAAAATGACAAAAATGACAAAAATGACAAAAATGACAAAAATGACAAAAATGACAAAAATGACAAAAATGACAAAAATGACAAAAATGACAAAAATGACAAAAATGACAAAAATGACAAAAATGACAAAAATGACAAAAATGACAAAAATGACAAAAATGACAAAAATGACAAAAATGACAAAAATGACAAAAATGACAAAAATGACAAAAATGACAAAAATGACAAAAATGACAAAAATGACAAAAATGACAAAAATGACAAAAATGACAAAAATGACAAAAATGACAAAAATGACAAAAATGACAAAAATGACAAAAATGACAAAAATGACAAAAATGACAAAAATGACAAAAATGACAAAAATGACAAAAATGACAAAAATGACAAAAATGACAAAAATGACAAAAATGACAAAAATGACAAAAATGACAAAAATGACAAAAATGACAAAAATGACAAAAATGACAAAAATGACAAAAATGACAAAAATGACAAAAATGACAAAAATGACAAAAATGACAAAAATGACAAAAATGACAAAAATGACAAAAATGACAAAAATGACAAAAATGACAAAAATGACAAAAATGACAAAAATGACAAAAATGACAAAAATGACAAAAATGACAAAAATGACAAAAATGACAAAAATGACAAAAATGACAAAAATGACAAAAATGACAAAAATGACAAAAATGACAAAAATGACAAAATGACAAAAATGACAAAAATGACAAAAATGACAAAAATGACAAAAATGACAAAAATGACAAAAATGACAAAAATGACAAAAATGACAAAAATGACAAAAATGACAAAAATGACAAAAATGACAAAAATGACAAAATGACAAAAATGACAAAAATGACAAAAATGACAAAAATGACAAAAATGACAAAAATGACAAAAATGACAAAAATGACAAAATGACAAAAATGACAAAAATGACAAAAATGACAAAAATGACAAAAATGACAAAAATGACAAAAATGACAAAAATGACAAAAATGACAAAAATGACAAAAATGACAAAAATGACAAAATGACAAAAATGACAAAAATGACAAAAATGACAAAATGACAAAAATGACAAAAATGACAAAAATGACAAAAATGACAAAAATGACAAAAATGACAAAAATGACAAAAATGACAAAAATGACAAAAATGACAAAAATGACAAAAATGACAAAATGACAAAAATGACAAAAATGACAAAAATGACAAAAATGACAAAAATGACAAAAATGACAAAAATGACAAAAATGACAAAAATGACAAAAATGACAAAAATGACAAAAATGACAAAAATGACAAAAATGACAAAAATGACAAAAATGACAAAAATGACAAAAATGACAAAAATGACAAAAATGACAAAAATGACAAAAATGACAAAAATGACAAAAATGACAAAAATGACAAAAATGACAAAAATGACAAAATGACAAAAATGACAAAAATGACAAAAATGACAAAAATGACAAAAATGACAAAAATGACAAAAATGACAAAAATGACAAAAATGACAAAAATGACAAAAATGACAAAAATGACAAAAATGACAAAAATGACAAAAATGACAAAAATGACAAAAATGACAAAAATGACAAAAATGACAAAAATGACAAAAATGACAAAAATGACAAAAATGACAAAAATGACAAAATGACAAAAATGACAAAAATGACAAAAATGACAAAAATGACAAAAATGACAAAAATGACAAAAATGACAAAAATGACAAAAATGACAAAAATGACAAAAATGACAAAAATGACAAAAATGACAAAATGACAAAAATGACAAAAATGACAAAAATGACAAAAATGACAAAAATGACAAAAATGACAAAAATGACAAAAATGACAAAAATGACAAAAATGACAAAAATGACAAAAATGACAAAAATGACAAAAATGACAAAAATGACAAAAATGACAAAAATTACAAAAATGACAAAAATGACAAAAATGACAAAAATGACAAAAATGACAAAAATGACAAAAATGACAAAAATGACAAAAATGACAAAAATGACAAAAATGACAAAAATGACAAAAATGACAAAAATGACAAAAATGACAAAAATGACAAAAATGACAAAAATGACAAAAATGACAAAAATGACAAAAATGACAAAAATGACAAAAATGACAAAAATGACAAAAATGACAAAAATGACAAAAATGACAAAAATGACAAAATGACGAAAATGACAAAAATGACAAAAATGACAAAATGACAAAAATGACAAAAATGACAAAAATGACAAAAATGACAAAAATGACAAAAATGACAAAAATGACAAAAATGACAAAAATGACAAAAATGACAAAAATGACAAAAATGACAAAAATGACAAAAATGACAAAATGACAAAAATGACAAAAATGACAAAAATGACAAAAATGACAAAAATGACAAAAATGACAAAAATGACAAAAATGACAAAAATGACAAAAATGACAAAAATGACAAAAATGACAAAAATGACAAAAATGACAAAAATGACAAAAATGACAAAAATGACAAAAATGACAAAAATGACAAAATGACAAAAATGACAAAAATGACAAAAATGACAAAAATGACAAAAATGACAAAAATGACAAAAATGACAAAAATGACAAAAATGACAAAAATGACAAAAATGACAAAAATGACAAAAATGACAAAAATGACAAAAATGACAAAAATGACAAAAATGACAAAAATGACAAAAATGACAAAAATGACTGTTCGCACAAAAATTAGTCATCGACGTTTTGGGTGTACTCGCGCCACACCAAATTTCGCCACATCAATTGCGCGCACCTCCTTTGTCGAGCTTCAAGTACTGTTGGTCATTTTTCGATTGGAGACCGAACATCCGCACAAAACGGAGAAGTAATAATAACTACACATGCGAGTGTACATTCAACGCACGTAGTTCTTTCGCTATCATTTTCATCACGGTCTGATCGATTAGAATAAATCATTATACTTAAACGTTTACGGTCATTATTTGTTTCAAATACACGGGATTAAGTGGAGATAAAGTGAATATCTAGTAAATCCGAAACACTTAGATTTCGTCGAAACATTTTGGTCCTTCGGAAAGCCGGATAACGGGACTCGCTAGTTCCGTAATATCAGTGGACAATAGTTGTGTAGTGTACTCGGTTGAAACAAACTGGCAGACAATAGTCGACAAATCGCGCGCGCGCCTTTTTTGATCCGCTTGGATTTTGATGCTGTGTATTTGGGGGATAATATTTTAGCCACCGTGGGCAAGTGATTGGGGGCCCAATTGACGGCTAATTAAATCATCCGATGTGCTCTTGGGAAAAGTGAAACTATTCTGTGGCTAGTGCAACTCCCTTACCCCTTTAAGTCTGTCGCTGCTGCCTTATTAAAGCTCATTTTTAACAAAAAAAAAGTGTTTTTCGTATCGAGCCTTCACCGAAGGCAACTGCTGGCTACTACAAAACCTGTACAATCCGGTACACAACACCCGAATTCACTTTGCGTTGCTCCTGTGCTACCTTCTTCCGGTCCTGCAGTACATGGCTCGGATCTAACCCGTCGGACAGTTCATCATCAACAGATAAGTACAAACTTGCATTCTGTGTGTTTGGATAGTCTGTGGAGGAAAACAAAACCCCACAGTTTGGCATACATTTTCTCGTTTCGATTGAGTTGTTGAAATTAACAACTGCCTAATCCGTGATAAATTGAAGTGGGTCGGTTGGTTGGAAGTTGCCGATATATTTTCCAGTTATCAGCTTGAGTATTTCTGTGTCGAGCGGAAGTTTGCGAGACGTTGAGTCGATTCGGTGGTCTGTCAATTTCAACATAACAGTGAAAAAGAGTGAAAAAGTGGTACCCTAGCTGGAACTGTAAGAGTAGCCAGTGTAGATTAGTTTGTGATCATGCGTGACCTACGTGAATTGTACAAGCTGGAAAGCAACCTATGTCGTACTTTTGAAACAGTGCGTCATTTCATCGCGAATGCAAACTCAAGTGTCATTACCAGTGAACTGATCGGTGTACGTCTAGAACGGCTAGAAGATGCGTTCAAGCAGTTCCAGCTAGTGCGTACGGAAATTGAGCTGCAGACCGACGCCGAAGTGACCGGTGTTGATGATCCTGAGCAGGAGCTGGCGCTGATGAACGCACGGGCCGACGAAGATGCGAGCATTGCGATGGAGAAGGAAAACGATTTTTGCAACCTCAAAGGTGAACTACTCCGCCTTCTGTCTTTAACAAGTGGATCAGATCATGTAGCGAAAAAATCAAGTACAAGCATTAGTGAACCTTTAGAAACAACAGCGAGTTTGGCGAGGGTTAAATTGCCTGAAATACGTCTGCCAACCTTCAATGGAGACATCAACTTTTGGGTAACATTCAGAGATTCGTTCCACAGTCTTATACATTCGAGCGATCAGCTGACGGCGATGGATAAGTTTTTCTACCTCCGCTCCGCCCTCACAGGAGAAGCTTTGCAGGAGGTTAGCTCAGTCGAGATGACTGCAGCTAACTACGACGTGGCATGGGCTGCATTGAAAAGGCGATACGAAAATCGTAAGCTTATCGTTAAAAATTACATTAATGCACTTTTCAACGTTGAAGTAATTCGGAAAGAAAGCTACGATGGGCTAAACAAACTCATCAGTGAGTTCGAAAAGAACATTCTTATGCTGGAGAAAGTGGGCGAAAACACCGAAGGCTGGAGTACTCTTCTGTCACATATGGTTTGCGCTCGGCTGGACCCGTTGACTCTGCGCCACTGGGAAACACATCACAATTCTCGAGAGGTGCCGAAGTTTCGACAGTTGATGTGCTTTCTCAGAGATCACTGTGCAATTCTACAAACCCTCGCGCACCAGGAAACCAATTCTACAAATATGCAGGACAGACGACCGAGGTTTGGAGTCAGCCATCCTTCAAGTGTAGAATCTTCAAGCGAATGTCTATTTTGTGGTGGAAACTTTCATTCTGTTTTTCGGTGCCTGAGATTTTTGAAGCTGACAGTCGAAGAACGCAGTGAGCTAGTGTTGAAAGCTCGACTGTGCCTTAATTGCTTATCACCCGGTCACATGGCTCGCGTCTGTAGCAGAGGCTCGTGTCATCATTGTGGATCGCGTCACCATTCGTTGCTGCATTCAGACCTTTCATCCTCCGTCTCGCAAACTCCTGAGAACCCCCAGCAGTCAGTGCCGCAAGCTCCACAACTCCAACCACAATTGCCTCCACCTTCCCAACCGATACCATCCACAAGCCATCATTCCAACCCTCAAATCTCATCCTCGTTTGCCGCCACACAAATGCCAAAAAACCCCACAGACTTCTCCAGAAGATTCCAACACACAAATGTACTTTGCACGCAAACACACACTCCAACACGCCAAGTTTTGCTGTCAACTGCCGTTGTGCGTGTCCAAGATCAAGCTGGAAACTTCCGGTTAGCCAGAGCCTTGTTAGATTCTGGTTCACAGTTCTGTTTCATGACAACGAGCTTCAGCAAACGTTTGAAACTTCGAAGTTCTTCAGATTTCCTCACCGTCCAGGGCATCGGTGGTTCTACAGCGGTGTCACAAAAGCAGGTGATGGCGTCAGTTTTTCCTCGTTGTTCGGGAATTTCATCATACCGTTCATCGATGTCGTTCTTCGTACTCCCTGAGCTAACAGCGACCCTCCCAGCCGGTCGTGTTCGATGCAAGTCGTGGGCTTTGCCAGATGGTGTTATACTTGCTGATCCCAACTTCAGTCACCCAGGGAAGATTGACCTCATAATCGGCGCTTAATTCTTTTTCGATTGTCTCTGTGATGGTCGATTCAAGATTTCTGAAGATGGTCCTAGCCTCCAGAACACCGTTTTTGGCTGGATTATAGCTGGCACAGTGCCAGATTCAAGGAATCGCCGTCCATTAATAGTCACAGCGTGTCCAGCTGTTTCAGTAAA
Organism: Uranotaenia lowii; assembly: GCF_029784155.1. Lineage (NCBI taxonomy): Eukaryota > Metazoa > Arthropoda > Insecta > Diptera > Culicidae > Uranotaenia > Uranotaenia lowii. Next base: position 155,594,872 of record NC_073692.1, on the reverse strand, counting down.
TAATAAAAGCATTTCCTCTACTAACGATATGGTTCGATTTGGCGGCCGGCGACAGTGGGCACCAAAAACGCAAGAGAGGAAGCACCGGATGAACCCCAGAAGTCAACACTCGTTTTCCAAAATGAAATCAGAACCGTTTTACCACCAGCTTGGTACGTCAGATCCATTCTTCTACCTGATAAATTGCTTCCGTTCCTGTTCGTCGTTTATGCGATCGTTGATGTTCATTCTGTCGCTAAGCTTTCTGGGCCAACGCTGTTTAGAGAAAACATGCGACTGTTGTTTTGATCCAACGAAGAGACATCATAGGTTCGTCGCTGGCTCCGCATCAACGAATCTGATCTTCCCAGAGTTTGGCCAATTGTTCCCAGAGAACATCGTCGGTGAGATCCAGAATAAACGCAGCACAGATAACTCTCCAGCTACGATCAGCCTAGTCGTGCAGATTCTTCGTTCCAACCATTGCAATAGGGCAAACAGACAACGCTAGTCTGAGCAGAGTTCCAGCACCAAAGCCTTCAGGGGTGACGCGGTTGCGATCGGACGGGTCGGACCTGTCACCCCACCGCTAACCTTCGTTAAGTACCCTATCCAATTGAAAGTCCAATGCGGACACTTACCCATTTTTACGTCGTAGGTTGCGGATCGTCGTGCTGGAACTCCCTATCCAGTAATCACCATGAGCCAGTCTAACGAAGCAGCAACGGCAGCGGCCAACGTATTAATCCACATCATCATCATCTTCAAGTCATCAGGGCTTCCGGTGTCGACCGGTAGCATGTCATACAGTTCTGTATTTGTTCATCAATTGCTAAGTTGCAACCAGACAAAGCAAGTCTGTCCTGGGATCCAGCTCTAAAGCAATCGGGGGTGACGCGGTCGCGATCGGACGGGTCGGACCTGTCACCCCACTGCAACCATCCGATAAGTACCCTTCAAATCCAACGTCCAATTCGGACATTGACTCGTTTCTTCTCTCAGGTTGCGGTGCGTCGAGCTGAGATCTCCCGTTCTGTTTACAAGTTGCAGTCAGCGCAGCATCACTCATCCAGTCCAGCATGTAGTCATGATATAGTCCTACAAAGTTTTTTTGAAATTCGTAATATTTCAAGGCGGCCGGTATGTTCGCACAAAAATTAGTCATCGACGTTTTGGGTGTACTCGCGCCACACCAAATTTCGCCACATCAATTGCGCGCACCTCCTTTGTCGAGCTTCAAGTACTGTTGGTCATTTTTCGATTGGAGACCGAACATCCGCACAAAACGGAGAAGTAATAATAGGGGAGGAGCGGGCTATATGCGCCTATTAAGCAGAACACTGATTTAATCAAATATCACATCGAATAAAGCTTAGTTCTTTTAGAAATGGGACAGTTACGAATGCCTGTATCTCAAAAACCATTCGTTTGAACGAAATACTTTCTATGAAGAAAAAGAAGGCAATGTTATGATCTTTCATGAAAAAATTTGAAAAAAAATATTTACCGTTTTTTGTTAAAGAAATTTCTACTTTATTCTTGGTATCTCTCATTGGCCGGCGCACACTTTGTTTAGTCATGGTATTGATCAGTTTCTCCAACTTACACTTCGTAAAATCTATATTTTAGGTGGCTTCACCTTCCTTCTTCAATTTCTGATACTTTTTGGTCCAATACTTCTCTGGAAACTGGAAACTGGAAGCATTTTAGTGGATACAGTTGTTTCGAAATGAACAAATTTGATTATTTTTGACCACATTTTTGAACGTTTTTTTTTCGGTACCGGTTTTACAGCTTAAGAGCTTTGGAACTATCAAAAAATGGTTGTTTGAGGTTGGATTTTAATGAGTCATCACTAGGCAACACTTTCAGCTTATCGGAGAAAATTGTTTTGGACATATCAGCGATCTACCCTTGGTTTTTCGTTTATTGAAAATTAAAAATGCTGGTATGAGACTTGCATTCCTTGATGATCCTTAACCGTTGTTGCCGATCATCTGCTTCACTCCATTGCTTGATTTGAACTTTGTGGACATTATTGACAGTGTTTGCATACTTATCCACCACAAAAACTCAGTAATTCTTTGAATAATCAACGGTTTTGTCAGCTATCAATTTGATAATGACGAATTTTAAAGGAAACTGTGCAAAATTATTTTTTTCTTTTTCTCTTGCATCGTACATATCTCAAAAACGCATAAATTTTAAATTTTGGAAAAAATTGGTCAAATAGTACTTTTTACAGGCAACAAAATGTTGTTAAAATTTTTAAAATCCAATAACTAGTTAACGAGCTATTAGCAAATGAAAGTGTCCCATTTCTAAAAGAACTAAGCTTTATGTGTACAAAAACTATATACACGTGTGCAGGCATCTGTTTCTATACATTGGAGTAATTTTTATGTTAAAATTTTCTTCTGTTTCCAAGAAAACGATTTTATTGTAAGTGTTGTCTAAAATGCCAATCCTCAAATCGTGCGGGCTAAATGCGCCTATTTATGTTTTGAACAAAATTTCTGATTTTTGAGCAATATTTCCGTATAATTTTATTGGAACTGCTAGAAAGTAAAAAATTCCGTACGACAAAGCTGAAGTTTAATAAAAATCTATGTATATTATAATTTTATGGAATAGAACAAAAGTTAGGGTTCCCATACTATGGAGGCAGTTCAACCATGAGAAAAACTTTATCAAAGTTGTTTTTAGATCTTCAATTCTCTCTTAAGTTGTTATTCAGAGCTTAGATTTACAAGTTCAATGATAAAAATCATTTATTTATTCTATTCAACCTGTTATTTGAGGATGTAGGCATTTTACAAACATGATGGGGGCATACAAAAACACTCTATTATTCCACTATATAATCATTATTAAACCTCTACAAAAGCTGAAATATGTTTAATTTCTGAAGTTCATTTGAGTAAGAAACAAAAACCATCCTAGTTTTTATTTTAAGCTTCTTTACGTATAATTTTTAAAAGTCGAAATATTACATCAAAATGTACCAAAACCTTGTATGATTTTTTAAATTTTTTTGAGCTTGTAAATTCATAAAATTCTTTCTTGCCTTATGTTCTAAGCGTATCACCCTCAAAATGCATTGGTCAGATAAGCTGTCTAGTCAGCCATTTCATCAAACAGCCGTAGGGTCATTTAACCCGATAGGCCCAATTAGGAAACCTTTCCCCTAACTACACATGCGAGTGTACATTCAACGCACGTAGTTCTTTCGCTATCATTTTTATCACGGTCTGATCGATTAGAATAAATCATTATACTTAAACGTTTACGGTCATTATTTGTTTCAAATACACGGGATTAAGTGGAGATAAAGTGAATATCTAGTAAATCCGAAACACTTAGATTTCGTCGAAACAATGACAAAATAGACAAAAACGAAAAAAACGAAAAAAATTACAAAAATGACATAAATGACAAAAAATGACAAAAATGACAGAAAATGACAAAAATGAAAAAAATGACAAAAATGACAAAAATGACAAAAATGACAAAAATGACAAAAATGACAAAAATGACAAAAATGACAAAAATGACAAAAATGACAAAAATGACAGAAAATGACAAAAATGAAAAAAATGACAAAAATGACAAAAATGACAAAAATGACAAAAATGACAAAAATGACAAAAATGACAAAAATGACAAAAATGACAAAAATGACAAAAATGACAAAAATGACAAAAATGACAAAAATGACAAAAATGACAAAAATGACAAAAATGACAAAAATGACAAAATTGACAAAAATGACAAAAATGACAAAAATGACAAAAATGACAAAAATGACAAAAATGACAAAAATGACAAATATGACAAAAATGACAAAAATGACAAAAATGACAAAAATAACAAAAATGACAAAAATGAAAAAAATGACAAAAATGACAAAAATGACAAAAATGACAAAAATGACAAAAATGACAAAAATGACAAAAATGACAAAAATGACAAAAATGACAAAAATGACAAAAATGACAAAAATGACAAAAATGACAAAAATGACAAAAATGACAAAAATGACAAAAATGACAAAAATGACAAAAATGACAAAAATGACAAAAATGACAAAAATGACAAAAATGACAAAAATGACAAAAATGACAAAAATGACAAAAATGACAAAAGTGACAAAAATGACGAAAATGACAAAAATGACAAAAATGACAAAAATGACAAAAATGACAAAAATGACAAAAATGACAAAAATCACAAAAATCACAAAAATGACAAAAATGACAAAAATGACAAAAATGACAAAAATGACAAAAATGACAAAAATGACAAAAATGACAAAAATGACAAAAATGACAAAAATGACAAAAATGACAAAAATGACAAAAATGACAAAAATGACAAAAATGACAAAAATGACAAAAATGACAAAAATGACAAAAATGACAAAAATGACAAAAATGACAAAAATGACAAAAATGACAAAAATGACAAAAATGACAAAAATGACAAAAATGACAAAAATGACAAAAATGACAAAAATGACAAAAATGACAAAAATGACAAAAATGACAAAAATGACAAAAATGACAAAAATGACAAAAATGACAAAAATGACAAAAATGACAAAAATGACAAAAATGACAAAAATGACAAAAATGACAAAAATGACAAAAATGACAAAAATGACAAAAATGACAAAAATGACAAAAATGACAAAAATGACAAAAATGACAAAAATGACAAAAATGACAAAAATGACAAAAATGACAAAAATGACAAAAATGACAAAAATGACAAAAATGACAAAAATGACAAAAATGACAAAAATGACAAAAATGACAAAAATGACAAAAATGACAAAAATGACAAAAATGACAAAAATGACAAAAATGACAAAAATGACAAAAATGACAAAAATGACAAAAATGACAAAAATGACAAAAATGACAAAAATGACAAAAATGACAAAAATGACAAAAATGACAAAAATGACAAAATTGACAAAAACGACAAAAATGACAAAAATGACAAAAATGACAAAAATGACAAATATGACAAAAATGACAAAAATGACAAAAATGACAAAAATGACAAAAATAACAAAAATGACAAAAATGAAAAAAATGACAAAAAAGACAAAAATGACAAAAATGACAAAAATGACAAAAATGACAAAAATGACAAAAATGACAAAAATGACAAAAATGACAAAAATGACAAAAATGACAAAAATGACAAAAATGACAAAAATGACAAAAATGACAAAAATGACAAAAATGACAAAAATGACAAAAATGACAAAAATGACAAAAATGACAAAAATGACAAAAATGACAAAAATGACAAAAATGACAAAAATGACAAAAATGACAAAAATGACAAAAATGACAAAAATGACAAAAATGACAAAAATGACAAAAATGACAAAAATGACAAAAATGACAAAAATGACAAAAATGACAAAAATGACAAAAATGACAAAAATGACAAAAATGACAAAAATGACAAAAATGACAAAAATGACAAAAATGACAAAAATGACAAAAATGACAAAAGTGACAAAAATGACGAAAATGACAAAAATGACAAAAATGACAAAAATGACAAAAATGACAAAAATCACAAAAATCACAAAAATCACAAAAATCACAAAAATGACAAAAATGACAAAAATGACAAAAATGACAAAAATGACAAAAATGACAAAAATGACAAAAATGACAAAAATGACAAAAATGACAAAAATGACAAAAATGACAAAAATGACAAAAATGACAAAAATGACAAAAATGACAAAAATGACAAAAATGACAAAAATGACAAAAATGACAAAAATGACAAAAATGACAAAAATGACAAAAATGACAAAAATGACAAAAATGACAAAAATGACAAAAATGACAAAAATGACAAAAATGACAAAAATGACAAAAATGACAAAAATGACAGAAAATGACAAAAATGAAAAAAATGACAAAAATGACAAAAATGACAAAAATGACAAAAATGACAAAAATGACAAAAATGACAAAAATGACAAAAATGACAGAAAATGACAAAAATGAAAAAAATGACAAAAATGACAAAAATGACAAAAATGACAAAAATGACAAAAATGACAAAAATGACAAAAATGACAAAAATTACAAAAATTACAAAAATTACAAAAATGACAAAAATGACAAAAAGACAAAAATGACAAAAATGACAAAAATGACAAAAATGACAAAAATGACAAAAATGACAAAAATGACAAAAATGACAAAAATGACAAAAATGACAAAAATGACAAAAATGACAAAAATGACAAAAATGACAAAAATGACAAAAATGACAAAAATGACAAAAATGACAAAAATGACAAAAATGACAAAAATGACAAAAATGACAAAAATGACAAAAATGGCAAAAATGACAAAAATGACAAAAATGACAAAAATGACAAAAATGACAAAAATGACAAAAATGACAAAAATGACAAAAATGACAAAAATGACAAAAATGACAAAAATGACAAAAATGACAAAAATGACAAAAATGACAAAAATGACAAAAATGACAAAAATGACAAAAATGACAAAAATGACAAAAATGACAAAAATGACAAAAATGACAAAAATGACAAAAATGACAAAAATGACAAAAATGACAAAAATGACAAAAATGACAAAAATGACAAAAATGACAAAAATGACAAAAATGACAAAAATGACAAAAATAACAAAAATGACACAAAAATGACACAAAAATGACACAAAAATGACAAAAATGACAAAAATGACAAAAATGACAAAAATGACAAAAATGACAAAAATGACAAAAATGACAAAAATGACAAAAATGACAAAAATGACAAAAATGACAAAAATGACAAAAATGACAAAAATGACAAAAATGACAAAAATGACAAAAATGACAAAAATGACAAAAATGACAAAAATGACAAAAATGACAAAAATGACAAAAATGACAAAAATGACAAAAATGACAAAAATGAAAAAAATGACAAAAATGACAAAAATGACAAAAATGACAAAAATGACAAAAATGACAAAAATGAAAAAAATGACAAAAATGACAAAAATGACAAAAATGACAAAAATGACGAAAATGACAAAAATGACAAAAATGACAAAAATGACAAAAATGACAAAAATGACAAAAATGACAAAAATGACAAAAATGACAAAAATGACAAAAATGACAAAAATGACAAAAATGACAAAAATGACAAAAATGACAAAAATGACAAAAATGACAAAAATGACAAAAATGACAAAAATGACAAAAATGACAAAAATGACAAAAATGACAAAAATCACAAAAATCACAAAAA